>NC_057421.1:33037500-34287500 GCF_019457755.1 Venturia canescens
AGTTATCGGAAGATTTGAAAAATGTCGATTTCGACGTAGGAAAGTCTGTAGAATAACGCGCATGTTTGGTCGTTAACCATTTTGAAAAAACGCCACGAAAACTGCCGAAAAGTAAAGCTATTTTCCAGTTGTTCTGCGGAAACACCAGTTGCGACCATTGAGTTCCAAGCACTCCTGACTTTAACGAACTTCGAGTATATCAAATCGAGTAAATTTATCGATTTACGGAGAGAATTTATTGATCTCATATCGCGCGAGACACCTCTCGCGGACTCGTGCTAATTGCCGAGCGAGTATAGTCGATCTGTACTCCGCGAACCGTTGCAGGAGACGCGCGATTAATTAAAAGGAATTAGGCTTAATTAGCGATCGCAGAGGGGGTCGAGATACTTTTCTCGGCGGGTGGAAGCTAAAGTCTCGTACGCGATGCTTCCTCCTACCGTACGCTTCTCCCCGCCGTTGACATTGAAATCCGTACAATCACGTTGCGAATCGTTCTCCTGGGAATACCTCCAATTTTCACCTGATACTGCTCCACGTTTATTTCTTCTTTCCCCATAATAAAATAAACTATAAATCACGGTGATAAAGAAGGTGAAGTTAAGAATAAGATATTGTGAAAGTCTCGATCTGTCAAACGGCATCAATTTTCATTCGATTATCGCGGGTTAAATATTTGAATAATTTTATTAATATCGCTCCGGATTAACACTCCGACGTGAGACCTCGAGTTATTATGCCGCGATGCAACATTTGATTAAAGTTCCAAAAGCGCTTGCAGAAAAAAAAGGAATTTCCGTTAAGACGGCTTGACTCGTTTAACTTGATCAAACAAAAATGAAGCGAAAAAAAGAGAGCAAATTAGTCGCTCGAAGGAAACTCGGTCCCGGTGTCCGTTCGTGATCAAAAGCGCAGCTCGCGATGAATGACCGCGTCAGTCCGTTCGCGAACTCGACTTAATTGCAGGATCGGCTCTAATTAAGCAGAGCGTGAGGGCTCGCGAGCACGATGAGAATTGTAGATATGAAAAGAAAAAAAAAACACAGCATCGTTACATATACATATATATTTTGCAGGAACCGAAAAGTACCTAGAGTGTTTTGCGATTTCGGAGTCGAGAAACTACGAAGATCAAATTTAAGTATTTGGGTGAACGGAAAATTATACAAAACACGTATAAATATACATCTAGTCAGAAATTTATCAGGAAGGCGAAGACGAATTTCGCGTTTTGCTGGCTGAACCAGCGTTACCGGCAAAGATAAATACATTTCGAGTGTTGCTCGATCATCGATGAGAGTTTAACTGATTAAATACATAACTTTGCGGTGAAAAACTGATTACTCGAGCGGCAAAACACTGAAAACGGATGATACACAAAGGCCGAAGTGTGTTACGTTCGACGTGTAGTTTGACTGAATAAAAAGTCACACAAATTATATCAACATGGTTATCTTGGATCCGGATCAGAAGCCGGAGAGACAACATTGCGGTCGTCGAATGTGTGCTATTTGCAGGCGAATCAAACGTGACAAAGGTAAAAAAAAAATATATATATATTCAAATATAGGAAAGCACGGAAATGTACAGTACAGTTTTGTTATTCATAAACTTTTTTCTTCGAATGGTTGATAATGTTGGTCGCGTTAAAAGTTTAGGTAAAATTGTCTGAAAACAAAATTGAAGCTGATTCGACGATTTTTACTAAAGCTCGCATGCTCTTCAAAATTATTTCATGAAACAAGTGTATTGACTATGGTTCCAAACACCGAGTTCAAAGTGCAAATATACTCGTGCCTAAAGCATAGTCGATGAGTTTTCTGTTTGTTTCAATAACATGTTAAGACCCACCTTCAGTAATGAGATATATTTCTGTAACAAACAAACTATTCATCGTTTAAAACAGGAGAAGGCTTAATTTCTTAATTTTCGAAAATTTTTTCATGCTTTCAAATCATCGATCGATATTTTCTGATAAATAACATATTTTTCATAAAAGTATTTATGTACTTGGCGCGAATATTACGAAGCAGACTCAAACGCAACACTGGAAACGAAATTTTGTTTGAATCTGGAAATATTTAGTCGTTCATATATTTTCTATCATTCCGACAAAGTTTCGTTTCCGTTTATGAAACAGGCTCATTATAATATTCGAAACTCCATGGCCAGCAGAAGGGAAAACAATTAGTTTAATTCGTGCATAAAAATACATCGATTTTTCAAAAAACCAATAACTGGATAAAACTAATTTCTTCATTTTATATTGAAATATGAAATTGCTGGTCGAGCACGTGGAAAGAATATTTTGCTCCCGGTAATAACCGAACGAGAATTCCGCTATTGACGTAAAATCTCGTATGGTTCCGTGGTTCCTGGTTCAAAATACGTATATGAGTTGCATTAGAAAACGGCTACTTCATTTCACAATGAAATAAATGAACCCGAATGTTTTCGGTTCGAGTAATTATTCTCGGCTACTCGTCGATAACGGTCCAAATTCTTGGGTGGATGTAGTAGAATACTTGGTATTGTTTTCCCCTTCATCGGGTCAGATATATGTTTGGATGCACACGCGACTCCGAGAATTAAAACGCATTGGGCATGGATTATTCATCCGGAGAACTAAGAATGGACTATTCGCGTCGTCATCGTCGTTCTCGAAGCGACGAACTGACGTGCGTCAAACGGAGCAAGTGCACCTCGGGCCTGCATTCACATAATAATGACTCGCGTATATGCGCGCGTGTGCACACGCAAATGTGCGAGCGTGACGACAAACAGGAGGGTGTATAACCGGCATCACAAAAAGCGTTAAATGATAGTCCACCAAATTAGAACGAACATGCACACGGTATTAGCAACTGCTGTAATCACCCTCTTATTTGCAGCTCTGAATTCACATTCGTAACTTTAAATCTTTTCGATAAAAATCTAACATTTTTCGACGCATCGACAAGAAACTCGGAATCGTGACGCTGAAGTTTCCAACGTCGGAGTCCAACGAAATGATCGAAAAAAACTCTCCATTAATTCCAGTAATTCTCCTATTTAGTTCTTCCCTGCCAAATTTGCGATTCGTAGTTTTTCAAGCTGCACCAACGATTCGTGAAATAAAAAATTGAATGGTGAATTACGAACGTTTTTTTCGTTCATTTCGTTGGACTCCAACGTTGGAAACTTCAGCATCGTGCCGAATCACTGAATTATATATTCAACAGAGTCGATGAATCAGAGTCCGCAAATCAGAACCCACACAATCTCGTAGAAAAATTGAGAGACAGATCACGTCCGCGCGCTCACTTAACCTCATTGGTCACAGGGCGTTGGACCTTTCGGTTCGTATACACAATAGTTTTGTTCAATCTTTCGCGTCAAGTTATCAAAATATCAGACTGCACGCAGCATGGTAATTGATAATATTCAGCTTCGAGAAGTGCTTAATTCGGTAACCCGTAAAGGCCACACAACGGGTCCAGCGAATACCACTCAGAGAAACTGCTCTCGTTTGCGCTCTTTTCAAGCTATCGATTTGAATCGGCCGTCCAACTTGAGAGTTTAGTATGTTTTCTAAATAATCGAATCGTTATTGTCTTCTATTTACGATTTCAAACTCGTGAAAAAACGAGGTGAAAAGAAAATCACAAAATCTGACTTTTCTTACAAAAAAATTCGCTAAAAATTCAATTTTGACGCGTATATGTTAAAAAATCGAACGCCGTTTTACTCTTTAGATATTATGCTTTTAAGAAAAAAATATAATTCCCATGGACTGTGAAAAAAAATATATTTATTTTGAAGTTTGAACTCGAAACTTTTGGTCAATATCGAAAAATGGAAATGGAACGTTTAAATGTACAAATAATGATAAAGTGATATTTTGTAACGCAAATCCTTTATTTTCGATGGAAAATGATGGACAAATATATACGATGCTCGTCACACATAGGCCGTTTGCACGAAGGGCACTGTATTTTCGTTTTTCTGTCTATCATTCGCCGGCAAAGTTCACATCTTACTGATCGTCTTCATCCTCTTGAACGAGCAGACAACTCGCGATTTTGTGCGTGCGAAGACGGTGAGGCATCCACTTTTGTAGATTACGAATATTATTTACGGCCAAAAAAAAAAATAATTTAGTTCTTTCATTGAGGAGTTTCGGTACAGTCGATACAATGTTGTTGTCATGCTAAGCCAGCATGTTAAGAACAAAAAATTTCAAAAAGTTCGGAATTTTATGAAATTTGGTGATCATATTCTTTAATACCAAACTCGACGATACATATTTTTTTAGATTTTTCTTCTACACAGTTATCGAATAATTAAACACGAAAGCATCACGTTTATAAGCATTGCCTTTCAATATATATATATAAATATACATTCTGGGTATAAAAACTCTGCTTTAAGGTGGTTCCTCCACGAGACAGTTAAATTAGGAAATTATTTAAATTTGGCATACGTATTGTTTAACATATGAACAACCCCTCTATAAAATTTTAACAAGTTTCACCATCCCGAACCCGAGGTATATGTAATTGAAGTTGACTCAATTAACACGTAACATATGGACCATGCATAGGCAAACAGCACATTATTAATTCTACCGCTAGTACTAAAATTATGAAGTTTATAATAAACGAGGAGGAGCTAGAGCAGGCTATCACAGATATTGTGAAAAAAAATCAAGGTGATTAACCATCTAGTTTGACAGATATAGTCTCGAGAAGTACGAAGGTTTAGGCTGCATACGATATATTTTGCAAGCGAACAAGCGAATGTCGTCTGTATAGGCAATCTTTTCTGTGTGTTGAAGCGTAACTCGGATAGTTCCGTCAAAAAATTTACTCGCGATGTCAGATCAAAAATACTTTTAGAATAAATTTTACGAAAGCAAATGATATTTATACTATATCTGCTGGCATCGAGTACGTATATAGGGACTTTACAAAGTTATTGATTACGATCCGAACGAATTATCAACCCTTTTAATATGCAGACGGTACACAACTTTTGGTTGGGGCTGTCGCAGAGGATCAACCTTAATGCTTATTTACTCGATAGCTATGGAGAAGAAAATTTTGAAAAAAAAATTGTCTTTTTGCACTTTATGTTGAAGAACTTTGTATCACCAAATTTCGTAAATTTCTTAATATTCATTAACGTGTACCGAAACTCCTTAATACTTACGTTCCTGAGTGCACTTTGGCACGAAAAAAACGCACGGCAACAAATGCCGCGCGACAAGTTCGATTCGGAAAAGTCTATCCTAGCATAAACTATGGCCATGAAGTTGACCCGGGGTCCAGTCGATCCCGGGAGACCGTTACAGGTTAACAGAATTCTCAGATTACTCAAAAGATCGATCCAAAACTGTTGAGCGACAAAAATGTTGGTACGGAAACTGAATATTTTCTGACACATGTAAACCGTAGCGTATACTTTTGTACAGTTACTAGCACTCAAATTGTAATTGTACTGCGCTAAACTTCTCGCGAATATTCTCAACGACGGTGAAATCATGCGCGTGAGTTTCTCCTTTAAACTTAGTCGTCTCTCTTGTCCGAAGGCTCGTACCTCCAAACTTTTTTTTCTTACATTCTGGCCGCTTTTCAGCTTGACGCGTCTGCCCAATCGGACCGGAACAATTGATTCGTTCGGGCAATCCGTTACTCCACGAGAGTTATAATAGACTCGGTTATTATGATGAGTACACTTCTTTATCACTTCGTTGAAGTATATTTTACATGCATACATTCATTCTACACTAGTATGGAACAGGCGAGATACACATTCGAGGTACCTACTCAAGAATTTCATTCAAAGAAGGCTGCTTGTAAATAGCGTGAATAAGTCGCGTGCGTACGCTTTACCTCTTGACTCTCCTTTTCCTCGGATTCATATACGCGGCGATTGTCTACTGTGTAGCATATTTTCTGTACAACAATCTCCGAGACTGTTCTAAAAAATTTTTCAACCTTCCACGTATCGAGCAAGGCGACCATTTCATTTTGAATAATTTCTAATCGCAAACGACGCTGAAGTTTCCAACGTTGGAGTCCAACGAAATGAACGAAAAAAAAGTTTGTAATTCACCAATTTTTTATTTCACGAATCGTTGGTGCAGCTTGAAAAACGACGAATCGCAAATTTGGCAGGGAACAAAATAGGAGAATTACTGGAATTATTGGAAAGTTTTTTCGATCATTTCGTTGGACTCCAACGTTGGAAACTTCAGCGTCATAATCGCAAATGGATAGCAATAAAGAACAACAGGGGTCTCCGATACGTCGGATCAAGCTTGACACATCGGCAGAGTAGGCTCATATATTTGAATGCAGAACTCGTGAAAAAATCAGCAAAAACGTTGCCGAATTTCGACCGCGAATCTTCCTCCCCATAGCATGGCCGAGCGGTGAATTTCATAAGCGCGGCAACCGAAACGGAGAAAACGTAAAGCCATTGAAATTCGAAAGGCGCGCTTACTTGAAGCGTACGCCATCACTGCAGATTTTGTCCCACCGAACAAACTCATTTCCATGAATATTATAATTGAAATTAATCGAAAGTTTAGTTTCCATAATATTTGAAGATGCATCTACCTGATTAACACAATAACGTTTGTATTCGTGAAACACGGCGAACTCGCCGAGGGATCGGGACGCGATCGAGCGATGCCCACGTGTCATTGGCAGAGCACAGAAGAGAGCCTCTTACTGCCATTGCCTACGTAAAATATTGAGTACAGGCATACGTACAGGATATAATTCAGACTCGTCGATAGTAACGAATACATCGCGGAGGTATGCTACGCGGCATAGGTTATGCTGATAAATATGTATCTGCCTACACTCATAGATACGTAATATGCATAGAGAGACCATGAGAGTGAAAGAGATACGCGGTCTTTGATGGTGAGAGTTTGAATTTATGAATGAACGGGGCTATACGCGCGCGCGCGAGATGACGAGATCGGTAGATGGGGAGCGGTGCGAAGGGCGCGCGTAGGTGATGTACACGTATAGATAATCCATACGTGCATATATACATGGACATTGATGCTGCTCTTTCAAAGCCATACGGTGGTGCTCGAACAACCCACGCTCTATCATAATCCAGACCTCCGCGGCCTAGTAAACGCTTGCGATATAACCACTCGAGCATGGCGCAAGGTTGTCCGGCAAGCACGTATTTTGTCCCGCGGCATCTGCCGAGATCTTTGATACCCGAAGCGTTGAGAAAGATCGAGAGAGACACCGCGCAGTGGAGTAGAGAGAATCGTATATAGACACTTTCTGTATTCCTCGCAGGCGGTAGTCTTATCGATTGTAACGCTTAATCTTTACTCGCGAGAAAGCCACGCGCCAACATCGCTACTGTTTTACCCGAGACATACTTCTTGCTGGTATATACGCGAACGTGTGCCTGCCTTCCCTCTAATGTGCCTATGTTTATGTGGCAAATGTATGCTCCTACCGCGGCAGATCCGATATGCTACAGGGAATTGCCGGTTCGACGAAAAATTCATTAATCTTCGATCATCCGTTGGACGGTGACGTGTGCGTTAACCTCATTCGTATCTAAATACGCGTTGACGAATATGCGGCAAGCATGGATCGATAACAAAGTGTGGCAAAGTCTAAATTGTTTTTGTCTCGGGAGTCGAGCTTTACTCGGGTTTTTTAAATCGGCGCAACACGCTTTTTGTTTACTGCTATCCTCGTCAGCTATCTTGAAATCTTGCAGCAAAGGAAATTCCCGTCCAACAAAGTGCACGACTTTTAATAAAAACTTTGTCATTTCGTTGAAATTCTATTGATTCTAGCAGTCCAATTACATACTCGAGATAAAAGAAGGCTTCTCTTTTCCTCCATCACTCTTATTAGCCCTGTCACATTTGATTTGAAGCTTTTTCTCCAAAAAAACTTAAAGACAAGCGTGCTCTCTTGAATTGGAGTAATCAATAAATCTTTTTGCCCGAGCGATGTAATAGTTACTCTTGTTGACGTGAACCCCTCGTATTAATACGGTGATTGTATTGTATATAGGTGCATAGACGAGGTGCAGGTTTCCAAAACCGTCTTATGCGAATGTACAAGCGTGCGTGCGCATGCCACACGAGAATTGTGGATTATGCGAGACCGGTCTATTTGTGGAATCGCGGCCTCACACAACAAACAAGCCACGGGACGAACATACTAATTATTTTTTAGTCTCACTCTCGCACGTTTGTGCAAACGCATATTTCTGTATGCGTTGTAAAATATATATATATACGTTCTTCGGCCATTATTCTCTTTCTCTTTTTCGTTTAGTCACGGGTGCTCTGTCGTCACACACCCACTCCGCCCTGAGATAAACGAATAAAGAGGGCGAGTCAAAAAGAAGGGAATTAAGGACACCGAGAGAGAGAGAGAGAGCAGTAAATTCAATGATCTCGATCGAAAATACACGTGAAAATTAAATGAAACTTTGAAAATTTCCATTTTTATCGTTTGATTAAATTTATTGAAATTGAAAATATCAATTTTCACGATAAATAATGTTACTTTTTCAAAATGTGATAAGCTCGCTCCTGAAAATGATTGCAGCACGAAACAAGCATGTGCGTGACAAAAAAATGGAATCGATGCGAGAAGGAAAATCGTATCGGTGGATTCGTGAGATAAAGTGAGAGAATATGTGATCCACAAATGAAGTGCGAGAAAAAAGCAGAGTACCAACGACGAGGGCGCGTATACTCAGACGCCGTAACACTCGAAGAATATACTACATTTTTATACACGCGCACAGATACATGCGATATATATATACAAAGGAATACAAGTAAAAGAGAAAATGAGCGGACAACTCGCGAAACAATTGAGATTCCGCGTGCACGACCGATCGAGAGAAGTTTAAGGGGGAATTTGCCCCTCCGCCTCGCCGGCAGAGCCCCGATGGAAAAGCACACTTATAAATGCCGAGGGGCAAAAGTATCGTTATAGGAGGGAGGATCATGCCTCAAGGCGCGCGCGCACACACACACACACACACACACACACGGAACGTCTGTCCGCGTCGTGTGTACACATGCGGCAATGCACCTGTGCATTGCCGCCATATACGATACAGAGTTATGGAGTTTTTCCTCGCTACTCAGCTACGGAACGATCGTATCTTAACGGCGAAACCCAACTCCATTTGTGGAAAGTCACCGCAAAACGATCCTCGCGCTCTGGTGTGTGGCTGCTCTGAGACGAGTTTAAGACGAGACGCGCGGCGGTATACGACCGATTTCAAATTGCGCGCGTGGTACATAAACGAGAGATGACGAAGGAATACAAAATAAGATAAATAAAGAGACGTATGAATAAAAAATTTGGTAAAAAAGCTGCTTGAGGAAGGAAAGCTGATGTTGCTAGAGCGGGGGGCAGGCAGGAAGGCAGACAGACTGGCAGGCAGCTTCCATCGAAAAAGGTTGCATATCGATGCGTGAGCTCTTCTGTATATATATAGGAAATGATCGGTTCGATTATCGATACGAGCCAACAATCCTTTCTCTAATTAATACTCTTTTCGTACGACGATAATGAACGAAGACGCACGAGCATTCTTTAATCGCAAGCAACTGCACTCGCGTGTTGCCAGCGATAACTGTTTATTATATATGTCATCATTAAGAGCGAGCACATTGATTCTTCGAATTATCAAATCGATTTTTCCGAATTTTTATATGTTGATACAATTCCTAGAAGTGACCAAACGTTTTTTCGTTTTTCTTTTGTTTTTTTTTTCACAAAGAATTTCAATGGTTTTTCACTTGTCTTTTCTTTCGTTTATTGATCTCTTTTACTTATTGTTGCGAGGCTTCAACTCTTTCGAGTGGTGGGTCCGTTTCTTTACGTGCTTGATTGTGTTGCCATGCAGTTAAGCGGGCAATGAGTCTTTGTGTAATTCGAACGTAAAAAAAAAAGGAGAAACAGCGGACGACAGTAGGACCAAAGGGCCGGGAGAAGAAAAACGAAAAAAAAAAAAAGAAAACTGTACAAAGTTGAAGAATCGCTTTCGCAGCGATTTTATACTCCGTAATGCAAACAAGGAGCTCGTTTATATAGTGCAAGTATTACAGACACGCCATGATGCATCGAGAGACCCACCTTAATGCTGCTGTACATAATGTGCCTACGCGCCATTTTATTTCCCGTTCTATATCGTACACTCGGAGAATTTCAACAGTACAATAGACACACGTTGCCTAGGTATATGAGACGAGAGGAAGCCCTAGTTCGTAAACGCGCCGCGCAGTCTGCAAACTTTCCTTGCCCCACCAACGATACGATGTGAATTTTTCACCATTGTTTTTCGTCCTTTTTTTATCCACTCGTTTCTCTTCCCCGAGTGCTCCCTTGCACTAATGCACTTTTCTCGGAAAGTATGCATAACGACGATACATTTTTTGTCCCTTCCAAGGTAATAAAATACGTTGAATACATTAAATTACCATTTAACGTGTATACAATGTGAACGCCAAGGAGCATGAAGTGGTACATGAGCACGCACGCAATACACCGGTGCAATACATACATGTGAATTCAGTTTTTTTATCTCTCCCTGCTGCGCTGAAAGGTGTCTCGATAAATCCTCGAGTAATTCGGTACTGATGAGAAATAGCTTGATAAATTATGCAACAGAAAAATCCACACGTGATATAAAACATAAACGAAAAAGCGTTCCGTGAAAATGCGCGCGCGACTTTCAGAGCGCATCGAGTACCGTTACAAAAGATCTGTTCTCGGATTCGCTCACCAGCGAACACCTACGCACTCATCATGCGAGAGCTCCCTCTCCGCAGTACTTTGAAAGACTTTGGCGACTAACCCTCGTGACGATTATCGCAATTGTTGAAAAACTGCGCGCAGTTTCGGTACGTAGAATAAATAAATAACGGTAGCTCGAACCAATCCACAAAACAGTGCCTAATTCGATGCCTAATTAGAATAATTGAGTATTATTGCCAAAGTTGAATATATCGCATTTACTCGATACGAATATTTGCCGATTATTTATTTTCACTTTTCTTTTCATCAGTATTTTTATTAAACGGTTTTTGTCACCCAGGAATAGAGCTTTTCTGCATGAGATTATCTCATATTCTTACGATTCACATGCTTTTATGAGATTCGAAACCCTCAATTTTCCTTTCAAAGTATATCTTGTTTTCGAAGGCGTTTCGTCGTGTGCGCTCAGTCACTTGGAAATTGGAAAAATGAATATGGTGTCATTTATTCTATTATAATATGTTCCGAGAAGAATAATTAACTCGTCAAATTGCAGTGATAAAAGTCCTGAAAACGCCATTCCATACTCATCCACACAGAAAAAATCCTTCCATTAATTTTACATCAATTGTCACATTCGGTTTAGTAAAAATACAAAGTTTTATGTATCCATAATTCAATTACCGTTTTGCCATGCGCACACTCGCGAAGCGACTTTCTAAAGTACTCTGCTAGAGGGTGCTTAGCGCGAGTAAGTGCACTCGTGTAATATTGACCATATGTATATAATCAAAAAGTCGTATAAGAGTCGCATTGCGAGCGACTTACCTATACACAGTTCCGTGCCAGAAAACTCCAGGCAAAGGAAACGCTCAAAAACATGCTTCACATTTCTCTTCCTCCTCCCTCCTCCCCCCCCCTCTCTCTCTCTTTCTTCATCGCTCTCTGTTCATCACTCTTTCTCGCTCGTCGTTTCACTCTGTGGCTCACAGATATATTTCTTATTCTATCGTGTACACAGTATTATCCTTACATATGTTTGTCCTTGTCGCGAAGGCACGAGTGACAACCGCGGAGGGAAAGAGACACTGTATACGCGTTTTCCACACGTGGGTGTATTAACCAGTTGCCGTGGGCTCGGCTGTCGGGCCCACGTGGGCCGCCCACACGAGCCCGTATTTACTCTCGACGAACAGGTACAGAGTGGTTCAGAAAATCTATAAGCTTCACTCGTTTTTTGACCCCGCGACATCTCTCTGACGGAATTGAAAAAAAAATAGCTCGCTCTGTAAAATATATACGGGGGAATACTGCTGGCTTTTTCAATATGTGAAAAGGAGTTGCGATTCTGAATCAGAGTTTATCGCGAGTACTAGATTTTTTAATTTTTTTTTTCGCAACAACAAAAGGGCAGCTTTTGTTGAATCCAACGAAATGATGTTAAAAAGTTCTCCAATAATTCCAGTGATTCTCCAATTCTGTTGCTCTACGTAATTTAATTTCTTAGTTTTTCAGCCTACACCGCGATGATTCTCGTGAAATAAAAAAATTGGTGAATAACAAATATTATTTTTGTTAATTTGAACGTTGCAAACTTCAGCGTCGTTGATTGAATATTGCGATAAGGTTCGTACGTATTCAATTTTCGACGATGATCTTCGGCCCCTGCGATGCTTCTTTGTAGCACAGCACTCGGAGGAGAACGAAAGAAGAAAAATCTGCTGAATGTTACTTGAACGGCAAAAAAAAAACGAAAGAAAAATTAGTACCGACAATTAGACTCGCTGCAAACGGGAAAACTGGGTTGCAACGAGAATTGAACGTTGAATGAAATAAGCTGACACAACGAGTGTTCAATAATAAATTGTATATTATTATTAGGGCAAAAAGCTAAGTGGCTCAGGATTTCGTATACCACCGCGAACCTCACCTCAAGTAGCACTCACTTTTATCTCCGCTCCTATGAACATAATACACGAAACCCGAAAGATGAAACTTACAACTCAGTGAATGGTTTAATCTGGAAAAAAGAGACGATGGAAGAATAAGAAACGGGAGAGCCGCACATCCGCAGACTCGTGCCGGCACTTGAATGAGACGAATTGCGTGTGCGGAGTGAAAGAAAGAGAGAAACGGAGAAATATAAGCATCGGGATAAAGATAAAAGACTCAACGACGACTTGCGCGAGATGAAAGGAGCAGGATATGAAAAGAATCCTTCAAATATATGCATATATCTATAGATATATCGGATATTGTTAACGTCCCGACGTGAATGAGGATTAATATGTATAGGCGCAAACCGAAGAATAAAAGATGGATATGTAATGCTGCGCATACATATATTATGAGCTGTTATTGACTGCTAGCGCAGAATGGGCTGCATTTCTTCAATAAATTTTAGTGGGCTAAAACTTTTTTAAGGAGTTTCGGTACAAAAGTCTAAACGTTAAGAAATTGATGAAATTTGGTGATAATGTTCTTCAACATCAAGTGCGAAAACACAATTTTTTTCAAAATTTTCTTCTACTTAGTTATCGAGTAATTACGCAATTAAAGCAGATTTCTTATGCCCGGAATGTATACCTATTCATATGGAAACGCTATGCTTATACACGTGAACTTTAGTGATCAATTACTCGATAACTGTGTAGAAGAAAAATCTTAAAAAATTTGTATTGTCAAATTTGGCACTAAAGAATGTATGTTCACCAAATTTTATAAAATTCTCAACTTTTTGAATTTTTAAATTTTTTTAGCATGGATTAGCATGGCAACATTGTATCGCCTGTACCGAGACTCCTTAAGGAGTTTCGGTACAGAAGTCAAAATATTAAGAAATTGATCAAATTTGGTGATAATGTTCTTTAACATCAAGTGCGAAAACACAAATTTTTTCAAAATTTTCTTCTACTTAGTTATCGAGTAATTACGCAATTAAAGCAGATTTCTTATGCCCGGAATGTATACCTATTCATATGGAAACGCTATGCTTATACACGTGAACTTTAGTGATCAATTACTCGATAACTGTGTAGAAGAAAAATCTTAAAAAATTTGTATTGTCAAATTTGGCACTAAAGAATGTATGTTCACCAAATTTTATAAAATTCTCAACTTTTTGAATTTTTTAATTTTTTTAGCATGGATTAGCATGGCATCATTGTATCGCCTGTACCGAGACTCCTTAATAGCTGCGACTGTAATAAGTTGGATAAAATCTCGTGCGCACGGGGCTGTACGCACAGTGCACATGAAAGTTGAACACAAACGGTCAGCAGACACGTGGGCGTGGACGATGCATGGCAAGGTGCTTTCATGAATCGCACGCTGCACGTTTTATTTCGTGCGTTTTTTCACACGTGCGTGACTTTAACTTGTAGCGCTCTTTTGCGGAAGAAGCTCAAGACAGGCGAAAGAGATCCGCAGACGAAACGCAATCGCGAGAGCCCTTTTTTCTGTTCATGCGAAACCAATCACCACGCAAACTCTCAATATTTATCACTTCTTATTTTCGTGTCGCCAAGTGTACAGCACAACGTGCGCCGCGCGGCCTTTTCTTCTTCGCCGATCAACTCTCTGATGCACAGATCGTATGATTGCCGTACGATCATCATCAAGAGTTGCAAACGCGAAGCGTCATCGGTTCAAGTTTTGTGAAAAAATCAATTCGCGCGCACCCGGAATTGACGAGAGCATCATCTCTAAAAATAACCTTCGCGCATCGTTATCATTGAAAAACTGATGTAACGGAGTCTATTTCTGTTGTTTGTCACCACAAAACTCATTGACGATCTCATTCCGGGGCTTGCACGCATCGAAACACGAACACGATTTGAGCTTTTTTCGCACGTGGGAAGTCTTGGATAGCTCCAGGTAAACTCTCAATTCTTGCTTATCGACCTACGCAGTGATCGTTGGACCAAATTGATTGCGACGAATCTATATAATGCAACAGAACAATGTGATAGTTCGAATGGAGTAATTCTGGCTAAGGCGCTTTGAAACAATGCCAATGATATGTCGTTAGCGTCAGTCGGTGGAGACACATGTAGCAATTACCATAACACAGGAAGCCTAAAGTTGTAATACACTCACTCCGGTCCCTCTCCCTGCTGCGATCACTCTTTTACTATGTAGATCTTTTGAATACTTTTGTTTTATTTTTTTTTTTCTCTAAATTCACAACCGCGTGAGATTTCGTAAGTGTGGGAAGGGGAGATTTATACTATGCTGTTAAGGGTACACGGGTGAGGCAGCCCTGCGGCTGGGGGGAATAATAATTCTCAACGTCTAACGGAAATCGATTGTTGGCAAGGGTCCATCGACCAAGGGAGCAGAGCCTCGCACTCGCGTTATATCTCTATCACTCACGTGACATCGCCTCTCCCCACAAGGATTCGTTCACGAACCGTCTGATCATCTTGTCCGCGTTGTAGCTTTTTATTTTGAACTTTGAAATCGTCGGGCTCGCAATCTCTGTGATGCTGGCTCGAAAAATAATTTCGAGGGAATGCCCATGCTGGCCCGACATGACGATGCATACTTTTTCCAAATTTTTGTTTTTCGTCATAAGCCTTCTGAAATGAAAAATTGGATCGATTGTTGTTACGAAAAGTACAATCGTACCTTAGATCGCTTTAGCTCGAGAATCCGCATTTCTCGTCCAAGTGTGACGCTGCTGCTGACTCGACAGCGTTTTACTGTAAATCAACATCAAATGTGATATCTCTTATTTCCACGAGCATTCAAAAATTACCCCGAAATGCAGTAACTGCGTGAGTAGTGCAGTTCTTCTTACTTAATTTATTCGACGTCCTGGTGCGATGCTCGAAAACATCGTAGAGTTATAAGTCTGTCGGCATATTTCGCGGGACCACTCGTCACGAAACGAGACATATAAATATATGTAGTCACGTTTAATATGCCCGGTAAAAAGAAAGATTTTTCGCGAGATGCGAGCAGGCGAAGTGCATGCGCGCATGTGACCGTGCCGAGGAAAAAATATTAAGTATTTTAGTCGCGTTCAACCAAGTGGTAACACACTGCGAGGGGGGGAGGTGGGGATAAAAGACCAGGAATCGAGAAAAATTCTGGGACAGATGTATGCGGGAAAAGGAAATATTCATCAAGCACTTTTCGTATAAAAGGAGAAATAACGAGTTTTTAAAATGATTCTTTTTTCCTTCAATTAACGCCGATAAAGAAAAAATCCATGGGTCTCCTGTATCGAAATTGGTATAAAATTATATACAATAGAAGAGGGCGCGAAAATGGTAAGCGAAAAAAAGTTAAAAAATATGCAAAGTGACTCGAAAAGTCACAGAGGATGAGGAATCACCGGATGAGCAGCTTCAGTGTGCACGATTGATATAATACGCATCGTTTTACATAACATGCTTCCAGTATTTTTTGGACGAAAAAAAGCGTGTCGTAAAAGTGAGCTGGATGATTTATCGCGATAAATATATATAGATTTTGGTGTTATTGGCCCCATTTATTCCGCAGGAATGTTTTGTTTTATTCACTCCTTCCTACCGCTCATCTCTCATCTCTCACGTTCTCGTTACGTTGTCACACCCGAATCTTGCGCATTTCCAGCAGTACATGCCCACGTTTTAAGGGGTTACAAAATTTAGTGCGAATGCATGCCCTGTCCCTCGAAGAGCTTTTACGTCTTTATGTATAGACATAAATACAAATATACGTATAGGCATATGAGGAGCCCGATTTTTCTTAACGATATTTCTTCGGAGCAGAGCGAATGTGGGTCCAGAATTAAAAATACTGTCACGAGTATGCAGAGGGAGATGAGAAGTCTCGGCTACTGCGCGCGTTACACCATAAATAAGAATATTCGAGAATCGGGGAAGTGTATAAAACTCTCAAGATCTAATGACAAATATAGTGTATGAGATTTAGTGGCGGTGAGAATTCCTGGAGCAAGTAAATTCTCAAAAATGTTGTGAGGTCGAAATAACTCGTGAATCTTTCCTATAGCGATATATAAACACACGAGCTGTTGAACGCCAGCAACTCCATAAAACCTTGCTCGAATCATACCGTCGCACTCTAAAATTTTTAATCAAACGCCCCGAAAATCCTCACAGTTAATGCCCATTTTATAAAGCACGAAGGACTGTCTGAAATTCCTGCAGAAACAGCGAGCTACCGGATTCTGCCATTTTTTTCATTTCAACGACGCATCAGATTGTCCATTTCGTTCAATATGTACTCGCCTCCACCTTTTTCTCTCCCTCTTTTATTCCGAATACTCGGTGGATGTAGGCAACGCGCTAGGCCCCTTCCGAGAGAACGTCGAGTACTTTTCATCGCCTCTGCGAGCTCGCCGACGCGGTGCTAGGACACAAGAGTGTTCTCTTTTCCCCTCGTCCTGTCGTTACAGACACAAAATACACGCTAATACCGCATTTTTATTGGGAGGCGTGGTCACCGTATGTGCAGTAGGCGGAGCATCCTAATGGACACTTAGGATTGTTGTATTTTATCTCCACGACTATGCTTTTCTATTTGCGAGTAGAAATTAGGAAACTGAGTATCAGCGAGAGCATTTTTTCACGAAGCCCGTCGCTAGGCGAAGCAATGAATTGCGCATTAGCAGATAATCGTTGTCGCATTTATTTATAACTCGTGCCTCAATCGCGGTGTTTCTAGTCATTTGTAGCTAGAACCCCGGAGCGCACGTCCTCTATATATTTCTCCAATATCAATGCAAAATAACTGATCGCGTGTCTCAGACGTTGTATCGAATCACCCTTCGGCTAATTTCTTATTTCGGCTGCTTCCTCTTTCCGCGGTCTTCGGGAAGAATATACGGATTTCGATCTTATTTATTTATTATCTTTCTCGTGAAATGTTCAACTTGGTGATTCAACGATACGCAAAAATAAAAAAGCCGCTCCAGCCGATGCTCCTCGATTTCGTGCTCGTGTGACACTCCATCTCGGATTGCCCTCGCGGGCATAACGAGCGACCGGAACGAGATTTTTATGGGACACTGCGCTCGGCAAGCTCTCGCAGACTCCCGGTGAAATGCTTGTGTAGCAACAAAGAATACGGCGAAAGAAAGCAAAAAGTAAAGCTGCTTGTCTTTTCTACTTTAAGCTGGACGACATACCGCTTTGCTTTCCATGGAATAGAGGGAAGGTGCGCACGGGTCCAGCAGCGTCGAGCGCGTTAACCGTGTACATTGTAGGTGTGCGAGCTTGTGTGAGCGCGCGAGTTCGTTACAGATGCGGGTGTGCGTGTGTGTATTCGTATCTGGGTCGATGTTCACGTCACGGAGGTCCCCCCTCGGAATCTTCCACGGTGTTTCCTTTCAACGACACGATAAATCACAATCTAGCGGGATATTCGGTCGTGTCGTTCTCTCTTCAATGACTAGCGGCGTAAGAAAGAAGAAGAATAAGAAAAAGAAGAAGCGCGGGTGTTGTGGCGGATTTGTGGGTCAGCAGGCGCGGGTGTCGCACACGTGAAATCGCGCAACAGTCCTTCGTCTCGTCCTTCTCTCGGTGACTCTGTCGTATATCGCATTCGTGCTTATACCAGTGGGGAAACACGTACGAACGTACATAAAAAGCTGAAAAAACAAAGACGACGATTTCTACCTTAAAAAAAAAAAAGAAAAAAAGAAAGAAAGAAAAAAACATTATCCGTCGAGGAAAATGGAGAAAACGAAAAAGGAGAGTCGAGCTGATATTTATCCTTATAAATGTATAGAGCTGTAGTATAGTTTGTATACGTCCGCGGTGAAAGAGAAAAAAAAACTTAAAGACCACTCTTAAAAGCGAGATTTCGCAAGTCTCCTCGACGCTGATGTCGCAGAAACGAGATTCGTAAGACTATAGTCTCGATCCTGTTTCTTTCGATGGATCTTGTAATCGGTATCTCTCTCTCTCTCTCTCTCTCTCTCTCTTTCTGTCAACTCCTTCATTCGGGATATGAGAAATTGTTCTCTCATCATCGCAGCACAACATTCGAGTCACGCTTTCGTCTTGTTACGAAAAGAAGCCAACATATCTGTATATGTAATAAGTGTGCGCAAGTAACATCGAGAATTTTTAACCCTTAGTGTGCATCTGGGGTCAGATTGACCCCAAAATTAAGTGCTTTTTACGCGCACTATCAACTTTGAGCACGTTTTGAATGTCTGAGCACCCAATGAAAAAAGATTGTTTTGGAAATCCGACTTTGCAGTCTTAAAGTTGGATCAATTCACTGCAAAAAGTGACTAAACCTTTTATTCCGAAAAGCGGATAGTTACCGAGATATTCGATGTCAAAAATGACCTGGGGTCAAAGTGACCCCATGTGCACGAAATGTCTCGCTTTGAAGGTGTGCACACTAACGGTTAAAATATACTTATCGCTCATGATAAACATTGAAAAGCATGATATTTTATCTAACACTGACGTAAAAAGGGACCGATGACCAGTGAACAGGTCTCAAAATATGCTGTTTCATTAATAATTAAAATAAATTCTGATCTGAAATGACAATAGTCCGAAGATTTTTCTTCCAAAATCTCTGGTGTTGTAATTTCACGCTGGTTCGAAGAGTCCTCCTCTCGCATAAATTCATGCCCAAAGTCACTGTGATGCATGTACGTGTGCACCTTTGGGTGCCTCCAATGAAGGTTTCATGTCGTGCAGGAGCAGTGGCATCCTGGTCATGGGACGAACAGCCCATAACTCAAAAAGTGTCTAGCTCAGCGCCTCTCGTGGTCGTGTTTGACCACGTTGGCTGTATATTGCCACCCGGAAACTCGGTCAGCATCGACTCTTTCAGCAAAGCTTTCCGAAGCTTCCGGCGCCTTCGAGTGATGCAATAAATTTGGTAGCAGTCGTTCGCAGAGCCGGTGGAATCGAGGAGGCGCTGGATTGAAAAAAGTCTGACAAAATTGGGCAACGATTTTTTATTTCGAAACCGTTTGATTTCACGGGAATTTGAGGCAGCAGCAGGTGGACGAGATTATGTTTTTTTGAAAATTTAAGAAAATTGGGAAACCGAGGGCTCAGCGTTTTCCGAGCTGCGCTGGGGCAATTCGATCCTTTCATTTCCAGTGAGTCTAAAAAAAAGCTCGCGCTTCCAATAATTTATGCGTTTTGGACGTTTCGAAGATGAAAATATATGCTTGTATATGAGAAAAGAAGTTAACACACGTTTTTTCGTGTAGTCACGAAGTCTATTTTGGAAAAGTATCACACGCGTTTCTAGTATCTCACTCCTGAGTTCAGAACAATATATCTTTATACGTATTTTAATCTCGGTCCGTTCGCGTGCCAGCTCGAAGGCGGCGAACGGTGTCGCTGGGATTATGGGGGACGAAACGAAGGAATGCTCGGCTCTTTCGTCCAATGTATCGCGACGAATAGAAAAATGGAAAGCTAGAAAATACATGGGAAGATTTGTTGAATGAAATTTAAATCGTAACGCGACCGATCAACAGACGAAAAATGTTTAAATGGCCAAGGATAGTCGGTTAACGGGAGTGCAAAAAATGTCTGGGGAACAATGTGAGATCTGCGACTAGTTTATATAGATACGACGATACACACGAGCAGATAGAGAAGACCGAGAATGAGGAAGAGAGATTGAAGGAGAGTGAAAGAAAGAGAGCGAGATAGAGAGAGAGAGAGAGAGGGAGGGAGGGAGGGAGAAACGAAGGGAGAGGAAGAGAGAAAAAGATAAAACGAGAAATAGACGAGTGAAGCGAATCTCGAGAGATCTCCGGGTCCCCGAGGCTTTATTTATACCCAAAGCTCCGTATTATTGGATCACCCCCGCGCGCCGACACTCGCCCGGTACTGTAAATGTGTCTTATGCGGCGCGCCTCCGTCCTTTCTATTTCGTGTAGCGTTGCGTACACCAACTATGCGTGTCCTCTCCCTTTCTCTCTTTCCCTATCTCTTCGTTTGCGTATACGGCCTATAGTACAAACCAGAAATAGACAGTCACCGATGCTTACGAGACGACGACTAAGACGGAGACGACCGAAAGATGACGCTGGTATTAGTCGGCGCGAAGCGACACGCATCACAACTTCTATATAGTGCACTTCACACTTTCACTTATTTAACCTTTTTTTCATTCCGTGTATATAAATGTATATCGTATTTCTTCTATTTTCTCTCCCGCTTAGTCAGTTCGCAGGGAATATCTCGGGATTTCCGGTCACACAAATCGACGAGTTACGTTCCTATATTCGACGCATAGACCTCGAAAATAAATGACATTTAGCCGAAAAAACAACGACGCTTGATTATTTCGTTCCTCCATTATGATGCGACTTTTGAAACCATCAAACGATTAACTCCAGTTTGGATTAACACTGAATATTTATCGGACCAAAGCTTTTTTTCTTTATCGCCCATCGCCGTACGTATCGAATTCACGAAGATGGGACCCATCAAAATAGAATCAATGGTATACGCATATATCGTTTGAAAATCAGGAGCAACCCTCCACACAGTAACGTACAGTGACGTACTCCGCTCTCGCGTGAGTCCACATCAGTTACTCATAGTCAACCATATGCTCGCATATATTTATAGCTTGATGTATGAATATTTATTTAAAAATGATTTCCTCAATACGCTTTTAAAATGGAGGCTATTAGGCAGGTTTTTAAGGGAGAGTGGGGTAATTCCGGACGCGGGGTAAATATGGAAAGCGCAGTATCTTTATATTCCGAAACCTCCACATTATCGCACTTGCGTACTCGTACAATAGTCCTATCGATGTTTAATGAACTCGTATTGTACGAGAGGCGTGAATTGATATATTTTCGTCGAGGTAGGACCGCGATTGTAAAATTCCGTACATTTCGATGTAATTTTTGGCTATAAATGTTGTTGAGAAAATTTATTTAATATCCTAGTTCTATATACGAGTGTCGCAAAGGCAGTTCAAACATTGGCTTTTCCCACGGTTTTTAACTATTAATCAACTCGTGAAATTTCGCAGTTTGGGGTAATTTCGAATGGCTTTTTGGGAGAATTCCGGGCGTTCTGCTCCTACCCGACATCAATTGATTTTTTTCAAATTTCAGACACCTCGTAAATACATATGAAATAAAACACCGCGACTTATGATAATGCGAGTGCATAAATAAAGCAGTATGCGAACGATGCGAAAACGAAAAAGTTATTTTTGTTTTATAAAATATGAAGATCCACCATCCGAAGACTCGATTATGTGAATTAAATCGAGTGTGAAATGTCGGCTCTCAAAATTGCACAAGCAAAAGAAGTACGAGTCGAGAATTTGTTTGCGATATGTGTAGCAATTTCTAATGCAATCTAGATTTACTCCAAGGGCCGTCCGGAATCATCTTGGAGGTTCGGGGTAAATCCGAATTTACGGGGTGTTGTATTTGCTAAATATTCAGCTATTTTTTGTATCTGTCAGTTAAAATTAACATCGGAAATCGCGTAAACAAGATATCGAAAAGTAAAATACATAGAAAACTTATTTTGTAATTTCATTATATGGTTCGTTATTAATGAATTTGCCTTGGGCGGTCGGAACTACCCCAATTTTTTCTATAGAAAAATCGAAGGCGTATGTTCGATTTACGCACATTACATCCCCTAAAAAATCACAGTAAATTAAGCAGACACGCAGGGTTTCATATGCGCTATAAGCCATTCGGATGATTAATTGAGTGGTTAGAGAAAGCGAATTGAGGTAAAATTGCGGCCGCGAAGCCATTAGCGAAGTCTTCAAATTTTCCAGTCAACAGAGAAAAATCCTTCATGGAAGATTGAAGAAAAGAATTTAGTCGGGCCCCGCAATTATTCGGTTGCGACCTTTGTTCCGATGATTCTGTGGGAGACCCCCGCGAGTGGATTTCATTCGCGATGCGAAAAATTCTGTTTCGCAACAAAAAAGTCTTCTTGTCACGACGATGCATTGTACATGGAAGAAAGTTCCCCAAGGGAATCCCCAGGATGCCCGAGATTCCTGCCAACGGACTCTCGTGCCTACATCCACGTGAAACATCATTTAAAAATTCGCGTACGGTTTATACTTGGCGGACTCTTTAACCCCCTCGTGTCGCCGGCAAACATCTGCTTTCAAATATTTAATTAACCAGCAGGGGCAAAGTGTTAACGTCATTCGTCTTTTTGACACGTTCCGCGACAACTGAAACCGCACTATATAAAGCGTCAAATCCGCGTGTCTCCGCGGTTTATATTATCATTTGACAAAAATTCACTTCCGATACAAATTGACTTTCTCCAAGAATTTTATTCACGTGCTTTTAATCATCTGGTACAATAAAATCTGTGATTTTTCACCTTACTCTGTTTCCTGCTGGGTGTTTTCATTGGATTGTTTCTATAAAAATTCGTTTGTATCATCGACCTCTAACATCACCGGAAATCCTTGGTGCTCAAGGAAGAACGAGAGGTATGTTCATTTAACGAATTGTGTCCTGGGAACATAAAGATTTAAAAAAACGTAAATAAAGTAAAGTGAGAGAAGCATTGCCTGTGAACGTTGAGTGCAATACACGAAGGATTCACGCGTGAGGAATGCAACAACGAGACTCGAGTGAATTTGCATTCTATTGCTTACTGCACTTTCGCAAGGAAATGCACTCGTGTTCCAAGTCAAGAAGCTTGCCGAAGAATTAGGCGAGTTAACCATTATTTCGTCCATTAAACTAAATCTACGAGTCACTGTTAAATCGGTGCTGGCTTCAATCTCCTTTTCCATTGGAATAAAATTTTATTCAATCATTAGTTTCCCTTTGTCTTTTCGCGAACCTATAGCTATAACGTCGTGGTAATAATGCGCCATTGAAATTCGCCGGAAAGAAAATTTATGAATCTCATGAATATTCAAGTCCGTATTGGAACTGTCAAGAGCGCATATTTACGATTCTTCAAGCTCGTTATCATAAAATGAATGTTCGTATTAAGCTACAAAGTTGTACTTAAATCTCTCGATGCTTCTAACTTGGGTCAATCAAACTTTGCCACAATGAAAAATTTTCTCCACTTTTGTTCCTTATCCGCGAGTTTTATTCTTGCCTCGCGCGTCCCTTATTTTATTTCGAACTCATTTCATGCACCGTCCTCTGTCATCGATATTTTTTGGCTTTACGAAAGAGGTGAAAGCTCGGGCCACGTGGCCGAATTTAACGAAAGTTTAACGCGTGTTCACCGAGTACTCAGTCCCGTAATGAAAGGGACAATTTAACTATAAAATTATTTAGATCTATATATGAAAGTTTAAATCGCACGTATTAAAATTCGAATGAATAAGAAGAAATTAAACTGCGGTATTGAGAAGGCGAGAAAGTGAGAGGTTTGGTGTCAAATGAAGTCTGGAGGGAAGCTCGCATGGGAGTGATATTTTTGAGAACGAATTAGAAAGAGATCAAATAAAAGGAGATTGAGAGAAGATGAGCGCACGCTTTCGTGCTCCGAGTTTCGCATCTCTCGTAGTGCAGTGAAAATCCGAAAGTGGCGGACGTAAGAAGCACAGTCGCATCTCGTCCCACGCAACGCGAGCACGAGGAAGCGTTCAGGAAAAGACTCGAAAGATCAGCCGTAGAAATCGAGTCAGAAAAAAAGAGAGGAAGAGTAAAAAGAGGTGAAAAAAAAGGGAGGAGAGGGCACAAGACGAGGATAAAAAGAATATTTATAAAAAGACAAGTGGGCCGTTGGTCCTCCTCTTTGGAACAACAAGTTGGAAACGAAGAAGAAGAAGAAGAAGAAAGAAGAAGAATAGAGAAGGAGGGAAGAGAGGAGAAGAAGTAAAACTCAAAGTGCCCCTCAGGTATTTTGCCTTGCCCTGATCCATCGTGCGCCTCTGCCGCTGGCTGCTGGTTATGTAGCTTCTCTCTCTCTCTCTCTCTCTCTCTCTCTCTCTCTCTCTCTCTCTCTCTCTCTCTCTCTCTCTCTCTCTCTCTCTCTCTCTCTCTCGTTTCTTCTTTGCTGCTTTGAATTCAGATTGCAGTCTGATTCGATTGGTTTTGTTTTTGGCTTTGAAAATTTATGCAATCGGCGGCTGGTAGCTTCGTCCCTGTGGCTTCTGCTCCTTCTGCTCGCATCGTCAGTAAAACGCGCGCGCGCGCGCGCGCGGTTACCACGCACACTCTCTATACGTATTGCGAAAGCCACGTATTTATTTATATCCACGGTACCCTTTGTGTGTTAATTTGTAACCGGTGGAGCGAGCGGGCCGCGAAACGGGGCACGGGTCCGCAAGACCCCGGGGGTGCCCCCACATGACCGACCAACAGAACCATCTTTTTCGTTCTTTCTCCCTCTCTTCCTGTCGCTCTGTCTCTTTCGGAATTTCACTGCGTTCCATATGTATGCTTTCATATAAATCCTATATATATATATTGCACATATACACGCGCATCCACCATACGAACGGACCCCTCGCGCATACGCTCTCGTGTATACGGATTCATGCTCCTCCGGGGTGGCTGGACGCGTGACTTCGTACGAGTTCACGAGAAGATACTCCGCTCTGTACTCCTCGCATTCACACTCGACCTTTCGGCTCTGTACATTTCTCGAATTAATTGGCTCTCCGAAGCAAGTTCGAGGGTAGAATTTAAACAAAAAAAAAAAAAAAAAAAAAAAACATTAAACGAAAAAGCAACACTGAAGAGAATGAATTCGAAGCGTAACCCATCGTTTCGCATCGTTCCGTTGTGGCATTATTTTAATACGAAATTCTCATCTCAGATTAATTGTCAATCTAATTTTTCGAAGATTTCAACATTTATCGCGTCTTTTTTCAATGAGAACAAGCTTTCATTGATGATTATTTCCATAATAATATGGCTTTCGAATGTCCGTTGATCCTCCTGCCATTTGTACGACAAAGTTACGAAATAACTTACTTATTTGGACGAAAAAGCTGATCGCAGAGAGTGATATAGTTATGCCGCGGTTGTTTAAGATCGTTATTACGGCGACGGTCGCTTTTCGAAAATGCGTAACCTCCCTCAACTCTTTAGCTTGATTATCCAGCCGCAAGAGAGCTTATGAGATTTGTCTTAATTTGCGCTTTTAAATAATTTTACGGTATGCTTCGAGGTAAGGTTATGAGACGAGAAAGAACGAGCGCGCGGTAACGGTGGCCAAGCGAAAATGCACTTCGAGCAACGTTCGTATGTGCTTGGCCTTCTCCCACGTCCACTCACGCGGCTCCCAATGAGCGGGTTTGTCCAATAACTGTTCCGACTTATCGTCATTATCATTCCAAGACGATTCGCCACGGATCTCGAACGCAGGGCTATCTCTCCAGCACGCCGCCGTCCAAACTAAATCTTGGCGGCATCACCGCGTCAGCAGGCCGGTATTTCGTGGGCTCAAAGACTCTGGCCCTATATCGTTTGTCAGCTCAGGCAAGTTACGTCATTGCTGCATATCCCCTCAACACTTTTTCGATATTCGAAAACTGCCTATGTACTGCAGAGAAATATTCCTACGCGATTCGAAATTTCGAACAAATTATAAACTCGTTGATCGATCGGCTGGTATCAACGCGTCATTTTTACAAAAATTCATATATAATCAATATTTTTCGAGACGCGTTCCAGTAAACAAAAAAAAGGATCATTGAAATCAATTTCACTTGGAGGAAGAGAATTAATAGGCTCATCGGAAACCCCTGAAATCAAATAATTGTGCATATTCTGGTAAATAACACGCCTGCGTATTCGTTCGTCTTGGCACGAGACTGAACCAAAATTCACCAGTTTATTGGTTAGAGTTGTTTCGGGGTCGGGACGAAACGACGTCACTGAGAAGAAATTTTTCTTGAACGTTCATGATCCCTTCACTAATCAATCTGTCAAATTTCAAAACGATCCACAGTACAGTTGTTTAGAAAAAAAAATCCCAAAGTTGGACTATTTGGTGTGCTCATCCCATCATGTTTATAAGAATATTCCAAACACTTTTCAGTATATCATCTGCCGAGAAAACGATGTCACGGAGTTAGAAAAATAGACGGTTAAATGGAATGTCGGATTAACTTTTGGTGGCTCGAAGATAACCATTTATAGTGCCGATTCAGAGCAGTAAATTAATGATTATAATCGCGTATTTTTCCAAAAATTGAGCACACAAAATATAAGGCTTCGGGGAATCCAATGTTTCGGACCAATGTTCATCCGGTCGAGAAACAAACACTTCGATTTTGAAGTTAGAAACGGGGCGCGTATATAATAAATAAGTGTGCGACACTCCTGCCAACCCAAGCATATTATCATAGCTCATTATATTTACGTTGTTGCCAGTTCGTCTTGGAGTAATTGATCTCTGACAAATTATCGAAGATAATGCCATAAAGTTGTCAAAAAAGCATATTCTTTTAAACTGATGTCGATTTTTTCCTCGAAAAATGACATCAAATAGGACGAGAACTTAATAACAAACAGTTGGTTCCACGCCCGACGGCTAGACCCCACAGCAACCTTGCACACGGATAGCTGCAAATTTTGAAATCGAAATTCTTTGACACAGTTTAACCGATTAAAAAACGGCTCTGTCAGTCGATTTTTGCCATCGTCCTGCGTAGGCTGATAGGCCCTTGGTTTAATCCGTCAAATTGTGTCAAAGAATTACGATTTCGAAAATTCAAAGTGAGGTTAATCAACTGATTTATATACTGACTTTTGCACTAGTGTGCAAAAATCGGTATGATGTATCGTGTCAGCTATAGAATCGGGTAAATCTAATGTTTAACGGAGCCGCAGTGCGTGCGATTGTCCCCGAGGGTTCAGCAGCGTTTTTGCTTCGGTACCGTTCTTGCACGCGGCTTTTCGCTTATTCTTATACTTAGATTTGTAACGCGGCCTCGTACTTTTGTGATCCTCACAAATCCTCCCCGACGTCAACACCCGAAACCTGACATCAACTCTTCCCCGTGCACACTTCGAGCTCTCTTCTCGCACATTCCGCATCTTCTGTCCTGTGGTCCTCCACAGTAGCCGGCGCACCACCTTACGCGGGCCCTTTGCCCTGGTATTGCTCCACTGAGTAATATGCCCTGCTCTCTCTAGTTCATCTCCATCTTCGAACGATTAACCCGTGCACTTTCTTTTTTCTAATCAGTATACCAGGTCACTATATCACTATATAACCATTGACCTTTAATCTGTTTTTATTTTTTCACAAAATCCTTTTCGGTCTGTCGCTCATTTTATTTCCCCGTGTATTTACCTTAATTTCATCGCATTTTGTGAATTTTCTTGCTGCTCGATCTTTGCATAGAGTAGTCTCTGTGACATTTCTTCTTTTCTCAGGGAGTCTCGATCGTTTCGACGGTTGCCGGCGAATACACATTAAAGAAATCGTCGAGAAGAAAGGACGATCAGACGAGTGAGAAAGACTCGTGATATTTGAGAATATTGATTGCTTAAGGAGGGTGGCTACCGACGATACAATGTTGCCATGCTAAACCATGTTAAATACATTAAAAATTTCAAAATGATAAGAATTTAATAAAATTTGGTGAACATATTCTTTAGGGCCAAATTTGAGAGTACAAATTTTTTAAAATTTTTCTTCTGTACAGTTATCGAGTAATTGATCACTAAAGTTCAAGTGTATAAGCATAGCGTTTCCATATATATAGGTATACATTCCGGGCATAAGAAATCTGCTTTAATCCGTAATTACTCGATAACTAAGCAGAAGAAAATTTTGAAAAAAATTGTGTCTTCGCACTTGATGTTGAAGAACATTATCACTAAATTTGATCAATTTCTTATCAATTTGACGAACGTAGCCACCCTCCTTAAGGATATATTGCACAGGCGATACAATGTTGCCATGCTAAACCATGCTAAAAACATAAAAAAATTCAAAATAATCAGAATTTTATAAAATTTGGTGAACATATTCTTTAGTGCCAAATTTGACAATACAAATTTTTTAAGATTTTTCTTCTGTACAGTTATCGAGTAATTGATCACTAAAGTTCACGTGTATAAGCATAGCGTTTCTTCCGGGCATAAGAAATCTGCTTTAATGCGTAATTACTCGATAACTAAACAGAAGAAAATTTTGAAAAAAATTGTGTCTTCGCACTTGATGTTGAAGAACATTATCACCAAATTTGATCAATTTCTAATTATTTCGACTTTTGTATCATTCACCCTTAAAATATGATCCAGAGTTTGGTAAATCGACATCGATTCGAACGCGTGTTTGCACTTGTTCCATCAGCTAAATGTATTTCGGTTGAAAGAAGTGGCAAAATGACTCGCAATCAGTAACGTTTCTCATTACTACTTGTAATAGGTAGCCATAAAAAAATGACTGGAAAAGTCAAAGCCAGACCAAAAACAGGATTCTTTTATTGTAATTCGGTGCGCACCGTAATACTGCAAAGATCATGCGCAGAACCCTACGATGCTTTTTAATGAGCCGCCCCAGTACGAAAGTCTTTGAACTTCCACTGCGCCTCCAACTAGCACAAATTAAACGAACAACTCGCGCATCTTTATATGCGTTATACTGAAAAAATGAGTGCCTCTTTTATTTGCTGCAACTCGTAAATAAGCACCAGGTACTGCACACCCGCTCAATTTCCTTTCGGCTTTTTCCGGCCCTCCTCTCAGCGTAACCGGAGCGAATATATTTCTGTACATATATTTGCACGTGTATCGGTTAAAGAAGATGCGGAAAAACTCACAAGTGTGACTCGGGTCGTCGTCATAATTACAGTCGAAAATAATAAGCGGTTGAGAAAAAGGGCGTTACTATGAGAGATTCGCGGTGAAACGAACCGTTGTGTCTTATACTTTGATATTTTTTTTCATCGTGTCACAACAACTTTGACTGGAGTAAAAATATCGAAAAAGGTACCTTTTTCCGAAACCAGTATGCAGCGATGTGTGCTCAGTGTTTGCGGAACCGCTTAATTACAGGATATTATTAATCACACTCGTACTTAATCAAATTTTAAGAATCATTTTTCACCCTCGTTTTTCTTTTGCTTTGCAGCGCTGAAGGTGAAGTTGATGCTGAGAAGGCCCATCAATCAACTGGTCGCACAAGGCATCATGCCACGTGAGTTTATTTCATTTTTATAAAGTAGATACGAAAAAATAATAAGATTGAACGGTGTGATCGAGTTTTATTCAACTCCGGCTAATAAGTTGAAAAATGTTGAGTTGCCAGAATTCCTTATCTTTCATATCAATTAAGGGCGGCGGGGTAACGTTTATTTGGCGGAAAGAAGGCCCAATTTTAAGAATTTTTTACACGCTACAGGTAATAGCAAATCAATTTTATTGATTGTGAAATCATGTTGCTATATATGAGCAATATTTTCGCAAGTTTTAAAACCCAAAAACCAGTAATTAACTCGATGGTAGCAAGGCTTCAGAGGCACTTCAGAAAAAAGTTGTCCGTCGGGGAAAAGTATAAATCGATATCTACTCGACCGATCCTATTGAAATTCGGCACGATACTTCCTTTTACACAATTGACCAGGTATCTACGAGAGGATTTTGTTTTTTTTTTTTCGATTTTTGTGACATTTGGAAGTGAAAACACTGATTTTTGCCTGAATAATGAGCTTATTCGTTATTGTAGAATTAATAATGCAAAATTGGAAAAAAAGCTCTCGTAGATACCTGGTCAAGTGTGTAAGAAAGTGACATGCCAAATTCGATTTGCGCACTGTTCACCGTGGTGCGGACAACTTTTTTCCGAAGCTATACCATCGAGTCAATTATTGATATTCGAGTTTTAAAAATTCAGGAAATCTTGTTCATATATTGTATTATGATGTCACAATCAATAAAATATATTTGTATTATGTGTAGCGTCTAAAAAAATTCTTAAGGTGTTACTGGATGGATAGCCCAGCCGATAAATTGTACCTGATCGGAATTTCCGTACTTCGTCGTGATGCAATAAAAATCTGAAAAAATTCAGCAACATTTGGAAAGTTATGAACTGCAATTATCAATAATAATATTGCCCAAAAGTTATTAATAAATTGTTTAAATTAATAATTTTTTAACAATTTTACAGTAAACCCTCATTTTTTTTTACGAATCGAATGTGCGCATTTATCTGAATGCTCATGATTTTTTTCAGAATTTTCGTGGATTTTTGAAATTCCCCTTTTTAAATTTTTTAATTGGCTCCATTTGTACATTTTTGATCCAGTAACCTCGAGACTTTTCAAAACTGATGGTAAATATGTCTTCTAAAACATATCCAAAATTCAAATTTTTTTCAAAATTTTTTCAAGAAATTTCAATAATCCACGAAAATTCTGAAAAAATTCATGAGCATTCGAAAAAATACACACATTCGATTCGTAAAAAAAAAAAAAAAAACAATAGGTCACCGCAAAATCATTGAATAATTGATTGTTTAAACAATTTGTTATTAACTTTTGGGCAATATTATTATTGATAATCGTTGTTCATGGCTTTCCAAATGTTGTTGAGTTTTCTCAGATTTTTATTGCATCACGAAGTACGGAAATTCCAATCAGATATAATTTTTGGTCGAGCTCTATCCATCCAGTTATATACCTTAAAATCTTTTTCACCGAATTGACGTTACTCCGCGCCTTTAATTCAAAACCAACCATAGCAATATTACAAAGTTTTTTGAGTGTTTTTCAACCCGTTTATGTCACGAGTACACATCAAAAACCTTTCAATTTTTGTATCCAACTATATCACGAAGTTTTTGTACGAGACGTAAAGGCTCTAATTGCACGGCTAAAAAACCGAAGATCGTTCAATTAATTAATGCCATCTGATCGAAAGACGTTCTTGACCCCAATACTCTATTATTTAATCAACATCGAATGTTTTTTCGTTTTCTTTATGCTCCTCCACGACAATCGAGAGTCCAATCGATTCATTTATCCAATGAGAGTATTGCAATAGAAAATGTATCTACAAAACGAAATAAAAATGTCTCCTCGGAATTTGCGGGGGATGTTGAAACTTCGTGAATGCGTGCTTCTCGAACTAACACCCCCCCCCCCCCCTTCCCGCCCCTGTGCCGGTCAGAGTGACCTAGCTCTTGAAATAAGAGGTAGAATATTGTTTTTCACTGGGCCAGAGGTTTGGAAAAACATTTGTGCTAAACGTTGAGAATAAGATATTCTGCGTAAGCGGGAGGTTTGACCTGCGTTCCTCCCCTTGGTAAAGCGAGGGAAGACGCTCGCTAACGGTACCGAACGCTGACAAGTTTCGTGTCTGCGTAATGTAAAGAAAATACCGACGCTCACTGACAGCGTTATTAAATGGGAGTACTGACAAATATTATTATCATTGCTGTTATTATCATCGACACATTTTCACGGTACTTAATGCTTTTAGCCCACAAATACGAGCGAATTAAACGGCAGTGAATAAACGCCGCGAACTTTCATCGATGATTTATGTTTTCTCGAAAACGTACTGTTCCGTGGGATAACGGCGCCAGCAAATTATCGCTTCGAGTGCTTTCTCCCGTTCAAGCTCATTTTCGATTCGTTCCCCTGCAAGAGTGTCACACACTCGCCAATAATCTTTCAACAATAATGTACAGGTCCTTGTCGAATAAATTCGTGTTTTTTTTTCTCTCTTTTTTACGCGAGGTAAGCCTTACGTAAGGACGTAATCATCCGGTATTTAAATCTAACGCATATACATGCAAATTACTCTTTCACACGACATTGTGGATCCGAACTTAATGATCGAAATAAAATAGCTGTGGGTAGATATTATATATGGTTTTGTTTATAGCTTTATTTGCGAGCTCTCGGTCTTTAATCGCTCTGCTTACGTCACGCGACATCATTCCGTCCTCATTCCGCGTGCCAATCGTGTGCCATGCATCACATTTTTCTTTTTTTTACGAAATCTCACCATCACGCCCCCACCTTCCATTTATGAGTAGGGCCATCTTGTCGTCTACGCTGCTGTGCTAATTATTTATAACTACTGTCAAAACAGAGAGAAGGAAGGAGGGAGGGGCGGGGGGGGGGGGGGGGGGGGGGCGTGAGAGAGAAAATCTCTAGAACGTTGGAATCAAGATTTGAAGATCATTCGAAAGTTTTAGCATCTGACGCGTAGAAATTGTAGTTGAATTTGGAAAAGCTTTTCGGAGAGTCAGCTTCCTTGTACTTCTCTCGCCTGCCTAATTTAATAGACACATTAATGTGCTCGGTTAGCAGCTGCGGATGCTCTGGCCAGATAACTCGTTGCCTCACTTAACCCCGAACACAAGTCTCTTACGATCTTGAACATTAGCGCATCCCAAGTGGAGCGAGATAGAAAATGAGAGGAAGAATAACTAGACAATTGGCCAATTCGTTCCGGTCAAGAAAAACTGCATTTTCCCCCACCGCAACGCTCTAATCGAGAAGGAGGTCACTTCGAAGAAGGATTTAGATCGCGATGTTTTTCGAACTCTTGCTAACTCGAAGATACAAATATTTTTCATTTTTTATGTACAAATAAATAGCTCGTGGCGCGTCCTTATGACTTGACTGGAAAATAGTCTTTTCTATTCGAGCGATCACGCAATCAAAATACTCATATTCGTAATTGTCGATTCATCATCTCGGAGTGATCATATCTTCGCGCAGTACTTTACCTCTGCTCCGATGTTTCCAGCCATGTTGATTTTTTTCTCTTAAAAGTGCTGTCGTTGGGGCTTCCCTATCGTGTTATATTGTTGATTTTCGTACGTTGAGCCCAAACTTTCACCGGAAAAACCACCATCGAAAGGGTCCGCAAGGAAATGTGGTCAAACAGAGAGAGGAAAGTTCGGTTTTCAATCATTTTTGGCAAACGCATTGAAGAAGACGATTGAAAAATAATCGAATGACGCATTTCCAGGAAAATGCTTAGGAACCGACATGTACGAATAACGCCCCCACATTACCGTTGCATTCGGCATTTCTGTGCTCAAAGCTCCACCATCCTTCCCCCGCAGAGCGCAAATTTATTGTTTTGTTAAACTTGTAATCATATATTCGAGTCTATAGTCTGCTCAGAGAAATGTTATGAATAGTTCTGTTCTTCTGGGGATTCTGTCGTCGTCGGATAGTCTTCGACGACGTCCGGAAGACGGCAGGTGTGCGAGCACCATGTATCTCCCTCCCTCCGTATATGTCAGTTAAAATTACAACTACCCGCGAAATTCGCCTAGAGGAAAATTCCCCCGGGCCTATAGTGTCTCTGCATAGTTACACACTTTACCGAGAAAGCAGCTCATCGCTCGTTGTTAAGCATATATCATGAGAGCTTGAACGATATGAGAACTTTATGCTAACCGCGAATACACGTGTGCACGAGTGTGCTGCGCTTTACGCCCTCGCAACCAGACAAAACCACTAGCGAAATTTCCCAAATATTCGTGCTTTTCTCTCTGAACTCTCGCCTCATATGTCACTTCGTCATTGTCAACGATGTCCTGCAAACGACAAAAACATCGACAAATATTCCGTTACCAGCACAAGTTGAATAAACATTCAAAGTTACCACAAGTTCAATTGAGAGGTTTTTCAGCTTTTTTAAGGCCTTCGCAGATCGCTGAAATTCTTTTATATACCTCTGAATTTCGAAGGTGTTCCCACCATTTTCGAGGAGAATTTTCACGTGGACATCCCTTACGTATATTTGTTCCAACAAAGAACCGAACCATCACAATATTCTGTTACGGTAAGACCCCGATTTTTTACCAGTCCTTTCCACAGGTGGTGGTAAAAAATCGGAGTCTTATCGCGGAGATTAGTGAAAACAGTGTCTGACGACGCACACCTTTTAATCGGTAAACAAACTCGAGTTGAATGTTTGCCTTCGGAATAATGATGCTGATAACAATAGCGAAATAGAGTGGCTCGAGTGAAAATAGACGGAAATTATAAAGATAAGGTACTTTGAATAAAGCTTGCTTTATTTTGTCCTACTCGTCACTGCATCGCTCTAATTTTAGTGAAATAGTGGAACGAAAACTGTAATGGAAATATAAGAAATGAACAACTCTTTACAATAGGTAAGCAGGGAGCAAAATGAATTACAGCAAGAGTAATGCCATTCGGAGAAGCTCCAGATACGCGCGGTTACAAAACAAACATTTAATGACAGCTGAAAGCGATTTTGAAATTTACGATTTTGAGAGTAGGGTAAAACGTCATCGGGACGCTCATTAGACGTTAATCGTCACTTAGGTGCTGCACATTTTGGTGTTTGCACCCGAATGCCAGAATATACATTCGTGGATGCTGCATCATTCGAGGCACGCATATGCTGTAAAATTTCATGCGTATATGAGAAGAGACAGGAAAACTGTCTCGCGACATCATTTTCCATGACGAATAGCACTCGCCCGACTGTTCGCACACGTCGTCCGCGGTTTTGACGCGCGATGATCTCATCCCATATTTATATCATCAGAGAGAAGTTTGCCTCAATGTAATGACGCTTATGAGAAATTGGAAAAAGGCTTTTTTCCCATTTTCCGCATCCGACACAGTCAACTTTCCTATTTTTCGATCGTTGACCTTTTTTCATCCTCGCATAAATGTATGAAAAATTCCTGTGCCGATTTCGTTGAAAAATTCCGAAATTTTCATGTTTGCAACAGATTCCAAAAGAAAAATACAGGAAATTATTTATTTTTATTTTTTTTTCCGGAGGAAACACACTTTTCAACAATTCATCATGTTCGAACGAAAAACATTCGGAAAATAGCCATCCGGTAGCGAGTCATCCGCCCTTAATTCCGGTATGAGAGAGCTGAATAATTTTTTAATTCTCATAAAAAGGGAACAATTTTTCGTCGTACCCCGGTGGTCTTCATTACCGTCGAGATGTGTTTTGCAGTGTTGAATTTCCCAGTAATTTGCAGTCTTACGATGAAAACGGGAGTTTTAAATTTGGTAACCGCAAGGAAATTGGTAACGAAGTTCAGTAAATTGCATGATTTATTCGTGTCGTTAATGGGGCTTTTGACGTTGCGTCGTTGTCGCTAACGTTTCCAAGCGTACATAGATCGATTGACGTGTTTCACACTGTTAGAAGTTGGTCATTATGGATGGAGTTGAAATTTCAAACACGTCCCACCGATTTTCATCAAGTCTACGACGACGTCGTTTATGGCAATAATCGCTAATTAATTTGCGATTAGCATATTCTCAGATATGGAGGTTCATGTTTTTCCAAGGATTCATCGCCTTTGAGCCTTTAATTTATAAGTTTAATGTAAAATTAATCAAAAACGACACAAACGCTGGGTTTAAAAATCGAAACGATTTTACATCAACTCCCCCCAAATATAATGGTATTTTCAACGTGCAGCCCTATGAAAATTGATAAGTCACAATTTCACAAACAATCGCAATACAAACTGGACGAAAAATTATGTTGACATTGCACCAAGTCATAAAAAAAATTGAAACCATAGAATCTATGATATCCGAATTCGTTGAAGCCTGTCAAGTTTTGATCAATTATTGAATTGAATTGAAAAAAAACTGCCCCCGTATGAAGACAGAAGAACTGATAATTGGACTAGTATAAATACTTGTTCATAAATAAATAATTACTCTCAATAAATTATAAAAAAAACATTCAACTGATGATATTTTTTCTCTTTCTGTCTGTTAATCTCTCGATAAAAAACTAGCACTGAAAACCCCTCCGGCATTTTATGAGCAACGCAAGCAATTAGAACGAGCAAAGACGGGTGATCTCTTGAAAGCGAAGATTCAGCAGCGACCTGGACGCGATGAGCTCGTAAGACAGCACATACTCGAGGACGTTGGACACGTTGATCCGAGTTTGGCCGAGAGGCAGCGTATGCTCAAGAAAGCGAGACTCGCCGACCAACTCAACGATCAACTGAGTCATCGGCCTGGACCTCTTGAGCTCATACAGAAAAATATTCTACACACCGAAGAACCTATCGAGAGGGCAGTCAAAGGTGAGAAACTAAATCCACGTATATTTTTGCATCGATATACTCGTTCGGCAGCCCGTATTTAAACTTGTCAAAAATTTCGAGATTTTTCTCAAATAATGATTGATTCGCAGGGTGTTTTTATTATATTGTAGAGAATTAATCATTCATTCGAAAAAAAATATTGAAAATCATCAACACGATTGAAAACATCGACAAAGGTGTATGAGAAATTCGATAAATTGAACTGGACCACGACGACTCTTCTGGAGACATAATTTGTTTAACCCTATCAGTCAAAAAATTACTTCGAACCTCTAATACCGAAGCAATTACATTGAAAAGGAGTGTCTCGGGATTTTTATAGTCACTTATCACGAATATTAAGTCAGATTTTTTAAATTCAAAATGGTGGATCCACTACGGCAGACGTGAAATTCAAAATACTTATTAATTTATCTAAAACTTTGTTTGATTTGGATGCTCTCCGCGTCCTCATCGTTAGTTCCGGTTAGCGCCAAAAGAGAGACACAGATATGTCGTCGAAAAATTTGACCTTCGTGCCAGGAAATGAATCCTTCGAAGTACAAGTTTCGATAATTTTCAACATTTTTTCATGCACTATCTTTGATCCGGCTCATTGGATTTAGGAATTATAAAATTCTAGCTTCAGATTTTCGCATTGGCCTATCACAGTTTGTTAATTTTTTTCAATCTTCCATCCGCTATCTTGAATTTGCCATCTTGGATTTTAAAAATTCTAAAGTTCTGACTAAAGTGACTCGAGTGAGTAAAATTCAAGTCAAAATATTGAATAGAAATAAGATACATAAAACTTGACGTCTAACACATGGGATCCACCGTTTTGAATTTAAAAAATATAATGCCGTATTCGTAATCAGCAATGTCAGAAACCTCCGGGCACAAAGTTTTAGAACAATAAATAAGTATTTGGAATTTTGCATCCGCCATATTGGATCCAGGATTCTGAATTTTCAAAATCTGACCTCATATTCGAGATCAGCGACACCAAAAACACTCGGGTGCCAAGTATCATGAAAATTGATGGAGATGAAAATGCATGACTGAAAGGGTTGATATTCGAGAAGAAGAAGAAGAAGAAACAATTCTGTGCTATTTTTCTGTACTACCTTTTGCTTGAATTATGAATTATGAACCTAAAATGTAGTGATTCCCAAAATGTATGTAATTGTTTCGAGTAAAACGTTGAATAATCAATTGTTTGTTTTATTTAGAGGGCCACATTCCCTTTAAAGCAACATGCGAAGGCCAAGTGACGAAGCCTCAGCCACCCGACCATTACATCACATTCGAGGACGATTCGCAGAGTTCGGAGGGTGCGCCCTCGCCTCCGCTGGAGACCTCGCAACGTCCCGAAGTCATTGAAACGACGACGGCGTCAGGGGGAATCGTCACACTATCCCTCAGTATTCCTACGACCGGTGGTGCTGTAGTCGTTTCCTCCACATCACCGGTATTCCAACAGACAAATACCGAACCGACGATACAAACTTTTGCCGAACTTTGCAATACCGTCGTCGGTAATCAGCACCAACAACAACAGCAACAACTCACCAGTCAACAAATTACTCAGCAACATGTACAATTGCAGAGTCAACAACACGCGTCGACGCAGGTAAACGGGCAAACTCTATTGAAGGGAAGAATAAAGTTGACATCACTGAGCCACTTTACAAGCGGGGACAAGAAAATTTTTCAAGTTTCATTCCAGAGCATAAATATTCGTAAATATTAAGCGAATAGCTTCGACCCAAAAAAATATGACAAATGATTGCTCATAAGTGACACAGTGATTAGACAATTTAGCATAAATGACCGTTGGTTGTGAGAGATTGTTGAAAAATTGAAGTGAACTGAAAAGAAAAACATTCGGCTGACTCGTATGCTGCTGGTAAATCGTCCAGGTTCCAAGCCCAAATCGGTACGACGTTTCTTTTTCTATCTCTTTTTTCTGCACATTGTAGTGCCGTTTGCGACGAGGATTGCGTTATCGTTAGAAGGTGAAAAAACCTTCTAAGGTAAAGAGATTGTAGACTCGATGTGTGGCTGCAGCAGCTCGTGGTGAGTTGGAAAAAGACAGAAAAAGAAAGAGAGAGAGAGAGAGACGTACTAGTTGTTGCCAAAGTGGTATTATCGAGGTCTATAGGTCGTTTTGCAAGCTCCTTGATTCGAACAAGTTGCAGCATTAACAAAAATTCATCGGAAAAACGGGGCATAGTAGGTACAAACAACTGAAATCGTATGTTTTAATTTTTATTTCTCTTTGTTCTCTAGGCGAGTCAGGCGAATGGCGCAACAGCTGCATTATTGCCATTGGCACCGGCGCCTAGTCCAATTTCTCTGGGCTCAACAACCTCGAGCCTCAGCCCACTCTCAAATATATCGATAGCATCACCAACGGGACCACCACCAACTGCGATAACACCGAGACCCCAATCCAGCCCAATTACATCGACCAATTGTCAACGCAGCGATGCCCCAGGAAAGGACAAAAATCGAAAAAAGTCTAAAACCAAAAGTCAACCTAAGACTCGTACAATCAAATTTCACGAATACAAGGTAAGAAAATGCAGTGTTTACGGCAAAATAACACGCTCCCTCGGTTCCTACCTCTTGTTTCTCTTCTTCATCTTCATTATATTCTTAATCTATCGAAATTCAGTCGGAAATTAAAAGCGTCCTATAAAATCCCATGCAAAGTGGTATGATACAAATTTTGAATAATTATATTATTGCCTTTGCCTGAGCATGCCGTTCACGGTATTCATGATCAGAAGTGTACATTTCGAGAAACACTTGTTATTTTTTGTTATATCTTTGAGATAACAAATGGCAAATGGCTACGTTTAAATGTCGGGAAGGGGTGGGGATCAAATGTTGGAATGACTAAAATTTCGAACAGCTAAAATCTCGAGTTTATAAATTTCGAATGATAATATGGAGACAGATAGATTCGACTAGAGCTTTGAATGCCGAAAATAAATAAAGCAGAAACTGCAAGGTTCGAAGCACGTCTACATCGAAAATAGAATGTAACGAATCGCCCATAGGACGATGACTAAAATATCGATTTTTCGAAAATTCGACTATTACTCTTTCGATTCATAAATTACTATAGTCAGCGATACTGTGAAAATTCACAATTTTGAAAATATAATAACGAAAGACCAAATATTACTGAGGTTGAAATACTGAAACACCAAAGAGTCGACGAACAGTCAAAATAGCGAAACGTTAGAAAGTCGATCGATCAAAATAAAGAAATGCAGTGGAGCTCCGAATACACGCGTCTCACTCACTCACTCAGACCGGTGATCTCCAATTTTAAACATCGCCATTTTGACTTTCGCCTTTTCGAGCCATCGCTATTCCGCATATCCAAGTTTTATAGGTTCGAAAAATTCACTTTCGATTTTTTGCTACTCTATATTCTGGTCTGTCTGTAAAACAATTATTCTCCATTTTGAATTCGAAAATATGAACTTTCAACATTCGGATGATCTGTTAAAATTACATTCGAAATGAAAACTATTGAAATATATATTTTCGGGTAAATACGAATTCAAAGAAGGAATTTTTGATTAAACACGCAATCTGCTGAATAGTCGATCGGGAATAAGAATTTCAAATTACTTATTTTTCTCCAAACTGAAATCACAACTTTAAAAATTTCGAAATATCGACCGTTCTAGAATTCAGTTATTCGACATATTGAACCCCACCCTTCGGGAAGAAACAATTTTCCAAACACCTTTATAATGAACTGTCAAAAAACTGGAGTGGGATATTAAACTACATACTAACGTCTTTCGTGTGTCATAATGGATTTGAAAAAGATTAATTTTTAACACAACAACGAACTTGTGAATTAAAAAATCCCAATTTTTTAAACAAAATTCAGTAATTTTTCTGTTGAAAACGAAAAAACTAACTCTTGATGGAATTATTTGACACACGATAACTACTTGCCTACTTAGTGAACTGATCAAATGCGATGCGTATCGTTCCAGTGATTTTCGAAATATATTCGGTACCGGTTTCTCGCATTATCATCACTTCGTGAAGCGGTATCGCGGCCATGTACCACTTTTCGAAATGTAATAACTGGAAACATTTCTCAAAATGTCTGATCATCCGTAACAACTTTATTTCTTAGCCTCAATAGTTTCCTGCAAAAATCAAAAATGTTATTTTTTAATTACGTTTTTTTTAACTCTCCTTATTTGTATTTTCACGCAAATTAGCACGAAACTCATTAGAGTCAAAAAAATAAAAAGAAATGTCGAATCGAATTTACAAAATATCTCGAAGAATTTTTATATAAATAGAGTAATCATTCACAGCCCAACGAAAAAATAGAAAAAAATTTATCGGCAACGAAAATTTATAGGCAAAGAGATAAAAAATATTGCACAACTACAGTAATCTTTCTAATTTGATTGTGGGAATATGTGGAGCATTCCAGGCCAGCGTAGAGTGTAAAAAGGAAAAATTGAAATGAATTTTATCACAAACAAACCTACTTATAAATTTTCAAAAGCTCACAGTTTGACCAAAAATTGGTCAAATTTTATTCCATTGTCTTTGTTTTCAAATGTAGTTTAGACAAATACAGAAGGGCCGTCTTTATTTTTTTCTGATTTTTTCGAACAAAAATTGAAATTTTTCCAATGATTACCGATTTTTATTTTTATATCTATAATTTTTTTTCAACTTTTAAGATTCTCATTGGAAAGAAGAGAATAGAAAGCGAAAAGATCCCACTCTGAAAATTTCAGAGAATTTGTAGAAAATGTCAAAGTTTCTTATGGAAAAAAGAAAAAAAAAATTTAAATGGCAATCATCCCAAAATTTTCGTTTTTCATCTAAATTCTCCCAAAAAAATCGTTGAAGACGAATTTTTATGACCTTTTGATATTTTTTTCTGAAATGTACATTCGAAGACGAATCTTAAAAAAAAAAAACGTCCCAGTAAGTCAATTTTCGAAAGCGTCGTGTCACTTTGAACAGAAATAACGCCAGTTTTTTTAAATTCATAACTGTTTTTAGATCGGGAAAAGAAATTTGAAAAAATTCTGAAAAATTTCTTTGTTACAATAGAAAAGGATGAAGAAGCTTCCGTCAAATCGAAAGGGGTCGGGTTCAAAGGTGATCGGTTTGGCCTGAAATGGCCCATATGTATTCATGAGTTCGATGAAAATGATAAAACATTCATTATGAATAAGGCTATGAAGAATCGTGAAGTGGATTTATTAAGTTGAGAAACTGTTTCACAGATGTGCAGAATTTAAGTACTCAAGGATCTTTTTTCATTCCGCGTGAGATTTTTAAATACGCGTTTTGGGCTCGAAAATATGTCTGTCTGCTTTACAAAAATGCATTACGAAGCCAGTCGGCGTGATACTCCGGGAAGGCGACGATTTCGCCAGGGCAGTAGATAGAGAGAGAGAGAGGAAGAAATAAATAAATAAAAAGAAAGATAAAAACGGAATGGCCAGCGCGTACCGTCCGAAATTTGTGCTCTCTGGTTCATTCCTTTCGTTACGACACTTTCAGGCACCACTTTTCACTATAGTATCATATCTCTCGGGGCAGGGCAAGAGCCAGAAACCGAAATAAAAAGCACGGTGTAGAGAGGGAGAGAGTGAGAGAGAAGACTCGAGAAGTATACGAGATCGTATCGAATGATTAACTCTCGCGATTCAAAAAGGTCTTTCTCCCTCGTTAACACTGAGTAATTGGAACGCTAATTGCACTCGTGAGGAGAGAATGAAAAAAAAAATCGAAGAAGTGCACAAGAAACCACGAGTTTTTTTGCTATCTGTAGTTTGAGTGTTGTCGCTATAGCGTAACACGAATACCGATCGTTTTCAAGGGGTAAAATTGAATCTCAAATAGTGAGACTTGTTCAGCTGGAAAAGATTTGCACTAAAAATCCAGAGGAAACTTGATCCATTGATAATATCGAGAGGAGAAAAATTTGAGAAGCAATTTCTAAGCGGACACGTGTTGATTCGTTGAGTTAATAAAAGTCCCAGCCCCTTTAAGGCTAAATTAGTTTACTGGGCTCGTCGCAATGTGTGTAGTGCCTCTCAATTCGGGGGGCTAATAATGAATTAATATAACGAAGGATATAATTGTTGGCAGGGTCCTCCAAGCGCGCAAAAGACGTCCGTATCGTCGACAACTTCAGGTCTCGGGCCTTCGCCGCCCGGTGAAACGCGTTACGAACTGCTCCTACAGCAACAGCAGCTCTTTCTCCAGTGGCAACTCGAATGGCATCACAAGGTACGACAGTGTATTTCGCCATCTGTACTTCGTTCGAAACAACAAAAAACAGGAGATCCAACTTTTTCGTTGTCAAAAAAAGAAAAAAAATTATGCCAAGCTTTGTGAAGAAACAATCGTTCAGGGCTTCGATACCAGAAAAATTTGGAAAGCCACCGGTTCGCTGCAAATTTTTCATCATTGCTTCTTATGCAAAATTATCGCTCGTCTGTCAAAAGATCTTTTTATTCCACTCAGTGCTGCACTATCGGAAAACCCAAAAAATTTCATCTCGCAAATTGTTGTCTTTTTGTTCTAAAATTCGCCATTTCATCATAGATCGATGTGAAAATCCACTGCGATACGCGATACGTGTAATATGCAATCTATTAACCCCTCTTTTGTGCTTGTTTTTTTTTTTTCGATGATTTTCTCTATTGGAAAATTGCGAAGTTTTGGAATTGCACATTTTTACTCATATAGAAGAGCTTCAACCTCCGAATTGTGTGGCTTCTTTAACAATCAATATTCGTAAATAAAATTTCATTTATATCTTATTATTTGTAGCGTGTATGATGGCACTTTTGTTTATTAAAACCTATCGGTTCACCTGTTTTTTCATTCTAAGGGAAAATAGTGTTCATGGCAATATATATTTGTTGTTCCAGTATCCTCACATACTTCCAGCTGCACAAAAAACACTCCCGATGACCAGTAGCGGTGGCAGTGATGCTGGTAGCGTGAGTGGTGCTAGTGCAAGTGTGCCGAGTCCCGCACCTTCGAATGCGTCCAATAATCCATCGGAACAACCACCTTTAAGGCCTCTCGGCAAACTCGAAGATATGAAAGGTAAAAAATGGTGAAAGACACTGACGTTTTTAGTGGAAATGTAGATTTACGAATTTAAAAAGTCTCTTTTTTTTTAAATAAATTAATACTTATTATTTTTTAATAATAGTAAGCGACTTGAAAGTGGAATTGAAACGTCGGAATTTGCCGGTCTCCGGTTCGAAGCCACAGTTGATTGAGCGATTAAAACCATTCACGGAATCGTCGAGTAACAATGTAACTACGAATTCTAACGGGCCACACGTAACTCACATGGGTCATATACTGATGGACACACCGGGACCGATAACAGGGGACGATTCTAGTCCGCACGCCAAAAATCCAAGTTCACCGATGAAGGACGATCCCAACAGCCCCAGAACGGATTCGCCACACGGTAGTGAGCAGGAAGATCCATCGAGTCCGTTAGGTACGAAAAATCAATTATATTTGGATGCATTCGCTTGCAAGAAATTGTTTAAAACTCGAGCGCGTGCGATAAATGAAGATTTTACAATTTCAGGTGACGATATAATAAAGGAACAACGCAAAACAATCGAGGAATTGAAGCGCGAGCTTTACAAATCTAAAAAACAGTTGCAGCAAGTACGTCAGACTCAACCGGCTACGGTACGAGCCGAGAAACTAGCACTTCAGCAACATTTACACAACAAAATGCAACAACAGCAATTAGCTCTGCATCTTCAACAACTGCAACAACAGGAACAACAAAATCGTTCACAGTCACAGCCACAAAGCACCCAGCAACAACATGCTGCCTTTCAACAACTCAATGCCAAAGCGAGTTTAGCCGCCTTCCTACAGGCGCAACCGAACAACGCGACTATATTGGACTCGACGAGTTTAACCGCTATAAACAATAAAAAGAATCAGGTAAAGAACAACAACGCCACCGTACAATTACCCGCTGCGATTGTTCTTAATCTCGCCAAACCGACCAAATTGAATGGCTCGTTGCTCGGTGCTCTGGTTGCACAAGCTCAAGCCCAACAACAACAACAACAACAACAACAACAGCAACAGCAGCAGCAACAAACGACCGTGTTGGAAGAAGTTAAGCCACCGCCACCGCCACCACCACAATACGACGAAGCTGCTAAATTGTTGAAGGTAAAAGAACATTTTTTATTTTCGCTCATAATTATTATCATTTTCGCTGAACTCCGCTCTACTATCTTTCAGTCTTTTCCTGTCAAACTGAACCAATTGTAATATTGAAAAGAAAAACGCTAATTTCCAGGTTAAAATCGAGCCAGCACCGCCAAAGAATCACGTAAAAAGTCAGGTCCTCGATGATGTTCTCGAGATTCTTATAAAGAACGGTGAATTACCACCGAGCGCAGCAGATCCAACCACGCCCACAACTCCAAATCGGCAATTGACACAAAATATCGTATTCGCGACACCAGCTGATAGTGCAACGCACTCGATCGTTTTCGCGGCTTCGAGTCCGCTGAGTCCGGCAGTCAGTCCAATGGCGATTGACGTGAATGCGAGTAGTGCTGCTTGTCCGAGTCCACCGACAGTAACATCGCCACCGCCGCCACCACCTCCACCACCACCTCCGCCGCCGCCGCCTCTTCCACTCGCCAATTTTTCAGTCCAATTGCCAAGTGAACTGCAACAGCAGCATCAATCTCACGGTGGAATACCCTCCTTCACGGCCGATCTTTTGTCGTCCGAAGCGGAATTGGACGCCGCGATGCTCTTGAGTCCTCAGTCCGTACAGCCGATCGGTGGCTCACCCGACCCTCAACCACCTCAGGAAGTTACCTCCTCAGACAATGTCAATCTTGACTTCAAGGTACGTCGAAACGCGTTCTTCAATGAAAAAAAAAAGTCAATTCAATTCGCTGAATCGTTTCCTTCTGTAAATTTTCTTCCATTATTATATTACACACGTGCTTTACAATCAATGGTTCGGAGTAAAATGATTGAAGATAGAAAATACATACAGGAAAAATATATAGAGCTAAACTAAAGCGGCACAGAATCCGAAAAAGTTTGGTTAAACTTTTCTGTTTTCTATACTTTAGTCTTTATATATCGAACTTTTGAAAATACCGTTCCGACACGCTTTCAAGACTAAATAGAGGAAAATAACAATATGTGATTAGAATTTTTTTCAAAACACTTAAAAAACTGCTCTGCATCCAAACGATATGACGGTATATTCTGTAAAAGATATATTCTTCGTTTGAAGCCAGTCCTGAAATTAATGTTTCTAATTCGAATCATTCTAAAATATGCTTCATTGAACTCCCACATAATTGATAATCTTGAAATGGTCAATCAGCTGTAGGGCCCTAAGCCTTCAGTTTTCGTTTTGTTATTCAAATTTCCATTGTGATTGACTCAAGGATCCAAGATTAATGTATACCTTTAAAGTCTCTTCTAATGCAGGAATTGGGTCTGGATTTGGATACACTGGATACGATGGACTTCAGCAGTCTGGATTGTGATCTCGAGGTAAAGACAGAAGCGTCACAAGAATTGATGGAGATAGGTGACGTCCCGATGGATATGGATCCTGACTGGCTGGACTCTTGGATTCCTCAATCGCCACCGGGTTCATCGACTTCGAACCATCACCACCATCATCATCATCATCACCATTATCACCATAACAATAACAATCAACAACACTCGCCTCAATCTGTTCAATCCACTGTGACTGATATTCACGACCCGATGTTGGCCAACAGTCAGGATCCTTTCGAGCTCTTCAGCATGGAAGACGCGGATTTTAAAATGTCTTCGGAAATTCCGCTCAGTTGGGACAAGTGTGATTTCGCGACCTAGCACCAGTTAAAAAATTGGGCACTTCGTACTTAGAAAACCATCCAAATTTCTCACTCGTTTAACTTTACCGGTTATTGGAAGAAATTATGATATCCGTGAAACAGAGCAGCAAAAATTTTCGAATTCACGAGAACCCAGAGACACTTATGCTCGTCCCGTCACTTTCTCAGGTGTGTCTGTGTCAACAATCGAATCCAAACGTTTCGCGAGTGTGCTATAATCACGTCGAACACAGATGACATTTTCATTATTTTTTTTGTCTTCTCAATTTGTTATAAATAATACATCGAATGATTTATCATTCGCCAAATCACACGAAATAGATTTACTACGTACTTCGCGATATTGAATTCAGGAACATTGATTTCAATGACGTGTATTAAAAGTATCGGAGCTTACGAATATGAATACGAATGTACGTGCGCGCATTCATACATCACAGAGCATACTCAATGCATGTGCGTGAGTGCGTGAAAAAATCTCCTTAACGCAAGGATTCGGTAAAAATTACTCGTCCCTCGAGACGACCCAGTCAACCGCGTTTGTAGGGTGGATCGAATCGATAAGCTGAATCTTCCGGAGCAACGGAGGAAAAACAGGTAAAGGCGATGATCGCGAGACCATCGTTTCGACCGAGTTAATGGCTCAGCGATTCGTAACTGAAAGGTTTCTACTAGACACGGAACTCAAAATAGAAAATTGATAAACTTCTCGTTGCCACGTCTTGCGCTGCCATAGTTTCGACTAAAACTCGCTCGACTCTTCCCGTTAAGCCTCAATCTTCTTCAAGAAGTGAAGGACAATACGTCAAAAAAGTAGTAAACGCATAGTAGAATCGGACGTGCGAATTTGAAAAGACGACATTTTGATGCGCGGCTATTGAAAAAAGAGAACATTTCTGTGTGTTGTGTGCGCCCACGATTTTCGGTCACGCAGAAAGTGCGATAAAAAACAAAAGCCTCACAAGAGTGAGTTAAAAGTGATCATTCAGAAATGTTTTCCTGTAGCAGGCCCGTGCGCGCGCTCTTCCAGTTACCGAAAATCCGTAGCTGGCATTTGCGTCGAGCTTGATTTGGAGAGGAAGAGTACAATCTGAGTGAAGAAAGAAGTTATAGAAGTTATGAGAGAGGAAAATCATATTTAGCGTCATTTTCTTCGAATTGCTATTGTTCGAATGACAAACATCATTTTTATCTAAATTTTGAACAACCGAGGGTTTTTTTTAACTGAAAAGAACAGATCTTTCGAAACTCAAAAATATGTTTTAGATATTGGAATCATGTATTTCATTTGAAGTGCTCGGTCTGTTACATCGAGGTGGTATAACGTCGCTGCGGCGATAATTGAACGAATTTGAATTACGAAGTCAGACCCTACCTGTACCTTGATACCGGAACTTTCGTGGAAAAACTGAAAAACGAGCAATATCGTTTGCCCAAAAAGAATGTTGATGCGTAGCTTAACCTTCGTTCTTACTCTTCTCTCACTTGAAGGCGATCCATCAGTTGCGCCAAGTGCAATGGAAACAGCTGGGACGCATGTTCCTTTTTTATTCTTAATACTTTGATATTTTGAGAAAATGAAAAGTACATTTTGTCTCTGAAGAAAATGAACATCCAACTGTGTCCAAAAAATATTCAATGCAGGATTTTACCGGTTGAACGAATGATAGATCGCCTTAAGAATGTATATACCGGCCATACAGTCATACCCAAAGGTCTCGTATTATAATTAACAAATTGAATTGTGTTTGTGAGCGCCCGACATTCATGATTTCGTTCTTATACTTATAAACACATGAATGGAAAACAATGTCAATAGAAAAGATTGAATGATTTATTTTGATTATCGAGGGGCTGAGTTTCGATAGAACTTTATAAATTAAAATGCCTGTAACGATGATTATGATTAAGTGCTCACGAAACGTGCGTTTCGCGATGTTGTATTTTCGAATGAAATCATTAACAATTATAAGTTTGAGAAGGAGTATCAATATTGCTTATCAACGCTCGCACCTTGAACCATTGATTTTCGTTGAAAAAAAAAAAAAAAAAAAAAAAAAAAAACGTTAACCAATCTACAAGGATCTGTTCAATAATAAATTTTCCGGCTCCTGGAAAGAAAACAGGGTTGGAAAATTAAAGAAAAAGTGATAAAACAGACACGCAATATTTTATTAAAACGTAAAATAATTGTGTGCGAGTGTTGAATAATTTTTTCTGGAATATCTGACCATGTTCTTACTTTTTTTTCCAATGAGACAGGAAATTGATAATCCGAATTGCGTGTTTCCTGTGTAAAAATTAGACTCTAACTGAATCATAATTTGTTGCGTTTAATTCTCACACAGCGAGATACGATTGATAGGATCAATCGGCAGTGCGATTCAGAAATATTGAAACGAAATGGGACAAGTGACGCAATTTTGGCTTCTCCGACTCTCTCATCAGGGTAATCGAAATTTGGCTACGCGCGGTGACTGAGTCATAATACGAGTAATACTAATTTTGTAAGTGACTCGAGCTCTTTTTTTTCGGACGTAAAACCCCGTCGGTCACACAAGAAACATCCAATCGCTGTATTTCTTCAACGAAAAGACTTGGCATCTCTGAATTTTTCCATAACGATAATCGCTCCACGATATCTTGAACGAAGCTTCACTGAAAACGAAATTTCGTCGAACGCAACGAAAATTCTAACATTCCAAACTTTATTTTCAAGGATCCCAAACGAGAGCTCCTAGAGGTTTGAGAGCCCAAAAACAGAATGAAATTGAAACGTCACTTTCGCAACCCCTTCACAACTTCCTTCCTACATCCCTATGCACAAATACCCGGAAAAAACTATTCAGACGCAATCTATTTTGGAAGCATTTAGAGCCTGTGCAGTTATGCAACAACATTGTTTTGGGGGCTCTGAGTAACTCGTTACACAATCTTGAAATTCTGCCAAATTTTCAAATGCATTTATTGCCATTGATGTGAAAAGTAATGTTTTTTGCGTTAATTTATTTATTTATTTCATCGAGCTCCATCATATCGTCGAACTCTTTTTGTTAATTCTGCAAAATACAGAATGGAAGAGAACGCAGTCTTTTCGATGTTGAGTAAGCGAAATGGGACACTGGATGTATGATCCGACGTTCTTTTACAAAAGTTTCGGAGTTTTTTGAAAAACGAGCAAACTCGGTATACGTAATTGCAGGCATAATATCTTGAAAATTAAAAAGCCAAGTTTTTCGTTGGGCACAACAAACTACTGAAATATTCATTCGGAAGATTCAAATTGCGCTTATGATAAGAAAGAGCTTGCGATGTTCCATTCTCTTAAAAAAAAAAATTATATAGTATTCTACTTGGAAACAACATTTGCGTTGAGATTTATCTAAATTTGGAGTTTGGAGCGTGTGTTAAAAAACTTCATGTAAACCCTACTTTATACAAATCATGAAAAAGCTTCGCGTGAAAACTGATCGAAAATACGTGGAAACAATCAAATTCAATGATTAAACGTGAACTCGGAATAATGTCTGGAGGAAAAATAATATTTGTATAGAGGAAAATCGAGATGAAAATGTTTTATCAGACGAGTGAGCAGGAATCATTGATTTCGCCAAAATTTTCAAGACATCATCGAGGCAATTATATTTTTAAAAAACTCCGGGACTTCGAGCGTAAGAGGTGGATACTTCTCCGGAAAAATCTCGTTCATTCAAAATTTTCTTTAAAACAATAGTAGGAGCCAAATTTCTCTTGCCTGGCACATATTGCTTAGTTACTCGTCAGCATCGTACTATTGCCATGACAATAATTAGGATTATTGTATCTTTCTTAATTTCTTCTTTTCGTTCTTTCGCGAAATTTTGTAAATGACCAAGTGCATGATTGATGATTTCAGCGGAGCGAAATATAGAGAACCGTGCGATACGTTTTTCGGAATGTGTGTCAATAAGTGTATTACGAATTTTCTTAGTTTTTAAGAGTATCGTTTTGTGAAAAGTGTTTTATCGCGTTTCTTGAAACAATTATCCGAAATTTAAAAAGGAAAAATCGTTTTTCCTTTTCCTTCGACTATTAAAAATGATCGAAAGATGAAACGGTGCAGTTGTTATACACTGAAAGGAACGAAGAAGAGTGCATCGGTTTAACATCCTTTTCGTTGAATTATAAAACAGAGCAATTTTCAATTCTCCAATTTTTGTGGAATGATGAAAAAATATTGTTCCACATGCTACTGTGAAATGTAAAAAAAGAAAGAAAGAAAAACAAAATATACATTAGCAGCATGTGATATCTGTGCTGATAAAATGATCGTCCAAAAGGTTGGACGTGAGCAGGCGGCGATCATACAATTTTTTCTAAGGCTGTGGGAGTCTGAATTTTAGTCCGTCAATGAGACAAGAACGTAATCAGCAATATTGGCGTTACTATATTTTCTTTTTCTGTTATTTTTCCTCTTTTTTGTGACAAACTTCGTTTAACATCTGTTCAAAACGAATCTTACATTAAATAAAAATTATTCGAATGCGTGTATCTATATTTTATGTATACCGGAACGTACCAGTTCGAACATAGAGCGAATATCGCTTGATCGAATGTTTGATATTGCGATTGAATGAACGGATGAACGATGGAACTTTTGTTTATTATCACTGAATTAATTATTATCATTAATATTATTATTATCACTATAATGAATATTATAATAATTATTATATGAATTATAATTTTAGATAACGATCACATAATTATTGCTAGAGAGAGAAAGAGAGAGAGAGAGAGTGTTATTTATTTTTATTTGTTGCAAATTTATCGATTGCCTTCCATTTGAATTTAAATAAATAAATAAATAGAGAATTATTAGGAAAGTTTGTCTTTACTTCTTCCTTACTTAACCTCACTAAACGCCCTCTCAACAAAATAACTAGTAAATCCAAAAAAAATGTAGCGATTTATTACTTTGTTCTCTTTTTTGATTCTTAGCAGAATATGCACGTTATATATATATTAAGGAGTTTCGGTACAGGCGATACAATGTTGCCATGCTAAAACATGCTAAAAACATAAAAAATTTCAAAAAGTTTAGAATTTTATAAAATTTGGTGAACATATTCTTTAGTGCCAAATTTGACAATACAAATTTTTTAAGATTTTTCTTCTACACAGTTATCGAGTAATTGATCACTAAAGTTTACGTGTATAAGCATAGCGTTTCCATATATATAGGTATACATTCCGGGCATAAGAAATCTGCTTTAATGCGTAATTACTCGATAACTAAGTAGAAGAAAATTTTGAAAAAATTTGTGTTTTCGCACTTGATGTTGAAGAACATTATCACCAAATTTGATCAATTTCTTAATATTTTGACTTTTGTACCGAAACTCCTTAATGAGTAGATCCATTGGATTTCACCCAATTTCTCGGGAGGGGTCTTTCGATTTTGCTCAAACTTGGGTACTTTGAAGTACCTTAAAAACTATCCCCAAATACCAAATTTCAACTCTCCAAGTGCTCAAGGTCACGAGAACGAGCCTTATAAACATAAAAAAATGACCATTTTTTGCCTCGTTTTAAGATGATGGTTCGCGAAAACTTTACGTTCAAGTCAAATAATACTGGTTCCATTTCCTTTAGTATACGATCTAGATTATAAAAAAACGTGGTTCAGTCTTCCAGATCATGAGGCCTTTCATACCTTTTATACCTTTTTGTTTTTTATACCTTCCAAGCGAGAGTCATGCCGAAAATTTGGATTGCGTGAAGGTGCCTAGAGAGATATCATTCCAAAGTTGGTATTTTACGAAATTTTACAAAAAATTGCTAACTTTGACCGTGCACCACGGATTTCTATCAACTCCGAAGTTCACAAAAATTTAGGTGAGAGTAGTTCTTCTTTATATCTAGAACGACCCGCTTCGAGGAATTTCTTGACCCGAACTTCCATCACTCTTTACAGCCTGCCGAAGATCACACAACTCCGAGTGCTTTGATATTGAAAAATGCATGATGCAGTGTTTCTAATTTTTTTTTGAGGCTGTTTTACGAAGTTTTCAGTACAGTCGTATTGAATCGAATACCTTATTTACCATACAAACAGCAGTACATTTTTTGAAAAATAGAACCATATGCTATACAAAGCCTTTCCATATGAATTTTCGTATTTAAAAATATCATTTTTAAAGAAAAATATATTTTCAGCTCATTCAAAAAAAACTTTTTCCAATTGTGTTGAACCAGCTTTCAATTTTTATGAATTTCATTTTTGGACTTGGTTTAATACTGTTTTTTTTTCATCATGTGAAACTTAATCATTTTTCAATCGTGTATAATACAGTTTGAATTGAACTTATATGAAATATTAAAAGGTGCGTTAATATCTCCTCATTTCTTTGTATGGTAAACAATAAAGGTGCAAGGATGAAGGTGTAAGACCACTTGAAGGGCTGTGAACAGTGTAAAAGTTGGAATTTTAGGTTTTTTTAAATTTTATTTTATAAATAAAAATTAGTTAGATGGATTTAAATAAAAAACCTTGTACACCTCTTTTACACACTCAGAAGTACTGGAAAAATTTTGTTTTTAATTTGTTCCATGGTATTTTTTTTGTACAATGGTGTGTTGAAAATAGCACTCCTGGAGTCAGTGTTGACAACAAATCTCAATAAAAAAACGAAATGTTTCAAAAATAACTTTAAACAAAATGTTTTAAAAAAACATTTAAAAAACTCCTGACTGATAAATCGTACAGCGTATTGAAAATAAAATGAAGTGGAGAAAAAAAATGAATGTTAGAAAAAAAAACATTTTCAAACTCCTTTTCTTAAAAAATAGAAGTAAACTTTAAAAAGACTAAAATAAAATAGATTAAATATACTTAATAAGATAGATAAAAAACCATTTAATTGTTAAGTACTACTCCTTCGAGATTCGATTCCTATGGTTAATATTGATTGATGGTAGGTAAGTCATTTATATACAAAAATAAAAATTTTATTACAATTTTCAAAGTTGAATGATTGTACAAAGAATGAAGGTGATAATAAAAAAAATGTAATCTCACAAACAATTAAAATATGTTATAAACATAATGGAATTTAATATTTGTCGGGAGATGTCTCTAGTTCTTACTCAATGATTTGATCAGAGACTTCTCCCGACAAATATTAAATTCCATTATGTTTATAACATATTTTAGTTGTTTGTTAGATTACATTTTTTTTATTATCACCTTCATTCTTTGTACAATCATTCAACTTTGAAAATTATAATAAAATTTTTATTTTTGTATATAAATGACTTACCTACCATCAATCAATATTAACCATAGGAATCGAATCTCGAAGGAGTAGTACTTAACAATTAAATGGTTTTTTTTTATCTATCTTATTAATTATATTTAATCTATTTTATTTCAGTCTTTTTAAAGTTTACTTCTATTTTCTTAAGAAAAAGAATTTGAAGATAAATCATTTTCTGGAAACGCAAATTTTTTTTACAATGTTGTTTTTTTCTAACCTTCATTTTTTTTCTCCACTTCATTTTATTTTCAATACGCTGTACGATTTTTCAGTCGGGAGTTTTTTAAATGTTTTTTTAAAACATTTTGTTTAAAGTTATTTTTGAAACATTTCGTTTTTAGGTTTATAGGTCAAAAAGCACTCCAATACATAAAAAAAACTTCATATACTGTAATTTCGGGTCGTTGCTAATGTGATTAAACAGACAACATTCATATTTGGCGGGAACATTGACGAGGTCGCTACCGTCGGTTCATGTTGACGATTTTTTTCAACAGTCCCTCTCAGCTGATCGTACCCAAGTTCATGATTGTTTTCAATTGTTTTGTTTACATCAATCCACCCTTTACTTACCTAATAATTCCCGTCGAATGTCCACTGGCTGTCAACGATTAACGACAGTCCTAAAACCCTTTAAGAAGAGTAAGTTTTCCTTTGTGAAGATGAAACACACTATTGTTGCTTCCAATACTGGAGCTACTCCAGCGAGAAAAAGACACTGGCGAGAGGGTTTGTTAGAAACTATGGAAAACCCAGAATCCATAGTAAAAGAAGACGACCAGGTGACAGTTATTAAGGACAAATATCCCAAGTCGCGTCATCACTATCTCGTTCTTCCGAAAGATGATATCCACTCAATAAAAAAATTAACCAAAGAGCACGAAAATCTCTTAACACATATGGAAAAAATTGGTCAAGAAGTCGCAGATCAACATCAGGATTACGAATTCATCCTCGGATATCATGCTGTCCCGAGCATGGCTCGGTTACACTTGCATGTTATAAGTACCGATTTCGATAGTCCCTGTTTGAAAAACAAATATCACTGGAATTCTTTCACAACGCCTTTCTTCCGACCTTCACAAAGTAAGACAGCTAATAATTCATTTTTTTATATCATTTTCAAATTTTCCTTAATGAAATAGTTTTCTCTGAGGAGAACTTATTGAATATGTGCACAATAAAATTGATCAAATTACCAAACATCAGATTCTCAGGTTTGCGGTTCAAGTTTGCTTGAAATATTCTAGGCCTTTCAGACAACTGCAATTTTTCTGATTTTCTTATTTCAACAATTTTTTTGTTTTTCTGACTTGCCTTGGTATCATACTTCCCGAAGAACATTCACAAATTTGATTAAATGCTATTTGAAATTTAAGTATTTGGGAATTAAATTGATAAATTAAAAAAAAAAATAATACTTTCGAAAGGACGGAATAATAAAACAGAAGGTTCAAAGGATTATATGTTTGTGGAAATACATGCTTTTTTTAATTTCAGGTATTCGAGAGGAACTCAGGGATCTTGGTTATATCAAACAAATGAGTAGCAGCGAGAGCGAAAAGTACTTGAAAAAAGACTTGATATGTCACAAATGTTCATATCGACCAAAAAATCTGCCAGATCTCAAGAAACATTTGGTAGAGCATATAAATGTAAACTAATCATAAGTTCAATCCAAAAAAAAAGATCTTAATTAGGATAATAAAGAACATTTATTTAATGTTTGCATTTTCTACAATTTCATTGTGACTAAGTCCAAATCCCATTTGTCTTTGATCTTTTCGCTGTACATAGACCGGAGTGCCTTAATACTTTAAATAATTGTTTTTCCGGAGGTAAATTCATAGTACCGAAGCGAATTTCTATTCGTTTTTCAAATACCCTGGAAACATCTTTTTTTGGTAATCGGAAAAATGATAAACTGCTTCCCAGTTCCATGATTGGACTTAAAATAAATTATAACCCAAAACATTTGCAACCTGGGTATGCTTACTTTGAGAATTTTCCATCATACGGTGCTCAATTCTACAGAATTCATCTTATTGTTCAAGTACAAGATAATTATAATTACGACAGTTGAGAGAAGTTTTCAATACCTAACAAAAACAGTAGTGCATTGGCCTCAACAACGATTTTTATTAAAAAATATTTTCTTGGGTGACAGCAGTGAAATTTTACTGTCAAAACTCGTAACCTATGACTAAATCCATTGTCAAAATAACGTTACAATTATATTTACTCGAGTATATCGAGGAAAGTAATAAAATCGAAAAAAAAACTCATCACCAATTTTCAGTTTCTTAACTGCAACGGTTCATCCGTCAGAATGGTTTGAAAAACGCTGTGACGCCATAAATTGGTATATTCACGTATATAGGAGTTGAACGGGGCTCGCACTGACCGACGCTGAGCCGCTATCGCGTCGCTTGATTTGAATTTTTCGGTGTACAACCTGAAAATCGTTATTTTTCGAAGTTGTAAAAACTGTGAATAACTCGACTTCTACATTTGTCGTTTAGAAGTACTTGTGCAAAGAGTCAACTCCAAGTTCTCAGCAAATCCAATCTAAAACTCGAAGATGTGAAAATAGCAACCAAGCGGACAAAACGTAGTTCTGTAAGCATCATTAAATACTTGAGAGAAGTAAAATCAGATTCTAAAAATAAACTTACTATCGATGATAAATTCAAAGAAACGGTGCATCATATGTGCACAGTGTAAATCCGACATTTCATAGCATTTTTTGATTCGAGTATAAGATCTGAATATTCTAGGCCGGCATCATCGAAGCAATGAAAAACAAGTTCAATGCTATTTTGAATATCGAAAAATGAGAGGAATGTAAGGTAGGATTTGAAAATAAACAAAAGGCAAGATTTTTTGTTTTTCCGGTATACGGAAAATTTTACTTATAAATAAATGTGATGTTAATGGTACTAGCGCTGTTTATTTGCAACGCTTGGCACTAATTAACTACTATTTACAGAGTCTTATCCATCGAAGAAATTCTTTCGCAAGAATAGCATACAGTGGATATTTTTCGGTTTGCTGTACATGAAATTCTCTTCCTATTTCTATTATTACATAGCGCTGTAAAGAGAGCCGGGTGAGGTTGTTTAATTAAAAACCATCTTTTCCATGAATGGAGTCTCTTACGATTATACAGATTATATTTATCATAATGATTTTCATTTTTTCGCATTCGTGTTTAATTTAGTGTATGGGCGTTTCATTTGTCGTTGCTGTTCCATTTTTTAAGTGTCTACGTACATTTAGTAATACTGTGATCAATAGTTGAAGCATCCATTTTGCGTCGAAGCGACAATTAGGAATTTTGTTCATTTGCTTTTTATTTTTTTATTTTTCAACTTTGGGACTCGGGCACCCATAAGTCATGCTCGATATATATAATAATAGGCAAAAACAAAAACAAAAAAAATCTTTGAAACATCCAACTCTGGCATTCGCTTAAAAATAATCTTACACTTTGTTTGCATTTTCTCTCTTTAGTTTAACTATCATATATTCCTGCACTTACTTTCGGCTAGTATTTGACATTACCAATGCGTTCTGTATACAATACAAATTTATATATTGAATGTACATCGAATATTCGAACACGTTGAAAGGCCGACCACACATGGGAAATAACAATGATAATAGAGACTCGTTTTTCGTTACCATAAGGATCTTTCTGAAGCGTGAACGTCGTTCGAAAATACGAGCATGATGAAAAATTGAGAAAAAAAAATGTGAAAAGCTACACACCCAAAGGGAACACGTACGTGACTGTGTTGATCAAAAGTTCGCTCAAGTCTGCCTAAAACGTAGACCCAGCGAAGTTTCGATTAACCTATATACAGTAACGACGATATGTTTTGAGCGCGAAATCGACAAACAGAAAACAGAATTGAGTGCTTTTTTCAATGTGTATATGCGTGTGTCTGTGAATAATGAAAGAATAATAACAGTTGTCAACATTTTCATAACGTTATCTTTCTCGTCCATTCGATTCTCACTATTGAATATAATTCAAACGAACGAACTGTCAACACATCGGTCGATTGACGTTTATATAGCGCTCTCGAAATTTTCGGAGACTGCCGTCGTCCGCCCGTACCGTTCGTGGCCCGCCAAAAGCGGTCATTTTGGTAAAGCCACTGGGCAACCGGGAACAATCGACTAACCTCACGGAAGAGGGAAGACGATTTTTTCGAACAAACACAATTCTCACAATGGTGGCGCGGTGTTTGCCACTCGGGAGCGAAAAAAAACGACTGCATCAACTTAATCGACAATTCGCATCGATACCCTGTATACGTATTTTATGGTGAACGATGAAAGAAGTTACGTTACAATGCTCCTGTCAACGACTTTCAATTCCTGTCTCTCTTGTTTCAATAGATCGAGCTCTACTCGCTGCTTATTCATAACAAATATTTATATACATTTTTTTTTTTTTCAATATTCACTTTCAATGTCTCAATATGTGCACTCTCGCACGCATATGTTTTTAAGTATTCGTGTGTCTAATAAGCGTGTAGATTACAAAGTTTGGCAGCTCGACGCTAGATCGTTCAAATACCAATGACCGGAAAACTATGTACAAAGTGAGCGTTTCTCCTCATTTTTTTTCTCAATATTCCAATGGGTCTCTTAAATTCCGTATCGTTAAATGAATAATGTAGTAACTTCTGAAGGGTAGGCGCGACAGTTATTAGTGAAAAAAGAGTGAAAGTAGAATAGTGGCTTGAGATGAATTACAGTCAAGAGTCGTGCAGCTTTAGAAAAGACGCAGTGAAGTTTGTTTCCTTTTTCTTAAATCCCTGTCACATCAACAATAGCTTAGCAATGATAAGTCAATATTGAATAGCAATATAGATGCTAAGTTGTAGCAATAGCAATAGTAGCTTTCGAGTAACTAGAATAGAGTGAATAGTAATCGAGTGCTATTTGAACGGTGCGCGAGGAATATTTTTCTTTTTGATGCTTATTTTATAATTAATAATAAATTATATTGAAATTCCCTTTGTCACATGCACTCACTTACACACACACACACACACACACAAACAGAATTAGGCACGCACACCGATGTGGGGACATACGGAACATAATAAATTAGTGACAAAAATGACAAGGCCGAACCTCGTCGATGAATAAATAAACAAAAAGAAACAAACATAAAAAGAATTGAAAAGAAAAAACGTAAACAGAAGTTTGCATGTTCTAAGGCGGCTGCTAAAATTGAATGTTTTTAATTCCCCCCCCCCCCCCCACATTTAAATAAGTTCGAGGTTTTATCTGACTTAGGCATAGTATTCTAAACGAAGAAAAAAACAAACATTTGTCTCAATTTTACATACTAATTAACATTAAATTATCCTAAGAGTTGAATATGATGGTAATAAACTAATCCGCGATTATCGATGATGGAATAAATAACGATTATTAAATAAAAACGATTAATATAACTGACAAGGCGCTAAATCGTGTACGCAATAAATTTGAGGAACTCGCTTATTAATTGCTCGAAATCGGAGATAAACATATACACACACACATACCCACACCCATAGTTACGCACAAAACACGCGGATAATCGCGAGGATTGTTTCCTAGGAGTGAGCCACAAAGTGCTCGAACATACGAGTCCTTCTCGCGGCATCACCATCTTCACTATCATCTACAATTGCTTCCCCCCTTCGTCGAGATTGACACTAGCGATACGCGACACTTAAAAACAAACTTTTGATCTACACCCCTCATTTGCTTTTGGTCGATTCCGCGAGCGCTTCTGCAAGGCAGAAAAGGGGAATTTTTGCACTTACGAGTAGAGTGAAAAAAAATGAAGAAAAAAAAATAGAATGCTGCCGAACGACTAAATTCTTATACACATAATCCTTAATAATTAGATAGTTAACGAAGCCTGCTCTTCGAACCCTCGTGACGTTGTCTTTCGTTTTATTTTCTCTTCATTATTATATGCTACTATTTACAAGAAAGACGAAATATAACGAGACAACAAAACGATAAGGATTCGCGAGAAACTTGAACGAAGAGATAAAAAGGGGCAAGTGAACCCGAAAGTCAGAATAAAATCGAGTCCACAGACCTTCAGGCGACGTGGTTTAAAGCTGCGAAAAGCTTTGTTCAGCGTTGCATTCTATTTTTTGTTCTCTCTTTCTTTTTCGATCGATACTTATAACATTCATGACCTACTAATGATAATAAGGATAATAATAATTATAATACTAATGATAATAATGATATTAAGGAAAAACAAAATTACCAACAAATTTGACTATATTGACTAACTAAAGCAATCACGGACTCGTAACCAAAGCACTAAAAGTTACGGATTAAAATCATTTTGCGTCTCGTTTTATTTTCCCGTATTTCTATTCATTCCTCATTTTAAATACGTTGTCTCTTGTTTTGACAGAAAAAAATGCATCGTACTGATTTTTATTCCGATTCCAAGCTTAATTGAGAGAGAAGCAATGACGTCGTGAGTTTCAAGCTCGCCGGAGCCTTTGTCGCTAATGAAAGAAACGTAATCGATGTTTCTCTATTAGATTTGTTTAATCGGTTTCGAGAAGGAGATACTCGAGGTTCTATGATTTCCCGTTTCATATAAAACTGACTTTTTGAAAGTAGTTTGACAATTGTCGATGATAAAATTCATAATAGATCAAATCTGTTGGTTTGTCTCGGATTTTTGAAAATTGTGACAACGGGTCCGGCGAGCAACTGACGCCGAAATTTCTATGGGTGGAATCTTTGAGTCATACTTGGCCGTAGCCTTCATTCGGCTTAAACAAATTAAATTAATTCCAGGATCAAATGCCGGACGTAAATGGTCACGGATCGCCTCTAAATAACTTTTGCTAAATGTTTCCATCGTCCGATTTCTAATCATTTTGCTAATCTATACACTGTACAATAATTTCGATAGTTGCTTCTGTTTTCTCACACAATAATATCAGAATTTTCTACATAAATAACCCAAGTGAGAAACAGATATTATTGTGTTTTTGTATTTCCTAACGAATTGACAAGTGCGTCCATGGATTTTGCACTTGCGAACTTTTTCTTCCTTTTTGGCCAACAAGATTAATTACTTTAATGGGGTTATTGAAAAATATTTTTCAGCGGCTCTTCCCTTTCATCGCAAAGTCCTCCTTCCGTCGATCATCAAGTTTTTCTCTTCACTTTAGCCCTCGATCTTTTCTCTGAGCCCGTAACAATGGACCCGCATTTCTTCGATCGCTCGGCACCACTCCAGAGCAAAACCTTCGGGTTCTTCCAGATAATACGTTCTGTTAGGCTGCACAAAAAATAAAATACATACGTTTTATTACTACTTTGGTGGATAATCAAAGTTCTCGTTTTTTGTAACTGCTAAGATGAAAACAGAACAGCAACGTCAGATTCGAAATGAGTAATCTTCGCTTCTACTTCCATCACAATACTGATAAATCAAATTGGGGACATGAAAGCTCAATATCGAGCCGAAGTGATATCGATTTTGAAGCAATACTTGCTTGAATAGTTTAGAAAAGACGCGACCGAGTTGATAGCGAGAATTAAGGAATGCTCCTCACCGTATGGACGAAGAAGATCTTGAAATTTTTCGGTTCAACCCTGAGTTCCGGACTCCAGGGGATTTCACCTTTGAGTACCATGTTGACGGGATCGACGTAATAGAGATGAGGACCCGTCGTGAGCAGAAGCATTCTTCTTCTGGCAAAGAGACCTTTCCGTTTGTTGACGAAGCCACGTTTAAGTATGACATTTTCATCGACAAAACTGTGCCAAGGATCGCTGCTGCGTTGTTTCTCGAGTCTTGATTTAATTTCATCTTCGGTAAGATCAGCAATTCCGGTAGTACTTTTACGGAATGGTTTCTCCAGGTTGTTTGTGACGGAAACGTTGGTATTGCTCGTGACAGTGGCAGTGCTGGTGGCGGCGGTGCTGGTGGTGGTGGTGGTGGCGGTGGTGGCGGTAGCAACATTGGAGTGGCTGCTCGTCGTCGTAGTTGTTTTATTGGTAGCAGATTGACTCTTGTCAGGAATAGATTCATCGGCAATCCCGAGACCGAGCAATCTCGTCAATTGACGATCATCCAATCCGGGCTCGAGGTGATCGGGCACTCGATAGTGCGATCTGAGTTCCTCGTGTTCGGAGGTACCCGGCAAGTACGGATAAATCGGTGGTGGAGTTTGTTCATGAAGCGTTTCGAAATCGACGCCTTTGAAAAATTCGTGGGCTCTTATGGCCGGATAACCAGCGCCATGCTCGTCCGTCGCGCCCAAACGTTCGCTCGCCTCCAGGACGAGCAGCTGCTTGACCAACGATTTCGCCAATGGACAAAAGCCATCGGGTATTTCGTAATCGAGTTTGAGGATCTTTTGGAATATGAGATACTCGCTTCTTGATCGGAATGGCGGTAATCCGGCGACCATTTGATAAACGATACAACCCAAGGCCCAAAGATCGGACGCTCGACTGGCTGATTTGTTGGTCAATATTTCGGGTGAGACGTACTGGGCGGTGCCAACGAAAGAATTTCTTCTTTGTCTTGGCTCGTCTGATTTTTCGACGTTCGTCGCTGTTGCGGTTGTTGTTGTTGTTGTTGCTGTTGCCGTTGCCGTTGCGGTGGTCGAATTTTGATTCGTTTTCTGCTGGCTCGTCTCTGCTGGATCTTCTTTGAGGATTTTCGCGCTACCAAAGTCGGTGATCAAGATATGCATCTTCTCGTCAAGGAGAATGTTTTCGGGCTTGAGATCACGATGGATTATACCCAAACCGTGGAGGTATTCGAGACCACGAAGTATTTCGGCGGAATAGAATTTCGTACACTCGATATCGAACGAACCGACCTTGTTGATGTAGGGCAAAAGTTCACCGTTCTTCGCATACGATAGTACAAAGTACAGACGATCGAGATCTTGGAAGGTGCAAAACAAACGTACGAACGAGTGTTTCGCACCGGAGAGCATGTTCAATACTTCCTTCTCTCGTTTCACGTACTCGATCTTTTTCTCTTTGATGATGTACCGCTTGTCGCATACTTTTATCGCGTATTCCCGACTCGTGTGTATGTCCTTCGCCAGGTAAACCTACAAGAATCGAACAAACGAAATGCCACAAATCCGTTAGACACCAAAAATTATTTTCTTCCACAGCAAGCAACGAATTCCCCCACAAAATGTTTATACTTACGGTCGAAAAGCTGCCCTCCCCGATCACTTTCCCAAAGATGAAATCTTTGGGCGTACGTTTGTGAGTAGCGAGCGACGTCGTTATTATTGCCGGGCTTCCGGTAGGTGGAACTCGAGGCGTAAGTTCGTCCGACGCGACGACGACGACGACGACGCCATTGGTAACGTCATTCGTCGGCGGTGACATTTTCGACACCGGCCCCTCCACCGTTAATCCAGGCTGCGGAGAAACTGTGAGCGCCTGATTCGCCACCCGCTGTTATACGAAAACAAAAAAAAACAACCAATATCCCAAATTAGAGAGGACCACCAACGGAGACTTATTCAAAGAGAACAACAATATTGAAACGCGTAATAGACAGAGCCGCTAAACAATTGCGGTGAAGAAGCAGAATCGGAGTTGCGATTAGCCTCTATTACGATATTCTGCTTCGTCAGTACTGTTTACGATCCTAAGAAGCGAGTCTCGCGACCTATTATCGTAGTTTCGTATCGTATCGTAACTTATTGTGAAAGATAGTGAAAATAACAGTCATGCTTCAACAGCAATATTACGAGACTCGTGCATCTACTACACTCATTTACACAATTTCACTCTACGACAGCAGAAAAAAAAAAGCGTTTGACCAATAGTTTCGCGTATTTTTAGCTCCAATGAATTCCAAGTTTTCAATTATTTATCCGGCGTACGGACGAGCTGCTCGTGTGTCGTATTTGTAACATTCGTCGTCGTCGTCTCTTCATTATTACGCCAGTTTTATCAGCCTGAATACAGAACAATTTACAGATTCATTCACCGTCAATTATTTCACGCGCGATTTAAGGTATAACTGGATGGATAGCTCGACCAAAAATTATATCTGATTGGAATTTCCGTACTTCGTGATGCAATAAAAATCTGAAAAAATTCAACAACATTTGGAAAGCTATGAACAACGATTATCAATAATAATATTGCCCAAAAGTTAATAACAAATTGTTTAAACAATCAATTATTCAATAATTTTGCGGTGACCTATTGTTTTTTTTTACGAATCAAATGTGCGTATTTTTTCGAATGCTCATGAACTTTTTCAGAGTTTTCGTGGATTTTTGAAACTTCTTGAAAAAATTTTTAAAAATTTGAATTTTGGATATGTTTCAGAAGACATATTTACCATCAGTTTTGAAAAGTCTCGAGGTTACTGGATCAAAAAAGTACAAATGGAGCCACTTAAAAAATTTAAAAAAGGGAGTTTCAATAATCCACGAAAATTCTGAAAAAAAATCATGAGCATTCAGATAAATGCGCACATTCGATTCGTAAAAAAAAAAAAAAACAAGGATGTACTGTAAAATTGTTAAAAAATTATTTATTTAAACAATTTATTAATAACTTTTGGGCAATATTATTATTGATAATTGTAGTTCATAACTTTCCAAATGTTGCTGAATTTTTTCAGATTTTTATTGCATCACGAAGTACGGAAATTCCGATCAGTTACAATTATATATTTACATTTATATTTGTAATTTCGATCCGAGAACCGATATTGAAAACTATGAGGACGAGACGAACAGCGAAACGTTCTGCTCCTGTTTATTATATAACGAAATTCGACAAAGTTCCCTGCTGAAAGCAATTTTTTGTGTTTTTATATCGAGTCTGACCTCGCTAAAGAAAAAAAAATGAAAGACAATTTTCCGAAGCCGAGGCCCATCAACGCTCGGAAAAGGCATATACAAATTTGTTGTATCAGTGAGGAACGAAATTTCGCTGATCCGTGTATAGGGTAAAAAGTTTTGGTGTATTGGTAGGAAATATTGGCACTGATACCGAGTCCCGTCTGTTGCAAAGTGGATCAGGGACTTGGGGCAAATATTTGCTCGATTCCTCTCTTGCCGCGGCAAGCAGACGGTGTTAAAGAGGGGGGAGGCGAGGCGCCAGACAGACGTATATATGAAAAGTATATTAAACAGCAAAGATTCGTGAATTTTTATATTCGCGCAAAACGGGAACGAGATTTTTTTGGTGGTGTAATAAGAGAATTGAGAATGAAAATAGAAAGCGATTGTGCAAAATAAAGTGCGAATGGAAAACTGCATTTCGAGAGCTGTCCCTGCTTTTGACGATTTCCCGTGAGCTGTCTCATTTACCGCGAGGAATTCGAAGCGAGATGACGACGAAAAAATATCCGGCACAAAGATCACAGCGACTCGCGATTGCTTTTTTCTTCCGTTATTTGCTTGAAGAATTATCGGAGGAAGCAGGGCCCGGGGGAAGGGAATTGATTACTCAATTCCGGTATATTAAATTGGATAATTCGCTGGTCGAGTATCTCGGCGCTGAGGCTCGTATTCTTGCGTGTGAGCCGAAGGTCGTGCACACGACGACAACGATGACAGCAACGGCGCGACGACGATTCGTCACCGCCGAAATCGTCCCGGACCGAGTACGGGGTCAATAACAAAAAAATTTCGGCTGCAAAAATGAGAGTAAGAGAGTTTGAGGCTGCTTCCGGTCCGGGAGGAACGCTCAAGATCGCGAGCCTACTTGTTGTGAAACACGCGATGAGAAGGACGAAGTATACACGGGCGTAGCTTATTTTTATTTTTCGTTTGTTGTTCGCTCGCTTGTTTACACCGTTTTTGGCCTAGCAACAGCTGTTTGGCATTGAGGCAACTGCCTCGTGCCTACATCTTCTCCTCGTGCTCGCTTCGCCACTTTTTTTTTCCTCTTTTATAAATACTGTCCTAATCAGACGCGATCACGAGTCTCTCGATACTCGTTGTTGTGTAGTTTAATAATCCCTCGTCATTTCTTCAACGTTCCAAACATCCAGAGACGCCGGCGGAGCACATCGATGCTCGCTCGCGCGTATATGAAAAAAAAAAAATATGACGCTGAACTTTGCAACGTTCGAGTGAAATGAAAATTTGAGAGTCACTTTTTTTTCCTTCACCCCGTTCGACTTCAACGTTACAAACTTCAGCGTCATAAAAATACTTTGGCCGTTACACTCTCGTGCACGCCAAGTTTCATTCCTTTGTTTTGCAGTGAACTTGACTCGATGCACGTACGTTCATTTCGTCACAATGAAAAATAGTGATTGTGCGATATTTTTTCTCCCCTTAAAGCAGCAGCAGCAACAACAACACCAAAACGTCGATTTGTAACTGAGGCGGTTTCTATTTAATTTGGCCCTCTTCGTTTGTACGTTCCTTCTGTGAAAAATCGCGCGCTTTTTTCGTGCACGACGACGCAGAGACACAGGCGAACGTAAGTATTTCTAACGCTCAACTACACATACGTGTATGAAAGACATCGATGCTCATCGCACGACACGATAATTCTCACTTTCGATAAACGATATTTGCAGACGTCGACGACTACGTCTGACGGACTGAGAGACGTCTGGTCTGGCTTATTAAAAAATCATCCTTCTTTTCCTACTATAAAGGAAAAAAAAACGTTTATCTCGACGACGGTGCGTTCTCCTTTTTCTCTCACGCCCTTTCGTCCTCAATAACGTTTATTGTTCGATCATTTGGTAGGAGAGAGACGCACGATGAATATCGCGCGAGTATAAGTAATAGCTCGGGATAATTAGTTATTACGTCAATTTGCGACGCGTCGGTAATGAAGTTTGATGACTCGTCGATTCGCGTGTGCGAGCGATAAAATTGTTCGGGAGTATTCGGCGCGCTCGTTCGATCTGGGCGATCAATGAGACCAACGCGTTTTTCGGTAATCCTTGAATATATTCGCAAATTGAGATTCATCAGGCCTCAGATATCGAGCATAAATCAGATCACGGATGTCAAGGCTTCTGTTTTGACAACACGATTCGTCGATAAAAAGTTACTTCGAAGTACGTAGATCGTGTCTGCCGATCGAAATATTTTGAAGAAGCGATACGGAATGAGGATAAAGTGAAAATAATTATTGACATAAAAGAAAAAACAAATCATCGAGGCATGAGGAAAAAACGTTCGAATTCTGCTCATCGTCGTCAACATCATCATTTCAGTGTCAACAATATTTTCCATTACGTACATCAGCATTTTTGTATCGAGCTTTTTCAAATCGAATCTAATTTTATCACGTCGAAAACAACACTTTTCCACACATGTATGTTTCGATCGAACGATTCGAGTTACTGACTCGAACGCTTATAATTTAGAGCACGCAAAGTTACAAATAAAATGGTATGAAATCAAAAGATCCTCGATTTGAAAATATCCTACACTTGTAAGTCTTGGACACTTTGATGTGTAATTTTTATGAATAATAAAAATAATATTGTTTGTTTGTGTGTGCGCGTATGACAATAAGTGTGTAAAACGATAAGAAACGAAAATCATTCGACAAAAGTTTGTGAAACAATAAAAACAAATCATTTTACGTCACATAACCCAAAAAAATGTAGTCCATTAATAAAATTCGTGTAGGCAGGCTCTATTTTAATTTATGTAGAACAAAATAGACTCCTCGTGGTAAATATACCACGGTCATTCGCGCCTAAAATAACTTTGAAAATACATGCGTGTGTATGAAAACACATTAGTGATATATCAGGGGAAGAAGAATATTTTGTAAATGGTTGCAATTGCTTCCCATTTCGGTTCTCTGACACCGAGTGTAATCGGTGATACTGGAACGGAGGAAACACGTGGCAAGGACAGCCCCGAACAAAGAATTTATCGAAGTTTTCGAATAGGCGATAACAATGCCCAGGGAAACAAAGAAAACACTTCGAAACTGTGTTCTCAAAGTAAATGGTAACGAATCATAGAAGTAAATGGATGCGATGGATCCCTTGAAAAACTTGCCTAAGAAAGAAAAGTTGAAAGTGGGTATTAAAAAATAAGGTATTTAAAGAAAAATAGAAACTCGGAAAAATGAATATTGATCGATCGTTTTTTGGACTCGCCCAACGCAACTCGAAAACGAGCTTCGCCTAAATTCTTTCCCGCTTCCCGTGTGCTCACTTTACACAATGGATTTTTTAATCCAACCACACAGAGTCAATTGTTTTTCGCTGCGAATCGGAGAGAGAGGAAAATAATGAGGAAAGCGAGTTAAGGTAAGAGTCGCGCGACTCTATCGTCAAATGACTATTTATTAATCGTCGAAATAAAATAGGTTATAAGAAAGGTTTTCTGTATTGAATAAACCTTAGGGCAATTTAAACTGTATTCGTATAAATTTATACGACGCTGAAGTTTCCAACGTTGGAGTCCAACGAAATGAACGAAAAAAACGTTTGTAATTCACCAATTTTTTATTTCACGAATCGTTGGTGCAGCTTGAAAAACTACGAATCGCAAATTTGGCAGAGAACAAAATAGAGAAATTACTGGAATTATTGGAGAGTTTCTTTCGATCATTTCGTTGGACTCCAACGTCGGAAACTTCAGCGTCATAAATTTATACAAGATCATATTTAATAATTTATGATTAGAAATATCTTATGATTGCTTATTTCACTCGGTTTTTCAATATATTCGTATATATATATATATATATATATATCGGTTCTCTTCTCACCTGACAATCGAAAGATATCCTAGCCTCCAAACTCGCCGGCTATCACGAAAAGTATACACATACGTATACATTCTTAACGTTGCCAAGTATATCGCGCCACTTCATGGCAGTCGATCTCCTGCCATTTTCTGAGTTTTCATCGAGATTATTTAAGGAGAGTGGATAGCGACGATAGAATTTTGGTATGCTGAACCATGTTAAATACATTAAAAATTTCAAAATGATAAGAATTTGATAAAATTTGGTGAACATATTCTTTAGTGCCAAATTTGACGATACAAAATTTTTAAGATTTTTCTTCTGTACAGTTATCGAGTAATTGATCACTGAAGTTCACGTGTATAAGCATAGCGTTTCATTCCGGGCATAAGAAATCTGCTTTAATGCGTAATTACTCGATAACTAAGGAGAAGAAAATTTTGAAAAAAATGGTGCCTTCGCACTTGATGTTGAAGAACATTATTACCAAATTTGATCAATTTCTTATCATATTGACGAATGTAGCCACCCTCCTTAAAAAATTTTCTTCGAATGAGTCGATGGCCCTATATTTTTATGGTCACATTGGAATCTTTATAATATAATCTATGAGGAGCAATTTCAACATAAACTGTATCTAATCGATAAGGAAATGAATTCTGCAATCATATTGTTGGTGGCGTGATGGGTTTCTCATAAGATGCCGCGTGTTATATTTCTATTTTTGATCGTAAATTTCTTGATATAATCTTCGGTAACCTAGTAAATCCTTTAGCCGTATGAAAGTTTATCGCGTAAAAATGATATAATTTAAAAATCACGAGTTCGTCTAATATCGATTGTCGTGCGACTCCTACCTCAAAGAATGGAATTTGGAAGACGAAAGAGTAAGCGCGTTGGTCCTCCGGAGTTAAATGAGAAATGAGGTGTGTACGGATGTTTGTATGCGTGTAGCGAGAGGGCGAAGACACGGACGGGAAGCTCCGAGAGCTACTACGGGAGGATATACATGCACGCAACGCGTCAATTTGCTCGGGCCCTTGACACGCGCGTTCATCGATCATTCCCCTCACACATACCCTTGCGTACACTCAAATGTCTATCTCGTCCGTACGGACTACGAAGTACAACATAGTGCGCGCGATGTATCGTGACGAAAATGTAGAAACAGCTGTGTAACAGTTGTGGTCTGTACAGGGCGTCCCAGAGCAGGAGGTCGATACGTCGTGTGACATTTGACAAAAAAATTACGAGCCTAAACATCGCCTGGGAGTTGTTTTTTTAGTCCTGTGAAAGCGGGCGGGGTGCGTACGCGTTGTCACCCTTTTAAGGCTATGTTTACTCTCGTGGTTGGTCATCACGAGCCTCTCTCATCGACCTACTTTGCATGATTGATGATAATTAGACCTCAGCTAAATTACTCGGGCTAGTAACATTTCGATAATGCGTGATCGGTGCGCGATCGATGTTTCATTGTGAATCAGCCTCTATCAGTCTAATGCTAATCGTAAAATTCAAATCCCCCATATATTTGGAAGGTGGGAGAGGTCTCAGGAGTAAGGAGACATTTTTTATAGAGGGGGATCCTAAAAATAGCCTGGGACACACGCACACCGAATCGTTGTGTATTTATTTTACACGATGGTACATTTGAAATCATAGAGAGAGAGAGAGAGAGAGAGAGAGAGAGAGAGAGAGAGAGAGAGAGAGAGAGAGAGAGAGAAAGGGAAAAGAAATAGCCGGGGAGGGGGAGGATCGAGAGACAGTGGAACGACCTCTCATGGGTGTAGAGGGTTCGTCGTGTACATATATATATGTTCACGACGAGACTGTCATTCCTTAAGAGAGCGAAAGGAAGAGACGGGTCTTTCCTCTCGGTTCCCCTTTCTCATTTTCCTTTTCGCTTTCTCTCTCCCTCTATTTTTTCCTCCCATTCTCTGGCTCTCTCAGCCCATTTACAGGGCAAGCCATCAACAACCATGCGTGTCGGTACATCGACCTCTCTTGCGACGCTATGGCGTCATTCCCCCGAGAAGCTATATACGAGCAGCGAGCGAGATGCCCTCCTCTTCGAGAGGAGACGAAGCATTGGGAGCAACACTTTGCTCTATGACGCGATATGGCCGGCTTTTTCTTCGCATCTCATTTATATTTTGACCAGTTTACCATTATTTCTGATGGCCCCTTGAACGACGCTGAAGTTTCCAACGTTGGAGTCCAACGAAATGAACGAAAAAAACGTTTGTAATTCACCATTCAATTTTTTATTTCACGAATCGTTGGTGCACCTTGAAAAACTACGAATCGCGAATTTGGCAGAGAACAAAATAGAGAAATTACTGGAATTATTGGAGAGTTTCTTTCGATCATTTCGTTGGACTCCAACGTTGGAAACTTCAGCGTCATCCCCTTGACCCGATCTTTCATCCGAAAAAAATGCGCTTTTCTTTCGAGTTTCACCCAATTACAAAACGCGTTGCGAAGCCTCGCTCTACTCGTTGAAAAAAAAAAACCTCGAGATTTATCGACGACGAAAAAAAATTGCCCGGTTAGCAAAGATTTACCGTTAAAACTGCGTTTATCAGGTGAAAGTATTGACACTGAAAACTAGTCCATGAAAATGGAAAAGTACGGTTTAATGCGCCACGTGCAGTTCTCGAATGAAATATTTTCCGACCTCCGATGTCCACAAACTATTTTCAGCGCAATCGCAGGAGCTTTTTTTTTTTTCTTATTTTCAATCCCGCCGCACACATACAAACACTGCAATATCAAATAAAGTTGTATCTTGTAGACCAAACTGTACAGTGACTGAGCACTATATATACTCAACTTCCAACACAAATTCCAACGAGCATTCTAATTTTAGCATCTCTTTTCGCTAACTCACTCACTCCCTCTCTCTCCTTCTTCTCGTTACTGATGTGTCTGCGAGTTTATATTTCTACCGATATATCTCGTATCTCCTTACAGTCCGCTCCGTGTGAACGAACTCATCCAACATATCCGCGCGTACACACCGGAGCCCCTTCGAGTCGTTATTTAGCCCCGATTTCTCGTCTTCGTCGATAATTTTCTGACGCCGGATATTTGAAATAATTACCGCTATTTTCCGATCGATATCAGCAGCGTTATTTCTTCATTACTGATATCAACAATAAACGAGTGATCCTTCCGGTGTCGACTGCTTGATGTTTTACCGAGCTTGCTTCGTCGCGGCAGCATGCAACTTGTAGGTTAGCAACAGAAAGGATCTATTTTGATATTTTGTTCCCCGTACGCGCAGGCGGCGGCTGCGACGACGGCGAGAAAAACCTTCATCGACCCCACATGAAATGCCTCTCAGAGAGGGCGTTAGCGTCGCGATCGTAAGTGAACCAAGAGAGATGGAGCACTTTTGTTCGTGAATGGGATGTTTTGCGTTGGCAGACGATGAAACTCGCGTTCGAGCCTCTTCTCCCCCCTCTATGGTATTCTTTTCATCTGCCTCTCTCGCTCTCTCTTTGCTCGTCTGTCCGTGTGTGTGTGTGTGTGCGTGTGTGTGTGTGTGTGTGTGTGTGTGTGTGTAACGACGATCGGCGCACGTGCTCATCAAAGCTTCAACGTTTTCTCCGTTCAGTGGAAGTACAAATCGGGATGACGATGTTACTCAAAAATCCTGAACCCTTGCAGAATCATTCGTTACTATATGCGAATTCACAAACTTCGCGTTCTTTCGACTAACGTTGGTGTGTCAGGTTTCTTAAAAAAATAATAAACAATATTGGACTGAGGAATGATCAAAGAATCGAGTCGTCGTGAAAAAATAACTAATTTCATGCAACGGGAGGGATTCTTCAGTGCATTAAGCCATTCCTTTCGCATGAGCGTATTTTTTCGTGGCGCTTATTGGGCCACTTGAAATTTCGACCGATTCCGAAACTTTGAGAAATCGGAAAAGCTTCTGCTTCTGACATTTTTATAAATTACATTTTTTTTCTATCTTTGAGACAGTTTGTATCAGGAATTTAGAATTATTTAATATTTGAACTATTGAATAGAAATGTGGCGATGACGGCGTCTCCGTAAGCTCCCGCGTATTAATTTTCAATACTTTATTAAATATCCGATAACCTGACCTGAAAATATTAGCAACATGACGCTGAAGTTTCCGACGTTGGAGTCCAACGAAATGATCGAAAAAAACTCTCCATTAATTCCAGTAATTCTCCTATTTTGTTCCCTGCCAAATTTGCGATTCGTAGTTTTTCAAGCTGCACCAACGATTCGTGAAATAAAAAATTGAACGGTGAATTACAAACGTTTTTTCCGTTCATTTCGTTGGACTCCAACGTTGGGAACTTCAGCGTCGTCAATCTACTCGGCATGCACTTCTACTTTACTGGAATTTAAAATCAGTTATTTGTACTCGAGTTCGTTAAATTTGCACTGGGAAAAAAAATTGTTGATTCAATAACAATTGATGTTATCTGCTTGAATGAATCCGCAGTTTTAACCTGCTTGTGATGATCGTATATTTCATTGGCACCCCGTAATGCCACATTTCGTTGTTCCAATGGATTTTTTTCTCAGTCCATAAACTTCGAGAACTCTGGTTAGTTTCTGGAGCACGCTCTCATTTCTCGGTCTCCATTTGAAACTTTAGCGTGCGCACACGTTACAGAATTAATTTTGTCAAGCGGAGTCAAACACGCGTGTGAATAAATTATATTCGGCTATTGACCACGACCTTGTTACAATATTTTCTACCGCGTTTCGGAAAAACGTGCTCCAACTTTTCGGTTCATTTATACTTTCGTTAATCACAAGGTCATACTTTTGATGATACGACGCGAGCACGTGTTGTAATAAATCATGCAAGTATCGACCACAACTTCGTTAGACTATTGCGCTCTTATTGTTCCAACCGAAAAGAACTTTTTGTGTTCTCGGATCGTGAGTTTGCATAACGTAAATAATCCAAGAAGAATCGGTTGAACGAACTCGCTATCCGGGTAGCTTTGAACACCGAAACGAGAGATATTTTTATTGAAGGCACGTGGAGTCTATCTTCATTGTTTCTACACTTTTTCTTCGTACAGTATTTTCCGGAGTTAACCGAAAAGATGACGCTGAAGTTTGCAACGTTGGAGTCCAACGAAATGATAAAAAAAACTCTCCAATAATTCTAGTAATTCTCCAATTTCGTTCCCTGTCGAATTTGCAGTTTGTAGTTTTTCAACCTGCATCGATACTTCGTGAAATAAATAAATAGGTTAATTACAAATGTTTTTTTTTCTTCATTTCATTGGACTCCAACGTTGCAAACTTAAGCGTCGTCCGAAAAGTGTGCTTTTTTTTCGTGCAAAAATCCTGCTGAAAATCAACGAAACGTGTGAGAAAGGTCACTTGGCACGCGGTTGTTCAGTAAAGAATTCAGCCTTCCAACGACAGCCCAAGGCCTTGATATACCGATTTGTTGGATGACGTTGAAATTTTTAACGTTCGAGTCCAACGAAATGAGCTAAAAAAAAAAAAATTCTCCCATAATTCCACTAATTCTCCAATTTTTTGACCTGCCTAGTTTCCAATTCGTAGTTTATCTGCAGTCTGCACCGATGATTCGTGAAATAAAAAATTGGTCAATCAGAAATGTTATTTTCGTTAATTTCGTTGGACTCCGACGTTGAAGACTTCGCATCACAGCGTTTAAAGTATCGAGCGACGACGTCGAACTTAAAATAGACCAATTGAAAATAAAATTGTTACGATGCACAAGAGTATCGTGTAGATAAAAGAACGAGCTCGTACGAGTTCCCGAGGTGACTTTTCTTTGTGAAATATTCGTAGGAGCATGCATTAATGCACGCAGGCTGACGTTGCGAGTGCGAGAGGACTACGGTGTGCGAAGGAGTTTTCCCCGTTCACTAATGATAACGATCCGACATTCATTGTCCCCGCCATGGTGGTCTCTCGTATGCGCACTCCAATGGCCCATTTACATATTACAGTATACACGGAGTGCCACGTGTGAGTGTTTACTCCGGGAGTGGGGAGGGGGCAAAACGAAAATTTGCATATTACATAATATCGTGGCGCTGCGTTGGTCATTCACGATACGATCTGTTACGGATATTCTCAGTATCTTAAGGGTGAATCATACAAAAGTCGAAATAATTAGAAATTGATCAAATTTGGTGATAATGTTCTTCAACATCAAGTCCGAAAACACAAATTTTTTCAAAATTTTCTTCTGTTTAGTTATCGAGTAATTACGCATTAAAGCAGATTTCTTATGCCCGGAATGTATACCTATATATATGGAAACGCTATGCTTATACACGTGAAATTTAGTGATCAATTACTCGATAACTGTACAGAAGAAAAATCTTAAAAAATTTGTATTGTCAAATTTGGCACTAAAGAATATGTTCACCAAATTTTATAAAATTCTGATCATTTTGAATTTTTTTATGTTTTTAGCATGGTTTAGCATGGCAACATTGTATCGCCTGTGCAATATATCCTTAAACGACGTTGTTTAAGTCCGCAACGTTAGAGTCCAACGAAATTAACGAAAAAAGCATTTTGGTTGGCCAATTTTTTATTTCACGAAGCATCGGGTGCAGGTTGAAAGAGTACGAATTGCAAATTCGTCATGAAACGAAATTGGAGAATTACTGAAATTATTGGAGAGTTTTTAAGATCATTTGGTCGGAGTCCGCAACGTCGCAAACTTGAGCGTCGTGCGCGTCTCAAGCTTTCTCTGCTTTCGAGAAAACTGCTCGACGACTATAAAATAAAGCTCGGAGAGATTTTTTAAGGATCCTCGATCGCGATAGTGAGCACAAACGTTGTGTATAAGATGAGAAATAATATTGGTCAGTCTAATGGAGTGAGATTGAAGATCGAAAAAAAAGATAAACAAAGAAAAAATAAAAAACGAAACGTACCAGCAAGAATCGGGTCACGTTAATTCTCACGTTTGACGAGCTCTTCGCGTAACGGTACTTAATTATTCGTCGAACGATTTACAAAATCGTATGATTGAAAAATTTTACACGCGCAAAGAAGATGCTAATTCTGGAGCTTAGTCAACCGAACAATGTTATTGCAGATTGCAGTTTGCGTATTTACATACTGCACACGGACCTGTCGGTGAGGCCTTTGATAAGCGTGAGAAGATTCCATCCACAACAGAGCGTTACAACAGTGGCGAGAAGGAAAAGTAATGGGGAAGAAGATTAAGATAGAGAGTCAGTCGAAAGGTCGCTCGAGTCCTCTCCCGCTTGCTGGTCGCTTTCAAAATATTTGCTTTCTTAGAACGGTCCAAGCATGCGTGCACGTGTGTTAAACACCGTCAGGTTTACGCGCGCTACGAGCGTTAACGAATTCTCCGAGTTTCCAATAATTTCGGACTCTTTCGGCCTTTCGAGCTTCAATTTCAAGCGATATCTCAGTCTCGTCGATCCATGAGAAAAAGAACGTGACATTTTAGTTTTTCTAATGAATTTTCAACTTCGTTACATCATTGTCCGAACAAATGTCCGAAGATTAGATAAACTACGACGAAGAGCAGGCCTTCGGGCCTGGTTTTGATAAAAACTCGACGTCTATCGGCGCCGGACCGTCGTTTAACGAACCAGGCGTTATTTTCTATCGATTGTTTTCAAGCCTATTCTGCGTGCTGCGATTGACAGTTGGTATTAGAACGAAAAGCGTCGCTATTTTCGTTTCCGGCCGCGCTGCCGTTCCGTTATCGAATTTTACAGATTTTTTTTTTTTTTTTTTTTTTTTTAATATTACTCATTTAAAAGCGGCATTCCGAGTCTTTTCAAAGTCTACATTTTTTAAATATCATTATTTCGTGATTTTTTGCTCTATGCGCCATCTATTTTAATTTTATTTTCATCACTGACGACGCTGAAGTTTCCAACGTTGGAGTCCAACGAAATGAACGAAAAAAACGTTTTTAATTCACCAATTGTTTATTTCACGAATCGTTGGTGCAGCTTGAAAAACTACGAATCGCAAATTTGGCAGGGAACAAAATAGGAGAATTGCTGGAATTATTGAAGAGTTTTTTTCGATCATTTCGTTGGACTCCAACGTTGGAAACTTCAGCGTCATTCATCACTGAATACGTCAAGTTTTCTATGCACTGTCATAGTATAAATAGAAAAACGAGACGGTAACGAATCCACTTGGATTTTGCAGTCTTTATTTTGGGGAAAAAAAAATTGGCTAAACCCAGGTGGAACAAAGATATTTGTGTAGATCTACAGAGGTAAACTACAGAAAAATCGTAATCTCTGGATCCAGTGACGATAAATCATTCCAGAAATCTACGATTCGTCAACGTTCCTGTTTTTCTACGCTTGCATAATTGGATAAGGAATAACTAAACGGTGTGCAGGGAGGAAATTGAAAAAGAATAAGAGAAAATTTGAGTAATTCTCCAATTTCGTTCCCTGTCGAATTTGCAATTCGTAGTTTTTCAAGCTGATCGATACTTGGTGAAATAAAAAAATGGCTCAACGTAAAATGTGTTTTTCCTTAATTTCGTTGGACTCGAACGTTGTAAACTTCGGCGTCGCCGTACTATTTTCTCCGTATCTCCGTCTCTCTATCTCGTTCCATTGAGATTTTTCGTGCCCTCGAATGACGAAACGTTGCAAAGTTGAGAGGGTGCGAGTGAGTACTACGTACATACATCGAAAGCCAAGATTATATACAGATTTGCTGTGTGTTTACCGGCAGATGTTTCGTTAGACAGGTACGAACCGAGAAGAAACAAGAGACTTTGCTCTGTCGAGCACGGAGGGTATTATAAAAAAGCTTCGTAGAATTTCAATGAAAAAAGCAGCAGTAGTGGGCATATTGACATAATAGTAGAAACAGTAGTGTTGGTGTGGTGAAACCGCTCGAAGGGATCTGACTGCGACCTCAATCTCGAAGAACGAGGATGGGGAGAGACGGAGAGAGCGCGAGGGAGCTTGAATGCAGTTTGCATCAATGTGCTGCGCAAGAGGGGAACGAAATAGATCGGAATGCGGCAGGCGATAATTGATGGATTTGAGTGACCGAGGACGTTTCGGATTGTAAAGAACATGGACGGGCGAAAGACCACGAAAATAAATGAAACTCGACGAGAGCGTTCGATGAAGAAATTTTCGAAATATTAGTTATCCGTTGTTTTCAATACGCTGTCATTTTTAATTGCTTTGGACGTTAGCTCTGCGACGCTGATGGACCGTAGACGTCACAGCAGGCCCCCGGGTGTACGTGTGCGGGTATAAAAAGATGAGAAATAAGGGGGGCTGGGAGAAGTCTTAGAACGCGTAGGATACGTGTACACGCGAATTTATCTGAATTCAAATCCGTGAAACGTAAATTATTCATAGCCTGTCTCGGAAGAACGAAGGACAGGGACAGGGAGGAAGAAAGAGAGACAGAAGTATACGTCGCAAATTCCAAGAGCCACGAGATCGGAGAATTTTGGAGCCTATACAAGAGACATTCCAGACGAGCTCTTTTTTTCTCGATCTCTCGTCGGTCGGCGGCTTCGCGCTCACTTACCCTCGTGAAAGTGAAAAAGAAAAACCGAACGAGGGGAATGAGAGAGAGAGAGAGAGAGACGGAAAGAGAGACCGCGCCGACCGGGTTCCCCCGAGGCTAACGGCGAAAGGTCGATGTGCGCGCGCGAGAAATTCCTCAAACAAAACTGGAGAGGGACTTTGCCTGTCTCTATATACAGATGCCAGGCGCGCGTGCGTCTCTCCGTCTCGATGTATGGCCGAAAAAACGTCCCGAACGACGCTTCAACTATTTTTCAAACCCTCTAAAAAGCGTTTTTCACTTTTCTCTCTTTTTTATTGAATGAACATTGCCATCGCTCAGCTAGCTCATTACAAACAGATCGGAACTTCGGGACGGGAAAAAGGAGATTTCAGCTCACTCTTCGATTTATTGAATTTTACTAAAAACCCAAATAACTCGGTTAATCTCAACTTCGATTTTCCTCGCTTCAGAAATTTTTCATTCAATGCTACATCAAAATCGGAATGAATTAGGTCTAACATATTATTGTTTCGTAATGAAATCGAAAAACATTTTTGTGGCTCGTTCCTGTTCTGATGTTTCGCGAACTTACTGAAAATTCTTTTAAATTGTTGTTTACTCAGTACTGGAAAATTTATTCCAGCTCGAACTTTGATCAAGCTCATTTTTTTCCCTGAAATATTCCGTTCCGGAACCCCATGTTTACGACAGAATGACCAATAAATTTTTTATCAGTCAAGTCCTATCTATAGCTTGGTGAATACGCGTCGTCGACCATTTGCCAAAAAAAATACGGTTGTTGTTGTTTTGTTTTCATCACCCATTTCATTTTTATCGCGAACGATAAGGAGAAGGGAGGGGGAGGGGGGGGGGGGAAAGTCCCTGTGAACCACTCGACAAAGCTTGTTTGCTTGTTTTGTTTTATGGATTATCGACGAAAACGATGTTTTCTCGTTCACAAGTATTCCGCTCGTGTCAGTGTTTACGCCTCAATCAAGATAATCAGCGCAAAGTTAAAACAATTCCCGCGAAAAATTCGGCATGTAATCATATTTTTCGAAAATTTCGATCGTCTTATTGAAAAAAAAAGAGATTGAATTACCCACTTTTTAAAGAAAAATATTTCTCTCTCTCTCTCTCTATCTCACTTTATTATTGCGTAGTTTCACGCAATGCAACTATTAGTTGCACCATCACTATCAGATGTACCATTGACATTGTAGTTGGATCGGTAAAGTTATTATACGGGGTGAGACGGAATAAGGAGCAAGAGGGAAATAATAATAAAAGTATCGAGACGATCGATGACGTAACATAAAGCGGATATGCAATATTTTTCAAGATTCCTTTACCTTAAATAATTTCTTGAGTCTCCGATAGCCGCGATATAATCGCGACACGTACTGCTTGTTGGAATCCAGTTTGATTGATTAAAGCCACTGTTGATGGGAACCGAATGTTTTCTTAACCGAACGAAAACAAAAACTCTTGGGATGTCGATATTTCACTAGTCTTTCAGTTTCTGTTTCCTTGTTTCGTTAATATTAAATTTAATTTGTCTTTGTTACACGTTAATATTTCACTAAGCAAAGAGAACGAAATAAAAAAGAAAAAGAAAAAAAAAACAAAACAAAACAAAACAAAAAATTGTCTACTTCGTAGCTTTCATATGTTCATCAAATTAGATTGAGTGGTCGCGATTTATCTATTTACAAATACACTAATTCCCATGTATTCGTGTTTTTCTTGTGTACTCTCACAACGCCAGCAATCGAACTCGTTTTGTTTGTCAATTGCCTAGCCTCAGTCTTGTTGTTGTTGTTGTTTTGAGTGATTTTAATTTTTATCGATGGCGTTTACCGAGTCGAATTATATCGAGTACTTTCTCCGGTGAAAGTGAGAACCACGAACTTTGAGAGACTATTTCAAATTACATCTAAAATATTTTTATATGTTTATATATATGGGCACATAAATATGTGTATTGATATATTTATATTATATAAGCGTGAATGTTTTTTCATCCGTAACCACCGAGACTCGTTCGTTTACTGAATTCCGCGACCGATCCATCCAGAATGGTTACCCGCGCTTTTCTCCCACCACACTCTATCCCCTCCGTAGTGGCCACTTCCGCCCCGTCTTCTTGCGACAATCGGCTTCCCCCCCCCCCCCCTCCCGCCCCACTATCCTCATTCCTTCATCCACCACCATCCAATCGGCTATCCCTCCACATCGACCGTTTCGTAAACTAACACGCAAAGTGGAGAGGGGAACAAAAATATTTCCCCTTCACTCGAGAGAAAGGGAAAGACGGAAAAAGGGAGGGGGAGGGGGAGAGAGAGAGAGAGAAAGAGAGAGAACGCGCGCAAAGGAAACACTTGGTGCGGTGCGGTTATTTTACCGCACGCCCTTAATCCCATTTATAAGAACGTAATGTAGTCGTCGCGAAGATGAGCACTTCCCGTGCTCTTAAAAAAAACCTTTTGGAATTGTTGAGCCATTTATTGCCCCGGCGCGGCTCGCTAATAAAATTTTCTTCAACGACGAGTGGGCAAAGTTCGTTGTACACAATTTTTTTTTTTTTCCATAAAAAACACTTGCGACGAATTGGAAAACGACAATTTTTCGATTGATTTTTTAAAAAGCCCAATTCCTTTTCAATTATTGATTTTGTTTGTTCCATTGATTTGAATGTAGATAGTAAAAAACACGATCGCAGATCGTCGGGAAAATTAACGTCTGGGGTTTCACTCATCGAATAACTGTGGAGAAACTTGAACAAAAAAATCATCCGATTTTAATCTCCTCTGTAGATAAAAGTCAAGCGAGTTATATCAGATTCGAGCGGTGCGACAACATCGTAATAAAATGAAAAACAACATTGACCCGAATACAAACATTCCTATCGTTAGACCGAGCGAATACGAGAGTGCTTATCGGATCAGCAACCTTCGATCGTACGCGCGAGGAGTCAAAGACAGTGCAGAGTGCAGAGACAGGTGTACAGTATAGGATGAAATGATCGAAGGAGAAGCAGGAGCGAGAGGAATAGAGAGATGCGCGGGGACGCCGACGAAAATGCGTAGGGCGTCTGCATGAGTCAACGTGTATTTTTGTTTTGTTTTTCCGTAGCGAGAGGGTATTAATAAAATATTAACGAGAATCGTTGAAGAGGTTGAGTCGCTCGAGCATAATAAACGTATCTGAAAAGTTGCTCTGGCGCCGCGAGAGACGAAATGTGAGGCAAAGGGTAAAAGAGACAGAACGAGAAAGAGGGCGGAGGGAAAGGTGAGAGAGATGGAAGGATTGCACAGAACGCGAGAGACTCCGCTGCAACCTTAACCAACGAAGCAAGCCGTCGTCGTTGTTGGTCGGGGTTGCCGCCTTTTCCGGCGTAACTTCTCGGTAATCTGTCGGGTGAATCACCGAATGAGGGGAAAAGGCGCCGTGTACCGCGCCCGAACTCTCTCACGAAAGTGGGGTGAAAAGAAGGGGGGCAGACACGGTACACGGTGTGACGAGCGGTGGGAGAAAGATATTCGTATCTACAGAAATTGGATGCGCGCGCACGAGGAGTCAAAGTGCGAGGCTAGTGGGAGAACCGAGATGTAGCCTGTACTTGATAGAATGCGAGGTGAATGCGAGTCAACGGAGGCGCCAGAAACTTCCCCCGCTACGAGAATTCCCGGATCGTTGAGGTGGGGCCGCCGCAAGCAAGAGCAAGCGTAGCAGCATGGTTGCTCACGGCTTGTTCGCGCGCGCTCGCCTTGCTCTCGCTCTCTCCCTCTCTCGCACATCGCTGCTGCTATACGGACGCACCATTTGCCATGAAGCGTCGAGACTTGGTCGTACAACTCTCTCGCTCGCTCCTCCGCCAGGGCCCTTCTTCCTATGCTTGTTTGTTTATAGGCGCGTTCTGGGAAATACCCCGATATCCGAGTAACGGACTCAACGCGCGCTCTCACAAACATAAATGCGCGTATTGACTCACACATACGCATAGGCATGCAGCGTCACTTCTTCGCCTTTTTTCCATCTTCCTCACTCCTTTTCGTTGCCTCGTCGTGCATTCCCATTCTGGTGGTGCATCCGGTCGGTTCTCGGATTCCCGAGTGTAGCGACCTATACGAGTAACGCGCTGCGCCTATTGATACGATCAAATGTTTTTTCCTCCCAACTTTGACGCCTTTTCTTCTTTCCTCACATTTTGCTTCTGTGGAATCGCTCACGGGCACCTCTCACCCCCCTTTCGTCCGGAGCTCTATCCCGCAATTCTTGGTTAGAAGAAAAAAATAAAATAAAATAAAATAAAATACGACGCGCCAATATTGTTCGGCAAACGGAAATATTCTTCACGAGGAAACTGCAGTCGAGGACTTTTCCTCTCAACTCTATTATTGTTTCTATAATATTTTCGTATACAAACGAATTTTATATATACTATTTTTTCCTCAAAACTCAACGCATCGCGAACGGTCTCGTTTCACATACTTTGTTTCTATATCCAAAAGGCGAACGGAAATAATGAAACAAGGGTTGTCGGTGGCCCTCCAATTGGAATAAAAAATATTGCTTCAACATTTTTTAATACCGACGAGAGAAAAGTTTTCAATTGTTGTAGTTTTGCATTTTTATATGAAGTAAATAATCAAATTTAGGGAATTAACGTTGATCGATGCTGTATATTTCTGTGAGTTCTTTCGCTCTCCAATAGAGAAGCAATTTAATTTTATCAAGTAATTTGCAATTCGTGACAATTATTCCTTATTTTGTTAGAACGATTTTCCTTATTCGTTGTGTTTGCTCGGTGACGTCGGAGCGACCAACTCCACGTCTTTTTCGATAAAAATTTATAAATATTTAATGAAAAGATCACAGCTGTTTTTGAGGGTCTCACAGGTGTAAACTTCGCCTCAATTAAAAGCGATTCAACTGTTGAGACGCTCGGTCATTGAACCATTTCGCCTTTCAAAGTGCGTGGTCGGGCAACGTTTTCCTTATCCAGCCTGAATTCAATACAGCTAGCAAACAAGCGCAAAAAACCAAGTTTTCTCTGCGTAATCAACAACTCAATGTACCGATCGACGGTGTTGCTCAACGTTGACTTTTCGTTACCAGCAATAACGATACGCCGCCTGAACCTGCGTGTCATACGGACCGAGTCACCGTGAGAAGCGCAAAAAAGATGCGGATTCGGATGACCGAAGTTTTCAACAGAATTCGACTGAGCTGAGTAAGAAAAAAGACTCAACCACAAATTTTCCATTTTTCCTGGGAGCGGGCCAACCTTTTTTCATTCCGATTTTTGGAACGATGTCACAGAAATTGACTTCCGAAAATTCACAGAGTAGGAAGAGCGACTGAGCTGCTGCTGGGAACGGGATAAAGCTTTAGAAGTATTTCTAAAAAAAATAATGTTACTCTTTCTCGTCCCCTGTTCAATTATATACTTGAGGAATTGTACCTGATCGGAATTTCCGTACTTCGTGATGCAATAAAAATCTGAAAAAATTCAGCAACATTTGGAAAGTTGTGCACTACAATTATCAATAATAATATTGCCCAAAAGTTATTAATAAATTGTTTAAATAAATTATTTTTCAACAATTTTACAGTAAACCTTTGTTTTTTTTTTACGAATCGAATGTGCGCATTTTTCTGAATGCTCGTGATATTTTTCAAAATTTTTTCAAGAAATTTCAAAAATCCACGAAAATTCTGAAAAAATTCATGAGCATTCGGAAAAATACACACATTTGATTCGTAAAAAAAAAAACAATAGGTCACCGCAAAATTATTGAATAATTGATTGTTTAAACAATCCGTTATTAACTTTTGGGCAATATTATTATTGATAATTGTTGTTCATAGCTTTCCAAATGTTGTTGAATTTTTTCAGATTTTTATTGCATCACGAAGTACGGAAATTCCAATCGGATATATAATTTTTGGTCGAGCTATCCATCCAGTTATGCCTTAAGGAAGTTGAGGCTGTACAGTCATTTTTTTTAGCCAAAAGTTATGACCTGTACCTTTCAAAAGTTAGGCCAGTTTACAGTTTGGCAATGTTGCATACACTTTAAAGAAAAGTTGGGGAAAAAAAGACAAAAAACTGGTGAAAGCTCAATCGAAAACACGAACGGTGACGATCCTAGCCTCAAAAAACTGCACGGGAAACAGATTATTATTAATATAATCTCAGTAAATCTCCTAATAAATCTGAAAAAAATTGACATTGTTCAGCAAGCCTGGCTCATGTTGCCCAAAAAATTTCATATTTTTAGCATCATTTTTAACGGAGATATCACTGAATGTGTCTTGACTTCCATAAGATTACATGTTATTTGGCCCAAATTGTTATTGATTTTTCTCAGCAACAACGCTCCTAAACTGTCTGAAAATTAAACTGATTTTTTTTTACACTTCACTTTATAAGATGCAATCGGTTTAAAAGCGATGACATCATTTTCATTCTAATGCCTCAACTTCCTTAAAATTCGCCTTCGACGGGCTGCTTCTTCATGTTTACAAACCCGGGCAACAATATCGAAACGCAAAAATTCGCAGAGCCATATTCTTTCAAAAATTTCTCACTTTCACACACATTTTCAATCCCGCATAGAGGCAAATCAGCTACCTATTTATTCGTTTATTTTCGCATTCCGTTATTGGTTAAGAAGATTAACCATTTTATAGTGAATCTGCGAGTAGCGAGACGAAATAATGTTTTATGATCGAAAGCCGATTGCGGGTTTTTACCCAAAAATCTACGTCGCCAGGAATCATTCACCACGCCGTAATAATTTTGCTTTTGGGCAGCTCTTGGCCTGACGACTTGTCCCTGACGTCCCGATTGTTCCTGACGACATACTTTGTGAATCGCCAGACGGAGGATTTTTATGAATAGAGGAGAAAGTTTTACGCCCTCTCGAGGAATGACGAGCCATGACCAATCAATTTGAAGATTCCTGACAAGTGTCCCGTCCCCACCCCCCAGTGAAAAGGGTAAAAAAAAACGAATTTGTCGAAATTTCGTTACTTGTCGTATCGATTTAGTTGCTACTTAATATACGAGAAGCCGAGTCGACGAATCAACGAGAAAATAAGGGTTTGGGCGCACACCTTTCAAAAGGTTTGTAATTTTTTCGCGGTAAATTTATTTCCCATGCCAAATGATCTCAACTTCAATTTCTCTTCCATTAAATTCATAAGCTTTATTAACCAACGTTCAACTTTATTTTTTAGGCCGAAACAGGTTTGAGGGAATGAATTTTAACTGCAGCAATTGTCAATATTTTGACAGGAGGATTCAGTAAAGCTCTCGTCGACTGGCGCCTCGATCGCCAGCAGATAGTTGGTGATGAGTAAAGACGATATGTGGGCGTTATTTGGCTGTACGAATCGAGTTCAGAAAATTCTACGCCCATCCTAATCTATTGGAGACAGAGAACGATCGAACAAAAGGTCGCTTCTGGCCACGGCGAATGAGCGGAATGCCTGGATAATATCTACAATGTTACTGAAAAAAAATTATTATTTCTCAAAATTTCGATTCTCTCGTAAAAGTATTGCGTCGATGATGAATTTCTGATTTTTTTTTTTGCAGAAATCAAACAATATCAGGCGATTCATTTAAGCGTACTAAAATCGATGCGTCAAATGTTTTGCAAAATGCTGCTCAAATGATTTTCTTAAGAAAGTCTTGAACTTTGCACAGAGTTTAAATGGGCAGTCGACTGACACGCAAATCAAAGGATTATTGAGACTATGCTTAAAAAATCGTTTATCTTTTCATATATAACGAATGAACGTTTCTTACGAAGTTTTATGAAAAAGTATACAATAACAATGAAGTATATAACGGAGGTTTGGGAAAAAATTCGAGACGATTTATCTTACTCTAGCAATAAAGATATATTACGTTAAAGATTGAACGAAATTGTTAATGAGCACTCGTATAAGCTCACATTTGCTTATTTCGACATTTTGTTTCTTCTTGGCTTGGCCCATTCCTGTCATAAGCCTTCTGGCTTTATATTAAAACTTTTTTCTTGATTCATTTCATTCGCCAAGAGATAAATTGAAAAAATTTATTTACAATCTCGAATTAATAACTCTGACACTAATTTAAAGTGATTTCATCTTTAATTAGGAAATAAAAAGCGTACTAATTTTGTTTTATCAGCAATGAGATTTTCTTCATAGCAATTATTCGTTTCCAATACTGCAGGCAACGAATAATTAATGAATTTAGTTATTATGTTTTCATTGTTGTTTCCAATTGCTCGAATATTTCGTGGATTACGTTATCGCGTTAACGAGCACCATTATCCCCAAACGTTGAGGAATAACTCTTCCGTTATCTTCGTTCGAGAATAGAGCAAAAAATGATAATTACCAAACGAATGAGTTTGTGAACTCGAGAGTGTAAGTGCGAGAGATTGCTCGGATATTACATTTCATTGATATTTACGTTTCAACCTTGTTGTATATATATTTATATTTATATGTAGATTTGCACGCACGTTTCACGTTATGTTGTGCTGTTTACGTTGTACACTGCTCGATACCATATACAGGGTGTCGCATTTAAGGAGGGTGGCTACATTCGTCAAAATGATAAGAAATTGATCAAATTTGGTGATAATGTTCTTCAACATCAAGTGCGAAGACACAATTTTTTTCAAAATTTTCTTTTGCTTACTTATCGAGTAATTGCGCATTAAGGTATTACTGGATGGATAGCCCAGCCGATAAATTGTACCTGATCTGAATTTCCGTACTTCTCGTGATGCAATAAAAATCTGAAAAAATTCAGCAACATTTGGAAAGTTCTGAACTACAATTATCAATAATAATATTGCCCAAAAGTTATTAATAAATTGTTTAAATTAATAATTTTTTAACAATTTTACAGTAAACCCTTGTTTTTTTTTTACGAATCGAATGCTCACGATTTTTTTCAGAATTTTCGTGGATTTTTGAAATTCCCTTTTTTAAATTTTTTAAGTGGCTCCATTTGTACATTTTTGATCCAGTAACCTCGAGACTTTTCAAAACTGATGGTAAATATGTCTTCTAAAACATATCCAAAATTCAAATTTTTAAAAATTTTTTCAAGAAATTTCAAAAATCCACGAAAATTCTGAAAAAATTCATGAGCATTCGAAAAAATACACACATTTGGTTCGTAAAAAAAAAAAACAATAGGTCACCGCAAAATTATTGAATAATTGATTGTTTAAACAATTTGTTATTAACTTTTGGGCAATATTATTATTGATAATCGTTGTTCATAGCTTTCCAAATGTTGTTGAATTTTGTCAGATTTTTATTGCATCACGAAGTACGGAAATTCCAATCAGATATAATTTTTGGTCGAGCTATCCATCCAGTTATACCTTAAAGCAGATTTCTTATTCCCGAAATGAAACGCTATGCTTATACACGTGAACTTTAGTGATCAATTACTCGAAACTGTACAGAAGAAAAATCTTAAAAAATTTGTATTGTCAAATTTGGCACTAAAGAATATGTTCACCAAATTTTATTAAATTCTTATCATTTTGAAATTTTCAATGTATTTAACATGGTTTAGCATGGCAACATTGTATCGTCGCTATAGCCACTCTCCTTAACCTCGTCAGTTCAATTCGTCCAACTGACAAAAGTGTGAATGAATTTGCAGTGGAAGTTTGACGTTTTCGACGAGGTATTTGCATGCGAGTGATACGATTGACGTTCATGCACGTGATTTTGAATATTCAAAATACCATTGATGAGAGCTTCAACAAGTTTGCTTAAGCACTTGTTGCGCATCCAAGTAAAAAAGTCATTCAAATTATAGCGCAGCACTACGGTATCGATCGGCCAAAATTTTTCATAATTCGCTACAGGGTGAACTGCCCATTTAAGCAACACGTAAGCCATCTGCGAACTATTTTGGGATTAAAGAGGGAGAAAATGTGTAAGAAGACACAAAAAACGCATTTATTGTTCAAAGACGAATTGAATATTGCATACGATTTTTTTTTTCCTTCCCGTCGATCAATTTTCCGGAAATTAGCAAAATTAAACGTCACACCCGAAATCGTAGTTTTGTTTATTTATTTTCATTGATAAGGAGTAATTAACATATTAATGCAAAAATACATATTGTAATGGATATTAATATCAAAATAACAATAGAAACATTTTAATATTTTTAATTAATCGTCAGTCATTTATTCAATGAAAAAAGGTGAGGAATTCCTGTGTTCATTCAATGGAAAGTGCTGGGAAAACTTGACCCTACATATAAACACTCGCGAATTTGATGGATTTTTAATTAGTACACAACTAAATAGTGGTTAAACTTAAACGAGCTCGTTGAATGTTTTATTTTTTTTACGCACAGTGTCAAGTGCACTCCTCCAGCAGCGTATAACACAAGGCTGTTGTGAACATTATAGAAACCAGAAAAAAATATAAATATTAAACTTCAGCTTGCTATTAAACGAGATTATTCGTTTTTATCATTTTGTTAATTCAATGGCAGGTGTTATGCAAATGGACGGTTCACCCTGGCGACGAAAAGAGATGGGAAAACGAGTGAATATTTGCGGGATGTGAGCGAACGAATAAATGTTTTTCCGCTGCATATATAAGACCGTATTGATTCTTAAAACTCAAGTATCCCGCTTCGAGTTTATTTCTTTCTGTTATCTCGATGCAATTTTTATTCCATCGAGTTGTAAATTGTCACTTGAAAAAGCCACACCTTTCGATTCGAATGTTCTTATATCGCGTTATAGGAAATTCCCCCAATGCGGCGCTAACGATGGTGTGGAATAATAATCCACATTTTACTTGAAATCCATAGTTTCGAAAGATGCATTTTGCGTTGAACGATTCAGTTTGTCACGTCGAAGAAAATACGCTTTTTTTATTTGTTCTTTATGATGAAGAAGGAGTGATAAAAAGGCGATGATGTAGAAAAAAAAGACGATAGCGTGGATAAACGTCTTGAGAAAGAATATAAACAATTCCGGCGTTAAATCTTAAGAGAACAAATATCGCAATATATTTCCAATCTGATGTGATCAGTCGCACTCACAATTCTCCTCGAAAACTTCAACAAACGACACATCTCTCGAGAATATAGTTTCTGTCCGACGTATCAATCGTTTGATAGCGCAAAAAGGTCATTTCCATCCGGTTTCAAAGCGATGAAGTCGAGATTACTGATCAATCGAGGAAACTAACGCTTCGCGTGGAGAATCCTCGAGAAACTTTATTCGGTGTTTACGATGAATCGTTCCAGTGCATAAGTAAGGAACAAGCACGAATTTACAGCATTTGCTACGCCGAACAGACAACCGATATTCTCATTGAAAGAACAAAATTTTGTGAATTTAGCATTTGAGAATATCGAGATAAAAATATATGTGTGATTTTTTTCAAATGAAACTTTTGAATGGACAATCGGAAACTAAACAAACTCACATACTCATAAGGTCGAAATTGTTGACACATAAACGATACTTAACTATAGAAATTATCAATTGGAAAGTATGAGAATTGGAATTTTGGGAATGACTCTTATGTTTTCATGTCTCCACGAGCATCCACGAGTCCACGTGGACCCAGGCAAAGTTCCTGATTGGAATGAACAACTTTGGTCATGAATGACAGCTCGAGAAAGCAGTAAAATGCGAGCTCAATACGTCTTTGCTGATACGATATCGTTAATTGAACCTTAATACAATAATGAGTCTTATAAAATAAGAGAATGAATCTTATCAATTTTATCACGCGGCGATAAATCAGCTCGTAAACTCGTCATGCGTTGTATATCATATAGAACGCCCATATTTATGATTTCGTGCACACCGTCGCGCAGATGAGACAGATATATATTTCTCTTGAATAAGAAAATTTTCCAATGTTAAGTGACCGCAGTATTGTGAAAATATATGCAAAATAAAGGCAGTCTTCACTTCACGGTCCATTACGAAAGTGTCTCGTTTAATAAATCATGTTTTAATTCGTTACTTCAATCTTTATCGCACGATTTCCTGTGTACTCTCGGTGTCTCAATCCCGATCACATGCTCGGGGCCTGCTGATCCACTCTACAGCGAATTCTGCACGGTAAAGGGAAAAGGGAAAAGAGGGCAAAAGGTTTTTATGATTCAAGTTTACAGAAAAATGTTCGCGAGCATGAATTAATAATGAGGAAAAGGGGTTGCAAGAGGGCAGAAAAACAATTGCAAATAGTGCACTAACGACGCGGCGGAATTAAAAATCAGCTCAACTGCCACCCTGCGCGTCTGCGTATTTCAGCCCATTTTCATCTAATAGGACAAAAGCAATCGTAAAATAAGATGAAAAGCGCAGTAGATTAAGGTGCTGTACGAGAAAATATTGGAAATAGCGCAGTAACAGCGAAAAGGGGAGGAATGAGAATATAGAAAAGTGGGAAAAACGTGGGCTTGCTCTGGAACCACGACAACAACAATGAAAACCTATCAATATTGTTTATCAGTGTTGACGACTGATGGGCTGCACAGCCAGCACGTAGTAAATTGTACGTCGACCAAGTGAATCATTGATCTTCGAACTCATTCAGTGCCTCGCGGTACTCGTTTCTCTCGCCGAAGTACACATGCACACAGACTTACAAAAAAGACCGATTGTATCAAAGGTCTCACAGTAAGTTCCATCAACACGTATACGTGGCAAGAGAGAGGGAAGCGGAGCTGCCGCAGTGCGGAATCGGTTGGTCGAATAAAACGATCTCATCGCCAATCGAAGTGACGTGCTTGTGCCCACTTTTTTTCATCAAAATCACCACTCAGGTTTTTAGTATGCTTTTCAAAATAACGTAAATGTCATTTCCATGGGGGGGAAAAAAATTGCATCTCATCGAATTAACTTGATCCTAACTTTAGAGCTAGTGTGCAAACATCCAATCGATAAATGTCAATCGATTCAAAGAAAACTTGTATATCTTATAAAGCGCAATGATTATTTATTATCGTATAACCACATCAGATTTGACAGAAGCATTCGTAGTGCATTTAATCATAAATGAAATGCGACACTTCCGAAAAACGTGTAATATTATGTAACAGTATTATAGGTGTATTTGCTCAAAAATATGTTATAAAATATTTGTGACACAAGACGCTATAAAGCCTCTGTAAAATGGCAGCAACGATTCTCGATTTAATGTGCGCGAAGGGATCGAAACGTGATGGATTTTGTTTGTAAAAGATTTTTTTCACACTCATTTCGCAGATGTTTGTATGGCCGATCTTCGAGATCGGTTTTTTATCGGAAAAACGTGTCTCAAGATTTCCAGCAATTCTCAAACTATATTTTATTTTTTATTTCACGAGCTGGCAGACCTTAATGCGCAATTTGATGCTTCCTCGTAAAACTGGAAAGTCGTCGTTCTTTATATCGAGAGTGAAGTTCTGAACGGTTCGCGCGAGGCACGCAAACAAAGGTGAACTTGCAAACCGCTCGGTGGTGAACTCTGCTTTTCATGGGGACGTGTTAAAAACGCATTTTTCCGAGCCCATCTCTCCGGATAACGTGGGAAAAATATTTCTTCATTTTCATCACGTACGCGCTTGCTATACATACCGCGAAGCTCCTTCCATTACGTGACGTGCTACCAATTGATTGTGTTATTCTTATCCTCAAGAGTATGTAATATGTTTGTTTCATAATTCCACTCCCGAGTTTAACTTATCTTATATAACGAATGTTTGCTTACATTAAGCGTGCACAAACATTCATACGCATTTGAGAATCCTCGTGCACGTTTATTTATTTGACTACATTCACTCGAGGACGAAAGACCATCGTCCTCGAACTCTCTCGCGAATTAGCAGACGCACGTGTGCTTCTTCATGCAGGCACATTCGTTACTGACCTTGTTTTTTTGATTCTTCTTTCATTAAGTCATATACGCATAATAAATAATGTCATTATGTTGTATATACATGTATGTTTGAGTATTCAGAAACGCGGCTGTTTATTCGTGCGACGAAATTCGAAGGTTTTCGGGTGCTTGTGTACACACACGTGCACATTGTTTCCAATCTTTTTGTTAGCGGCTTTCCTCATCGCGATCTAAATATTTCAATTTTTTAATCCAGTTTATTTGATGGAAATAAATCGAAATGCGTCATTCGCGTGATCATAATAAAGATAAATGTGCGCTCGCGGGCTCGTTCGCTGTACCATCTTCGTATCTCAATATTCACACAATCCAACTTGGAATTTGGATCGTACGAGGTTCGATATTTTACGTATCCCGATTCTGGGGGCCGGGTTGAAATTCCGAACTGTGAGAAATCAGAAGGCTCAAAATTCCGAAAATCTAGTTGGGAATAGGGAGATTTTCGGAATTTTGAGCCTTCTGATTTCTCACAGCTCGGAACTTCAACCCGGCCCCTTGCTCTCCCATAAGCAGAATATAACAATATGATTTTGAAAAATCATTCTTTTGGTTCGAAATAACTGGAAAAAAATAGTTAATTTCTTTGAAATTGATTCGCAATACGAAGTGATTCGACATTTTCGATTCTACCTTGTTTTTTCCTCGCTCTTTCTGATCTTGTTGTATTCGTATTCCTACCGAAATCGACAAACACGTGTCACTATTACGTCTATAACGTAAGAGGAAAGAAAAGCTGTTGAACGCCCGTACACACTGGTAAACGAGATTATCGTGTTATTTATATGCGGTTTGATCGAACGTGTCCATAGATCGAACACCTGTTATTTTTCACCGTCTTAGATCGTTTGCATCATGCATGCGACGTCAGAATAACGAGATGACGTCACTCGGAAGCAAATATTGAGCGAATGTTTGTCGCTCGAGCCTTCACTTCGAATTTCGTTATCGCGCGTCTCCACGACAATTTATAGTTACTGTCCAAAATTCAACGATCACTTGGACTTTTACCAAGAAATAAAAGTGGGCTTTTCGAGAGCGACGATGAATTGCGTGACTTTATCGGTCGATCGAAGAGATCGAAATCGCGATGCACACTTGAGGCGTCGTTTTTTTTTCGCGAAAGGAGCTGAAGATCGCAAATACGTTAATTAAGACCAAATTTCAATGGCACTGATTTTCAGTGCTGTCTAGGGCGCATTCCCTTTGTTGGAATCCAAGCTTTTACTGCTTGTTCATATGCTGAGATGAGCAAGCTCCATGGTCAGGTCATAGTCAATCATTTTTAATGATGTTCCACGAAATCTGAGACCAAATTTGACCGATTAATTTCCGAGATATCTCCGAAAAAATGTTTTTGTCCCAAGGGTCGATAACTCTGAGCCTATAATCGTCGCACAAAACGCTATTTTCTCAATGGCAAGCAATAATTTGTCGAACGTATAATGGCCAAGGGCGACAATTTTTTTCTATAGCAATATTGAGTTTCGCTGCTTTTGAACCTATGGATTTATCCAGGAAATCGGGTTAGAACGAAGCGCTAATTGGACGTGACTGTATACACGAGTCAACTACACGAACTACCGTTCGTTTGTTGAGAAAAAAATATCAGCGTTTTGCATAACACTGCCACCAACAAATTTTACTGAAACGAGCTCGAATCCACCCTGCTTGTATATCAATACAATATTGTTACGATTTCCCCCTTTTAAACACATATGTGATTGTGATAAATGTAAATGAACGCATCTGATGTTCCTTGGTAACGGTCGTCTTTTGGAATAATAAACAAGAAGAGAAGAGTCTACCGACGAGCCTCAAGCGATACACATGTACATTGTCATATAATAAACCGTCCCGTATTCTTTAAAAGTTTGACTATTTATTTCGGCCCAACGTAACAATATCATTTTCCGATTTTTAATAAAAGACGACGCTGAAGTTTCCAACGTTGGAGTCCAACGAAATGAACGAAAAACACGTTTGTAATTCACCAATTTTTTATTTCACGAATCGTTGGTGCAGCTTGAAAAACTACGAATCGCAAATTTGGCAGAGAACAAAATAGAGAAATTACTGGAATTATTGGAGAGTTTCTTTCGATCATTTCGTTGGGCTCCAACGTTGGAAACTTCAGCGTCATCAGAAAAGTTAGAAAAGTCTGTCTGTATTTTTATTTCAAATTGTATAACGCCTTGCGCTTTTTATTTCAGCCAATAACTCGCATATCAATATAAATATCATATACAACTCCGTTACATTATGTTCTGTACTCATTCTTCCATACTCGCTATTATATATTTCTAAATCTTTCCCCCTTTCTCCTGACGCGAACCTCCTTCCTGATTCTTCTAACCGCTTTCGAGTTCCGACACAGATTTTTTATCATTTGTTCTTTCAGAGTTTTTACATTCCACATCCACAGCTCATTCCCATCTATCCTCCCCTCCATATTCCTCAACTTTTCTTACCGATTACTTTCTTTCTAACTTTCCTATACCCAAACATGAGTTAAATTATCTTCCACTTCCTCGCACCTATCTCAGGTGCAGTTTACAAATCCTTTTTTGCCCCCCTGCCTCACATTTTCTCCTCCTTGCCTCCTTGTTTTGTCACAGTCCCAGCAGTATTTTTCTTTTCCCACTTTTGTTTTAATTTTCTTATAGAATTCATCATACACGGGTTTGCCTTTTTCCCCGGTTCCCCTGTATATCTTGTTCTTTCAGCCTTTGACAGCAAATCTCTTAAAAGATGATGCATTCAGGGTCCCACCATTTCGCGTTCACAATTCCTCCGTTTCCATACTCATACCCATTTTCGTTTCTCGTGTTACCTCCCACATATCCCCTTTTCCTCTTTTCCCACCTGATTTTCCCTTTTTCGATACTATCCCTCCCCCCTTCTCTTTTACTAATTCGTCCAAATTCTTTTCCAAGTCTTTTCTCTTTCTTTTCCCACCGTAATTTTTTTACTTCTTCCCCTTGTGTTTTATATCATCTGTTGCCCCTTTTCCCTGTTCGTTAAATTTCCTTCTTTCCGTTCTCCGACCACGTTTTGTATCCATACAATATCATATTCCTTTATAAAGTCTGATATCTTCTTAACTTTTCCTCTCCCAAAATATTCCAAGTTGCTTTTTAATAACCCCCTTTTCTTCTCTCCGAAATTTAATTTCTTTACTCTTCATTCTTCTTCGACTTTTCGGTTCCTCCATTCTTGCACTTCAATCTCGTTTCTCCAAATTCTGTTCTTCTTGTTATCTAATTATATTTTCGCATTTTGCATTTTTACCACCGTCCTCCCGACAGCCGCTGTACTCCCACAATCTTCTGGTCAACTTCCAGCCTTGATTTTATCAATTGAGTTTTTCCCCCTGCCACTTTAACCTCCGAATCTCTGCAATTTATGCCTCTGATCTTTCTGTTCTTCCGCACCGTATTCTTCCCTGCCGCTTCCATTGCCATTTTATTCCCATCCAGGCTTCCGGCTTCTTTTCATAGCCAAATCCACTTCCCCTTCTGCTCGTTGTCTTCCACGACGCTGAAGTTTCCAACGTTGGAGTCCAACGAAATGAACGAAAAAAACGTCTGTAATTCACCATTCAATTTTTTATTTCGCGAATCGTTGGTGCACCTTGAAAAACTACGAATCGCAAATTTGGCAGGGAACAAAATAGGAGAATTACTGGAATTATTGGAGAGTTTTTTCGATCATTTCGTTGAACTCCAACGTTGGAAACTTCAGCGTCATTTGCCTTCCTCTCTTCTTGATAGGCTTCCTTATCTTCCGTTCTCTCTATCCTGCCACTTTCTCCCGATCCCTTCTTCTTCTAGCTCCTTATTGTTTTGATGCTGTTGTCCCCGCGTCTCTTCCTTTCCGATCTCGTTGTTGTTGTTGTTGTTGTTGTTGTTGTTGTTGTTGTATATTTGTAGTTGTCGTTGTCCGAACCGATCAACTTGTACGATACACACGTACCTTTCCCGCTTTCCTTCTGTTTTGTTTAGTTCGTTATTCTCTTCCGTCAGTACCTTCAGCTTAACTTTCAACTCCTCCCTTGTCTCGTACACTTCCTTTACTCTCTTTCGCAATTCCCTTTTTCCTCTTCCCATCCTGTTTGGTCCGGTATCTGTACATCTTCCATTGCTCCGTCTCGGCAAACATTTTTCAAACTATCCACTTCTATTCATGTCCTCGCACTGACATAGTAGCAGCGGGATCTTTTCTGTCCGCTACTTTCCCTGCTCTCCTCTTCCGTGTTCCCCTTTAAAGTTTCCTTTTCTTCTACGTCCGTGCCGGACCGTAGCTCGATCCGCTTCCCCCTCCTCCTAGTTTAAATCTTTCTCATCAGATGACAGAATGACGCTCATCTCATGAATGTACACTACCGGTCAAAAGTTTCCGGAAAAGTTCCCGCACTCTTTTTTGTGCCACGACGCCGGTAGTCAATATATGGGACGCAACAAGGCGCATTTCAAAGGAGAGACATTTGGCTTCAATTTGGTTTTTTTTAAAAGTCTCTACGACTTTTTTTATGTGTGCTACGTCATATTGAAAACGTTCGTTTGTTGGCGTTTTTTTTTTCGTTTTCAACTGGATCGCGTTTTGAGATAAAAATTTTTGTTCGTAATTTTGCGAGTTAGTCCTCAAAGGCACAAGCCTTAGCTTTAATTTCGTTTTTGAAAAAGTTTGATACGTTTTTTTTCGCAGCATTATCTCGTTTTTAGTAAAAAAAGACAAATTTTAGAAATTGCCCTGTACCGCGAGAACTATTAGATTTCAAGGGATGCTGCAAGAGTGTAAAAAGTTGCGTCTGGGATTGTTTTAGTCGCTGGAATTGAAAAAAAAGTTTTCCAACATTTTTTTTTATCAATTATTTTTCAATGGAACCTCAAGCGCATTGATTGTCATAAAACGAAAACAATAGGGGTTTTGATACAACATGAAGACAGAAAACAATTTCACTCTTTTATTTCCAGTTCACTAAAATGTTTTCGGATTTTTTTGGAAAATTTTTTGTTTGAAAATTTTTAGGTTTTTTATCTTTATTCAAGTTTGTTTCACTTGTTATGACGACGGGCAAGGATCTTATACCGGTGTTAAATGGGGGCAACAACGCATTTTTGTCGCAACAGAAATTTTAATTTTTAAACATGATAAAAGACGAGAATTTTTATTATTTTGACGAAATAGGGAGTTGCATACGTTTACCATTTAATTGTGATAATCATCAATCAAACACGAAGTAATGCCGAGTACCAAATTTCGACTCATAATAACACGACGATCTGCAATTTCTCTGTTACTTCATCGAATCAACAACAAGAAGTATGCCAAAAAATCTCATTTTTCATTTGGATGTAAGCTTACTCCAAAATCGTCTTTTCTACGGAATCTGGTCTTTGGTTTCGATATAATTAACAGGTCTATTCTGGAGTTCTATCAGTGGCTGCCGATGGAATGCTGTGTAGAAGTTGGTTTTCTAGTCAAATTTTGTCGTATTTACCAATCTTCACGTAAACATTCTATTTTCGAGTACTGCCTTGTTTTGGGGTTTTTTCGTGCAAAGTAATAGAATGTCGCATCCACACAAAGTACGCGGGTATGTTCCCGTTTGTTTTGATTTGAAAACATCAACAAACGAAAATCATATCCGCGAACCTTGAAAGTATGTTATATTTCATTGTTTTACATGAAAAAGAATGAATGCAACTCAGTTGACTAAAAGTAACGTTTATGTGCGCATCGGGAAATACGATAAAATTTAACTAGAACTCGGAAGAAAAAACTATTTTTGGAGTAAAATAACATTTGTAAAAAAATAATATTTCTCAGTCTTATTTTTTTCTTGTTCTTTATTCGATAAAATAATCAAAGAAATTGTAGTTCATCGTGTTATTACGATCGAAATTCGATATTCCATTTTATTTTGGGTTTCATCGACGACTACCATAATAGAAAATACAAAAAACTACACCACTATCGTAAGTGTATGCAACTTTCTATTTCGTTGCAATAATCCAAATTCCTCACGTTATTAACGATTTCATCTCTTGATTCAAAGATTATAGGCCGCCACCCCAATTTAACTATAGAAAATCGTGCATCGATCCTTACACTTCGAAACGAGGGTTTCGCAATTCGAAAAATCGCCTTGCGATTAAAACTATCTCGGACAACTGTTGGAGATGCTATAAAACGTTTTAACGAAACGAATTGCCATGAAGATAGAAAGCGTTCTGGAAGGCCTCGTGTCACTACCAAAGCGAAGGATCGGTCACTCGTAATAATGTGTCAAAACTTGACAGAAAACTGAGTGCACCAGTAAGCAACTGAGTGCAACCTCGTAAATACAAGAACTGGACTGTTAAAGATTGGAAACGAGTTTTATGGACCGACGAATCCAAATTTGAAATCTTTGAACAAAAACGTCGAATTACCGTACGACCATACGACAAAATGCACCCCGATCCCGTGATACCGACAATTAAACATGGTGGCGGTTCGGTAATGGTGTGGGGATGTTTTTCTTTTGCTGGTGCAGGATATTTGTACCGAATCAAAGACATACTCGATCAAAAGGGGTATCACTCGATTTTAAAAAATCATGCTGTCCCATATGGAAAGCGATTACGACGCTGAAGTTTCCAACGTTGAAGTCCAACGAAATGAACGAAAAAAACGTTTGTAATGCACCGTTCAATTTTTTATTTCACGAATCGTTGGTGCAGCTTGAAAAACTACGAATCGCAAATTTGGCAGGGAACAAAATAGGAGAATTACTGGAATTATTGGAGAGTTTTTTTCGATCATTTCGTTGGACTCCAACGTTGGAAACTTCAGCGTCATAAGCGATTGATTGGTAGAGGATTCGTTTTTCAACAAGACATCGACCCGAAACATACCTCGAAGCTCTGCACTAATGATCTGACAATCGAGTTGATGTGGGATGAAATAGATCGCCAAATCGGAAAAAATCACATCCATTTGCACAGCACCTCTGGGAGAGTTTGCAAAAAACGTGGGAAGAGACACCGAAGTGCGTCTTCGAGAAGCTCGTTGAGAGGATGGATGCCGCGGATGGTGAAAAAAGTGCTGAGTACCAAAGGTGGTTTCTTCTCGGTGAAACCAAAGGTTTGAGTTTGAAAGATCAATATAAAAACTTGACAAAAAAAATTTCAATTTAATCATGAAACTTTGTTCACACCGGATATCCTAACACAACTCCGTAGTTTTCGAAAAACCCGGATCAAATAATTTACGTTCAGAAAAAAATTTGCGAACAAAAAAAATTTCCAAAAAAATTCGAAAAATTTTTAATGAACTGCAAATGAAAAAGTGGAACTGTTTTCTGTCTTAATGTTGTATCAAAACTTCTTTGTCTTTTTTTTTTACTAAAAACGGGATAATACTGCGAAAAAAAAATCGTATCAAACTTTTTCAAAAACGAAATTAAAGTTAAGGCTTGCGCCTTTGAGGACTAACTCGCAAAATTAAGGACAAAGAATTTTATCTCAAAACGCGGTCCAGTTGAAAACGAAAAAAAAAAACGCCAACAAACGAACGTTTTCAATATGATGTAGCGCACGTAAAAAAAGTCGTAGATACTTTTAAAAAAAACCAAATTGAAGCCAAATGTCTCTCATTTGAAATGCGCCTCGTTGCATCCCGATATATTGACTACCGGCGTCGTGACATAAAAAAGAGTGCGGGAACTTTTCCGGACTCTTGTCCGGAAACTTTTGACCGGTAGCGTATCTCGGCTTCCTTTTTTTGTTCGTCATTTCCACCGCGTATCGAGAAGTTTTCGATACCGTTTCTTCCAATCTCTTCACTCTTTTTCTCTCTCCTTTTAGCTGATCGGTTTATTCCCCGTTCCTTGTTTCTTGCTACTTTCAGTGCTGCCACCTGTGTTCGTTTCCGTGCACTTCGTTCCGCTCAGTCCTTTCCCCTTGTTCCTTCTTTACATGGCTCGTAACGGACGACGCCATGTTTACAACTTCCTAACCTCACTCTGGCTTCCCAACTGATAGAGCCAATAATCGTTCCTAATAATCGACCTCGAGCTTCACGTGTACTAACACTTTCACTTGAGCCTCACACCCAAGCCTTTATTATTGTCCACTTTCCTTTTACTTTGGTAAGCTGAATCCCCGATTTCGTTTACCACCAAGACCCGCGTGCCCGAGTTACGTCTTGTCCCTACGAACCGGAAACCGCGGAAGCCGGTTAGAAAAGTCAAAGTGATGAAATTTTGAATTTTTCAAATGTAGCAACAAAAATGCTTCAGAGGAAAAAAAGCCACTTTGATTGTGGTTGTTTCTCGTGTCAAGGACAACGTCAGACTTTTCAAAACGTTCGTTCTCAATCACTTTGTGTTCACAATTTACGTGTGACTGTGTGGCAACTAAGTCCAAAGTTATCGTTGAACCACAATACAAAAATAAACTTCCCGGAAGGATAAAGTTGCAGAGACATTGTTAATAATAACTGGAGTCGAGTACTCTGGCATAAATCGATCAGTTGGGAAACCTGCGCGGTGATTGATGAAGGAATATCGCCACTAAAAAGATCTCTTCGGCAAAGCTTTTTATATTTCTCCGACGCACTGAAAAGTCGTACATGCGTGCGCTTCTCGAAATATGAAGAAGAAGTGCGGTAACGATTCATCGCTTTCGTGAAAATGAAGCGCGAAAAAACCTCAAAGTACAATAATCAAATACACTTTTCGTTGATCCAATAAAAAGGTGCGGTTATTGTTCAATGCAAATGTGCAAACGAAAGAATAGAAAACCCACAGTAACCAACGACCAACAGTTTCGATCACAACTTTTTTACTCGGTCGGTCTGTCTATGATAAACTGCGTTAACGTCAAGAAAACATAAGTGCGTAAAGATAACAAGTATTAATATCGTTTGTGCAACGTTAGACCATGAATTTACGTACGAAATATTTCGACATAAATGATAGAATAGAGAAGTTAGGTAACATTTTCAAAGTATCGTAACGTAGTTTGGTAATAAACATTGCGTGAGTATTAAACGGCGCCTGCTTTATGCGTGTGCACATGAAACGATATCGAATTTGATATACGAAAATTTTCCCACGTCGTCTTAATGGATAGCCAAGCTCGTGAATATTGATTGTAAAACTTTGAGCGTATGTATATTCGACAACGAAATAATGGCTCGTCACTGAAACGACGTTCGACTTCGTCAGTGTCACTCGTTTGTTCGGATGAACTTTAGAGCTATGAAGAGAGTGATTTGCACTCACCGAGACAATTTGCCTGCCGCTCTTCACAAGATAAGCACAAACCGTTCTGAATTTTTTTTTGCAAAACATGATCGAGTTGTACGGAGCCAAAAATCTTCCGATCCGCATCAGCGAGCTCGATGTTCTCACTCCAATGTCGAGTAATTAAGTAATTGGTACAAAGACACGTCAAATTTTTCTATGAGTCTGAATTGCAAAGATTCGGTTCCGCTGTGCAGTGACACCGTGATCTGCTCCTTTGGATCGTCCAGCATCCGTTAATATATAATTCACAGGTCGAGTGCATCGCAGGCAACGTTATAGGTGCATTTCCATTTTGATCAACGTGCGTGAAAATTCAAAGCGTCATCGTTAGTTTTACGTTATCGCACGTTCACGCAACCCTGATATGCTCACCGTGCGCATGATATTTAATTCATGTACACTGGCACATAAAATCGCGTACGTATGTACGAACGTACGTCGAACCATTGAATGCGCAATTTTATTTCCTTGCTCGTTCTTTCTTACTACAATAAGCGAACAATACGGGCTGTCGAATGGAATAAAAAAGAAAGAAAAAACAACGGTCTTTTGAGCTCGTGGATTTGTCGTTGATGAATTTTACGATCGCGCGTAACTCGCGCACGACTTGTGCACGTGCGAGTCGATTCAGTTCTCATTTTTGTTCTCACTCTCATTGCTAAACCACAAACGTTTTTACCGCAAATTCAGTTTATCAATTAATCTTCCTCTCTTTTCACTTCCACTTTTTTTTCCTACGATTTTTTAAAATAGGCTTTTCACTAAAATTCAATATCACGCCTTGGACCGTACTTCACGAAGTTTATGAGAGATTTCAAAATGATAAAGCAGCATTCTTAATTTTATCATACTCTGCGATAACAATCGTGCCAAGTTGGCATCAATTTTTTTTTTTATACCACTAAATTTATGCGAGCTGTCACCACCGTTTCAGTAGTGGACCGAACAATTATTAAAGAAGGAAATCCGAGAAAATGAGCACAAACTGCGAGAATAGTGTCTTTGAAATTATAGGAAATTTTGTCTTGGCGAAGTCCGGAGGAGGGAGTCGAGTTTTTATTTCTGAAAATCGCCAATATAGGCAGAGTTAATTTGACATTTTTAAATATTAAAGTCAATAGATTTCCAGAAGTTCACAATCACTGTGAATATTCAAAAACTTCAGTGTCCATAGCTCCAGTCGTTTATCTAGAAAAAAAGCTTGAAAAAAAACTGGAAAATAAGTTGATGAAATAGTAAAAATGGGTAATATTGTGGGCGTGCACGCGCCAAAGTGGCCATGAATTCGCGGAGGATGTACTTGAGGAAGTTTCAGCGGGTACACGCAGTCACGTTATCCGAGTATATTTGAAATTCGAAAACGTGAATTTAGCACATGTCGAACACATAACGCGTGTTTAGCACATTGCGGAACGACCTCGATAAGCATCTAAAATAATAATTGGCAAGTGAGCATCAGATTTATTAATCAGCCGAAAGATCGACCGCCTGAGCCTCGTGTCGCATCGAAGCGAGTCCGAAAGCATCTCTCACCGACGTTTTCTACTTCATCAATTTCGGAGATACAATCACGATGGAAAACGTATTATTGGTAACGAGAAATCTGCGAAAGCTTGCTCGTCTAGCTCACGAGGTTTTTTGGGACCCCGATACTCCATGCAAATAATTGCAGTTGGCCTGAATCCTATTCCGGCTGCGAGTGAGCTGTCAATAATGAGTTCGCGGCTAGTTTGATCACTCCGATCTTTCGATTCGAGTGAGACCTGCGGAGCGACGGGGAGGCGGAGCGAGATAGAGAGAAAGAAGAGAAAGAGGTAACGGCGCGTGTAACCTACGTCATACGCGTCACGAGTGGCCGCGTGACGATCGAGCGAGTTCTCGGTCGTACATAAGCACAGACGTATGCGCGTTGTACACCACAGCCGGACGTTATATTATACGCCGGTTGGTGTGGCTTGAGGCATTGCCTCACCCCCTCCTGCAACGTTCCTTTTCGCCGCACCAATATTCTCCGAGTCTTTCGCCTTATCGGCACTCGTCGAAGCAGAGCTCCGATATAACGAGAACTCTGTCGCGCGCGTGGGACGTCGCGAGGCCCACGCGCTCCCTCCGTGTCGCTCCCACGCTTCGAACGCGGACACATTCGCTGAACAATTGCAGCCGCTGCAACTCGAGACACACCTTTGTTTATTTATTCGCATCATTTTTTTCTCTCCCCGCGATAAATTTTTCAGTTTCATACGACATTGCGAATCCGTTTTTCACTTTCGAGACCGGGTCACAATTTTTTATGCGATATACGAAAAAATCGGTCGATACTTTTTCGTCGGAATATCATTTTTGCCTAAAATTTCATTGTTTTCTATCCGCCGTTTCACCTGATATTCTAACTGAAAAAAATTGGCTTTTAGCTTTTGCTTCCTTTCAAGCCTCAACTGAATAAGTTCATTTTTTCAATAGATTCCGCATCACTGGCGCTAACGCGCGATTATAAGCTTGATGCAATGCTTCGAATGATCTCCGTTATTGCGCGGACCCCGTTCTCGTATGGTAACATTCGAACGGAGCATGCAATCGGGAATAACCGATGGACGCGAAACATGCGCGGCGCGGAGTTGGCACATATACTTTGCAGCTATCCGCAGACGTGCGCGCGAAACAGGAAGCAGCGGGTTACAAATAAGTATAAATAAATTGGAATGGAGAGTGTCGTTTTGTTTTCAGGGGATATTCGTGTACCCGTGGGTTTCTTTTCTTATTTCTCATCGCATTCACTTTCAACTTTTCATTTTTTGTCGTCTGGCGTGGCGCGAGCGTCGCGCAGATCCGAGAATGTCTCTGTGTCTCACGGCTCTTCTTTACAACGCGGTCTCCGGCTCGATTCTGCGGGTGCGAGCGACGAAGTGTCACGAGAGAGAGAGAGAGAGAGAGAGAGAGAAATATACCGAATATACCAAAGTCATGCGTGTACGGAGGGGAGGAGAGGCCGGAGAGAGGTTTGTATTTATAGAAAGCATTGCTTGCGGAAAATCGAGTGTCTTGCCAAGTCGAGTAAGGTGTCGCGAGTATATGAGTGACCGATGCATCTCCGTCTCTGTTTTCTCTTCTTTGCTCCTCGTAGTCTTGCACGTCTAGTACGAGAGACCGGACGAATCTGGTTCTTCTTCTTCTTCGTGTTTGTTGGAGAATGACAAATGAGCCTCCTCGAAAGGTGCATGGATGCAGTAAATAGCGCCCTAAAACAATGTCGGGAGAAAAGTGATCCGGAAAACTTGATGAATTTAACTGCGCGTTCTCCTCATTCGAGGATGACGTTTTCCAAAGTTTTAAAGCTTACCAGCGCAGAAATACTCGTGAAATATTTATCGTTACAACTCTCAAATCGAGCTGCCGATGAATCATTTCCACTAAAAAACTATCAGAAATAAGATGGAGTAAAAAGGCAGCCCGGACACGATTATATGTTTTGGCTTGCGATGGAATCATAAAAAATTCACGATTTTACTACCGACGATGCTAACGCGCAGTTGCAGTGTCTGCTATTAATCGCGCGTCGAATGTATCCGATGCATATACGTAGTCCGCATGATTTGATGGGAGCGATGCCTCATGCAAATAAAGATAGATGAGACAAGAGAACTACCTCATCGCCTTGGTACACGCCAGAGCAAACCAGCAAACTCGTGCTGCTAAAAGTCTCCAACGTCGGCGTCGTCGTCGGCGACCAAGATGACGAAGAGGACGCGATCAGCGGCGGAGTTTGCTGTTGCTTCTGATGCTGCTGGGTCGCAGCTATTTCCGTCTGTACCGTCGGGGTTCACGACCTGTGCTCTGCGTGCTGCAGGCACCCAATGGCTTCTTCTAATACTGTATCTTCATACACAGCCGCAACTATACACGCATGAATGTAGGCTAAAACAAACTACCCGTGGATCAACGAATATATTCGTCTGGCTAACGTTTTTTCGAGACGTTTTGTGTCTAGTGACGTAATCAAGATTCACCGTAGACTGATGTAAAACGAAGTTTCCAATTAACGCCTGTACGTCCGCTACAATTTGGCGAATTCCTTGACATCTTCTGCGCACCCCGGTCGTTTCTCGTTATACTCAATCGCTGTGCACTATTCCTTCCGATTTTTATGCGTCATTATTTTCATTTATTTTTTTTAATTATCCAACATTCCAGCGCGTATTTCTCATCTTATGTAGTTTTAACGTGTATCAAAATACAATTTGTTTTTAAATTGAATTTTTTATGGAGATGATTTACAAAATAATTTATATTCGCATATAATCAAAGGACCCTCATAGGGTGTTTCTCGTCCACGTGTTGGAGTAACTATAAACTTTATTGAGTCACGTTATCCTCGTCATGGAGTAACGAGTTTCATAGAGCGAAGATTGCAAACACAATTTTCCACTTTAGGAATTGTCTTGGAAACTTTCATTCGCATATCCGATGCGGTTCGATTTCCAACTCGGGCTCAGGCAACGTTCCATCGACGTTTGTAGTTAACCTTTTGATCGAAAAAAGGATGATGTCACTTTTGAAAGACGGGCCGATGCAGCGGGAATAAAATAATCGTCGAGACTTTTTATTAATCCCTCGATAATATTCTATAGTACGTATAAAAGTATTTGCTATAATATTTATGTAACTTATTTGTCCAACGAGAAAAAGAGAGTGGAATATGGTACAAGTGAGTACGTTACTGCTTACAGAGGAGAAGGAGGGAAGGACCCACCGGTACATAAGAATATAAAAGACAATGGAATGTGTCGCGTCGCGCATGCGTGGCTCTGAGGAATGCGGCCTCGTAACGGCACATCCGTTATCCACTGCATGGCGTCTGCGAGAGTTGCGCACCGTCGTTGATATGTATACAATCGTGGAGTGCCGGTGAAAATGGCCGAGCGGAAAGCCAGGATCGCGAGAGTTCGCGAGCTCTGGAATTTGCGAAGAACTTCGTACTACTATATGGATCCGTATACAGATGCACGTATTTACGTATAATGTACACACGCGCATACGTGTAATATGAAGGAACATTCTTCTTGTACTCTCGATCGGAGGCAATAGACGTCTGGAAATCGCTGGAAAGTTGATCACACACATACGCGGGGACACGCGCCGCTCACTTCGAATATCTGCATATTTTACAGGTTGTTATATATGGGATCCAACATAGAAACATGACATCTGGTGGCCGAGGGTGGAGACGAAAGAAATTTGTATGAAACTGTTTTAATTCACCCGGCAAAATATTATTCGCGTGCACCAACGGGAAATAAAATTTCCCACGTATACAAGAGGTTTGTAAAAACTTTACTGATTTCGTCACTTGATTCATTTTCATAGTTTAAACCGAATTCAATTATGTGATGAGCTGCTAACACCCGCTCGCCTTCAACAACAATACGTTGGGCAGGATTTTTGTACCTGTCCAATCACAAATATTTTCTAAGCTTAGGAATATTTTGGTAGAAAATGAATGTGACACATGGATGTTCATATGTCACTGGTACTTTTCTGCGCCACTTTGAATAGGCCCTGCCCACATGCTCAATCCAAATACATTTTCAAGTAGTGTGGCCTTACAACGTGAGTTTCTCATATTGAGTTTAACGACTGTCAAAAACAAATGAACAAGACGAAATGAATAAAGAATCGATACCGATTTACGGCTACTCCCTTCTTTACTCCAATTGCACGATCGTTAACAAAATCGTTAATGGCAAACGGCCAAGAAGGCACGACGAACGGGAATGCATGAGGTAATAATCGATGGCGATTCACTTTTCATCGTTTCGGCGGACCACCGCCGAAGCTGCTTGGCATTTTTCTCGATCGCACGCGGTCCCACTCTTCTCGGCATCGGCTTTCAATTAGTGTGCTATTGCTATATCATTATTTTTTCGAGTGTCATATTCGTGCTGGAAAACTTGTTATTCTCTCAGATCCGTCGCGCTCTCTGGGTATCATAAAGTTACAACTGACTGTACAACATTCTTCTCATGGTGATGACACCAATTTCTGCTTCATCGCCCGAGCAGACCATTCCCCAGGTCCCAAAATTAGACGTAACTTTGACTATTTATTGATTGTTTTCAGCATATTTGCCAAATAATTTCGTTCTCAAAACTACTCATCATATTCGCAAATTCAGTGCTGCGGTATCGTCAAGTATTTCCGCACCCACTCCCCGCAGGCCAAAACTTCTGACGCTAATAGTTGTTGAGTTGTTTGCATTTTTGCACGTGGAACGTGGAAGTTAACCTGATGTTTTCCTCACGGTTGGATGATAAACATAATGGAGTTCCTTATTTCACAATTTGAATGGAAAAATTTAGTGACTGATGAGCAAATGCCAGTATCACAGGTCTGCGACATTCAACTTTTTTCCTCCTTTCATTAATTATAAATATAGTATATTACGCACCTAGGGAGGGAAAGTAGACTGCTTTAACCCTCTCGGACCGTATATGTTGCTTCTACGCAACACGCGCTTCCAGGCCCAATGAAACTGCATCGGTCAGTAAGGTCGGGGTTCTAACTGCCTATTTCAATCAAGCAAGGTTAGATTGCACTTTAGATACTCCTAAACCAAGAGATAAACTGCTTTAACTCATCGAAATATCAATATGAAGTCGGCGTTTCATGTTGAGTTGGCGTTGTGTGAAAAGGTGCTCTAGTTATCGCAAAAGAAAAGCGGGTATAAATTTTTTTTTCGTACTCCAAACGTTATTTCCTTTCAAAGGGAAGCTAATATGATGTATTTAAGGCATTCGGTGCTAGATTCATTCGTAAATTTTCCTGATTTTGCTCCCCAAGGACCTGGTGCTGGGGGCAGCGAACATTCAAAAATTCATATTTCCCAACAAAAAAACCGAAATTTCACAATGGATTCGGAAACTAGAAAGTATTTTGAGATAAAATTATGAAGGGAATCATTTTCCGTCAACGCGAAATAGGTCTCGGTCTGAGAGGGTTAAGGTAAGAGTCGCGCGACTCTATGGTCAAATGACTATTTATTAATCGTCGAAATAAAATAGGTTATAAGAAAGGTTTTCTGTATTGAATAAATCTTGGGGCAATTTAAACTGGATTCGTCTAAATTTATACAAGATCATATTTAATAATTTATGATTAAAAATATCTTATGATTGCTTATTTGACCCGGTTTTTCAATATATACATATATATATCGGTTCTCTTCTCACCTGACAGTCGAAAGATATCCTAGCCTCCAAACTCACCGGCTATCACGAAAAGTATATATATATGTATACATTCTTAACGTTGCCAAGTATATCGAGCCACTTCATGGCAGTCGATCTCCTTCCATTTTCTGAGTTTTCATCGAGATTATTTTAAAAATTCTCTTCGAATTAGTCGATGGCCCTATATTTTTATGGTCACATTATAATCTTTATAATATAATCTATGAGGAGCAATTTTATCATAAACTATATCTAATCGATAAGGAAATGAATTCTGCAATCATAGTGTTGGCGGGATGGGTTTCTCATACGATGCCGTGTTATATTTCTATTTTTGATCGTAAATTTCTTGATATAATTTTTGGTAACCTATTAAATCCTTTAGCCATATGAAAGTTTATCACGTAAAAATGATATAATTTAAAAATCACGAGTTCGTCTAATATCGATTGTCGCGCGACTCCTACCTTAAACCGCGGGCAGAATTGTCACAAGCGTGCGGTTTGAGGTAGTCTAATTTCACTCCCGTGGAGTGTATACTATTTTTCACCACACATGCACCGAAAATTTCAGAAAGTTGCACCTTCGACGCATGTGTGGTGAAAATATTCTTTTGTATATCTACGTATGTCAAATAAAAATACGGCTTTGCTTTTTTCTAGCACATTGAGATTTATTTTTATTGGTAACATGTGTATTTTAGAATTTTTTAACTGTTTTTACAAAAAACAGAAATTTATGAATTCAAAATTAAATTTTTACTTAAAAAACCAACAATATTAGTTAAAAATAATCGTTTGTATCATTTTGCGGTTCTATCCAAGCCATTGGAATTTTCAAAATAAAAGAATGACCCCGCCGCCATCCCCCTCTACCCCGCGACCATTTACGTAGTTCATGAACACAAGTTGAACGCATTTTCTGTGGCACCGATTTCTTGTTTTATAACATTTCTTGTTGTATAAACCGAAGCTATCACGAGAATTAACACATTTGCGAGAAGCCTTATTTATTATTACACAAAAATCACTAAAATATTGTACCATAATCGGTACACGTAAACCGTAAAATGATTTTAATCACAACAATGATTAATGAGGGTAGATGAATATTTAAAATATTTAAATATCATCAGTACTACTAGCATGCACTATTCTCGAAGAAAATGGACGTTAACGCCGGTAATACGTGGTGATACTAAAAAAAAAAAAAAATGAAAAAAGTGATTTTCTCGAAAAGATTGTGTGATGGGATATTTTAATTATTTTCTTCATTGCTTAAGGTGGTTCCTCCACGAGACAGTTAAATTAGGAAATTATTTAAATTTGGCATACGTATTGTTTAACATATGAACAACACCTCTATAAAATTTTAACAAGTTTCACCATCCCGAACCCGAGATATATGTAATTGAAGTTGATTCAATTAACACACGTAACATATGAACCATGCATAGGCAAACAGCACATTATTAATTCTACCGCTAGTACTAAAATTAGGAAGTTTATAAAAGCAGGATATTACAGATATTGTGAAAAAAAATCAAGGTGATTGACCATCTAGTTTGACAGATATAGTCTCGAGAAGTACGAACGTTTAGGCTGCATACGATATATTTTGCAAGCGAAAAAGCGAATGTCGTCTGTATAGGCAACCTTTTCTGTGTATTGAAGCTTAGCCCGGATAGTTCTGTCAAAAAATTTACTCGCGGTGTCAGATCAAAAATACTTTTAGAATAAATTTTACGAAAGCAGGGGATCGACTTTAATATCTAATATCTACAAGAATTGCTAATTAGTTTTTTAAGGGAAGAACCATCGCGGACCTGTGTTATTAAAAGTTCGTGATGTGATTCGATAGAGAATCATGTATAGTGAACTTCTTCGTCGTAGTTGGAATCCTGGAATATCCTGGAATTCATGATGAAAAAAAGTGAATATTGAGAGGTGGATGGCCCTCAGGCGAGATCGAATTAAGAAAAAATGTAGATCTCGTAGGACGAGCGGACGAGTTGTTGAAATATATGCAGGTCCAAAATGGCGAAATAATTGATAAAGTCGATTGTAAGACGGATATTAAGGGGGGGGGGGGGGGGGGTCTGACTTTAGAAAGTCAAAAAAATCGATTGTTTTCGGGAATGTTTTTAGGATAGGCGGAAATAACTCATCATAGCAAACCTTTCGGTATAGTTTCAAGGATATTTCAAAAGTACAAAAACGTACTTTTTTCATGTGAGAAATACTAATTTGTATATGGTTTATTCGTAACGTCTGAATGTCGAAATTTCTCAGCTGTGTGTACAATGTGGGGATCGTAATTATTGTATGAAACGAAAATTCCAAATTTTTTTCCATTTTCATATATTTACCTTCCGAATATAAACCTATAAAAACCCGGAAAAATGATGAAATTTTATATTTCTAGCGAGTTTGGAAAAAAATGCTTCTAAAGAAGAAGAATATCACTTTGATATGCTGTAAACATATAATTTCGCAATCTCTTCGAGTTTTTATGGTTTTATATGGAAGGAAAATAGGGGAGAGTAGGGCAAAGCGGAACACTCCCCCGAAAATTTAGAACATTTTTTTCTCCATTGGAAATCTGCAAAATTTCGTTATTCGGCTGAAAGTATGCTTCAAAAACTCAAAATTGGAGGAAAAAAAAATTTTTTTATGTGAAAATTGATTTTTTTTTAAATCAATAAATTGACTAATCAGCTCAAGATAAGCCGTAAAATAGTTATTATCATTATGGATATATGGATATTTCCAACATGTGTGATATTTATACAATTTAATCTCATTTATACGATAACTTTATGTTACTATTATTTTTTCAGGATACACACCAGAAAGTGAGAAAAATCACAACGCTTTTGCCTTTTTGGTAACACCATGGAAAATGGATATAACGTGTATTCAATAAAACAATAGCAGATCCTCCTCCTAGCGATACGGCAAACTCGCCATATCGCCATGAGCTTACGAACTCGTTAGAATTTCAGTTTTTCCTCGCCGACGTCGCTTCCAAGGCACAACATTGTTTACGATTGGGCTAGGAAAATGTCTGTCTTTTAGTGGTACTGAAAATGCTGTTCTAGTTTTCGAATGAGCTGATCTTATTTCGATCTCCATCGAAGAATTCAGTCGTGCATTCTGACTCAAATTTTAATCTGAATTATTTTCGTCATAAGATTTTTTTCACATTTCAGATGAAAATGAATGCACTGCGAAAAGGGCGTTTGTTCTTTTTCCATTGATCAATTTCATTTCATAAATTTCAACCAAGCTCTGCTCAAATAGAACGTCAAGAAACGAAGAACTTTTAGCAATATTCAAAATAAATTCAAAAATGAGGCAAAGTAGACAAAAAAACGTCGCCTCAGCCCACATTATCGTTTTAATATTTTCAACGAAGTTTCATTGAAATAGAACGTCAAGAAACGAAGAAATTTTAACAATATTCGAATTAAGTAAGAAAAAATGGGGCATAGTGAACACAACAATTTTTTCGCACAAAGAAAAGGCCACTTTTGTTTCTTTTTTTTTTCATAAAATTAAAATTTTATTTAATTTTACCACACATATGAGAAAATTAATCAAAATCGTCAAAAAAGCCTTTTTTCGAGTAGGAGTCCACTTTGCCCCACAATTTTTTTTTTTCTATAGGATATGAGAAATAAATGTGAAAAATCAATTTTTTAATACAGCAATAGTTGACAGCACGTATGGACTAGCTTAACTGCTTATGGTGTCCCCTTGTCCCGCGTTGTTCTAAGAGTATCATGAAATTATCGTAAACGAGATAAAATTGTATAAATATCACATATGTTGGATATATCCACATTTCCCATGATAATAACTGTTTCACGAATTATCTTGAGCTGATAATTCAATTTATTGATCGAAAAAAAAGAAATTTCCTCCAATTTTGAGTTTTTGAAGCATGTTTTCAGCCGAATAATACAATTTTGCAGATTTCCAATGGAGAAAAAATGTTCTAAATTTTTGGGGGAGTGTTCCGCTTTGCCCTACTCTTCTCGATATATGAAAATGGAAAAAAAATTTTGGAATTTTTCTTGCAGACAATAATTACGATCTCCACATTGCACACAGCTGAGAAATTTCGACAATCAGACTTTGCGCATAAACCGTGTACAAATTAGTATTTCTCACATTGAAAAAATGTTTTTGTGCTTTTGAAATATCCTTGAAACTATAGCGAAAAGTTCGCTATGGTGAGTCTATCCTAAAAACATTCCCGAAAACAATCGATTTTTTTGACTTTTTAAAGCAGGATCCTTAAGGAGTTTCGGTACAGAAGTATAAATATCGATCAAATTTGGTGATAATGTTCTTCAACATCAAGTGCGAAAACACACATTTTTTCAAAATTTTCTTCTACCTATAGTTATCGAGTAATTACGCATTAAAGCGGATTTCTTATGCCCGGAATGTATAGTATACCTATATATAAATATGGAAACGCTATGCTTATACGCACGTGAACTTTAGTGATCAATTACTCGATAACTGTGTAGAAGAAAAATCTAAAAAAAATTGTATTGTTAAATTTGGTACTAAAGAATATGTTGACCAAATTTTATAAAATTCTGAACTTTTTGAAATTTTTTATGTTTTTAGCATGGTTTAGCATGGCAACATTGTATCGCCTGTACCGAAACTCCTTAATGCAGGATACTTTTTAAAAGACAAAAGTTTGGAGGTAAATGAAAAAGAAATGTACGAAGTAAACAATGAGAATTATAGAGAAAATCGCTTATAGTTGTAAAGAATTAAGAGGAAAGGAGCGCGAAGCGATGAGTCAAATTAATGAGGGAGAGGGAGAACGAGCGGGAAGGATGGAGCAAGGTAGCCGAAGAATACTGGAATGCGCTCCCAGAGGCCATTTCAGTTCGATGTCCTCTCTGCACGCTCTTCTATCTTGCCTGCTGCATCCTTTGCCCAGTTTCTCATCTTCTGCTCTTTTTCTTCACGCACACACGAGCCACGCGCGCGCGCGCGTGCACACACGAACAAACACATGCAGACTTGCACGTAAACCCACTAAGATGAACGGAAGAGAGGAAAAATGCATGCACGTGTCTGAAAAATCTACAGTTGTATGCTACATTCGATAGTTAATTTCGCACGAGCACGGAAAATTGTTCTTCATTCAAATTCCATATACAATATTTCTAGCGTATTCTATCGAATTGTTCTTTCGCATATTTTTCAAACGCGACTGAATGTCTCGAGGCAACCAAGCATTTTTCGGAAGCGCCGCAATTATTCCATCGATTGCCTCTCATTTTTATGGTATCACTCCGAGCCCATTTCGGGTTAGTGACAGATATTTGACTGAAGAACAATAAAAAACACAAATTTGAAAATTAATAAATTCCACGTGTAGAATATTCTCATTTCAATATTCTCGAAGAAAAAATTCTCGTTGATTCTTTCATATCTCGTGCAACTGAAATAAATATAAATAAACATTCATTGTTTGTCAGTAAGCGCCGTTCGCTTGAAAGTCAGTCGTACAAATTAAGGTTGATCCTCTGCGACAGCCCCAACCAAAAGTTATGTACCGTCTGCATATTAAAAGGGTTGATAATTCGTTCGGATCGTAATCAATAACTTTGTAAAGACCCTATATAACGTACTCGGTGCCAGCAGATACAGTACAAATATCATTTGCTTTCGTAAAATTTATTCTAAAAGTATTTTTGATCTGACATCGCGAGTAAATTTTTTGACGATACTATCCGGGTTACGCTTCAACACACAGAAAAGGTTGCCTATACAGACGACATTCGCTTGTTCGCTTGCAAAATATATCGTATGCAGCCTAAGACTTCGTACTTCTCGAAACTATATCTGTCAAACTAGATGGTCAATCACCTTGATTTTTTTTTTTCACAATATCTGTGATATCTTGCTTTTATAAACTTCCTAATTTTAGTACTAGCGAATTAATAATGTTAATTACATATATCTCGGGATGGTGAAACTTGTTAAAATTTTATAGAGGTGTTATTCATATGTTAAACAATACGTATGCCAAATTTAAATAATTTCATAATTTAACTGTCTCATGGAGGAACCACCTTAAGTTTGTATTCTTACATTATCGACCGTTTCCTCTTTTATCTTAAAACAGAGGGAATATTGTAACATGAGAGGGAGAGGCGGAGGAGGAAATAATGATTAAGCGCACGTGGCAAGTAAGAATGTGCAATCGTATAATTCCGTCGCGAAACGACACGTGTCTCGGCCAAACGTGATCCCGCGGAGCCGTATCATATTCACAATAATCCGTTGAGTGATAAACTCTTTTCCATCATTTCCTCTCTTCCTTGTGTAATAACACAATGGAGAATCCGTGGCATTACTCAACTAAGTCTAGAGCGCAGAGTGAAAATATTTTTAATCGATATATTTTCTATACTTAACGCTCTTGTTCACTCCCATTGCCGTTCGAACCGCGCACTACTATATATCGCCTCGGGCTTTGTTATACTGGTGTAACGAATCGAATACTACGCCGTAAGTAGTTTATATACCACGTGGATTTTCTGCGTGCCTTTGCGCTCCATCACCGATATTGATTGCTGTTAAATAAAGTCGCGCATATTTTTCTACAGAAATAGTCTTGTTTACGAGCGTGTTCCTTCCTGCGATAGTCGTAACCGCGTGTAAAAATATACTACAATATAATTAAATTAAATATCCTGTGTGTGTACACACATTTAAAAACGTATAAACGTACGGTAAACTGGTAAAGGCATCGTGATTCAAGAGAGTTTTCTTGCTCGAGCAGGCTGTCGTACATGAAATTTCGAAACTGGCAGGCAACAAGTCCGAGCAGTGTATACTCGGAGACTTTCGAAGTTTTGTGTAATACTCCAATGTAATAATGGAATGTTTGAAATAGTCCTTGAGAAAATCTTCTGTCGGAGTCGTTCGTCAATCCCTGTCGAAATTCTAATTCCCCAACTTGCCATGTGAACATGCGATTGAACGAGCTCCTAATCGAGACAGAAAAATGCCAAATGAAATCCCTGTTAGGATCATAACGATAAGAAAGTTGGCGGACTGACAAAAAAGTAGAACTCGTTTCAATGTAGAATTATAGAGACATTTCTAATTTATGTACATCGCGATTCATTACAAATATTTATTGAAGTTTCAGAAAGTCTTGAAACTGCTTGGTGTTACTCCTGCTAGGAAAAGTCACGCATTTCAAATACTAAGACAGAATTTCTAATTTATCGTGGCGCTCGCGGTATTGGATCTCCGCGGTTATCTGTACTCATGTTTTTCCGAATACCGTAACGAATGACATTTTCGAATTACTGAATCGCGGAAGTGTAAAGGAGTCGTGGCGGGAGGCAACGGATTAACCGAAGCGAGGCAAACGCCGAGGTCGTTTTCAATCGAAAACACGCAGTAACTGCGTGGTTACCACCTTAACAGTTAATCACTCGCAGTTGGATTTTATCTGTTTTTTTTGCGAAAAATTCTTAAAGTGTTTTTCGCTTAAAAAAATTTCACAGTCAGAAGTGCGAGGTGTTTTTATTCGGTGGAAACATGATCATGGAATTATCTTAGTGTTTCCAACGGGAAGTCATCGATTTTTTGGGAATTCTTTCATCGAAGAGATGCATCGCATTCGGAACAATGAATTTGCACTCCGATTGTTTTTCCGAGTCATAATAATAGAATTTGAAATGTCGCATTGATGGTTTCCTTGTCCCGTGACTCTGTCCGCAAATTTCTTGTCATTGATTCACGACTTGCCGGACACCCTTTATTCGGAAAAAGTCGAAACACACTGCGGGGTAAACGTCTCGTATGCACCCTTAACAAACCGTGCGATGCCTTTGGCCGAAATAACGAACCGCTCATTGAGCACGAGAGTGATAGAGATAGATCAAGGTTGTTGCGATGCACTTTCGCAGTCTGTCGGCCGCCTGCACACGAGTGCACCGCTGATGTACCACTCACCAAGGCTACACGAGACGCGTCGTCGTCTTTCGCCTTTTCCATCTCAACGTCTTCGTCGTCTCGGCTCGCTCGATCCGCTTTCGCATTCTCGCTTCTCTGATGTACCACGCGCCGCGTGAGACTCTTCAAATGCCCGGAATGTGAAGCTTGTGTGAATGGATTCGAACCTCCGATTACCATTCGATATTTTATGTGAAATCGCATTATTTTCAAGCTCCAACGATTTCTTCAACGAAACTTTTTCATTATTTTTCACTGAGCTAATGTGTTGAAACTACTAAATTTTTGAAGAACTTTGTTGAATTTTTCCCATTTTATATGGACGCCTGAAAATCTCAAATCTTTTCGGTATAATACGTTGAATGAGGAGAGTAAAAAAAACGTGGTTCCCATCCCAAATAGCTTCGATAAAAATAACCTGGTAAAATAACCAACGATGAAAATAACCATATAAACTAAAAGTCGATGAACAATACAACCCAGGGACAGAATAATCGTGATGAATATAATCGAAATACAAAATAACTCTAATATCCCTAAACAAATAAACAAACACAAAAAAACCTAACCAAACAAACGAAAACACACACACACGCGCGCGCGCGCGAACCTATAAAAATACGAAGGAAAAAAAATTGCAGGGTGAGTGTTGTCGTGCAATAATAAATGCGAATAATTAAGCATTTCGAATCTAGTAATAAAAACTTCGCATAGGGTTTTCATATTTATCCGCAATGAACATTTCCAATGAATATTTCAATTATTTTCCATATTCCAGTGAATACAAACTTAACGTTTATTTTAAACGAGGATTATTATTATCGTGGTTATTCTGATCATGAATTATATTGTTCATCTGTTTTTTTCTTCATGGTTATTTGACCAGATTATTTTGAGCGAGGTTACTTAGGCCGGACACCAAAAAAAGCATACGTGAGCTCGTAACCCATTGAATTTAATTTTCTCAACATTGGATCGTTTTATCTTCGTTTGTTTTGTTTAAATTGCATATACGCTATTAGAATCTACACAATATACCAGCGATACTTATATAAAATATATTTGAGAAAACCAGTATCCGGTTATGTGCCAACATATGTATACATTTCTGTATCCCAATCGTCGCTCCAAAAGTACAAAACGAAGATGCAAACCGCGGTGCACAATCTAAGATGAAATAAATTTGTTCACTCTCAATTTTTTAATTAACGCACCAAAGTTTAGACAGCCTTTGATTATTCTCTTTGATTTTTTTTCCTGCATACCGGGGGCCCGGTCTAATTGGTAAATGTTGCCTAGTTCTGCGAGAATCCACGCATTGAAAAGAGAGTGTTCCAATCATATTATGATTATTGATATGAAAAAAAGTGAAAAGACACTCGATTGACGAACGAAATGTATTTCTCTACTAGAACTCCCATACTCTATGTCGCCCAACTATTTTTTTATCCTGTGTTAATGCAGCAGCGTCGTGTCCAAGAATACAGCGCTTGTCGAGGGCAAATGGAAACTGCAGAAAATCTCTCCGCAGTCAAACTAATCTCGTTCCGTGGCAGGGTCAACGTTCACGCATGGTCGACAAAGGCGCGTAGGTGGGCATTTCTTCGACAATGATGCAACGAATCAGACGGTCTAGGGCTTGGGGCCATGATCCTTGCACGGTGAGAACGGTCCGCAGGAAGTATCCGGAGCCGCACGCCTACCGCTGAGACATTACAAAGAGGTGTTTTGGACACGGGTTCATGAAAGGAGCGCTACGAATCACCGGAATAGAAATTCAAATAGACTTGGATAGCAAAGATCCATGTTGATTATACGGGTGAGAGTGCGGATCGAGACAATGTTTGTCGACGGTTATGATTGATAGTCGAAGCTTAAGAGTCTGAAAGGAAGTGGAGGCGTTTTTCTTTCTCGATCATTCACCGTTGGAAGAGAAATTTTTCGACGAATGTCGTTGCTCAAATATATAAACCGCGATGACGGAAAAAGAGCTGGTCGAAATTGCGTCAAAAGCCTTAATGTACGCAAGCTGTACACGTATATTACAGATAAATATATGACGGACTGCAATTCGAACGCCTCTCGTATACGAGGCATTGACTATATCGTCGAGGCATTAATGGTCGATGCAATCTTATCGCCCGTCCGGCCAGCACACGGAGGCGTGAGACTCGTTTGGAGTTTCGGAAAATTAATTCGAAGGCAATTGCTTTATTGTACTAAATATGAAACGTCCGAAAAAATAATATCTTAAATTGGCTGACTGCATGTATCGAATTAATTATTCCAACGTTGTTGTTCTAATAGTGTATTAATGGAAAATTTTTGAATATAATCTTGTCATAATATCGGCAACCGTCAAGATCTAGATTTAGCAGCACGCGGTGATGGTTTTCGTACAATTTTGAGGGTGAATCTTCCGGTTCTTTTTCGGGTGTTGTACACACAGAAAGGTACGCGGTAACCGCTAAATTTCTGCAATCCACCGCAAGGGAATAAGAAGGAAGGGAAGAGGGAGGGAGACGGACAGACGGAGAAAAAAGAAGATGAAGAAAGAGACGAAGGAAAGATCGCAAGTAATACCGGTAACAACATCTTCCAGCTATGCATCCTCGCATTCCTCTCTCACGCTGAGGCGGTCTCGTTCCGCTGTAAGGATAAAGCAGCATCGAAGGAGGAGGGAAAGGGGGGGCACGACGACGCGGTGTTAAGAAGGGAACGATGCGGACAGAAAGGGAGGGGGAAAAGAGTAAGCCCACCAGAAGACCCGGGCCCACACACAACTATCAAACTTGAGAAGTGGGGGTGATTAAGTGGAGAGGAAGGGAGAGAGAAAGACAGGGAGAAATGGCCCACCGCGTGCGTGCATTCTCTCGTATAAGGTCCGCGGCGGACTGCTTGTGCTCCCTGGGACTCACCCATACTGTTTCTCACCCTTATGCACACTTTACCATCGCTTCTTCTCGTTCCTTTCATTCCTCCGTGTATACTCTTTCTTTGCTCCTCTTCGGCGCACACACACTATCTTTCCGTGACCGGCGCGACTTTCTTGTTTTTTTGTCGCTTCTTAATCCTTCCGTCTTTCTTTTTCGTTCGCTAACGTCTTCGAACCTAGTGCAAAACTCGTCCTGGTGTCCAGCGACTCATTGGACCTTTGCCCATTGGCTGGACAAAGCTCTTGCTTTCTCTCTCTTAACACGTTCCACGAACCACACTCCGCATCTTGAGAGAAGAATTTTCTTTCTGCTAGTGAGTACCTCTCATCTCTACACCCTTTTCCCACACGCATGCACACCACACGCACTCATGCATGGACATACCTTTATGCTCTTTTGGCATGTTGCAATATTAGGTTCATGCATGCACGCGTGATTATGTGGCGATGCACCGAAAATTAATTCGAGCATGAAAAATTGATGACTGCACGATGTTGAGCATTCTACTTTGCGGCGATTATTCCAATTTGAGGTTCATGTTTCTAGACTATGCACGGAACTCCATCGAGAAAGCACTCTTTCATTTATAAGATTTTAGAGATCATACAAAAAGTTGTCTCCTGCCGTCAAATGTTTTTTAAATCAAACATTTTCTTCTGCTAAATGTTAAGGAAGCTTACACGAATTTAATGGAAATCGAAAATTCCAACTTTATGAGTTGAAATTTAGAAATATGCTAGAAATATACATCGTGCATTTATTTCCCGAATTATTATAGGATCTACGGTCTAGTTGTCGAGAAAACAATTAACGAAACTCACATTTTTTAAGGGTATTATGCATAGGCTCTTATGGCAAGCACACTTCCTGTGCGACGATTTTGATTTAATGAAATAAAATCCTCCCAACTTTTTGAAGAGCCAAAAACGAGAATAAAAAATTGAATGTTTTTAAATATCAATGATGTCTCGAGAAAGCCTTGTTACCGGTGAAAATTACTAGGAAACGGAAAAAGAAAAATACTTTTTGAGGTTAACGACGAGTAATAACTACGAGTAATAGTAGAAGGTTTGACAACACCATGAGCCAGTTGGTTTCAAATATAGACATGCATACGCATATAAATAGAAAATGGCTGTCGTCACATTTCGCTTGTCGCTTTTACTACGAAAATGTTTTAATCGCTATTGTTATACTAAAAATTGATCAATCACAACAAATAAGTTACACATGATTTTAATAATTGCGAGAATAAATTTTAATCGTTTCTTTGTTTATGAAAAGAGCAAAAACGTTCAACTGCTTTTCTGAATCACAAGTAAAGCATGATCTTCCTTAATTATAGAAGGAACAGAATTCTCAGTAAATATTCAATACCAATTTGGTCTCCATCGTCTATTCGAACCAAAAATTTTCAAAATACGTTTTGGCTGAACTAACTATTCCGAATTCAAAATTTACTTAACTTATCTTCCTTGATCACTCAATTGATTGCGAATCAGCTGAACATGAATATTCTTGTCTGTACTCAAAAGGTATATATTCAAATTTTGAAAAAGTGGTTTAAAGTTCACAGATAATTATTTGTTTTCATTCCGTCCGCGAATCGTGTCAACTGGTTTATCATATACTAAATAAAACCTTTCGAAATGCAAGTTTTCCCCCATATTTATAGCAACTTACTGAACGTTTGGGCCAGAGATACAGTAGCAGTAACTGCGATTACAATAAATGTGAGAAGGAATAACAAAAAGAAGACACTTGTTTCAAATTATGGCAGCTTTGTTATGTCCAACTCCAGATCTCATGATCGAAACTAAGATTTTCACCTCGATAATGCGGAAAAACCGAAAAAGACTCTCAAAATTTTTGCGATCCTCGCACCTATTCGGATGCAGAGGCACTCCACAATTGGTGTTATGCGAAAAGAGGCAAGGAGACAAATAAAAAGGTCTTCATACGTGAACTAAGGAACATAAAGAAAACACACGTCGGGCTTTGGTAACAACCTGCACGGACAATTCACACACTTCGGGAATGAGAAGAATAGTTTTTATGGTACAAAATGAAATTTTCGAACTAGGGGTTGTTCACCCTTTAAACCCCCTCTCCCTTAAAAAGTCTGGAATGCGTTTTTGATGATTCATCAATGGAAATTTTTTAGCGTTGGTTTCATTCGAATACATCAAGCACTTCTATGCGAAACTGAGAAATTACCCCGTGAGGTGCTCATTTTCGAGAACTGTTTTCACCCCTTTAAACCCTTTATGAGTAGATAAAAAAAAATACGCGTCCCTTAGTTTTTGATGTCCTATAACATATATAAATTAAATCAAAATCGGAGGGATCGACCTACCTAGGTTTCCTTGTCGTAAGCACAATGTTTATTTGACGGAAAATGAATAACAGTGGGAATATCTTCCACGGCTGGTAAAAAATCATGAGAAGATTTATCCAACCAATGTGACAAAGAAATTGTTTTAAATAAATCCATTTTTTCGTTAATTTTATGGCGGTAAATCAAAATCCGATGGAACATAAAATTGTTTTTTTTTTTCATTGAGACCTGCAAATTACATTTTCTTTTTCGTAAATAATCACTTTAAATCCTTCTTTCAATATATTAGGTGATTATATTCAATAAAGTTGTCAGACCATATCCAAATTAATGCAAATTGTCTCAATGAGACAAAAAAACATACATAAAACTTATTTTAACTCTCTGTAACTTGGAACGGGTTGAATGTACAGCCTCAGCTCATAAGACTTTTTTGTAGCAAATTTGTTTAACTATAAAATTTTCATTTGAATTTTTTCTGTATATTCAACGATTACTCGGACGCTACAATCGTTCAATTAGAAATTTTCATATAAAATTCACTTTTAGCAATAATGCTGAGAATAATATTGAATTCACGGACATGGTTCAATGAACTTTATTGAAGAGTATCTAGTTTCCCACAAAAATCCACCGGGAAAATATTGCTACATGAAAATTATCGGAGTGGTACCAAAAGTAATGAGGACAACAGTTTTTTCAATGCTAATCAAATCGGAAATTTTCATTTTCGATTCGCGACCTCTAAATATTGTTTGACAACAGTACCCTTGCGCGAGGCTTCATTTTTCGACACTAACTACTTCAGGTATGATAGATAAAAAAAAAATTGCCCTAAATTGACGCACCCCAGTATGTATACATATTTATAGGTAATGAGTCTACCTCCGAGGAATCAGAAGGATCGGAAAACCAACACCAACGCTAACCGCTGATACTGTTGGACCAATTATTGTCGTCTAAAAGTAAAATAGGACAAGAAGTTCAAGTCGAGCAGATGCAGGGGAAAGAGTTAGAAAAAATTCTTCCATTATCAACACGAGTAACATAGTCGCAGCCCGATATGGCTGACAAGCAAATTAGCTCGGCTCTAGAGGTACAAGCTATACTACAGAGCCAATATTCGATGAGAAATTGCTGGAGGCGATAGGCAAATGTTTAGACGTGGAGAAAAAGCTCAGCCCGGCGATACATAACGACATTTTGGTTAGATGGAAAGGTACCCTGAAAGAGGGCCTTCCGATAGAGGAACGAGAAAATATTTTCAAAAAATATCCAGTTCAGAAAAGTTGTTCAATAACGGAACCTCCAAAGTTAAATCCGAAGGTGAAAGCATCTCTTCTCGAGCCAATTATTACAAGAGACAAGCGAATGGTGGAGAAACGAAAAGACGTATCGCCTTGCGGCCTTGGGCCCTATTATGTCTAAGCTTGTAATAGGGGTTAGTCCGGACAATATGTCGTTGTCGACAACACTGAGTGATGTTTCAAGAATTCTTGTACATTTACAACGTCAAGAATCTACAACAAGACGCTTGATCATTCTCGCACATCTTAACGCCGCCATGAAAGAACGCTGAACGCGACAATTATGGATGAATGGCTATTCGGCAAGGAGCTTGAAGGGACAATCAAGACAGCAAAATTGCTGGAACGCTCGTCGAAGGAGTTAAAACCAGTAGAAAAAGCCTCCATTTTCTCCCAGAAGTAAAAAAACTGGGAGGGCCCGCCTCGGCAGACAACACGGAGTCGTCGAGCGACGATGAGCGGGCAATTCAAACAAACAGGACAATATTACAAATTGAACCCGAATCTTGACAGGATTAGTGTTCAGAAGTCATCAACAAAAGGATGAGCGCACTATCGAAAATAGAAAACTCGGTGAGTACTCAGGCAGGTAGATTAAGAAAATTTTTATCAGCCTGGAAAAATCTTGAGAGTACAGAAGTGATTATTAAATGAAGGAACGGGTAGAAGATACCATTTACTGCAAAAGTTGTGCAGGAAATATCACCAAAAGAGCAGGTGTGGTTAGAAACTGAAAAGAAACAAATATATGACAAAATTAAAAAAATTATTAGAAAATGGAACAATTTGCAAATGTCAAGAATCTACAGGGCAGTTTATTTCAAATATATTTTTAATTCCAAAGCTAAATGGCTCTTGTCGACTGATTTTAAACTTGAAAAAGCTTTATGAATTCATTGAAAAAGTACACTTTAAATTAGAAGATATACGCATAAGGATTGTTTCATGGCGACAATTTAAAAGATATTTCATGAGATATTTCATATATAAGGTCAGCTATTTGAGTTCATGTATTTACCTTTTAGGCTTAACATGGCGCCTTACGTTTTCACAAAAATAATGATACCCGTAATGTTGCAATTGAGACAACGTGGATATATGTCAGTAATTTATCTAGACGATATCTGGCTTCTCGGGAAAGATAAAAACGATTGTGCAGATAACGGAGCAGGACGTTTCAGCAGGACGATACTGAAAATAATGACGATTTTTTTTTATGCGTAGAATATTTTCTTTGTCACTGAAAATAGAAACCAAGAATTTTCATATGACTATTCTGAATGCGTAGGAGGAAATAAATAGTTAGTCAACGCGATCCATCTCCATTTACCCACACACACTTTGTCGATGTTAAATGTTCGCATAATATTGAAACGCGGGCGATGGGGGTCGCAGGAGGCAAAGCCCCCCGAGAATAACTATTAAAATTTTAATTTAGTCATCAAATTTTTTTTGCATCACTCTATTGTGTGCATGCTTCCTTTTTTAAAATTCTATTTAATAAATTTGGACGATTTCATATAACATAAAACGTCTTGATCCGGAGCATTCTCGTGCAAAAACGTCCTCGCGCCGAAACGTCCCGCGCCCAAACGTCCTCGCGCCGAAACGTCTTGCGCCGAAACGTCCTCGCGCCGAAACGTCTTGCGCCGAAACGCCCGCGCCGAAACGTGACGCACCCTGCAGATAATGTTCTGCAAACACGCAAATTATTAGAAAGTTTGGGATTCATTATAAATCAAGAAAAGAGTCAGCTAACTCCAAAGAAGGAGTGTAAATATTTAGGTTTCATTTTAAACGCAAAAGAGATAAAGATTAAGTTACCAAAGGAGAAAAAATTGACAGTTACGCAATTGATCAAAAAGTTCGGAAAGCCACAAAAGTGTAAGATACGTGAATTTGCGTCGATGATAGGAAAACTCATCTCCTATTGCCAGGCGGTGAAATATGGTCGGGTATATCTAAAAGATTTGGAACGATATGCTTTAAGAGATAATTACGGAAATTTCGAAGTCCCAATTAGAATTATCACCGAACACGAGAAGAATGTTTTTTGTAGTGGAACTCAAATGTGATGACAGCTTACGATTCGACTACAGGCGAAAAATTTTATATGGAAATTTGTTCTGACGCGTCCTTGAAAGGTTGGGGAGCGTGTGTAGAGAACGAAAGAGCACACTGTTTTTGGAGTGAGAAGGAAAAGAAAGAGCACATCAATTATCTCGAATTATTAGCTGCATTTTTTGATTTAAAGTGCTTTGCAGAAGACAAAACAAATTGTGACATTCTTTTAAGGATAGATAATACCACTGCGATTGCTTATATAAATCATGTGGGAAAGCGCAGATCGAAAAATTAAATAAAATAGCAAAAGAGATATGGCAATGGTGTGAGAAAAAAAATTTCTGGGTTTTTGCTTCATATATAAAGTCAGATGAAAATACCATCGCGGGTTATGAATCAAAAAGGCTTGAACCGAATTCGAATAAGAGACCGAATTCGAAATTTCAAAAGCAGCCTTTAAAGAGATCTGCCATACATTTGGTAAACCGGATATCGATTTATTCGCAAGTAGAGTCAACATAAAATGTGAAGAATATGTTTCGTGGAAAAGAGACCCAAATGCGCGAGCTATTAACGCCTTTACCGTTGATCGGAGCAAAAAAATTTTCTATGCGTTCCCGCCTTTTGCGGTTATTTCAAGAGTGATATAGAAGATTGACAGTGGAAAAGCCAGGGGCATTTTAGTCATACCTAACTGGCCTTCTCAGCCATGGTATCCTCGATGCATGAAAATGTTTGAGTCAAAACTGATTATTTTCAAGCCTAACAAAAAATTATTGCAATTTTCGAACAGGATGCCGTATCCCTTGTGGGCGCAACTTTCCCGGGTAGCAGGGATATCATCCGGCAGGCGTATCTAAAAAAAAGGGATGTCAGAAAAAATAATCAACATAGGGTTTATCAACACTCAAAAAATGGTGGGCGTTTTGTCAACGATCAAACACGCGAGTCTTTGAAGCGCAGATTGTGGATGTTTAAAATTTTTAACAAGTCAATTTGAAAAAGGGGCTGCATATGGATCAATAAATTCAGCGTGGTCAGCTATCGCATTAATTCTGAGACTAGAAATCGGCATAAATCCATTGATAAAGCGCGATTTTGTAAAGGCGTATCCAAATTACGCCCAGCGGAGCTAAAATACGATAGTTTCCATATGAAAATATGTTGTTAGAAATACTTTCGTAAAAAACAGTCAAGCTTTTAGCGCTCGCTACAGGTCACAGAATGCAAACGCTGGCAGCAATTGGTAGAAGAAATTGTAAGCAAATTGGCGGAAGAATTGAAGTAATGATTCCAGCGCGACTAAAAACGTTAAAACACGATCGTATGCAGCCAACATTAATATTGCCAATGTTTAATGACAATCCAGCGGTTTGTGTTGCTTCGGCAGTAGAACAATATATAAAGAAGACTGAAAACATTCGAAAAGAGGAAAACGCCTTGTTTATCTCCTGGTAAAAATCTCACAAGGCAGTTTCTTCACAGACCTTAGGTCGATGGATTAAAAATACGCTGCAAAAAAGTGGAATAGACACGTCTGTTTTTTCGGCCTATAGTACAAGGCATGCGTCAACTTCAGCTGCAAAGAGAAGCGGAATTAGTATAGACACGATTCGGAAAACTGCAGGATCGACGGCGGGGTCAAAAACCTTCGGAAAATTTTACGATAGAGAAGTAGGAACAGAGAGAGAGAGAGAGAGAGAGAGAGAGATTGATTGATTGATTAATTTATTTATGCCCTAGCAAAGCTATGGGGCACAGGGTACAAAGAATAACAAATAGCATAAGAGAGAGAGAGAGAGAGAGACAGTTTTGCCAAAACAATTTTAAAACTGTAAGTCATAAGTCGAGTTATTTCGTTCTTTATTTAATAATAATAACACGTAATAAGCACAATTCATAATAATAGATCTACCGTATCTACTATACACATCTACAATTTGATCTGAAGAGAAGGTGCGGAATACAATTGAACGATTAAACGAACTTAACCAAGTGAAGTTTTATTGTAATTGTAAGGAGCGCCTTCTCTTAAACAGATCAAGTCTCATCCTTGGGTACTCTCTTACTATCATGCGATAGCTCAATTTTGATCCAGTAGCACTATAAAAATAATGACGAAAGCGGCCGCCGCGGACAGAGGATTCTGGGCGCACGAATATTTTGTTTTTGTTTTTGTTTTTGTTTTTTTTTTTTTATCGTAACTATAAACGTTGTGGCAACACTGGCGTGGGAAGGGGTACTACAATTTGATCTTCAGAGAAGGCGCTTCTTACGATTACGATAGAACTTGGGTGAAGTTCGTTTAATCGTTTAATTATTCGCTTCATGAACGCATACGAATATTCGTCGATAAATGAAAATAGCGAATAAAGCGAAAAAAACGTAGAAATAAGGTTACAAAGGGGAACGATGAAAACGAGAATAACTCAAACAGCAACTGCAACGCGTTCAAGAGAGCGTACCTGTCTGTGAGTGCTGTGCGGATATTTGTATGAGTGTGGAGGTGTGTACTGAACAACTCTATGGATGCCGAGGACGGCGAGGAAAATAGTGCGGCCGGAGAACTTGCGGTTCTCTCGGTGGTCGAATGAGCCTTCTCTCTAACCCGTTCTATCTTTCGTCATCTCGCGGTGATTGTCTCCTCGTCGTCGTTGTATACAGACTTACGCTCGCTCATAGCCGTCGTAGCTCGCGGCCTTAGAAGGTCGCTGGCTGGACCCAGGCTGCTTCTTTCGCATCGCTTGCAAGCAACGTACAGTACGTTATAGCCTACAGCAGTGTACGTATAAATGTTCTCCCTTCCAATCTCTATTGCTATGTTTTTTTTCTTCTTGTTTTTTTTCTTTCGCGCCTACTCTCTCTCCCTCTCTCGCTCTCTATTTGTCCTTATTTCTCTGATGCAGAAATTTTTTATAATGTTACCGGCTTTTCAAGCTCGATGCAGTTTTATCTCAACTAGAGAGGCTGAACGATAGATCCTAGAGCCCTCGCTCTCTTTCCCTCGAATTCATCGCCATTCAAGAAAAAACTTTATTCGGTCCAGTCGAGATAAACACGCGACGACGCGTTTGTGAAATTCTTTTACGCACGCATTGAAAAATGTTCTTCGGACGTAAACAGGATTCGCCATTGGCTACAGTATTTTGCGGAACGATTCACCTCTCTGGCCGTTTTTTGTTTTGTTCCTTTAATCGGACGCGAAGCTCACCGGCTCCGGCTAAATTATTATTATTATCTATTTTTATATTTCCGCTCCTCCATTCATAGTCATGCGACGAACAAAGTTGTTTGCATTATTCGGTTAGTTAAACACATTAAAATCGTATATTCCACGTTGGTCGATACTATCCAGTCTGGAATTCACATTCAGGCCTCATCGTGTCAGAACGAATGCTGAAGTATGAAAAATTTGTATTTAGAATAAAAACTAAGACCACTGGGATTATTTTTTTCATCATAACCAACGAATAATTGGTTAGCCGATGAGATATACCATGTACGCGACGTTATGTAAGTCGACTCGATATTTATGAGAACCACGCTCACTTCGTGGCGACAAAACAGGATCATTGATAGATCGAACTGGATTGTTTACTCGCGACTGTAGCTGTGCACGTGACGAATATATTATTTTTAATAGGTAAAAAAATGCGCATGCACGTATGGCTCAAAGGAGTCTTGCTCTTGTCACGCCCTTTTTCAAATGTATTTGAAAGAAAATTAAAAATCACCTATAACGTACAGAAATGTAAAACAGAGGTTGCCTCGATTGTTGGCATATGAATAAAGATTGTTCAATCAGATATGAAAAATCATAAGATTCAATGTATGGTTAATTATTATTGCTAATTACTAATAATTGTGAGAATATGAGCTTCCAGTACGTGGCTCTGTTCGATAAATATTCATCGAAGGTATTGGAGTATCGCACGCTGTTAAAAATAACGATATTTATATTGTGAATTGCAATTTGTGATTGATATTCTTATCGCAATGATTTGTACCTTAATTTAATATTCATTGAGAAAATGAAGAATTTTCATTAACGTGAGCTCTTCGTTCGGGCGATCCTAAACGTTAATTTTCTGGAATATGTCCGTTCACCAGATCGGCGTGTGAGGTAAACTGGTATGAAGTTTGAATTATCTTAGTCTCAATCCCCTGCACGCACAAGGCACCCATTGCAAGGCATTTTACCGAGTAAACTCCATAGGCTAACCTAATTACATTTTGATTTTGGTATTACAAATAAACGTAAACAATTTGAATATGAATACAGTCGACTAATAAAATGAAAATAAAAATAAAAGTGTATGAAAAATTCATTTGGATCCCAAATAAAAAGGTCGATTGCGAAATATAAAAAGAATCTACAAAAAAACATTCAATTGAATTCAATCGGAGATAAAGGAAAAAGTCAATCGCTTCTATCGTCTTCGTAGAGGAAGTGCAGCATGTGTGGAATATTGCAGGTAATTTGGGGTAGCGAAACTTCTCAGTAACTACTGACGCCATCTCCGTTTCAATGGCTCAAACTTAAACTTAATATGGCTACTGAACATGAAAGGTGTTAGGAAGAGCCGCTTTGTTGTTATTTACTACATCGTGATCGGTAGAAGGAAACATCGTTGCTGTACATCATTTTTCGGTAAGAATCCTATCAAGTTCGACCACTCAAGCTATTGTGCTAAATTTATATACAAATCATCTAAAATATCCAATAGTAACTTTATGGTTTCCCATTAATTTATTAGTTAGTTCAAAAATAAAAGGTGCTTTTTTATATTTAAGGTTAGGATGCTATGTGATGCTTTTTTGGTATACTGATGATGAATACAATTTGGAATATTCCGAATTATATGCATTTTTTCGATTTCGTTTCGAAATAAACTACCACAAATATGTTTGCTGCAATTAATGTTATGAGTAAAAAAAATGGATTATTTGAAAGCGGCTAAGATTTTTAGCGTACCGAAGTCAACGTTGTTTTGATTAGCGAATGAGGAATAAGGTCCTTCTATTGCAGAGCTTACGAATAAAGTGATTAGCCGAAAGCGCATATTTAAAAAAAACATTAAGAGTAAAAGCTTCTAGAATACTAATTTTAGAAGTTGAAGAGGTTGAAGGGATTTTTAAACGCAACAAACAAATCTTGTTTATAAGACAGCCGATACGAATCTCACAAGCAAGAGTCAATCGCTTTACCAAAAAGTAAATGAGAAATTTTATGATAATCTTGAGAAAATTTTATCCGAAAATCACTTTTTAGCTGCAGGTATATTCGATGTAGATGAAAGTGGGCTGTTCGTTGTTCAGTATAAGATTCCGAAAATCATTGGTCGTAAAGGGAAAAAAACAAATTGGAGCTGCGACATCAACCGAAAGAGGAACGCTGATAACTATTGTCATCTGTATGAGTCCACCTCCCAGGATCATTTTCCCCCGAGAAAATATGACGGATACTTTAATGAAAGATACTTTGATGATTTTCCAATTAATGTGAAGTGAAATTAATTTGGTATATGCCTATTCCAATTTACCTGTACCCTAAGACGAATGTCATTTTTTGACATTTTCTGCTCATCTCAAAATTTGACGAAATTCTTAAGTTTTTTTTTTTTTTTTTCATTTTTTGCTCAAACTGATCAAAGCTTTATAGTTTTTTTTAAACGTTTTCATGCAGCTTTCCTCATGTTCTCTCTTGTAATGTTTGAGATATATTTCTTAAAAACAAACTGGTATTCCATATATGCGGCACTTTCTCTACTATTTTTTCTATTTTTATCATTTTCGAAATAAAAAGAAAATTGAAAGACAGCAACGATGCGATTCAGTAAGTTTTATCGATGATTGGTCAATACATATTGTAGCGTAGTTACAGGGTCATTCAATGTCAATTAGAATAATTTTCATACGAAGAATGATTGCCATTGCCCCAATATTGAGCAGCCTTGCATATACGTGTGCACCTGGAACGACGAGTCAGTGCCGCTCCTATACCCATAGCAACATTCTTGGAATGCCTCAGGCTTCGACATTTTCTTATTTTTGCGCCTGAGCAAAACCGCATCTCGCGGGCCTCAATTTACCCTTCCTGTGTATCTATTTTTCATTCCATCTCGCTCTTCCACGCTCTGTCTTTCTCAGCTCCGACGACGATGCACTACGGCGCAATGAAAGTTCACCGCGGCCGGCACCGAACGCGACGCACACACACACTGGGCAACCTAAAGTCCGCGGGACGAGAGAAGGATCGAGAGAGAAGCAGTCAATATATAAATGTATACCGCACTCGTCGACTCTCGCGCCTCGAATCGCGTATTCCTCAATTTCTGCAGCCTTTACTCTCGAGTCCTAGCACATTCTTAACACTATAGAAAATAACACAGAAAGAATACTTCACTCAGCATGCAAATAAACGTTGTGTAGTTGATGCACTCCAAATTTACAGCCGGAGCTAATATCGAACAATAGGATGATTTAGAACCATTCAAAAAATCGAAAGCGACGCGTATGCATGGTATGAATAGTTTGCCTCGGTCGCCTTGTTACGCCTTGACTAACCGAAACTGTTATTCTTAAATGCGCGAATGACCTTTGTGCGCGCTCCAACGTCAAATGAAAGTTGAAGAATCTTCGAAATTTGGAGCTATTCAGAATCAGTACTTTGCATAATTCGTTGACATTCAACGTGCCGTAACTTCTGTTCAGTCGACCTCGTTTTATTGTGCCTTATTTTATTTCGTGAGCGCATTTCGAAGAGTTCCAAAAAGCATTTGCATTTTCAATCGACCATAAAAGTAAATGTAAAAGCGCATGATGCCAAGTAGTTATGTCGGTCTTCGTTGCATAACAGTCATTTAATGAGAGGTTATGAAAAATGATGTTGTTTGGAATGTTAGTCCATAAACAACAAGGAAACAGAGCTATAAATAGAAATAAATCTATCAGGATCGGGGCAGTTGTTCTTCATGCAGTTACGTAAGCGCACAGGTAAACAGGTTACAAGTTATTTACGGATCCATATATACAAAACAGAAATACATCATTCGGCTGTGAAGAAGCGATATTCTTTAAAAACCAAACGTCATCACTCTGACTGAATTCGCCCAATTCCTCGACCGGAACACAGCACATGCGCGTGTGCTCAATGTTATGATCGTCTCTAAATGGACTTGCGTTTATTTGAACATATTTTTCGAAGGAGACTCTCATATTCCCGAAAATATTAGCATGGGATTCTCTCGAGAGAAATATTTAAAACGAAGTTGATTTGAAAGATGTATTTTCCAAGAAGAAAAGTGTTCCGGAAAATAACAACATGAAAAAATATAATGACGATATTATCGCGTAAATATGATAATAGCGCGTTAACTTCAGAAGCGAGTGTTGGTTTGCAGAGTGGATAACTCACGGGCCTGGCTAAATAACAAGGTGCGAGGGGAAACGCCAATCGGGGTCCAAGGTAATGACTCCTTTCAGTGAGTGCCGCGCTACTAGGCGCTTGCTTAGCTTTTCGTTTCTCTCGTGATGGACACATCGTTATACACACGGTGATATGGTGGTATGCGCGGTATGCACGTATAGGGAGAGCGTTGTTGGAGAGCCGTCAGGACTATGGACGTTCATTGCTCGTCTCATAATCTTTCCTCCTTGCATATTGCATATCCTGCGTTCGCTCGCTTGGCGCTCTTTTGCAGCGCTGCTATTGCTTCATCGGCCTCTTTGTGAATCGTCAAGAGTATGCGCGTGCGCGAGAGCAAGTCGAGCCGAACGGATATGCGCGAGAGGAGGCGAACGCGGCTGCGACTATATGATGGCGCTACGGAGGCGCTGCGCTTGTGAATTGTGAACCGAGCATGCGAATATACGGCCATTTGTACCTTTCGAGGACGATGCTTTGCGGTATATTCTCTCGCCACTCTTGAACACCAACTTTTCGAGACACGACTTTCGCTACGGCCCTCAGGCTCTCCTTGACTTCGAGCTCCCCGACTCTGACTAAGCACTATCCCACGCGCCGGTTCGAATCCCGCTTGAGAAAGGAAATGCAGCTTTACATTTTGGCCTCCGAAAACATTTGTGTTACAAGCTGGCTTCTCCGGGCTTTGTTTTCAACTGCATGCTTTCGAGTATCCGTACTACTATTTATTCACCATTTTTTATTCTTCAACATTTTTTGCCAACTCATGCAATTTCACGAGGAGTTGTTTTTTGTCTCGTACAGTTTATCGGTTAATGCTACTGTAGCCACGCCACAAGTCGGCATGTTCAATAACTAAAAAGCTTTGAAGAAGAACACACGAATTTAGATTCGTGTCCAATCGAAAATTCCAACTTTAAGAGTTTGAATTTGAAAATATGCTAGAAATATAACACACCGTGCATCTATTCCCCGAATTATTATAGGATCTACCGTCTAGTTGTCGAGAAAACAATTAACGAAACTCACATATTTTTTTAAGGGTTTTATACATAGGCTCTTATGGCAGGCACACTTCCTGTGCGACGATTTCGATTTAATGAAATAAGATTCTCCCGCAACTTTAAAGAGCCAAAAACGAGAATAAAGAATCGAATGTTTTTAGATTTCAATGATGTCTCGAGATACCGGTGAAAATGACTTGGGAATGGAAAAAGAAAAACGCTTATTTGAGGTTAGCGTGTAATAACGACATAAACAGTGGAAGATTCAACAACACCATGAGCCAGCTGGTTTAAAATATAGATACGCATCCGCACATAAATAGAAAATGGCTGTCGTCATATTTTGCTTGTTGATTTTAGTACGAAAATATTTCAACCGCTATTTTTATATTAAAAGTTGATCAATCTCAACAAATAAGTTACGCATCATTTTAATAATTGCAAGAATAAATTTTAATCGTTTCTTTGTTCACGAAAAGAGCAAATGAGGTTAGCTGCTTTTTGAATCACGAGTAACGCGTGTTCTTCCTTGAAAAACCTCTTCTAAATTATGGGGCTATGTAAATTTGGCCACCAATAATCATGCAGATAAAGAATGGTCAAAATAACAATTCCATTGCTTCAATGTTGAAAATGATTTGCAATGTACGAACGAGCTCTTTTGTCTGACAATATTATGATCTATACGGAAAAGATATATACTTTTGACGAAATACGTGTGTTTATTCCGTTCGGCGAATCGATTCGGGTTGATTTAAACGCAGGTGCCTTGTTTACGAATTGGAATGTATTCATAAAGAGGAAAGATCGTCCTAACAGTACAAGCTGGTAGGAGAATGTTACACGTGTGTTTCATGAATGCGACGTATTTTGCTTAGCAAGCAAAAATAGTGTAGTCGTCCTCCAGCCTTATTCTCACTGCCCCTTAAACGACATTACAAGGAATGGAATTTTTACTTCTCGTCTTACCTTAATCGCTTGCATACGATGCTGTTTTTCGTGCTAAATAGCAAATTCGATAGAGACTTCAATAAAGCGCATGCATGCTATTTAACACGGTCGATGCGCATTGAGCGAAGGGGGGCTTCCACCTGGAAACATCACTGGTGAAAAATGTTCCATTTCGTTGATAGCTCTCTTTACAAGAAAACGTAAGGAATTTTTCGTTTTTTTTTTTTTCATTTACCACTTCTGAGCACGTATTCTTACGACACATTTGCTTCACACCTACGAAAGAATATTTATCTACGGAACTACGCTTATACACAAACGATATTTAGTTTCGAGAGAGATAAAACATACTCCGGTTATTCGAAGCCACACGCGCGTGGCTGACATTCAAGTTCAACGTTCTCCTCGTTATATCAAAAACACCATAGATAATAACATCCTGTACAGCATTTTATCATCCACATGTTTCGGATGTCTCACGAAGAGCCCTTCACGAAGCACTTAATTTTCATAATTCAGCATTGATTTTTTTAAACCCTATTTATTTATGAACCTATTTATTATGGGATGGAAAATAATTTTTTTTTTTTTTCAAAAAGTTTCAACTTTACAAAAACATTTTATATAACAATAAACGTTTCGAATCCACCGTAGAATACACGTGTGAATTTTTTCAGAATTTTTGAAATTTTTCAAATAATTGTCAATATTAAAAAATACGAAAATAGGTAGAAAATTTTTGAAAATAGTCACACTAATTCTTTAAATGATTCTCAGCACTTTTTGTTCTATAACATTTTTTTGTTAGGTTGATTGATACTTTTCGAGAAAAAAATCACGAAGGTTTATTTCATGCTGTTTTGCAAAAACTGCCATCTTGGAAAAACTGAGTGAGAAAAAAGAGTTCATGATCCAGTGTTCTGGAAAGGTCAGCGACATTAAAGAAGACCTTTGCTGGTGATAATATGGTTATTTGAGTGCAGCAACAATAACGAAAATCGATTTTAAGGGAAAAAAACATTAAAGATAATTGACTTTTCAATTAGAAAAGCAAAGATAATGAAGATTTTGATTTAATTTTACAAAATTAATGCCAGATTCTGAAAAAGCACCCTCAAAAAATATCAGATTTTGAAGAATTTTTCTTTTGTTCCTCATTTAAAACTGTGTACTACTTGAAATGGTGTGTTCAAAATTGTCGTTCTGCGCGCATTAATGTGTTAAATATTATCAAAATATGATAGATTATAAAAACGAATATATAAAGAAGCATAATTTAGCGCATAAATGCGCAAAGATTTACTCGGGCAAAAATGAATGAATCTCACGGGGCGAGTTTCTGAGGAAAATCCTAAGCAAATGAGGCGGGCTTATTTAGATTTCGTCCAGATTTTCCTAGATTCAGTTTGAACCGAGTCTCTGGTTTTTCCCGACGCCATAATGTAAACTTATCAATAAAGTTAAATTTATATGATTTTTTCTTCCCATATTGACATATTTTTTTTCGTCGTAGATTCAATACAGCGATAAAATACGAGGATCATAAAAATATGATTTTCGAAAACTACGCATAACAGCTTTTACGGTTCAAAGTAGTCAAAATATGAGCCTTGGGGTTTCCACTTACTCGTGATTGGGTAAAAATATCAACGCGTGTACAAAATTTAATTACGTTTCAGACTTTCAGCGTTGACACGTGTCGCGTTGTTGCGTGAACGGTTTAAACGATAAGAGAAGCTATCGTTGTAGATACAGCGGAAGGTGGGACGACTTCATTCATCGAATGCGTATCGCAAAGCAAACACGATCGATTTTTTGCGTTTCGCGACCAATTGATTTCGTTGCGTTTTTATCAATGATATCGCTCCTCCGATATCGTTCGGTACTCGCGGAAAAAGTTCTTCTCACAAAAAATATATCCACGTAAACCCCGATCTTGGGTTCCAGCGAATTAAAAAAATACGAAGTAAGCCTGCCGTGTAAATAGCATCGTTTATTTATATTCTGCGAAATGAGTGGAACGCGAATGTTATCCTCGCAAATAACAGATTATTTTTCCGCGATTCGCGCACTAACAACATCGCAGATGCAAAGACGATGACTCGCTGCTAGCATTTGGATTCATATCACCGATTCAATTGATATACGCACTTGGCAGGTTCTTCCTGGATCCCCATCATTCTAGAAATAACAATATAAAACGTGTGTTTACCGCTTTCAAACATTGTCAGTGCGAGTATATTTTTCCTTGATCAGCTTTTCATGGAATAATATGTTCGTGTGTTTTCCACCTATTTTTTTTTTTTACGTGGAATCGTTTATGTACGAAATTGTACGACCGAAACCCAGAACGAGTTAGTTGCCCAGTTAGCGTGAGAAAGAAAGAGAGGGAGATGATGATATTAGCAAAAGACTTTATCACCTACGAGAGCATGACGCAGGCTGACTGAGGATTTTCAATAACTGACAGGCGCCAGTAGAATGTGTACACGGATATATTTAGTGTTGGGAAACAGAAGGGCACATGTGGTTGAATACAACAATCTCATCAGTCGTAGTCGCTGAGTCATTTTCGTTCGACATTATACTGAGCCGATGCGTACATAACGTTAGCTTAAAACGCGCAAGAGCGTGCACATATGCGTGGACTCGACTCCGATGAAATAGAAACGATTCCAAGATTCATCGCTCACGTCGAATGTACTTGGGCGATTTCAGTGGAATTGAGAGTTCTCTGAAATACACGTTGAAAGCAGTTTTACGGTTACAACTGATTTTCTTGCCTTTTATTTACTCGTTGTTTAAAACTCATTCCAAGATGTAACCCGACGCGGTATTTGAGTTTCCGTTTTTTTCCTTTCCATATCACCGCAGAGCAAACAACTCCGCGAATGGATTTCTCGATTGTAGTGACGAATAAAAATACAGATATTTCTGCGTATTTTCTCTCTTCGGCGTGTAATCCGATATGATATCCGAGTTCCGTTCTTACGCATTGTATATTCGAGGCGCCAATAGACCCGTGGAATTCATATCGAGGAGTCAGGAATTTATTACGAAAATAATATATAAAATGAGAACTAGTTCAATTTCTGTATAATTACTTGATATTTGGTTAAGACATACTACGACTGAATGGTGAGTCCAAAAGATGTGAATCTTCTCACCTTATATCGAAAGAAGTCAATTAGTTATTGTTATTATTAGAAAATTCGTTATCTTCAACTCGTGAATAGAATTGCAAAAAATCCACGGCCATACCTGGCACTTTGTAAGAGAATAATCATTGACTAAAACTTCCAAATAAACAAGCATAACTATGGATTGAAAATTCGGTGTCTAAGAAGAGAATCAATCCGCGACCATCGCAACAGCCATTAAAATGTGCATTTAATTCTACGAAAATTGTCTTTAGGGTCCGATTAAAAAATTGAGAAAAAATATACCAAAAATAAATTGTGATAAATCGATCACGGTACAATTATATTGATAATTATCGTTTCTTTTTTGATCATAGTTTAGTCGATGACAACTTTCAATCCTGAGCAAATCGATGTGTTGACTGAAGGTCTTTTTTTTCTCCCTTCCGTCTTCATGACTACGGAAACGGACGAAAGAAAAAATACTCGAGTGCGAGTGACTTCGCCAAATTCACGTAACAATTCAAAACCCATTTTTCGATGCAATTAAAAAGTAAATAATTAACATCTCTTCAATGCGTTGAGCTACAGAGTACGAAGAGGTCACAATCGAAAGAAAAAAAAATAAAACGTACTTCAACTTACAGTATTTTCTGAAATACTGTAATTAATTAATTATTAACCCTCTCAGACTGAGACCTATTTCGCGTTGACGGAAAATGATTTCCTTCATAATTTTATCTCAAAATACTTTCTAGTTTCCGAATCCATTGTGACATTTCGGTTTTTTTGTTGGGAAATATGAATTTTGGAATGTTCGCTGCGCGCAGTACCAGGTTCTTGGGGAGCAAAATCAGGAAAATTTACGAATTAATCTAGCACCGAATACCTTAAATACATCATATTAGCTTCCCTTTGAAAGGAAATAACGTTTGGAGTACGAAAAAAAAATGTATACCCACTTTTCTTTTGCGATAACTAAAGCACCTTTTCACACAACGCCAGCTCAACATGAAACGCCGACTTCATATTGATATTTCGATGAGTTAAAGCAGTTTATCTCTTGGTTTAGGAGTATCTAAGGTGCAATCTAACCTTGCTTCATGGAAATAGGCAGTTAGAACCCCGACCTTACTGACCGATGCAGTTTTATTGGGCCTGGAAGCGCGTGTTGCGTAGAAGCAACATACGGTCCGAGAGGGTTAAAGAAAATGACGCTGAAGTTTGCAACGTCGGAGTTCAACTCCAATTTTGTTACCTGCTTAATTTGCAATTCGTAGTTTTTCAGTCCGCACCAATGATTCGTGAAATGAAAAATTGGTGAATTACGAATGTTATTTTCCTTAATTTTATTTCAAACCATTTCCCATCTCTTTTTCAGACTCTTTGCAATATTTTTTTACAAAAAAATCATATAAAAAATAAAAAATAAGAAACAGCGAGTCTTTGCCCTTTGATACAAAAGAATTTTCCAACATCAGATCTTCGCACACTTGCAGATCGTCTTTTCATCGCATTTTATTTATAGCATTCAATATGAAGACGATTCGTTTTACATTCAATAGCAATATACATATATTTCTAATACCAACGACGTTATAATCACGCACATATTCTATTCAACAAAGAGGAACAAACTATGGTGCTCGGTCTGGGCAAATACCCAGCACGTAGTCTGATAGGGAATACTCTCAATAAAAGTGCGCAGTTACACAGCCATGCGATGCTATTATTACGAGCGACGTTAGACGTATATAATACACCTGGTTTATTGGTATAAAGAAGGGTTACATTCGTCTGTGCAATTCAATTTACAGGCGGTGCCCTACTCGGTTCCCTCTCCCGCCTTATGAGCAAAGACGAGCGTTATTTAGGAGTGAATTTATCCACTTTACTCACACGCGTTCTTGGGGGGAGATTAGTGCCGGAGAATGAATGGCAAATGGGCGAAATAACTCGATGCCTGACGGAGGAGAAAGAGGAAGGGAAACATCACGAAAATCAGCATGATGGAAAAAGCAAAACAGATATCAAGAGTGCACCAACCACGAAGTTGGTATAGTCGCGTAGAAAGACAATTCCAATGTCACGAATGCACATTCTCTAACTCGCTTCAATCCATATATATTTCCGATGACAAAAACACGAACCAGTGGATTAACTCTATAGGGAAAACGTCAAAATTATACAACTGGCACACAGAGCCGTTCTCCTAATTTGCCTTATAACGAACGATCCCGTGATGGGCGAGATTAATTGTTTACTTTCTGATGCATCAAATTCCACTGGGTTAGAAGAATTGAAGACTCGCGATAACGGTAGCAAAGTCTATCTTACGTAAGTGACAAATTTTGGATGGTGCCGAAGCAGCATGGAAGTAGAACACGATCCGTGCACACTCTGAAAATAGATTTTTTAAAATGATTCATCAACAAATTAATGTATAAACGAAGAATACGATACGGTACATGATCGAACTACCTTAAAAATGTAAAATTTCCAGCGGCAGCTCGTCCCATGTAAGTATCGTTGAGCGGAGCGTCGAAGGAATCCTCATGACATGTGTCAAGCGCCGTACTTCCGTATGCATCAAAAGTCGCGAGTGAATGTACTTGACATTGGAAGCCGCGCGCTCATTTTCACTATCCTGGGAAGATCGTTTCTCCGGAAGTCCCGCCGACTATCACACATACAAATGTACGTGTGTATGCATGCATATGGATGAGGCATGCGAATGGTTGTGCAGAATAGATTGTCGGATCTTCGAATGTATTTATACAACGCATACGCATATAAAGGATATGTACAGATGAGGCGCGAGAAGAGGGAGGCAGCATATCCACAGTGAAAAAGTACACAAGAAGCGAGTGGGGAGCGGAAAAAAGCTGTTGGAGCGTAAAAGCGTGCGAGTGACGTTGGCCGGATCTGTCCACGGCCCCCCAGCGGAACCGTTACACAATTGCGGGGGAGTCATTATTGCTCTCCCCCTCTCTTCCTCCCTTATCTCTTCTTTCTTGCTGCCTCTTTCGTACACTAACGTTCTAACATTTTCGGTCCACCACTGATGTCAACGTTTTCACCTCCCCTTGCACCTCCCGCTTTTCCTTGCGCTGTCTTCTCAACGCCGATTGCATAATCTCTTACATCCATCAATTGCGAATCTTGTATAAAATAACATCGTTCGCTACTTACACGTCTCGTGTTTACTGGCATTCTAGCAGTTTTGATAAAAATATATCCGTTTTTAAAAGCCTTCGACTATAAATATATCAATTCTTTATTTTTATTTTGCTCTTCTATATTCATAGCTTTTAGAAATCATAAAAATTGATTTATCATATATTTTTAGTGAATCGTAATCGAATTCGTTTTCATAGTATCAGGAAAAGCTCTTCCATAGGCGCGGTGATAAAAACGTATTTCATAAGCCAAAACGATCGGAAAACATTGATGATATTTTATCGTAACAACTTGAATTTCGCGGTCAGGCCAAGATGGACAAGAACGAATCTGCCGCATGGCTCTTTTCAAATACAAATAGTTTTTCACTCCTCGCTTTTTTCGATAAATTCAAATTACTGAAAATATTTATGTTTATCAAGATTCCATTACTCATACAAAAATACCATGGATCGAAGTCGATATTTTTCTATTAAATAAAAGCTCATAAGCGTCCATCAATCGAAATTTAACAATTTGCTAAGGAAGAGAGAGAATAAAATGTAGCAGTAGTGAAGTACCACAAATCTCGATGCAGTGATCGCAATTAGTGGTTAGAAAAAAAAGATACGTCGAGCAATCACGATCATGGGATAGAATAGGGTATTTTACACCATGCAAGGAAAAATATAAAAATGCATGTTTGTGATAGATTTTAGATTTCGTAAAAAGTAAACGAGAAACATCAATATTTATTTATAAAAATGCAATGTAAATTCTATAACTCGATTTTTAAAAGTCGTCTTTATTCATCTGTTTTTCAAACAATCTAGATTTTTATCGTGTGCTCTGAGTCATATTTTGAAATTTTACAATTTATTATCACGTTTGCGTGGACTTTTATCATTTATTTGATTAAAATCGCATCATGGAAGAGGATTTTATGAAAGTAGAAAGTACAAATCTACCAATGATAAATACGTCGATGGTGGCGATGAAATTCACAATATTTGTGGCGTTTTTACACTTGCATTATTGCATTCAGGCACAAAACACCAATGATATACATTATAACTCATTATCTTCACGAATCTTGTTACTTGGTTTTTCGCAGTCGTGTTGTTTACTAACGGAGTGACGTCACAAACCAAAACAGCATGGCGACTAGCGTAAGCGCGCGAAAATTCAAAATCATAAATGAAAAATAGTTTTTAAGACGCTTTTCGGTCTTATAAAATAAAAATAGAAAATTCTACTGGTTCATTACGATCTCAGTATTAATTTAAAGCACTTTCCAAAAAAGGTGTAATACCCGATTATTCGTCTGGCCAAAGAGTTATATAATGGCTCCCGAGTATATACGGAAGCTCGCGACCGTAAAGAACGTGTGGGCGTAAAATTTCTCAATGGTCATGGGAAGCGTGACGAGTTCGGCGACACGTGCAGCGTCTCTCGTCTCTCCTTTCCGAGTGTCACAAACTGACAGCTTCCGGTAACCGTTAAGCACTTTCCGAGGCTTTCGAGGCTCGGGAAATGTTTACCGGATAGACCTTGCATGCCTTCAATAACCCTACAGGGGTCCTTTTATGTCGATATTCTCGTAAATCTATTTACGTTTCCGTTTAAATATCTCTCTATTTTAATTATGCGACTTTTACCAAAAATCTTAGTAAAATTAAAGTAATTCGTCGGTTATTTATTATCGTAGGTAACGAGCACGTGGGGTCGAATAGCTAAAGTTTCTGGTTCTAGCGATTATCCGTGCGAGTGTGGCGAGAGCCGGGAGATATTTACGAATCGACGAGTTATTTTCAGGTGAGAGCGGGCTCGCGAGAAGTCTGGAAGGCGAGTGTAATGACTAATCCGATGGATGTTGCATAACACGGAATCGAAATATTACCCAATAACCAGCCGAAGAGGCACGGCACGTGTATGTGTTTTGCCGCTGGTGTTATTGTTTTTCGGGTTTCTTCGACAACGAATTTTGTATTTTTTATTCCACTTTCGTATTCCATAAATATCTAAAGAACTGACAAAATAAGCGTACACGCGCGTGTTTTCGAAGACTGCTGACATCAAGAGGTTGTGAGTGGGTTGGTGTAAGAAAACTCGAAAAATATGAATCCGACTATTGGAATATGAGCAAAAATAATCCATCAAGCATAGCAATAAAACTTGATATTAAACAATACGAGGCCTTTTGTCGTTAGAGCTAGGTCTAACGACAAAGTCTTACTAATAAAGTCTAACTAATAATTGAACAAAATATATAATCGCTCTGCTTAAACTTTGCGGAAAAAAATGGGATGTCGGGGTCACGGTAGAGAAATTTTTTCCACCGCATCTCAAAGTCGTTATAGATTTTTTAAAATCCGGCTCATACACGCCGGATTATTTAGACGTCATTATCGCAACGCGTGTACTCAATCGATGTTTACTCCGAGTGCTCCTTTCGGACGTCCTCGGCAAATATAAAAGAGGCCGAAACCCATGAGAAAGAGGGTATAGACGTGTATAGAGTGCGAGCAGAAGGAGCGGGATAGACGGGGCGAGGTCGCCCGAGTTTCGCGACCGTTCCCCAGACGGTTGACAAAAAGTTCTCCTCGTCCAAGCGTGTGAACGTGAAAGTGAATTCCGCAATGCGTGCTCTCAAGCTGGCATTGAGCCTCAAAACGAAAACCATCGTACCTCGGTGCACTAATGAAAAATCACTCCGAATCTCTGGCGATTCGTCGCTGAAAAAAACAACCTCGGTTAGATCGAAATTTAACGGTCAAGGACTGAAAAAAACAAGATGTAGCATGCAGAGAACATAATGTTTGAGAATCATAGATACGCTAACACATTCTTATTGCCAACAATCGTTGTTTCAGAAACATAATTTGTTGCATTCGTAATAGAATAAAATATGAGAATAAAATGTCACCTGGGATGATCCTGCGAGTAGCTTTGAGTCCAGTTATTCGGAGAACTATGGTTGATGCTGATTGGATATATTTTATTATTTTATTAGAAGTGAAGCGGTGCAGTTTTTATAAAAAGATTTTTATTGTAACAAACGAAAAGCGAAAAATTGGCTTGACTCAGGCAAATCTATTAACTTGAAAATTTTGTTTATTCGATTAGATATAGCACATGATTCGCTTCAATTTTCATCGGATGAACGGAATTGTAATATAGAAATTGTCTTTGGTTGACACAGCCAGCAAGTCTGTTTTCCGGTTCGTCATTCCTCTTTTTATCGTGCCAAATTTACCTAATCTATGTACAGCTCGTTGGGTTTTTTAAATCGCTTTTTCATTTTTACATCAATCTCAGTCGAGCTTGGAAACGTTCACTTTTTCAGAAAAAATACAAGAAATTTTATATCACAATGAAAAATGATTTATGATAACATAAAGTGGAAAGGTATTGAAATGTAATTCAGCTAATACCAGGAGACGAATTTGTAAGCGAACAATTAGATTTTATGACTTTTTCTCATTTTTAATTCTTTGGATAAATCCTTACGAAAGTGTTTTCATCTCTTTTTCCCAATTTGTTTGTATCATTATTCTTAAACTATTCAATAACGTTAATTAATAATGAAATAAACAACAATAGTAGTTGAATTATCGCAAGTACGACTAAAAAATATGAAAAAAATTTTGACAAAAAATCGATATCGCCGAACTAATAAAATTTTATATTCATGCAAATTTACACATCGTTAATCTTTTAAGGACGTGTATATTTACTTTGAAAGCGACCTCTTTTTTACACGAAATTTGTGTATAATATCGATGAATTTTTCAAGTGGAGGGCCCGTCCAAACTAGTGGTCGATATTTCGACCAGACCCGTTCTTTAAAGATGAATTAAAAATGATTAAAAAACTGCTCGCAGTAGATTTCGGCCATGTAACAATGCAATTGTTCAGTTTCAATTATTTCCGGGCGTTTTCGTTATTCACGTCCATAATAATATAAACATACAGATTCTCGCATTGAACAATTGATAAATCCGGTGTGCTCCGGTAACAAGACGCATGTGTTTTTCCGGTCAAATAAAAATACTTAATACCGTTTCCACGCCTACATGCCTGATGAAAAATCATAAAAATAGTAGCTCGCGCTGCCACGCGTCGGTGCTGTTTTTGTCTAAGCGAGTAGTCGCGAGCGGTAGGGAAAAATCTGATTAATCTCAGAACTTAGAGATACGAGGAATAAAAAAACTCCAAGGCGATACATGAATGTGTTTTCTCTCGCGCTGACATCGTACGAAATAACACCATATCCCATTCGTAAAGAACAGATTTCGGAAGATAAATTTCACGTAACGAGCCGCAACGAGCAACGACAAAAATGCGAAGTATAAATTATTATCAAGAATCCATTCGTTAAAACATTGATTGTATTTCGAACGAGGCGTCATTCTTGTTTCGTGATTCACATGTGACGAATCATTGATCTCTTACTCTCATGACTGCTGACGAGCGTGTACATTGCATGCCGGTCAATGATGTCATCCGGGAGCAACGAATACAACAATACACATGTACACTTCTGCACTCATACACACGGATTTATCTTGCATCTACATTCATCGACACACATATGTGGGTATCGAGGTTGGCGCAATTTTCTGCGAGCGCTTGGAATATCGGTCACTTCGTGTGACGTTTAAGACCATTATGAAATTCTTGCAGGAATCTATTTACCGTGTATAGCTCTTGTAACATGACCACAACCTCGCAAACTTCAAATCTATTTGTACAAACATCTATATAAGTATATTAAACAAATATCACAAATGCTAAATCTGCCTGGTTTGCTTTCTCCCGTCCCTGCTGCTGCTGCTATGCGCCGCCATTACCTCTTGCGTATTATTATCTCGTGCTCGCTACAATAAATATTGCAAACATGCGTAGGTATTCGTCCACATAAGAACCACCCTCGTCTACCATCTCCGGTTCACGTTCTCTTGTCTACACGGACCCCTCGAATTAGGACAAGCAGGAAAATTACGCGCGCGTAAACAGACATATATACAGGTGGGAATTCGGATTCCGTATGCCGGTAATTTGGCTCTCTCCAATATCTCGTGGTTGTGAAGGACTTTTTTTCAAACTGCATGACTTATCAGAATTCGAGGAAACATTTTGTAAGACAACGATTGTCTCTGCTGTTGAATGTTTGCCAATGGACGAAACTTCGTTTCTTCGATTAGTTTATTGGCATGATTAAATTCTTCATGAGGTTAATTCTTACATTTATTAACTTATGTTGCTTCTAAGATGTGTTATTCTGAATTTAAAATAAATATTTGGCCTCCATCAATTGATGTAATACATTTTAGTATTGCCATAAAATGTAATGTTTACGACTTTTTTTATTCATAAAGTTGTTGGAACGCTGGTATAACTCTAAGTGGTATTTTGCTCCTGATGTGAAAATAGTCCATTTTCCTGTTTGAATTTATAATCCGTTTCGGAGGAATTGACCTTTTAAGGACGGGGATTTTTACGTTAAAATCTACCTTCTTTAAACGAAATTCGTGCATAATATAACTTATAATAAGATGGAAACATTTTAAATTCATTCAGTCGTTACTCTATCGGAATAGAAGTAGGAGGATGGGGTAACGGTTTTTAAAATGTTTTCAAGCGAGGTCTTTCGGTGCTGTTGGATTGTAATGTTTTTGAGTGGTGTATTTGATTTTTTTGACGGTTTAAAATAACTTTTAGTACGGTTAGAAATTTTTCTTTCACATTTTTTGTGGTATACCATGCGGAAACGGGCGATTATCCATCAATTTACATATCCGTATTTTTTTCTCCGAGAGGGGATTTTTATGGTTAATGTTTATTCTTATGTAAACATCAAAATATGACAACAAAAGTGTTGAGATATTGAAGATTTCACTTCGTTATTTTCATCCGGATTTAATAATTCTCAGTTCCCTGTGAAGCTCTGTTACACAAATGCGATCCCAAAGAAACTTATGAAACCCGGTGCGAATACGGGTGCTGCCACATTTTTATATTGAGTTTCTAGAGCATTACGTGGCGTCGAACCGCCATTGCGGCCCTTCATGTGTAATCAGAAATTCGGAATGAACAGCCTCCTTCTCTCGGTGAGCGACATCGACAAGCCGATGTTGGCTAAGCAGTTATCCATCCAACTGCAGTCTCCTTCCGAATCTGCGGTTGGCCTGGGAAATTGCCAAAATCATACACTACGACCGCACACCGACAACTGTCGATATTATCGTGAAATTATATCGTCGCGGTCGAATTGTACCATTGCCATAGTTTCGAGCGTGTCCCATTTCTGCAGAATATGTGACTGAGAATTTTTCAGTAGTTTTTAGATTCGGATTGATTACGTTCATTAGTTCGCTGTCATTGTGGACTTGAATTTAATATCACGTGAATGAAACAAAGTTTGTTGCAGGAATAATTATTATTTATCTTCTGTAACGTGATAAAATATTTCATCGAGGCTGATCTCACAGAAAAAATATGAGAATAACACGAAGGAGGTCGTGAAAGCGTTCAAGAAATAGAAACAGAAAATATATTTAAAAAAAGAAGTGAGGTTCCGTCTCAATTTTGAAATAAATACCGTCCGACATCGTTTCAAATCCCAGAAACATCTTAGTGAAGTCTCATTCCGTTCGTTTAGGTAGCACATATAGAAGCTACCTCCATCAAGTCAGAGATGTCCAATGAAACCACTTTTTAAACGCTCTGTATCGTTAGGAAGGTCATGAGTCAATCAAAAAATGAGACACAACCGATTCCGATGGTCGAAACCTAACGCAAAGATCAGGCCACTGTAAAAACGTCAATAACAACAAAAATCGCTTTCGTCTCTCAGTTTGATCGCGTTAGTCATCAAAACGTTCTACATTTTCTTTCTGTTCTCTCGTTCATTCCGTTCACATTTTTATTTTTGTTCGATGCACGGCGAGAAATGATTCTGTCATAACAGCAAAAGACTTTTTGCTGGTAGCATTTTATAGAAGCAGTAGCGAAATTATAAGTTCCTGTAACAAAATCTTCGTTATCGCAGCACAAGGATATTTACTACGGAAACGAAAAATGTGAACCTACGAAAGATTTGCTGGAGTAGCAAATGCTATGCCGATGTAGCAAAGTACTTGCAACATATCAATTTGGCTCAGCGAGCATTTTTGCGTACCGCGTGTGTCAACAAACTTAGCATATGAGGGTTTATTCTTTGTTCCTTAGATTGTGCGTGTGTATTCCGAGATAAATCTCACACACATTCACCGCAGTATGTTGTGATTCGCTCGAGAGCTGTATGTATTAGGTTGACTGATTCTTCAGCTCTCAAAGTTTACTCCTTAAGAGCATGGATCAGTCGACTAATCTCACTTGGAATTTTTGAAATCGAAATTCTTTGACACAGTTTGACTGATTAAAAAAAGGCTCTGTCAGCCTACGTAGAACGATGGCAAAAATCGACTGACAGAGCCTTTTTTTGATCGGTCAAACTGTGCCAAAGAATTTCGATTTCGAAATTTGCAGCTATCTCTCTCGCACTCACGGTTGCGATATACCGACTGATCCATCCTCTTAAAAAATGATGATAAAATTCACAACAAGTTATGCTGGATGTTTTCATCGTCCATTCGATCTCATTAGATGTCAATAATGGTTGTAGAATGTTCGGTGGTTCCGAAGATGGCAATTACAAGACGACGACGTCTAGCTAGCTCCATTAGAGCTTCCAGCCTGGACCAGTCTGTGTTTTGTCCTGCATCGTCTCCGAAAACGTAGTTCAAATGTGAAATAGACTCCTGCTGTGGTTTTCAAGATCTGTGCGCTGTAGTATTGAAGATTCATTGAAAATAATGTGGAGCTGTTATGAGATGGGAGGTGGAGCCCGCGACATCAGCTGTTCGTTATTTGGATCGAGTTTTTTTCATCACAAGATATACCCGGTAACTTATGCAACCAAAAAATAAACACAATCGAGTTTCATTGCAAATTTTGTGAATGATTACTCATTCGGTGATAAAAAAATCATATCAATTCTATAAAATCACAGATGTTGTTCCAAATGTTTGTTGTATTTCGTCCCGAATTCCACGCTGATAAAATCGCGGATGAGCGCTAGTACTCATGCAGCGGGCACAGGCACACAAGCACACACGAGCGTACATGCGTAATTGCGAAATTCGTAATTGCTGAGATTCGTGCCAAGTGCCTTCCTAAGTCCGTGACCCGAACTCTCGTAACGTCAGTATGTTAGTAGCGCATAGCGCTACATCGGTTGCTTTTATAACGGATAAACATGTGGATCGAAGGTTTTTCTTTTATTTTTTCATCAGTTTATCATCTATCAAACGCACACCGCGAATCCAATTCGACTTGAAACTTTAATGGTCACTCTATTCAAATGACATGTATAGCGATGCACCGCTCTTTATTACGGCGTGCATGCACACAAGCATAACAAGCCGCAATGGCCGTAAGATCATTGTTCTTATAGTTTTCCACTCAACTGGTCACTCAATGTGAAAATATTACTGACCACTCTTTCTATCAGTTATCTGAGTTCCGATTGAAAATGTTATTCATTATCGATTTAACAAGGAAGGGAAAACCTCACTTACGTATATATTCGCATTTCAAGAGTTCGATGCAATGATGCAGCTTCGAACTTGCCATAATTACATGAGTTTGAAATTTTAACTTGTTCGACGTCTCTGCATCGCTTTCTGTTGTTTAAATCGTATTTTATTCGGAACCGGTTTATTTGGAATCATTGAATTTTGAGGGTAATAACAGTTTGCAAATTGCATGCATCCACGCACGCACCCGATTGATTGAAGGTACTGCAGAACGATCTCGTCATCAGTCCAGCACGGAAAATAGTCGAGTCCAAATTCCCCCACGAAGGATTTAGCGATGGCTAGAATCCGGCTAGGTTAATGAGTTGTATGTAGCTGTGCCTCCGTGTAAGTATAACCCGCTATGTTTCCACTCTCTTGGGCGAGAGCGAAAATTCCAGTCGACCTTGGCAACAGGAGCTTTCCCAAGTATAGGCGGAGCGAAGTATATAAGCAAGGTCGTTGTATGAATGGAATTCGGGACAGGCGCGATTCTCTCTATTTATACGCATCTGTGTTCGAATATATATACGTGAAAAAGAGAACGCGCTTAGGCTTTATTGCCAGTTGCAGAAAAACAATTCTCCGGAGCTAATCGCCGAGCGGGAGCACGGAACCGAGAATACAATGTCGATTTCAATAAATTCTGTTGCAACTGACAGAAATAAAAGCAAACAAATATCGGTGTGCAGAACGGAGAGAATTTCTCAATAATTATAAAGCTGTTTGGTCGTTTTTCTGCCAAACTATAGTAAACGATAATCGCGGCTAGATTACTTCCTTTTTCGCTCGTTTTTTCTCAATTTACCGCCTACATTTATTTCGCAGCCGGCACGTGTACAACTTTTGACGCATTCATATCGGCCATGACAAGTCGTAAATGTACAATTTTAAATATAATTAAGAATGGGAATACTACGGTGTGCGGGAAAAAAACGATCATTTTTTTTCTTTATTTCCAACGGCGCATCGCGTTTGAAGATTCTTCATAAGAATAACCCAGGAAACTATTGAGACATCTAATCATCGTATTATAACTCTTCAAGAGGAAATCACACACATAACAACCACAAGAATATGTTTTCATAGAAAATTGATTTCTCTACAAAAAAATTTCTTATGAACCCTTTATGAAAACCGAGCACGAAACATATTTACAATAATTCTATGAAAATTATAAAAATTATAAAATTACAATAATTACAACAATTTTATAATATAGGAAGTAATTCTCTACGAAAAACTACCTAGAAGCTCGTTCGTGAAATGAAAAATTTGATTTTCGCAGTCTAATGAAACATTTTTTTCTATCGATTCAACTTCAAACGGTGATAGCACCAAAACGGTTGTTCCGAGCTAATTGTTCATAATGACTTTTTTTGTAGGGACATCAATTTTCTATAAAAACATATTCTTGTAGTTCTTGTGTGATTTTTTCCTGAAGAGTTATGATACGATGATCAGAGGTCCCGATAGTTATCTCAATAATTTTTTGGTGAGCTCTGCTTTTGGGATTCTTCTCTTTTTTATCTTAAGGAGTTTCGGTACAGAAGTCAAAATATTAAGAAATTAATCAAATTTGGTGATAATGATCTTCAACATCAAGTGCGAAAACTCAAATTTTTTCAAAATTTTCTTCTACTTAGTTATCGAGTAATTACACATTAAAGCAGATTTCTCATGCCCGGAATGTATACCTATATATATGGAAACGCTATGCTTATACACGTAAACTTTAGTGATCAATTACTCGATAACTGTGTAGAAGAAAAATCTTAAAAAATTTGTGTCGTCAAATTTGGCACTAAAGAATATGTTCACCAAATTTTATAAAATTCTGAACTTTTTGAATTTTTAAATTTTTTTAGCATGGATTAGCATGGCAACATTGTATCGCCTGTACCGAAACTCCTTAAGGAGGGTGGCTACCGACGATACAATGTTGCCATGCTAAACCATGTTAAATACATTAAAAATTTCAAAATGATAAGAATTTAATAAAATTTGGTGAACATATTCTTTAGGGCCAAATTTGACAATACAAATTTTTTAAGATTTTCTTCTGTACAGTTATCGAGTAATTGATCACTAAAGTTCAAGTGTATAAGCATAGCGTTTCCATATATATAGGTATACATTCCGGGCATAAGAAATCTGCTTTAATCCGTAATTACTCGATAACTAAGCAGAAGAAAGTTTTGAAAAAAATTGTGTCTTCGCACTTGATGTTGAAGAACATTATCACCAAATTTGATCAATTTCTTATCATTTTGACGAGTGTAGTCACCCACCTTAATTAAACTTTCTCGGCTGGATGCAAAGGAAAAAAAAATATCGTTTATTCCCGCACACCCTAGGGAATACGCTTTTTTTCATAAACTATCATAATTCAACGGCTCGAACTATTCGCTTGCGCAAATAAAAGTTCTCTTACATTATATGCGGTTTGATATAACCGAAATTGTTCTGAAGCCTCTTACATGAATATTGGAATAATCTCTTGCTAGAAATGGAGTTGGATGAAAGATCGGCGGTGAATTTTTCTATATGAAACGATCCGATGACCAGTACAAATAATCAGTAGCTACGAGTATCTATGCCCGCATGGTCGTTTAAATACCCGGCGTGGGAACGATCTCCCAACGCTCAATCAGGGCCATCGAATTTCCGATCACAATGTATAATAGCGTTACATACGGATATACTATGAATCGGATAGACCGTCAGTGTACTCGGAATTAAAGACGTCTCAGAATAACAAAACATAGCCACGATATCAAGAATAAAAATATCCCGGAAATCGATTGTGAATAACATGATATGGGACATTTTCCAGTCAATTTCCCTCGGGCAATCCTCATTATCTAATTTTTTCCTGTCACACGATGAACTTGAAATACTGATTAACATAAATGAAGAGTATATAGAGTAAATAAAAAATTGTCAGAATAATTAAAGTATAAATGATTCACTTGGAGAACTAGAAATCCAAAATCTGGAAGGGAGTGAAAACTTTTTGAAATTTCATCGAAATTGAATGCTAACGAATTCATTGGCGATGTTCGAGAACCACTTGATCAAAGATATTCAAATAGAGTTTAAAAGTTACGTTCGATTTTACTGTTCTTGATGAAAACCCATTGAATTCATTAACATTTAATTTTGACATGAATATTGTGTACATTCGAAAGGTTAGTTCCAAAATAAGAAAAAACATTTCCATATAAATGTAAATTTTTTGTAAATAAATTCTCTACAGATAGCTCGTCCATAGTGATGTTAACTTTTCTCAAATTTGCTCGCCAAATAAACTCGAATTTGTTGAAATCACAGCTATAATTGCTGCACCATTAAATGATTTAGTCTGCAAAAACCCCTTGAATTTTAGATCTTCTCCGACACGAGTGTGGATCATTGTATATATTGTATCCTAGAAATGTGTACAACGACAAGGTTGCGAGTGAGTAACAAAATGCACGTGGGTTGTCCCGACGAATTTCGCCAAGCGTGTCAATCGAGCTGTTCGGCTTTCAGTGGTTGCACACGTGGGTAGCTGTGCGACTGAAGCATGCATACTTCATTTTTTTGTGTGTACTTATACCTCCCTATATTCGTCATAGAGCTCTTATATGGTGACGTGATAGAACCATTGCAAAATTCTCACTCGGATGAGCTTCCTTATCATGGGTGAAAATGTGACTTTTCTAATAAAGAACCAGAGTGCTTAGAGCGAGTATATACGTATAGTGAGCACACGTAAGCTGGCTCCAAAATCCCTCTTTGTAGGGAATAGTGCAGCGTGACCGCCCCCTCGCACTGACCGAGAATAGTTTCACTGCTTCCCACGTTTTGTACACTGTATATGTGCGAAATGCTGGCGCAACACTCACATTCGATATACTTTTGAACTTTATCGTTCCAAAGCGAATCTCCTTCACGATTTGTGGAAATTTATTTTCTGGAAAGACAGAAAAAGCACTTGCATGCGTCACGTGCAGCACGGAATTCTCATTTTCTCGATCGGATTCGTTTTTTTTTTCTCAACTTGTACAGATCTTTCGTACCTTTCTCTACTTGTTACTACATCTTCTATACATTGTTTTCAATGATCGACCAGGCAAATCGTAGATGAAATGTTAAAAGCATTTCTAGCAGAACACGCGAAAAATAATAAAACTCCCCAAGACCATGTTTTGTTTCCAATCACCCTTGTCTCATTGTGTGGTTTCTCTTTCATGTTAAGATGATGGATCAGTCGGTAATCACACCTCGAATTTTTGTAATTTAAACTCTTTGACATCGTTCGTCCGATTAAAATAATAAAAATGTCATCGTACGCAGCACGATCGCAAAAATCCGATGACATTTTTATTTTTTCGATCAGACGAACGATGTGGAAAAATTTCCTTTTCAAAATTTGCAGCTATCTCTCTCGCACTCACGGTTGTGATTACCGACTGATCCATCATCTTAAACACAAAACTTTACAACTGTAATAAGATGATTTCAACTATATTGAAATCAAACAGAAGTAGTCTTTAAAAATGTGTATTATTCGAAAAATATTAATGAAAACTATTTTGTCTGCACAAACGCTGGTCAACTTTGAAAAGTGCATGAAAAAAACCTCTAGCTATACGCACCTAACTGATGCAATGCTTCCATCGGTGCTCCATATCGTTGCGTTGTTCAAAGCGTGTATATAGAAATTTGTTTTTTCTTCGGCTCAAGTTCAGTTACAAAATTAAAGTGGTTCCTCCACGAGACAGTTAAATTAGGAAATTATTTAAATTTGGCATACGTATTGTTTAACATATGAACAACACCTCTATAAAATTTTAAAAAGTTTCACCATCCCGAACCCGAGATATATGTAATTGAAGTTGATTCAATTTACACACGTAACATATGAACCATGCATAGGCAAACAGCACATTATTAATTCTACCGCTAGTACTAAAATTAGGAAGTTTATAAAAGCAGGATATCACAGATCTTGTGAAAAAAAATCAAGATGATTGACCATCTAGTTTGACAGATATAGTCTCGAGAAGTACGAACGTTTAGGCTACAGATATATTTTGCAAGCGAACAAGCGAATGTGGTCTGTATAGGCAACCTTTTCTGTGTGTTGAAGCGTAGCCCGGATAGTTCCGTCAAAAAATTTACTCGCGATGTCAGATCAAAAATACTTTTAGAATAAATTTTACGAAAGCAAAAAATGATATTTGTACTATATCTGCTGGCACCGAGTACGTATATAGGGTCTTTACAAAGTTAATGATTACGATCCGAACGAATTATCAACCCTTTTAATATGCAGACGTTATATAACTTTTGGTTGGGGCTGTCGCAGGGGATCGACCTTAAGTCTACCTTAATGTGATTCTCGTCTATACTATAAATTGCTATATAATTGCGGGATAAACGATCGATGATGCAAGGTTCATCATCGAAGCTCGTATATCATCGGTGGTTCCAACTTGAATGGTTTCATTTTTTTTCATTACTAGCTCAGGCACGCACTACATGCGCGTTCTAGCCGTTTTTTTTACGACAAATATGTCATGTTTGTCAAATTATATGAGGGAACCATTAGAAACAATTTTATAACCAATACATATCATGAAACTTAGAATTCATATATGGTTATTTTAATGTTGAAAGATCATTTTATTCCTTTTAGCTGTACTTTTCCGGCACTTTAAAAGACGAAAAATAATTTCATTATGATGGCTAAATGTTGGTTTTTTCTTACGTACCTGTCATTTCCGAATAAGCGTATGGAATTTTATAGATTATTAAGGGTCACACATTTTCTAAAATATGTCTATGTTTATCCAGAACTTCGAATCATCAATTATTAAATTCCAATCGAATCCAATAAAAAAATGGGAACTGAGATTCTATGTTCGAAGTACTTTTTGAGCAACATTAACCAATCTATTTATAAAATAACCTTTCTTATCTATACGTAAGTGCATGAGAATCAAATGAAATGAATATGTTTACAAATCATGCTGACTTCAATGCTAATGAACCGTAACTTGTGACATTCGGTGTAGTATTGATATATTATTAAAATATTCTGCAGGTATCAGCACATTAGCGTTTGAAAAATGAATCGCATGTCCAAAAAATAATAAAAATAATTTTAATAAGAACATTATTGACAAGTTTGGTTTTGAGATTATCCAAAAGCTCACATTTGCAATAATATTTTCACGGAGAATAAAAAAAATGACTCCGCAATTGCCTTTCGACTATGGGGATTCAATTCCATCAATTTCTTACACAATTTAAATTCGATTTCGCAAAATTATTCTCTTTAAATCGTATTTGAAGTTAAGGAGGGTGGATCACGAAATCAAAATAATCAGAATTTGATAAAATTAAGTAATAACATTCTTTCGCATCAAGTATACAATTTTTTTCAAATTTTTTTACCACATGGTTATCGCATAATTGAGCGTTAAATCGAAGTTCTTATGGACGAAATGTATAACTGTATATTTGTAAGCTCTATGCTTATACACGTGAATTTTAGTGTTCAATCACTCGAGAGCTATGTGGTTGAAAAATCTAAAAAAATTTATATTGTCTTATATATTTTTAAAGAATACATTTACCAAATGTTATTAAATTCTTATCATTTTGAAATTCTTAATATTTTTAACATGGTTTAGCATGGCAACATTGTATCGTCGCGATCCACCCTCCTTACAAGCTCCTCTCACTTTCAATTATTTCCGAACTGGCATATTTGTTTCTAAGCTGGAATCGTGGTTATGGAAGCTGTGGTCGGTAACATATATGGCATTTCCAAGCATAAAAATTATAACCTGACCAGAAATATTGTCATTCAGCTTCTCATGACAGCATACCTGTCAGGTACACTATGTCGTCATTAGTATGCGCGATCATCAAAAGTCAAAAGCTACATGTAATAACGGCATATTCAAATGTATTTGAGGCCAATCAGAATATCAATAAAACGACAATAATAAAACTCGCAAAATTCGATATTTTTAGCTGGGATTATTGATCAACAGTTGATATTTCGAAGCTTTAGTCAATTTTGAAAGACTTTTATGTAGGGAATATCCGGTTTTACCCCACACCGATTCGTGTCTATATATGTCAGAACGATAAAAGAAATTTTTAGGAAATGTGTGACAGCATGTAAATAAATCGTTCGCAATTACTCCAACTCGTTCAGATTCATTCCAAATACCGTTTGCTGGCATTACCCCGTGCAGAGGGTCGGGGAGAGAATTCGGATTGCTTCGTCTCATATTTTGCTAAATATTAACGATTGTTCACTCTTTCCGGAAACGCGATTCTGCGAGGTATCACAACCACGATATCACGAATTAAAATACCTCGTTAATCGATCCTGTAATAACATATGATATGATAAATTCCAGTCTTCGATTTCCCTCAGGCAATCATAATTATCCTACTTTTCCCTATAACGATGAACATGATAATGCGCGTACGGCTGAATTCTCGCATTAACGAGAAAATCGTCCCGACAGACGTCCTTCCATTTGGGCGTGGTGGAACATTTGTAATAATGCATACAAAAATGACGGTAGAGGAAAATACGGGGAGAATAGCATGGGGCGGTGGTGTATATTTTGTGCATAAAATGCGCAGGTCGTGGGAAATCACGATGCCGGGTCGTAGGACCACGCGGCCATGTCAATTCCCATGCGCCCCGCCAAGTGTACTCGTAGCGTACGGTGGCTGTATCGCCCTCGTTCATTCCCGTTCCTCCTTAAACGGGAGGGAATTCTTATTAGCCTTACTCCTGAGGCTCATGAGAGTTTCCGTCCTATAGAGAAGTCGATGATCATGATGAGAGTGACAAGCGTTATGAGATACAGAACCAATGGACTATCGTATAGTTTGAAGTGCGGAATGGTTGAAGAAAAATGTCGCATTCACATGGAAAATAAATTCAAAACGATTCGATTTATCTAGCAAAAAAAATTCAATTTTCATAAATATTAAAGAAACTGCTGTACATTTAAAAAAAAAAAAAATTTCACTAAAAAATATGAATAATTTGCATCGAAAATGTTGTGAATTTCAAATACCGGCAGAGAAGGCAGGATTGAAGAAATGCCCTCAGTTATTTCCCCGAGTTGGTAAAAGCTCCGGATGGATAGACTTGGGTAGACAATCATTCAGTCTTGGATCCATTCGTGGATCGATTACTGAGGGAAGTTTTCGATGATTGTCATCGTATCAATAAATCGAAAATATACGGTAAACTTGTGCCTGACGCATCAACAGAGGTTCTGTATACTCATTTCTTAGTTAAAGCTCGGGGGATGCTTTGGAGTGAAGTAGCAATGAATGACACCTGGAGAGGTCTCACAGGAACATAAAATTAGGTGAAATAACAGAAAAAGTTGGCTTACTGTAAAATAGAAGGACGAAAAAAAGATACGTGACTTCATGATCAATTGGCATAATGTTTGTTCCCACACTTGATGAGAAATAGCTGCATGACAGGTCACCCGAGAAGAGAGCAGCAGGTAATGTACTGTGGAGAAATAGAACGGTTAAAAATTGGATCGTTCACGATCCCTTGACGTGATTCGTCGTACATCACGTCCGAGAGAGCTTCTTTAGTATCTCGTTCAGAAAAGACTGCTGTAGTGGTCACGGAAGTTTCATCTTATCGTACAAGTTTTATTGCATTTTAAGAGTAGAGCAATGATGTCACGAAGCACATCGAACAGAGTTAGCGTTGAACAGTTCATTCAGAGCTATATCACGGTATATATGAGCAATATTTCCATTGATGATGTCAATTTCAGCAAGAGATGGAAACGTTCAGTAACTGTGAACAATCTTAAACTTCTGTGTTCGGTATCGAGATCACCTGAGAACGAAATCATTCGGAACGAAGAATTTTTTAAGACCACGAAATTAGCGGTATATTTTGGCAACTGTACAAGGAGGAAGTTACACGTTGAAATTGTAAACGCTAAGCACTGCAGCACACAATGAAATTAGTGACAGATTGGATTATAGTTCCTGAGAATATATTTATGCTGACGGGTTACCGTTTTAATTATTCTCGCTCAAAATATCCTGATAAAATAACCATCGAACAAAATAACCGATGAACAGTATAATCCATTAACAGAATAAGCGTGATTAATATAACCGATATACAAAATAACTCTAATACCAAAACAAACAATCAAACAAACAAAAACGCACACACGAGCCTACCAATACGAAGGAATAAAAAATATTGCAGGGTGAGTGTTCTCGAGACATCTCGAGATGTTAAACATTTTAAAAACAGTAAACAATGAATTTATAATGAAGCATTTCGAATCTAGTAATGAAAATCTCGCATAGGTTTTCTTACTTACAAATGAATATTTCAATTATTTTCCATATTCCAGTAATTACAAACTTCAAGTTCATTGTAAATGATTATTATTATTCTCGTGGTTATTTTTTTCATGGGTTATATTGTTCATCGGTTATTTTACCAGGTTAGATTGAGCGAAGTTATTTAGGTCGGACACCATGCGGACGTTAATAACTGAATGACGATACAACTACCGTTGGCGTTTTGATTATCGCAAAGAAAAATGGATCCGCACATCACTTTCGGATTTCGAAATAAACGTGGGTCAAGTTATAACTGAATTCGCGATTGAGATAAACATCGGAATTCACGGTGAATTTTCTAGTTTTATAGGAACACTAAAAATGCATTTTATATTCTACAAAAATCCCCCATGCAAACCTCCTTATGGTCATAAATTGAATTTGAAACATACGATTATCTGCACTGTATCAGTTCACCAGTCCGTATATGATGTATTTTACCCCTGACGTGCCTAATCCTTCGGTGGAATAACACCTTCCACAACGTGGATGCAATAAAAAAAATGTTGCAGACCTAAGGTATGCGCAGTAAAAAGATTATTCGATGTGTCCTACTTTCGGAAAAACTAGGGCAATTGGAAGTATGTTACAGCAGAACCAGCAAAAAGTTCAAATTAGGGCAAAACGTTCGAAAAGGTTGTGACCGTACGTGCTATGCGGCACGTATAACTCTACGTGCTTCAATACCTAACTTACATCGGTATAAGCGTGCTTCGCACCACGTTCAAAATCCTGCGTAATACGTGCTACAAAACACGTCTACTAAGAATCTTATTTGGTAAATGCATAAGTATGAGCGTATATTTTTAGAATGTCATCGCCATGACACCATCAGTTGGAATATTACCATTATTGGAATGGTCATATCTATGATAATTCAGAAATTACCCTTCCAATGAATTTCAATCGTCAAACTCTTGACGAATGAATACGTGGCTGGACGAAAAGTACTAACAATTTGGAACACGTATCGATGTCATATTTTATTATAAAAGTGTCTGTTTATCAGATATTCGTATGTATGCAAATCACACTATTTTATCGCTCTGTGAGTCTATACCGTCTCCTAATTTAACTCATCGAGCTTATGCAATTTAATAAAAAATCCAAGAAAGTATATACAAGAAAACGTAACTTTCCCAAAATTTCAGATAAAAAAAATTTAGATAACGCTCAAACCACTTTCCGATATTTTCCTGCTTTTTTGCAAAAATTGCGATGCGAACATTTTTTTTGCTCTCATAGCGGAAAGTGCTAGTGTTCCATGGAATCATGATTCGCATAATTTATTTCTTTTTTTCTTTATATTTAACTATAAATTATGAGATTAAAAAATTTGTGGCTACCAAATGGCAATTTTTGTCACCTTACCGAAAGAAGAGGTAAATGTATTGAAACAGCACTCCCTTTTCATTTAATGTAAATATGACATTTGAACATTGCGCCATTAATTTAATTTTTATAAGAGGCAAGATTTAATTAAACAAAACTAATTAAAAATTTAGTTTAAAACACAATTGAGAGAGTTCAGGTAAAAATTGTCCATAAAGGTCGAATTGTGTGTTGGATCCAACGGAAATATGGCCAATCACGAACAAGCGTTTGGTTCTAGGGGAAATAATGATTTGAAATGATCATAATTTATAAATTCAATAATCACAAAAAGAAAATTTGATTTATTTAAGTTTGAAAAAGTAAAATATAAACTTTGTTCGCTAAAAACATTTAATTTTATCAAAAAATCATTATTTTCACAAAAGCGAGGGAAACTAGCCTCAAGCTTGTTCAACCGCAGTGCTGGTGAAAATTGGCGATCCAATCCACGAATTTAGCGATCGAACTCTGGTTCGAGATTATTTTTCCGAGCAAATCGCAATTCGAGTTATTTTTCAAATGAATTATTATAATTATTATTCTTTTGTCTAAATCAGTATAAAAGGCCGTGCGGAAAAGCAACGGCAGCTCATTTCTAAATCAGCTCTCGCTTCAGTACAGAGGTTCAGTACAGAGTGACTCTGGAAATCAGCTCCAACATTCACCCGAAAACCTAAATATTCCAAATTTCACGCCGAGAGGGAGGGGATTGCGCGGCTCCGTACAATCCAAAGATTCAAGGGTGAAATTCCTGTCCGATCACGCCAAGAACGGAGGGACCTTAGCAATTCCGTTCAGGTCAAAGATTTCTAACGTGATAACCTTGTTATTCCTTATTGAGAGGGAGGGGACCCTGCGATTCCGTGGGGTCTGAAGATTCTCAATTCGGATCCTTTCTATCCTATGCTAAAGAGGGAGGGGACTGTGCGATTCCGTGCGGCCTGAAGATTCTTGGCATAGGACCATTTTCAAAAATCTTCCTTTAAAATTCTTTTGTTGGAGCGAAAACAGTCATACTAACAATAATTTAATTGCCTCAGAAAGCCAGCTTCCTATTGAAGCGAGAACTGTTTCAATTGTCCAAACTATTGAAAATTATTTTAATGAAAAAAGAATTATTTCGATTGTCTTAAAAGCAAATCAATCCCAGTTGAATTGTATAAAGCCAAACCACAAATTTTGTTTAAAATTGTATAGAGAACCATATGTATAGAAGTAATCGGATTGATCAAATTCAGAAGCGAAAAGAATCGGGAAGTGATTTAACTGGACAAAATCCTTGCGATTGGACAATTTTGTTATAAGAAGAAAGAGCATAATTAAAACTGGACAAATTTCTTAACGGGGCCGGGTTGAAATTCCGAACTGTGAGAAATCAGAAGGCTCAAAGTTCCGAAAATCTCCCTAGTGCGATATATCTATATATATATTTAGTCCCAGTTAGATTTTCAGAATTTTGAGCCTTCTGATTTCTCACAGTTCGGAATTTCAACCCGGCCCCTTTCTTAACATAAGAGAGCGAAATGAGGAATTGGACAAGTTTCTTGACATTAGAGAAAGAAACCGCTAAATTGGATAAATTTATTGAAATTAAAGAAAGAATCTCACTCCTATCACGAAACTGCTCGTAAAATTTTAGTAGCTCGAACTCATGAGTAGCGGGTGACGCCAAAAGCGTACCGTTACAGTATGTACTTTGCAAAAACATTTTTTTTCAAAATTGCATGTTATAATAAATATTTTTACGTTTTCTCAAGCGCGATTGATTTCAATTTTCCGATATTTTTCTTACAGATATATATTTTTATGTACGAAAACTTGTTAAGGTATCGTACAAAAGTGACAACATGCTAAATAAAGCTGTGTTTTACCGAATTGAATTTTTTTGTTTAAAAGTCTGATATTTCACTGCAGAAGACGTTGAAATTTGGGAATTTACTAGTTTTCTCGTGTGTTATAAAAAGGAGTAGAATATTTTGACTGAATTCTGTTGGAAAAACATGTAGACTAGTGAATGTAAAATCGTAAATATTTTTCACCAAACTTCCAAAATCGGTCTCGTCATTTTCAATTTACAATCAAATTCAAATAGTTTGATTGTAAACAAAAAGTTTGGAACTGAAAATTTTTGCGATTTTGCATTCATTAGCCTACATTTATTTTCTACCAGCAGAACTCAGTCCAAATATTTTACTAATTTTTATAACAAATGAGAACACTAAAAAATTCTCAAATTATAACGTCTTCTGCGCTGATGAAATACCGCATTTTGAAACAGAGAATTTGAATTCGATGAAATTTTGAAAAACTCTTTTTGCAAAATACTTTCACCCCTTCTTCTGGAAGGACGATAAGAATAGTTATTTGTAGCCACAAGTTTTCTAATCTCATAATATTTATAGCTAAATAAAAGAAAAAATATATTATCCAAGGTAGCCTTAAAATTTTTCCGAGAATGACAAAATTTGATTAGAGTTATGATTCCATGGTGCACCAACACTTTCTGCTATGAGGGCAAAAGAAAAATTTTCACTTTGCGATTTTTGTGAAAAAAACAGGAAAATATCGGAAGGTAGCTTGAGCGCTGTCTAAAAAATTTGTTAAAAATCTGAAATTTGGAGAAAATTACTGTTTTTTTATGTACTAACTGGAGTTCCAAGAAAAAAAATATATCGTTTTTTTGCATCCCCCTAATACACACGTCAGACTTATTCTTCGAGAACGTACCATAGACCGTTGTGCTACCTGAGCTCGAAATATCCAGAGATGACAATCAGAGGATATTTAAGCGCGGTCTTCATTGTACTATTTCGTTCTTCGTTATTAAATGATAAATTCTGAATCAAAATCGATTAATTCTTGTTCCGAGAATGACGAGTGAAAAATCATTCGAGGTCTTTCGGACTAGCCCATGTGATCGAAGGATCAATCTACGATCTCCACAATTAAAAATAGAGCGAACCAGCTGCGATCGTGCTGTAGGTTTTATTTTGTGCAGATTCAAATGTTCATAAGTTATAAAAGTCATATTCAATGTTTTAAATGCACATACATGATATTCTATATTTTTGAAAATTCCAGAAAAAATAGAAAGAATTGTTTTTCCACAACAGGAACAGGCTGATCATTTCTGAAATAAGAAGTAATATTTATAAGAATAAAAAAAAAAAAAAAAATTGAAGGTCCCAAAGAATCTAAAATAAAGATCTTTGTTGAAAAAATCTAATGCATGTCACTAATTTATAATATGAATACGAAAAAGTAATGCTACGTGAAATCGTTGTTAATTTTGAAATAAATAAGAGCTCGTTCACTCAATAATAAAACCATGTATGAGTCAAGGCACGAGCACCACAAAGTCTTTTGAATGAAATATAAAAATCGCTGTGTTCGCGTGATAATGAAGGCTCACAAGTTTTTCCGTTGGGAATAAGCAGTTCCGTTTCTCAGTTAAATGACCATATCAGAGTTTCTAGCGTTGATTTTATCGCTCGGCAATCCCCGCAATCGTTATATTATTGAAAAAATGATATATCGTTAAACGCAACGATTAATCTTGCAGAATCCTTGTAGCTTATAGTTATTTGCTGTAAACACAAGAGTGTATAGATGGAAGATGATATTTGTTTAGTTGACGTGCCTCTTTGGAGAAACTGGGTCTTTGGAGAAACCGTATTCGCGTTGTTCAGTATCAGCATGTCGCAATACGGACGTACAGAGTGTAGTATAGCCTAGATAGAGATAAATACAACGAAGAAAAGGCGAATGAAGTGTTGGAGCGCACTGTTTAGCACAGGTATTACACCGTCTGTGATACAGCAGAGGCGGTCAACTAGGTCAGTCCCATATTCGCAGGACGTGCATCGCAGAGAGATGTGAAGTAAAAACTTCTTTTTCTATACACATAATACACAACGGTTATTACAACGACGACGACGACGACGACGAAAGAAATCTCCGGTGAGAAGAGAGGGACAGGTGAAGAAGAGAAAAAGAAGAAGGACGTGAGACGATGGCGTCGCAACCACACGGGTTACGTAACGCTGCCGGAGAAAGTAGCCTCCGCACTCTTTGATCGGTTTCGGTGCGCGACGGCCTCCACAGCCTCGCGCGCTCTCTCTTTCTCTCTCTTTTTCTAGCTTCCATGCCGTGACCGGCCCTCCGAGTGTGTCTGTGCCAAACATATGTAAACCCTTCCACTCTACCGCTCCGTCTGCATGTCCCCGCGGGAGCGCATCGCGGGTGCAATCTTTCGCGCTTCGTCGCGTTCATCCTCGTTTTCGCTCGCTCTTTTCCCACTCCCCGTCGTTGACCGCATTACGGTGCACCGTCTGTTTACAAACATATCCCCCACCTTGGGCGCGCGCTCGCGCTCGTCATTCGACCTCTCCAACGGTGCGTGGTGAACGTTTGATAAAGAGCGACCGTGGTGAGAGAGTGGGAGGAACAGAGGTGAGATATACGAAGAAGGAAGAAGACGCGAACGTGCTGGAGAGCTCAGATAGGAAGAAAGATAGACCGGGAGGAATGAGAGCGGGGCGGAGAGTGGCGAAGGGGGAGTACAGAAAAGGATGGAACAGCGAGAGAAAGGCCTAGACTGCATTGCGCAAAAACTGCAGAGCAGCCGGACGACCGGCAAAGAGAGCGACCTACCGCACACACACACATACTCAGACACACGTACGCGGACGCACGCATGCACGCATTCGTTCTCCGTTCATCTCTGTTTTCCTTTCACTTCTTCTCTCCGTCTGGGCTAACTGGTGAAATTTTCTCTTTTTTTTTCACACGCTACGGGTACATGTACATCAACGTCTCTTCTTTTTTGTTCTCCTTTTTCTACCGTTAAACTCTCTCGATTTAAAACGCGAGACCACCAACGGTCGTCGTGCACGTATCATAAGTAGTCGTTCTCGAGAGCTACCTCCGTCTCTCTCCCTCTCTTGATCGTTCATCACAAGTCTTCGTGTCTGGAAACGAGACTACGAAACTTGAGCACTTCCGTACACCGCCGAGATGGCCGCGTGTGTAGCTCGTGTTTGTGAAAGCTTCGCGTGGCTGTATTAGTGCGATGAGGGAGGGAAGGAAGAAGGTGATAGAGGCATACTCCGCGCCAGATTGCTGACCGCGTGGTGGGGAGGTAAGACAGCAAGACAACCGTTTACCTTGCTTTCTTACAATCAGGCTCCGGATTCCTCAAGAATCCGGTCCCGTCTGCGCGTAACTGTATTTAATTGTTCTTCAGACTAGCTGCACGAGAACTTCTCTGCTCTTCCTCTGTGCTTCACTGCTGCGTCTATCCTTCTAGACGAACAGTAGAAGTCGTCGTTTGTTTCCTCTCGGCCCACTCTTCCTGAGACCTGCTACTATCGGAGTGGGAAGCTATTCCAAAGTCATGCTGCTTTGATCAGACCCCACGAAGTCACTGGGCCATTAAAATGAATACTCGAATCAATTATTTTTCCGTTTGCTATCCATTAACTTTAATCAACATTCAAAACGTTCAATCTCTATCGATGGGGACGAATTTCCATCCGGAATATCTTCAACGAGTCCAAATATCACAGTGGATCTATCTTCGGTTTCCTTGTTATTTGTGTGGGAGTAAAATTTACGAAGAAGATTCAAGTCACTGAACAATGCGTCTTTCTTTCACTTCCGGTTTACTTCATCTCGTAAGCGCATATTGAACAGTGTCTCGGTTAATTGTACGTACGCATTAAGTTCTATACCGTTAAATTCTTGAAATATATATGCACGATCAGAATAACAAATGTTGCGTTTTCGCCGATCTCGCGTTTCTGCTGCTTTCGAACTATATTAACGAGCGATTATTCGCTCTTAACACTTTCTTGGCGTCGTTATTATCTTTGGAAAATCGCATTCGTCAATAAATTATTCCCACCAATTCATTGATTCGACTACAGTTTTCCATCGATCAAAATATGCAGAGTATTTGAAAAATTCCATCTCAACTCATTCGACAAATTACTTCAATCTCTTTGCTGTATTGAAAAGGTTTTTGTTTTTGAAAATTAGAGGAATTAATTCGAACTCTTTGGGGGTTCAGTTGTGTACAATATTTTCGGTTCTTATCTCCATAAGTTTGTATGTAATGTGCTATGTGCTTCATGGCAGTATAAATTTTAATTATTCACCTAACTATGGTGTTTTAAAATTTTTTAACAGCATATGATTCACGTTTATCTCTTTCTCTCTCTCTCTCTCTCTCTCTCTCTCTCTCTCTATCCACACTGTTAAAAAAAAATTTTTTCAAACAAATAAAATTTTTAATGCAAATAAATGAATTACTTATATATTATCCAGTAACTCATTATTGTTATGAAGTAAATATGTTTTTGATATAAATTTAATGTTTATATGAAAACAAATATAAATTTTATTAAAATCAATGGACCTTTAATAGACGAGATTGCACGTTCACTACAAAAAATGCTTCAATTTAATTCGGTTGATTAAATAAAAATTTCGACAGAGCTTTCGAATATTTGCAGCCAAAGTACGTTTTGTTCGAAATGAAAAAATGTACAATCTTAATGTAGAAGCTGTACGTGTACGTTTCAATGAACCATTCATTTGTTTCATTTCAATTTCGAAAAATGTATTGATCCAATCAAATATTGTGTTTGACTGATTATGAGTAATACGAGAGCCCGCGACCAAAATTTCGGTCTTATAGCAATACGACCAAAACCGCATCAAATCGATAGCCACGATTGTCCTGAACTCAAAAATACCCATATCAGAAATTTTCCGCGTAGCGTTTGATCTGACCGAATTTTCAAAAAAGTCAAAAAATTTAGCCGACATGTTTTACAGCAATATGTCTGATTATTGGAAGGTAGTTGAATGATAGCTCTAAGATACCGGAAACATATTTTTCAGAAGTTAATAGTGTCGCCCGAACCCGGAGGATCACTTAAAAAAATTAGAAATGAGACTAAAAAAAAAATCCATAGGAATACGTCTGAAAATTTTGTTTATAAGAAAATGTGCGTTAGTTGACGATAACAAAATATTTTTCAGAAGAAAATGTTGTCGCATTACATTTCGAGAATGTTTTAAAAATGTCAAAAAAATGTACCGACTTGTTTTATAGCAATGTTTCTGAAAACTGTTTGACATGATAAAATAAGTTGTGCAGATGTAGAAAAAATGAATTTCAGAAAAATATAGTGTCGCACCTTCTCTATCAGAAAAGTTTTCGATACTCCGTTTTATCGTATTTACCCGAATCCGTAGAACCGAACTGAAGAGAGTTAAATACTTAGTTCAAAAGGGAACTTGGATGGAATTGCCAAAAAAAAGCCGTTCCCGCCATAGGAGCGTATCAAGCGCCGAGGCGATTGCCAGGTTACTCCGAAACGTTTTTTTCGTTTTTTAGGGTATAGGCGACATCGAAAATTTCTGAAAACATTTTTTCAGTAATTCCGACAGCCATGTGAAAAGTTAAAAAAAAAAATTATCCGGGTTGCTATCAAACATGTCGGCTAATTTTTTTGACATTTTCAAAAATGCGCTCAGGCTATACGCTACGCGAAAAATTTCTGAAAACGAACTTTTTTGTCATGAAATGACAATACCTATGTATGTTATGTAAATCAGACGTATTGCTATAACGCCGACTGCTTATTTTTTTTTGACACAGCAGAAATGACCTCCCACGCAGTTGCTACACTTTTGACCGTTACTACCCACCTAGTCGGGTTCTAAATCATATAATCTAACGATTTTATATAGTTTTAGCCGTATTGCTATGAGACACGATTTTGGTCGTGGGCTCTCGTACTAGAGACTGCTTGTTAGTGCTTCCAGAAAATCATTCAATCGAATCAATAATAAGGTTTTCCAGTCAAAAACATCGATCAATAATATCATATAATGATAATCGAATAGAATTTTGAAGTGCTCCGAATACATTAATCCTTGATTGTCAAATATTTATTGATTCTACCGAATGACACCAATTTTAAAGACTGGAAAACTTGTATTTCCACAATCATGCTGGTGATAATGTTATATTTGGAAGAAATGCTGATGTGAAAATGTGCATATTTAATTAAAGAGGATGTGAAAAATTCTTTCTAGAAGTGTATCTTATCGCTGATCATCCATTAAACTTGAAGGAGTTATAATGTTCTTTTAAACCATGTACTACGTTTGGATGTAAAGGATGGTAGGGGAATAGGATCTCCGATGCATTTTTGGACTTCAGAGATACATTGGCAGAGCACTAATATGCTCTGCTATCGTAGACCTCAATAACCGAACAATAATTATTAATATTATTATTATTATTCCCTTTGTAGAAGAAATTTTTTCTTTGTCCTAGGAAAATACGTGGTTAAAATGAAAATTTCATGTGTTTGAGTCAGAAAAGTTTGCTAAATTAAATAAGGAATTTCCCATTTACACTCCCATAAAACTTTAATTGGTAATAAATGAATAAAATATTACTCTTGCGTGCATTACTCAATTAGGCTGAATAATATTCTTTTAAACATTCAAATAAATATCATTCTACTATTGAATGATTTTTTTTGCTCCATAAAACTAAATATTCTAAAAGATCATTTAAAGTAGTTGAATCAAGTATTTTTTTTCTTCTTCCTGGAATACAAATTTTTTCGATTAAAGGTTTTTATTTTTATACCGAATAGTAACGTGATTGCTCTAATAAATATCAATTACTTGTTTCAAGTGCGTTGAGTGTTTCCATTGGAAAATATTACATATTTCTCATGAGTAATTTCCATGTGTGTCATCAAAATAAAATATCGCCACCAGAAATATTATTTATGTACCACGAAAATGCATGATTTGCTATTGGCAGAACTTCTGTATTCAATTCAAATAACGGTATTTAGTTTTAAAAACCTTTATTATAACGACCAATCAATAATTGCCAATAAAATGATTCATTGAACGCGTAACATATTTTTTTATCCAGCCCAAATGAAAATATTTTTGTTGCCAATGAATTTCCCTCAAATAATTTGAATTACTTGGAAAAAGAAATTTTTTTTAAGAGTGCAAAAACATCTTTACATACGTAGAGTGTTTGCAACAAAAACATTGTGTGTCGAGGCAGAGCTGCGTGTACGTCGCGAAAGCTACTTTCATGTTTTTTGTACCGTTTGAGCAGCAAAAATTTACAATTAAAATGCCGGGTTTCTACGTGCTACACATTTTTTCGTCAAGCTCTTAGCATCTGATTCACGACACGCGGAAAGGATAAAAGAATTTATTTCCCCACATTCATCTTGAGCGTCTAACAAATCTATTCCACGCACCTATCGTTATTTTTTATCAATGTTAAACATACACCATAAAAATGAAGAGACAAATCGCTGCTGCATAGTTGAAATCTTCCAAAGACGGAGGTTCTGAGATCTGACACGGAGGCGTGGCTAAGCAAAAATAGGGATATGGTCACATCTATGACGTGGATAAGTGCGCTAGTTGTCTGCCCGGACTCCATTTTTAGTTCAAAATTCGACACGATATTAACCCGTAGACACCACGCTCCCTTTGAGGTCACACACTCACAACACTGGTTCAAATTTGTACTTCGATTTTTCAAAACTTTTTATTTCATTCATGAATGTACGGAGTTAATCTTATACAACGAGACTTTTTAGGAGTAACAATTCCTTAGTAATCAATTACAAGCATTAAAAAAAATTTTTAATCAGGTTTTATTATAGAAAAATGGCCAAATTGAAGAAAGGAATTTTGAAGTTCTATAGACACTTGAAATTTTCGTGGGTGGAAATTTGCACCAGTGTGGCGGTTGACGTCAACTTGTGTCAGATTACAATACGAAATTTCGTAATTGATGTGCACACGTAATCACAAAAAGTATCCGTACAAAGAAACACACAAAATCAATGAAAATTGAATTATTAAGGTGAAATAATAGTGAAGATTTCTACTCTTATATTATAGTATTATAGTCGATTTTATAAGCAGTACTATACATGATTAGACCATTTTGTCGGAACTTTATTATAAGGAACGATAATTTAACGATCTATTATTATTATTATTATTTCAACTGCTAACCTACGTCGACGAAGTTTATATTCAACAACATACTTGTCTCCATCTAAAATTACTCAGCGTGAAGTATTTCACGTTGATCTACCGACCCAGATTTTAGGAATTCCTTCGAGCCTTACTCATTCTGTTGAACGTTATAAAGAATGTAAATAAAACTTGTACTTTTCTTAGAGAACAGGTTCACCATCGGTTTCTCAATTGGAATAACCTAATTCATGCAAAAGAAAGGATAAAAAATATGTTATGGGAATTCGAGTGGAATCAAGTACCAATTAAAGTAGACTTCTTGCAAGGTAGCACATCGCTATCACTGATTTATTTTGCAATTCATTTTTTTTCTTAATATCAAAACTATTTGAAAGTGTTTTTTTTTTTTTTGTTTTTCCCACACAGCTTTCAACGCGAGCGTTATCATCTGTCACTTCTTGAACGTAGTACAAAGAAATGCACACAGGTGTATCCGAACAACCTCGACAGAGGATACGCGGCTCGAATTGTTACCGGGAATGCAATGAAGAATGGAAAATAGAAGATTTGATAGAAGGCAAAACATATTTATGCATATATATATATATAAGGTTATATAGAAGCGCGCAGCAGACATCGTGGCCTAGAGTCGTCGAGGCCTAGACAAGTAGGTCGCGGCGCAATTTTCCCTGAGCCCGTGTTCATCTGCGCACTTGTATCTGTTCACCGTTGCATGCATGCACACTTTGGGGAGTCTTCTGTACACGTTCTCCGCCTATTACTCCGTGTTTGTGGTTGTATGCGCGCGCGCATGCTCCCACTGTTACATCCTGCTTCTTCTTCTGTATGCATAGCTTTATATCTGTGTATATATAAGTGGCACGACGAGCAAACGCACACTAAAAACATCTCGTGAAAACAGTATATGCATGTATATAAAAATGGTGGCTTGTAGTACATTACATAAACTCGGTTTCTGCCTCGGCGCTATACCTTATAAATGAGTATTTTTAGATGGCTTGTATATATTGAGCGTACGAGTATACCATTTATATCTGCATTTGCGAATTTATATGGTAGTACGTGCGGATGGGCAAAGAGGGCGGTGGACGGTTATAACGAGATTGTCGAGGTTCTGGCAAGCATTTCACTTATTTTTTCTACCCATAACGATGCATAGAATATTTATTTCAACCTTCCGAATTCTCATTCTGAATATAATATATAAAAACCTCGTTCGGCTAATTGGACTACGGTCCTGATGACCTTTGCGAGCAACGATCGAGAGATCGTTATTTTGCCATAACAAATGCTCTGCTAATCGATACACGAAACCTTGCAACACATCACTGTGGGCGGGATGATTTGGGAGCCGCATAATGTTCATAGCTTTGAAAAATAAGTTATTTCGTGATATTGTCAACGCACGAAATGATTTGTGCTTGCGCAGGGAGCACATGCGTTGGGAAGAGCTGGAAAAATAGCCAGTCTTTCGTATCGTCGCGATTTCTGCGCATCGATTACTATTGGTGGATCGGAACAAATGTTCACAAATCTGTCCAACGTTTGCCAATCAAAGCCCCGTGCAATTGTCGATCTTTATCCACAAGGGGTGCAGAATTGGAATTCAAAATTCGATCTTTTGTCTCAAACCGAATTCTCGATAACTTACTATTGTAGTCGATCAGCGATGATGGATTTCCAGTTTTGTATATGCTTTCATTCGTAAGCGCGAGAGACACGCCGAGAAGTTGGACCTCTTTAATCGGTAACTTGCGGCTAAGGAGAGTATTATGCGTGCGTTTGTATCGAGGATTTCAATTTCTATGTGGTAGAGACATAAGAGAAAAGTAGAAGATGCATGTAGGTAGGATAACTGATCCAGCCTACTGGTTGGCAGGCTCCCGCAAATTGTCCCTGTTGCTGTGTCACAAGTTACGCTGAGTTATTGCGACGCAATATCTTTTAGCGCGGGGCGGCATCTGTAGAAGTCTATGTACGTATGTTGGCACATGCATACATGCATGTACGTATGTATTCGACTAGCGTAGTTCTGTATCTCCGCTACTCGCCGTCTATCTGGCCTACTTCCATGTTTTTGCTCGACGCCAGGCTCGCTCGATTCGGTACACGCTAGACACATGGATATACGCTCGCAATATTCTTCCTGCTCCCCTCGCTGTGCTAACTCACCTATGCACTCTTTTGCTAAACACTCTTGCGATCGAACGCGAACTTGCAATCAAGTGAAGTAACCTTAAAAGTATTAAGAGAGATTGCATACAATGAAGCGAAATCAATAGGATCCCTGAAGCTTCAAAGCCACCAAAGCCACTTCTTAACTTTTTTTAAATCATGTTATTTTCCATAGCTTGTGTTATTAGTGTATACTCACTACTATAACAAGCATAGTTTCAAAACATCATTTCTAAGTTATCATGATTCTAGAGCAGTTGCACTGAAACACTATACCAGATAACTGGGTCGAGAAGAACAGTAACCGTGCTTTTTAAGAAGTGTCGAAACAGCATTCCTTAAGTTAGTGTATATAACTTATGTATATTTATCAGATTCACTTAATAGTTTATTTTTACATAAATGGCCAGTGTTTTGTAAGCAATGAGAACTTCAAAAGATCTCTTGATAGTTCACTGGTCTCTCATGTATAATTGATACTTCCTTATATAAAATTATATTGTTTATTTCATCTTCATGCTTGCTGCATCTACAAAGACAAAGATCTCGCAACGATGCTGTAAATTTATGTATATAAAAAAATAAATGAACAGTTCTCGTGTATTCCCATTTGCTAGACAGTTAAAAATTTTCAATGAGTTTAAGGCTTTGACGTTTTGAACCGGTTTGTATCGATGATGAAGGTATTCTAAGTTTTTTCTTGCAAAACGCGCGTGTAAATTCATAGCGAGGAAAAGAGAGTGACTTCTGCGTGCTCCGTGGCGTCGGGATGCTTAAGGATGTATGGTAAAAAAGTCTAAATAATTAGAAATTGATCAAATTTGGTAACAATGTTCTTCAACATCAAGTGCGAAAACACAATTTTTTTCAAAATTTTCTTCTTAGGAGATTTCTTATGTCCGGAATGTATACCTATATATATATGGAAACGCTATGCTTATACACGTGAACTTTAGTGATTAATTACTCGATAACTGTACAGAAGAAAAATCTTATTTGTATTGTCAAATTTGTCACTAAAGAATATGTTGACCAAATTTTATTAAATTCTTATCATTTTGAAATTTTTTATGTTTTTAGCATGGTTTAGCATGGCAAGTATCGCCTGTACCAAATATTCTTAAGATTTTTTATAAACGTAACACCTCCACGTTTCCCGGGATGAACATGTTTCCATATAGATTCGTGGATAAACCCGCATACGCAGGATCTGTTGAAATGCGCGGTAAGATAGGTACCTACGTCATTTAATGACAAAAAAAACGAGATCCTTCTCGAAGCTTTCACCGACGATTGACGTATTTGAAAGCAGAGACACAAAGAGAGCTCATTACGCGAAATTGCGCAATCTGGCGTAAATCTGCTAGTCCATTCTTGGATGGAGGTCGCGCACTACGCGATTGTTGACTCGCAGTGAAACCACACTGTACCATTTTTTTCTTTCACTCTCTGCCTTCTCTCTGTACGCAATGTCAATATTTGTATCCAATCTTAGTCTTTTTAAGAATCCTACTTCTTTTAGACTACAAATTCAACTGGGTATTGAATAAACTGCCGAAAATAGGTTTGAAACCTTCTCTGGCCAAAAATCCAAGTTCAGATTTGCATCATTCAGTTTTCGACCAGCAGACATTTACAGTTTTATTCAAATATAGATGATGGCATCTTGTTTACGATAGTACTCATGAAAGCAACAGATTTTCCGTGTGGTAATACGCTAGTGGTGAGAATTTTCCTGGGACGATTGGAAAAAAGAAATATTTTCTGCTTTCCATACCCAATGTAAGGTCGTAAATTCAACATTTTAATAATTTATTCAAGAATCCGATCAGCTTCTAGTGCGTCTCCTTTTTCATTATAGACATTTATGGCGTGACTCACGTTTCACGTAAATTTTGTATTAAATTATTGAATCTTTTGATTAACGTAAATGGCTCTTGATTTTATTTCTATTCCCAGAATTGTATCAGAATAATTTTATAATCATTGGAATTAATTATCACGAGCAAAGTCATGAGCACAAAATAACTCATCGTTTTCGATTATTTGGGATAAATATACTGTGCAAACATGAGAGATACCGAGTCGATCAACCTCGGTATAAATAGAAAGATGAATCGCCAAAGGATGCCGTCGGAACGATCCTGAAACTGACTGTCATGAAAAATACATCGTACGGACCCCCCCGTCTTCCCAGTTAGATTTTCGAAACTAACCTTTATTTTTAGTTTTAAGAAAAACAGAAATCTTTTTAGAATTCGACATACGAAAAAAGTAATATTCGGATAAATTTTCGAAACATCGCATATTGCGGTAAACATCGACTCTAAATTTGATGGAATCGAATTTTGAAATCACGAAGTAATCTGAACTTTTCCTCTAGTATTAATTGTTTATGAATAAATTATACTCGAGTTTGAATGAAGATTTTTAAGGTATGGGCGGGGGGGGGGGGGGGGGGGGGTATTTTTAATTTTCATTGCACTTTCATTTAATTTTGTCGTGACTCTATGGATGAATAATAAATCAAAATCAACGATTCTGTGAATTTAAGTATATGGGAAAAAAAACTCTGACGTTAATGAATTTTTATTTCATTTTCAATATTTTTAAATTGTTTGTACATGTTTTTTCCACACTCAAATCGGTGGAGACTCAATAAATAAAAAAAACTGGTCAGCGATACCTTAAGAAACTTGTTAGCTATTGAAATATATTTTGGTTTCTCGATTCCTCAGATGATCCAGTGCTGAGTTATGCGGTTTACCGCAATGTTACCATTTTTGGAATCATCTGCGAAAATTCGCCAACATTGGCTTATTTCTGCATAATAATTAGCAATAATTTTTACAGAATATTCTTCAAATGGTCTTTGATTACGTATCAATTACATGAAAAAATATAAACGCATTGGGTCGTCGAAAAAAATGATGGTAAATATGCTTTCATACAGCAAATTAACTTTGTTTATTAATTACTCGATGTTCTCGTCCCGCGTAGTGTTCTGATTGCATCATTCGTGTCCGCCCAGTTTTGCTGACATAGAATAAAGAAAAGCAAGCCACAAAAAATACAAAAAACGTTAGTATAAAAACGATTAATCCGTGCCGAAGGAGTCACTCGTGCATCGAGATTTTTGACGTTCATGTTATAGAACAATTTAATCCGTTACTTCCGGCGAATACAATGATCCAGCGAGTCGATGGTAAGAAATGAGCTCAGTCATTCCTGAAAATAAACGCTCATTGCATCGTCCGTAGTCCTCGTTTTGATCCCGGTTTAATTTGAGTCTTCGTGTTCGTGGCATGCCGAACTGTTCTTCGCTTAACAACGCTATGACGAAGCAAAGAAAAAATAATCATAGAGACAGTCATCGAATAGTGGAAAATAGTCCTTGGCGGGCTTTAATGTCGGTAGTGAGCCCGCACCGCCCTCGCTATTTCTCAGGCACATTCGTTGTCAGCCGTTTCACGTTTCTCTTTTCTCCCACCACGAAGATCACGAAGATGAGAACGAGCGAACTGAATACGGCAGTTCCGCTGAGCATCGCTTTAGCACTCTCCTTCCGACAATACAGCGCGTGGGTGGAACTTTCAAGCATAGGAAATAACAGAAAGAGCAAGAGACACCGAATTAGCAACTCGTGGAAATGCGTGTGAAGAACCATACCAGCGCAGGAGGGTGCACGATGAGTCGTCGGCATCCACCCACATATAAGCTCCCAAACACACAGAGACCCCGCCGCTTACCCGTATTTTCTCGCCTACATACACATGCATTTCCCCTCATTTTCTTTATTTATCTTCCGATTTATCCTACTCTCCCTGCATGCTAGCGTTGCGAACATCTGACACGGAGAAATTTTCGATTCTCTCTGTGTTTCCGAGCCTAGACAATCATCGATGGTTCAAATTTCATCGCGACCTTGTAGGGGCGCGAGAAAGATGATGAAGGAAGAACCAACCGCAACGACCGATATGTGTTCAACTGTTTCGACCCTGTCAACGGACACGCTAATGAGGATGAGATTTTAGGCATGAAGCAACAACGAAATAATCGTTGAATACGTGAAATTCATACATCTGACTCTTGAGCTAATAGTCTGGAGAGACGCGGCAGCGTCTCGATGCCGAGTATTAGAAAAGTAGTTTTTATCCGACGAAGACGAGACGTGCAATGTACCTATACTCGAGATGAGATGATTTCACTGGTAACCAGAAGAAACATTAAAATAAATTAATCGAGTCGATAAAATAGCTAACAAACTTGGTTCGCAAATGATTTTAGTTGATCTCTCGTGGCTGTAGCGCAAAAACAATAAACGCCTGGCTAAATAACGATACCGATGGGAACAATAACGAAGGGAAGAACTGTGCTCGATTACGAGCCACCATGATGTATTTTTTTCCGAAATATAACGAATCTTCGAATAATATTCTTTGTATAAAAGAATCTCCAGCCATTTGAATAGGCACCCGGCTATTCCATAATTCAATGTTCATACTATTCTGAAGTACTACATTACGACGACAGAAAATGGTGTTGAAAAAGAAAATAATAATAACAATAATATGAGAAGATGATGCGAACGATGGGGGCGCGTTGAGGCAACTTTTCGAGGCTGTTGCGAAGCGTCAAGGCCCTAGACGCCCATAGAGCAACGATTTTTTCCCTTTTGTCCTAGTCGATTTTCTACCGTCTCTACACGAACATTCACGCGTCTATGTTCATGAATAAGATGGAGCGAGAGCGCGATTACGGTCAAGATATTTCTGGTGATCGAAGGTCAGTCTTCGATGGCGCGCCATGTGAGTTCGTGCGAGCAGCGTTGCAGATTTCCGAAAAATGGGTTATTTGGGTGTACAGCTTCGCTCATTAGCCGGACGCCATAATTAACCTTAAGCGTTCGCTACAGCCGCGTAGTCCTTGAGGAATTTGTATCGAAATTATGAGAATTAGAAAAACGTGAATCATAAAAATCGACCAAATGGCATCCATCATTAGTTTAAGCCGAAGAGAAAATAAATGCCCAGACATCGTCAACGATGCGCGATTTAGTGTTCTACTAACTACAAACTATATGAGCGAGAAAGACCCGGCAAAAAAAAGAAGTAGAAAAGGACCGTGAGGGTTAATTCGATAAGGCTTCCGTGTTATTGGCTAAACAACGGCGAACGGCGAGACGTTGACGGTCGCCGACGCCGACGAGGACGATGGCGCGGGTTACTGTGTCAGACTGTCTGGAGTCCGGAGTCTAAAACGAAACACTGTTTGAATACGCGTGGTCGATGATTGCGGAAGACACTTTTACATATGTAACGTCTAAACTGTGCATAATATATGATATAGAAATATTACAATCCTGAAATAATATTGCGTTATTGAAACAGTGTTTGCATTCGGAATTTCATTCAATCACGTGTTTAATATTATTTTCTATATATACTAGGGTGTGTCATTTCAGGGCAAACATTTTTTTTTTCAGGTGCTCACTCAAAAATCTTCAGTTTATACGTAAAAAAAAATTGTCGCGAAAGGAGAACTCGGTTAAAAAATATTTAGAGGTTCATCGTCGGCCTTATGGTTTTCCCGTTTAAATAACATTGAAAATGTGCTTCCTTTCATTGATATTGGTATTTCTCAGTCCGATTTCATATCGTGGGGTTGTGTGGGTGAGTTTTTGAAGGAAATTGAATTGGCTACAAAAAAAGTCCTTTGAGAAAAAACGTTCAAGTCAACTGTTTCCGATTTAAATCTACTAATCGACTGATTTTTCAAAGATTTCGTAAATGAAAATTTTATATGAAATTGAATTTCCTTTTAAGCAAGTCATGTGAATTAAATTTTTCGATTCAACCTTTCACGACTGACGTGAGCTCACGATATATTTTACGAATAAATGTTCTAGGAAATTTTTCTACAGCCATAGAATTATCTTTTAATACCTATTATAATATTATATATTAAGAATATTGAATGTACGGTCTCGTAATTTTGTTTTTCCAAATTTTTAATTTCAGATTCAGATTCGTAGTTAGTTACCCGAAGAACTTTTAAGTACCCAGTTTCACAATCATCAAAAAAAAACTTGATGTATTTTGTCCACCATATTATATCGGTGAACTGGAGTTATCGAATTTTAATTTCGATTTTTAATGAGCAAAACCAAAAGCCTTCGAGTACTGAATTTTATAAAAATCATCAAGAAAATGCTGCAGGCCAGCAAATTTAACACAATCTACAATTTTATTTATGCTTTATGGAAATTCGTTTTTGTTCGTCATCAGCTGTACAATTGTAAGGTGATTCGAAAATACTTGTGAATAGCAAAAAACTGGTCGGGAACACGCACAATGTCCGCAAAAAATACAAGAAAAAACATTTACTATCTAATCGGAATTGAATCGAAAAAATTAAATGAAAACAAATTATCGAATATTCGGGATGTTCTGATAACAAATTATCTGAATCTGAAATAAAAAAATTGGATTAAAAGAAAATTACAAGACCATATATTCAATATTCTTAACATCATAATAGGTAAAAAGAAAATTCTATGGCTAAATGGAAAAATTTCCTAGAACATTTATCCGTAAAATATATGTTGAGCTCATGTCAGTCGTGAAAGGTTGAATTGAAAAATTTACTTCACATCACTTGCTTAGAAGGAAATTAAATTTCATATAAAATTTTTATTTACGATATCTTTGAAAAATCAGTCGCGAAGTAGATTTAAACACATGTTTTCATCTAAAATTCGTTTTGAATAGTAATAGTTCGAAAAAAGTTGACTTGAACGTTTTTTTCTCAAAGGACTTTTTTTGTAGCCAATTCAATTTCCTACAAAAACTCACCCACGCAACCCCAGGATATGAAATCGGACTGAGAAATACCAATATCAATGAAAGGAAGCACATTTTCAATGTTATTTAAATGGGAAAACTGTAAGGCCGATGATGAACCTTTAAATATTTTTTAACAGCGTTCTCCTTTCGCGACAATTTTTTTTTATGTATAAACTGAAGATTTTTGAGTGAGCACCTGAAAAAAAAATGTTGCTCTGAAATGACACACCCTAGTATATACATGATTTTGTCGTTATCTTTGATTCAGCTTGGAACATTTTTGTGTTTTTCACTTTTGTAAAAACCGAAGAGCTATTTTTCATATTTTATATCCCTTTTGTTGTTAGTCTCGCAAACAACGCAAAAATTCACCCATGGAAAAAATGACAATTGAAGTCAACATTTTTCAGTCAGCATTTGGATTAATTTTCCGAGAACGAAACTGTCGCAGGTTTGCTTAGTTTTATGTGAAAAAATACTTTATTTCTAAATGTTTAACTTTGTTTGGAAAAAAATTAGGAAAACTTACAATATACTTTCACTATATCACGTTACCATCGCGATACTATCATAGAATTTACGAACTGGGCATGAGTTCGTAAATGAAAATGAGTTTTGTTTTAGTAAATTTTCTCTTCTTGTTGATTTTGTGTGTGTGTTTTGTTAAACTCGGAAGAAGAGTTTTCTGTATTAATGGTGATGAAATGAAATAAAAACAACATTCTTATTCCTGATTTCTTGAATTTATAATTGATTACAAAAGGTTCTCAATCTCAATAAAATATCGTCAAGGTAACTTTGTGAATATACTAAAGTATCTGTGTCTATCGGTCGATATGATTGATGCTTTCTGACATCGTGAGGGTATGATGAGTCTTTATTGGCGATCCACACTAAGCATGCGACACCTCGCAGATTTTTCTTGAACTGCTGGGAGTGCAAAGCAGGTGACCTGTCATGTAATATTAATGTCGTTGAGTGGTTTTTGGAGCAGTTATCAACAAAAATGTACGTATTCATAAATTTGTCGAAATTTGAAGTACGACTGGTACCAAAATTGCACTTCAATAGCGCCATTTTTGCGAGAGACACGAGCGCCGCCATCTATAGTGTGGATCGCCAATTGAGAACTTCTTTCACTCGTCATACATTTCTGCACTTTCTGAGTCGAGTGAATTTCTTTTGTCTATAGCCCATGTGAAGGTTGTCTCGCTACTGCACTAATTCTTTCAATAGTCAAGTAGTTTGGTTAAGTTACGCTCATAAGTCTATACTGAGACTTGTTTCATTTATGAGCCTACTACTTGAAGTATCTTAAAATCGTGTTAAAATGGCGATACTAACAAATAGTATCCATATTGCTTAACACAAGCCTGTTAAGATATTTTATTCGCTTTTGTAAACGGTTTTTGAGTCAAAACACATCCAACTAGTTTTGTATTGATTTTTTATTCGTTCATGATCTAAATTGTATCATTAATTCTGTTTGTTATACCAAACCAGATGGAAGAAAACTCTCTAACAGGGCATGTGGAAAGTACCATTTTGTAAAATCATTTTTTTCTATGAAAATAACTCCTCGACAGCCATCACGATTATGAAGACGCGATAATTGTCGCTCTACCAAATTCATGAGATGTCTTCATGGTGTATGGTTTTTTAAGACACATGTGCATTGATTTCAGTGAACATGAATCGTACTTAATTATACGTATGTGTTTGTTTATTTTTTAATTGTTAGTTTTTGGAATTCGGGTAGCTCTATCGATCAGGCATTATCAGACGTTCATCGTCACTGTGGCAAAAGGCAAGTTCTGATGAACCGACTTGAATAAATTGTATGATTTACATTAGTATTTTCAAAAAAATATTTTGACGTTTCACACATATCGATAAAATTGTCGTTGGATATTTACAAAATGTTTATTTCAATTTTTGATTCCTCCTTCCTTTCGACGGTTACAAATAAGTCAAACGCTTTCGTAACGAAATATTCAACGAACGATTATGCTCATTGTAAATACCTACGAAGGGGTGGGGTTCAATATGTCGAATAACTAAATTGTAGCACAGTCGATATTTCGAAATTTTAAAAATTGTGATATCAGTTTGGAGAAAAATAAGTAATTCGAAATTCTTATTCCCGATCGACTATTCAGCAGATTGCGTGTTTAATCAAAAATTCCTTCTTTGGATTCGTATTTACCCGAAAATATATATTTCAATAGTTTTCATTTCAAATACAATTTTAACAGACCATCCGAATGTCAAAAGTTCATATTTTCGAATTCAAAATGGAGAGTAATTGTTTTACAAACAGACCAGAATAGAGTAGAAAAAATGGAAAGTGAATTTTTCGAGCTTATAAAACTTAGATATGCAGAATAGCGATAGCTCGAAAAGGCGAAAGTCAAAATGGTGATGTTTAAAATTGCGGATCATCGGTCTGAGTAAATGAGTGAGTGAGATGCGTGTATTTGGAGCTCCACTGCATTTCTTTATTTTGATCGATCGACTTTCTAACGTTTCGCTATTTAGACTGTTCGACTTTTTGGTGTTTCAGTATTTCAGTAGTAATTTATGAATCGAAAAAGTGATAGTCGAATTTTCGTAAAATCGATATTTTAGTCATCGTCCTATGGGCGATTGTTACATTCTATTTTCGATGTAAACGTGCTTCGAACCTTGCAGTTTCTGCTGTATTTATTTTTGGCATTCAAAGCTCTAGTTGAATCTATCTGTCTCCATATTATCATTTAAAGTTTATAAACTCGAGATTTTAGCTGTTCGAAATTTTAGTCATTCCAACATTTGATCCCCACCCCCTACGAAGGTGTAGAAAAACCACTTTATCAACATTTCGAAATTGAAAGCGACATTGTTAAGATTTTGCAGCCATGTTAACGATATAATATCTGCCTGATATCGAAAAAGTGACAACATATACTACTCAATCGACCATGATCGACTCGGTGAATCGATTCATTGCGTCTTTACGATGCAACATTTTTTTACATTCCATATCTCTTTACTCGATATTTCCTCGGAGTATAAGTCTGTTTTGTTTGTCTTTTTGATTAAACGAACGAAATATTAGTTGTCAAGTAAAAGCGATCGATTCATAACACATGTCTTGATAATAATGTAGCAGAGATAAGCCTGAACTGTCGCCATCATCGATGAATATACGTTACCCGATTACGCCGTAATAAGCCGGAAGTTTCTTGGAATGTATACAGATTGTAGATAAATAGAATTCCATTGACATCGATCATATAATAATAAAAAAGGAATTTGCACCTGATAGTTCAATGGATATTATAACTCGTCGATCTTCGCCGATCTGAGAAATGATGCGCAGGAACAAATCAAAATATCAAAAATAGATATCTCTGCAAATTTCATTGAAGTTCTCTAATAAGAAATCGACAGATTGAGAAGTCCCGAAATACGCGTTGCTCCATTTCTTGTATGGAAATACATTGAAAGCAACTGCATGCCCATAAAAAGGAATCAGCAGGGTTTTGCAATATTCAACGGACGTGAAACGCCTCGTATAGCGAATGCAGCATGTATGTACGTCACAAAGTAAGATCTATTTCCAGAGGCACAATTTAATTTTATGACTTTTAATTGCGTCACAGGATGTCTGTTTACGTTCCCAAATTGCAGGTCACGGAGTTCGTCATGTGGCATGTGCCGTACACAGATTGTATATAGAACTAAAATGGACTTAGGCTAGAAACTACGTAATAAAAAGTAGTTATTAGCCGGTTGAATACAGCATTTAGCACGTGCATTAAGTCCATAACGAGCGGGATATGTACCCATCCATATATCTGCATATTGTAGAGAGAAAAGACGCCTACTGGCGGCCAGGTCACCAATAAGTAGACAGCTACGTGTATTGTCTGCATAAAACATTTATATAGCACATCTCACGTCTCTCTCTCTCTCTCTCTCTCTCTTCCTCTTTTCGCCCTCGTTTGCCTTTCCTACCTCGAATCGACTGTTTGACGGGGCGTCCGTATTTGCATAATTGCCGACTGGGGTAATTTGCTTGTCGTTACTCATTTTTCATAGCTTTTAGAAAGAAATATATGTTAAAGGGAAGAGGAGTGAGGAAGAAAGAGCTGAATAAAAGAGGAAAAGGGACATGGTTCGTGTGGCGACAGAGGGCTATTTTGTAATGAATAGCTTGCACGGTTCACATTTTTTCCCCGGTATGCGCATACATATGTATGTTATTCTTTCGCTTCACACGGAACAAACGTATTCGAGTAAGTAGAGTGATTTGGGGGATAGCTTCGTTGTGAAAAGCTCGGAATAATTACGAAATAATTGACAATTGATAGATAGAATTTCTAGATGACGTAACGTCATCGAGAGACTGGGCAGAGTCTTGGGACGAGTACATTGACAGCCCTGTCGTCTGCTATACTTTCTCTGAATAAACCAATTCGCAGTGGTGGGGGTAAAATTTTCATTTTTTTTCCTACCAAAAATATTCATCATTGGGTACTATGGCGCAAAATGGACACTTAAGGATTTAAGCAAGTTTCATTGATGAGCATATGGTCTTTGAACTATTTTTGAGTCCCGAAATTGATGACCAATCCTTGTTTCCCGAATTTCGTAACAAAAAAATTTTGGGGCAAAACGGACACAGCCCCTCAGAGGCATACAAATCGAAAAACCGACATTTTTCGAAATACAACCGTTCCAAGTGACTGTTCCCGAATAAAATGTAAACTCTCGGTAATATGGGAAAAGAAATGGGACTACTCAGGCTCCATTCCTTGGATGTAAATGAAAAAAAATTTTCGAAATGTAGCAATTTAGCAGACAGAAAAAAAAGCTCACCAAAACAGCCAAATCCTCGTCTTCTGAAAACGTTTCTTGCATTTGTTGCGAAGGGTTATATTCGTCGCCCTCCGAAGATTGGATTTACTGTGCAACATGCAAAAAATGGACACAGACCTTGTGTACGGGTGTTGAAGACGAAGATGTCAGCTGTGAGTGCGATTTTTGTATAAAATGAATAAAAAACCTTTTTTCCTTATTCGTACTTTGATTACTATTGTGGTTTTTAAAAATAAGTCAAAAAAGCGAATGGATAATGAGAAAGTAGTTTGGGATCTATTTTGCTCTGAAACTTGAATTTTTTGGGGATGTCACCGTGGAATTCAACAATTTACCATGATTTATGTCAGGTCATAGCTTTATGGTCAGGTCATGGTTTGGAACCGAAAAAAAAATTTTATGCATTATATGAAATTTCAGTTTCGGGAAAGTCCATTTTGCCCCAGAATTCAACTTTATGGGGAAAAACGGACACTGTGTCCGTTCTGCCCCATATTACCCTACATGTAGGAGAGGTTTGACCAGCGATCGATCCATCAATGGCGTTAGTTTTCTTTTTATATAGAGACGATCAGAGAATGAAAAAGAAGAAGTTAGTTTTAAGGTGGTTCCTCCACGAGACAGTTAAATTAGGAAATTATTTAAATTTGGCGTACGGATTTTTTAACATATGAACAACACCTCTATAAAATTTTAACAAGTTTCACCATCCTGAACCCGAGATATATGTAATTGAAGTTGATTCTACCGCTAGTACTAAAATTAGGAAGTTTATAAAAAACGAGGAGGAGCTAGAGCAGGATATCACAGATATTGTGACAAAAAATCAAGGTGATTGACCATCTAGTTTGACAGATATAGTCTCGAGAAGTACGAACGTTTAGGCTGCATACGATATATTTTGCAAGCGAACAAGCGAATGTCGTCTGTATAGGCAACCTTTTCTGTGTGTTGAAGCGTAGCCCGGATAGTTCCGTCAAAAAATTTACTCGCGATGCCAGATCAAAAATATTTTTAGAATAAATTTTACGAAAGCAAATGATATTTGTACTATATCTGCTGGCACCGAGTACGTATATAGGATCTTTGCAAAGTTAATGATTATGATCCGAACGAATTATCAACCCTTTTAATATGCAGACGCTACATAACTTTTGGTTGGGGCTGTCGCAGGGGATCGACCTTAATTAATCGGTCGTGAATTTAAAAAACGGACGTGTAGGTATCGTTTGGTTGTCAATTAAATTATCTTTTCATAATTTTTTTAGTTTGAGTATATTATTTCTTCCGTGAATCGATTTGAACCTACATATACAATACATATACTGTAAAAAAGGGGCAACAAAAAGTCTGTGTCGAGGGAAGAAGTCAAAGGAACGCGGTAGTGGAATCGTTTTTGCCCATGCTAAGAATTCTATTCGTCTACGGATCGCCATTGAATATAGGATCTCGATCACCAAAACAAAGACATGCTGCTGTAATTAGCTTATTCAAGCGAGGGTTTGATCTTGAAAAAATGTTGTTCACCATTAATTTATAACAATAGTCATCGATTTTATTCCGTAAATTTGAGCTGTCATGATTTTCACTTTTTAGCTAGTAACTGCTAGGAACGCTCTTCAACAAAGAAGTTGGAGAAGGAATCAAAAAGCAATGTCAAGAAACATAAATTATATCGTCATCTAGGCGCGCAGCGAAGAGTCAGGCGAAGCAGCATGCGTTGTTTATGCCTGACGGCTTTATTGAGTCTACTCTCACGGCTCATAGCGCCCCGAGACCACCCAGTTAACAGAAAAACAAGTAAATGCAAGCGGGAAAGAATGGATATAAAGCCAGAACTCTGCCTACCCAACGAAGGGAAACTTCTAACAAAACAGAAAATGTGCATTCGAGAACTTTCATTCCCAGGAAGAAACGGATGAATTAGGTGTCAAAATTATGACTTATTTATAATCGGCCAGTACCAATTGATGTTAAGTCGAAAGGAAGATGAATGGTGATAGAGTAAACTTCATGGAATTGAGTAAATTACTAAACGAGCTGTGAACCTACTCACATTCCGGTAACTTCTAGAACCCATTTTATAAAATGTTCACAAGTTCTTTAAGTGCTTATTTCGAATCAGCGCGATGTAAACATGAATTAGACCGATTTGATAAATGTGAAAAGTAGAGGAAAATAATAGAGGATTCAGAGCGGTAGCGGAGGTGGATAAACGTCGATGCGTATCAGCAACAGCAGTTGGAAAAGCGCTGCGGCTAGAACACGTTTAATCCGTGCATGTGTGCGCTAATTCCGCAAACCACCTGTTGAGTCGAAAGGGGCTTATGTCCTGAATAGGGAAATTTCGCTGTTTCATCGTCACCTCCTCAACAGCTCCTTTTGACTGGCAGATACATCGGAGCTTCTATTATAATCTAATCAGTCATTGCACATCGCTACTTATAGTTGCGGTATGTGCTGAGCTTCGTGCCAAATGAACGTAACAGGTACATTTATAGTAGCATTTATATGAGAATGTCATAACGATGTTCGTATGCACTCTAAATCTAATGTCGTTGACACATTGAATCTAACACTTTCGGTGGTCTCACGTGCGTATTTATGTCACTTGACACCCTCGGTTGAATTGATTGGCTTTTGTTTTTTTTTGCGTATGCTTTTCCATCCTATTTAAGAGGGATGGATCAGTCGGTATATCGCAGCCATGAGTGCGAGAGAGATAGTTGAAAATTTCGAAATCGAAATTCTTTGACGCAGTTTGACCGATTAAAAAACGGCTCTGTCAGTCGATTTTTGTCATCGTTCTGCGTAGGCTGACAGAGCCTTTTTTTAATCGATCAAAGTGTGTCAAAGAATTTCGATTTCGAAAATTCCAAGTGAGGTTACCGACTGATCCATCCACTTAAGCGTCCCAACGATCCATCAATTACCTTTCCCTTAACAGTATATTTTATTGCCGACCGTTATATGTAGATTTTAATTCGAACGATTCTTTTCTCAACGGGAAAGAGGAGTTTGCGGCTCTGACGAAATGTCAACAAGGGAAACTGTAGAGTTTCCTAGAATTATCTCACTTCCGTTGTCTCATTGTGCTTATGTATGACTATGTGATCTAGAAAGAAAAAAACAAATGTTTATGCACAAGAATATGAACAAGCCAGAGCTGAGGCTTGATCAATGTGGTGCGCTCTGTTTTTTTTTTTTTAATTTTTTTTTTATATCACCGGCACACAAAAAAAAAGTGGTCAGTAATTTTGACTAGACCCATGTAATTCTATGTATTTTGAAACGCTGAATCAGAATTCGGAGCCAGTTCAGCACCTACACCCACCAATTTTGAGTAAATTGCGAAAAACTGCTAAAATTGTAAAATACGTATTTTTGCATGCATGATTTTTATGTAATTTAATGCGGTGAATTTAAATACAGAGTTATTTTAGCTTATACACCTTCAAAATATTCAGTAAGTAAAAAAAACGCATTTTTGAGCACTTTTTCTTTGAAGCAGACCTTTCGTATCGATTCAAGTGTTTCTTAATTGGATTCTCGGCGCCCGTTTGTATCCGGAGACACGGTAGCGTCTTGACGCCGACCATTAAAAAAATAGCTTTTGAATGACGAAGGCAAAACGTGGAGAGCTCCAAGATTGAGCGGTTTTATTTAATATACGCGATTCGTTATTGTAAACAGTCGTTTGAACATGCAAGTGCATGTGCAATGAAACGATATAATTATCGTTTCATTTTTAATGCGTAGAAAAATTCACACGTTTGCCCATACAGAAATGTAAGGATGCAACAAACAGCTTCGTTAAAAACTACAATAATTGCTATGTTTTTTGTTACTAGAATTTTCTGAATATAATTTCAACCATTTGTCATTGATGATGGATTTATCCTCTTCATTTTTTCCAAAGGTTTTTCTTGGGAAAAACCCTTGGAAAAGGCCGAAGGGGTGATCTCCATAAAAATGAGGCCCTCGAGTGGGCTCGGGCCTCTGGGGTCAGAGGACACGAGCGAAGACGCGGAACGGGCAGTCTGACTTCACCGGATTAATCCTCGGGACCTCTCAACTTACTTGCTGATCAGAGTCCATCATTGTTTTGTTTCGAGTCATACCTATTCTTGTATTCTCAATTATTAATAGAGGAGTTTACTGTTTTGTGGACTACATATATTTTCTTTACTCTGAATAAATATTACTTCTACGCTCCTTCGTTCCGAAATTGGATATTTTTCTTTCTACAACCTCGATATGAAATCAATGACAACGCTCATCATTTTTTTTTGGTGTCCCAGATCATCCGAATCTTTGCGAGAGGAATACGAGAAAGGAAATAAGAAGGTCAAAAATTCAATTCAACACACAAAAATGGTTGAAAAAAAGATGGATCTATGAATAAAAACTTGTACAACAGCTGGGTGTGCAAATATATAAAAAAATACGAGAGGAAGCATGACTTTCCAATTGGGAATTCCACGGAAATGTCTCGTTTGTGGTTCCGCGGTCGACAGTATCGCGGATGCTGGATAAACCCAGCTAATATTTACCGGGCTATCTCGTTTACTACTTCCGATTTTTTTCTTCGCATTATACGCTTTATTCCATGATATTCATCTGTCCGTCATGATCTTCGTTGTTCGCTAGTTTTTCGAGATTTATTTCGGAGTTTTCATCCCTCGATAAGAGATTAAAGCATCTGATAACCAAAGATCCGATAAGATATCTTCCGATAATTCTTCTACGAACTTACCATTGTGCATAATTTTTTTTTCTGATACGGTTGATAGTCCAATATCATTGGGAATTCCCGGTGAATACATGTGAATCTTGATGCAAACGCGATTAAGCATGTCCAAACGTACAAGAATATTGTTTTCGTTTCATTCTTAACCACTTTAAGTTCGAAATCAGTTTGTTCGTTGGAAACTTGGTAATTCCCTATGAAACTCACAAACAGTCAATATAACGGGTAAATAATAAAATCTTTAAAATATCACAGTTCATTTGATTTCAAAGCGTTATATAGAGATAAACGAAACGTGGGAAACCACTCCACTCAACCAAGAATATCTCAAGCGCGGGAGTTCCCTGCGAGCCTTCGACAAAACTTGCGTCTTCGGTTTATTCTACTCCGGGGATTTTCAATTTTTTAACGTCTTTATCGAGGAAACGATTATTTTTCCTTAACATCTTTCGTAACTTTTCACTTTTGCCTTTTTGAAAATCGAAGGGGGAGCGACAGCCGAAACGCAATAAAAAAGAAAAGGAATCTGGACTACGCAGAATCTATCAACACTAATTTAATTTGTGGGACCGCGGAGTTAATCGATCATCGGTTTTTGTAAATGAAATTCTTTTTCGGACTGTTTCATTTTAGTATTCTAAATTTTTCTCAAAGAAGCGTAACTTACCTGCAAAAAAGAATTTGCTCAACGGCCTTGAAACAGCCGGCTTGTGTACCACGAAATTCTACATCATCGATTTTTCTTAATGTATGCTGTTAAAGCGAAATACATATTCAAGCAAAGCAGTCGGTCAACAAAAGAAAAAAATGCTGAAAATTAAAATTTGCAAATTGCTTCCTCAAGATGGTCAAGATGCACGGTGCTGAAGATGCACGATGCTCAAAGCTTACTCTATGAGGTGCAATTTTTTTTTCATTTTGGCTTCCTCATAGGGGAAGCTTTCAGTATTGTTTTAAAAGCTTGAGAAAACAATTTGTTAATTTTAATTTTTTTTAAATAAAGATTTAACTTATTTATCGATTTTTAACTTTTCCAAATTTCAAAAACATATATCAGCTCTATGATTTTTTTTCTAAATTTGTATTTATAATTCAATTTTGAAAAGGTTTATTACGCAAAATTATATATAAAAATATCGTTATATTATTATTTTGCATTTTAGTTGGTTTTTAGCCAAATATGTTCATGATAACGTAAGAAGGTAGGATCTCTGAAAACTGTAAAGCAAAGTTGAAAAAAATACTATACTTGGTATTATTCAAATACGATCATTATAATTTTAATTTTTATATTGTTTAACCTTTTCTAGTTCAATGTGAACGTGCTTAAAATGTCTTACAATTTTTTAAAATAATATTTATAAGACATGTTTTCCTTTGTGTGTGTCTGTGTATATTCATGTACTGTAAAATTGAAACACATATTACTTTGTATCTAAGCTTCTGTTTTCAAGAGATGTTAATCTTTACAACTTCTCGAATCTCTGCATTTTTTTAAACATAATATTAATACATTACGAATTTCACGTCATTTTAGGGGAAACGCAAACTTTTTATATATTTTAAAAATAAGAAAAAAGTATGTGGTTATTCACAATCTCGGCTCGGATTCACAGTCAGTTTTGAAATACAAGTCGGTTTTTAAGTCTCGTTTTCATCAACATTTTTTTTTAAATAATTGTTTCGGTTTGTTTGGGGTGCATGTTTAGTGAGGGGATGACAAAATAAAAAATATAGCACCTCATAGAGTAAGCTTGAGCGTTGTGCATCTTGAGCACCGTGCATCTTGACCATCTTGAGGAAGCAATTTGCAAATTTTAATTTTCAGCATTTTTTTTGTATACAAGGAAATAATGTATTTTCTCTACCTTCTTTTACGAACATAAATTTATCTCTTTGTTTAAATCCATTAAAAAAAACTGAATGAAGAGCCATCAGAAAAAACAGTCGGCAACTTTCAATTTTCATCGTTTTTCTATTTACATTTAAATTAAATAATTCCAACAACTTTGCTGGAAAGTATAGAGAGACTTATACACGATATCTTACAAAATTTCCAAAAATTAAAGCGGTTATACAATTAAAAAAAAAACTCATATTTTCGTAAAATTAAAAAAATCATAAAAATTAAACCGCTCAACCTATATTTCCCAAATTCAATACCAACCTTCCTATTATGATAATCTATTTATAAAAAAAATTAGTAATAAATCTTAAAATTTTCGAAAGTTAGAGCGTCGACACCCTTTTCATGAAAATTTCAAAACGTCGTAGGATATGTATTTTTTTACAAATTCTGACAAAATTATCAGACAATGAAGAGCTCGTTTCGCACATCCGTGCGAAACGGTAGCCCTGTATCTCAAATCGTTTTCGAGTTATAAGCGTTTTAATTTTGCAGTGCCATGACACACACACACACGCACACACGCGCGCGCGCACACATCCGGACATTTTTTCTAGATATGATTTTTCGATGTTTTAGGACATTTTGAGCACATTAATATTGAAAACTGGAAAAAAAAATTTTTCATCATCACATAGCTTCCTCTATGAGGAAGCAAAAACAACTCCATTCTATTGATCGAGAAATGTTTAGGTTTGTTAAGCATGATTGATGCTTCATGTAACATGCAAATCACATATCGATGAATTTATAATAACCATAATTCTGATGATGAGGAAGTAATCAGTTACAGCATAAATGATAATGAAATATGAAAATAATTTGTTTTGAGTATTAACTGTACGAGCTTCATGAGCGTTTCAATTATTAAGGAAGCTCATGCGTTACTTGTGATTCAAAAAAGCAACTGAACTTTTATACTCTTTTGATGAGCAAAGAAGCGAATAAAATTTATTCTCGCAATTATGAAAATGATGTGTAACTTATTTGTTGAGATTGATAAATTTTTAATATAATTATTAACGTTTAAAATACTTTCGTAGTAAAATCGTCAAGAAACATGTGACAACAGCCATTTTTTATTTATATGTGTATGCATATCTGTATTTTGAACCAGCTGGCTCATGGTGTTGTCAAACCTTCCACTGTTTATGTCGTTATTACGCATTAGCCACAAATAAGTGTTTTTATTTTTCTATTTCCAAGCCATTTTTGCCGGTAACAAGGCTTTCTCAAGACATCATTGGTATCTAAACACATTATATTTTCTTATTTTCGTTTTTCGCTCTTTAACCCTTTGAAGCATAGTGACATACTGGTATGTCACCTACTTCCACTCTGTTTTTCTTCAATCGAATTGTTTTTTAGTGCCTAACAACGAATGTAAATGTATTTTTAGGATGTTCGGAGATCAATCGTGACTACTTTACCGCTATTAAGGGCTTATGTTGCACTTAGCGGACGTTAATAATCACTACAGTGCAAAAAAATACATTTTTCAGCCAATAAATGTAATTGTGCCTAAACTAGCAGGTAAACAATAAACAAAAAATGAATTCAGAGACGTTTTTTTGGGTCGCTGATTATGAATTCGAGCTCAAAATCCAGGAATTCAAAATGGCGGATACGGAGTTTCATTTTCATCACGCTTTTTTGAGCATTTTGATTCGTAATCAGCGACCCCAAAAACCCCGAAGTACCAATTTTTGCTCTGATCAAATGATTTTTTGTATTCTCGATCCGCCATATTGGACCCGCCATCTTGAATTTCCAAATTTTTAGTGCAGATTCATAATCAGCGACCCCAAAAACCCCCGAGTACCAATTTTTGCTCTGATCAAATGATTTTTTGTATTCTCGATCAGCCATATTGGACCCGCCATCTTGAATTTCAAAATTTTGAGTGCAGATTCGTAATCAGCGACCCCAAAAACCCCCGAGTACCAATTTTTGCTCTGATCAAATAATTTTTTGTATTTTCGATCCGCCATATTGGATCCGACATCTTGAATTTCCAAATTTTGAGTCCAGATTCGTAATCAGCGACCCCAAAAACCCCCGAGTACCAATTTTTGCTCTAATCAAATGTTTTTTTGTATTTTCGATCCGCCATATTGGATCCGCCATCTTAATTTCCAAATTTTTAGTGCAGATTCATAATCAGCGACCCCAAAAACCCCCGAGTACCAATTTTTGAGCTGATTGCACGTAAGGAAAAATGTATGCTTCAAAGGGTTAATGTAGGGAGGATCCTATTTCATTATATCGAAATCGTCGCACAGGAAGAAGTGTGCCTGCCATAAGAGCCTATGAATAATTTATTTTTCAAAAAATGTGAGTTTTGCTAATTGTTTTTTCGACAACTATATGGTAGATCCTATAATAATTCGGGGAATAGATGCACGCTGTATATTTCTAGCATATTTCAAAATTTCAACTCTTAAAAATGGAATTTTCGATTTCCAGTAGATTCTCATGAACTTCCTTAACGAACTTTTTTCCCTCATTGTTACTCGAAAACAATGGAAAAAGTATTTAGCACGATATTCTTTTTCATGTGTTTAACATAAATGAATAGTGTCTAGGAAAATGTGTGTTCTGAAAAGTAAGCTCGGTGTTAAGTTTTCTCTGTTTTTTTTTTCACCGCTTTTAGCTGTGAGATAGCGCAAATCCGTAGGTAAGCAACGTCTCCGAATGGTGCTAATGACGGCAGTATAAAAATTGAACATTGCAAATAACAGTATATAAGGTGATCGATATTTATTATTTATTAGTAGCCAGTGACTTCTTCATTCACATCGGAATGAGGGTTTTCAGCGATCACGATAGTGAACGAGATCAAAGGTGAAAATTCATGTTACGGCAAACACTTAATTATGCGCGCTTGAGCTCAACCAGTGTTTCGCAGAATATATTGCGATTCAATTACAATTCGCTGTGACACACACACACGATGTTGAGCACATGCTCATATGTACATCAGGGTGGCCCTTGATATGGTTTAAAAAAAAATTGATCGCGCCACCCCCCAAAACGGTTCCAAATGATAAAAAAAAATCTACGCAAAGCCGCAGCTACGTCCGTTAAGAGGAAGACGTGCCTGTAAGCATGAACTTACAAGGAAAGGTACTTTAGTGCCCGCCTCCGATTTTGATAATTTTTTTCTATATTATAGTCCATCCAAAAATAAGAGATACGTATTTTTTTTTATCGGCCGAAAATTATTTTTAAGGGGTGATATCAACCCTCAAAGTTGAGCATGTTGTTTTGCGTCTGGTAGAGTGTTTCATATAGAACCACTCAACCGATCGAAACGAAACCAATTGCAAAATGTTCGGCATGTCAAATAACCCATATGACATGTCCAACTTCTTATGCACCCTTACTGCAAAGGAATGAACCACCCCCGAATATTCGGAATTTTTTCGCATAACAAAAACTTACAATCCGATTTTAATAAAACAAACGCCATTTTGCAGAGCGAAAAAAAATAAAATCGACGTGTTTTTGGGTTTTCCTCAGATCAAAAAAATTGAGAGGGTAAAACACCCTTAAAATGTCAAATTTTGTTTTGAGCACTGTCCCCTTCCAATTTTAGTATTCCTTTCATAGGATGTAGCTTATCAAAAAATAAGAAACACGTATTTTTTTTTATCGGCCGAAAGTTATTTTTAAGGAGTGAAATCAACCCCCAAAGTTGGGCATATTTTGAATTTGGTAAAGTGTTTCATATGGAAGCGTTTCATTTTAATAAAACAAATGCCATTTTGCAAAGCAAAAAATAAATAAAATGGATGTGTTTTTTGGTTTTTTTGAATAAAAAAAATTAAGGGGGTAAACCAGTCCTAATATCTTGAATTTCACTTTGCGCATCGAAATGTTTACATTCAATTCATATGGTTCCATTATCATTGCGTATTGACTTATATGTTAAATAATATTTATTTCACATGTTCATTGGCTGACATCATAATCGTTTCAAAAATTATTTTTTGCTATTTTTTGTTATTTTTAACGATCTTAGACCGAAGCATGCATGATCGGGACTACTAGCTACTGGATTCGGATTGAGCTGCTCGAAATTCGTAAAGAACAATTTTATCTGGTTTTTTCCATGGAAGCAATATTTTGGAGATGTACGAGTTAAATAGACGCCCAGTTTCGGTTTGGGCGCATCAAAATACAAAAAGAGCGTACTCGATATAGATTAATAAAACATTTCCTTTATCCATGCTAGTGATTTTGACCCATTTTTAGCGATTTTTGCAGTTTACTCAAAATTTTTCGAGTACACTAGTCAATCTGACTCTACATTCAAATTCAACACATCAAACTATATAAAAAATACCCCCGATTAAGGTCGAAGACAACTTTTATCATGCTTTTAACAGCAATTTTCCGCCATTTTTGCGGTTTTTTGGAATTTACTCAAAATTTTGGAGGTATATTGGCTAATCTGACCCCGGATTCGGATTCAGCGGGCCAAAATATGTAGAGATTGATGGATCCGGTTCTAGGTACTGAGCACTTTTTTTTGTGTGCCAGTGTTATCAACCATAATATTTCAGATCGCGAAAAGAAAATTTGAACGTTGACGAACGTTTTTCCTCACAACTTCCAGACCTATTTTTGATAAACTGATCCAACTTATTTATATTATTTACTAATTATGCATACGTTTGCTAACGTTACATTTGCCGGGCACTTTGTAACGTCAAACCCCGGCTGGTTCGTTACCAAACAACGATCAAAGGGAACTCGTATATATCATCACCTATTTACACATGATATATAATCACGCAACTGACGATATATTTACACTGGACAATATTCCTCGCACTCTGTTTTAATTGAAGGATTATTTCAGTTGACACTTATTGCCAATCGAACGAAATAATGAAATCTTAAAAAGTTTCGTTGACATACAGAACGACAAAAGTATTCATACTGGGGATAGATTAAAAAAAAAATAAGAAATAATTTTTCAAATTGATATATTGATTCAGATGTGTGATAATCCATTTCATGTCCTGATAGTAACGCTACATATGTATAAAATCGAATTTTTTATCTGGCGTTTTGTAGCTAATATTTCAAAAAGTCACCATTAGCGCGAGGACAAAAGTATTCGAGCACTATAAGTTCATGATGCAACATTGTAAACAAACACGTTCGAACAGGATTTTTCGGCATGGACTGGGTGTCAGTGAATATTCTCGAGCCCCCGACCAGAGTACGCCTATACAGATACGTCAAATCCTGAATGTGTTAGTAACTTTTGCATAATCCTTAAGGAGGGTGGCTACCGACGATACAATGTTGCCATGCTAAACCATGTTAAATACATTAAAAATTTCAAAATGATAAGAATTTAATAAAATTTGGTGAACATATTCTTTAGGGCCAAATTTGACAGTACACATTTTTTAAGATTTTTCTTCTGTACAGTTGTCGAGTAATTGATCACTAAAGTTTAAGTGTATAAACATAGCGTTTCCATATATATAGGTATACATTCCGGGCATAAGAAATCTGCTTTAATCCGTAATTACTCGATAACTAAGCAGAAGAAAATTTTGAAAAAAATTGTGTCTTCGCACTTGATGTTGAAGAACATTATCACCAAATTTGATCAATTTCTTATCAATTTGACGAACGTAGCCACCCTCCTTAAGCCCGTGCAAAGTTTTTTCTCGGGAATTACGCCACCGATCATGATGATTTTGGGCGCAATCGAAAGAGAATTTATTAATTAGCTTAAAATTCAATTTTCAAGTTGCTCCTCAATTTCGTAATTCAACAAAATCACATGCCAGTTTTACCCTCACCACCGCGAATCGTTTTATTCAGAGAAAGTATAGTCACGGCGAGAGCCTCAGTCTCTTGATTATAAAACTTGACATCTACCATATCGGATGTACTATTAAAAATTTTTTAAATCTAATTCCGGATTCATAATCAGCAACGCCGAAAACCTCTGAGTACAAAGTTTTAAAACAATTAATAAGTATTTGCAATTTCGCATCCGCTACGTTGGATCCGCCATTTTTTATTTTCAAAATCTGACCTCATTCGAGATCAGCAACACCAAAAACCTTTGGGTCCAATTTTATCATGAACATTAATGCAGATGAAAAATGCATAACCGAAAGAGTTCAAATTCGAACTATTCGGTCTCATCGCTCTATATTCCATCATGGCTTTTCAAATTACTCTCATATACGAAAAAAGTCCTAATCCTAAAAAGAAGGTTCCTGCTTCTTAAAAAAACGAAATGCCGATGAATTTTCATTCGCCTCTCCATATTTCGACGAATGTACAAAAAATGATTTTGCTTTTCTTCGTTCCATCGAGTTATTAAAACGCAGCGTTATATTGAAATTTTATTTAATCGTTCACAATATTTTTAAAATAAGTAGAATCACGAATAAGGCTATCCCACCTGGAATAACTGATAACGTATTTATGGAGATAGTGATGTGAACATTCATAACAATCGCGGGAGTCTCGGACCCACGTCAAAGATGTATGTTTTTCGCTAATGACGTCAATGCGATACCGTTCATGCCGGTTCTCACCATCGTGCGTCGGTGGTCGTACATAATGCTCGGAGCTCCAAACACGTTATTAATCGTTATCGATAACGTGTAAAAGCTATAACTCAACGTCAGTGGCGACAAAATTTTTAAGGAAATAAAGATAGATATATCGCGCTTATTCCCTATTCCGAGAGCGTTTGCAACTTCGAGTCCGTTTGAGTTGGTGGCCACGTGTATTAAAGTTCGGTTACCCCGCTGAGAAAAAAATAATAGAAGCTGTATTGGAGGTCGGTTGGAAATATCGACTGATGGGTTATTTATAATAACGAGCTGCAGATAAAATATTATTACCGCTCCGCTTTGAAAGTCTGTTACGAAGAAGCATGTGTTTGTTTACATTGGATTGAGAGAAGCAAGTTTTTAAGCAAAATCGGCACGTTTAAGGTAACTCCTGTACTGCATGCTAGTCAAATGAGTGCTAAATTTTCAAAACGCTTTTAGACCAAGTTTAACGTACCGATTAAATGTATTGTTAGTGGATTTGTATTACAACATATCTCATTAAGATGTAAAAATATTAAAAACGCTAGTTTTGCAAAACCATCAACTGATAAATGCAAATTTCCACGCTGACACATTTTCACTGGTATTTTTCAAAGAATTATCTGCGTTTTTTGATCGATTTTATTACAACGAGTCTCATTTTGTTCATCAACTGGTCCTCCATGAATCCATCATGTAGTTGTTTTTTTTAACTTGATCGTTTCACTGTTGCAGCTAATAGTTCATTAAGTGAAAAAACTTTTTCATTCATAATTTCTGAAGGAATGAGTTTAAAGGAAAATCTACGTGGTGAATTCGCAGAGGATTAGTTGAGGAATAAAATGAGACTTGGTGCAATTAAATCGGTTAAAAAATACAGATGATTCTTTGAAAAATACCTGTGAAAATGTGTCATCATGGAAATTTGCATCTATCAGTTGATAGTTTTGCAAAAATATCATTTTAAATATTTTTTCACGTTAATAAGATATGCTTGAATACATATCTACTAACAATAATGTTAATCGGTACGTTGAACTTGGTCTAAAAGCGTTTTGAAAATTTAGTGCTCATTTGACTAGCATGCAGTACAGGAGTTACCTTAAGCGGAGCAATTATGTTATTACACAAAGAGCTTTACGAAAATTGTCGAATAATAACTGATCGCCACAGTCGCCAAAAATGTGACTCTGACTCAAACAACAAATTCAACCTTCATAATCAGATTGCTTACGAAATCTGAAGATTTAAGAATAAAAATATACAACTTTTGATGTTTATAATCGATTTCGAATTTTATCAGCGATTATTACGTACGTCAATCTCGACCAGATGGGATTAATACAATTCCGAATGACCATTCTTACTGAAAAAATTATATTCACTTTTCAAACTTCTCGTAGGTTTCTACAAGTCCGTTATACTACTTGAACTCTGTGGTATTGTTTACAGTCGCTCTTTCATAATCATTTTTTGCAGAACAAACCTGAAATTCAGGAAAAAACGCGTTTCTCGCATTAAACAACTCGCGAGTGAATGCATGCTTGAGCGGTCACCTAACCAAGTTCTGACCCGGCTTGAGGCTGCTCAATTTGAAAGACCTTTAGAGTTACGTACGAACCACCCACTCATTTGCAGCCAGGTCGTCAAAAAATAGTAATAGAACACTTACATAAAAAACACTTACAAAATAGTACATTGAAACTGATCATGTAGGGTACTCCAAGTATCTTTATGAGATTGCTTATGGCTACGCTTTATGAACGCGAGCTACATCTAAACATATGAAAATTGTATTCAATTTTAAAAGAACAACGATTTATTATCACAAGTCCGAAAAACACCAACATAAATTTTCAAGTCCCCAAGATCTTCATTTCACGAAGGTAAAGCACCTGAATTCCGAGACAAATGTTTATTCATTGTCGTATGAAAAAATATTTTTACTTTCCCATGTACATTTATGAATATGAATTATCAGATCTTAGTCTAAAAATAACTCGCCAACGATATATTTATAGCACGTAAATCGTGTGATACTTATCACGCATCGCGCAAAAGATGTTTTCTTTTTTTGAATGTATATAAAGATTAATGCGCACAATTGTGGTTATAAAAATTTTCTCATACACGAACTTTTTGTAAATCAGATTGAAAATGTTTGAATAGTGAAAAATTTTTGTGGGTATCGTAAAAAGTTTTTCAAATCCTCTTTTAATTAACAAAGTAGTGTTTCGTATCGATTTTAGTATAAAAAAACATCAACATGATAAGCGAAAAAAGGAAAAAACCGAGGAAAAATACGGAGTTATTCAATTGTTGGGTGGGCAATAATATTTTATCGTGGTTGGTTGCAAAACGGGTAAAACAGAACAGTAATCACTCCAGTACATCTCGCCTCACCAAAGAACCACCCACGTCGAGACGAGGACCTCCCGCAATGGCCCATTATCTGTCTAATTGCGCGCCTAACGAGGCTCTCGCGGCTTTGTGGATAAACCTGACATATCGATTAGCCACAGCCGTACTTGACCCCGCTTCCTTCGTAACGTCTAATTTGCACGTAGTTTTGGTACAATAGTTTCTTGAGCGTTATGAATAGACTTGTGTATGTATGAGATTATTCTGCACACGTCAAGTTACTTCCCAGATTGTATCCTTAATATATGTTGAGTACTCGCTCGGCACCTGATTGACAAAAACTTTTAACACTTAAAAATATTTAACAAAACTAAAGTTGAATGAAAATGGATAATTTATCGAATCGGCTACCTCCTCGACTTTCACTTCGATAAGAAGTTTTTTTTTTTAATTTCTTATAACAATTGTTCGCTATTGAACGTTTTTAAAGGGATGTTAATTTTATTTATTTTGCTTCCTCATAGAGGAAGCTTTGTGACGATGAAAAATTTTTTTTTCTAGTTTTCAATGTCAATGTGCTCAAAATGTCTCAAAACATCGAAAAATCATATCTAGAAAAAATGTCCGGATGTGTATGCGTGCGTGTGTGTGTGTGTGTGTCATGGCACTGCAAAATTAAAACGCTTATAACTCAAAAACGATTTGAGATACAGGGCTACCGTTTCGCACGGACGTGCGAAACAAGCTATTCATTCTCTGATAATTTTGTCAGAATTCGTAAAAAAATACGAATCCTACGACGTTTTGAAATTTTCATGAAAAGGGTGTCGACGCTCTCACTTTCGAAAATTTTAAGATTTATTACTAATTTTTTTTATAAATAGATTATCATAATAGGAAGGTTGGTATTGAATTTGGGAAATATAGGTTGAGCGGTTTAATTTTTATGATTTTTTTAATTTTACGAAAATATGAGTTTTTTTTTTAAATTGTATAACCGCTTTAATTTTTGGAAATTTTGTAAGATATCGTGTATAAGTCTGTACTTCCTCTATACTTTCCAGCAAAGTTGTTGGAATTATTTAATTTAAATGTAAATAGAAAAACGATGAAAATTGAAAGTTGCCGACTGTTTTTTCTGATGGCTCTTCATTCAGTTTTTTTTAATGGATTTAAACAAAGAGATAAATTTATGTTCGTAAAAGAAGGTAGAGAAAATACATTATTTCCTTGTATACAAAAAAAATGCTGAAAATTAAAATTTGCAAATTGCTTCCTCAAGATGGTCAAGATGCACGGTGCTCAAGATGCACGACGCTCAAGCTTACTCTATGAGGTGCTATATTTTTTATTTTGTCATCCTCTCACTAAACAAGCACCCCAAACAAACCGAAACAATTATTAAAAAAAAATGTTGATGAAAATGAGACTTAAAAACCGACTTGTATTTCAAAATTGACTGTAAATCCGAGCCGAGATTGTGAATAACCACATACTTTTTTCTTATTTTTAAAATATATAAAAAGTTTGCGTTTCCCCTAAAATGACGTGAAATTCGTAATGTATTAATATTATGTTTAAAAAAATGCAGAGATTCGAGAAGTTGTAAAGATTAACATTTCTTAAAAACAGAAGCTTGGATACAAAGTTATATGTGTTTCAATTTTACAGTACATGAATATACACAGACACACACAAAGGAAAACATGTCTTATAAATATTATTTTAAAAAATTGTAATACATTTTAAGCACGTTCACATTGAACTAGAAAAGGTTAAACAATATAAAAATTAAAATTATAATGATCGTATTTGGATGATACCAAGTATAGTATTTTTTTCAACTTTGCTTTACAGCTTTCAGAGATTCTATCTTCTTACACATATCATTGTAAATGCTTATTGGGGATGTTCATAGTTATCACGAACATATTTGGCTAAAAACCATCTAAAATGCAAAATAATAATATAACGATATTTTTATATATAATTTTGCATAATAAACCTTTTCAAAATTGAATTATAAATACAAATTTAGAAAAAAAATCATAGAGCTGATATATGTTTTTGAAATTTGGAAAAGGCAAAAATCGATAAATAAGTTAAAATTTTATTTAAAAAAAATTAAAATTAACAAATTGTTTTCTCAAACTTTTAGAATAATGCTGAAAGCTTCCTCTATGAGGAAGTCAAAATGAAAAAAATATAGCACCTCATAGAGTAAGCTTTGAGCATCGTGCATCTTCAGCACCGTGCATCTTGACCATCTTGAGGAAGCAATTTGCAAATTCTAATTTTTAGCATTTTTTTATGTTGCATAACTTTTGACAATGTTTGACAATTCTCGGGCATTATCCAATATTTTGGTTTCGTCGGTTCAAGACGATTTTTTGCTTTTTATTAGTCTGACACTCGCTTCCATAAATAATGTAAGATTTTTATTTGGTGAGTTATTTATCTCAATGCCACATGCATCGCCACGTATCAAACAAATAAACGAGCATTACTCTCTTGTATATTCGAAAATGATGATTTTCGGATATTTTGGTTTATTCAAATCAATCTCACGAAGAAATGGAATGAGTAGAGAATCGAAACCTGAAGGAGCATTTTTTATTTTATTTTATCAAGTTTTAGATGTTGTTGTTGCGAACGAACTCAAGGGTTACTAACAATATAGCATCGAATATTCCGTTATTGATTTCCGCTGTAATTAATGTCCATAAATATATTTGAATTCTGGTAAAACTGATTTGCCAGGAAGAGAGTTGAGAACAAAAATTCAGTGACTATATGACTAGTTTGACGGTTATTTGTGTTAACGAAGAACGATACTGGCTTGTAAATACTTTTATGAAAGTCGGTCGTTCACACCGTCATGAACATGACATTGGACAATTGTGACGCTTCACCCTCAAGCAAATAATATTGTCGAAACGGGCACTATCCTCTTGCTACAATCAAGAGCTATGATCACGAGAATGTAGCTATATATATATACACCGCAGGAATTCTTATCCAACGGTACCAGATCGTACGTAAACAAAATTCCTCAAGAAGAGTACCTGGCACGCAATGACTCGGTACGACGATGACCATGTCGCCACGGGTAAATTGCAGTACATGGTGCATTACAGGTTTATAAGATAAAAATATAAAGCGCTATACGAATAAATTAGATTTTTCATATACGTTCTATAGATTTTATTTTGTTTTCTCTTTCTAATCGTACACTGAATTCCATTAATGCCTGGACCTGTCAATTGTTACACCGACCGTTCAAGTTGCACATATGACAGGTCCAGGCATTAATGGAACTCAGCGTACTTCTTCTTTACCATAGAATAGTAGAAATAACAATAAAAATCATTACAACAACAATAATAATAATGATAAGCGAATGTATCGAAACAAAACAAAATGTTTGTATCCGTATCATGTTGTAGAATCAATTTCAGTACAATTTTTACGGAAATAATCATCTGCGAAAGCAACGTTATGAGACAGTCGATGAATGCAACGTTGTTTACTTCCGAATGAACTCGGCTTTCCTGATTATACGTTTGCCCAGATATAGAAAAGCACGCGTTCGTAGATAAACACGCGTATTGCAGTTAACGCACGTACGAACTGCACGTGGGAGTTCGATGTGCACAAACTGATGGTCATATACAGGGTGATTCAGAAAAACCTACGGACCGGAGAATTCCGGGTTCGGAACGACATTTTGAACAAACGTACTTAGCCAAATTTTTTTATTTGCAATAGTTTTCAAACAGGAAGCAATAGAATTTGGGGTTTCTCAGCCAATCCGAAGGCCGCCTGCCACCATATGATGGGCGACGCCTCAGTGGCGTTTAATTTGGGGGCTAAACAAGGTTCTTGCGTAAGCATAGTATGATGACAATGCAGTCATCTGTTTTGATCAACACCGCGCGAAGCAAACTTCCACGCAAAGGCTTTTTGCATATGGACTGACGTTTGCCTCGTTCGTGGAATGCTTGTTTAACCAAGTCGAGATGTCAGAAACATCTTGGTTCAGTGATCAAATGCTTGACAGATGATTTCGAACGTTAAGTGGAAATGCTGTGGTCTAAATTTTCAGCTCTAGGTGGACGTAAATATTAACATTATAAATGATATTAGAATGATTATCCCACTTCAATGTACGAGGAGTTGAATTGAAAAAGTTGAATGAATTATTTGGAAAATGCATAAAGAATGAAAAGAAATAGAAAAATGAAAATAAAAATCGAGAAGGGAAACGAATTTTAGAATGTAGAATTTTTCTCAAAGTTATTGATTAATGAGATCATGGCCACTATTTAAAAATCTGCAGAAAAATCTGATTTTTTTACACAGCATAGAAAAATGTTCGAAAATGACGGTAAAAAAAATTGAGGGGAGGTTACCGAACATTTAAGCAAGAAAATAAGTATTAAAAATTGGACATCGTAGTGGCAGTAAATGGATCGTGATTTTTCAATCAAATTTAAGGGATCGTAAATGCTGGAAAAAAAAAAATTAAATCATATACGTATTCGTTGAACATGTATCTTGTTAATGGCGTTATAAAAATATCAGGTCACCGAAACTTTAAGAATGAAATCATAAATTAACTACGATTATCGCTCACGATGAGTCGTTGAATACTAGGTTCGGTACGACATCGGCAACACCACTCTATCAGCTGTTTATATATATGTTTAGTTGTGACGTGCTTACATTAGTGTATCGGTACTGTACAGACGTGTATACTTTCTCGGTATAATTAATAGAAAAATGTTTTTGTTCATATTTATACAAATATTGTGATAACAAAAATATTTGTAATCACAAATAATGACGTAACCTCAAATTCAAATAAATTGTTGGTTATGTGTATCAAGTCATATGTGAGTGACAAGCCATCAGTTTACCGTTGGCAAGATAGATATATCTCTCGACCAACAACAAAGTTGCCAAATCAAAAAGTTAACTAGTCAAATTTTTACTAATAATGATATTTTTTTTTTATATAATTGATAATTACAACGGACTAATTGATTAGTTATGTTAATTTTTAAATCTATAAATTTTGAGAGAATATAATAGCACCAATCCCTTATCATGACAAAAAATTCAGTTGTTCAACGCTCGTGTGGTGGGAATGATCTCATTAAACTGTCTGTCAACAAAAAAATCGCAAAATTTTCTCCTTTCAAAATGGCTCAATGGACACGCATCGAAACGAGAAGTTGGATTCATTTTTATTCGTACGTGAGCTTTCTTGGATTCTTAGATTCAATTGATTAAGCAGTTCCATTTTCGTCCTCGTCTTCGTTCTCGTTTTCGTTTTCGTCTTCACACTCGTTTTCGTACTCATTCTCGTCTTCGTACTCGTTCTCGTCCTCGTACTCGTCTTCGTTCTCGTCTTCGCACTCGTTTTCGTACTCATTCTCGTCTTCGTACTCGTTTTCATCCTCGTACTCGTCTTCGTCCTCGTCTTCGTTCTCGTCTTCGTACTCGTCCTCATACTCGTCTTCGTCCTCGTCTCCGTTCTCGTTTTCGTATTCGTTCTCGTCCTCGTACTCGTCTTCGTCTTCGTTCTTGTACTCGTCTTTGTCCTCGTCTTTATTCTCGTCTTCGCACTCATTTTCGTACTCATTCTGGTCTTCGTACTCGTTCTCGTCCTCGTACTCGTTTTCGTACTCGTTCTCGTCTTCGTACTCGTCTTCGTCCTCGTCTTCGTTCTCGTTCTCGTCTTCGTACTCGTCCTCGTACTCGTCTTCGTCCTCGTCTCCGTTCTCGTCTTCGTACTCGTTCTCGTCCTCGTACTCGTCTTCGTCCCCGTCTTTGTTCTCGTCTTCGCACTCATTTCCGTACTCATTCTGGTCTTCGTACTCGTTCTCGTCCTCGTCCTCGTACTCGTTTTCGTACTCATTCTCGTCTTCGTACTCGTACGAAACGTTTCGAACAAGTACGAAAACGAGAATGAGTACGAACTTGTTCGAAACGTTTCGTACGAGTAGCGGTACTTTTTAGGCACTTTAAAAGACGAAAAATAATTTCATTATGATGACTAAATGTTGGTTTTTCTTACGTACCTGTCATTTCCGAATAAGTGTATGGAATTTCATAGATTTATTAAGGTTGTTGCTAAATCTTTTGAGAGGGTGGGGGTAAGGGACGGAACTCCTATGCTTATGCATTGAGTGATGTCAGCAATGCCAACTTATATAGATAATAAATGATTACTTTTAATTCAGATGAACAATGTGAAAATTTTCAACTCTGTGAATGATAATATTGATTATAATTCAGAAATACGTTCATTTTAATCACCCAAAGTTGATAGAAAATTTATTCTCGATGATTGAAAATTGCGTTGAAATACCAACAAAGTTTGGCAACGTTGTGTGATTTCTTCATATTCAGCTGTTGGATTGGATGCAGTGAGACCTATATGCCTCTGTGTTTTCGTGTCATTTTTTTTCATCCGGCGTTTTTGGAAGTTATCATGTCAACGACTGCGGTAAACGAAAATGATGGAGAACAAATTCAAAAAAACCTCAAACTCATCGATGGAATGGTCGATTTGTCAGTTCTCGCGTTTATAAGCATCGCACTATGTTCATTAAAGCTGGAAAAAAACGAAAAGTGATTTGTGACGAGAATGTCAAAAGTTTCGAATCAATTGATGTCGAGGGCCGTCGCATTGTAAAAGTGTGAATCATGAATCTGTCACGGAATTGCTCCCGTTAGTATCGTAGTTGCAATGTTGCCGCATTTCTACACGGCAGTCTCAGTTAACCCGATATGATCGTGATGCAGTCACATATTTTCGGCGATTTTTTGTTATTTTAGTCGGTAAACTATCTGTTCTTTTCAATAAAATCATTCTATATATCGTCCTCATCTGAACTGTCGTTTTTCAAATGAATTTCTTCATTAATACGAGTGATATAAGCAAAAAAGTGTGAAGGCAACGACTCTGTCCCATTCAACAGATGTAATGAAATTACATTTTTGCTCAACTTCAACGTTTAATCTCTCCGAAATTAGTTCGGTAACCTCAGTTTTCCTTGAAACAGTGTATTCAGGAAATATGTATCAACAAATGGGAAAATTTTCATCAATATCGATTCATCTCAAAAATTTTAAGCAACAACCTTAAGGGTCACATATTTTCCAATATGTCTATGTTTATCCAACACTTTCGAATCGAATCCAGTAAAAAATTTGGAACTGAGATTCTACGTTTGAAGTACTTTTTAAGCAACATTAACCAATCTATTTATAAAATAGCCTTTCTTATCAAAATGTAAGTGTATGAGAATAAAATGAAATGAATGTCGACAAACCATGCTGACTTCAATGCTCATGAACCTTCACTTGTGACATTCAGTGTAGTAATGACATATTGTTAAAATATTCTGCAGGCATCAACACATTAGCGTCTGAAAAATGAATCCCATGTCGAAAAAATAATAAAAATAATTTTAATAAGAACATTATGGACAAGTTTAGTTTTGAGATTACCTAAAAGCTTACATCTGAAATAATAGTAGTAGTAGTAGTTTATTTTCAAATTATGCCCTTTCGGGTTCTTACATAGTCCCCCCCTATTTACATAAGTTCCCGCTTACTTGCTAGATATCTTTCTTCTTATCTCACTATTTTTTCCTCAATTATCCTTTTCGTTTTCATTTTTCCTCATCATCCATTCATATCCCCTTACATACGCGCACAACTCCTTACTCATTTTTTCTTTTAGCGCTGTATTTATCTTCTCTTCCACCCCTTCTTCTGTTGCTTCTGCCAACCACCTTTCCAGTCCTTCCACCTCTGCCCTCCTCATATCCGCTTTTATTTCCCTGCATTCACAAATTTGTGCTAAGGTTTCCTCTTCCCTCACACATTTCCTGCATTTGCTTACCCTGTACCCTTTGCACTTTTCCCTTCCTATATTCCCGCACCTCATCCTCGCCCATGTTTCTTTTATTTCCATTCGTATGCCTCTCGCCTACCAATATTCTTCCATTCCTATCTTCTCTTTTCTATTTTTATATTCCCAGCAGTATGTCGATTCCTCTATCCCTGTCCAGTTCAATTGCAGTTCTTGTTCCATCTTCACTTGTGTTACCCTTTCTATTATATTTTCCACTCCTGCTGTATCCTCTTCTCTTATCCTTTGCCATATTTGTCCTTCCCCCACTTCTTCCATTGCTTTCTTCATCTCCATTCCCCATTTTGACGGATTTCCATTTAGTATTCCTCTTACCTCTTCCCTTAAGCACTTCTTCGGCCACCGATCTTCTCCCATCTTCATAATCTGCACTAGGAATTTCGCTGCTCTTCTCCACATTTGCACTGTTAAACCTTCTGGTCCTGCCTCCATCGTCCACATGTAGGCTGATATATTTCTATTTATCCCCATAGCCATTTTGACGTATCTCCCCTATAGCACTTCCATCTGTTCTCTCCTCTTCCACCCTCATACCTCTACTCCATACAAAATTCCACTCTTTGCTATGGCGTCCATCAGTGCCAACTTTTTTTCCAAGCTGTTTATTTTGGCTCTTTTTCCGATACCCCATACCGCGATGATTGTTTTCCGGATTTTGTTTCCGATTAATCTTATATGTTTTTCGAAGGTATTTCCCTGTGAAAACCATACTCCTAGATACTTGTATTTCTTGACAATTTCCAGTTTTCTACCCTTTTATTCCCAGCTTTGTCCTGCTTTCTTTCTTCCTCCTTTTTTAAATACTATTATATTTGCGTTTTGTCTATGTTCACGGTCAGTCTATTCTTCTCCACATACTTTTCCAATGATCCTATCATGTTCCTTAGTCTTTTCTCTTCATCTGCCATTAGCACAATGTCATCCGCGAACTTGAGCGCGAAGATCTTCTCCTTCCCGATGACTGTTCCACCTTCATTCTTTCTCTTCCATATCTCATCCATATCCTCTATGAATATGCTAAAAAGTGGCGGGCTGATTGGGCATCCTTGTCTCACTCCTCTTGTGGTGGTAAACGTTTCTATCACTCCTTCTTCTATCTGAAATAATATTTTCACCAAGAATAAAAAATGCTGGAAATTGAAGTTTGCAAATTGCTTCCTCAGGATGGTCAAGAAGATGCACGGTGCTCAAGATGCACGATGCTCAAAGCTTACTCTATGAGGTGCTATATTTTTCAATTTGGCTTCCTCATAGAGGAAACTCGAGTATCGTGCATCTTGACCATCTTGAGGAAGCAATTTGCAAATTTTAATTTGCAGCATTTTTTTTGTATACAAGGAAATAATGTGTTTTCTCTACCTTCTTTTACGAACTTTTATTTATCTCTTTGTTTAAATTCATAAAAAAAAAACTAAATGACGAGCCATCAGAAAAAACAGTTTGCAACTTTTAATTTTCATCGTTTTTCTATTCACATTGAAATTAAATAATTCAGACAACTTTGCTGGAAAGTATAGAGGAAGTATAGACTTACACACAATATCTTACAAAATTTCCAAAAATTGAAGCGGTTAAATGATTTTTGGAAAAACTCATATTTTCGTAAAATTCAAAATGTCATAAAATTGAAACCGCTCAACCGATATTAACCAAATTCAATACCAACCTTCCTATTATGATAGTCTATTTATAAAAAAAAAAAATTATTAATAAATCTTAAAATTTTTGAAAGTTAGAGCGTCGACACCCTTTTTATGAAAATTTCCAAACGTCGTAAGATTCATCGTCGGACACACGCGCGCGCACACACACACACACACACACACATCCGGACATTTTTTCTAGATATGATTTTTCGATGTTTTGGAACATTTTAAGCACATTGACATTGAAAACTGGAAAAAATAATTTTTCATCGTCACAAAGCTTCCCCGATGAGGAAGCAAAACCATGATTTTTTCACACTTTTTTCACACTAATGTCAAAAATTTTTTTTTCACATTAGTGTATTCAAAATAGCGACTGCAGTGAAAAATTTTCGTGAAAAAAGTAATGATTTTTTTTTATTCACATGATGCACTTTTAGAAAAAGTTGTCAACAATAAAAAGTTCTTAAAATCAGTCGAAAAATGCATTAGAATTTTTGCAAAATGTTTTGGGCTATTTTTTGATTTTGCAGATGATCAATTTTTGCAAAATCAAAAAATTTTTTTTGAAAATTTTGAAAAAATTCAGGTATATTCTTTGACAGATTGTAAAAACTTATTATAATTTACTTTTTTTTCCCTAAAGTGCATTGTTTTTGAAGAAAAAAATTCCAAATATCAATGTAGGATCGGAGCATGTAAAATTTTTCTAAGAATTTTTTATTTATGCCAATATATCCTGAACGCAGTTCCAAATGTAAAATGTGCAATTTAGTATATGACAATTTAACTGTTCTGAATGAGTGCCATTGAAAAGTGTTTTCTAGAGATCAATTAATTATTATTATAAAAATATATATGTGAAGTTGAAATACTTTATATACATAAACTAGGATCTGGCAATCTTACGGTTTTCAACATCTTATGAACCATTTCGAGTAGTACATCGTTTTTTCTCAAAAAAACTTTAGGATTTATTATTTCTATTATAAACGTTGATACTTAATTAATTTGAATGAAAAGTGATGGGCCGGACAAGTACTTTTAGCACATATTTAAACATAATTTGTACCGATTCGAAATCAACGTCGAATATTGTGAATACCAGGGGATCCTGAAAGTTCGAGAAGAATCGATTTACTTCTAAGTCTCTGCCACCATAGAGTAACAAATGACTTTTATCATTGATGCGATTTTTTTTTTGGATTTGAACGCTTTTCTGAACAATTTCATATTGTGAAAAATTGCAAATTATATACTAATATAATACTTATCCTCCGATTGATGTCATAAATTTTAGTGCTGCACATAACTCAGATGGTACCTTTTTTGATTCACTAGAACTTTCTCAAGTTCCGAATGCTTTCCGTGTGAACGAATTTCTCACTTTCTATTTGAATTTTTTTTTTTCCTTTACAATATAATTACAGATTTATATTTTTTCTAATATAATGTTTTTTCGTGATTTGTGAAAGTTTTTTCGGATTGTTCTGTTGAAATTATTTACAGTTGGTTTCGTAATTTTTTTTACATACCATTATGTTTTTAATTTTTTTCCATTCGTCATCCGGTGTACTCGTCACTTTTACATTTATTTGACAACGTTTTGTTTCTTTGAACCAAACGTTTTTTATGCATTATCATAATTATAATCCGACCAGAAATATTGTGAGTTGGCTTCTCATGACAGTATATCTGTCAGGTATACTATGCCGTCATTAGTATATGCGAACATCAAAAGTCAAAAGCTATATGTACATAAGGACATATTCAAATGTATTAGAGGCCAATCAGAATATAAAACGACAACAATAAAACTCGCAAAATTCGATATTGCGCGCACGGATTTTTTTAGTTGGGATACATAATGCATAATAACATAAATATGTGACTTCTTGTATCGAAAAAAACTACTTCACGTCGTCTCTGGCCTCATATATTCATTTCGATGTTTTGCGTTTGTCTTGTTCATTTTTCCCTTGTTCCTCGTACTCCTCGTTGATCAACTTCTCTAGCATTAATAATATCGCTATCGTTGAACAATATATTCAAAGTGCGATGCTATAACCGTTTTATTTATAATACACGTCATGTATGAAACTTCATTCCCAATTAAAAAAAAATCAAATTGTTTCTTAATTTTAAGAAGCATATTATTATAGTGGTTTTTTGAAACGAATCAATCTTCTAATCATATGCCCAGATGTTTTGACTGGAGTCTTTTCAATTCAATTACGAATAGAGCGGGAGAGGCAAGCGGAATGTGAGAAATCGGAATATTCCTATTAGTGCCAAGGATCAAGGCGCATAGAGAAAGGAATAGAGTAAGATAAGTAAGATGAAAACTCCGCGCAGTACTCACGCTCGTAAAATAGAAACCAAATAACGAGTAAGGGGGAGTCCAACATCTCTTAAGTCTCACTGGAACTAATGCTGATGAATTTTTGAGTGAACTGGGAATTTCTAATTCCACTCGGACTGGGAATAATCCCTTGAACATAGAAAATTTGAAACAGTTCCCGAAGATCATAATATTGCCTATTTTAGAGCCTAAACCCCCTGCCCCGATTATAAAATGGAAGATAAGCATCTCTCAAAAAAGAAACTGGAGAGATATGATCTTATTAATCTCTAAGGGGCGTTACTTCGAAAAAAATGGGTATACACTCATGACGAAAATTAACGGCTAAAAAATTTTTTCGAATTTTCAGTGTTTTTTCAGAATGCTGTATCGCACTGAAAAATGGTTGGATTGAGATCTAAAAATGCATTTTGAGGCTTCAAGTTTCTAGTCTTAAGATTCTGCGGCAAATAAAAAATAAAAAAAGAAATTTGGGCGACATGTTCAACGCAATTTTACGAAGTAATTTAAAAAGAAGCCTTAAAAAAATCTTTCAATTTCCGCAAAAAATTTTTTTTCGTAAGTTTCAACAGTCTCTGTAGAAGAAATAGAAAAAAAAGTAAATTTTTTTTTACACTTTAGTCATGGTTCGTTATTTTTTGATTAAAAAAATGGTCATTCAAATTTTTCAAAATTTTAAATGTTAAAAGATAAAGGAAAACGATTCGTTAGATTGGAACTCGAAACGTAACTTCGCAAAAAAACCATAAATTATCCTTTTCTTTCTGTCTTTTCAAATTCATATCAAGGATAATAAATAAATTTACTCTTCGAGATTACAGCAGACCCTTGTAGCAAGTTTATTCCAGTTTTCAGAACTGCCCTTAAATTTTTATGCAACCATCGGTGCCGAGATATCATCGATCAACGACAAAAGGGTCCTTTGGGATTCCAAGTTTAATATCTCAACAAAAAATGGTCATGCCAAGGTTTTAAAAAAAGCCAAAAAATTTGGAATATTTTTTTTTTAACCTGACGACTTAAAAATAAAAAGCAAAAAAATTTGTACATTTTTTTCTCACACTACTTCTTAAAATTGCATTGAACATCTTGCTCTGATTTTTTTATTTGACGCAAAATCTTAAAACTAGAAACTCGAAGCTGTTTTTTTAGACCTCATTACGACCATTTTTCACTGAAATACATTCATTCTGAAAAATCTTTCTTGAAATTTTTTCGAATAATATAACTTTCATGCAACCTGCCTCCATATATCACTTTATATGTTTATAGGTGCCATAAATACCTCACCCCTTTAACTTATTTCTAGAGGTACCACGATATTTGACTACACCAAACTCGAAGCAAACTGTTGTTCCGTCCTAAGGGAATAACTATCTTGACATCGTCATAAAAGGCTGGATGTGCGGCTAGCATATGATATATATACAGGTGTAAAAGTGGAATGCTGTATTCAATGAATAAGGGAGTATGCAAATTTTCGGGAAGAAAAGTTCTATTTCGTGGCGAGAAGAAAATTTTCATGGTTAAGGTAAAGGGATATAGAAACGTAGAAAAGGAAAAAGGGCGAAACAACATCGACGACGATCTATGGACAGGAATTCTGAAAAAATGTATGGGCTTGTTTTGTAGATACAAAGGTTTAGTTAACCTGCGGTGAAAGTTCGCATTGATGCTCGCATTGTTTTATTTTAGAATGTTGATATTGCATAACTCGATAAACCGTAAATATACTAAATCGGAAGTGTTTTTACTTATACAGACATGTATTCGTTGAGAGCTAACAATTAAGGTGTTTCTGGTAAGTTGGTCATCACACACTTTGTCTTCACACTTCTCTCTAATTCCAGGTAGCCTCCTCTGATAGAGCTGGCAGGTAGTTTAACGAAAAGAAAAAAATGTCCTACTCTCAACTGGTTTCCGACTCCTTCTCGTACGTTCTCTGTTGCATCCACCTTTTTCAAACTTTTTTCTTCATTATTTCCTTCTTCGAACTCTAAAAGTTTTTTCAGCTTTTTCACGGTGGAGAGTTTGGAGCACTAAAGTGGTATCACTGTAGTGATTCACACCGATGTAGCTTAAGAAGTGAGGAGGAAGAAAAAGAGAAAAACAGGAGTAGCAACACACGCCGAAATAATCGCCTCTAGACTAAAAGAACCGCCGTTCGCTTAAGGAGTGGTCAGGTAGATTCATTCACAAGACCCCCCGGCTTCCATCGGACCCACACACGGCAGACCCAACATACGCACGTAAACGCGCACGCAGCACCGGCGGACTTCACTCCAAGCTCCACATTCCAGAGCCGGGACCACCAACAACCGTTGGGAATTCTCTCTGGCCCACTCTCTCCATTTCTTTTCTCATACGCTTTCTCATCTTATTTTTTCTTCCTTCCTTCTTCTACTCGTTCTTCATGGCTTCGCCATTTAACATTTTTCTCATTCTCTCAAGTCTCTTTCTCTTCCTAATACATATCGATCTCCATCCAGACTTGCTCTTGTACCAGGAATCTTCCACCAGCTTGTTTGTACTCTAGTGGCCTTCCGTTTTTTTTCTCTCATCGACATCACTATGAAATAACATGCTGTTTCCATGCGCATGTTACGCTCGCTCCTGCCGGGGTGCTGCTGTGAGGGTGAATCGAACGAGCATGAAACAAAGACCAGCATTAGGCTGCATGGTGAAATCAAACTGTTTCTATGAATAAATGTATCTTTAATCGGGGCCACGCTTTCTCGGCAATTTCATTATAATTTTCCAGCTTTATGATTTTTCACGTCCTTTGGAAATGAACGCGCGGTTTAAGTTTTATTTTTACAACTTAACCAGGATTAATCGCATAGTTTTTTTTACAGATTCAGTAGTTTCAGGATTCTCGAAGCTTGGTTTTGCATAACATCTATGAAACGAAGTGATTTAAGCTATTCGCAATCAGATCCCAACGTCGCGCTCTATCGCGCCGTCTAATTCTAGAATTAACATTGATCGTGAGCGAGATACACTCGGTAGAGTATTTGGTACGGTTACTCTTGCGGTGTTAGACTCATTCAAAGATCGTATTGACACACAAGCTGTGAAACGACGTCAAACGATTCCCTCAATCATGCACATTTCACAGAATGCCGGAGCGTGAGAAGAAGCTGAGAAAAAACGCAAGGGCCATGCGAGGGTGTTAGAGCTATCCGAAAAATTGCACTCTCTCTTACTCATACGTACATCATTGAACGGGAAGTCACTGGAGAAAGATAGCTTGCTTATTCGAAAATCGCGTCGTTTCGTCCGTTCAAATGATTTACGGTCTTGTTTATACCTCGCGCTTCTCGCTGATCTTGCTGATGACCTACCGTTGGTCATCAAATCTGTACACTGCTGGAGGCCGAAAGCAGTTAACGATGCGACTCATACTGGAAGCAGCTTTACATGAACATCGTCGAAGCACCTCGCTATTGCCTTTTCCCTCTATAGTGGGCATCTCTTTGTTTTCATTCTTGGAAGAGAATGAGAAGGACCGTGCTAAAGTTCTGCAGAGTTCAGTGAACAGAATGGGGCGTTCTACCGGGACTATTTCCGCTCAGAAGAGAAGTGAGCGTGAAAGAGCTCTTTAAGAATTAGGACTTTACGACGGAGCTCTTTCACCTTTCTATTACTCACTCGTGTGGCTCGACTCTTTTATCTTTCATACATTCAGATCGTACTTTCCCCCTTCGTATCTCATCGGAATCCCTTTACTCCTTAACATTCAAATTTCCAGTACTTACGATATTTTCACATGTAATCGAAAGTACCGCTGAGTACTGTGATAACTTCGTAATAGTCATGAGTGTATTTCAAGGTACCCGCACATTACGCCAATTGCTATCCTACTTTGTTGTACTCGAGTTCAATGTACTTGAGAACATTTGGAATAAGAAAACTTTGAAACTTCAAGGATTGCAATTTACGGGTAAGCTTTTTAGAAATACGAAAACCCAAATGCCGATGCCAGTCCGTCAAAACACGCCCTGTGCGATTATATTCCATCGGCCGTAGAAAAGAAGGCAAAAAATAATGATAAAGTGTCGGAATAAAGCGTATATACGTATCAACTACCTACACGTGGCTTCATCGCGAATAGGCAGAAGTGAGATCAAGGTACGAGCGAGAAGCAAGATAAGAAGTAACAAATCTCTTGCAGCCTCGACAGCGAACGCAGCTTTCTCGCAATCCCGTCTAGACGCGGGAGTGAGACACGTGTGATACGAGGGCAAGCAAAAAAAGACACACTAGACCTGTCAATGCCGCTAGTTAAGTTCCGCTTGCAATAGCCACAGCATTCGATTTCTCGTGTTCCTTTTGCTCATGCTTGCGCGTTTGAAGAATCTGCCAGACGAAATAAGATTATACGGATATTTAGATCCACGTTTATATATATGTGTGTATATGCACAGAAAAGAAAGAAAAAATAATGCCGCCACCGTTTCACATCGGTGAAAGACAATGCGTCCAGTTTCACTACCCATGTGTCTTTTTTATTATCTCTTCAAGGACAAAGGCAAATCAAAGGCGCAATACCGTCCGTAGTGGTACATAGTGACATTTTTCACTCGTTTCTTCGTAAGCCTCCACGTGATAACTAATACGAAAAATCCTGAACAATAACCTTCATTCCTTTGTAAATGTTGAAGATTGCTAACACATGCGAGTGAAATTTCGTACTGTGTTGAATTTTATCGAGAAATACTTATTTTCGTGGTGAAACACAGCCGCATGAAGAAAAATATCTTTTTTTCATTATATAATTATCCATTTTTCCGAGGATTCGCCATTATTTTCCTTTGAAAACTTGTACTTACTAAAAAAAAATGTTATTTAGACCGAATTTAAAGAAAAGATTTGTGTAAGAAACACCAAAGCAATTTAGAACAAGAGTAGTTTCATATGCAACCTTAAGGACATACGACGATCTAGAGGTGCGCATTTTATTAATTTTCTCCCTTTGTTGCTGATTGAACGATTCAATAATATAGAGTTTATTCTAAACAGGAATTCAAATTTGAAACGCTTTTTTTCGTCAGATCTGCTCCTGATGACGAGTGTATTTATTTTACGGAGCACACTTTCAAAACGATTAGAGATAAATTTATAAAATATGTAGAAATAATCTTTTAAATCATGGGATTCCATACCACAAAGCCATTGCTTTCCTAGTACTAATAGTTTGGTCTTGAGTAAAAGGATGAGAAAATTAGCTCTAAAATGTTCGACATATACTGATGACTATAAGAGTATGTAAACACCAATCTCAATTTATGGCAACTTAATATGAAAACACCCATTTTGCACGAATAGGGCCTCTACACGTATAGAAGGTGGCGCTATAATCGTGGCGACAACGCCATTCTCCAGTATTACTATGACGTCGAGCGTCAAAATGTCAATGCACTTCCCGAAATCTTTTTTTTTCCTCACGAAAGAAGTTAAAAAGCCTTCAAATGGCAATTCAATCGAAAAACGTAGTCGAACATTTGAGAAAAAAGCTTTCGTATTGTTTTGTATTGCGTCTATCAGTTTGCCACACCGTACACTGTTGCCACATCGTCACAGTTGGCCATGCGGCTGTTCCGCTTCACGTAAAATTGACACAGTTCATCAGTCGATACCTCCGAAACTAGATGGTCAGAAATTCCAATTTTTGAAACATTGATCCCACAATAGTACTGAACACATGACTGGTTTTATTTTAAAGTCGTAAAATCCGTTTAGCGTCGGTAATAAAAAATGTAAACAAAGTGCTATCCAGTGACGTGTTAGTTATAGACATCGCGTACAAAATGAGCCATTATTAATCGCGAATATCTCGAAAACTAAATGGTGAATCGATTTTAAATTTTGACAGTGCCATGAAGGTTATTACAGTATATTTCAATTTCAGCCGGTTCTTAAGATTTCAACAAAAGCACAGAACTATCTTAAGTTCTGTGCGATATTTTACACAAAAATACATCACTATTGTCTGAAACGAAAAAAACTACAGAGAATTTTTAAAAGAAATTTAAGCTTGTGCTCTCGGATTAACTTTTCTGTGTGAAAAACAATAGAAAAAAAAAATTCATTGAGCGTTATCCCCCATTTTAACCAACAAGAAAAACCAAAAACGACCATGTTGCGAAATGAAGATATCTGCATTGTTAGCACAGCAAACGAACTTTCACTACGGCTCGAAATTGGGATCCGTGTTCCTATATATTTTTGGCCAATTTGTATGTGAATTTAAAAAAAAAAAAAAGTAGGTTGTTAGGCACCCAAAACTGAGTTCATTATAGCGATATATAAGTGGCTGTGTATGACGATTTCGTATTGGGAATTTTCTGGTTTGCTCGGTAAACTTATTGCATTATTCTCTTTACCTTTCACCACCTGATAGCTTTTCCAATGACAGGTATTTTTGAATTATCACATTTTATTCGACAGAAAGTTTTTTACGAAAAAACTTCAAAGTTAAAAGTTCAAATCGACACTAACTACCCAATTGAGTTCTGTTTCTTGGACTATTCGATCCAGAAGAGCCCAGGAATTCATACATAAAGGTGAATGAAAGAGCCAAGAATATATATACATAATCGTGAATTTCATTGGTCGAAATTTGTTTGCGTATAATATTCGGAGTTCATTGAAACTGATGAAGAAAGCGCATATATTTTATAGAGAAGACAGCAAAAATATACTACAAAATATGAGAGTATAAAGAAGTCATACAATCACTGAACTATTAACTGACGTGTCTTACGACCGAAGCGTGACGCCACGTCTTTGTTGATCTTCTAAAGAACGGTACAAAGAATTCCGAGCACTTCGACAACAATTCCATGAAGCTGCGACCAGAAGACCCGGTACCGAACATATTTATAACCGCCGTATTTTCTCTGGAGCTTCTCACATGACCCGATCGTCTTTATCCTTTCTTGGCCGGTCTCTCTTCCGGCTGCCTTCATGAATACCAAGATCAATTTCACCGGCAAATATTGTATATTGAGGAACGACGGGAATGCTTTCATTACTCTTTTGTGCATAGAGCGCTCGTTTTTCCGCAATAGCAGCAATTTGCAGAATGCTTTTAGGTTATCGTGAATTCAGGATAAATTCCGTCGGCAATCGAAGCTGCCGGCCCCTAGGCTAATGATACTATTTCCAAAGACGTTCCTCTCTAACCCTTTCTCTTTCCCGTTTCTATCTGAGCGTCTTCAACCGGAAACGATTCGACGCTACACTCAGAGTTTTTGTAAACTTTTTTGAAAGGTTACCTAAACTTACACGTAGTTATGAAAAGCCATCGAAATGCACGCAACTAATGGTCGTACCACAAAAGTTTCATGAAATATAATCGTTTAGAAAAGTTTTTCTGTTTGAACACACACAAAATAGCATTACATCGTAGTAACAGTGTGAAGATTGAAGAATCCCGTGTCATTTTGCACTCCGCGGTTAAGGGGGTCAGCCCGCATGGCAGCTAGATCTTTTTTGGTTTTTTCGCGGTTTTTTTGCGGCGCGCAAAAAAAAGGCTTTTGAAATTTGAAATATTTATTTACTGGTATTTCAACTCTACGATAGAATTTTTTAATTCTGATATCTCCGGTGGACTCGATGTAAAACTACTCTACAGGAACCCCTATATTTCTCTATGGTCTTCACGATTCCGGGAGATTGGTTCATTTGAGATCAAAATACCAAAGAGCATTTTGAACTAAAATTATACAGAAATATTAAAAATTGAAGGATTTTCGTGCTTTTAAACATTTTTGAAAATTGAAATTTTGTGTTTCGAAGCGCAAAAATCCTTCGATTTTTAACATTTTTGTATAATTTTAGTTCAGGCGATAGCTACTGCTTTACAAATCAAAACGCTCTTTGGTTTTTTTATCTCGGATCAACCGATTGGTTGATTCTCCGGAATTGTGAAGAATTGTGGAGAAACATATGGGTTCCTGTAGAGTATAGTTTTACACCGATTTAACCCGAGATATCAGAGTAAAAAAATTCTATCATAGAGTTGAAATACCAATAAATAAACCCTTCAAATTTCAGAACTCAAAAAATGTTTTTTTTCCTTGCCGCAAAAAAAATCGGGAAAAAACCTCAAAAAATCCGGCTGCCACACGGAGTGACTTCCTTAAGTATCGAACGTGCCACTAGATGAGATTCCCAATTCTAATCTTACCTATTTTGAGATCTCGAGAAGATTGTGAAAATTCAATGTTCAAGAAAATAGAAAATGCATCGAAGTGTCGATCGATTCATACAAATTTCTTCTTCTCGTGTACGCTGTGTACTCATCAAAAACTCCTCGGGTGTTGTATCGCTGCGGTGGCAGTGGGAACCAGGCCAAGAGCACTGTCAAGGTCTGTGACATCAATCTTCGCCACTCTCGGCTGCAGACATATGCGTGCGGCTGACTGTTTGCGTCGTCTATGAACAGTTCACGAAGCAGCATCGAACATCTATAAGAAAAGTGCGGACACTGTACCAGCTTCGAAGGAGAGTGTGCAGTTTCACTCGCTGCCTCGTAAAAATGGTGCAGGCGTTTTTTTGGTGTAATTCCGTTTATAATGACCGAAGGTAATTGTGAAAGAAATTGGACTCTCGACTGAGATCGTGACAAGTGTAATAACAACAAATAATTATATGCACGGCTTGAAATACAACGGTAACAGGAAGGTGATTCGAAGGGGTCGTAATAACATAAAATGAGACTGAAAATATTGCAATGATAATCACAGCTGCAGAGTAAATAAATACGTAAACCGAAGAATGGAGGAAAACATCAGACGATTACGTGTTCGAGCAATGACGCAACATCGCATTCGTAACGCGCGCGCGCGAAGCAATGAAAGATGAGCCCGCGCTTACAGGCGTCGATTAACCTTCAACTCACGGAAGCGTGCACCCAGCAGCGCTATAAGAATATCATTGACTTAAGCATGCTTGCGATATTTCAGCCTACCAAAAAGTGTATGTCGACTATATGGACCCAAGGAAAAGTTCTCCCTACAGCGACGGAGTCGGCGAACTAGGAGGATAAAAAATCAAGAGAACCGAAGGAGACAGAGGAAAATACGGAGAGGTAGAAAAAATGAGCGTAATTACACCGACTGGCGCCATCTAATTGCTTGTACACGCGATAATAATATTGCTGAATGATAATGGTTGTGCTGCTTCCTGTATAAAACTTGAGCTCTTCTAATTTGAGTGTGCGTTAATGCTAATACATACCGTATCTATTGATCTTGAAGCTCCGGGCAATTCTTGCAGTTCTTTTTGTTCGACGAACTACTAGCTTCCTGGAATTTTAATGGAGCCAATGTTTAGAATATTATTTGCATTATTATTGAAAATAAAGTCTTTTGAGCATGTTTCGAGTGTACAAAAATGCCTAAATTCTAAAATACCTGCAACCAATAATACCAATAATAATTGGCTAGATAACGATAACGTTTGACATTGGAATAAAAATGACTTACTGGTCGATTATTTATTTTTGAAAGTATCACAACGGAGGTAAGGATTGAAGAAAGAAGAAAAGAGAGCTAAACAGAAGAGAGATCGTCGTCGTTTTTTTTTGCTCCATTTTCTTTTGCTCGTTCGCGCGGGCAGCTGCGCGTCATCGGCAACACCTGCCGATGGGCCACGTGTTGCTGAAAATGAAGACGAAATATACGAAGCGAAAAATACAGCAGACACAAACCACGAAGGTGGAGATGGAATTTGACCAGAGAAGAACGGTGTGCACGGGAAGTAGAGGCAAGCAATTGACCCCGGATAAGACTCCCACTTAAAAGAAATGGCCGATATGTGCCCGAACTGCATCAAGAGGATACAAGTATACGTGCTTTGAAAACGAGGAACACCAGAACCGTAGATTATCGTAAAAACGAACGATCATTTTACTATACCATTCTTTTCTTTCGATTATGTATCTGGTGTGAATACATTTATAAGGCACAATCGTGATATCCGATTAATCGAAATTTCATTTAATCGTATATATACTCATATTGAGATTAAACTCCTTAGAAGGATGGGACTCGAGCTTGCTGAATCGACATCTTCAACAGTGGTGAACTTTCTCATCGCAAACAATGATGGCGATGGAATGGCTAATAGATTTCCTTCGTAAACGAAAATGAGTTTGACTGCTTCGAGTCAAAGAGTCTTGGGTCTCCATCGAAAGAGTTTCGAATAAGATTCGCATTCTTGTTTGAATACTCACACTGATATAGTGTTGATAAAAATACTCCTGAACGTCCTCAGGCGTAAAATCTACTCGTAATTTCTATAAACAGTAGAGCTTGGAAGCCTAGAAACGAAGAGTGAGAAGAATATATACTGCATTGTCCTTTCACTTCTCAAACGATAAGTAGTATGCATGATGCACTTCTCGATGGTTCAACTCCGAAAACATTTTTTTCCTGCTACACATAGCTACGATTTGTGCAACGAATTCGGACCAGCTGTCAAAGCAGTTGCCAAGAGACGCAACTGTGTCACGACAAAGATACAGATTCAGCTTGAAAAATGTGAACCAGCAGCCCAAAAGAGAGAGAGAGAGAGAAAAAAAAATCCGCAGCAGTACCCTAAATAATAACAATATCGAAAAGGATCGGAAAGGTGCACAGTAGAGTAGTTTTTGGAGGGCTCGCCGCGCCATTATTGGCTCCATCAGTCCCGGAAGAGCTGCACGGACCGATTACGCGTGCGACCATTTCAGTCATTCAGGAAAATCGAACGTGCACATTAACGCTGACGAGGGAGTCCGTCATTTTTCACAAACTTCATAGAAAGTAATTCTGAAAAAAAACCGACGACAGAGGGTCAGCGGTCTTGAAGGGATTTCCTTTGAAAAATAACATACAGCAAAATGGCTGATTGTGCCTGCGGCCACATCGAATTTGAAGGAATTCTTCGTGAAACGGCACTTGGACTGAATAAAGGTTATGAACGACAAATGAATAGTAAAAAAAAGTTGCGACACGTGTTAGCAATCCGAATGATGAATTGTGGTCGAAAATCTACCATGGCTTTGATCATTTTTACTTTTTTTTTTACATATAAAACGTTCACACTTTCAGTGATCGCGCTGAACCGTCATTCGAATGGTCATGCGGTCATCGATACGGTTTTTTCGCGGTCAGGAAAAAAAGCAAATATGTGCGTGCCGTTGAACAGTAGGCTTGTGAAATGTGTTATGAAAATTTCAAAATTTCCTGCTCAATTAGCTCCATTTTCGATGTTAAGAGTATGGATCAGTCGACTGCTCACTTGGAATTTTCAAAATCAAAATTAGCAGCTATCTCTCTGACACTCGCCGTTGCGATACGCCAACTGATCCATCGTCTTAAGAGCATTGTACATATTTTTTCATGCTCGAACCATCTCTATTAATTATCATTCTTTTTTCCTCACTCCAAGTGACTTAACGTTCATCCTGCCGAGTCATAATATCATGTTGTTGGGACTTGATGGATATAAACTACAGCCTGAAGATTTCACCACAGCAGGTTGCATCTCGATACACGCGTTGGCTGCAGAGGGAATTCAACGATCCGCCACCAGAGGGGGTTATAGCATGTCTTTGAACGAGTGCAACGCACGCGAGTACGATGCACAAAAGATTGCTTCGCTGCGGGCCCACCTGCTGCTCGATGCAAACCGCATGCCGTTCTTGCTGGCATCGATGCAGCTTGCCCGAGAATGCGTACTACTACTATGAATCAGTGCCACGAAAACCGGTGCATAAGGGGTTTTCAGTGCAGTATACAATATACGTGTGTACACGAGTGAGTGTGCAACGGAGATGAAAAAAACACGAGAATACTTCTTTCTCTTGGGAACGCACGGTCCTCTCGCTACTATACTTACTACGTATCTGAGGTACGTAGTAAGTGCGTAGTAAAACTTTCACCTTTTATTTTTCTCTTTGTCTGGCTGTAATGTTGCATTTACTGTTGCTGTAACGATGTTTCAATTTTGTTATTATTATTTGCATCCCTCGTAATGAGCCGTGCCTTTTAGTCTTGAATAAAGCTTCGTAGTTGGTAAATTTTCGTGACGACTTTGAAGAGAAGGCAAGAGGCAAACGCACTTGGCAAACGCACTTCGATAAGCTTGCAGCTCAACACACGGATCAATACTGATTTTTTTCAAAGAAATTACGTTGGAGAAAATATTTGTTTCATTTGAATTGATTACGGACAAAAACATCTCGTGATAATTGTATGAGTCTCTTGGTTTCTATTTTATAATCATATGAGTAACCTCGTAATCACAATTCAAAATATTCTATCGATGATTTTCACCGATGTTTGTTGTTTCTCTATCTCGATTATTCAATTTTCTCAGGTGACGTAACGCGTACGTAGAAACATGTGCTCATCGCAGCAACATTTTCCGACCTTCAATGTCTTCTTCACGCGCACAAGTCGATGCATGTCCCATGCGAGAGCCCGCGTGCAATCACAATGTGGGCACTGGGGCTATGATGCATCGAAATAACAGAGAAAAGGCTTTTGCGGTGAGATGAACCACCTGCCGACAGATGTTTGGATCTAACGAGCAGAGGAAAGAAAAAGACAGATAGAACTACAGGAATCAACGAAGCGAATAAAGAAATGCGTTGTTTTTGGGATCCTCTACGTTCAACGACTCCTTATCCCGGATCCTTGATATTTCTTGCCTTCTACTTTAACCCTCTTCTTGCAAGCCACTCTTTTTCATGTACACTACACAATACTTAATCGTGTAACGCACAAACCCTCTGGCCCATCTGTATGTAATCGAGCGAGCAGTGGAATCATATGATTGGCGCCACCTGTCGGTATTTTTTTATATTATAATCCCATACACCGCTCGTTGACGTAAGATCCAACCGAAACTACAAGTTTGTAACTGTTTCAAACAATTGTATTATGTAAAAGAACTCAGAAAAAAAAACATTTGCGCTTTAGCAGAACTTTGTTCCCAAAATACGACCATGTGAAAAATTATTGAGACTGTGACTATGCAGTGAAAATGCTTCGGTTCGCCTTCCATTATGCAGCGACTTTTCATATGCTCTCTGCAATCCTTAACAATGTATGAAAAGTGTGAAGTACAATATAGCAATGCGCTCAGTAAGATGCCCTACTATACACTTCCAGAAAAAAAAGCAGCGTATATTCAGTGTAATTTTCAACAACAAAATGTAAGAGAACGTGTGCCATGTAATTTGCCCCGGTTTATGACGACCTCTGTATCCTGGCTTTTTCTTAGGTTCCAAGTGGAGACTCATCGGATATCGCAGGAAGATGACTCTGGTCGTTCGCAATATGTCGCAATTTCGCCTCATCTCTCTCTCTCTCTCTCTCTCTCTCTCTCTCTCTCTCTCTCTCTCTCTCTCTCTCTCTCTGCTTTCTGGGACGTGAGCGACACACCTGTTGTTCGACGATTGACGTAGTGCACCTTGAGTTCAAGGTAGTGCAGTGAACGTCAGTTTTCAGACCGGGACGACGAAAACAATATTAAATGGTTTGAAAAAAAATGCCGAAGGACGATTGAGCTGTAAAAAATGTTTTGCTCATCTGCCACCAAGGCAGTATGATCTTCGACGATATGGAATACACCACAGCGAGAAATTTGATTTATCGCAAATGTTTTAACACTCGTAAATAACCATGTCCTTCCATTGGTGTATCGTCATGGCTGCGATCACCTATTTTTCGTACTGGTACACTTTCACTTTTATCATCTACGCAATAGATGCCAAACGGTGAAAGGTTTTCCCCTGCAAATGCATGGTGCGAATAACCACTCAGGAAAAATAAAGATGCCATTTGATCGAAGAACCAGTGAAGTTTAGAAGCGTTAAAAAATAGGAGTCAATATACTCTCTAAATATGCAGATCGACAAAATCGAAATAATTTCTCTTCCAGCCTTTCATTTTCTTTTACTAAATTCTATTTAAATCCATCTAAACGAACTTGATTCCGTTTATTTTCAACCTTCTCTCATGATTGTTTTTGAAGCTTGTAAGAATTTCTAATGTCATGTATTTTATTTCTCAAGCAGTTCGATTATGTTTACGCAAATTCAAAATAACAAAGGAAAATTTATGATCACGCCTTTTGGTTCTCCATTCACACACGCACACATATCTGATCGAGGTCACACTGAGTCGATACTTTGACCAATTTTATAAAACGAACAAGTGATACAAAATAGAACTTATCTCGATGATTGTGGATTTGATTTCTCGGTGGATCTCGCCCTGGGACTGGAGTAGTCTTCGAAAAATGTTATCCAGACGTAGAATTTCAATGATTGTACTGGCCAGTAGTAACTTGATTTATAGACTTCGGAGCGTCCTTTTTGAAGTTGACTGATCTCGTTAACATACCAGAGCAGAGAGAGCGAGGTCTCGTTGATTAAGCCCAATTTCGAAAAGAGGAGGGAGCCGACTTTCCCCACTCTATCGTCTAATCATGGGAGATCGACGAGAAATATCGATCACGCATATTTCAGTTAAGGCGCGAATATTTACATGGTTAAATCTGACAAGATCGATGACTTCCCAGAGCAAAGACCGTAGCTTCAAAGTGGAATGCATTCAGGAAAGTCTCAAACGTTCCATTGCAAAAGGTTTGATGTGAAAACTAACGGACTGCAAAGTAGTACAGTCCGATTGAAAATCAGTCGAAGAAGCATTGTCGATTTTGGCATGCCCCCCCCCCCCCCCCCCCCCCGCCCCGTCTGTCTAAACGTTTCATCCCCATCACTTTTCTGTTGTCATTAGCGCGCCGCTGTGCAGAATTCCGAAATATTTATTGCAGCATCTCTTTGACTGTAAGTGTCCAGAATTTGGTCTGAGTACTCTTCGTTTCATTCGTTGCAAGACTTAGGCTTTGGCCATTTCCTCATCTTTCATTCGAGTTTGTGAGACTCCATATCTCTTTCATTTCAGGAGCACAAGATGTTTCATTCTTGAATCTCGTATAGCTTACGGTACTCGATTTCTCTCGGTAGAACGGCGCTTCTCTAACTGCATTCCTCACATTTACGTTGTTATAAGAGTTTTCATAAATCGCAAACCTCGTCCTGGTTACGGGTAAAGTTTCCACAAGCTCTCCATTCGCCCAAGAACTTAGTAGTGGTCTCACGTATTACTGTATAGTTAGGGGGTCTGCCATGTTGTCGTTGACCTGGGTTTACACTGTTCTGGCATGGGCTCTCTCACACTCGAAGGCATCTCACTTCCGAAGCTTACCCTGTTATATATGCGGGCATCCATTATGCCTCTTGTTAATTAGTTGGCACCACTTTTCGCAGCTTTCGTTGCTCGCTTCCTTCCCAATTTGTTTCCCTTTCCCTGATTACCTCTTACACTCGTAGGCTCTCGCTTATTATTCTTAAAAATGTACACAGTTCACCTGAGACAGCCTGCTGTACATAGGCTGGAGCTTGATCAGGATATAAATTTGACAAATTGTGGTGGATCGTCTGAAATCATGTAAAGAAAACAAACTAAACATATTTTTTTACTCAACTTATTGTCGGAGAAACTTCCTCACGACAGCTTTATTCGATCAACCATGATATAATATTTCTTCAATTTATATAGGTACATATAGGGTAGCGCCTCTTTAAAAATACATTGACAATGCTAAACTATACCAATGGTGCAAATGCAAAAACAGGTCTGTACTTCACTCAATTTCGGCACAAGAGCTCTCAAAGTTTTAATGGAAGTAGTTTACACTTGAGTAGGAATAATTAGGTCGGAAATACTTTCGAATACATCATTCCTTGTCGGTTTTTGGAAAAAGACGTTAACTGTTCGAGTACGTTTTTTTAGATATGTACTCGATTACGTTCTAGAGAAAGACAAAAAAAATGGTAACCCTAAGTGAATTACTCAACAGTCGTGCTAGCAATCTTTTCGTCTTTTGCGCCTTCTTTAACGATTCGCATATTTTGCACACGCCGAGGCACAGCACCATCGCCACCCTCTCGGCTCTACACTATCACCGTGGTATTTGAAATTTCACTCGTGTATAACTACTATATACACGATACAAGTATGTGTAGTGGCAGCCCCTCGATTTTTCGTCCAGCACTCTCGCAGACAAATAATTTCTCGGCGTGTGGTTCATTCGCCCCCGCCCTCTTTTTCTCGAACAACCCCCAGATATTCCTCTCTCACTCGCATACTTTTTTATTTGGGAATTAAGCAAGTATGAATATTCGAGACGGATTAATGACGGCAGGGCTACGAGAGCGAGACCGTGAGTCGGCTCGTTGTTGCTTGCTGCGCGGAAAAATAATAAATTCTCGTCGTAGAACTTGTATCACCACTCTCTTTTGCTCCCTCTCTTTTCCTCTTTCTCTGCCCCTAACACAAAGCTTCAAGCGTCTCAACGCCGTTCCTGGATCCAATAACTCCCGTATGCATTCTTCTTTCCATTCTCCACCTAACGAAAGCTCTATGGTTAGATTTAAAATGAATTCTCGAAGCGTTTCATTCCGACTTAATTAAAAGACAGAAATAAGAAATTAGAAATAGTTTATTGACTTTGTTTTTTATATTTACAGATCACTGATATTGAAGTAAGTAGAGATGAAATACAGAAGCAACAATGTATGAATAAAATGTTAACATCGAATTATTAAATAAAACGATTATGGAATCAATAACAAACTAAAAGGAACGCGAGTTTTGTCACATAGGCGCAGATGTGAATACAGAAAGTTTCCCGTACAAGGATAACTACGTCTGGGTGGATATTCGGGCGATGGTTTGGGGCCAGACAAACCAACAGAGGGTGCCAAAAGGGAAGGTTGCGAGAAAGAGGCAAAAGAAACTCGAAAGAAAGGGCATGAAAAGACTGGTCTGGCGAAACGTTATAGAAAGAAAGAGAACGCTGCGACATATCAAGGTTTTCCAGAACCCAAGGATGCGTGGAAGAAGAGGGAGAATAGATGTCTGCGCCTGACTACTCGGGGATATATAACCTCCTTCTTGCTCTCCAGCTCAAAGTTCATCGTTGTTTTTTTTTCTATCAACCACTCGACTCACCCTCGATCTACCCCTCTCGTCCTCTTCAATCCTTGACGCCACAGGATCTTTTCCTAATTTCTCTACACCTCTGTTTAACACGGCTACGTTCTTTTTGCAGTCCTTCAGGCAGGTCTTGACCCCATTTTTATCCCTCGATATGCTCAGAAGGGCTCCTGGGTAATATCGTCTAAAGTCTCCGCGAATCTACTAAGATGAAAACACGGGAAAACGGGAAGAAAATACTCACACATACAACATTGAGACGCAAGAAGGAATAATTAAGCTCCGCTAGCTCCTCCTCGAGATCGCGCTCGCAACAGCGTTTCTGTTGTCATTTTTTCCTCAAACAGGAATATCTCTTTATGATATTGCTGAGAATATATATATATATATGTATGCAAGTGGATGAATTCTTGAGGCGGTAATAAGAAAGCCAGCGGCTCCTTTCTGAACACTTTTGCGCGCGCTGTAATATTATAAACCGAAAAAAAATTATAGTTTAAGTTTCTTATGTTATATTGTGAAGGAAGATTCTCGCGAGGAATAAGTGGAAAGAAAAAAAATGATGATAAACCAAGTGGTTTCGCGCGCGCGTTGATATAATGAGCGATAGGTATGTACGATCTGGAATGTTTAGCAACGAATTGCGATCAAAACCCTTCACCTTTCACTCTTATCGACGCTATTTTACGAGCCCCCTTACAATGTAAAACGAAACTACCAATTATCGGGTAATAAACAACAATGAGTTTTATAGAGAGGGAGGAGGCTCCTCGCGAGGCCTAAATTAATCCTGTCAAACTGAAATTCTATATACCTGAAGGAGGCTCCCCTTTGGACGAAACACAAGCACGTTTATGCCGCCATCTCGATGCGCGCAGTTAAAAGCAAACTCGGAGTGAAAGACGGAGAGAGGAAAAGAAGGGAGTGGGAGACTGAAAAGAGAGAACACACTCGCGAGAACTGATCCTGGCCCAATATTCCCACAGGGAATATCTTAGAGACCGAAGGGGTGGGCGGTCCCATTTACTCTACTCTCGGGGCCTCAGAAAGCTCTCAACCGCGACTCGAATCTCTCTTACACAGAATCCATCGTTATATCCTGCTCTCTTTCGCATCTTTTGCGCTTGACGCAAAATAGAGGACGAGGGAACGAGCACGCGGGCCTTTTTATGACTAACCGTCGGCTCGTTTCCATAAAATAAAGAGAGGGGTGAAGAGGGAGATGAAAAGAGCTTTGTATATGTGTGCTCATACGTATACATGCGTTTATTAGGGTTTCGCAGTGGAGAGAGAATCGCGGGGGCAAACCGAGCACAGGACTCTCGCACTAAAAAGAAGATTCAAGTAGTTTGCCGGGGAAAGATTTTTTTTGTAAACAAAGTCTCAAATTCCAGTGCTATAGCACCAGACCAATAAATATCCTTAATTCGCGAGAGCGGTCTTGCTGATGTGGTGTATATTCTCGGAATCGCCTGTCCGACAGAAAGACCTCCTGCATATTCGTTTTCCCATCCTCTTACTCTGCCTATACGATTCCTTCCTACTAAACTCCATTTTTTGGCCGACTGTCCGCAGGCCGCTAAGTTAACGAAGAGATCACCTGTGAAAAACGGCCATAATGTAAGAATCGCTGTTTCAATTACGTTCGCACTCACTGATTTGTTATTATGAAAACTTTATGGCAATGATGCTGAACTTTCATAGAAACTTTTTTTTCCAGGATACAATATATCCATATGCATCCAAAATTTGCCAAATATGGACTCGTTAAGGTAGATGGGTGAATATTCGCTATCCAAGATTACGCGATGATATTTTTGGTAGGCAAAAATGAACACGTACTGGATAGATTTGCAAAATTTCGACGCTAGTTACCGTGTAGTTTAGCAGCAAATTAATAATTATTGAATATCGACTTTTCTCTGACACTTATCACTCCGGCAAATGAAAGCCGTACACACATGAAAAGTTATTAAATTTTTTCATTAGTTATATCCAAGATTTTGTAAAAAAAAATCGATCGTTGTATTTAATGGATATTCAAGAATACATGAGTATTTTAGTCTTTAAACCTTACCATTGAAAATCGGCTGGAATATGACAAAAATATCTGATGAGAAATCATTCGGATTACACGACAAATGGATCAGAAACGTTTGACAACGCTGCATTCAATATACGTTCGCATGTCAAGTCAGTTTGACCTTTTGGTCATATTTCGTCGTTCGCTAGGTTCGCCACGTTTTTTTTTTTTGTAAATTTTTACAAAACGACAATTTTTATCCCGGTAAAATTTTTGATCGTTCATTTTTTAATTTTCCTCCACTGCAATACTACTTTGGACAGTAAACTCACTTCATAACCTATAAAATTTGTAAACAAAACTGACAGCGTGACATCAACAGCAGCGGCAGCTGCTGCACCACGCTAGTCAAAATGAACTCTTGAAACGTTTTTTTAATAATAAAATTGTATAAAAATGTTGATTCTTTATCAATTATATTTCTAAAATAATAACATTATTGTTTTCGTCTTTCGAAATTTTCGAAAAATATAGTTGCTGCAAAAATCACGTAGCCGTCACCCATCAACCTTAAAGGGACTGGAGATCAGGAGGATTCATTAAAAACCTTCAATGCTAATAATGAGCAGCTTTTTTAAGTATGTAGAAGTAGATCATCGCCCCAGAAAGACAGTCGTCAGCTATTCGCTCTGTGCGCTTACACGTACTACTTTAAAAGTGAGCGTGTGTCGTGTATACGTATAGTTCTGTATGCCTCCAAAAACGCCGGAGCCCCCTTTATGGTGGCGCTGGCAGTATGCATGAATATTAGTGCAGTAGTATTAGATTTTTGGTTCCGCCCACGCGCACGAAGCGAATATAGAGAGGAGCCGAGTTTGGGGCGAGACCCCGTCGATTGGGTTCGAATACCTCAATGTCTGCTACTTCTGCACTTGTGCATTGGATCGGGAATGCCCCACGTAATAAGAACAATATAAGAAGAAAAAAGAAGAGCAGGCTGAATAGACTGACAATTACCGAAGGAAGAGATGTCATCGTATAAAAATGTGCAAAGTGCAATAAAAGTACGTATAAACCAAAAAATCAGCAAAATGGAAATGGTCTCAATGTACCCGTGGTAAGGTCAACAGAAAGGGTAAAAATGGATTGCAACTCAGGGGAATACAAAATTGTAATTTTCCGAGCACAGAAAGTCGAAACAGCGCGTAGAAAGATGATATAGAAGAAGAATTTTTATGAGCGATAGTTTAAAAATATGATTTGGTGACCATTGTGAATAAATTATTTATTCAAAAGAGTGAAAAAAGGTTGTCTGAATTGTATATGTATGGGTTTCGAATATAATGTGACGCTGCAAATGGTATGAATGTAAATGAGTTGAATAAACTGCAGATAATGCAAAATCGGGTGACAAGAGTCATCAGATATACGAAGGTGAATGACACACGACAGGTGCAATATGTAATTGTTGGAAAGAATGTTAATAGAATTACACGACAGAACGGTAACAAGATGAAGCTTATTTTACATAAACACAATAAAATAATACCTAAATGTAAGAGATTTGTAAACAAATGTACTACAAATAGCTGAGAAAGCTAATAAACAACCAATCAATCAATCAATCAATCAATCAAACCTTTCCTCATTTGTATTTGTTTTTTTTTTTTTATTTGTGTTGATTCCAACAGCCATAAAAGTGGAAAAAAGAGAAAAGTCATCGGCAACACAATATTAGTTGTCGCAAAAGTAACGGCATAACTTTATTGTTTATAACCGCTTACATCGTAACGAATCCCATATCTCGTGATCCCTATACTAATCTACGCAACGTCTTTACAATTTACGGCTATCCAACCACTAGCTGTATACGTAACATTGTGATAGCATATAGAAAACGCATTTTCAAAATAACTGCTATTTTGTAATTTAATGCTAGATGAGCAGGGACGGGTGGAAAATGTTAAAATACGATTGTTTCGCAATAATTAGCAATTGTCAAAATTGTAGTAATGCTGCGAAGTATGGAGTGCACGTTGTCGATCACCATTTTCATTATATTTTCACATCAGTAACATGTATAAAATGTATATATAAAATATAATATGAAATGTAGTCGATCGTTAGTGCACCGATTTTTACCGTAATCATTAAGGGTGCCTTCCTTTGGCAAACCTCCTTCCTGAGTGGGTTTATTCTGATTTGGTTGACTTGGGTCGTTGTTTAAAGGGTTTTTAGTCGGTCTAGACGATTGCTACACCGTATAATCTTCTGATTTCGCAAGGTCACGCACAATTTGATTTTTATTCGGACCAGATTGTTTCTGCGTTAATTTAATTTGTTTTTTTCTTGTGTATCCCGCGAGGTTCCTTCATCTTTCGGCTCACCTGTACTAACATTCCGAGACTTTGGTCTCTCAGAATTACCTAAGTAAAAAAGTAAAAAGTACATTTATTTCAGAACTCAACTTACCATTACGTTCATGAAATCGCGTACGTTTTGCGATTGCATTGTTCATAGCTTTTTTTAACCTCTAGAGGACCGGAAAGCCGATATATCGGCTCACCCTGTGATATGAACTTTGTATATAGTTGATACGTGATACCAGACACTAATTTGAGCACTTTTCAAGGGCGATTTCAATTCTCAAATGCCGATCCTCTAAAGATTAAAACACGATGTTTGCGAACTCTCTCTCTCTCTCTCTCTTTCTCTCTCGTTCTACTAGATATTCCGACATATTCTTCCGGGATTTTCCTCCATGACCACACTCGGTTATAAGTTAATATTTTTTATTATATAGCACAACTAGTACACGGATAGAACACACTATAAGAAAATAAAGTTATGCTCCGTCGCAAATGGTTAAACGTTCGCAATACTATCCATATCGAGCCACCCCAGAACTAGCTAACAAATATATATAAAACACTTGGTAGCCGTAGCCTATCGCTTAGCTAATTGTGCTGCTTAGATTAAAATAAAAAGAGGAAAAATAATCCATGCCGAGTGACTTTATGCTACACTGAGAAAAAAAATCGATGTAACAACTAAATGTCTTTAGTCGATATTTTTGTTGGTTGATCTACTTGCATCATTTACTTGCGATAAATAAGGAATAGTTCATTTATCCGAATCACTAAATTTATGATTATGTGAATTAACTACAGGAGTGAAACCAAATCTTTTGTTCGAAGAACTCGAAACATTTGTTTATTTCTACTTAACTCACATACACTTTTATGATATATTTATTTGAGTATAAAGTACTAAAGTATCTAAACGGTTTTGTTGAGAATGATAAATATTTTATAAATCAAATGATACTGGTCAGTTCAATATAACTCAAAATCTGTTGAAATGTATTATTATATTAGCAAACATGATTTGTGGAAAAAAACAAATAGTTTTGATAGTCGGATTTTTTCTTCGTGTAGCTTAACTAAATCTGATCGATGACGAACCAAATCAATTGTCTATTGTAATGCTTTTTTTCCAGATTGAGCGACAAATTAACGTATTTCTCTTGCTGTTGGGCACCAGTGGAGGATTTCTCCTCGACAAAATTTTTATTGAATCAAACAAAAGAAATAGGTTCGAGAATTGATAAGACTAGCAGAGTTTTCAATATTCTCGGTAGAGGGGCATGAGTTTTTCGGAGGAAAATAATAATGCGGCAAATGTAAGAGCTGGGATTACAAAATATGATTTATTATACAAGAAATTAAAAAACAAATATAATTTTAGATTTTTCCCAAAATTTTCAGTCCGTAGTTTCGTCAATATAAAATTTTGTTAACAAATGTCGTTTCCGTTAAATATTTGCTATCGGATATAATTCGGGCGATAATAATTCACACTTTAATAAAACGAAATTAAGACTGGGCCTACGAAATTTTACGGTCAACAAGTTCTCGGTGACAGAATACAAAAATACGATAATTCTTAACCTAGGACTCTGATCCGGATGAAATTTCAATATTACGAATTCCTCTCGGCAATTCTATTAATTTCACAACAATAATGAAAATACAATTGATGATAGAAAAATAATTCAAAAACGACGTTAGAATTTAATTCGCTCGTGCGACAAAGTAACCATTCGACATCGTTCGATTGTTCGATACTTCACCGATTTACAAATTTGCGCGCAAAATAATACAAAACGAGACTAAAATATGAAAGAGACAACGGCTCACCGCAATGGTTTCAGAAATCGTAACTCCGGCAATTATCTTCGGAATCACTATTCGACTTCGGGGCGTTGGCTTCTCGACAGGAAAATTTGAGGCTCAAGAGAATACGTCCTTCCTCGTTGTGGTCCGGATTTCGAGTAACAAGATCGATTCAAAATTTTGTAATGCGGTTTCTTGAGACCTAACCCCCCACCCTTAGCCTCCTCGTTTGATCCTACTTCTAACGATTTCTTCAAGAATCTTCGAGAGGGATTTGCATAATAATCAAATTAGCCGTTCGAGAATATTCGATGTTGACATTTTTCGGCGTTGAATCTGGATGCTGTAGACGCACCGCGAGTTCGACGGTTCAGGGTGAGGGCTTCGAGTTAGCGTTCCACCGCTCGATGTTTTGAAACTCGTACTCGATGACCAACGAGATCTACGATGAATTGACGGACGATCTTCTACTTTTGAACTGTCCAATTCTCTGCTCTCGCTTCTTCGTTAGAGGCTCGTCGCTCGTTCATAAAAATATTTAAATTGAAAAACAAAAAAAAATTAAATAAAATTTACAAACATGGTTAAGTTATCGCATGGGACGTTCTGATCTTATTCGTTCGAGAGGATAACGTCGAAAGACGCATTCCCCTGAGCCATTTCGTCAAATTATACAATTTTTAGTGACGAGCAAAATTGCCAGTTCACACTATATAAAAAATGCTTACCTCGAAATAAAGTTCAGTATGTTTTATGTATAATTTAGTTAAACGGATTTGCTTTTTTCTTAATTAACCAATTAAATTTCTACCCCATCAAATATTTAATTTTCTCTATTTCAATTGTTGGTACGAAAAACTTCTTTTTATAATGTATTCTTAGTTTTCAGATGTATATAATATGAGTTAAAGTGACCCAAATATCGCTATCTCTTTGAATCATTATCTAAATATGTTGTGAAATTTAATAAATATTTTGTCATGCATATGGGAACTAAATATTTTAATTAAATTGAACATTTCTCAAGTGTTTCAACCAAATTTTTTCTCAGTGTAGAAATTTAGCACGGACCAGATATTTATTTGAGCGGGTTTGTTAAGAGTAGTTATTCTGCGAGGAAATCTTAAGGTTGACCTATCGCAACAGCTAGTCAAGAGACACCTTAATTCGACTATTCAATGAATACAGTTTGACAGTTCACATATTCGAATCCGTTCCGTATCGTTCGAGGTTATGCAGCGATGCCACCTTTACGCAGCCAGAGCGATAGTAGCAGAAGACGACGCGACACCACGTAATTACTCGACTAAATTAAAGATTTTTATTTTATTTGTTCGGCAAACTTCGTTTTTTTTTATTCAAAAATGATCCTCATAATTTTTTTAACATTTAAGAATTCTTTTTTAAAACATATTTAATCGGGAAAATTAGTTATTCATGGCTCAAGTCTCTGTTGAAGCGCGGTCTTCATAAGCTGTGTGTTAAATTTCGAAATTTTATCAATTATTTATTGTTATAACTAGTCGATGATGCGCTCAAAAATTTTGCAGGCATTTTCCTGTGCACTTCAACTATGAAATAAAAAAATATCACGTTTGTATCTAATAATAAAGTTTGCGATAGGTCAACCTTAAATAACTGCGTGAAGTGTGTCAATTTTAATGAAGAATCTTAGGCGCGTATTCTGCGCATGCATTCGGTTCCTGTGAGCAGAGAAGGCACAGCAAGCAAGTTGTGACGCAAGAGATCGTACATCGTTTTTGGACCCTTTCAACTGGATCATTTATACACCATCCGAGTTGAGTACCATTAGTTTGAGCACGTCAGTGCAGCAGTTATACTAGCCAGTAAACCAATCCGCCTGTTTTATGCTTTTTTTATTCTCACCGTGTTTTCCCACCGACGAAATGATAGACGCTCTACGGGTTCTCGGTTTACAGAGTGTGGGATGGAGTCTCAATTTCCCGCCAACTTGCGTGTGCAGTCGTTGTCCTCAGCGCTGGAGTCTCAACCTGCACACGAGTAATCTTTCCTCGCTTTTTAGTATTTCCTCTTGCTCTGCCACCTTCTCCTTCTTCCCCTTTTCCTTACTTTTTCTTTGAGCATCATTCCACACGTGAGTCTCGTAGTATCGTATACTCGCCATTATTCAACGCGTCAACAAACCGGCTCGCCGTGTACACGAAACTTCTGCAAGGCTTATACACTTGTTAGTGTCGGAAGCTCTCATAACGCTAGGCGTCTCGATTCGGTCTACTTGACCGATATAATCAGAAGCCTTGAGTCACCTTAAGTGACTGCAATTACGGCACTATACTTTTTTTTCATTCTGCTGGGACACAACAACAAAAAACTTAATTAATGTCGGTTTTACCAACAGTCGCTTACTCGTAAACGCACCCTGATTAAGACGCCCGATTTCCCAAACGGATAACGTCACGCGGTCAGGCTCATTATTATGGCATCCACCTCAACCAACTTCAACCAAGAGAAAGGGTCAACAATAAAGCGTCCCTGAGAGACTGTTTATACTTGGTCGGAGCAACCGATAACTCGTCAAGGTTACGTTGTTTCAATATTCTGATTTACGGATTCAATCATTCATAATTTTATTATTGAAGTTTATAAGTAAATAGGCTTTCATTAAAAGTATGTATTTTAACATATGTAATAAAATATCAAAATTGAAAATCGCATGTATTGAAAGGCCGACTACTCGATATTTCACCTTTTGTAATTAATCGTGTTATTAATCGTGTGTTTCGAACAACGCAGGCATCAATCATCACCAACCACACTGAAAAAAATGTTTTGATTGAACCCAAAAATTTTATTGCATTCAACAGACCATGATGAGCCAAACGAAACTCGTTGATTTAACGACGTTTTTTTTAAGGTTGTTATGGGGCCAGTTCAAAATCCTACCACCAAGCTCAATTTTTTTCTGTGTGTTTATGACCCCTTCGCTGAACGCTCTGTGCAATTTGAAGGAGATTCACAGTACCGTTCTTGAGAAAAAAATTCGGAAAGTCAAAGTGTTTAATGCGCGTTTTGTATATGACACTTATGGGAACATTTCGAACATTTTTCAGTTCTTTAGATATGAAATATCAGATTATCTTGTAGCATCTCCGAAATTAGAATTTACAGCACCGTTTTAGAGTTATTCAAGTTTTTAATCGAGAATTCGCTCTAAAATCGAGTACGTAAAATATTACGCCGTGGGAACACGGCAACAGCGTAGACGGCACGGACACTCCCTACTTTACCCATACTCACAATCGGTAACCCTGTACAAAAGCCATCATCCTAAAAATATCATAGCAAATGTTCGATTCGCGAAAAAATATTTATTTAAACTTTTTCATAAGCAACAATAATATTTACGAATCACATTCAGATTATATGTAATGAACAAATATGTACGAATCACGGTGATATTCATCGTTGACCAGTTCTGTATAGTTTTATTATTTTTTGATAATGAACGTTGACAAGTGTTGATGTTGATTTTGAAAGTTTTGGTGATTTTGAGGTTATGTATGGGACGCGTACTCTAAAGCTCGGCGACACTGCCGCCAATCTGACTGCTATCGCATAACGTGATTTGCGCCGTTGCCAATTCGTATGACGCAAATTGAGGTATAAAAAATTATCGAAAATAATTTTCTAAATTAATAAGAATATTTCCTGAGATCGTCAATTTGTTAAAAATGCATTTTTTTATGATTAGACGTGAAAAAACTGTCCAAAACCATATATTAATTATGTCGATTATTTCATAGTGATAGTTGGTAACAATCAGTCGGCCCGATGTATAAGCATAGGGCGCCCCCCTCTTACTTCACCCCCGGTGGCTAGACCCCACAACAACCTTAAGATGATGGATCAGTCGGTAATCACAACCGTGAGTGCGAGAGAGATAGCTGCAAATTTTGAAAAGGAAATTTTTCCACATCGTTCGTCTGATCGAAAAAATAAAAATGTCATCGGATTTTTGCGATCGTGCTGCGTACGATGACATTTTTATTATTTTAATCGGACGAACGATGTCAAAGAGTTTCAATTTCAAAAATTCGAGGTGTGATTACCGACTGATCCATCATCTTAAGTGAACGATATACCATTTGAATGTTTAGCGTACTCTGAAGTCTGAAAATGCAACTGACATGATGTTCCTTTCACATGTCTCAATATCTTTAATTTCAACATCCCCTCAGCGTTTTTTTTCTTTTAAGGAACTAATTTGATCGTAGATTTTTGCCGAAACAGTTATTTTAAGGTAGGAGTCGCGCGACAATCGATATTAGACGAACTCGTAATTTTGAAATTATATATAATTTTTACGTGATAAACTTTCATATAGCTAAAGAATTTAATAGGTTACCGAAGATTATATCAAAAAATTTACGATCAAAAATAGAAATATAACACGGTATCTTAAGGTATTCCTTTCGCAGGGCCGTATTTTTTGGTATCGCAAACTAATAGGGCACTCGAAATTTGGACTGATTCCTAACCTCTGAGAAGTCGCTGTTATATGGGAAAAGCTTCTGCTTTGAAATCTCGAATTTAAAGTCCTGCTCTTATAAGAGCAGGACTACTTTAGTTTGATAGTTTCAGCTGTCAGATTGATAGTTCGTGTATGCGCGGTTGGTCATATGTTCATCAATCAACAGGGTTTAATTACATGGCCTACAGATAAACAGCACATTCAAATAAAAAAAGTATTTGTATTCGTGTGTAAAATAACATAACCCATGTTTTTCAGGCTCCAGTTTTTTTCAACACGAAAACAGAAAATAATTTTAACATTGAATTGAAATGCGAATTGCTTTTTATTTCGTACTTCGAATGGTAATAGATTTATCGTAGGATGATTCTAAAAATACACGAATTTTACAGGGGATTAAATTACAGATCGTCAGTATGAAGCAAGAGGAAATTTATTCATAAAGTGCCAGACGACATCACAGGGTCCAACATTTCGTCGTCGATGTCAACTTCTCAAATTTCAGTGACTTAATGCCTGCGTATATTTCTCCATGGTTTTCATTGTCTAGGCATATTTCTTTGTGTTTTTCGACGTCTAGGTGGACGGTTCGATAGCTCTGAATGTCTATGTACAATTCTCCACAGTTTTCGATATCCAGGTATATTTCTCCTTGGTTTTCGATGTCTAGGTACATTTCTCAATGGTTTTCAACGTCGACAACTCCATAGTTTTTTATGTCTAGGTATATTTTTACGTGGTTTACGACGTCTAGGTCGACGGCTCCATAGTCTTCGATGTCTAGGTACATTTTTTCATAGCTCTCGAAGTCTAAATGTATTTCTTCATGGTTTTCGAAGTCTAGGTCGACCGCTTTATGGTTATTAAAGTCTTGATACGTTTCTCAATGGTTCTGAAAGTCTAAGTCGACAGCTCCATAGTTTTTAATTCCTGCGTATATTTCTCCATGGTTTTCGTTGTCTAGGCATATTTCTTTGTGTTTTTCGACGTCTAAGTGGACAGTTCGATAGTTCTGAATGTCTAAATACAATTCTCCACAGTTTTCGATGTACAGGTATATTTCTGCTTGGTTTTCAATGTCTAGGTCGACGACTCCATAGTTTTCAATGTCTAGGTACATTTTTCTATGGTTTTGAATGTCTAGGTCGACAACTCCATAGTTTTTCATGTCTAGGTATATTTATACGTGGCTTACGACGTCTAGGTCGACAGCTCCATAGCTGTCGATGACTAAGTATACTTTTCTGCGGTTCTGGACGTCTAGGTCGATGGCTCCATAGTTTTGATGTCTCGGTATATTTCTCTGTACTTCTCGACGTCTAGGTATATTTCTCCATAGTTTTCCATGTCTAGGTCGACCGGTTCATGGTTTTTTATGTCTAGGTATATTCCTCTATGGTTTTCGACGTCTAGGTCGACGACTTCATAGTTCTCAATATCTACGTATATTTCTTCATGGTTTTTGATGTCTAGGTCAACGGCTTCATAGCTTTCGATGTCTAGCTATACTTTTCTGCGGTTCTGGACGTCTAGGTCGATGTCTCCATAGTTTTGATGTCTCGGTATATTCCTCTATGGTTCTCGACGTCTATGCCGACAACTTCATTGTTTTCGATGTCTACGTATATTTTTCTATTTCTTCGTAGTTTTTGCTATCTAGGCTGACGGCTCCACAGCTTTTAACAGCCCCATAGTTTTTGATGTCTAGGTATATTTCTCTACGGTTTTCGATGTTTAGGTCGATGGCTCCATATTTTTTGATTTATAGACATTAGAGTGTGTAAAAAAACGGTTTAAATGTCTTCAAAGAACATCTTTCAATGGTTTCAGTAGCATAATATATGACATACATATGTCCAAATTTGAGTCCTTTAAAATATTTTTTCTGAGGTCGTTCACCGCGATTCTCTGTTTCCCATTCAAATAACCCGGAGAAGAGCACATTACAGGCGACTTTGGAATTTTGCAACTTGCGGACGAGTCAATTTCGGATGATGCCCAAAACAGGTTTTTGTAGGAAATCGAATGCTCTATAAAAAGGATTTATCATTTTGTGATAAATCTTCTCTTTTGATAGTTATTCACTGTCAAAGTTGAACCGGTAGTAGATTTTTAACTTTTGCCACTTTTCCTGCGAAGCTGTTAGGTTTATCATAAAACATTGCAAGCTTTTTTTTTGAAAATCACGTCATTTTCACAGAAATTACCTCAAAAAGAATTCAGATTGTCATCATATGCCTTCCGAATGCATTGTTTGAAAACAAATGGCTATTTTCATCGAATTCATCGTTATGTAAATAGTTTATAATTTGGAAACACTTTGTAATGTTTACTATGGATAGAGATTCTAAAACAGGTTAGAATTTTTTAAATTTTCTTCCAAATAATTTTTTTCATTATTAAAAAAAATCGCCTGAAGGTACACCATAATGTAGATCCTATGTTATCGGCGAAACGGAAAGACTTATTACTCACTTCACTCCATTTCACTTCACGCTTTCGCTTCGGTTGAATTTGCTTTGTTCAGGTTTATTAGAAAAAATTTTGAAGAAGGATTTGAGCCAGTTTATATCTAAAGATTCACTGACAATTTTTAAAACTTTTTACCACGACTTTCTGGATGTCGATATTTCCAAATCTGGGAGTGGCGAACGATATAGCAAAGTATTTCTTCAATAGAACGATATAATAATCGTTTTATAAAGAATGAGGAACAATTGCAGTATTTTCTGAAGGTTGTTCAAGAACACCGCCAACGTTTCTCAGATTGTTAAAAAAAAAAATCTGAAATGTAATATATTTTTTCATATAGCGTTTATTATGTTTATTTCATTTCTATGTGTACACTTGCAGATTTTTATGAACGTATACTGTCAAGATGGCCTCATTCGATGGGGTGGGGATCAAATGTTGGAATGACTAAAATTTCGAACAGCTAAGATCTCGAATTTATAAACTTCGAATGATAATATAGAGACGGATAGATTCGACCAGAGCTTTGAATGCTGAAAATAAATAAAGCAGAAACTGCAGGGTTCGAAGAACGTTTACATCGAAAATAGAATGTAACAATCGCCCATAGGACGATGATTAAAATATCGTTTTTTCGAAAATTCGACTATCACTCTTTCGATTCATAAATTAATACAGTCAGCGATACTGTGAAAATTCACAATTTTGAAAATATAATAACGAAAAACCAAATATTACTGAGGGTGAAATACCGAAACACCAAAAAGTCGAACGGTCAAAATAGCGAAACGTTAGAAAGTCGATCGATCAAAATAAAGAAATGCAGCGGAGCTCCAAATACACGCGTCTCACTCACTCACTTACTCAGACCGGTGATCTCCCATTTTGACTTTCGCCTTTTCGAGCTATCGTTATTCTGCATATCTAAGTTTTATAGGCTCGAAAAATTCACTTTCGATTTTTTGCTACTCTATATTCTGGTCTGTCTGTAAAACAATTACTCTCCATTTTGAATTCGAAAATATGAACTTTTGACATTCGGATGGTCTGTTAAAATTGCATTAGAAATGAAAACTATTGAAATATATATTTTCTGGTAAATATGAATTCAAAGAAGGAATTTTTGATTAAATACGCAATCTGCTGAATAGTCGATCGGGAATAAGAATTTCGAATTACTTATTTTTCTCCAAACTGATATCACAACTTTAAAAATTTCGAAATATCGACCGTTCTACAATTCAGTTATTCGACATATTGAACCCCACCCATTCTATGAAAAAAGTCATTTGCCTCCAAATGAGTTCGAAAGACAGTAAATTATTAATTTATGACAATCTGAATTTTTTTATGAGATCATTTTTTTAAGAATGACGTGATCTTCAAAAAAATTCCTGCAACGTATGATAAATCTAACAGTTTTGCTGAAAAAATGGCAAGAAACCTTTTTTATAGAACATTTGATTTTCTACAAAAACCTGTTTTGGGAGTTATCTTACATTGACCCGTCCACGAGTTGCAAAATTCAAAAGTCGCCAGTGATGTGCTTCCCGGGGTATTTAAATGAGAAACAGAGAATCGCGATGAGCGACCTCTAAAAAATATTTTAAAAGACTGAAATTTGGACAGGCGTTATATTTTATGGTACTGGAACTATTGAAAGATGTTCTTTGAAGAGAAAAAAAATTTTTTTTTGACAATACGGTAGAAAAGAAGAACGTGGGACATCATTTCTAGAAATTCCTGCCAATGACAAGTGACAGTTGAAAAAGTGCAAACATCGTTAACTCATTGAGAGGCACATTTTTCTATTGAATTTTTTTTTTAAATGATAGACAATTTCAACGGTTTTTGGGATCGTTCATTACGATACTTGTGTCAAGATTGAAAAATTTAAGATGGCGGACATAATATGGAGACTGTTAGATCAAGTTTGAATTTCGAAAATTTGAAGGTTTTTTTTTTTAATTCGAGCGTGCTGAAAAAACTGAAAAAAATGGTGGTACTAAATATGAAGTCCAGGTAAAACAAATTTTTAACATTTAGAGACTCCTTTTAAGAACAACCGAATTTATTTTGAAAAAAAAAACAAGTTTTTTGCATAAGATTTTTTTTTTCATAAGTATCTCATAACATGAACCCTTAAGAATCTATAAAGTACTTTCAAGTATAGATGTATTTCAAAATACAACGAAAAAAAACTTGATAAAGAGGTGGTACATATATTTACCTTCCCTCAAAGTGTTAATGTAATTGAAAAATAAATACAATAAGATTAAAATAGATTAAAATAGCGATTTAGATAACGCTTAATGACATATCCGTAATATTGAATGAAAGGCAGAGTTTTATAATAGAAAGACTTTCTCTTCTTTGAATTGCACAAAAGTGACAGGCAGCTTAGGCAGACTTAGCAGCTTAAATATTAGATATTAGGGTGATAAAAAAAAATAATTTTTATTTTCTATCAAAACCAAGCTCACAAGTTTTGTTCAGGTATCAAAATAGACCAGCTAAAATATGAGTCCTTAATATTAACATTAAGTTAGTGCGCATCGCTCTTGTTGATTTCCCATAAGATACCATAAAGTTCTTGGTATATTTTTGTAGAGAATTGAACGCTCTACAAAAGAGGACCGATGTCACTTTTCGATAAATCAACTCGGTCAACGTTTATCCAAGGACAAAGACAAAATTCAACGTCAATATATTTTTTTCTCTAAAAAACTCTCAAATTTTTGAGTTCAAAGAGCTCAAAACGGACTAAAACTATGTTTGAAAGCTCCGAAAATTTGAAAAAAACACACCTATCGATCGCGTTTATTCTGATTAAACTGCTCCGAAATAGTTTGGCTTCAAGACGCTATCGCAATAAAAGGAGCGCTGCAGCGCTACCAGAAAACCGCTCGCACGCTTCAGCGCGCGGGATGCACCCTACTGCTACTCTGGACTAAAAAAAAATTAAAAGTACATAATCTTTTAGTTCAAGATGTGCTCTTTCCGATGACACCCTCGAAATTTCTCAAAAAAATTTTCAATTATAAGAAAATGCGATTTAAAAGAAAAAAACATGTTTTTTTCACACTTTTTTAAATTTCAAATTGAGTTTTCAAGGGTTTCCCGATTTGGATGGACCTGGAACTGTACTAACCGGTGGCATAAATGTTTGAACATTAATAATCCATCGTCAAAAAATTTTTTTTCACATTAGTGCATTCAAAATGGCGACTGAAGTGAAACATTTTCGTGAAAAAAGTAATGATTTTTTTTTTATTCACATGATCCACTTTTTGAAAAAGTTTTTAAGAATAAAAAGTTCTTAAAATCACTCGAAAAATTCACTAGAATTTTTTGCAAAATGTTTTGAGCGATTTTTTGATTTTGCAGATAATCAATTTTTGCAAAATCAACAAATTTTATTCGAAAATTTTGAAAAAATTCAGGTCTATTCTTTGACAGATTGTAAAAACTTTTTATAATTTACTTTTTTTCCCTAAAGTGCATTGTTTTTGTAGAAAAAAATTCCAAATATCAATGTAGGATCGGAGCATGTAAAATTTCTAAGAATTTTTTATTTATGGCAATATATCCTGAACGCAGTTCCAAATGTAAAATGTGCAATTTAGTATATGACAATTTAACTGTTCTGAATGAGTGGCATTGAAAAGTGTTTTCTAGACATCAATTAATTATTATTATAAAAATATATATGTGAAGTTGAAATACTTTATATACATAAACTAGCCTGGCAATCTTACGGTTTTCAACATCTTATGAACCATTTCGAGTAGTACATCGTTTTTTCTGAAAAAAAACTTTAGGATTTATTATTTCTATTTAATTCTATTAACCGATTTCCTATTTAACATTAGTCTCGCTAAAATTACATTATTCTCGTTGACTGCGCACCCCTGCTAGACAAGAAATCTGAATCAACGTGATCTGCATTGGCCGATAACTTCGATATTACGAGCGGTAGCAATACCGCAAAGCTGATTAACATTTAGAGGCATTGGCCTCTGTTATTCGACACTATGAGCGCGTACTTGGATACTCGTTGGAGACTGGGCGGACCAGTACATTTCGAGCTATGTTCCAAGTCCTCGTAATGCGTTTAAAATAGAGTTCCGCAGCTAAGTACCAAAGTACTAAGCGAATGTTCGAATCGCCATTCCATTTTTTCTACAAATTTCCACGTGTTGAGATAATCGGGACTTATCACACATCTTTTCCAAAAATGAATATTTGTAAATTTTGTTTTTATATTTAATTAGTGTTTTGTTTTGCAATCCATTTGGACGTATCAAAATTGTTATACTTCATTTCAAGACCCCACTTTAGATTATTTTGTTTCTTCACTAAAATCCATCTAAAAATGATTTTCTCTCTTTATCTAGCGCAGGTTGGAGCAAAAATCAAAGTTTTCCGTGAATCAATCACCCAACCGACTCTACCCTCACCACTCCACCATTCATTCTCGCATTTACGCTTTTACTCGAAACGAAAGAGTGATTGCGAGGCGAGTACGATGGACGCGTCATTTTCATTCATATAATGCTGAACAGCGAGTACGAGCTGCAAACGCTGCGAGTAGAGGTGCGGTGCAACAGGCGGACCTCGAGCATGACACGATTATGCAACGTGTAACATCCTGGAAATTGTTGGCCTCAGAAGTAGCCAACGACAACGGTTCTATACAGATTTTATCCCGGACCTCTCACCTTTGAAACGCCATTAGAACCTCTTCCATTTCAACAACCGATCAATTCATGCGGTCGTACTCTCCTGTGTATAGAACCGCGACGGTGCATGGTCGATAAATATTGAAAGGTTGAAACGTCATTGATGTTTATAAAGTTGAAAGTCGTTGTCTCCTCGATAATGAACTATTTTATTTTTTTAAAACCACTTCTCAACAATTCAATGACAGATGTGAATAATTTGAATCATGAGAAATCCTTATTGTAGCCTCATTATATGTAAACATCGTATTAGAAATTAGTATTAACTTTTTCTGGTTCACTTTGCGAAGTATGATGAACATCCAATAGTTGAGGAAAGAAGGATTTAAAATGTGTGACCAATACAGAGCACGAAAGTCGGTGTGTTTTTGTGTAGAGTTTTTATGATCAAGAAATAATCGAAAGCAAATCTTTCTCTCTCTCTCTCTCTCTCTCTCTCTCTCTCTCTCTCTCTCTCTCTATCACATAATAAATTATTGAACGGAGTTGAATTCAAAGTCAAACGATGTTAAAATATACGAGAAATCATTATATGTATGCAAGTACAAATTTGATACTTCACCTGTACGTATATAAGAAAAGAAAAGTAAAATAAAATTTTATTATAGGTTTTCCTTTACTTGATCATGGACTATCACGATGAGATCAGCTCTGATGTTATTTCACCGTGCAAATGAAATTTTTAACCCAATTATAGAGGCAGCCCCACATCACAAAAAAAAATGATAAAAGAAAGATTTTTCAGACCGACTTGACAGGTGCTTGGATAATTTGAGGCTCGACGGGAGGTCATTTGAAAACCGTAATACGCTGTGACCACAAAAAACGTGAAGTTTTCTTCGCCCGAATACTATATATTCGCCAGAACTGTATGAAATCTACAATAAAACGACTGCGAGTCTCATTTGCTTTAATTGGTCTTAATTTATCTGTTGGAATCCCGCGGATTTATTCTGGTATTATACTCGTACTAAAAATAGTCGCGGTCAACGACGACGACACTGAATAAGTGACGTCCCACCGCACTCGCACCGGATAAATACCGGCTACAAGCATGTGTGAATCCAGGCAATAATAACTCTGACAGAGGAAAGAATGTAGTTCTCGATTGGACGCTTTGTACATAATACTTCCTATCGCTGTCGAAACACACGCTTAATCCTCTCATATATAATTAGACCATATTAGGATCTTTATATTTATTTTCTATTTGACGTAATGAAAATTCTGTCGCAATTTCAGAAGAGTTCTGACGTCATGCACCAAGGATACCGGCGTTCCTAGAGTCCAGCAAAGTAACGAAAGTACATTCGCAACTTAAGATTCGTAAGAATTTTCGATTGTATACTAAGAGCAACGTTGATTTTCGATGTAAAATATTTTAAGGTTGATCCTCTGCGACAGCCCCAACCAAAAGTTATGTACCGTCTGCATATTAAAAGGGTTGATAATTCGTTCGGATCGCAATCAATAACTTTGTAAAGACCCTATAAATGTACTCGGTGCCAATAGATATAGTACAAATATCATTTGCTTTCGTAAAATTTATTCTAAAAGTATTTTTGATCTGAGATCGTGAGTAAATTTTTTGACGGAACTATCCGGGTTGCGCTTCAACACACAGAAAAGATTGCCTATACAGACGACATTCGCTTGTTCGCTTGCAAAATATATCGTACGCAGCCTAAACCTTCGTACTTCTCGAGACTATATCTGTCAAACTAGATGGTCAATCACCTTGATTTTTTTTTCACAATATCTGTGATATCCTGCTCTAGCTCCTCCTCGTTTTTTATAAACTTCCTAATTTTAGTACCAGCGGTAGAATTAATAATGTGCTGTTTGCCTATGCATGGTCCATATGTTACGTGTTAATTGAGTCAACTTCAATTACATATATCTCGGGTTCGGGATGGTGAAACTTGTTAAAATTTTATAGAGGTGATGTTCATATGTTAAACAATACGTATGCCAAATTTAAATAATTTCCTAATTTAACTGTCTCGTGGAGGAACCACCTTAAATCCACACTAGAGACCTTAGTCAGTACGAGTCCCTTTTTCAGAGTGAATTTATTTTTTCGAAATAACAATCGATCTTCATTCAGGGTAATCTAGTTCGACGATTTAATAACACAACGAATTATAGAAGAGAAACTATTAGCGGTGTGCAGGAGTGTGACGAAAGCGTAAGAACGGAAGTGCTGCTCCGTTACCTATATGTTTATGTAAAATATCTGCCACGTACACATCCTGGAGGAAGAGCGCGAGACAGCAGTACAGACGTACAATGCGAAGCAACTATATATTGCAGCGTGCGTGGCTGTTGGTCATTATTACGACTTATCGGGCGTTCCACGTCAAGTCAATAAAGCTCTGCTAGTTATCACATGTTCGTTTTTAATCGTTCATGTTTTAACAATATCACTCTAAGTCAAGCATATCTAGACTATCGTTATTATTTTTTTCAATTAGAGGAATTAATTGGTTCTCGGGATATCGTCGTTAAGATATGTAAGCGCTGTACGAACCTGAACTTTTCCAATGTAGAGGATCCTACGACGTAAAATGAACAAAGTGAATATTACAAGTCGTTAATTAAAATACAAATGAGTCAAGAATGTAAAAGAATTTCGATGGAGCGCGGGTCGAATTACAACTAATTAATGGGAACAACGTGAAATAATCTTAGTTATTTCAAAGACTATCCTATTTACTCACCATTTTTTCCAAAACTTCAGGAATACTTTTCCCACACGATAAACGGCTATTGAACGATACATCGTCGATACATTCCGTTGAATTGAAAAGTTTTTTCACAAATCCATGAATACTCGGCTGGATAATTAACCATTTAAGGACGGGGATTTTTACGTTGAAATCGACCTTTTTTACACGAAATTTGTGTATAATATCGATGACTTTTTCAAGTAGAGTGCCTGACCAAACTAGTGCTCGATATTTCGAGTACTGATCCTGCTTTATACTGTCAGAGTGTTCAGAACGTTGAATTTTCATGATTTCGGTATAAAATGGCCCATATACGCACGGGTTAATGTGTGTGGGGTAGGTTAACGTTTCCAGTGGAAGACGCGCGAGAGTTTGAAAGAAAAATGTACTCTTCATCCGCGTTAATCGGGAGCGTAGGTATGTGTTTGTGAGAGAACAATGAGAAAAACAGATAGTAATAAAGAGAGAGAGAAAGACGGAAAAAGAGAGGAAGTGAGAGACCGAGACGTGCGCTAAGTCTCGGTACATATAAGGCCTCGTTTACACCCACAAAGAACGACAGGTACTGTATACGACGAATGTGCGGTAGTGAAAAAAGCGTAGGCACTGCATAGCTACAACTTCACCCACATTCGTACACCCATGCGCAAATAAATACACACTCGAACCCATACACGCATGTCTATCTCGTTATCCCGTCGTGTAAGGAATCAAGAAACTCATATGAAATAAAATGACGCATTCGAGTTTATACTCCTTTTGTGTATTTATATATGCATACTATTTATATATAAGCGCATACTATATTTACTATCCATACTTTCTCATTCGTCGCGGATCACGTTGAATTCATGAATGGAACTGTGTGGGTATCAATGGGTAGGCCCAACGACCCACGTACCGTATGTTTTACTCATACATGCATCTGTAATATAGTTTGAGCGACGTTATGTACGTGCTTTCGCACTTTTTCTTACGCGTTTTTCTTACTCGCTGATCGTTCTTTCGGTCAACTTGAAATCAACGCAAATAGCCGATTCATAATGATGAACTGCAGTGGCGACTAAAGTTCTATGTTATCATTTTGTTAAGTTTCATCTGTTTTATGTTGTAATATTATTAAGTTATAATTTTTATTATAATGTTATGTTATAAATGATGATTAATATGCTGGACTTTTTCTATGCTGAAGGGAATCGATATAATAACTACGATAAAGTGCCGAAATACTTGCACTTATTCACGGTGTCCGGCCTAAATAATCTCGCTCAAAATAATCTGGTAAAATAACCAGCGAACAAAATAATCATGAACAAAAAAAATCGATGAACAATATAACCCACCGACAGAATAACCACGAGAATAATAATCGTCATTTGAAATGCTCTTAAGTTTGCAATCACTGGAATATGGAGAATAATTGAAATATTCATTTGAAACGTTGATTGCGGATTAATATGAAAGCCTATGCGGGATTTTTATTACTGGATTCGAAATGCTTCAATATAAATTTATTCTTTATTGTTTTTAACATGTTTGACATATCGAGATGTCTCGAGAACACCCACTCTGCAATTTTTCTTTCTTCGCATTGGTACGTTCGCGCGCGCGCGCGCGTGTGTGTGTGTGTGTGTGTTTTTGTTTGTTTTGGGATATTAGAGGTATTTTGTATATCGGTTAACGGTTATTCTGTTTATCAGTTTTTTTGTTCATGGTTATTTTGAACGAGGTTATTTAGGATGGGAACCCTTATTTACATTCAAATGATAGACGCTGAATGGGCATTAGCAATTATATTGCATACCTTCGTGATCGCATATTCACATTGCCTTCAATCAGAGAATTCGAAACATTCTGAGGGAAGAGAATTGATGAATCGACCAAAAGATTTCGTGAAATACGTTGAATGTCAATTTTCTTCAATATTCGTTTCATTAAATGAAACATATTTTGTTGATTCCTAGATCTGAGACACCTCAATACATTTAGTCGATTCGATATGTCTCTTAGTTTAGTGTATAATGAAATAAATCATTCATGAAGCCTGAATAATTTCAACTGAATTCTTTTCTCAGTGATAAAAAAGTGATAGCCACTCGCCCTTAGCAACAGGTGAATAAAAATGAAACATTAAAAATCGAAATATCAATCTGAAAGCAAGGTGAGAAAGACTTCCATCGATATAATCTTTTTCATGTACGAATGGTCCTAGACGCGAGATTTACATACATAAAAGAGAAGCTAGTAGGAACGAAATTTCTGTCATCATTGATGGCCAGTTTGTCTCGTTGAGCATTATTCTAAGAATTTTCCCGGCCCGATTATCTCAGAAAATTCTCACGATCGGAAAACTCATCAGCGTGTCTTTTCGTCCAGGGGCCAAGATTTTTTAAAAATGATTTCATGCTCCGTTGCCCCATATCTTTATATGCTTTTTGTACGTTCAAACGCCACCGACCGTGCGGGCGAGCCTATCGTGTATTCGTGCTGCGTCAAGTGACTATTCATCTTAGTCGAAAAGAGAAAATAGAAAAAAACAACTCCAAGAGTAAAAAAGAGCTTCATTCTTAAGAAACGATGAGTGACGTGGCCTACGGGAAGCTGTGTTGGAGCTGAAAAGCCTGTGAGAGCGTTGATCTCAAGAATGAGATGGAGAATGCGCAGACCACGATACCCCAACACGAAATAAGATAACGATGAGGAGCTAACTTTCGAGTCGGTTGAAATGAAATAGAGATAAAAATGACGATTACGATGTGAGTATGTTTTTTTTTAAACGTATACATGAACGAGAGTACAAGAGTGTAAATGATTGTTCAAGAGATCTCCCGATAGTAACCAGGGAGACAGTCAAATCTTATTTTGAGCGCACCGACAGGATATGTATGAAAACTGATACGAACTTCTTTCCAATAGACTCTTCAACAGTAACATTTTTCTCAGACTATCGGTCTGCCCTAATAATCAAAAATGACAAGTCGATTGGGTCAATTAATATGAGGCGATTTGATGCATACATATATGCATTTTTAACTTGCTTGCCTTTGGAAGCAGAAAACAATATTTATACTCATATAGCAACAAGAACAAAATAGGGAAGAAAAATGTTTGATCCTTTCTAAGATTATCGTGGAGATTTTTTCAAACCTCTTTATTATCAATTCCCGATGTATAAGAATCTTGAGTCTCAGAATCGCAACCGTTTTTCTTTTCGGATACTCAACGGAACTCCAGTCCGTCAGCTGCACGTAGGCCGTTCAATGCTCATATACTGATTCAACAGTCCTTCCGTAAAGTAATCAAAATGGAAGTATTAAAAATGACCAAGGGTCAGTCGAACGGTTGGAGAACTTATTCTCCGTTCTAAAAGCTACCATAGAAAAAAACGAACAAATCGTAAAGGAATCATAAATAACTGTACGAAGTAAAGTAATAAAACAATATTTATTGTGGCTCAAAACGCTTGGACGTCTGGAGAGCACAAAGACGGAAGTTACGCGGTCCGTTGGGATCATTTATCTGTCGTGATTTGCTCCGATCGATCACTGCTGTGTTGACCAATTTTTTTCTGTACTTTTTCCAACTACAATTGTTTTTCAAATTGGGAACTATGGAGCTCCGACGATACTCGCGCGATAAAACGCACGATACTCGGCAGACACACTCGTTACAATGTCGACAATACGACCGGAAATTCACGTTTCTATTGCATAATAGCGAGCTTCCGGTTGACCGCGATACATACACACATGGAGGTAACGCAGAATTAAATTGAAGCTGCTACCGACTCTTTCGGAACTATATACCGTATATAAAATACCACACATGTCCGCAGCATACACCAATCATTCCGGACCAACTCTACTTGTCAAAGCTCTGACTCCTTCCAGTTTGTCCCAACGTTTCAGGAATTTTATGATAAAGAAAATAAACAGTCAAGTACTTAATTGTTTTCAATTGGGTCCAACAGTCCAACATTTCGTCCTTGCTACCGCCGGATTCAAACTTTTATTCCTTTTGTAATAAAAACTCGGTCAAACATTACTAAACTCATTGTTATCGAATGGTCAACCATTAATGATAATGGGTGGGGGTGAAAAGTTCGAACGACAAAATAGCGAACAGGCATTCCGTCGACTGCCTAACCTGGAATTTGTGAAAAACACATGCACGTCCGGGCGTGTGTATACGCGTACATAAAGAGGTTTAAAAAACGAATCAATTGTATAAAAACGACAAGTTTTAACGACTAACACAATTTAATACTTATTTTCCAACAATAATAAATAATGTTATATATCACAGGTAATGAGACCGAAAAAAAATTGTAATAGATCGTCGAGTATTTCTGTGTATGAAATCAAGTCATTTCCAGCTGTTGAATTATTTTCTCTATATTTCGACGTTGCCACTTTTTGTCAGCAGGATCGTAACGTCAAACTGTACCTTTTTTCTGTTCTTTTTTTTTATTGATGTGTGACTGATTATTTCTGTTTTAAATGATTAATAATAATCGTTTTATAATGCATTGTGGTAATGCAAATATGCGCATTTAAAAAGAAAAGGGGTGCCCCGCTCATGTACCCGCAGAACCCGGGCCTACGCGACCGAGCTTCCTTGTAACATTTCCAAACTGTAAACTGGCCAAACTTTTGAAAGGTACAGGTCATAACTTTTGGGTAAAAAAAATGCCTGTACGGTCTCAACTTACTTAAGTGTAGAAAAACGTTCCAACAATATTTTACTTTGGTTTCGGCCAAATTTCTAAAATCCTATGTAGATGGGCCGAAACATGCCATTCCAAGTCTGGTCTGTATAGACTTCTAACCGTGGTCTATCACTTTTCGACCAGTTGCGACAGTGCACAAAGGTGTCGAGTCACCGACCAGGTCACTTTCCGACGGGTTAATGCCTCTTTGTACAAGGTGTCTCATTGTAATGCTTCCCCCGTAGTGCATGATCCTCGGCATGATCTCGTCGAAAGATACATTCTTCTAAAAAATAATTTCATCGTTAAAAATGCCGATGTAATAGTATGTCAAGAAGAGCATTCCATTTGGCCAAGCATTCGAACGCTTGGTTTTTGGGAAAAAAATTGACTTTATCCTACAACATGCTGAGCAGTATATTTTAAGATCTATTCATTGAGTTCTGCGATCTGATAATTCTCAGAAATTCATCAAAGATCTTATCAGAAATCGAGATCGTAATCTTGTTCCAAAAAAGGTGAGAACTTTGTCGAGTCACTTCCGCAAAAAAAGTGAAAATAGTTGTTTTTAATGCTTAGAGAAATTTCATAGCGACTGGACTTGATGACAGCGGAAATCTTGAGATTTTACCAAGATACTCATTCCTTCGAGTAATGGCAGTCGCTGTTGTAAGTTCGCTACGTTGAAGAGTCATGAATAGTATATTACACTACAAGGGCAGAAAGTTTGATAACCCTGAACTGCGCGTGTGGTGTATACTATTTTTCTTCACAGCCGGTCGAAAGTACGTTTCTTCCGAAATATGCATCTATCGGTATATAAGATGTTTTGATGCCTGCCCCGACATTTGCTGCACGAGCGAAACGAGTGCTGCTGGTCGGGAGGGCAGGCATCACAAGAACAAGATTAGCAAAAATAATTTATATAAATATTTGCATTTCTGTGAACCTGAAAATAGATCATTACTCCGAACGACTATATTCATTTTATCAGTCTGGTCACTTTATTTTTGGCCTTCGCATTGATTTTATCTGGAAGGATAAATGTATGTTATTCGTTCGGATTTGTAGCAGTATAGTGCTGTTTTGATAATAGTGCTTGGAAATAATATGGCATTTCCATAATATATTTCCGAATGAATAACATAATCTTATTCGTACGGTTTGCAGATGATTAGACACAACCTTTCAAAAAACACGTAGGCAATATCGATTCAAACGTCAAAAGTCAACAAAATAATTACGTCAACCCTTCCGGAATGCAGAAATAGTATATTACACTACAAGGGCAGAAAGTTTGACGCGCAGTTCAGGGTTATCAAACTTCTGACGTATACTTAAAATTAGAAATATTTTTCGATTTGTTCGTATATTTTTTCGTTAAATTGCAAACCCTCTTTGGAAATGATTTTGGATGACGATATTAACCTCGCCTGGAGGTTAACGTCAGAAAATTCTAAACTGTTCTCCCATACTTTGATCCTGCATTTGATTGATCGAGCATCATTTTTCCAGTGAAATAAATTGACAAATCGTTAAATATTTCTTTCCTTAAAAGTGGTTTCTTCAGAGCCACAACTTCGGCGCATCCGGTTGACTAAATGGTGGGATTAGGATAAGATGCAAAGGGCGAGGGATGCAATGGCGATGAGAAGACGGGACCAACACAGTATACACGATAAATAAAGGAGCACGTATAAACGCGTTCAACATCTGCCGCGGGTGCAGAAATCTTGCACACCTGCCGTCTGGCAGTCGCGTGTCAGATCTTCCGGTCGAATGGACATACAGTGTGCTAAAAAAGCGTTGGGCATTCGTTTTCTTGTATTAGATTCACAACACCGTTCCGATTCATTTTTCACTTACTGTTCTTTCTACCCTTGAATATTTCTTATTCTTTCTTCTACTCTGTCAGTTTACGCATGAAAGTAAAAAGAATGAGACTTTCCGCGCTTTTGGTGGACCAAGCATCTTGAACTTTCGTTTCTCAAGCGAATATCAAGATGCTCAAGTATTCTATGCGTATTTGAGGAAATTTTGCGAGTGAGGATTCTGCTGGAAAATGGTCTTTACTTAAGCTAAATTAAGGGACTTGAGTTTGACTTGATAAAAGAAAAGATAAATCTCAAGATTATTCGAAACAAACTGAATTGCTCGAAATCTGAACATTTAATAATTGAATACGTCCGCACAGAGTTTTACGTCTTATTAGATTTAATGATTGTCTTATTTCGTTCTTGCCTGTTGCAACGTTGCGAACGGGAGATCCTTTTTTAATATATTTTTCAATGTCCGCGCATCGGACTAACAAGACGGAAACAAATTAAAACAAAGATGATGGAAAATAGACGTGATTCGTCACGAGACGAATCACGTCTATGCTTCTGAAGATATAGCATTGCATATGAAACTCGAAATTACGCACATGCGCGATTGCGCTCTGTCGCAATGGTGAATGTGGAAGGATGTCTCGCTTGCGCGAAATAGTAGCGAGATGGGCGACAGACAATCAGAGTACATTCTATAGTTTCGGTGACAAGCTTTACGCTTCCCCTACCACAGAGTTAATTATTTCCTCGCGGTTTCATGGGCTGGCAACGCCGTTCGGACTAATTAAAAAGTTTAGCAATTGGAGAATGGCTCAGAGAACAAGAACCAGGGAGAGAAAGAGAGAGAGAGACCGAGTTTGTACTTACATGTATACTCACATCGCTCATTATGGCTTGGTAAAAACCTTGACGTAAGATATTAAGTTAATTTGACAAATAATAATGTCTCTACAATGTTTCCTTTGCTGAACACTGGTGAAGAAATAAATGACTGAGAATAATAAAGTCCGGGTAAACATTGAGATACCTGGCGAAAGGGCAAAATAAACATATCATAGCAAATGAGCAATATAGGCGTATAAATAATAAAAGCACATTTATCATTACGATAGCAGTTGATTTAATAGATCGTTATACATATATAAAATTACGATACTTGAATGATAGAAAGCGTAGAGACGTTACGAACGTTAGTCTTATAATATCCTTATGCAAGACGCTTCAATATAGTACCTATATGTTTATAACAGACGATATCGTCATCGTAATTCCGGAACTGTAAAATTCATTCGCATAAGGAAGTCTTGCTCGTTTACTTTTATGAGCGATAGATCGTTTGGATTACTATGATTAAGTTTGGGTTTACTATGATATTAGGTTAATTTGATGGTACACAAAACGACCTTCTTCAATTTCCTTCAATCTTCAACGGTGTTGGTATTTCATTTTCAGTCGAATACAATTCACTCAAAATTTTGACGAGTTGCAAAACTCCAGGGCAGGTCAACTTCATGCGTCCTTTCAACCACGTGGAAGGGGGTCGATTTCTTTTCACTCTCTTTCCTTCTGTCTACCCGTGTATTTTTTTCTTTTAGAATCATTTTTTGGTTATAGAGAAATGCGTGAGGATTCCGATTCAACCCATAAGTTGTTGATCAGATAGTTTACTTATATTCAACGAGAACCAGCCGATATCAAATACAATAATTTCCATTTCCCGGCATTTCTGAACAGCAATTCCACAAGAACTTGATAAATACCTTCACAGACCCTTAATATCCAAAGTAACAGTTTGAAAGGTTGTGAATTTTTTGACTGTATCAAATAAATTTGAACCCTACAAACCGTCATCAATGATAAGTGGCTGACAAAATAGTGAAAAAAAATCACTATTAAAAATGTTATCACCGAAACCAAAATACGTAAAAGCTATTTACCAACTACACGAATTTTAATCCGATTTATCAATAACGAAAAATTTGCAATTCGTTATCTCTTGAGGTTTTCCCGGTTTATAACACGTATCAGAACGCCGGTGGATGATTTTGTGATACTTTTTTTCGTGAAACGCGAAAAGCGAATAAAGTGAGAGGCGAAAAGAAAGTCATAGTAATAAATACCAACTGATGACTCATGCTAGTTTATATAATGAAAAATGTAAAAGTATCTCTTATGTTTATATAGTTACATATAGTGTTTACGTGTGTATGAGTGTGTGTATAAGGGAAAAAGGGTTCTATACGGCGGTCCAAAGCTTCGAACCGAGCCTATCCCACTATGTCTCGAGAGGCGGTAAAGGGAAAGGGCACGAGGGGGGGCAAGGAGGGTGAATCCTGACGGATCAATAGTCTCTGTCTGGCCTCACCCTTCGCCCCGAACCTCAGTGCCCTCATTCGCCGATGCCGCCGAGACTCAACTCGAAACTCCAATTACTCCTACCCAGCATCACTTTTGCGAAAGGTTGCCTTCGTTCACTCGCAGCTTGGGATGAAATACTATGTGCATAACATTAAATGCGTATGAATATTAATATAATTATAAGTGTGTGCGAACGAGTGATGCAAAAACAACCGATGTTTTTATTATTTGCTTGTATTTATCAAACAAAATGTTACCACACGGTGGAAAAACATCAGATGGAACCATATAATCGTAAGGATCCTTTTCATAAAGGGGTACACGTGTAATTACAATATTCTTCCGAATTTTCACTAAAATTATTAGTCATGACGTTTCCCAATTCGAAATAAATAATGAGCTATTTTCGAAAAATTTCTTTCATGTCATCAATATTAAGAAAAGACCAAAAAAATTTTGGAAAATCAATCAAAAAGCTTCGTAAAGTTGCAAAACGGATTTAATTAAAACCCCTGCCCATTAGTTCCAAACACCTACCAAGGGTACTATTTATGAATGAACGGATAGTCATCGTGGTCAGGACTAAATATGCGCACCTTTCAACGAACGACAGAAATCAAGTTTTAGCACGGTCGCCTGCAGGGCATATAATACACTTTTTCTTGATCACATCTTAAATCAACCGGGGTTAACGCGGTCCATCAAATGCCTTATCTATTAAAATTTTGCGGGTAAAGTGCCTTGAGTTAATAACACAAAGATAACTTATTCGCACTGATTTTAGATGGTTATTGATTTAGATACGAATTCGAGAATTTGTGGATAGTCGCCGTGACCTCGATAAGTTTTTGACCCCGGTTAGTGTAAAAGAAAGAATTCGATGGGCTTTGTGGGATGAAAAACCGCCATTCTTTGAGAAAAATCCACAAGCTCCAAATACTTTTGTAACGACATATCAGAGGAGTCTCAAAAGCATGAAAGCTCAAATGTGAATCACCTAATGTTTTGGGACCTCCGTACCATTTGAGACTGACGCTCTTTACTTCATTTTGGTAAAATAACTTTGAGCCTCCGCCTTGTAAGCAACTTTCCGAAATCTCATAGGGGCGGCTTGAAGTGCTTCTATGCAGATGAAATTATTCCTGCATTCATAACCCCCTCGTTTATACTCTAGTGAAGGTATGAGCACAATCAAAAGTGCAATTTCACAGAATAAATTAGGTACTTGACGAACCCCTCAAGCTTATTGCATTCCTCTTATGGGGAATTCCCAATCATTCCACATTAAGAACATAACTGCATAAAGATATGCAATCGCTGGGTTGAAAAATTCGCTCTAAGTAATGGTCGAAGCGCGGTATCACGTCGTTAAAATAAGAAGTTAGAATATTATCAATGATTCCAACCATACCTTTTTTTACAGTTGAAGCACTGAAAAATAGGGCGGTTGAAACACAATAGCGACGCGGAATGAATAGATTCAATGATACCTAACTTATCGACGTTCGATGTCGACACGCCCTGAGAAGTCTTTATCTGATTTTTTTCCACGTATTCCAGCCAACATATTTGAAGATAAACGTCCCTTTTTATGCTCCGATGAAAATGACAAATAAAAAAGTCGAAACTAATGGGAAATCCTAAGTCTTCGAGCACAGCACACAATTTCTTTCTATGGAGGAAAGGAATAGTGATTCGAAACAATATTCGTTTCGACGACAGTGTCTACTAAGGATTTCACGTAACCTTTTGTTTTTCTGAACGAATTGCTAGTAGCAGTCAAGTGGCACAATGTAAACACTCTTTCCTTTTTCAACCCTAGACCGCTTTAAAAACCTTAAATCATCAACTATATTCCGTCGAGTTTCACAACCCTTAAAGCGTCGTGCTTAATTATATATTTCGTATTCCCGACCAACAACCGCAGTCTCAAGTGCTACTTGATTTAGTCCGAGTGAGAAAGCTTCTAATGATCATACATTTTTTGCCTCCTTACTCGTTAAATGAATTAAATAACACGTTTGTTGCTCTTGCCCGTGCTCTACTGGCTAAACTGATTGTCTCTGTGGCTGCAATCTTTCGAGCACATACAATAAACGCTGGGTCTTATAGGTTTGATGGTTTTACTATGAAATCGATAATCGAATTTTCACATCCGAAGTGAAGACTTTATTGCGAAGCCATGATGTCTTCAACGTAGTAAACACAAAATAGGTTTCGGATACATGAATATACTATTGGCGATCCACACTACTGATGACGACACTCATGTCCCTGGGAAATGTGGCGCTATTGGAGTGCAATTTTGACAGTTGTGCATGATTTAACATCGGAAACATGAACCAGTTGTACTTGAAACTTGCATAAATTTATGAATACGTACATTTTTGTTGATAACTGCTCCAAACACCACTTAACGACATTAATATTACGTGGCAGGTCGCTTGCTTTGCACTCCAACAGCAGTTCAAGAAAAATCCGCGAGGCGTCGCATGCTTATTAGTGTGAATCGCCAATAAAAAAAAAGAAAAAAAATATTGTCGACGTTTTTCGTACTCCCCGACTAGGATAATCAATTTATTGACAAAAAAGTATATACTCAAGTCCTGTGATAGTACAATTTTACCATTCCTCATACTTTTTAAAATTCGTTGCTACCGCGTGATAAAACAACGGAAATCTTCATAGTCTATCGATTTGTCGTGTGTAAATTTTCGTACATAATATTTCGTTGGTGCTTCGACTGATCATATCACAAATTCCACAATAGTATACACCATCCAAAAGCTCGCTATTTTTCAATACCTCGAAGATTCAAGGTGGATCAAAAACGAGTAGAAGCGATCGTTGGTCTGATCGAAATCCTTTCTTTATGAATAAAAATCAGTATAATTGGAGGATGAGTTGACTAGTATCCGTGCATGAGAACTACACTTTAAAATATAACCATTCGAATAAATTCCCAGAAAAGTAAGAAACCGAAAGAGGAGAAAACAAAAAATACTATCAATATAGAAATAAAAAAATTATGTTGTGAACAAAAAATGAAAATGAAAATGAAAACCTACCTAAAATTGGGGATCTGCTCCATGCAATTGTAAGATTGCCGCTTTGAAAGTTTCCTCTTCGTCGTTTTTCATCAGCGAATCCACGCACCCTTTGAAGTAAGGTGTGGTAAAACAATCGTTTCTATAATATATTCAAAGAAATGTTAACATCCGAGATTTCTACATTTTTCCATTCAGCTATAAAGAATGTTAAGCATCAATAGTACACGAATTACTCGAACGTTATTTACAATTAATATGAGAAAACGTATAATAACAAATGAACTCCCTCAGATAAATATGATTTCTTGGCAAAACCTTTTTAAAAAACAATCTCACGATTCAGTGGCTTTATTTTACTGTATCCAGAAACCGTATGAATTCGCCAAGTTTCCATGCGTGAGTTCGGGACTAATTTCTTCAACAGAAATAGCCGCTCGTGTCTTATTTAGGCACCTCATACATCTACTATAATACTGCACAACATCTTTATTGTTACCCCCACCCGCGCTGAACCCAAACGTTCAATAATATTGATTCAATAAATTTGACAAATCATTCGCACGTATATTTTAATGCGAACAACATTCTGAACAGTGAACTCAAAAATATTACGCAGTTTCAAGCCTACACGTTAAAAGAAAAAAATATTGCGCAATTATTCAATACTACCCCGATACGTTGAACAATATAGTGCAGTCATCTATACTGTGCAATAAAATGCAATAAAAATGAACATTGCTTACCTGCAGAGAAAATATAATGGCGGCTCTTTGAATAAATTCAAACAGTCCTCGCAGACACGATCAAGACGTGCAAAAAGACTGACATCATAGACCCCTTTGCAGCCCAAACAGAAATAAACGCGCTTGCCCAAGAGATGCCCCTGTTGCGGTACTAGACAAGTAACGGTGATATCGAAACACAGGGAGATGAGTAAAAGCTTAAAGATCCAGGATAACGCTGAAAATATTTAGAATGGAATGGAGTCATAATGTTTTATATTATCGTAGACATTTCAGTAGAATTATCCAATCTTTTCTTTCTGAGGACAGAATTTCTTTATTGAAAGCGTACATACTTTGTCTAAATTTTCTTGACGAAGACAACGAATAAACGTTTGTCATGCCTTCTGTCCTTCGGTTCCTTTTGTTACCGTTCACCCCTAGGGCGACAACATCTACTGACATTGCATTCATGTATATTCGTGGAATTTTCATACGAAGAACGTATTCTGGATAAGCTGAAATCGATTATTTTTTAAAAGCGAATCAATTACTAAACCAAATAAACGTATCAGGCTGTGTTCATGGTAGTATTTGTCTTCGGACTCGCGGAAAACTTGAATTTTGATCGATCGGTGGTCTTCTGAATATAATCGTTGTCACAGCCACTCTTCCCTCACGCGTTTTTGAATATTTAAAAAGTGTATAAATATTGAGGAACACCAAGTCATCTAGAAGGTCTACTGCCTGCCCCGATACAAAACGTATGTCTTGTATATAAAATCAAAAATGATGTATAAAAATACACTGAATTTGTAAAATGAGCTTGAAATCTGTGTTTTCCTTCTTCAACTTTCAAACCGACGGTTGGTTTCCACTTTCACTCGCTGTGCATGCACAAATTTAAAAGAAGCATTTGTTTTAATAATGCCTTTAATTTTGGTAATGTCTATGCGTAAACCTTCGTAGTTGTGATATTCAGTATATAGGAAAGTATATATGGGGCATTCCATGTCAATTCAGCCACTTCAAAACTTTTGGATTTTTTATTTGGTTCAAAATTTTTCACGTTGTTATAACCATTGAAAGAAGCTCTCTTGATTTATTCCAGAATTTTTAGTCGATTGGATAATAAGTTATGATTTTTGGAAAAAAATAGAGATTTTTTATCCTTTTCCCTATAACGTTCCGAAAAATGGGCAACTTTTTTTTTTAACTTGAATGTTTTTTCTGTTCTTTTCGAAGATATTTTTTAAAAAATTATTGATGTAGATTTTAATCAATTTTTCGCAGTTTTAAGCAAAAAACCATTAATTTCAAGCAATAAGACAGTTTCAATTTTTTTCAAAAAAACTTCAACTAATCCAACGATTTTTAAGACTAGTTGCGTTATGGGATCGTGTTGGGTTATATTTTTTTTGTAATTTTCAAAAGAAAATTTACCAATAAAATCTTAGTTTTAGGCCTGGATATTCAACCAAAAGTGATGTTTCATACGTGCAATACCATTTTGAATTATCGATCCTAGTTGACTATAAGCGAAGTGACGAATAGCAGTTCGAAAAGTTTAATAGAGAAGGTAGTAATAAGCCATTGATGAGATGGAAACTATCGGTGGGACAGTTCCGATCTGGCGAGATCGTTGTTGCAATCCTTTTGGATTGAAGAGGGACTACAAAATAAACGATTTACGATCGGCATCCGAGGATGCTCAAAAAACACTGTGTTGAAGTTAGGATTGCTTACCTAATGATATTTCAATCTCAGCGTTGTCACTATCATCATAGTATTAACCCTTTATCAACGATCATTAGAGATATTCTATGCCAAAAAATAGAGCACAGTTGATGGATCTTACTTAAACCAAGTTTTTTTTAAGCATCCTCGGATGCCAATCGTAAATCGTTTATTTTGTAGTGCCTCTGCAATCCAAAATCCAAAGGGATTGCAACAACGATCTCGCCAGATCGGAACTGTCCCACCGATAGTTCCCCTTTCATCAATGGCTTATGACTACCTTCTCTATTAAACTTTTTGAACTGCTCTTCGACACTTCGCTTGTAGTCAAATAGGATCTATAATTAAAAATGGTATTGCACGTATGAACAACCACTTTTGGTTGAATGTCCAGGCCTAAAACTAAGATTTTATTGGTAAATTTTTTTTTCGAAATTACGAAAAAAATATAAACAAATGAGATCCCATAGCGCAACTAGTCTTAAAAATCGTTAGATTAGTTGAAATTTTTTTGAGCATTTTTTGAAAAAAATTGAAAGTGTCTTATTGCCTGAAATTAATGGTTTTTTGATTAAAACTGCAAAAAAATTGATTAAAATCTACATGAATAATTTTTTAAAAAATATCTTTGAAAAGAACAGAAAAAACCACTCAAGTTTAAAAAAAAAAGTTCAATTCGGCCCATTTTTCGGAAAGTTATAGGGAAAAGAATAAAAAATCTCTATTTTTTTCCAAAAATCATAACTTATTATCCAATCGACTAAAAATTCTGGAAAAAATCAAGAGAGCTCCTTTCAATGGGGGTATAACCTGAAAAATTTTGAACCAAATCAAAAATCCAAAAGTTTTGAAGTAGCTGATTTGACGTGGAATGCCCCATATATAGGACAGTATAGGTGATATTCTGGTTTTTAATATAACCGAAACGGGCAAAATTTTATGGGGCATATTTTCAATTCAAATTATAGAACGAAAATTAAGTGGCCCATCGAGTGTAAAATTGTGAGACATTTTTTTTTAATATTCCGATAGCCTCTGCCTTTAAAAATAACATACTTAAATTTCAAAAGAATATCTCAAATAGTTTTTGAGCTACAGCCTTCTAAAGAGTAGCCGCTTAGCGGTTATCTTTAAGGAAGTTTAGGCATTAGAATGAAAATGATGTCATCGCTTTTAAACGGATTGCATCTTATAAAGTAAAGTGTAAAAAAAATCAATTAAATTTTCAGACAGTTTAGGAGCGTCGTTGCTGAGAAAAATCATTAACAATTCGGGTAAAATAACATGTAACCTTATGAAAGTCAAGATACATTCAGTGATATCTCCATTAAAAATGATGCTAAAAATATGAAATTTTTTGGACAACACGATCAAGGCCCAATCACTTTGATTTTTTTCAATTTTTTTTTCGTATATGTTTAACCGTACAATGTCCCTTCAGTTTTTCGATTGTATTAAAAATGTCAATTTAATGGGCCAAAAATCATCCATTTTTCGAGCGAAATTCGACATTTTTTTTCAAAACTCTGCCATTTGGGTGAATTTGTACAGGAAATACCCTCTAGTTTAATAATCTTTTTGGTTTTTTTTATTCCAACCACGGGAAAAGTCGCAATCACTGCAGCAGTGGAGGACTTTTTTTATGACCTGGGAGATAGCGATTACTCGCTCAAAAGTAAATTTTTTCATTTAAAAATTTTACTATACATTCATTATTTATGTATAAATATTTGAAAACATTCCATACAACAATTTTCTTTGAAAAAATTCTCAAAAATCGGCTTTTTTTAGGCTGTAACACTGGGTGAGCCCCTTAAAAAATGAACTCTCTAGGTGAATTCAATCGAAATAGATCAACAATTTAATGAAATATCTATAAAAATTCTGACAACTTGTACATAAATTTAAAAAAAATCAGCGATCGTCAATATAATAATTCATTATTGTTATTGTTGTACAAAATATGCACGAAAATTAGGAGTCTGATTGAATGTGCAGCGTTTCATTCAAACAATGAGTAAAACGAACAATTAACTCGAGAAAGTACTCACTTGTTTCTGCAGGTATATGGAATCGATTTCAAAACATGACAGGTCTATTCGAATCTCTAAAAGTCAGTGGATGAATTATTTTTGAGTCTGTACTGACAAGCTTTTTATATGAGGACGAATACTGTTTGATGGAAGCGAATTAGGAGAAGAACAACCAAAAACGAAATACTCGAATTTAAGGTGAGCTGTCGATTGCATGAGTGGGAGATCGATCATTAACAAGCAAGGCAGACAAGAAAAGGCAGAGCGAAGAAGAAAACGAATATCTATTTAGTTATCGACCCCCACTTATGCAACCGATGAATCATTCGCTTTGATCGTAGTTTAATAAAGAGCATAATAATAATCATTGAAAACATCACGAGAATATGGTTTCTTGTTTGCTTCAGTCTTTATATGTTTATAAGGGAATATGGAGCAAAATGGGCACATGGGGTAAAATAGACCGCGGGTCCGTTCTGCCCCATGAAGTTGAAATCCGGGACAAAATCTGAAATATTCAAAAATTCATAAATTTTTTTTGAGTCCAAACGACTTTTTTGCTCAAAATTAGCTCAATTAAATTCGTGAATTTTGAGAAAAAATGGACACACGGGTGGCAAAATGGATACACGTAAGGGTCAAATTTTATAAAATTCATAAATTTTTTTTTTCAGATCCAAACCATCTTCTGTTCGTAAATTAACTTAAATTGTTAAATTATAGGATGAAATGCACACGAAATTAAAGTTTAAGAACGAAAAAAAGGTTTTTTTTATTCTTTTGGACAAAAATCGCACTCATAGCTGATATCGTCTTCATCAACACCTGTATACAAGGTGTGGGCTCATTTTTTGCATTTCACACAGCTGATCTACTCTTCGGAGGGAAGCGAATATAATTGTTCGCAAAAAATGCAAGAAACGTCTTCCAAAGACGAGAATTTTCTGTCTTCGCGACCTTGTTTTGTCTGCTCGCTAAACTAGCGCCGCGATACGATGGGTTTGTAAAAATGACAGTTTGCCCGCTGAGCACGGGGTTTCGTCGCTAGTATCGGCTGCATGGCATACGGAGAAATTTTTAAACGTCTGTATTCCGAAAAATGTCGGTTTTTCGATTTTCATGCCTCCGAGAGGCTCGGTCCGTTTTGTCCCGAAAAATTGTTTTTACGAAATTCGGAAAACTAGGACCGGAAATAAATTGTGGGACTCCAATATAGTTCACACAGCAATTACACCCCAGCACGGCCGACCCTAAGTTAATTTTTTGCATGACCCAAAAACACGAACCAAATTCTACTCAAGATTTGGCTCATTTTTTCTTCTCCCATGCCAAGGAATGGGGGCCTAAGTGGTCCCGTTTCTCTTGTTATACTACCAAGTTGACATTCTGTTCAGAAACAGTAGCTTAAAACGTCTGTGTTTCGAGAAATGTGGATTTTTCGATTTTTATGCCTCCGAGAGGCTCTGCGCGTTTTGCTTGGAATTTTTTTTCACGAAATTCCCATATCTTTATCATTATGTCTTTCAAACCCTTATCGTATTGACAATTTGTCGATATGAGATGTCTATAGTCACATATTTTTCACTCATTCGAGAGGTGGGCTATTAAGTGAGTTTCGCATAACAACCTCATCATACGATTTGAAAAATAGTCTTCTTTCGATATATTCATCATTTTTTATTAGCTTATATATATACGTTTCGATTGTGGTTACAAGTGTTATCCATTACTCGCTTTTCATAATAATATGAGTGAGACGATAATTTTTACACCATACGTGTCACACAGTCGTGTCCAACTTAAAACGCAACACTTGGTTTCCACTTACCTCTTCGATAAGAAGACAATATTTTTTTGAAAATTTTATCAGCTTCGAGTGAGACTCTTGTATTCGTCTGATCGATCGCAAATTCAATAGTTAAGGAGGTTGGATCGCGACGATACAATGTTGCCATGCTAAACCACATTAAAAACATTAAAAATTTCAAAATGATAAGAATTTAATAAAATTTGGTAAATGTATTCTTTAAAAATATATATGACAATATACATTTTTTTAGATTTTTCTACTACATAGCTCTTGAGTAATTTAACACTAAAGTTCACGTGTATAAGAATAGAGTTTACATATATTGAGATCGGACATGGAGGCGTGGCCTAAAATTAAAATGGCGCAGATGAGGGTGCAATCGCATAGGTTAAGCCCGTGTATGGTATAGGCTCACCATGTAAATATAGCATTAGTTATAAATATTTAGGATAAATAATGGTAGTTTTAATAAAAAGTGATATTTATCGATAGTCCGGTTCAATTCATAGTCATTAAAACTTCTTTTTTCTTTTTTTCTTTTTTTTTTCTTTTTCTATTTTATTTTTTTCTTTTTTTTGGATTATTCGTGAGGTGTAAACACATCTACTCCCATTTTTGTTTAATTTTGCGCAAAAACACTAATGTTAATTGATATGTATCAATGAGCAATGCACCCCGGTTATGGTTGGAAAATTCAACACCAGATGTCTCACGAATTTTGTCAGATCCCAATACAGTTATATATCTCGTGCATAAAAACTTCGACTTAACGCTCAATTATTCGATAACCATGTGGTAAAAAATTTTGAAAAAAATTGTATTTGCATACTTGATGGCAAAGAATGTTATCACCAAATTTGATCAAATTCATCATGCATAAAGCGATATCATCATCAAACAATCAGACCCTGAATCAGCGCGATGATGAGTGTAGGACTGCATATGTAGGTATTGTTTTATATCAGACTTGCTTGTTAACTGGTAGAAAATAGTAAAAATTTCTAATATCATTTTTTAGAAATCACGATTGCAGCTACTCACTTTATATATGGGGTATTCCACGTCAAATCAGCCACATCAAAACTTTTGTATTTTTGATTTGGTTCAAAATTTTTCAGGTTGTTATAACCATTGAAAGGAGCTCTCTTGATTTTTTCCAGAATTTTTAGTCGATTGGATAATAAGTTATGATTTTTGGAAAAAAATAGAGATTTTTTATTCTTTTCCCTATAACTTTCCGAAAAATGGGCCGAATTGAACTTTTTTTTTTAAACTTGAGTGGTTTTTTCTGTTCTTTTCAAAGATATTTTTTAAAAAATTATTCATGTAGATTTTAATCAATTTTTCGCAGTTTTAAGCAAAAAACCATTAATTTCAGGCAATAAGACAGTTTCAATTTTTTTCAAAAAAACTTCAACTAATCCAACGATTTTTAAGACTAATTGCGTTATGGGATCGTGTTGGGTTATATTTTTTTCGTAATTTTCAAAAGAAAATTTACCAATAAAATCTTAGTTTTAGGCCTGGATATTCAACCAAAAGTGGTGTTTCATGCGTGCAATACCATTTTGAATTATCGATCCTATTTGACTACAAGCGAAGTGTCGAATAGCAGTTCAAAAAGTTTAATAGAGAAGGTAGTCATAAACCATTGATGAGATGGAAACTATCGGTGGGACAGTTCCGATCTGGCAAGATCGTTGTTGCAATCCTTTTGGGTTAAAGAGGCACTACTAAATAAACGATTTACGATCGTCATCCGAGGATGCTCAAAAAAAACGTGGTTTAAGTAAGGATTGCTTATCTAATGATATTTCAATCTCAGCGTTGTCACTATCATCATAGTATTAACCCGTTATCAACGATCATTAAAGATATTCTATGCCAAAAAATAGAGCACAGTTAATGGGTCCAAGTTTGTTTTACGCATCCTCGGATGCCGATCGTAAATCGTTTATTTTGTAGTGCCTCTGCAATCCAAAATCCAAAGGGATTGCAACAACGATCTCGCCAGATCGGAACTGTCCCACCGATAGTTCCCCTTTCATCAATGGCTTATGACTACCTTCTCTATTAAACTTTTCGAAGTGCTATTCGACACTTCGCTTGTAGTCAAATAGGATCTATAATTCAAAATGGTATTGCACGTATGAAACATCATTTTTGGTTGAATGTCCAGATTGTCCAGGTCTAAAACTAAGATTTTATTGGTGAATTTTTTTTTCAAATTTACGAAAAAAATATAACCAAACACGATCCCATAACGCAACTAATCTTAAAAATCGTTGGATTAGTTGAAGTTTTTTTGAGAATTTTTTCGAAAAAAATTGAAAGTGTCTTATTGCCTGAAATTAATGGTTTTTTGCTTAAAACTGCGAAAAATTGATTAAAATCTACATGAATAATTTTTTTTTAAATATCTTCGAAAAGAACAAAAAAAACCACTCAAGTTTAAAAAAAAAGTTCAATTCGGCCCATTTTTCGGAAAGTTATAGGGAAAAGAATAAAAAATCTCTATTTTTTTCAAAAATCATAACTTATTATCCAATCGATTAAAAATTCTGGAAAAAATCAAGAGAGCTCCTTTCAATGGGGGTATAACAACCTGAAAAATTTTGAACCAAAACAAAAAACCAAAAGTTTTGAAGTGGCTGATTTGACGTAGAATGCGATATATATTGTGAAACACTTCGGTTTTCGGGAGATGGTCAATTTCCCGAATATCTGAACTCAGGATTTTTTAGATCCTCTTTTCTCGCGTAGGAGAAGTGTCAGTGTGCCCATTCGTGCACTGACCGGCGGATTTTGCTAAGAGGGGGTGAAAACGTAAAGAGCGTCGAGTGCTCGAAAACGATCTATTGTAACGACATCAGTATGTTTATTGTACGGATAAACGTTTTGTCAACATCTGACCGGGCAGAGTGCAATGCCTTGATGGTTGATGTGCTAAATATCATATAATGCTCCATTATTACTTTTGTTTTAGTACAATTTTGGTAGGAATAAGGAGGAGGAAGGAAAGGTTGGGAGGCTTGCAGACCTACAGTGACGTTTCGCTGACGCGATAGCGCTCCATCCGTCGCCCTCTGACAGATTCCCATGAAACGAGAAATCGTGCTAAACAATAAGAATGTCCCGTTACAATATACAATTTTTTACTATTCGCATGATGTTTAACAAAGCATGAAAATAAGATATCAACTATGTAGAATCTCATTGAAATAATAGTATCACAAAATCTAGTATTGTTCAAATCGAACACACGCGAAAAGCGTAATGGAAGCTGCACGCAGGCGCACCTACTGCCATGTGTATACGTCCGATTCAGTTCCGTACGCATGGGGGTACAAAGACATGGTCCAAAAGCCACGATGCATACGCGTATATATTCGTTACACATAAACTGCCACTTGGGTTCAACGAACGAATGTACATAAACCGCCCCCTGAGGGTAGTATGCCAGATGAGAGTGAAGGGTGCAAACCGATAAAACGCATTGCGAAGAGTGATCCCGTCTCAACCAGAGAAATGGGAGTGAGAGAGAAAAGCGAGTGCAATAGAGGGAGATGAGGGGGAGGGACGTTTTAATACTGCAAGAGCTATCAACATCACTGGCCACCGCCATTCCTGTTACCACGGAAATTGCCTGTCGTACCTATCGTCGAGCAACCACAGATACGCTTTCTTGTCCCTGCTTGAGTACCGTGATTTGACAGCATCAGGAAACAGATCTCGATATTAGCTTTTCAGCCCTACACGAATGTACACCAGAACATGTACAAAATGTTAAGGTATATTGACAGAACGCTGTCCATTATACTTACAGCTGTTGTAAGTGTAACCATTAGCTGCCCAGCATAAACTGACAGCAAATATTGATCAACGTGTCATTCCTCATCGAGCTGCGTTTAATACAATGATATTTTTCAATGGTTCTCTAATAATAATCAAAAGAGATCTTGATACATGAAGCTTGTGAAATGTGTGACCATTACTCGAGTCCAACTGGCATTTTTGGTGATAGCGTGCCATAATCATGAGTCAACTGACCGTTCTAAATAGATGTGTTTTTTCACATATTTCATCACTTGATTCTCTTTTAATTGGGATATATGTGACTGCAACGTTCCAGAGATACAGACAGCTCAACATATTTTCTAGGGGTGTGCGGATATTCGAACTCACAAATTATTGATATATTATTTGAATAGTTCAAATAATTCGAATAGTTCGAATAATTCGAATAATTTGCAAAATTCGAATTTCTTTATAAATTGAGTGCTCAACTATCAAACTAAAATATATTAATTCCTTACGAATTTTGAAAAATATTCAACAATGTTTAAAAAAAAATTATTTTCCTTTTCCAGTAATAGGGTATTGTACCTTTTGTTTTGAAAAGTCTTTTAAAGTAATCCTGAGATCGTAATAAGCCAGTAGAAACGAACGAGTAAATTGAATTATTTAATTGAAATTAAAACAAATGTCTTAAATTTGTCTTTTAAATAACAAAATATTGTAATACAAATCATTCTTCAAATAATGGTTATTCTTCAAATATTGATTGAAAATAAAAAATAAATGATTGAAAAATATAGGGGAGAGTAAGGCAAAGCGGAACACTCCCCCGAAAATTTAGAACATTTTTTGCTCCATTGGAAATCTGCAAAATTACGTTATTCAGCTGAAAACATGCTTCAAAAACTCAAAGTTGAAACTTTGAAACCGAAATTTTTTATATAACTATTTCGAGCGCGTTAATGGTAATAAATAGTTAACAAAAACGATCCATCTCCGTACACCCACACACACTTCGTCGATGTTAAACACTCGCATAGGATTGAAACACGGGCGACGGGGGTCGCAGGGGGCGATGCCCGCGTGGGGGCCGGGGGCAGAGCCCCCGGTGGGGGGTTCGGGGGGTGAAGTCCCCCGAGAATGACTATTAAAATTTTAAGTTAATCATCATGAGTACCATCTCATCCTGTATCCAGCAAAATAACTTTTATTTTATTATGGCCGATTTGGCATGGAATGCTATATTCATTCAGTGGATTTATTTTCGAATGGGAGAAACGTGAATACTGTTTTTCAAAAACATTCTACGCGAATCGACCTCCATACGATTTAGAAAGACTATATGCAGTCTTCTCGCAATAACATGGATGTAACAATATATAGTGTCCGGTCCCACACCGTCAGTTTACTGTTGTTCATCGTTCTGTGAAAAACGCTTTTTTATAAAAGTGCTCAAGAAATTATTTTACCACGGAAACGGATTTATTATCGAAACAGAAACAACTTGATTTATTGAAACGTTCTCGTGCCAGAACGTCTCCGCGCCCAAACGTCCTCGCGCCCAAACGGTTAGCGCCCAAACGTCTCGCGCCGAAACGTCCTCGCGCCGAAACGTCCCCGCGCCGAAACGTCCCGCGCCGAAACGTGACGCACCCTTCTTGACGTTCTATTTGAACAGTACTTGGTTGAAATTTATGAAACAATATTGACTAATGGAATAAAAACAAACGCACTGTTCTCATCACATTCATTTTCGTCTGAAATGTGAAAAAAAATCTTATGACTAAAATAATTCAGATTAAAATTTGTGTCAGAATCCACGACTGAATTCTTCGATGGAGATCGAAATGGGATCAGCTTATTCGAAGGCGCTAGGAGGAACAACTGCTATTGTTTTATTGAACACACATTATATCCATTTTCCATGGTATTACCAAAAAAGCATAAAAATTGTGATTTTTCTCACTTTCAGGTGTATATCCTTGAAAAATAAGAGTAACATGAAGTTACCGTATTATATAATGAGATGTTCTAAATTTTCGGAGGAGTGTTTCGCTTTGCCCGCCTGTGCCACTTTGCGAATTTGACAGATTCGATATTAAAACAAGTACTCTAATTAATACAACCGAGGAACAAAAATTTTCATCGATATCCATAATTGTTGTTTATTTTGCAATAAACAAAAATCATTCGAATTATTCGAATGATTCGAGCCATACGAATAGTTCGAATAATTAGAATATTCGGTTTGAATTTCGAATCGAATATTATTATTCGATTCGATTCGATTCGAACGCTATTCGCACACCCCTAATATTTTCGCCTAATTTTATTACGATGATTCACATTGTAGCAGAACAGTTGAACGGAAGCGAGCTCTAACGATCTCCGAATATATCGGGAGGATAAAATGTGGAGTAAGATTCCACGGTACGAGTACCACAATTGACAGTTGAAAACGTTCCTTTCCAAGTGGCGGGGACATGTCTACACATAAATAACGTGAATATGATGAGAAATAAAGGTCACAACACACCCCGAAAAATTTCAGAACAAATACATGCGATCACAATAGAAGATCGTGATGAGACTAAAAGTGGATACGAGAATAAAGGGGAGCGATAGAAGCAGAACCTCGCATGATGATTGATCCCTGCAAGATCCCTCAAAGCAGTTCTCCGAAAGGTTCTCTGCTCTCGAATTCCTCTTCTGATTATGAATTCGCTCGGACGTTCGAAAACGCTGTACAAACACCCATCACCCAAAGTTATCAAATATACGAACACACGTGCCAAAATAGACCATGCACATTCAGGAGCACGCATAATATTAATTCCATTATTAGAAACTTCCTTCATACGAAATCGTTTTGAATGACAAAAGATAGTTACCCTCAACTTATTGGCTCTCTCGTACGATAGTGGAAAAAAAGTAAAGTTGGGTAAAATGTATGTTTAGGATGCTACGTGTCAAGCACGTATATTTTTCCCTTTAACAATGTAAATACTGCTGAGCAACGTCAGCAAAACTATGAGTAGAGGGGCAGAAGAATAATCGAATATTCAGATGATTAGCAGGAAAAAGGAACCAACTAGCGGAGCAAAAAAAGGAACATGGGAGAAGTTAAAAAACTTCATCATAACCAATCATACACTGAAACTTTATTAAAAATGCGGAGTTCCATTTTTTTTTTTTTTGTAAAACCAGATCATTCGAAGGCACAATCAATATGATGTGAAACCAGTTTTAGTTTTTATTTCAAACCCCTGTCTGATAAGTCAGTTCAGTAAGGCGTGGATGCTGTAAAAGAACTTGAAATTAGTACCCCCCTCTCCTTCCTAAAGAGTCATTTCAGTAAAATCCCCTCTAAAAAATCTAACTCAGCATGAAAAGTTTTGAAAAATTACCCTATAGAAAAAAATCAAATTTTTGAAAAAAAACATTAAATTGTACAAGAAATTATTTTTCCCTGAATAGTAAGCTCGTGTAAAAATCACTTTTCTCACCCAAAACTTTTACGAAGAGTTATAAAGAAAATGGCATTCGAGTAGAACCAAAAATTAGCAAATAATTGTTTAACAAATTAAAAATTCACAAGGAGTTACAAGAACGCCTTACGAAAATTTACCAATTGAATCAAAATCTCATGAAAAAGGCCTATGCAAACTGGAGTAGGATATGATTGTAATCTTCGCAAAAAACATTTGTAATTTCGAAAATTTGTGAACTATATTATTTGGAATAAAATACTTCGAGAGCTGAGAAGCTATATTTTCCATAGTATATTTTCAAATATACCTACTTGTCTCGAATCACTGCAAATAATGAACCCACGTTAACCAATGTATGACATGACTAATTTTTCACCGGAATCTCCCCATTTTCATTCTCTGAATGTATATTTATTGTTTGTTTTCAGATATATCGTTAGTCTATTCTGGAACTTCCGCTGCTATCAGAACTCAAACCAACGTCCCATGCACGAGCTGCTTAACGTAAGATCTTTCCAAATATCAGCATGACTTAATACATACTCCTTGTCACCAATATAAAGGAAGTATAATTAGCTCTGTAATATTATAGAGAATTATATGCGGGGATGAATTTATCAAGAACGGAAAACCATTCAGGGTGGTGAGATTCCTTTTCAATTTATCTTCCTTGCTCCCTCGGTTTTCAACTCGTGATGCTGACACAGAGATTCTCAAAATATTTTGGTGGCGCATCCTTATTACGTATTTTCTTTTTTTTCATGCTAGACTCTGTTTCAGATATACGGTGTGACGTCTTGCATCTGCGTAAGCTGAGTACAACGCACTGGGGCGTCATCAGTATTCCATAAATAAGAAAACAAAATTCATGAAACTGTGTCACCTTGTAGTTTGATTTCACTATGAGAAACACGATCGCGGATCGTTGCCGGGGACTAAAAACATTAAAAAAGAAAGAAATTCCAAGGTGGACAAATTTTGAAAAAAAAAGTCCATTGACCACTACCCTCGCTTATGGTAGTGGTCTAGTAACTTAGGTTGGGAAAATTGACTTTTTTGTACATATTTCGGAAGTTATTTCAGAACGTTGACCAAGTAGTAGCACTTATTGCGATCTGACATGGAAGCGTGGCCTAAAATTAAAATGGCGCAGATGAGGGTGCAATCGCATAGGTTAAACCCGTGTATGGTATAGGCTCATCATGTAAATATAGCGTTAGTTATAAATATTTAAGATAAATATTGATAGTTTTAACAAAAAGTGATATTTGTCGATCGTCCGGTTCAATTCCTAGTCATTAAAACTTCTTTTTTCTTTTTCTATTTTATTTTTTTCTTTTTTTGGATTATTCGCGAGGTGTAAACACACCTACTCCTATTATTGTTTAATTTTGGGCAAAAACACTAATGTTAATTGATATGTATCAATGAGCAATGCACCCCGGTTATAATTGGAAAATTCAACACCAGATGTCTCAGAAATTTTGTCAGATCCCAATACGTGAACGCGTCGTAGTTGCACGCGCTGAGCCGCAAAACTTTAAACGCGCTTCTCTCGAAACAACGTTGTTTGGGCTGACACAAACAATAAAAAATGTTCTATCCAACGAGTTCAGCTGAAATTCAGGTACCTACGATATTCTACACATCAATAGCTCTTGCAGGGACTATCATCTTTTATTTCCGCCCTTTACTTTCTATTTCAGAACCCGATTTCTACTTTTAAAAAGTTACTTTTTGTGAAGTTCGCCATTTTCTTATGTTCCAAAAAAATTTTTTAATTCTAGTTCCAACCAAAACGCCAAGCTTACAGAACAATAATTTTCTTGATTTTTTGTTTCACATGTCCTCAAGTGGCGAAATCACCAACCGCCTACCGTTTTTCGAAACGCTCCCTTTAATGTTTAAAACTTTCTCAATTAGAGGAAAAAATCGTACACCGTTAGATATTAGTAATAGCGTGTAAAAAAATCGAACCGTTCGAATTTTATGTTCCCGTAAACAAAATTCTCAAAAAAGTATTAGATAAACGTTCAAGTTACCAGACTACGATCCTATATTCACGCATTGAGATCGAGAAGAGAGAAAAGAGACACTAGCCAAAAAATACAAGAACAGGAAGTTCTAATAGTAAATTTGTTCAGAATCAGCTTGTTCAGAATTTGTTCAGAATCCTCTCTAAAATTTCTGTGTTTTCATGGATGTATACATTTTTTCTCGTCTTCTCTTTCTATTCCTTTTGTAGTACTTAACATGATAATTTTCTTTCCACCCTCTTGTCAAACGTTTTTCTTTTTCTAGACCCAGTTCGTTGGATTTCTACTCAGATACGAGCTCAGTCTAGAAACAGGAGCTAGCAACCGGTATAGCTCCTGGAGACTACTCGGGATAGTTTGTTTGTGTTTCATAATGATTTATGTGTCCTGAAGAATGAAAAATCCCCATCATTCATCACCCCCCAAAAAACAGTGCGGGAACAGATGGAAGAAACCACGGGGGGCTTCCATCAGCTAGGGGATAGACAGTTATATAAGAAAAAAGCTATAAAAAATGTTTACACTTCATGTTAGTATGAGCAATAAAACGAAAGTTGAAATTCTGGTTCAGATGATGATAAAACAAATTTCGTACAATTTTTTTTACTAGAGCCAATGCTCAAAGAATCCCTTGCTATCAATAATGTACACTAGAGAAATTGAGATTCTGGCATTGATGTTGTGCATATCAGAGACTGTGTTTTCGTTATCAAGAGATCATTTTGTGTAAGGAAAAATGAGACAACTAAAAAGAATTTACGCTCGTACATCCCTCGAGAATAAATTATTATACATCAAAGTACGTAGCCATATAAGACTCCTCCGCGCCACCACTATAAAAACAGAATAATTTTAACATACACAAAAATTTCAAGCTCATCGGGCTTGTGAAGAATCTCTTGCAAAAGATCAATGATGATGGTACATGATGGAAGGTCCCACAATTTCAGACATCTGCTTGCCAGATTACGAACAGGCTAAGGGTTCTGCCATAATCATGAGATGAAGAAAAATTGACGTACTGTTTCATGTAGGGAGGAAGGAGTCATCGAATGTCACCCTGAAAGCTTGAGGCGTTTTATTATTGCAGACTCGCTCAAGATAATTTTCTGTACAAAATAGAGGATGACACTCTATACATATAACCTAGGAAATTCGCCAAGGGCCACGTGTGAAAAATGAGAGCAAGAATTGGGGCGGAACGAGCAAAGAAAATAGGTCAAAGCAGATCGATGCTCGTGCGGGAGACTTGACTCCTCTGGCGCGATCTCACGAATTTCTGGCCTACGTGAGCGACAGAATAGCTCGGCGAGATAATACATTACACCGAATAAATAATGATAGCTCTCGAATTCAGGGCACATAAAGCAGCATATAATAGAATAAAAGAAGAAAAATACATTAATTATCCTTACAGTCCTATAATCAATCTGGAATGAAAACCGTTTCTTATCACGAAATTATACGCACGCACACGTGCACGAGCACGTGCACTCACTCACGCAGCGTTTCGCATTTAAAAAAGAAGAATCAATAAATTATGGTATATATAAGAATATCTGATTCGAAGAATTAGGTTCTACGGATATAACTAATTAATGTCTCTCGGGATCGCTTTTTTTTATTCAGGCTTGTGTTTGAAAAGTGAACATGTCATTGCCCATGCTGCGAACCGTAAAAATCGGTCCCCACGCCCATTAAGTAGGTTCTCTCTACCAACTTAACAATTTTATGGTAATTTAAGTTGTACAACAAAAACATTATTTTTACACGAATAAATTGGCCAGTATGTCATATTTTGATGAGGCATTTGTCCTGTAGATTGATCATTTTTACACGTAACAAATGAATACAATGTTGCAGGGGGTGTAGCGCGTTTGTATTGCTTCAATCGCCGTAAAGATATCCTGGGTTTTAGAAAGTAGCAAAAAGTATTGATTTTTTCTATCCTTCCGTATATAATGGTACACGCGTGACGAAAAAAAGGCAAGAGAATAGATATAGATTATTAATTTGTCTATTGATTGGAAAAAAATGTATAAAATATTGACATAATTTATAGACAAATCATCGAAAATCGGAGTTCATACGCGTTTTGTTGATCTTGGAGCCCTCCATAAATTTATTGGTGAGAACTCTGGACGATCGGGGTTAAGAAAAGAATTCCCCTATGAAAATTGGATCAAGGGAAAATTGCATTCCCTAACAATTGCACTGCCATTATATTGATCGATTCTGTACATAAACTTTTGATGTTGATTGAACTAATAATTACTGACGTAAGACGTGGAGCATTCATTAGTGAACCAGTACAATTGCAGAAATTGAATGTGGAAGAAAAGGAACGCACGGGAGGAAAAAGGCCTGATAAACAAACATAATTTCGTTAAAACGGTCCTTGGTAGAAGTGGAGATAGAAACGTCCGGAACATTCGTCTGAACTTGTAGATATAAACCAACTGTTCAGCCTCGAGAATTGAATCATAACCAGCAACGTACATCAAACATAATTTCAGCAAAGTTATGCACAAAAACAATGAATGAGTCGAACCAAAATGCAGCTACTTTCATACGCTTCAAACGCGAATAGAAGACATTTTTCTACTCTTAAGATGGTGGATCAGTCGGTAATCACAACCGTGAGTGCGAGAGAGATAGCTGCAAATTTTGAAAAGGAAATTTTTCCACATCGTTCGTCCGATCGAAAAAATAAAAATGTCATCGGATTTTTGCGATCGTGCTGCGTACGATGACATTTTTATTATTTTAATCGGACGAACGATGTCAAAGAGTTTCAATTTCAAAAATTCGAGGTGTGATTACCGACTGATCCATCATCTTAAGAGCCTGAATCAGTCGACTAACCTCACTTGGAATTTTCAAAATCGAAATTCTTTGACACACTTTGACCGAGCAAAAAAAGGCTCTGTCAGTCTACGCAGGACGATGGCAAATCGACTGACAGTGCCTTTTTTTAATTGGTCGAACTGTATGTATGTCAAAGAATTTTGATTTTGAAATATGCAGCTGCCTCTCTCACACTCACGGTTGCGATATACCGACTGATCCATCCTCTTAAGGTGGTTCCTTCACGAGACAGTTAAATTAGGAAATTATTTAAATTTGGCATACGTATTGTTTAACATATGAACAACACCTCTATAAAATTTTAACAAGTTTCACCATCCCGAAACCGAGATATATGTAATTGAAGTTGACTCAATTAACACGTAACATATGAACCATGCATAAGCAAACGGCACATTATTAATTCTACCGCTAGTACTAAAATTAGGAAGTTTATAAAAAACGAGGAGGAGCTAGAGCAGGATATCACAGATATTGCGAAAAAAAATCAAGGTGATTGACCATCTAGTTTGACAGATATAGCCTCGAGAAGTACGAAGGTTTAGGCTGCATACGATATATTTTGCAAGCGAACAAGCGAATGTCGTCTGTATAGACAACCTTTTCTGTGTGTTGAAGCGTAACCTGGATAGTTCCGTCAAAAAATTTACTCACGATGTCGGATCAAAAATACTTTTAGAATAAATTTTAGGAAAGCAAATGATATTTACTATATTTGCTGGCACCGAGTACGTATATAGGGTCTTTACAAAGTTATTGATTGCGATCCGAACGAATTATCAAGCCTTTTAATATGCAGACAGTACATAACTTTTGGTTGGGGCTGTCGCAGAGGATCAACCTTAAAAACTAAAATCTATGGAATAATGCATAAAATTCATGATGGTAATGAAAAACACGTAGAAAAATAATGATCTAATAACGACACGCCCAATTCAATATTAAACTCGATAAATTTGCGAGTGCATGGGACATCACTTATCGTACTCGTGAAACATAGAGCACGTTTCTCATATCGTTTTGTAAAAGAATCCGTGATATTAAGAAATCATTTCTTACTGTACATTTCTCGCAAGTTCATGGGAACGTGGATGCAGTGAAAGAGATAACGTGCCCCCTCCAAGGATGGATGCAGCACGGGTGTTCTCCGGGCCACAAGGTGAATACGAGAAGGGAGGCGGTAGTGTAGTACTCGAAGGGTGGAAAGCAAGGAGGGCCGGAGAGAGGGGCGCTTGCACGCGCTTCACAATTTATCGACCACTGACGTCATTCTGCGCTGAACGCCCATTCCGCTTTTTCCTCCTGCCGAGAGCATCACGAGTCTAGGTTACTACGTCACGTTAAGACGAGAAGCGCGTGGCACTGCGGTGAAAATTCGATCAACTGGGGCGTAGGAAGAACAGACAGATTGGTAGGGCGGAATCCATCTAACAAAATATATAGAGAAAAAATGAGATAGCATCGAGTTTGTGCGAAGCTGGCTTGTACAATAAGGCGGCTCAGTTCGATCCTGCCTCGATACACAAACATTCGGGGCTCTATTTTTTCCAACTTTCATCGACACATGTATACAGGCCGACCAATCCCTAAATCCATTCTTCTACACAAACGATCTCTGAAATAAGCGCTTCTTTGAGAAAGCATCCCCGATCGAGGTCACCCTGTTTCGAGGGAACCACCTTTTGATATTTTAGCCCGGTCGCTCGCTCACATTTTAGAGTAACTTTTGAATTTTCGTGGAGAAAATAACTTTCCTATCAACTGTTTAGACCGAAATTTTTCAACTGAGCCTTTTTTATGGTGGCCCTCGGAGATAGGATATCGCATCACGCGTTTCGACGAAGAACTTAAGATCTATTGCTACCATCATTCTAATGTGCATTGAATGATTCGCAAAATTACTCATATTTGGGAAAAAAATAGGTAAGAATCGGGTCCGAAATCGAATTGGAGCCTTGATGAAAGACCACATTTATCGTGTGTTATAAATTTATTTCTTGGAGGAGAACAAATTTCCAAAAGAGATCCAGCTTCGCACGAAAATTCTGTCTTCTACAGCAACGCCTATCACATAAATAGAACAATGCACGATCCGTATATTTCATATGCGTATATAAACCGGTGAACCAAACTTTACGGTACTCAATTCGATAAGCGACCTGACCTGCTTAATATTCGATTCATTACCAAAATAATGTGCACGTCACGACGTAAAGAAACATCGCATCGTTTTACACATTTTTATAAACAACGGAGCTGGAATGATCATTAAATTAGCTCTTAACAGCATCAATTGCTTTAATGTAAATATAATTATGTATAAATGGCAAGGGGGAACAGCAATTAATATGTCGTGCAAGCATGGCAGCAATGGATATTCTGTAATAAAACTGTGTACGACATCGAACATGCAAAACATGAGGGAAATGACGAAAAAGCGGGAGGTTCGCACCGGAATACGACAATATGTTTTTCATAAAAAGTACGTCGATGACGTACTCGGTCTCGTACAACTCGAGACGATACGGACATTTTCCCGAGTAGAGTATACGAGTATTGATCGGCGTTTACGCTCCGAATGCTCACGAGAGGGCGCTCGCAGAGACCCCACTCCTACAAGAGCTACGAAATGCAAAAACCCTCCTATCGCGTTTCTCCACACGGTTTCCCACTCTTAAGCAAGACCTCCCACCTTCCTTCCTTCCTTCCAGTTCCATCCCCGTGCGATTCTATACCCTTACCAAGTGTCTCGTGACCTAACGCAAAGTAAACGGCAAACGAAAGGTAAACCAGAGTTTCCCCTATCTGTCTTGCTCTTTTATCAAAAGCGCGGGAAAAACTCGCCCCTCGTTTGTTTCCCTTTTTCACTGACTATTTTTTTTCTCGTGGCCTTTGCTTTCTCGTATTCTCGGTGCAATCATGTGTCGCCCAGATAAGCTTATAGAGATAGAGTATGAATGGAAAAAATTGCGAACCCTCTCCGAAGAGAAAGGGCGAAAAATGACCGAATGAATTTTTCTCGTCGCATTTTTTTACCGTGCGCTGTTGGTTCTGCTCGCATTACCGATAAATGGTTGTACGATTTAAACGGTATTCGCTCACATTACGCACAGGGAAAAACCACTCGATTACTCGGTGTAAAATGCTTGAAAATAAGAAATAATATACTCCTCGACGCCCCGCATGAACAGGAAGAAAAAATGAACTTTTTCTGTCACACGACTTTTGCCTGAACTCGCAAAGATTCTTCTAATACTTAATATTCATATTCATAAAAAAACATCGTTTCGTTGTGTCCCGATTGAAAGTTCAAAAAAATCTCACAATTCCATATTTCATTCTGATCAAATCAAACTGATTATCGACTTTGGTTTACGCGTAGATTTTGGTTTACCTTCACCCTCAGAAATGTCTGCCGATGGAAAGTTGGCACGCATTTTGGCAACGTCATTTCCCTTCTCTTTAATACAGACATCGATATTTTTGCGAAAAAGCTCCTGAAAGTATATCACAAGGTCATTCTGGCCTAATACCGTAGATGAAACAGGTTTTTAGGGAAATTAAATTGGTTTCCACCATTAAAAAGTCTGAAATTCCATCTCCTGATACGCTCGGTGATCGATACGCTCGCACGAGTTCATGCTAAACAATCAACCCACCGCATGCATTTACATCATGCAAAGTATTTGAACTCGGGGGATCATCGAATCACTCCAGTCGCCCACTGTCCAGTGATTACTGATTCATGTCCTGGAACAAAAGCTTCAATAAATCGTTGTGTGTTATTGAAGCACTACCAAGGACTTTGCATGTTCATTCCGAGTATAACAAATCATAACACCATCTCAATTTTTAGGAACCCGGTTTACTGCAATTTATCACATAATGCGTGCAGCGCTTTGGGAAGAATGACGCGAGCAAAGATGACGGAAGATTCTCAGGTTCTTCGTAAACATGCCCTATTATATTATCCTGTGCAGCCAAAGTTCTTAGTTCAGTCATACATCGTTAAAATAGATTCTTCTAGTCATTTCAAAAGGTTCTCTCCGTCATGGCTGGTAAATTACTGAAAATATTTTGTGAGCATAATGAACAAACTTGGGGGAAGCAAGAAGGCTTGAAACGACGATCATTATGATTCGGCAGTGGCTGGTATCGTCACGAGAAGTAATGACGCTTTACGTGTAAAAAGCATAATCACTTCTGCACTATAATTTTCTCGATTAACAAAACTTTTAAAAGGTTAACTTTGATAAAGGAAGAATCAGAAGACGTAGGAGGCACAACAATATCAATAAGAAAAGCCTGAGAAAATAATAAAGCGCAGGATCATGGGATATAATATACTGGTGGCTTCTCGAAGACTCGTGCAAACTTGAGTCCACGTGGCTGACTAGTTCTTGGAGGGCACACATAATAACGTCCGAGCCTTTTTTCGGCGGGGAACTCCCTTATGTTACAAATCCTGGAAAGAGCTATTTTTTTTATGCCTATTTATTTCCTGCTCGGTAAGTTGGTGCTTTTTTTCCCTCAGGTTACTTCATTTTACGTCAATAATTACTAAAAAATTATACGTCAAAGTACGTCGGATTCTATAGTACTTGTTCATTTTTTAAATTCAACAGGAACAAATTTCAAACGATATAAGCGATTATAAGAGAAATGCCAAAAAAAAAGAATAAGAAAAAAGCTGTTGCATAAGCTTTCACTCATTAAGACTAGAAATAAATCTATTTGTGTCCTCAAAAAGGCTTTCGCACGAGCGCACACACTCTCATATGCGCAATTAATCACCGGTCTTTCAAATAATTTTTGAAATTAGGAGAAGTTACACTGGTGGTTACCGATGTAAATTGTTTAGTCATCGAGCAGGCAATGTTACTTATTTTTCTACATACATGGAAAACGATAATTTTATTACTTAGGACCCAATCCACAGATTTGACTGTTAAAAGGATGGATCAGTCGGTATATCGCAACCGTGAGTGCGAGAGAGATAGCTGCAAATTTCGAAATCGAAATTCTTTGACACAGTTTGACTGATTAAAAAAAAGCTCTTTGTCAGCCCATTTTTGCCATCGCCCTGCGTAGGTTGATAGAGCTTTTTTTTATCGGGCAAACTGTGTCAAAGAATTTCGATTTCAAAAATTCAAGTGAGACTAGTCGACTGATCCATACTCTTGAGGTAATTCTACCACTTCAGTTTAGTCATACCATTGCTAATACTTGAAACTTATAGTAATCAATATTATTGACATATGCAAAATATTATTTCTAATGAATAAAATTTTCCATGTGTAATTCTTCAAATGAATGTTCGCACTGAATTATAAAAATGAAAAAAAGTCAATCCAACGATTCGTGTATTATCCCTAGGTTTACGTTTGGCAACACCTGTTCTCTCCGTCTTTTTCTACTCGACCACTCGTAAATGTTTAACCTCTTTTTCGTTGATCTGTCAAATTGAGTCAAATTATTGACTCATTTAGGGTAGTATGGGGCAAAATGGACACAGTGTCCACTTTGCCCCATAAAGTTGAAACCCGAAGCAAAACGGACTTTCCCGAAACTAAAATTTCATAAAATGCATAAAATTTTTTTTTTTATTCCAAACCATGACCTGACCATAAATCATGGTAAATTGTTGAATTCCACGGTGACATCCTCAAAAAATTCAAGTTTCAGAGCAAAATAGATCCCAAATTACTTTTTCACTATCTATTCGCTTTTTTGACTTATTTTTAAAAACCACAATAGTAATCAAAATACGAATAAGGAAAAAAGGTTTTTTATTCATTTTTTACAAAAATCGCACTCATAGCTGATATTTTCGTCTTCAACACTTGTACACAAGGTGTGTGCCCATTTTTGCATGTTACACTGTAAATCCAATCTTCGGAGGACGACGAATATAACCCTTCGCAAAAAATGCAAGAAACGTCTTCAAAAGACGAGAACTTTGCTGTCTTGGTGAGCTTTTTTTTTGTCTGCTAAACTGCTACATTTCGAAAAATTTCGATATTTTGATTTTTATGCCTCTTGGAGGCTGTTTTCCTTTTGCCCCGAAATTTTTTTTTGAAAAAATTTTTTTTTTTTTAAATTCCGGAAACTAGGACCATGAATCAATAGTGGGACTCCGATATAGTGTGAACACGAAATATACCCCAGCACGATGGACCCAAAGTTGATTTTTTGCATTCCTCAAAAACATGACAGAAATGGGATATAAGATTTGACTCATTTCTTTTCATTTACATCCAAGGAATAGAGCCTGAGTGCCCCCATTTCTTTTCCCATATTACCATCCTATTCGGAAACAGTCGCTTGGAATGGCTGCATTTTGAAAAATGTCGATTTTTCCATTTTTATGCCTCGTAGAGGCTGTGTCCGTTTTGCCCCGGATTTTTTTTTTTTTGAAGAAATTCCGGAAACAAGGACTGGGCATCAATTTTGGGACTCAAAAATAGTTGAAAGATCATATGCTCATCAATGAAACTTGTTTAAACCCTTAAGTGTCCATTTTGCCCCATACTACCCTATTACTCACATATTATTATTGAGTTAAATTGAGTCAAATTATTTTAGCCCGTCCCCTGCATAGGAGTAAGAAGAAGCGGTCGCAGCAGAGGTTGCGGAAGAGTCCAGGAGACCACGAAGAGGTCAACGGATCTTTAACCATCGTGACCTCTAACATTGCCTCATGCGTATTCTCTTTCCGTCTCTTTTAGAACCATTCGTTTCCCTTGCATATTAATACTCTAACTGCGAAGTTACCAGCTACAAAAAAACAATAAAGGAAATAAATCAGATGGAACAACTTCGAAATTTGGGTATATACGAAAAAGAGAGAGTTCACGAGGAAGCTATGGGAAGGATAATGCGCACATAGCAACAGAGGTCACGTGCATACCAATTTCTCGATCACTCTATGTTGTTATTGTATATGACTATGCATATAGGAACCCTCACAGGATTTAAGACATAACGCATTGATCCCACACAGGGGGATAATGGACAAGAAAAAATTGTGGCAACCTTGTGTTTTTCTGCTGCGTAGATTTCGGTGCCACGTGTGGCTTCGTCGGAATGAAGCCTGCTTTCAAGCCCATTCGATTTAGGAGCGTGCAAAGTGGGGTCGTCCTAGTATTAATATATAAATCCTTTTGTCATCGATAGTAAGTTCAACAGTTTATCATGATCGAATTTACCGAATCATTATGAAGTTTGTATATTGTTTGCAAGCAACGAAACACGTTTTTTTGTTTTTTTTTTCTCTACAGTAATTACTGTCGAAAGTTTTCTGACGCATTTCTGTCGTCTTCGATTTTGTAAGCAATCCAGACTTTTTCATATTCCCATATCGTCCGAAAAAAGTCTCTTAACATAAGATTCTTGCTGAATAGAGTCACGTAAAACGATCCCCAAGACGCAGTTTTCTCACGAGGCAATCAGCTTCAAACAACCTTCACCAACTGACTCGGATAGTGTTCAAAAAACTTTATTCCGATTGGTTGAGAATGATGATAAGTGTGCAGACCCCTTAAGGTGATCTATCACTTGCGCGAGTGCGAGAGAGATAACTGCAAAATGGTTGCACGTTTTACTCGGAGACCCTTGATTTTTCGAGAAAAATAAAGGTTACACCTTGTTCTCTAATAAAATGAGAATAGCGTGTAACTCATATTTTCTTTCAAATATCAAGCTACTCAGAATAAACCGTGCAACAGGATTTTTACCGACTGAACAAGTGACAGATCACCTTAAGGTGATGGATCACACGATAACATACGTTGTTCTCTGCATGCATACATGTGATCCATCAGATCTAGAAGAGTCCTGATATTTATTTGAATGAGCAATTTGAATGAAAAGTGATGGGCCGGACAAGTACTTTTAGCACATATTTAAACATAATTTGTACCGATACGAAATCGACGTCGAATATTGTGAATACCAGGGGATCCTGATTTTTTTTTTGGATTTGAACGCTTCTCAGAACAATTTCATATTGTGAAAAATTCTGTATTCTGTATATACTAATAAAATACTCATCCTCCGATTGATGTTATAAATTTTAGTGCTGCACATAACTCAGATGGTAACTCTTTTGATTAACTAGAACTTTCTTAAGTTTCGGATGCTTCCCGTAGGAATGAATTTCTCACGTTCTATTTGAATTTTTTTTTCCTTTACAATATATTTACAGATTTGTATTTTTTTTAATATAATATTTTTTCATGATTTGTAAAAACTTTTCTTAATTGTTTTGTTGAAATTATTTACAGTTGGTTTCGTAATGTTTTTTATATACCATTATGTTTTGAATTTTTTTCATTCGTCATCCGATGTACTCGTCACTTTTGCATTTATTTGACAACGTTTTGTTCCTTTGAATCAAACGTTTTTCATACATTACCAAGATTTAGAAGATTCATATTTTTTTATTCATTACGTTTAGTATGGTTTTTTTTATAACCTTCAGTAATGAATTGCCCATTTGAAGCAAGTTTCGAGAGAATTGAACTCTCTAGCAGTTAGAACCGCTGAGTTCTCGCTTGAAAAAGTGGTAGACATCGATAAACAGTCAAATTGAAAACAAAAGAAAATTTACCAGAATTATTGAAAATTTCGCATCTTCGTTCACTGTTTTTTTTTTTCAGTTATTTTTTTTTCCATTTCGCTCCATTTTCTCCAAAATTTCGATATCCACACGCTCGCAGCGAGTCCCAGGGCTTCACCACACCGGATTCCAGGGCTTCGCATGTGAACCGATATACTTTTCGACATCGAGCACGTATATTTTGTCCTTTATTCTTCAGCACTACACTTTTTCCACAGCAGTACACTGCACAAGATGACTTTCTGTCAAATCCATGACGTATACTAAACGTCACTTTCTCTTATGCTTTTTCGTTGAACGATGTAATTCTGAAAATGATCAATTCCTTTCATCATATTTTACAGTCCCAAAGAAAGATAATAAGTTCCGATTCATTTTGAATCTAAAAAAGTTGAATCAATTTATTAAACCAGTTCATTTTAAAATGGATGATTTAAGAACGGCAACAAGACTTGTTTTGCATGATTATTTCCTTTAGACTCATTATCGTTGGTTGAGTTATCTGAAAAAACAATCACTCTGATGGCCTTATGCACAGCCCACAGAGCTCAGACGTTAGCTAGTATAAAAACTCAGAATATACATAAATCTCAGAACGGTTTGGAGATTATTATTTCAGATATAATTAAAACTTCAGGTCCAGGATGTCCTCAACCATTATTAAAGATTCCGGAATTTAAGGATAAACCGGGTCTATGCGTAGCATCAACGCTTTTATATTATTTGGAAAAAACTAAGGAACGTAGAGGTAAATCAGTAAAATTGTTTGTAGCAACACGAGATGTCGGAAAGGGAGTTGGGGCACAAACTATTAGTAGATGGATAAAAAACACATTAAAAAAAGAGTGGAATAAACATAGCCATTTTCACTGCTCATTCAACTAGACATGCCTCTACATCCAAAGCTTTTGCAAAGGGAATATACTTAGAAACAATAAGAAGGACAGCTGCATGGATGGTCTAAGGATAGTGATATGTTCGCTAAAGTTTATAATCGGCCTTGTATTGAAAAAGATCAAAGCTTTGCTGAAGCAATTTTTAACGTATAAGCATTAATTGTAATCGCAAACATTCAATTATATTATTATATATATGGTTTATAAATGAATAAATAAATAAGTTGTTTAATTTGAAAAAAAAAGAAAATTGCTATAACACTAAAGAGCTACATGGGAATCTATGAAGAACGAGGCTCGAAATATAATTGATCAGATAATTGACCACAATTATATGAGTATAGCCTCGTTCGAATAGATCAAGTCCCACCCTATTCCTTATTGTAAGGTCTAGGACACCATACAATCACATTTTGTCCCGAACCCCAGGTAAGCAGCAATTTTTTCTTAGTATGCTAATCTCTGAAGAATGAAGATCACCACAGTACGGGGAGAGCATAGAGTCCGAAGTTGGCAAGACATTGCTTTGTTTTGAAATATATAGGACTCTAAAAGTTGTGGATCTAGCGTCACACTAAGATAACTACATGGTAATCTATTCGAACGAGGCTACTCATATAATTGTAGTCGAACTTCATTACCCAAAAAATCAGTTGAAAAAACTTATTTACAACTTTGAATTAATAATTCTGACATTAATTTAGAGTGATATTTAATATAGAGTGAATTTAGAGTGAAAATCCACCCAATTTAGACACCCATAAAATATGATCCTAAGGGCATGATCTACCTTAAAACCGATGAAGCCCAAGAAACCTGAATCTTGGATTAAAAATGGAGTCAATAATAATCGTGTCAAAAATCCATTCGTTACGCGATTTGCTTGTCAATAGGAAAAAGCGCGGCAGCATGTCTGTGATTGCCCGTTCTCCGCTGGGTCACTGCGTGGATCCTCAAAATGAAAAACAAAACTTAAAATTTGTTGATGCATAGCTCGAGAAGCGGGGGAAGCACTGCTGTTGATCTTCAAAAAGTATGGTAATCGCGGAAGAAGACAAAAACATACCGCAAATGGAAATTGAATTAGAAAAAAGGCTGAACGTGGAGACGTATTACGAGTGTGAAATTGATAAGGGCACCAGGTGCGGAAAACAACTTTATCGACATGAATTGTGAGAAATGTAAGATGAAAAAGGAACAGTGTATATAGGCAGAAGGAAAAGAAGAAATGGGGATTGAAAGCCGAGGCTGATACACTAACGCACCAGAAGTTTATTTTCGCTCTGTAAACTATATTTTCCGCACGATCGCGGAGACGCGATGAGAAAAGAGGCAACAACCGCAACCATGGTGATAAACGATGACGACCCGAAGTGCATCCCTCTGAAGCCAAAATTAGAATGACTCACTGCCCCTTGAAAGCGCGCTTTCTTCATATATATTTTTATTTCTGTCTTCATTTAATCTGCCTCCCACTTTCCTTACTAGAAAAATATATTTACGTTCACGTAACGCCTCGTACTCAACAACGTTTGAATCTTACGTCGCACAATATGCCATTGGCGGCGCTGCATGACAGCCGAAAATTCTGGACTTTCGACCGGCTTGCAAATTTTCCACGAATATTTTTTTCCACCGACCAAAATATTGTCGCATTCGTCTGATCCACGAACGAAACATAATACAGTTTGCATTCGCTTCATGGAAAAAAAAAAAAACAACTTTCCTGAAGCCACTATGAACTTGGAGATTTTCACACAAGCCGATCAAAGAAAACTCAAGCGAACAAAAGACTCGTTTTTGTTCGTTACAAAGTAAGCACACCCAAGAGAAGAACTTTAGGTAATGACGAATAGAGGTAAGAGAAATTTCCGTACTTTGACGGAAGAACGATGCAGCTGTTGTGTATATTAGTTTGCACACGTGTACCACCGAATACAGAAATATACGAGCACACAAAAGTTACTGTAGCGAAGCTCTTGTGCCTAAGCGAATTGTCAACAGTCTCTGATCTCTCGTCTTTTGAACAAGTATTTAGAGGCTTAATTGAATTCTCCATCTCTCTACCGTACTTGTACACTCATGTCTGATTTATACTCGAAGGAAAATTGTTGGTATTACGAATATTGAGAACAATGAAATGTCGGATACTGCACGCCTGTTGTTATTACTTTGCGTTCGTTAGTTCGTTACGTCTTAATCAGAACATATCATATTCCGATCAACTTCTATTATCGTTCGTACACCCTTTAAACGCATCCGAAATAAATAACAAAATGACGAGTGAACAATTCGCAATCAAAGATAATTCGAATTGCAACCAGAGTTTCTATAATTGGCTACTCAATCCGAGACATTCTGTGGAGGGAACTAATCGAAAAGATGCCACGAATAACGAATTTAAAAAAAAGGCTTTGGCATGGAAATAACCCTTGGGGAATTGACGGGATCGCGCAGCCTTATTTTTTCCATCATTATGAGCAAACAACAATAATTAGAAAAAAAAATCCCACTTCCGTTGCTCGGGAATTGGTGCGAAATGGCAAAAATGAACCTCGAATTAAAGTGGCTTCATGGGTTAATTGGCTTTGCATGTTGAATCATTATTCGGTCAGTATGCCAAGAGAGATTTTCATCAGGCTATCGTGCTCTCCGATCATCAATTCTGGACCGTATATCCGCTTTTCAACGCGTTATACGTATGCCCGTTATTAGCAATTCTTCGTTCACACGATCTCTTCATGATTCAATCTTTCATCAATCGTTATATTATTCATACGTTAATTCTCAATAGTAGTGCTCTGTAAAGGATGGTGAGGGGTTCCGTGACATTGTTATTCACATCGTCCACATTGACGGGATAATAAAGTGACATGAACACGAAAAAACTTGATTCTCCTAATTGGAATTCGAGTATATTTTCTTATGCGTGGTTCTTCCTCTCAGACTATCCCGTGATTCTTCCAGATCTTCCAGTACACATAATTATTCGTTTGTTAGGATCCGGTGTGTGTGAGTCTGTTAATGCGTGCAAAGCGTATTAACAAAACAACTATTAATTTCATGCCCAATAAACGTACAGGTTAAAGAAGTAATTAAGGATCTCTGCGTCATGGCCCTTCGGCGTATTTCGTTGTTGCATCTGCGTCTGATATTTTCACGTATTTAATTTCCGTGCACCTAATGCTAAAGAAAGATTTTGTTGAAGGGAATCCATGAGCAGATTCTTTTAATTAGTTTCATTCAGACACTCGAATGGAATCACCTGGCATGACGAGTACGGAGAATTTTTCATTGCCCCGCAAATGTGAATGAATGTTGTGCACACAACAGTGAAAATACAGTGTCGACGACGATACCGCAAACAATACGTAAATCACAATGAAACATTATGAGCGAAATCCGTGCCTCATGGACGAATCCCCTCGTATAAAAGCTCGGTGCACCAAAAGCGAACAACACTTGAATATTTTTCTTCGATCGTGCAAATAAATATTCATGATTTATTAGTCTCGAAGAGGATAGTCAATTAAAAAGGAACTAACGACGATAATGAATCGTGGAAACATCGTTAAATTCGTTTTAATTTATGGCCTTCTCCAAACCGGTCAAACTCTCATTCACGATGGATTCGCCAAAGTTTTCGGTTCAGTGGGAAGCATTACAAAGTTATTACAGCTCAGAATTCCTTCGTCGTTTTTCAAGCAAAGCGAATCTAAATATAATTCTGTTGTTATTGTTGTTGTTCTCTGTAATTAACACCGACGATTCTTCCTTTATTTGAAGACTTACTAAATTATTAATACTGAAAAAAAAATTTTATTTCATTCTCATAATATTCGTCTTGTGTGTTTAGTGTAAAAACCACTCAATTGCTGAATCAACTCTGCAATGATTCACAAGACGATAACACGATGCAACGAGACGCTTGTTACGGATGTTTTTTTCGGTCTAGTCAACTACCATCGGGCTATCCGATGCTCCTCTCCATGGCGTCATGTGCTGATGCGTATTTGAATAACACCAATTACGGCCATTGCAGAGCGTATCTCCGGGTGAGTCGATTCATCTTAATAAACAAGCCTTTTTTGACATACCATTTAAAATTGATCATTAGCCAACGGACCGATTATCTTTGCGATAACAAGAATAAGAACCGATACTATTAACCAATATAATAATGAGAGCGACTGAAATGAAAATTACTGCGCTTTTGTTATCGGATCCCTAAATATTTCTTTCCACGTTTGTGAAAGTTCAAATAGTGCTTTGTACTCTTTGATGTGTCTAGAAAATTATTCATCGCGACATCACTCCAATTAGTAACGTTCGAAATTTTTTTTTCAGAACGCAACAAACGCCATCGATGCGAGAACCAGCCCGACAATTATTTACTGCACATTTTTAGAGTGCATCCGTCAAGTTAACAAAAACAATTTGGTAAAAAATACGTTTTTTTTATCACTTACCATCCTAAGCACGTTGATTTCTTTAGCAGCTTTTGCTTTGCTTGTCGTGTCAAAATTGGTGCAAGCTGTAAGTTTTCTAAAATACAGAATGGCTTGGTCCTGCGGAGTTTCCCTAAGTTGATATTCCATTCGCGAACTTAGTTGGCTTCTACTCCGCAGCTAAAAAAATACAATGACATTTTTAATTTTACATAAGAATCCATTTTTTTGCATGAACCATCCTGGTACCAGTGTTTGCGAAATTCTGATGAAAATTGTGAAAATTATTCAAATTTTTACGTGTATCATTCAATGCCGAAGTTAGCACGATATTTTTTTGTATGATGCAATTCTGGTCAACCGGTTATTCATCTGGCCAAAAGGAAATGTAAAAAAAATTGAGCCCCAAAGTATGTTTTAAGACCCCTTAAAATTCGTAGCTCGCAATAATCAAGAGACTCGGTAGAGTCTCGGGACAAATATATTGACAGCCCTGTCGTCTGCTGGCCTGAGCTCGCCGAAACTATATTATCTTTGAATAAAGTAAATTTTGGTGGTGGGGTAAAATTGACATATCATTTTCTTGAATTACGAATCTCAGGAGCCATTTTTGAACTCGTTTCAAAAGAAAGTGAGACCCTAATCGATAAACTGATATTTTTATACTGCCGAGAGTTCACAGCATGAGAAATTGTTGAAAAAATAGCTTTCGTCTGTATTTTTTCCTATCATAAGGAGGGTGGATCGCGATGATACAACATTGCCATGCTAAATCATGTTAAAAATATGAAGAATTTTAAAATGATAAGAATTTAATAAGATTTGGTAAATGTATTCTTTAAAAATATATAAGACAATATAAATTTTTTTAAATTTTTCTACCACATAGCTCTCGAGTAATTGAACACTAAAGTTCGCGTGTATAAGCATAGAGTTTACATATCCTTACATACCCTTAATTCTTATCCACATCTCGTGCATAAGAACTCCGATTTAAGGCTCAATTGTTCGATAACCGTGTGGTAAAAAAATTAAAAAAAAAAATGTATTTGTATACTTGATGCTAAAGAATGTTATCACCAAATTTTATCAAACTCTGATTATTTTGATTTCGTGATCCACCCTCCTTAAAACATTTTCTTCTTCTCTCAATAAATTATTTGTAAAAAATGTATATATTTTGAAAAAGATAACAGAAAAGAGGCTGTAAATAATGCACAGGACGCACGTTCCGGATTGTATCGAGAGGGCAATCGTTCGTCGAACAAATTCAAATTTATTACCAGGAAGACGAAACCGATTGTGTTTCTGAGGAGATACGTCTCGGTAATTCGAGGCATTTGTATAGTACGCAGCAGAGCCGATGAGGAAGCAAACACCGTCAGACCGGGAGCCGAACCGATATCGCCGAGAAGCAATTTTAATGTTGATAGGATCAATATTATTATTGCGAGAACGGAAAATGCTTGAAAAACGACCGAGCACACAGATACGAAACCTCCTCGCATTAACTAACCTTGTACATATTCAAATAAATGAACAAAAAATGTAAATATATATTATTAATATAATTGGATTTCTTCAGAAATTTTTTTAACGATTCTCAACCACCTTTAATCTTTTCAAATGACTCGAAAAACAATGTTTTTTTCTTATTCATCGTTTTTTACAATCTAATGCTCTCAACTGAAATTCGACCTGGTAACATATTCAATACTTAAATATTTGAGAGCTCCGTGAATCATTGATTAAAGGCGTAGGAAACCTGCTATATCGGGATGTTCAAGAACATATTTCAAAAGTACGTATTCCCTTAATTCTGATGAGACTGAACTAATACGATAACTCTAAAACTTTGTGTATAACAAAACAAACATCGAGTAGATTCACTAATGTGTACTCTATATCCCCAACCGCGTTGTTTACCACCAAACTCTTCAGACCAATGTGACCTTGACGACACGGATTTACACACCAATTTCCTGTTGATTCATCCATCTAGCGTTGACGTCAAATTTACATTTTCCGAGGGTACACAATTTTTCATGGTTTCATGCTACAAAAATTTGTTCACATCCATTTTTCACCCGGAATCAAAAAACCCAGAAATAAACGCATCGAAACGTAAACATTGGAGTTTTAGATGTTTTTTGTTTATTTTATATATATAAAAATTGGTTGAATGGAATCACATAAAACCTTGATACACCTTTTACATACTCAAAAGTACTGACAATTTTTTTTTTATCTTCTTAATGGTATATTTTTGTACAGTGGTATGTTGAAAATGGTACCCCAATGAAACCAATTTTATATCGGTCTCGTACACTAGTTGGCAGTCTCCTGTAACCTTGTTGACACAATTTTCGGTTTTTTCCATTACACAACACTCTTGAATTCCTCCGCCTTTTGGGATCCAACATAAAAAGACGTGATATCTGGTGGACGAGGGTGAAAACAGAAAAAAGAGGCATGAGAGTAGACAGTCAATAAGTGTTTTTCTGTAAATTCTATCAATTGCAAGGAAATTTAAATAAACCTGTAAAAATGCACCCGGCAAAATATTCTTCACGTGCACCATCGGGAAAAAAAAATTTCCCACGTATATACAAGCGGTTTGTAAACACGTTACTGATTTCATCACTTGATTCATTTTCATAGTTTAAACCGCATTTAATTATGTGATTAGTTGCTAACACCCGTTCGCCTTTAACAACATTACGTTGGGCAGGATTTGTACCTGCCCAATCACAAATATTTTCTAAACTTAGCAACATTTTGGCAGAAAATGAATGTTCATATGTTCATAGATGTTCATATGTCACTGGTACTTTTCTGCGCCATTTTGAATAGGCCCCGCCCACGTGTTGGATCCCATTAAATTTCTCTTTTTCTCTTCTTCACTTTTTTCTCACCCTTTCGCTAAAACATTGTACTGCTTATTATTTTTTCTCACAGAATAGAGAAAAAAAATTGGGACAGTATCAGCGAACTGTCACATTCGCGATCTTTATAACCTTATTAGCATTTAGTAAACAATAAATACATCATACGTCACTAAATAAAAAAACATATAAACATCAAAAACGTGTGCGAAAATCCAAGCCATTTTTGAATACAATTAAAAAATAAATAATTAATATCTCTTCAACGCGTTGAGCTACAGAATTCGAAGGAGTCGCAATCGAAAGAAAAAAAAAATAAAAAATACGTCAACTTACAATATTCTCTGAAATAGTGTAATTAATTTATTATTAAAGAAACAAATTCTGAAAATTTTCGAAAACAATTAGAAACGCTATTGCTGCGGTAGACTCTCTGGCAGCCACTCGTCATAACATAAATGTACTTGTCTCAGAGTCGCTGCCGCGACTCTAGATCCCTTTGACGCGCGGAGCAATAGCTTGAGAGAATTATTGGCCGTATATAAAATTAAAAACTGGGGACCCCAAGCTACACAATATTTTTCGTAAAAATACAGGCACTTTCCATTTCAATTCGGTAAAATATGTCAAATATGTACACAATATTCTGTTAACGTTGATACTTCTATGTTTTGTAGATTCACTTGTGCGTACGCGAGGCGATAAAAATGTTTACCAATTTCACATTATCGGACGTCAAATTCGCCCAGTTGTTTGTCAATACGACTGCGTGTGTCCTTGCAAAAACACGCTGCTCCCCTACCAATCCGATAACGGGGACATACAGATCAGAATCTGAACTCACGAACAAACTCCATTTAGCAAGCATCAACGCCATACTAGTCAATACGGACTACGACATGAACATCGTTCAGCTACCGTTTGGACATGGTGTTACCGACGAATGTGCCAAGTATCGAAATGTACGACAAGCCGGTTGGCCGACTGTACGATGTGTTGATGCTTCTGGTTTTTATTAGATTACTAAGGGAAAAATTAAGAAAAGCTAAAAATCGTACCACGGGAAACGCTTTCTTTTCTTTAAATACGTCCTTTTGTGTTCAATCATTTTTCTAGTTTTTTATTGAGAGCTACAAAGTTTGCTAAAATTTCAAAAACAAAGTATATAAAGAAAATACGAAAAATGCTTTCGGTTTTAACTTTGAACTTTATACGATATCGAGACACTAATGGGTGTCTACGCATTAAAGCAGACTCTACTGCCGTGTGGTTGACTACTTAAATCTTCCGCTAACATCACCATTATCGTTACTCTAAAGTGCTCCAAATCTTCGCTTCAATATAAGTGGTTGCTGTATTTCTTTATTCGTGAATCGCACTCCGTCGATCCTGATCTTCTAGCCCTTTACGCAACCTTTTTATAAAATAGGTGAGATCTTTCCTTTTCTAATTTGTTTTTTTCTTCTTCTTCATTTATTTATTATCCATTTTTCAGTTATCACAATATTCAAAATAAAAGAGAAGAAAAAAAAAGAAAAAAAATAAAAAAATTTAAAAAAAGGCATAAAAATTAAAAAATATATGAAAAAAAATATATACACTAAGGTGTGTCGAAAAAAATCAATATTTTTTTTCGGGCTCCACAAGCATTTTTCTTCTTATTATGACGAACGATGAAGAAGGCCGAAAGGACAGCCCGAAATAAAATGATTTCGGCCGGCCCACCGCATACTTCAATTTTTCATAAGAATAATACGTAAAAAAAAAACTTCGGTGAACATTGTTCCATATCATCCGTAAAAAAAATTGCACAGACATTCTACTCACGTAATTTTGTAGAAAATTGAATTTCCTACAAAAAAAAGTCTTCAGAGTCATTGGCCTAGAACCAACCGTTCAACGGTTACAGCAGTTTGAAGTTCCTAACACCATCAAACCAGATTTCGCATGTATCAATTTCTATTTTCAAGGTCGCTCCTTTTAATGGTGCTGTTTAAATTGAACTGAAAACTATTTTTAAGTATAATTTTTCTCAAATAGCTTCTAGGATCGTTATCTAGGCAAAAATATCGGGTACATACTGTTCTTATTTGTTTGAACGAACGACATCAATTGTTTGTCTTTCCGCTATTTTTTTGAATAAATTATGAAATTCAACTAACCAAACCGAATGCACATATACAAATATACATAGGAAAAAAGAGAGAGAGAGAGAGAGATTGATTGAGTGATTATATTTCATGAATCAGAAGAGAGAGAGAGAAATCTCATCAAGAGAGAGAGAGAGAGAGAGAGAGAGAACAGTTCAATTTATTTCCCGTGCTTACAATTGAATTGATTAACTTATTATAATTACATGTTGGCGTAATACCGAACCGTTTGAGCGCTGTAAGCGCACACGTTGGCGTAATGCCGAACCGTTTCAGTCTAAAATTGCTACTTTGTTACTTAGCTTATAAAAAATACTAAAAAACATAGGCTTCAGCCCAATTTAAACAGCACCATTAAAAGGAGAGACCTCGAAAATAGAAAATGATACATGCGAAATCTAGCTAGGTGACATTAGAAACTTCAAACTTCTGTAGCCGTTGAACGATTGGTTCTAGGGCCAAAGACTCCAAGGACTTTTTTTGTAGGGAATTCAATTCTCTACAAAAATACGTCAGTAGAATATCTGTGCAATTTTTTTTACAGATGATATGGAACAATCTTCACCGAAGTTTTTTTTTCACGTGTATTATTCTTATGGAAAATTGAAGAATGCGGTGGGCTGGCCGAAATAATTTTATTTCGGGCTGTCTTTTCAGCTTAGCTTCATCGTTTGGCATAATAAGAAAAAAAATGCATGTGGAACCCGAAAAAAAAATATTGATTTTTTTCGACACGCCCTAAACCTACATGTTAATCAAGTAGTGTGTATTTCTGGGAAAAAACAAAAAAATGAATTAACAATAACAGAATATTATCTATATTGTACCCTAACATGAAGAATTAGATTTTCCAATATCCTGTAAAATTTTTTATTCAAGTTCACAGTGCACAAAACGTTGTCAAATCAAATCATAAGTAACAGCCCGAATGCTGTTGATAAATTGGAGACAAGTACATTTATGTTTTATGTCACCTGAACAGTAGTCTCAGTGAAATCCTATGTACGATACTCATGTAGTCCAAAAAACAAATGCACGATGATTTATAAAAAGTTGTTCGATTTATTCTCTCGAAACTTGCTTCAAAGGTTATAAAAAAACCATTTTAAACGTAATGAATAAAAAAAATGAATCTGCTAAATCTTGGTAATATGTATGAAAAACATTTAGTTCAAAGGAACAAAACCTTGTCAAATAAGCTCAAAAGTAACGAGTACATCGGATGACGAATGAAAAAAAATCAAAACATAATGGTATGTAAAAAAAATTACGAAACCAACTGTAAATAATTTCAACAAAACAATTAAGAAAAACTTTCACAAATCATGAAGAAACATTATATTTAAAAAAAATACAAATCTGTAATTATATATATTGTAAAGCAAATAAAAAATTCAAATAGACCGTGAGAAATTCATTCCTACAAGAAGCATCCGGAACTTGAGAAAGTTCTAGTGAATCAAAAAAGTTACCATCTGAGTTGTTTGCAGCACTAAAATTTATGACATCAATCGAAGGATAAGTATTTTATTAGTATATAATTTGCAATTTTTTACAACATGAAATTGTTCTGAGAAACGTTCAAATGTAAAAAAAATCGTATCAAAGGTAAAAGTCATTTGTTCCTCTATGGTGGCAGAGACTTAAAAGAAAATTGATTCTTCTCAGACTTTCAGGATCCTCCGGTATTCACAATATTTGACGTCGATTTCGTATCAGTACAAATTATGTTTAAATATGTGCTAAAAGTACTTGTCCGGCCCATCGCTTTTCATTCAAATTGCTCATTTAAATAAAAATTAAACTAGACGTTAATTCATGCGTTATTTTTATAGAACTAGCATTAACGCTGGCGTTACACGTCCACTTGAATTTGGACATAGGCTCGGCGGGAGCTATCTCTTTGCAACGATTCATGGCATCGAATAAACAAAACTAATGCAACGGATAGAGGGTTTACATTTCGATATATCGAAATATTTTTTTTAAGAACGGGTATATAGTAATTCACTAGGGAATAACTTTTCATTGAGTTTCAAGAAATGCCCGTCTTTTAAGGTGATAGAGCATTCATCTTTTAAGGTGATGGAGCATTCATCTTTTAAGGTGATGGAGCAATCGCTATCTCGCCACCGTAAGTGCGAGAGAGAGAGCTGCAATTGTTGAAATTGAATATGTTCGACACGGTTCGATCAATAAAAAAAAGCCCCTGTCAGCGTATTTTTGCCATCTTTTCGCGTCCGCTGACAGAGCCTTTTTTTGATTAGTCAAACGACAGCGGAGAATTTTCATTTCGAAAATTCGAGGTGAGGTTAGTCGACTGATCCATGCTCTCAAGAGAATGGATCAGTCGGTATATCGCAACCGTGAGTGCGAGAGAGATAGCTGCAAATTTCTAAATCAAAATTCTTTGACACAGTTTGACCGATTAAAAAAAGGCTCTGTCAGTCGATTTTTGCCATCGTTCTGCGTAGGCTAACAGAGCCTTTTTTTAATCGGTCAAACCGTGTCAGAGAATTTCAATTTCAAAAATTCCAAGTGAGGTTAGTCGACTGATCCATACTCGTTGATTTCAACAAAGTGCAATTGTGTACGTGATCATAAAAAAACGAAATGAATTGTGAATTATATGAATGAATGAATTATATGAATTGCTCATTTTTTGAAACAAGTTTCGAAAGAATAGATCGAACAACTTCTTATAAATCATCGTGCATTTGTTTATTGGACTACATGAGTATCCCATAGGGTTTCACTGAGATTGAAATTTCTTGAATAGAGATTTTTAGATTATCATTTGCCAGATAGTTATTTGCTGAGTAGATTTTTTTTTTCGAGTGTCTTGTATGCATGCCCTGACCGGAGCAGCCGACAAGGGAACACCTGCTCAATATATAAATAAGTGTATTTCATTTCACGCATACCATATATTTATATTTGCATCTACATCTTTTGCCCAGTTGCGACACCATAATCATATCACGTGCCAAATCGTTTGACCAGAATGGACCAGGAATAAGATGAAGCCTTGACTGCCGTACCGACAGAAGAACATCGTTGACGTTGTTGACGGGAGCAGGTGTACGTACCAGCTTGTTTGTGGTGTTTCATGTAACTCACGCAACCACCGCTACGAGGCTACATGTTTCTCATATACGCTTCGACAGGCTCTCATTCAATATATAACACATCCTATCCCAGTACCTTCATCCACAGCGTTGTTGTTGTTGTTGTAAAAAGATAGTTTATTGCTTCGCTTAACATTAATACATTTATAAGTATAAACTTTCTTGAAAAACTTAATAATTAATAGCTTTAAATCGACTGGGTGACAAATGCCACGTCTCGCCAATAGGTACAATATGAAAATAGGCATTTTCTTGGTATGTATGATAATGGTTACAGCACTAGGCTGCTTTGCGGCAAAAATCATCTAACAGTATTGGTACTTTAAATATGGGGTAAGGGTGGGAGAATATATACACATATATAAATTTGTACAGTCATAGTCTCAGTTGATGGCGAGTCAGTACTGGACTAGTTGCGGGCTGTCTCGTTTAATAAATTGTGTCGAAGTGTTATCTTCGTTGCGTTTATTGTTGGTTCGTGCATCGAAATCTGGTTCTCCTCCTTAGCTCGTGCAGGAATCAGGCGCCTCCCCTGAGCCACCAGTAGTAGCTCTGGGAGAGGCGGAGTGTGTCATTCTTATTCCTTTTGGGGAGTACTCTGTCAAAGATACTTCTCTCCTCGTTCCCATCCTCATGACGAAGGCTGATTCCTTTCTTACAGCAGTGTCTCGGTACGTGATATAGAACTGGCGCATTTTTGTCGTCCTGTATAAGACCCTGGTGATCACAATAAGTGAATAGTTGTGGAGGAATGTAACCGCTCTCGAGATGAGCTTGGATATCATCTACGTTCTCTCATATATTCCTCAGATCGCCAATGATGTTGTTGTTTATTTTTATCGAATTTGCGAAGTAATTCCTGCATAACTTGATCATAAAGCAGTCGATTCTTGGGATGTTCGCCTTGTTGTACACGGTGCTGTTTCTTGTTCTATGGGTGTAGTTAGAATTTGCTGTTCTATGGAAGCGTAAACAAGCTCTCAGAATGGATCTCTCTCGGTGGCGGTATTTTTCCATAACCGTTGGACCTAAGTTCCAGGTTATTGGAGCTGCATCGTAGAGTGCTTTGCTTTGAAACCAAATTGAATCTCCGGGATTATGTCGTTGTTATTTGCGTGGTCAGTTAACATGAATTCAATTAATTTTTCAAACACCTTACTGATGTTTATTGTGAGGCTGATTGGACGGTGGCTTCTCACGTCTTCTGGATTTTTTCATTTCTTGAGGATTGGCAGTACCTTTGCCGTCTTCCATCTGTTCAGGTAGTAAAAATTATTGAGCGCGTTATTAAAAATGGTGGTATAGTTGGTGATTGTCTCTCTGGGTAAATTTTTTATTGCTATTGTAAGTATGTTATCTAGGCCGGTAGACATTTTATTCTTGAGTTTTTTGAATATGCCTTCCACTTCAAGGTAACTAAAAAGGTGTTTCGGTATTCCTTCATGTTGAATCGGCATGTGAGCTGGATTCTCGGGCGAGAAGGTGGTGAATGTTTGCTTGAATCTTCTGAGCTGTTTTTTCCACTCCGCCGTTTGCTTGAAAGACCTTGAACCATATCCCGGGTGGCTATATTATCATTGGTGTATCTCGGAGAGTTTATCGACTCAAGATATTTTCCGATGATTTCCAATTTGTCACAAGACTCTGTGGCTAAGACCTCATTGCTAGTTCGATCTACGAGGTGTGGAAAGGATCGAAAAATATTATTACTGAACTCACTGTTGTCGTTAGTGATTCTTAGTGTTTGGATACCAATGCTGCTTTTTAGGCGAAGAATAGCGTTGATTTTGGGGAAAAACTTGTGAGGGTTATTGTAATTGATACTTCTTGTTTGTGCTACCCAACAGGCAGTAACAGTTTTTTTGAACTCATTATGGGTACATTCTACTTGGACGCTGACAGCGTTAATAGCGTTAATAACGCTAATAACGCTAAAACGTGTTCGATTTGAAGTGAACGTGGTGACGCTGGCTGCGTTCACGTCATGTTCGACTTGGTGCGATTACAAAATGGTGGAACCAACAAGTGATCTTGTTCTTTTTCAATTACTCCACGAAATAACACTGGATTCATCGAAAAATGAAGACAGCGAAACAAGCAGTAGTACGATAACATAGATAACAGACGATTCTTTCTGTGGATGCGTTCAACCACTTGAACGTCGGGAGCGTTTTGAATACAATTCTAAACGCACCCATCTAAACGCGTGTAGCATTTACAACGTCAAGTCGAACGCAAAATAGCGCTATTAACGCTGTCAAAATAGAATAGAATGTACCCTATATATACACTCCACATGGATAATTGATAACGAAAACAACGTTAGTCTTCTTCTTCTTCTTCTTCCTTTTTGGCTAGCCTCACTTCTATCCGTGAGGCTAGCCTGGCCACTGGAGTGGCTCCGCTACGGCCATAAACAACGTTAGTCGCGGGCGGAATTTAGGTTGTTACACCAACGCGTAGGCACAGCATACGTGCGTCACCTTACGGCCGCCCGGGAGTTACGATCCACAGCGTCTGGGGTAGGGTACAGTTGGCATCAGCCTCACCGATGAGTCTGCCACTGTACCTGAGACAAAATGCATTCCTCAACCATTCTTTTCATAGGGACCGTGCGTGAGCTATAGAGAGCAGCACTACAGTCGATGAGCGCGCTCTCTCGTGTCTGAATATGCAATTTTTCTGATGATATTTTGACTGTATATCATTGAAAATAATTAATTTTTCGGAAAAAGATAATAATTAAAGTAATCAAATAGGGTTTTTGTCCGATCAATAACACCAGCACAAAAAAAAAGTGGTAAGTACCTAAAACCGGACCCATCAATCTCTACGTATTTTGGCCCGCTGAATCCGAATCCGGGGTCAGATTGGCCAATATACCTCCAAAATTATGAGTAAATTCCAAAAAACCGCAAAAATTGCGGAAAATCGCTGTTAAAAGCATAATAAAAGTTCTCTTCGCCTTACGCGGGGGTGTTTTTTTATGTAATTTGATGCGCTGAATCTGAATCTGGAGTCAAATCGGCTGATATATCCACAAAATTTTGAGTAACTGCAAAAATCTCTAAAAATGGGTCAAAATCTCTAGCATGGGTAGAAGAAGAGTTTTATTGATCTAGATCGAATATGCTCTTTTTGTATTTTGATGCTCTAAAACCGAAACCGGTCGTCTATTTTAACTCGTACGTCTCCAAAATATATTTTGCTTCCATGGAAAAAACCGGCTAAAATTGTTCTTTACGAATTTCGAGCAGCTCAATCCGATTCCGGTAACTAGTAGTCCCGATCATGCGCACTTCCATTGAAGATCGTGAAAAATAACAAAAAAATAGCAAAAAAACGTCAAAAAATAGTTTTTTAAATGTTTTACATATACATGATTCATCTTAAACTGTACATAAAAATAAGATCTGTATATTCTGTATGCAATAAACTAGAAACTGGGGAAAATTGTATAAAAAACTTGAATATAAAACTATCGCAGGCATGATTAAAATTCTTTTATGAGGTTTGCTTCGGTATTAAAATGGTAGACTGGAGTGCGAATTGGATACCATATACAGTTTGTGGTCGGTGTAAGACAATGTTGCTACGATGGATAAGTCCAGAAAGCAAGAGTCCTTGCAATTCACAAAACCTATGATACTATCTACACCGATAGGTCAAGGGAATTGCTATGTTTATATGACCGACATCATTGGTTTCATGAAAAATTCCAGAAGTAAAATTGTATATGCCAATGTTTCATCAGTGCAGAAACCAGCAAAAATAGTGGACGTGGATGAAATCAGAACTACCGGACCGATGGATGTGGAGCTTTTTGATGAAGAGATAGTCATGGATGTTGCTGAGAACTATCAAGCAGAAAGTTCCGAAGATGACGATCACCTCCCAGATGATGAAAGAAAAGCTCCCCAAACCTTCAACCAAGAAGAATTGAATGATCTCATACGAGATTTAGGACTGCCGAAGGACAGAGCTGAATACTTGGCGGCAGCATTGAAAAAGAAAAACTTGCTATCGAAAGGAACATCGGCTTATTTTTATCGTGACAGGGAGAAAGAGTTTCGGCAATTCTTCCCAAACGACGAAGAGAATTCATTGGTGTTCTGTTCAGATGTGAAAGACTTGATGGATAAATTCAAACCTAACATATACAAAAACGTCGAGTGGAGACTCTTCATTGATTCGTCAAAAAGAAGTCTCAAAGCCGTTCTACTCCACAACGGAAACACATATGCTCCTATTCCAATAGCTCACTCGACCAAGCTGAAAGAAAATTACGAAAATTTACAATTGGTGTTGGAGAAAATAAAGTATTCGGAACATCAATGGCAAATTTGTGGTGATCTCAAAATTGCAACACTGCTTTTAGGTCAACAATCGGGGTTCAGAAAAATCCCTTCTTTTTATGTTTATGAGACAGTAGAGACAGAACAAAACACTATTTTCAGAAAGAGTGGCTAACAAGAACAAACTTCAATCTAGTCCGTAACAACATCATACGAACATCATTGATCAATCCTTCGAAATATCTGCTACCACCACTCCACATTCAGCTTGGTCTTATAAAGCAGTATGTCAAAGCTCTGGACAAAGATGGCGATTGTTCCCAGTATTTGGGAGAAAAGTTTCCCGCGATGAGCGATGCAAAATTAAAGGAGGGTATACTTGATGGACCACAAATTCGTAGTTTATTTGGCGACAAAAATTTCATTAAAAAAATGAACGATACTGAAAAGGCAGCATGGCAAAGTTTCAAAAACGTTTCTCAGAACTTTTTGGGAAATGAGAAAATTGACAATTACTAGGATTTAGTTGAAGAGTTGTTGGAAATTTTGAGAAACTTGGGTTGCTTGATGAATCTCAAACTGCACTTTCTACACTCCCACCTCGATTACTTTCCTAAAACCTTGGAGATCTAAGTGAAAAACAAGGAGAAAGATTTCATCAAGACATCAGCGAAATGGAAAATCGGTATCAGGGAAGGTGGAATATCAATATGATGGCAGATTTTTGCTGGACGCTAAAGAGAGAAAGAGGAAGAGAAACCCACTGCATAGGTCGTTCGAAGAGAAAAGAATTCGTTACAAGAGAAGGACGGTTTAAGATAGATGAAAATTTTTTTCTTCTCGTATTATTGTGGAAAGTGAAAAAAAATCAATTAAGCAGAATTGAAAGAACAATCATGCCTGCAATAGTTTTATATTCAACTTTTTTATACAATTTTCCCCAGTTTCTAGTTTATTGCATACAAAATATATAGATCTTTTTATTTGTGTACAGTTTAAGATGAATCATGCATATGTAAAACATTTAAAAAACTATTTTTTGACATTTTTTTGTTATTTTTTACGATCTTCGATGGAAGTGCGCATGATCGGGACTACTAGCTACCGGAATCGGATTGAGCTGCTCGAAATTCGTAAAGAACAATTTTAGCCGGTTTTTTCCATGGAAGCAAAATTTTGGAGACGTACAAGTTAAAATAGACGCCCGGTTTCGGTTTCAGAGCATCAAAATACAAAAAGAGCGTACTCGATCTAGATCAATAAAACTCTTCTTCTACCCATGCTAGCGATTTTGACCCACTTTTAGAGATTTTTGCAGTTACTCAAAATTTTGTGGGTATATCAGCCGATCTGACTCCAGACTCAGATTCAGCGCATCAAATTACATAAAAAAACACCCCCGATTAAGGTCGAAGACAACTTTTATCATGCTTTAAACAACAATTTTCCGTCATTTTTGCGGTTTTTTGAAATTTACTAAAAATTTTGGAGATGTATCAGTCAATCTAACCTTCGATTCAGATTCAGCGTATCAAATTATTACATGAAAAACAGCCCCGCGTAAGGTCGAAGACAACTTTTATCATGCTTTAAAGAACAATTTTCCGTCATTTTTGCGGTTTTTTGAAATTTACTAAAAATTTTGGAGATGTATCAGTCAATCTAACCTTCGATTCAGATTCAGCGTATCAAATTATTACATATGAAAAACACCCCCGCGTAAGGTCGAAGACAACTTTTATCATGCTTTTAACAGCAATTTTCCGCAATTTTAGCAGTTTTTTGGAATTTTCTAAAAATTTTGGGGGTGTATCAGTCAATCTAACCCTCGATTCAGATTCAGCACGTCAAATTACATGAAAAACACCCCCGCGTAAGGCGAAGAGAACTTTTATTATGCTTATTTTAACAGCGATTTTCCGCAATTTTTGTGGTTTTTTGGAATTTACTCAAAATTTTGGAGGTATATTGGCCAATCTGACCCTGGATTCGGATTCAGCGGGCCAAAATACATAGAGATTGATGGGTCTGGTTCTAGATACCACTTTTTTTTGTGTGCCGGTGTAATGATCGCATTCAAAATCAAAATAACGTAAAAGAAAAAAAATTGTTTGAATCGAATGACGTTTTAAATGTCGTCGAAACAGAAAGTTTAGTGGATGAGTTAACAGTGTTTAACCTTTTGATCTATTTGGTCCGTTTCTCACTTTTCCATGGAAAATGGACTGTGCCCTCTGGGAAATAATAAAATTTTACTGATACTTCAACGTCTCGGCGTCGAAATTATGCATTAGAGCACTCTCGAATGCAACAATATTTTCTCGATCGAGACATGATAAAAAATAATAATTTTATTTTGTTAAATAATGCGAAAAGTAATAATTCCCATATGCGCCTGCTTCAAATTGCACCTAGGAAGTTTTGAAATTGGCCGCATAGTGACACTGTAGACGTTGCGCACGGTCCCTATACCACAGCTGTGGCGGATCCTTCTTTACCAACATCCTACAATTAATCATCCACAGTGATCCACAGCCACCAAGGAACACAGAGCCGAAGCGGAGCAGACTGCCGAACGGAAAATATTGGGAAAGGAAAACACAAGCAATATAGCAGCCAACTATGTTGCCCTTGTTTGCCCAATGAGGTCCAATAGGGATGGTGCAAGTAGACTACCGCGCCACTAGTGATGAAAAGTGAAAGCTTTTGGGGGTCTTTTATCATTATTGTATTATTATATATATATTACATTATTATGATTATATTTCCATCAAAGTATTGAAAGTGCTACCCCCAAAAGCTTATAATTTATGACATTAGAGGCGCCGCGAGTACTTTCGACCTGTCCTCTATCAAATCTGCACCATCCCTATGGGAGTCGTCGAAACCGCGTAGATCTCAAAAGCTTCACGAGTTAGGCAATCTATATTGTTTTTGCTCGTACATTCTCTATGAAATATCATGATGAATTAGTATGGTATGGACGCATGGAGCAAATCCGGATAAACCGTACACACATGATCGAAAAGTAAAAGAACAGATTTTTCGACTTAAAGTTTGCAACATTTTGGTTTAATTACAAGTGCACCAAAATGGCAGAATTTGTGGAAAAAAGATGCGAGGATATGATCCCAGAGCTCGAACAAATGGAACGGATAAAATTGTTCGATAAAAATGAAATCCGGTATGTTGTAGGTTACGTACAAGTATTACAACGTTCAAATATTTTTCGCAGTATTTTTGCATTTTACTAATAAATTCTCTCAAATTTTAATTTATTTGTTATTTCTGTATCAGAGAATCTCATAGTCTTATCTGATAGCAATATAGTATAGAAAGGTAGGCCTGTCGCTATGTTTGTAAAAATGTTCCGTTAAGTATATAAAAACTTGGATGAAAATTGTGAAGTACCCTGAGAATTTAAGTTCTTTCACTTTATGGAAATGTTAATACTCGCCAAGTAACAAGTTTAATATTCTCAGTCTGAACCTCAGCATGATGCTGAAGTTTCCAACGTTGGAGTCCAACGAAATGATCGAAAAAAACTCTCCAATAATTCCAGTAATTCTCCTATTTTGTTCCCTGCCAAATTTGCGATTCGTAGTTTTTCAAGCTGCACCAACGATTCGTGAAATAAACAATTGGTGAATTAAAAACGTTTTTTTCGTTCATTTCGTTGGACTCCAACGTTGGAAACTTCAGCGTCGTACCTCAGCAATAAAACCCACTAATCTTTGAATATTCATTTTCATTTCTATCACCGTCCTACTGCATTTTAGTCAAACTCTCGTATGTAGCTCTGTAGTTGAGAATTAAAAAAACAATCCAGATAATAGGTTTGATCATTAGAAAAAAATTGACATTTTCAAATCCTAAAATATGGTCAGCATAGTTGTTTCCCAAATGAATTTTTTAGACAAAAATTTCATGGAAACTAAGGAAGCATAAATACTACCTTGAACATTTAACATCGCTCTTGTTATCTTCATCGCAAATACTACCAATTGATATTATATTATGAGCAAGTGATCAAAATTATTTTCTATTTGTTTTTAGGGCGGGATTGAAATTCCGAACTGTGAGAAGTCAGAAGGCTCAAAAGTCAGAAAATCTGACTAGTGCGATATATCCATATATTTCGAGCCCCAGCTAGATTTTTGGAATTTTGAGCCTTCTGATTTCTCGCAGTTCGGAATTTAAATCCTGCCCCTTGTTCTTGATATCCTATTATGCATTCATTAATTTGCATTGCATATCTTGAGATTTTTTTGTGTTAAAAAATCTCCAATCGATATTTCAATCTCAGGAGCATAGCAAAGAAACGGAAAGAGTATGAATACAAGCTGCAAAGACATTCAAAATGCAAGGAGGATTATCTTAGGTATATACAGTATGAGATGGATCTTCTGAAGCTTGTTAAACAAAGGCGAGAGGTAAAATTAAACATTTCATCCAATGCCTTTAAAAAAGGCTATGATTTGGGAACTTTGAAGTTAATGTATTTATTTTTAGAAATTCGGCATCACCCAAAAAAAATCTGACATTGATTATACAATAGCAAACAAAGTAAACAAATTGTACAAACAAGCAATAGCAAGATTCCAGGATGATATAAGATTTTGGATATCTTATATGAAGTTCTGCAAACACGTTGTAAGTGAAATAGAACAATGTTTATAAATTGTATGCTATAAGAATTTCAAGTTTTTCCTGATTCAAGAATTAATGATTTTCAGAAATTTCATGGCTGCGTCAGTAGATTGATAGGGAGAATGCTCCAAGTTCATCAGAACAAACCAAAGTGTTGGCACATATCTGCTCGATGGGAAATTGAGGAGAGTAAAAACATTCAGAATGCTCGTCAGTTTTTGTTACGAGGATTGCACCATCATCCTGATTCCCAATTGCTTCTGACAGACGCCTTTAAATTGGAGCTAGATGAGGCTAGTAAAAAAAGCAACGAAACTGATGGAAATGATAAAGTCACTGATACACCAGCTGTGGACAATGATTATGAAATGTCAATTGGCCACAAAAGGGCTTGCATTATTTATAAACAAGCATTGAAAAGAGTCAAAGACATCAAATTCGTAGTTGAATTGTTGAATATTGCAAAGGGATATGACAATACCGAGAAACTTCAAAATATCATCGTTAGGTAAGAAATCAATCTTCTCATGAAAACATACCTTTTTTCCATAAAATTGTTTGTTTATGATAAAAAATAGAGTTTAAATCATAAAAATTCATAAGATTCATTTCTATATTTAATGTATTTTTGGTAAAAAAGAACAAACAAAATCTCAAATAATAATTTTTGGAAGTCACTGACAATCTGATGGACACAAAATGCTTCTATACTAGATTCTAGTAGACGAAAATATAATTGTTACTTAAATTAAAAAGTCTCTTGCTGAATTACTTGATCAAATATTATTTGCATTTACAATAATGATTCGTACGCTCTTTGACAGTGACATGATTGAAGAATATTCGAACAAACCTTTGATGTGGGACACAATGGCTCGAAGAGAGTTAGAAGGCTTGCCACAACCAACCGATGCTGAAACTCCTATGGAAATTGATAACGGGCCGAGTTCACTGAGAGATCGTATAAGCGCATGTAACGAAGTTTATCTCGCAGCTGTGAAGAGAATCAGGACCGAGGAAATGTGGTCTTATTACATAGATTGTTTAATGGAAATAAATCAGGATTCAACCGCATTGCCAAATTACAAGAAAAAACTTCTAAAAAACGCTTTGGTTCAAGCACATCAAGCAAAAAAATTGCGTGAAAAATACTACATGCACTGGGTGAGCAGTTTTCTAATTTCCTACTTTTATTTATCTTTCTATATTGATTTTGAATAAAAACTTGTTGACAGTAATAAAAACAAAACTTGTCCAATTATATTTTCTTTTCATCCACGATCAGTGTTCTCTTTCATTTTTCGTCTAATAAATTTTTTCAAAGCATTATCGGATCAGTCGGTAATCACACCTCGAATTTTTGAAATTGAAACTCTTTGGCATCGTTCGTCCGATTAAAGTAATAAAAATGTCGTCGTACGCAGCACGATCGCAAAAATCCGATGACATTTTTATTTTTTCAATCAGACGAACGATGTGGGAAAATTTCCTTTTCAAAATTTGCAGCTATCTCTCTCGCACTCACGGTTGTGATTACCGACTGATCCATCATCTTAAGTTCAATTTTTGATGATTTTAATCCATATCAATCATAATTTTTGTAGGCACAAATATGTGAAGTTAGCATAGGCTGAATGGGGCCCAGGATTGAAAAATGTAAAATTGGCGTGTGCACATTTTGCTGAACAATTTTTTATATAAATCAATATAGAAACAGAGTTGAAAAATGTTCTAAAATATAACCTTGAAATTGTCTTGTAGGTCGAGATGTTGAATAATGACAAAAAAGACGAAAGTTCGCAAAAACGATTATACGAAGTATTGAATTGGGCGACCAACGCCTCACCAACGAGCGTCAATCTTTGGCACGCCAAATTAAGACATCTTCTCACGTCAGGACGTGACGTTGAGGCGGTTGCAGAATTCACGAAAGCATCAGAAATTCTCGGAGAAAAATCTTTGCCTTTATGGCGGATGAGACTCATGGACGCACAAGCGAAAAACCCGGAAAAGGTGGAAGCTGTTTTTCTCGCTTCGTTAAAAGTCGAACCAAGTATTGCAAAAGAGATGAAACCGTCCTACATCGAGTGGATCGTTCTCACCAAAGGTTTTAATCGAAAATTGTTCCATACCTAATAATATTAAGGGATCTAGTTTGCCGACGAAAAAAAGGATCGTTTGCGTTTATTTTTTTGTTTTTTAATTTGGTTCGCAGTTTCGAACCTTTTATTTTTACCGCAAAGAGTAGGTATATCTTCGACCGAAAGTAAAAGTACAAGCTTTATTTTCGGTGGAAAAATCGGTTCATTTTCCGTGATAAAAAAAAAATATATATGCAGAGGGAAAAATTCTTCGATTCGATGCTGTGTTTGTGATAGACTCGCTTCGCAATTGTTAGATTGAGCGCATACCTGCCTCCGGTATACCGACGTCGCGCTGTCCACGAAACCTAATTACGAAAACTGCTATATAACCCCCTCAATTTTCAACGGATTAATTTAAAATTTCCAGAAAAAATCTCTACGTCGCTGTATTATAAGAATTCATGAAAAATGAAAAATTTATTTTTCCAAAAAATTCCAATGACATGTGACTCCTTAAAAGGGAGCTATTCTATTATAGAATAGAAAGACTCTAAGTTGCTATTTTTGAGAACTAAATGCTTTTGTTGAATTTGATGAATTTTCATTACATCACTGAATCGAAAAAAATGTATATCTGCGAAAAGTTATAAAATTCTGAAACCGATGTCCGTTTCAGTTTTTCTAATTTACAAAAAGTTTGCTTTGGATCACAACAAAAACGTAGGTAATTGAATGCGTTTTTTAGCATTTGCATTCTTAACCGAAAGTATATTTAGATGGCAGTAATCCTGGAGTAATATTAATAACAATAGAAACAGTCAACGAATTAGAAGATTTTCGGGAGGAATAGACCTTTAGTATAAAGCCTCTGATGGCAAAATATACATTCGATTGTGAAAAAAATGAAACATCGTTTTATATTTCTGGTGACCGAGAAAAATTCATGCCAATATCGTTTGTTCCTCTAGGAATCGAGACTGCTCGGCAGATTTACAACGAGCTTTGTTTGCAGCCACCAATTTGTTTGGAAATGCACAAAAAAATGGCAATTTTAGAGTTGCTTCAACCGGAAATTTCTCTGAGACACGCAAGGCGACCACACGAATTGTCGACTCTACAATTCGGCGAAAATAACACTGATGTTTGGATGGACTATATAACGTTTGAGATCAAACACGGGGATCCCCAAAAAGTTGCGGATCTTTACAAACGTGCAATCAAAACATTGGAACCGGCGTTATCAAACATATTTATCTCCGAGTACAGTCTCTTAAAAGCAAATCCTGAAGCCATGGAAACAATCGCATGAAAATGCCGACAAGCTAAAAACTCATATGTGAATTTTAAAAAATGAGTTATACGAACTTTTAAAAGAAATATACGAACTGTCGATCATCGAAAACAGGTATGATCCCATGAAATTTTCCATCCATTTTCCGTTCCCACATTTATTCTAAAATTCATCCTGAACGAAAAAAACTGGTGCATTTCAGATGGTTTAAACCATTAAACAAATACTAGACAATTTTGACATCACACCTTCATTTTATTATCAAGATGTTTATGACGAAGAGTTTGAAACACAATAATATTACATCAAAAAATGACTTAGACAAAACAAGCCGTATCTGTTACCAAATGAATGTGCCATTCAAAGTATTGTAAATACATCGTAGCACCACAAAGAAGATTTTGCTTGATCTGCTAACGAGAATCATATACATTCATATATTTGAATGTGCTGAAACGGAAACTACATACACATCAAAACCGTCTCAAAGAATCGTGTTCGGCCCTCGCCTTAAGGAGGGTGGCTACCGACGATACAATGTTGCCATGCTAAACCATGTTAAATACATTAAAAATTTCAAAATGATAAGAATTTAATAAAATTTGGTGAACATATTCTTTAGGGCCAAATTTGACAATACACATTTTTTAAGATTTTTCTTCTGTACAGTTATCGAGTAATTGATCACTAAAGTTCAAATGTATAAGCATAGCGTTTCCATATATATAGGTATACATTCCGGGCATAAGAAATCTGCTTTAATCCGTAATTACTCGATAACTAAGCAGAAGAAAATTTTGAAAAAAATTGTGTCTTCGCACTTGATGTTGAAGAACATTATCACCAAATTTGATCAATTTCTTATCAATTTGACGAACGTAGCCACCCTCCTTAAAGGTCATCTCAAAATCGCTAAAATGTATATTTTGTCTATGAAAATTCCAACCCTGTTTAGAGTGGATTCGGGGGGGGGGGGGGGGGGATAAATTTGTTTTGTATACTGAGGTTCATTAGCGCTGCTGCGCCCAAAAAAAACTTATAACCACTCGCGTATACACAACTGTCAAATTGACAGTAGACAATTGTCAAGCTGACAGCAGGACTCCGTATTTGAAAGCCCCAGCGACCAATCACAGTACGAATAAAACAACAACAATGCCCCCCGTTCGTGAACAACTTCGGATGTTACTCACCAACTTCTCAGAAGAGGAACTCTCGGGCTCAAAGATTACAAAACTGGCTGAAGGGTCATTTTAGCGATTTCAAGGTATTTTTTAACCGGTTGACTGGTATTGGATCATATATGTACAAAAAAAGTCGGGCCCATTCTGGTTTTGTATCATATGTGTACATATTGAAATAACTTTTTCAATTTTCAACCGATTTGGACAAAAATTGGTATACAGTGGTTTTTTGGGTCGCTGAGTCGATTTTTGAACTTAATTTTCACCTCACTACTCTTGGAAATGGGAAAAATCGAAGGTTGAGGGTGAAATTTTTCGTTTTTTCAATGGATTTTCATGCTACGTGACATGAAAATTTTTAGTTTTTTATCACACTGGACTTTTTCATCGAAATCAAACAAAATTCGCTACCCCCAAAAATGTGAAAAATAAGGGTTTAGGGTGAAATTTGTTAATTTTTCACTGCGAAGATTTCATGCTTTATCACATGAAAATGGAATCAGCAACCTCGAAAACCCTCAGAAATAAATTATCGTGATTTTCGGTAACATATTGGCTCGTACCAAATTTGGCACAAAAACTGGAAAAAAGCTCACCAGTGAACCGGTTAAGGAAAGGCTAAAAATACGAACTCATTGAGTAAATTCTGATGGTCGATTCAATTTTAGCACGTCCAAAATTATAGTGGTATATGGGTTTGGTTATAAAATCGAGGGACTTTTCTTGTAGGACCATGTAATTAAAATAAGTAATTTTTAAATTTAGTTTTGTTCTTTTACGATCGCTCGGTTGATCAAAGCAACATCGGAGAAAGCCAAAAAATCATTATAGTACAAGCACTGAAATTTCGTTGAAATTGGTTTTTTCTTCCTTGATCTATGATTCTGGAGGTATTTCATGTTCCATTTTAGTGAGGACGATATTACGATCAGTCTCATTTGGCAATTTGGCACGATCGCCAGTCTTCAAAGCAGATCTCAGGTCCAGACACTTGATATCAGTCATAAGTGAGTGTTCCTTGTCCTCCAAGTTACGATCGATGCGAACTAAAAGTGTTTCCAGATCGTTGTACGCAGCTCTAAAATCAAAGTTATATGCATGATGAATTTTGAACGAGCTAAATTGACTAACTTTCGAATATAAACCTTAAAATAGTACGGACAAAAACCCGATCTAGTATTCCTGAATCTTTGCTCGCGTTGATTAATTCTTCACAAAGCAACCCACATTTCAAAGAAAAAAAAACACAACTTCATTGCCCGAAGAAAAAATCTTTCAATTCGCATTCCGGGTTCATTTCATTCAATTTTTTAACCGTCGTTGATAAACAATCTCGAATCTTCGTGATTGATATGTGATTAATCAAACATTCTTTAGAATTAACAATCCAATAAAATGACACAACGTCGTCGCTTGAACATTTAACGCGGAGTTTGTAAAAACATACTCATAAAATGGTGTAACAATTCGTTAATATTTAAGAATTCGAATTCATTGTACCTCGTAGAATTAATTCTACTTGTCAGATCTTCTTTAGTTTGTCGCAGTTGAAGAACTTCGTCTTTTAATCCGAATTCAATTTCATCACGACAAAGTTCAAAACCTGGGCGATACGTTCGATTTTCCAATCTCGTTTCGACGCACTTTATCGCGTCGATTTTATTCCTCAATGCATCCTCCAATTTCGGTAATTCTTTCATAAGTAATTCCATTTCATTTTGTATCTGTTGAAATAAGAAACTTTTGATATAGATAAATGGAAAAGTTTCAAAAAAATTAGCAGATTAATACAACTTGATGCATTGCTTGCATAAAATTGAATTATCCTGAGCTTTGGCAGACAAAATAAATGAATTCTTGGTGTATTTACCTTCTGTTTTTGCCAGGCGAGTTCGTTCCTCGCTTTTTGAGTTTGATAGATTCTCTTTCTCAATGTAAAATCAGTAAAATCTTGCTGGGCCCTTATATCATTGCTTGCTCTTTCTCGTGTCACGTGCATGGACTCGCGAAAATTGTACGTATCGCTGAGTTCGTTGTCTGCCAATAATCTCGTGTATCGACAGTGTTCCAGCCAAGTTTCGTAAGGAATGCAACTAGTAAAAAATATATTTTTGTAAGCTTCGAAATAAGTTAAAAAGGAATAAAATGGTTGATTTTCAATAAGAAACTAAATGAAAACTGAGGATAATCAGTATCACAGAAAGTTTTCAGTTTTTAATGTGATTGGTGAAACTCATTTTAAAAATAGTTATCTTAAAAACGCTTCGAAACTTATTTTGATATTTTTTAACTTTTTCAATCTCACCCCTTGACGACTCTCAAAGCATCAGGTTTGTAACTGATACTCGCAGAGTTACGGCTCAGCTGTAAATTTTCCTTTTCTATTTCAATTGACTCGACTTTGTCTTCCAAATCAAGATTAACTTTGAAACGAACTTCTTCTAGTCGATTCAATTTTTGCCAGGCAGCCTGAACACTGAAAAAAATAACCATTTCATTCATACCGGTTATTAATTTTCTCTATTTTTCCCTCAGCGAATAGAAAACTTTTGGGACTGCACCTTTCAGTAATTAATTTCCTGACATTTTCAATAACACAGAGTTCCTTTTTGAGTTCTTTGTCAGGTTCGTCGTAAGTGAGCTCGGTGCCCCTTCGGCAATCTCTCATCGAGATGCACTGAGCTGTTATATGCAAAGGTATATTCAAAACTTCGAGATTTTTTTCCGCGTCCGCTTTCTCGTCCCGTAAAATACCAGTTTCGAAAGCAATGCGTTTCAGTAAACTTTCCAAAATTGCATGCCATCTCGATATTTCTGTTATCCTGTAAATATTTTTCCTATCAATCATACAGAAACCCTGATTTTTACCACACTGATCACAGTAGAGATTCGAAACTCAATCTATTATATTAGAAACTCGGTCATAAGATTGTTGTTAAGTAAATGTTCAAGCCTTTCAGATGTTTTTAATATTTGAATGTTCAATACCAATTTTCTTATAGATAAATCTTCACATTCCTTAACTTTTGAAAAAAAAAAAAAAAAAAAAAAAAAATAGCAGCAGATTCGTAATCAGCCCAATGAAGAGCGTTTTTTTTATGAATGACATTATACTCGCCTGTCCGCCAGTCTCGTATTATTCATGTAAGTATCCCATTCAGTTCTGATTTTTGTTTCGTCGCGAATGATCCTGGCCGCATGTCGTAAGTCGAAAGCGTCCGATCTCCGCACATCGGCAGCTTTTTGTAGCTCCCATTGCTTGGCGTACCAGTCGGGCAGACCTTTTCCATGAATTTGACATTTATAAAACTAATAAACAGTTGTCAAGTATACAGGTAGAAAAAAATGAGGAGAAAAGCGTTTACACTGTGCAAAAGAGGATTTTAATGAAGAGGAAGACACTACAGGATGCAAACTAGAGAATAATCGAAATGACGTTCGGTTATATTGGACGTTTTCTTGAAACATTTACTTGCCTAGATGAGCTGTAGGTTTTTCGAACACAGGAACGGATTTGGCCATCGTTTTACAATGAAAATTTTGTTTTTTTGGCGGAATAAATATTCAAATAATCAAATAGTTCAACGAACGATTACGTGCAGCCAATATTCTAAACGTCAATGGATGGTAGTAGACAGTATACGGGTGAATACTTCAAACAAGTATCGTTGCTACGGCAACGAGAAAGAAAGACGAGATGGGAAAAAGAACATGTATGTATTTTATTAAGATAGTTCATACACGAAACGATTTTCTTAAGAAAGTCTTGAAATTTAGACAGACTTTAAATGGGTAGTCGACTGACCCGCATATCAAATTTTAAAGGGTTCCTTTTATTGGTGTTGAGATAAACGCGAAAGGATTGTTGGGACTATGCGTAAAAAATCGTTTATCTTTCCATATAACGAATGAACCCTTCTTACGAAGTTTATGAAAAAGTATACCATAACAATGAAGTATATGATGAAGGTTTGAGAAAAAATTTGAGACGACTGTCCTACTTTTAATAAAGATATATTACCTTAAATATTGAACGAAATTGATAATAAGCACTCGAATAGCCTCACATTTGCTAACTTCAGAATTTTGTTTCTTTTTGGCTAGGGCTATTACTGTCATAACGTTCTATCTTTTTATTGATATTTTTTCTCGATCCATTTCCCCTCGTATTTTCCCTTTTCGCTCCCTAATGCGATATTTTACATAAAAAACTATTATATTTTAGCCAGTGACGAACGAAATTTCGGGTTCAGTCAGTGATGGACAAAAGATAAGGTGAAAAAATGTATTTACAATTTCGAATTAATGACTCTGACTTAATTCAAAGTGACTATATCTTTCATTAGAGAGTAAAAATCGATCCAATTTAGACACCCACAAAATACGATCCTTCCGGCATGATCTATCTTAATCATTGTAATATCACAAGAAAGAGAAGGTTTTCAGGTTCAAACGATATCAATTGGCTCTCTGACAAAAGGTGAGTAAGGAATCAAGGTAGCGTTTACCGAGACGCGGATTCACTCAAATACAGGTTCAAGTACAAGTGCAATTCATCGACCTCGAGGGCGTATCTGCACGTGCGGAAGCGTTCAAACTGAGAAATTGAAGCGGTTTCTTGTTTTAATGAACTAAGTGCGGAGATCGAAGAGAGTCTTCGTCGTTCAAATAATACATGCGGTGGAACGTTTACTTTTTTTTTCATTCTAAGAAAAAATAATAGTTTCTTGATTCGACTTCGTTTCATAATCCATTGACGAGATAATGACATGTATAATTTTATACTAATTTCTCGAATTTAATTAGCCAATTACGGATTTAAAAAACGTCGCTTCTTACGAAATAGTGATTTTTTTTAAGCACAGTAATTCTTCAGTGTTATTATAAACAAATCGAGCAACCTCTCAGTACAGTCGAAAATTCGAAAAAGTGAACTCTAATACAATTGAAAATGATTTATACAATTGATGTGTTCACTATTAGAGTGTGTCGAAAAAAAATCGACATTTTTTTTTCGGACTCCACAAACATTTTTCTTCTTATTATACTAAACGATGAAGCTAGCCAAACGGACAGCTCGAAATAAAACTATTTCGGCCGGCTCACCGCATACTTCAATTTTCCATAAGAAAAACACGTGAAAAAAACTTCGGTGAATATTGTTCCATATAATCTGTAAAAAAAAAATCACGGATATTCTACTTACGTATTTTTGTAAAGAATTGAATTCCCTACAAATAAAGTCCGTAGAGTCAGTGGCCTAACACCATCAATTTCGCATGTATCAATTTCTATTTTCGAGGTCGCTCCTTTTTATTAATGGTGCTGTTTGAATTGGGCTGAAAACTATTTTTACGTATAATTTTTCTAAAATGGCTTTTAGGATCGTTATCTAGGCAAAAATATCAGGTACATACTGTTCTCATTTGTTTGAAAGAACGACATAAATTGTTTGTCTTTCCACTATATATTTGTTTGAATAAATTATGAAACTCAATTAACCAAACCGAATGCACAGATATATCTAATAGGAAAAGAGAAAGAGAGAGAAAACACATCAATTCATTTCCCATGCTTACAATTGAATTGACTTACTTGTTGTAATTACGTGTTAGCGTAAGGCCGAACCATTTGAGGGCTGTAAGCGCACACGTTGGCGCAATGCCGAACTGTTCAAGTCTACAGTTGTTACTTTGTTGCATTATTTTCAAAAAATATAAGAAAACATCTAGGTTTCAGGCCAATTTAAACAGCGCCATTAAAAGGAGCGAATGCGAACATAGAAATTGTTACATGCGAAATCTGGCTTGATGATGTTAGAAACTTCAAACTGCTACAATCGTTGACTAGTTGACTCTACGGACTTTATTTGTAGGGAATTCAATTCTCTACAAAAATACGTAAGTAGAATATCTGTGATTTTTTTTTTACAGATTATATGGAACAATATTCACCGAAGTTTTTTTTTCATGTGTTTTTCTTATGGAAAATTGAAGTATGCGGTGGGTTGGCCGAAATAATATTATTTCGAGCTGTCCCTTTTCAGTTAGCTTCATCGTTTAGCATAATAATAAGAAAAATGCTTGTGAAGCCCGAAAAAAAATATCGATTTTTTTCGGCACACCCTAGTGTTCATATTTAAATTTTACCAGTTGCAGTTGATTATTTTCTTTTTTATGAGAAATATTGAAGTCAGAACTCGAAAAGTGAAACAGTTTCTGCTCGATTCCTTTGACCCATCCTCCTACCGTCGTTTCCAGACCTGTATGTACGACCGTGATTTTTTTCTAAAAATGAAAAAAAAAACTTGTTTTTTGCGATCATTAGTAGAAAAAGATTTCAGAAGAATTTTTTTTAGATTTCAAATAACTTATTTATTGACTGAGAATGAATATAATCAAGTTTACGCTTAAATTCGAAAGCTCAGCCATACAAAATGTCTTAATGCTATAACGAAAGAAAGTACTTTTCTGTGAAACGCTGAACGGAAGAGTTTCTTTTTTTTTTTTTTTTGACACAAGCTTGAAATCCGATTCGTCCAAAATAGTGCTTTGAGCAAATCTCACGTGGCGCGTATTGAATCGTGATAATTCTGTCGTGTAAGCATTGAAATGTAATTAGCAGTTCGGTACGCGTAACCCAGCGTACCCAACCACGCGCACCCTATTCGGCTAGATATTCTTTAGACCGTTTTTTGTGCCCAAAGTTATATTCGCTCGAAATAACAATTGTTTTATTCGTAAGTGTATCACAGCGAAGCCAATAGGGTATGTATATGTATTTTCTGACAAAAAATAATGGAATAAAAATATTGTGCGGGGAGACGCGTTTTCACAAATAAACACAGCGTTGCTATCGTTCCTGCATTGAAAACATAAATTGAAACATGTTATTCATGTACATCGCGGTACATAATTGCGAAATATTGACTACGTTTACACAGCCCTCTTATTCCGGTTTAGTTATATCAATATAAATATACAAAATGCATATCTGTCGATATATATAAATATACCCGTCTGTATATACAAAACCGGAATAAGAGGGCTGTGTAAACGTAGTCATTGATAACGCGCAGTAGAAGGGATAAGAGAAGAGGAAGAGATCGTCGGCCCGTCGTAAAAAGTTTCATCGTGGAGGGAACGAGAGAGAGAGAGAGAGAGAAAGTGGCGTGTGTTTTGTCGTCACGACACTAGGGGTTCGTCAAGAGCCGGCGGCCAAAGACCAGACCAGAGTGCCGGAGTGATGCGACGCTGAAAGCACGCAGTACATCATTCAGTAGGCAGTTAAAAAAAATAGTGAGGAAAAAGGAGGTTTCCGAAACGATTCGGATATTTAATAATATTCGGATAATCAATAGTGGACAGTGGTGTGGTGCATCGGGGAAATTTGAAGCGGTGAAGGATTAAAAATGCGCCGACTTGGAGCAAAAGGTGGTAAGCGAAGAAAATCCGAAACATCCAGCGACGCTGAGGCTAACTCTGAGGAAAATGGCGGTGGGGACGGAGGTACCGCTAACGAGAGCGTTGATTCATCCGATACCGGCGATATCAACAATAGCAAGACTACTGCTAAAATCACTCCCAACAATAAAAAAAGATCGCGTCCACGGTCGAAACGAGCGGACGACTCGGGACCGGTACCAGTTCCCAATTCGGATTCTCACAATAAAGATGACGCAGAGATGGGCGAGGAACAAACGAGTATTGAGCCTGATACGAAACCCGAAGTCGAAAAAGAAAATGGTAACGAGCGCAAAAATAGCGCGAAGAAGCGTAAAAAAGACAAATCGAAAACCACTGCCGCTGCTGCTTCAACCTCCCAGGATAACGATAATGAATACGAGGTATGCTTTTTTCATTGCATTATGGGTGCGTTCGACGCGGACACTTTCGCGCTCAAAGCATGGCTCTACCATTAAGATGATCTATCAGTTGTTCAGTCGATAAAAATCCTGCTGCACGCTTTATTCCGAGTAGCTTGATATTTGAAAGAAAATATGAGTTACACGCTATTCTCATTTTATCAAAGAACACGGTTGAACTTGTATTTTTCTTAAAAAATCGAGGATGTCCGAATAAACCGTACAACCATTTTTGCAGCTATCTCTCTCGCACTCACGTAACTGATAAAGTACCTTAAACGATATTGACTACGTTTACACGGCGCTCTTATTCCGGTTTAGTTATCAAGTATTATCAATATATACCAGGCCACCACATGCCATTTCGAGCAGTCAAAAAGTTGACCACTCCCAGAAAAATAAAATTTTGAAAAATTTCTTAGTTATATGAAAAAGAGACGTTTAAATTTTTTCAGAATTTTTGGATCGCATTTTTTCGAGTTTTTCAATGTTTCAGAATTTCCTAAATATCATTATATTCTGGAAGTTTACGATTAAACAGAAAAATGTTTCAGACAAAAAAATTGTAGTTTTACATATATTTTGTAAAAAAATGTTTGTTAGAATTTGTCGAGTTATGATTATTTTTATCAAAAATATACGAAAATAATTTTTTTTCGTCAGTATGCTACTCTCGATTTGTTTCAAAAAATTTCAAAAAGTACTCTGAAATGTGTACAATAACTAGTAATTTTTTTATGGTGGTTCAATTTGTTGTCCCAGAGCTGTGCTTTGTTTTATTATTGTGTTTTTTTTTAAGAAAAATGGATCATCATTTATAATTATTTTCTCCCAAATCGTTTCTCTCAAACTTTTAGATAAAATATCATTAACAATAATAATATTAATGTTATGGAACTAATGGAGCATAGTTTGTTGATAACATAAATGAAATTTCATTCATGTTACCATTGACATTTACACATTTTTAAACAATAAAGCTTTACAACAGTAAAGATATCAGAAATTTTGTGAATATACTTTAGTGATCGGTTATTTCTGTCATAGTTATCCTCCGGTAATAACGTTTATCTTTGAAAGTATGAGGAATGTTTAGTTCGCATACTGAAAATTATATTCAGCATATTGTTTCCTCCATTTGTTTTTACTGTTCTCCAGACAATGTAAAAATTATGACAAAATCTTCTGCATGTTCAATTTTGCCAGACATTTTTATATATTTCCTGAAAATATAACTTCGCTGTGATTACCATATGGAATCTACTCTGACCCCATTGATAATCAATATGACCACGAATCTGTTTGAAACGGTTTGCAATACTTGAATCCTATAAGCGATTAAACATGAGATAATTTATTATTCATAAATTGGTTTATTCACAAATGTTGGTATTCTACAGTGTACCGTAACATTGAGCACGAATGTATCTTGATGTATAACTTTTTTTTCTAAAAGTCTGAGGACCTTATAAAAAATGTATCCAAACAAAGGCTCGTTTCAGTGTTCATGTTGATTAATCTCTTCAACAAAATCGTCTCATTGTTATTGTCTCAATTAAAGAAAAATCAGCTTCAGCTTCTTTTGCATGAATAGAAATTCTTTAAAATCATATATATGATCTAATATTCTTTTTTCAGGTAGAAAAAATCGTTGCTCACAGAACGATTAAGGGTAGACGACAGTTTCTGGTACGCTGGAAAGGATACAACAAGGATTCAGATACTTGGGAGCAGGAGAAGGATCTTAATTGTCCAAAATTGATTGAGAATTTCTTGGCGGATGAGGAAGATGAACGAGAAGAAGAACGTCCATCAGAGGAGAATGAGAAACTTGAAAACGACAATGACAATAAAAACTCGACTCCGATAGAAACCACTCCAACGTCTAAGTCTAAAAAAACTAGGAAGTCTGTTGGCAAAAAGGATAAAGGTAACTTCAATTCATTTGATTATTCCACTATAATATAATAATTATGTTAATAGAAAAAGTTTCAATAATCATTTCATATGAAATATTGAGCATTGAAAAATTTAATTTTACTTTTTACGCTCCACATATCTTAGGAAAAACGAATGAAAACATCTTCCAACCTGTCATGATAAAAAAGTGACCACTTGAATAATAGTTAACCGGGAAAAATAGAGTGTGTCTTCAGACCTCATTGTTAAATAATATTGATTTTTATAAATATTTTTCGTTTTCAGATAAGCAGCCTCAGAGTACAAAAAAAAAAGAAGCACAAACAAATGCAGATGCAGAAGAAGAAGAAGAAGATGAAACGAAAGAGTTTGAAGTCGAGAAAATTATAGAAGTACATTTTAAGAAGAACAAGGAACGAGAATTTCTCATCAGATGGAAGGGTTTCAATTCGAATGATGACACGTGGGAACCCGAAGAGAATCTCAATTGTCCTGAACTAATATCCAAGTTCATGCAGAAGGTGGAAAAAGCCAAATCATCAGAAGGTCGCGAGCTCAGGACTAATCCGTCGCATACAAAACGTTATACTTTGACCACTCACGAAAGCGGTAGAAGATGGTCGCGTCGAAACGTGGACAAGCAACGGTAAATACTGTTTCAGTTTTTGTTTTGCCTTATTTTCCGTTCGACCCTTTTTTTTCTCATTCACTTAGTTTTTGTTTTCGAAACAGAAATAACTTCGCATCTTAAAGTTTGCGAGGCTCCAATTGTCAGTTTTGGAAAAAATAATAGTGTTTTTCATATCGTTCAAAACTTATTTGCTTCACTTTGCTTTGTTTTTCCTCAATCCCTGTATGATCTATTATTAGCAGTCCCGAATTATTATTTTACAGGACCACATATTACCAGTGCAGTGAATAAATGATGACACGGAAAGAGAACGCACGATTGAATATAAAGTTTATTACCCCGTATGAGTAAAACACGTGAAATTTGTAGCTTTTAGTTTGTCCTCTACTAGTTCATCATCAGACGAATATATGCCCTTGAAAAACGAAGACAAACGAAAAGCAATTTTTTTATATTTCTTTTTTTCTTTAGGATTTCAAGAATAATCCTATTAAGTTGATCACTTCTCTATTTCTCTCTCGCTTTGTCTCTAGAAACACTGTTATTCCAGATTATGGAAAAAAAGAGACCGAAATAGAGCATTTATATCAAAAAAGGGACACGGCACAATTTCTTCATTTTATGTAACCAGGCTTCACTTATTATTTCACGAAAATCTCTTGACATATATATACATATATAATTATATATTGAAAGATTATCGCGATAGAAATTACGAGAAAGTTTATGAAAACTATCAACGTTTAGTACAGGATAAAAATCACCAAGCGTAATTTGTATCTACATTGTTTACTTTGGTCGAATGAATCTGCCGGCTGAGTCAAAGATTGTCACTTCATTTCAATTCTTCTTTCGTTAAATTTTTTTTTTAATTGCTTACTTTTTAATAATAAGTGGTTACGAATGAGAAAAGTAATATGTACTGCGAGAGGGTAACAGTGTAATTTAAGTGATTTTCACAAAGGTACTGACAACTTTAAGAGCGTGCGATTTAGAAAATAAGAACACTGAATAAAAATGAAAGAAACAAAGATATGTATGCTCAACGTCAGAACAGAAAAAAAATCACAATGTGAGTATACAGCGTAAATTTAATTCTATCCAAAAAGCTGTCAACGTGTATGTACAATTATAGACAAAATATTGAAAAAAAACTGTTTTCATTTTTAACCTCCAAATATCCCTTTCTAGATTGGAGAAAATAATTGTTACTTCGTAGAATTCCCATCGATCCAATTTTCTTTTTTTTTTGCTCTTCAAAAACCTCTAAACTTGTACCCATCACACAATAACTATGATTGTTACCTTCACCAAGTATATGTAGGATAAGATTTTTTTTAGTATGAAAATACGGCTGTAATGCGATAAACGTAATTTATGTAGCGCGAAAATTCACTTTTACATTGTCAGTAGCAACTTGGCAACAAAAACGAAATCTCCTATTGTGTATACAGGTGACTATGTATAAAATAAACAATCTATATTGTAATTTTAAATAGAACATGCTTTCTGCGTGCGGTTCTAAATAATCGACCGGTTAATTTTTTTTTAATTTTTAATAGAGAGAGAGAGATGAACGCCGGTGATGCTGGAAGGATTCCTCTAAACATGGCTTTCAAACCATATATCTACTTTTTAGTCACTGAACTCCTTAACCTTGTAACTGATAGATCTACTTGAGATAACTTTCAGATATGTGCTTCCTGAGGCGTCATTTCAAAGTGTTTTCTAACAGCTATAACTTGAACGTCACGAGAGGGAGGTGATACTCGGAAAGACTTAATATTTAAAGAAAAACTAGATTGACTATTTTTTTTTGTTTGTTTGTGTATAACGTGGAACTTATCTTTCTCCCGAAATATCACAGATGTCGAGAACAAACTCATGTAATCTCAGATTCTCTCTTATTTTCTTTTGCACTTAATATTTGTATAGAACGCCTTAAATAACTTTTTTGAAATTGCTGGCTTAACCCTACACCTCATGTGCCTTTTTTCATACCCTCAACCTCATGACCGGGGTTTGAACGCACCCCACTCTTTTTCTGCTTATAAATCCGGTCCTACGATGCTAAACTGACTTTATCCTGCACCATTTTCTTCGTTTTTTTATAACGAAAAGAATGATGTACGATAAAACTAATTTCAATTGAATTTATATATTAAAAAATCCGTCGATAATCAGTCGATAATGTCGCTTGTTAGGACGGGAGCGTGGTTTGAAGTTCGCGTGGGGTGTGCTCACACCCCAGTCATGCGTTCTAGGGTTAAAACTCGAGTCTACGAGTTACGTAGGTGGGAAAATTTAATCAAAATGTATTCACGAAGGCAGGAAAATCTCTTTATGTTCTCACGAAATATTCACAAAAGTACAGCTATGAATGTTCTTTTTTTCTCGTGCTTATCGGTCTCAGTGGTTACATCAGAGTCTATTTACAAATAATTCAAATTCAATTCAATAGTTACTCATGAACGAACTTTTTTGATATATTCCTGCAATGGAGGGTGCAGTAGTACAAATATTTCTCGTCCCGAACTTGTACTATATACGACCAAATTCAATGTTTTAGCATTGTATCTAATCTCTTTTAGATTATTAGGATGCAAACTGTACCTTAAAACTTATTGATTCAATTAATGAGCAATTGGTTTCCTATTTCGCGACGATACAATGTTGCCATGTTAAAAATATAAAGAATTTCAAAATGATAAGAATTTCATAAAATTTGGTAAATGTATTCTTTAGAACTATATAAGACGATATAAATTTTTTTAGATTTTTCTACCACATAACTCTCGAGTAATTGAACACGTCTAAAGTTGGCGTGTATAAGCAGAGTTTACATCAAGTTGTATATAGTTATACATATCGTGCATAAGAACTTCGATTTAACGCTCAATTATGCGATAACCATGTGGTAAAAAAATTTGAAAAAAATTGTATTTGTACACAAGATGCCAAAGAATGTTATCACTAAATTTTATTAAATTCTGATTATTTTGATTTGGTGATCCACCCTCCTTAAGTGAAACAACGATCACTTGATCGTTGGTCATTAATTGAATAATATAAGTATACTTCGAACCAATCACATTTCGGTGATGAATCTAATGGAACTATATTATTGAATCGTGATACTTATATATGGGACCACCTCGGAAATATATATCTTATTCCGAAAATAAAATTCGTCAAAATTGACTATATAATTCTATGTTTTATCCATAGCTTTGTTACTTTACTCACTTATATACAAACAAAATGGGTAGTGCGGCCCCCAGTAGAGCCTGAAAAAAGAGCTCATGAAAAAGCCTATTGTTTTATTTTCGTTTGAATTTTTAAATTATCATTATATAGATTCGAGTAAACAAGGCGTAGTATGTACGATCACATGGTCATCTCGGATGGATTATTCATTTTGTACAATGTATTAACTGCTAAAACGAAGCCAAGACACATTTTTTTGGTTTTTTTTTTTAACGACTGATTCGGCTAACTCATAACCTCATAACTACATGACAGTCGAACACGTGTTGTTACTATATGACTATATACCCAGATAGACAAACGTGCTGTGAAAAAATTAGAAACAGAATAACTACAGCAACACGACGTTACGATTCGGAATAGCATGACGTAAATATTGCATATTTTGCTTCCGAGTTGAGCTGCAAACTAACGGCACGTTGGTAAATTTGGCAGCACAATTGTGAAAAATAATATTAACAAGATGTCGGCAATACGCGTGCATGCGTTACAACAACAGAACGGCAACAGAACAGCAGGCCGTGCTGTTGCATTGCCGAATAGTGTGAGTAATGTAACAGCAACAGAACAGCAATAGAACAGCACATCGTGCTGCTGTATTGCCAGCAACAGAACAGCACATTGTGCTGCTGTATTGCCAGCAAAAGAACAGCACATCGTGCTGCTGTATTGCCAGCAACAGAACGGCAAAAATAATTTTAACAAATTGAAAAAAAGCGGCCGTTCCGAGGGAGACTCGATCCCGGGACCTTCGGAGTCCTAGTCTGATGCGCTATCCACTACGTTACTAAACGTCTAATATTTTAATAACATCGAAACTCTTATATAAATCACGGAGGAATAGCTTTTTTCGATTTATTCAAATTATTTTTGGTATTCTATTCGTATCGCCTTCACACTGGCGATACCACTGCCTGCTGCTGGATTGCCAGCCAAAATAATGTAGATAAATCGAAAAAAAATAATCGTTCGCTCTGAGCGAGATTCGACCCCGGGAGTTTCGGAGTTCGAATCTAGTGCCGTATGTACTCCGTTATCAGCATATTGTACTTACATACTAACAAAATTTATATGTAAATTGTGAACCAAGATTTATATAGAAGTTTTGTTGTTTCTAAACTATAAGACATCTAGTAGCGTAGTGGATAGCGCATCAGACTAGGACTCCGAAGGTCCCGGGATCGAGTCTCCCTCGGAACGGCCGCTTTTTTTCAATTTGTTAAAATTATTTTTGCCGTTCTGTTGCTGGCAATACAGCAGCACAACGTGCTGTTCTATTGCCGTTTCGTTGCTGTTACATTACCCACGCTTATTCGGTTAATACAACGGCACAGCGTGCTGTTCTGTTGTCGTTCTGTTGCTATTACGAATTGGCACGTCGTGTCGGCGTATTGTGATTCTTTTTACGGTATTAAACGCAATACCGTGCCGTCATAATAAAGCTTTATGCGGCGGCAAAAGATACCATATTTGTGTTTCAAAATTCAATTTCGTGCCGTGTTATTGCTGTAATTCTAGCGCAAAATATCTATCTGGGTAGGTACGTTCCATTTATCGCCCGTGACGCTCAGACGACGTCTACTGGGATAGGATTTTGGGCGATAAGTGGAACGACCGTGGTGGTACATGTTGCCTGTTGCTGTGGTAAGTGACGACCCCACCGGTTGTGATCTCGAACTATACTCGACCACTCTTACCTTTTGTTGTCAAAACAAACGAAATTCCATTCCCGCGCGTTTGGACGGCGAACTCTGAATACGTTTTATTGAGAAAAATCTAAAAAGAACGTATATTGAAATAAGAAATCACAGGTAATTTATTATTCTAATCATTCACGTCAGCGTGACTAAAAAAACATACGGTATAAGCCACATCGCTAATCCAGACGATAACCTAACCTATAAGGAAAGTTTTCACGTGTCTGTGCTAGAAGAATTTTTTATTCGCTCAAGTAACCCTGCAAAAACAATATAAACGATAAAACATCGTCGATGAAAATGGATAAACAAAAGAGGAAAGGGTATAGCAACAACAGATCTTACTATAACAAAAGATCGAAGCAGTACACCCTCGAAACTGGAATGACTGGATTTTTATGCACTTGCAACTTTCGTGAAAAAGAGTGCATTCGCGATGCCTACAAAATTCTTGAAGAATTTTCATGCGAATTGTACGGCTCAGATGAGAAAATTATCTCAAAATCTCAGACTGACGTTGAGACACTAGATGAAGACGAGTTTAAACAAGATACTGGAGAAGAAGAAGAAGAAGATATATCTAAAGCTCTGAAAAAAGAGATAGTTCAACTCAAGGCAGAGTTCCAAAATCCAGTGTCTGCTAAACGATTTCAGGTTTGTGTTATTCTAGTTAAATCTATTTCTAAAAAGTCATTATGAAGAAACTATTATTGTATTTTTCAGTCTATATTTTTTTGAATCCCTTGTCAGCTGAAAAATTTATAGAACCATTGTACTCTCAAATCTATTTCAAATAGATGTATTCATTAAAAACTTTTAAAGTGTAAAGTCATAGTTACCAATATTTTTATCAAAATGAAGTATACTTTTTATAATTATGGTTTTCCCAAGAAATAATTGAGTTTTGACAAAAGCTACCATGCAGAATTGGAGATTGTATTAGAGATTTTGCAATTTTATATGCATTTCTTTTGGTAACCCTGAAAATTTATAGCAGTTAATTTTACAAGTTCCCTGATGAAGAAGAACTTGTAATGCAGTTTGGAAGAAAAAAAAATAAAATTCTGACTGGTTATAGTTTTACAAACTTGAAGTGATAAATGAGAGACTTGAGAAATTTTTCATTTTGAGAACTCAATATTTTTTTTTATCGTTAACTGTTTTTTCTTGGGTTATTACTGGGATTGAAAGAAAGATCTGAGGTTAAGGCATTTGCATACTTCATGAATTGAAATAAAAATGAGTAGTAAGGGAAAATTATCTAACAAGTGAATTAAAAAAAAAAAACCAATTTTAGAGTGTCGACGTAGGGGTGAAAAACGTGATCTTCATGAGTACTACTCTGCCAGATCCTCTTGAGTTGGCTCTCAAGATATACAAAAACTTGGATGAAACAAAACAGCAGAAAACTCGATTTATACTCAGGCTAGTTCCTATACAAGTTGTCTGCAAGGCCAATACAACTGAAATTAAAACAAAAGCAGATGAACTTTTTGAAAAATACTTTGCTCAGGAACCAAAAACGTTCAGTATTATTTTCAAGTATGTAATTTTATATTTACTGTCACCGATCAGAGTCTGGTAGTTTCAAATTGTTCTCCTAAACCTCTGTATTGTCCTCAAATTATTAACGCACTCATATTAATTTCAGTCGCCACTGCAATGGTAAAATAGAAAGGAGCGAAATAATTGAGGAACTTGCGGGTTTGATATCAAAGAAAAATCCAGGGAACAGAGCAAATCTGTCGAGTCCAGAGATCGCAGTTGTGGTTGAAATTGTGCGAGGATTCTGTCTGCTCTCTATAGCCCCTGATTACTTCAAATACAAAAAGTACAATTTATTGGAACTGTGCAATGTCAAAGAACTTGAGAAGCCTGCTAAGGTTTGACGGGATTTATCGATTTTTTACTACCTTTTTTCATCCTCAAATATTCACTCACCAAACATTTATTTTGTTCAGGCACAGGAGGCCGACGTCTCTCTAAAAACCGATTGTTCACTGTTACCTAAAGACTCGGGGAATGTAGAACAAACGGACATTCCAGAAAAACAAAACATGCTGGAAGACTGAAGACAGACGAAACTCAAGTCGAAGATGTTTAAGTTCTTTACCTCTTTATTATTATAAAACTTGAGATTATATTTTATTTTATTTAATACTACAAAGTAGTAATATATATCACAGAATATACGAGCTGACAAAAACATAAGTATATTTTCTGTAAAAATAATGTTGATAATAAAATATTGGAGAGTCGCTTAATATTTTTTAATGACTTTGATCTTGGACTGCAGATAAAAAGAAATATGACTATTGAGTTTCAAAAACTGCAATCGTGATAACGAACAATCCACAGCTACTCCACAGCTATTGAGAAAAAAAAACTAAATTGTTCATAACAAATTTACAATCTAATAAGACCACCACATCGGATTTGAAATTCATAAACTCAAAACAAGAAATCTTATATCATGTCAATGGAAAGAGAGAACTGGGAATGTCTTATAAATTGTGAGATTCTTTTAGTCTTACTGAATTTCCCGAAACAATGTTATTTAAATACCAAATCATAAAACAACCCTTACATCAAGGTCCCATGGTGTAATGGTTAGCACTCTGGACTCTGAATCCAGCGATCCGAGTTCAAATCTCGGTGGGACCTGATTTTTTTTTCATTATTATTGAATTCTTGTAACGAATACGCAATTTTCCATTCGTCATAAACTAATTCGTAAAGCTGGTAAAAATTTTTATCTTTTTTAGTATTAATTGTACGTAATTTCGAGAAATTCTTGTATGAAGACGACGTTTAAACTTCACACGGTAAATAGCCCATGTTGAAATCTTTTCATTCAAAAGATGCATTGTGAGTGAACAAAAAGAATCACTGTGTTAATTTTTTTTAATGTAAAGCAAATAATTTTTATTTTCGAAATTTCTAGTAATAGGTTGTTATCAAAAAGTTGAAAAATGGAAATAGTTCAATTTTTTTCATATAGTTTCGAGATAGGATGAACCGAGTTTAAACTCAGATTAACGTTGGAGAAAACGGGCATAACAAATTTTCAATTTTTTTTCATACATTGCGACGTCCAATTTACAAAATTGAAACACCACTGTTTCCGAGAATTTTTCAAAGCTATATATCAATAGTAATATTGACATTAAGGATTTCCGAAAAGATAATAAAATATGTTAGCCCCTATATATGGTGCCAATTACTGCCAAACTGCCAATGTAATTGCTAAATGATTCGATCGTTATTAAAAAATAGAAACACGAACATATATCAGTATAAAGCAGTGCAGATCGAAGAAAATTTCATTGACTACGTATACACGGCCCTCTTATTCCGGTTTAGTTATATCAATATAGATATACAAAATGCATATCTGTCGATATATATAAATATACCCGTCTGTATATACAAAACCGGAATAAGAAGGCCGTGTAAACGTAGTCATTGAACGAATGAGGCGCCACTGTTGTTGGTACAAGTCCAGTAGTAAGGGCAGTAACTGCGATGTCCGCCGTCGTCCGTCTATATACTTTCACTTTCTAATCATTTCATCGTAATTTAATTGCCGTTTGAGTTGTATGTAGATCATACGTATGTCAGTATTCAATCAAACAAATACAATAAAAAGCAACAAAGTTATCGTTCAATAATAGCTATGGACATCGAATCATCGGAAGAATCTGAGGATGTTAATGGTGAAAATCTTCAGTTGTGGTTTCGTATCGTAAACACTAAATATGATCACAGAACCTCTATTTTAATAAATATTTTGGGGTTAAAAGTATCGCTTTATGGTTTTACGTTTTTTGTTTTGATCTGAAAAACTTGGAACTTAATACGTTTTTAGGACTTCCAATCAAAATATCTTGTACGTGAATGTGTGTAAGAGCTTAAAAAAAACTGTCGATGAATTTTTTAATTATAATTATCACCTTGTTCAAGATTTGTGTATGGAATTTTTTAAGGGAAAGATCTTTGTATATAAATTTCCAACTGAATTTGTATTAACATCGCTAACCATTGTTTATGGGGCAATCTGTATTTGTGGCATAAATGTAGAGACCATTTATATTTAGAAATATCAGGGGTTTTTTTTATGCAGAAGGTAATTTTTACTTAAATGGAACTTTCTATTTAATAGCCGATGCAACAACTGATGAGAATGAATCTGGTGCTAGTAAACCATTTGACCCAGCCTTAACAACCACACATTCTGTAAGTCATCTGGAATACCTATCACTTTTAAGACAATGTTGAAGTTTATATTGTTGTCATGTAGCAGCATTTGTTGTTCCTCCAACAGAGTGTAAAAAGGGAGGGTGCAACTCGACATTGAGCAACTTCCCACCGCATTGTTCGTGTGAATATCTAGATATACACGAACTATAAAAAATGACCAGTTTTTTTAAAACTCAATATCAAGCGATACTCAATATTGTGATTTTAAAAAATTCTTCAGTAATGCAAACTTCAACAACCAAAGTCTGGAGAAAACATGTCTAATTTTTTTTTTTTTATACTTCATTCTACTGAAGTATTTAGGTAACGACCTGGAAATCCTACGTGGTAGAACTCTACTGGACAATGGAGTTTGCTTGAACTTGCCAATTCTCTTTGAAAAGTCAATGATACTTTTTCCAGAACAAACTCTCCCTATGTTTGAAAAAAATACACAGATTGTTAACATGCTTCGCACCTGCATCGAGAAAGACAGAACGTTTGGAGTTGTACGTGCTGGCAAGAAAAAAGATCCACTCATTGGTACCACTGCTGAAATATATGAATATTCAGACAGTGATTCCGGATGTTTCTGTATCAAAGCCAGAGGAAGACAAAGATTCAAGGTTCTCAAATTCAAGAAGGTCAATAAATAAGAAAAAAATTTCATTTTCTCATGTAGAACATTTCACCAATGCATCATAAAGATTCAATCCGATAGAGCAAGAGTTAAAAGAATTCAATGAACCATTCAGTAAATAACCACATAAATACTGCTGAAGCGAATGAAAAAATTTGCTTTCGAGTAGGGGTGTGCGAATTATTTGAATAGTTCAAATAATTCGAATAATACGAATAATTCGAATAGTTCGAATAACTCGAATAATTTGCAAAATTCGAATTTCTTCATAAATTGAGTGCTCAACTATCAAACTAAAATATATTCATTCCTTACGAATTTTGAAAAATATTCAACAATGTTTAAAAAAAAATTACTTTCTTTTTCCAGTAATAGGGTATTGCACCTTTTTTTTGAAAACTCTTTTAAAGTAATCCTGAAATCGTAATAAGCCAGTAGAAACGAACCAGTAAATTGAATTATTTAATTGAAATTAAAACAAATGTCTTAAATTTGTCTTAAATAACAAAATATTGTAATACAAATCATTCTTCAAATAATGATTGAAAATAAAAAATAAATAATTGAAAAATATAGGCGAGAGTAAGGCAAAGCGGAACACTCCCCCGAAAATTTAGAACATTTTTTGCTCCATCGGAAATCTGCAAAATTACGTTATTCAGCTGAAAATATGCTTCAAAAACTCAAAGTTGGAGGAAAAAAAAATTTTTTTTTAATACAATTTTTTTTTTTTATTAATAAATTGAATTATCAGCTCAAGAAAAGCCGTGAAATAGTTATGATCATTTAAAATATGGTTATATCGAATATATATTTGATATTTATAAAATTTTATCTCGTTTACGATAACTTTCATGGTACTCTTGGAAGAACGTGGGGCAAGAGGACACCATAATCAGTTAAACTAGTGTCGGTTTACCTACGTTTTGTCAACTATTGTGCTGTAATAAAAAATTGATTTTTCACACTTTTCTCTCATATCCTATAAAAAAAAATTATCGGGCAAAGTGGACTCCCTCTCGAAAAAAAGGTTCTTTTGAAGATTTTGATTAATTTTCTCAGATGTGTGCTGAAATTAAATAAAATTTGAATTTTATGAAAAAAATGGGGCAAAAGTGGCCTTTCCTTCGTGCGAAAAAATTTTATGTCCACTTTGCCCCATTTTTTTTTACTTATTTTGAATATTGTTAAAAGTTCTTCGTTTCTTCACGTTCTATTTCAACGGAACTTCGTTGAAAATATTAAAATGATAATGTGGACGTTTTTTTGTATCTATACTTTGCCTCATTTTTGAATTTATTTTGAATTTTGCTGAAAGTTCTTCGTTTCTTGACGTTCTATTTCAACAGTACTTGGTTGAAATTTATGAAACGATATTGATTAATGGAATAAAAACAAACGCACAGTTCTCATCAAATTCATTTTCGTCTGAAATGTGAAAAAAATCTTATGATTAAAATAATTCAGATTAAAATTTGTGTCAGAATCCACAACTGAATTCAGCTCATTCGAAGACGCTAGGAGGAACAACTGCTATTGTTTTATTGAACACACATATCCATTTTCCATGCTATTACCAAAAAAGCAAAAAAATTGTGATTTTTCTCACTTTCAGGTGTATATCCTTGAAAAATAAGAATAACATGAAGTTACCGTATTATATAATGAGATTAAATTGTACAAATATCACATAAATATGGTAGATATATCCATATTTTTTATGATAATAACTATTTCACGGCTTATCTTGAGCTGATAATTCAATTTATTGCTCGAAAAAAAATTCAATTAAAAAAAAAAAATTCCCCACCCAATTTTGAGTTTTTGAAGCATGTTTTCTGCTGAATAACGAAATTTTGCAGATTTTCAATGGAGAAAAAAATGTTCTAAATTATCAGAGGAGTGTTTCGCTTTGCCCGCCTGTTCCACTTTGCCCTACTCTCCCCTATTTTTTTTTTTACTAATTACATGGAAGTTTTAATTTATAACTCTTAGGAAATTCGGTTTATCCGAATTTGACAGATTCGATATTAAAACAAATACTCTAATGAATACAACCGAGGAACAAAATTTTCATCGATATCCATAATTGATGTTTATTTGGCAATAAACAAAAATCATTCGAATAGTGCGAATTATTCGAATTATTCGAATGATTCGAGCCATACGAATAGTTCGAATAATTCGAATATTCGGTTCGATTCAATTCGATTCGAACGCTATTCGCACACCCCTACTTTCGAGCGATTTCGATTCAACATTGTTTTGATGTATACTTTTTTACTTAATTCAGGCACAAGCTAATGCAATTTTCTACAAAATCACTGTTTGACCAGAGGTTTTTATAATTCTTTTAATATGCAACTACAAACTAAAGAAGTGGTATTTTCACACATTCATTTCTCGAATACCGTATGGACAATAATGCAGTTTAAGTTGCTGATTTTCGCTCAATGAATGATAAATATTTCAGACACAAGGTCAAATACTCGCAGATGTTAAAATACTGCCAGAGGTAATCCTCGGGCCACCCTTACACGAAGAACGATTAGTTTCGCTTGATCGTCTGCGGAAAATTCCTGTAAATGAGAAGGAGGCCAGTGAACAAGAGTACAGGGTATCGAGACAGGATTCAGCAGTTACACCCTGGCCATCTTGGGTATATCGACAGTATGACGTCAGACTGCTCACCATGAAGATACACGAGCATCTACGTTTCATCGTATCCAGCAAGTTTTTTTTTACTTGGTTAAAAAACAACCGCTTTTCCCTTAAGCTTGAGATATTTCAATGATAAAAGTTTGAGCGTCGTGAAATTTTTACGGTAAATCGTGTAAAAGATACTCTATTTAGATAATTTTACGTTCTCTTTGGCTTCACAATCGCTGATACATGGCAAAGTTGAAAAGATGATAAGATTACATTATTATGAAATACTTTTAATTGAGTATATGAAATTTAAAAGCTTGACATATCAACTGCGACATTTTGTACAGGTAGAATTTAAATTACAACTAAAAAGTGATTGACGAATTCTGTGCCGAAGATATTTTTTCTTTGAACAGACACAGAAGTTCATTGTATGTGAGATTTTTTTCATATGAAAATTAATAAGACAAAAATCATCATTACAGAAATCGAAAAATAGCAGATTCAATAGTTGAGGGCATGCGTACACACTTTAGTTTGATATTTTTTTCCACTAATTCAAATTTTTCTACTGATCGGCAAAAGAGTAAGTCTAAGGAAGGAATCTCTTTGAATTTTTGTCTTTCTTAATCCCAAACAGAAGGCAGCGTTATACCGAAGGAACCAGTAGAATTGTCATTCTGGCTCGCCCAAAATCTTTTTGTAAGCAATGCGGCCAAAATTGCTCTGCTGCAAGACGATTGTGCGATTTCACGATTGCAATATGCGGCCAAAGCTCTATCCACAGTAAGATAAAATTTCATTTTCATGGACCATAAAGGGTCGAAAATTGTAAGATTCCCACAGTGAAGCTTGTTCATTAAACTTTCATTTTTAGCTTGGTAGGAAATCTTTTGTGTGCGCTATTTGTCGTCAGGCTATTGGCAAACATACAGATATTGTACCAATGAATAAAAAAGGATTACAAGAAGCATATTGTAATCCATACGGAGCAATTCATGAAACGGTGACTCTGTCCAACACGACAAATGTCGTTTTAAGTGTTGATCCACCATCAACGGTTTGCAGCTGGTTTCCTGGGTGGGTAAAATGTGAAAAAAAATCTATAAAGAATAACCAATGCGATACAACGTCATTTACCTCAAATGTTGCTTGTTTTCACATTCTCCAGTTACGCGTGGACAATCGCCAGTTGTGCGGGCTGCAATTCCCACATTGGCTGGAAATTTACAGCGGTCAACAAAGATCTAAAACCCCGCCAATTTTGGGGATTAACACGAAAAAACCTTCTACTCAAATATGCTTTTATGAGCACTGATGAAACAAATTCTTTAGCCGCTGAAAGTGATGGGGGCGAAGATGTCCGGTCTCATCTGTCTAGTGAATCTGACAATGATGACGACGACGACGACGATGATGACGAAGATGCTCGGCAAATTATACGTTATCGTCTAGACCTAGGTCTATGAGAGTCTAAGACACAAGAGAAGAAGCTTGAAAATATTGATTTTTTATCATGATAAAAATTTTTTAATTAAAAATTTGAACGAGTGATGATTTTAATCAGAATCCTAAATAACTAGTACTGATTGAGTTTCCTGACCAGTAGCGTTCTCATGTTAGTGAATAGTTGACAAAAAGACTAAAAAACGCTTTAAGTTTCATTTCCATTACTCAAGATTTTTAAAAGTGGGCTAATGAATCAATTGCCAAAATGAAGTATTGTCAAGTTTTTCTTACGTGTGTGAATGTTCAGTTCATAGTACACTATACGTGCTAATGTGCTTATACACGTGTAGCGTATATGTTAGAGGAAAAAAGAATTATGTTGTCAAATATATTCATCGGACGCGTATACAATTAGAATGTTCATTTGTATTTGGAAGCCAGTAAAATTGGTATCGGAAGAACTGTGTGTATAGAGTAACTGCTCGTTTTTCAATTTCAGTGGAAAATCATCATGAATTGAAAAATACATACCCCTTCCAAGAATCAAATGTTCATGATTGAAAATCGGGATTTTTCTCCTCCCTTCCATTCTTCAGAATCGATTTCCGCGACTATTTGTTAAATATATGTGAATTATGAAATACGTGAAAGTTTTATTCCACAATATTCAAAGCTACATATTTTTTTGTTGGTTAATATTGGAATGTCTCGATTTGATTTGAAAGATTCGACAATCCCTTTGACTTCTACAAGCATTGGTCTGTGAAAGTCTAGGATAAATTTTCGAATTTTGAAATCAACGGTGATAAAAATCATCGGTTTCCAGCAGAAAATTAAAAAAAAAAAATTAAATAAACCTTTTTCTTTTTTAAAATTTTTAAAACAGAAATTCCTATTTCCGGTAGTGTTTACAGTTTCTGAATCGTTCATTATAGTAAAGAAAGTTTTGGAAAATTGTATTAACGGAGAATTTTTTTATTTATATCAGCCAAAGATATGTATAACCTGGAAGGAAACTTTCACGTACAAGTGTGTTTTCATGATAACGTTAGACGCAGGCTTCAAAAATTAAATCGAATTTCGTGACTACCCCTTCTACACATTGTGCTTCAAGAGAAGTGCATGGAAGAGGAAGTTATGCCGAAGCTAAAACAATTTTAGTTTTAGCGTCTAGGCGTCACTGAAATCGCCACCGTAGAATAATTCTCGTATATGCATCGCATAGTGTATATTACTGCAACCTTTTTATACAAGATTATCATCTGATCTCGATGCTTCCGGACCACTAGATTCCAGGCCTTTGTATTTCTTCGGTTGAAGAATAAAAAAAAAATGAAAAAAGATTTTAATTTTAAGTGTAATCAGAACAAGAAAATCTACAAAACAAAAGAAAACAACAATATTTGAAAATGGATAAATACTTTCTTTCGCATATCGTATATTTCTTCGAACACCGTCATATGATTCTTCTGTTTTTTTTTTTTAGCTTTTTATCATTATCGTATGCTCATTCTCGTTGCGATTACGCGGTTTGTGTATGTGTATGTTTGTGTTAGTGTGTATGCGCGGGCGCGCTCTCGTGTCCTGCTTTGTAATTCGCTTCGAGGCAGCAGCGTGTGTATGTATAATTAATAATAATAATAATTACTTAATTAATCAATAATAATTCACCGTCGCACAGTTGTTCTCCGAAAACAACGTGCCTTTAATTTTTTCTTCATTGATTTGGACGCAGCACCCCAATCGCCTCTTCTCTTTATTTCTTTTTTCTCAGTAGTCCGTTTTACCTATGTTTTCTTTTTTAATATTTTATTTTGTTTAATTATCGTTAATATTTTTCGTTTTTTTCTCCGTTTCACTATAATCTCTCGTTATTCTTTTAGCACTCGTCTCATCGTCGTTTCAATTGTATTAGGTCCTTCCTTGCACAGCTCTTCGGCCAACACAAACTTCGATAAACGTTGTTTGAAAAGCCCCCTCCCCCGAGAAAGAGCGAGCATTACTTGTATTTTCTTTTACTATTTCAATTCGCAAATATTCTTGAAGCTTCGCGGTTGATCTAAAAATTTATGAATTTTATGACACGTGTATGAACTCTTGAAAAAATTTACCGGTACAAGCGTGTATTTACAATTGCAACATTCTTTGTAATCTATCGCGTAAAAGAGGTGATAAAATAAATTATCTGTTTTTTTTTCCTTTTTGTCGACGCCCACGTAAATGTTGGCGAACGCCCCCAACGCGTATTAGATAAAACGAGAATATTCTAGCCCATGGAAAAGCAATTTCAAAAGCAACGAAGAGGGTGTATCGTTGCTTCCGAAGAAATGGATGAATTTAATTGATAACGAATATTTCGAAAAATATTTTATGTAGAGAAAAGAAAAAAAACGCGCAACTATCAAAAGTTCATGATACGATTTGACTCACTGTCTTTAATGCAGCGATAATTTTGTTTTTCGCAAAATATACTTGTACGAAAAACAAATGACGAATTGATTTGGGGAAATAATTCGAAAATTCCCAGATTGCGAAGCGTACAATAAAAATTCATCCAACAAAAATTTAACAACGTCGAATAATTCTAGATAAGTTTTTGTGGATAAACATTTCATGTTGTTGTACGGCTTTTTTTTGTTTTCTCTTCAATAACTACTTAAAAAGAAGTAGACACATCGAATAGTTTTGTGTTGTAACAATGTTTTCACGACAAAATCTGCAAGAAATTTTTTCCCTGTAAATCGTCGTTACTACACACATATACACAGAAGTACCGGAGTCATCGTTTCAGCTCGATATTATTCCACGTGTCGTTTCATATGCCCTCTCTCTCCCCTTTTCTAATTTGCTGTTCCTCACTCTTCTTTTACATATCTACAAATTGAAAAAAAAAACAATACATTTCGCATTAAGTAAAGAAAATGACGAATATGAAGGAACATTTGCGAACAACCCTCCGTGGTCACACGACCATTAACCACGACGTTGATATCGTATTTACAAGTTGCAAAATGTTGAATGTATTCTGATAAAAACAGAGGTCAACATAACCCTTGTAATCAATCAAAAAGGACGTGCCAACCATGGAGAGTTACGTTTGAAAATGAATATTTCTACCAGAAATAATTTACATACTTTCGATTTCCGAACCTGCAGAGATAAGTTTAGTATTAGCGTGCGGCTGTGCTGTTGTATTTCCCTGTTGACTGTTCATTTGAGCTGTAATGCTAGGTCCGCCGAAACCCGGCGGTGGCTGCATTGCCCAGTGCTGAGCAGGTGCGTTTTGTTCCTGCAAAAAAAAAAAAAAAAATTGAGTTGTCACGAGTTTCTCTTTTAAATCGACCCTTCTTATGTGGCCAGTGCTATACTCCAATACCGTGTAACGTCATCCGTTTTACACTAGCAACGATGATATGATTTCTTTGAAACGTGGAAATACAGATAATATTACAATGTTTTCGAACTAAAACGATTTTCTCATACCTCTCTCTCGATCGTAAGTATTTTTTTGCGGAATTCTAAAACGTGCTCGATAACTGAGCGAGTGTTGAACGGGTGGGTATCAAATGTTGGAATGACTAAAATTTCGAACAGCTAAAATCTCGAGTTTATAAACTTCGAATGATAATATGGAGACAGATAGATTCGACTAGAGCTTTGAATGCCGAAAATAAATAAAACAGTAACTGCAAGGTTCGAAAAACGTTTACACCGAAAATAGAATGTAACAATCGCCCATAGAACGATGACTAAAATATCGATTTTTCGAAAATTCGACGATCACTTTTTCGATTCATAAATTACTACAGTCAGCGATACTGTGAAAATGCACAATTTTAAAAATATAAAACGAAAGACCAAATGTTACTGAGGTTGAAATACTGAAACACCAAAAAGTCGAACAGCCAAAATAGCGAAACGTTAGAAAGTCGATCGATCAAAATGAAGAAATGCAGTGGAGCTCCAAATACATGCGTCTCACTCATTCACTTACTCAGACCTGTAATCTCCAATTTTAAACATCGCCATTTTGACTTTCGCCTTTTCGAGCTATCGCTATTCTGCATATCCAAGTTTTATAGGCTCGAAAAATTCACTTTCGATTTTTTGCTACTCTATATATTGGTCTGTCTGTAAAACAATTACTCTCCATTTTGAATTCGAAAATATGAACTTTTGACATTCGGATGGTCTGTTAAAATTGCATTCGAAATGAAAACTATTGAAATATATATTTTCGCGTAAATATGAATTCAAAGAAGGAATTTTTGATTAAACACGCAATCTGCTGGATAGTCGATCGGGAATAAGAATTTCGAATTACTTATTTTTCTCCAAACTGATATCACAACTTTTAAAACTTCGAAATATCGACCGTTCTATAATTCAGTTATTCGACATATTGAACCCCACCCTGTTGAACATTTGCGAAAAGCTCACTGACTACTAAACCTGAATGATTTTTTCAATAACCTCAGCTACACCACAGACAACGTCATGGCAGGAGGTTGGATAAATAGTGATTTATTTATTACCATCAAACTGTAGTTTACTCATTAAAGCAACATTGTTCGTGTTACTTTTGAAAACAATATTTTTTCCGTCTGTGCGCATCCGTTTTCTTTTTGTCCTCAAATCAAATAAGAACTCTTCCGAAATTTGTGAAGTTCTAGCGTGTTTCCATTTAATCTATTTTCCTAGTATTTAGGTATAATTGCAAGAAAAGAATGCAAAACTCACCTGTTGCGCATTGTGTGGCACAGGGTGAGACGGGTGAGCTCGTGAGAATTGCCATGTCGACGTTGCTTGGAACGAGAGCGGTCTCGATGAGCTCACGATTGCCGGATCAATCGAGGTCCAATCGGCAATAGGCCCAAAATTATTCCATCCTCCCTTCTGATGCAGCGATTGATGATGAAATTGTTGTTGCTGTTGCTGGTGTTGATGCTGGTGCTGTGGCTGGCCATTTATTTCGCACCAGTCTTTCAGACTATAGACTCCGTCGGCAGAACATTTGTTCGCTCCTTGTTCGTAAAACGAGTGATAAACACGTTAAAATTGTCGTCGTCGCAAAAAAAAAACGGTGAACAACTTTTTATGTAACTTCTCGTGTACAAAAACGAATTTGTCTACACATTTGAGATAGTTATTATCTATGACGGGTGCATGAAAAAAGGAATATTGCGAAACGTAAAAAATGAAATTTCAAGGGTTAAACTTGTAGATGGTGAATTTATATATTTGAACCACACGATGAGACAAACTTTGTAATGAACAGTGACTATTTTTCACACTTAAAGTTTTCACAATTGAAAACATTTTCTCACAATTCCTTTAGCTCAGGGTCTGAAGTTCCATCTCATTTGAAATTTTGAAATATGTAATGGAAATTTTTGTCTCTCCGAGTTGGTTCATGGTACTTCAGGAATGTATCTATATTTTGTGAGGAAGGAAAATGTTGTTAGCATTATAACGTACCTTGGGAAGTGAGAAGAGGATTGCCGTTCGGAAGATACGGTACTTGCTGTGATGACTGTGCTACTGGAATGATTGATTTGGTAAGTAACAATTCAATACTAATAACAATAAAATATGAATTTAGAGAATTCCTCAGAATGTTATATGTAATGAAAAGAATAGTTCAATAAGCAACTAGAGAATAGGATAAAATACGAACCGGCGAGAGCATTATTCGTAGGCGCGGGTCTTGGTATACCAAGCCCAAAGGAATTCATATGATTAGGTGTCGAGCCCGGAAACCCAGGTGGAGGAAGTCGGGTGCGTGGACCGAGGCTGTTTGTTGTCATCGAAGTTTGCTGACCGTTCTGACCCGCCCCGCCTTGTTGTTGCTGCTGCATCAGATTCTGTGGAAGACGAGAGAGCAGACTGTGCGACTGATGAAGAACGTGTAAGTTCTGCAAGTGTGTCGCCTGTTGCTGAAGATGTGCCAGATGAACCTGAACAAGTTCGTTATCTGCTGATTACTTCGTTCTTTTCCATTGATCTAGAGTCGCGGCAGCGACTCTGAGACAAGTACATTTATACGATATGACGATTATAATATATTCAAAGAAGGAAAAGTTATCGCTATCGTCAAGGCGTATGGGTCAGTCGGTATTTCGCCACCGTTAATGCGAGAAAGCTGAAAATTTCTATATTCGAATTCGAAGTTTAAGGATCGTATTTTTCCGTATATACTGACCTGAGTAAAGTGTTGAGGTCCCAATGCAGCGAGACCTTGTTGCTGAACCCTGTTATGTTCCTCTCGTTCCCTCTGTTGCTGCTGCTGTTGATGTTGATGATGTTGTTGCTGCTGCTGTTGTTGCTGCTGCTGCTGCTGCTGCTGAAACAGTCTCTGTTGCTGCAACTGCATCTCGTTCTCCATGAGTTCAGCCAGAGCCTTCTGTGTCTCGTGGAAGGGATCGAACCCGAGGTCGTCCTCAGGCTTGATATCCGAATTCACGCTATTATTAACGGTAGCCGGATCGTGGGATTGTTTTCCAAAACCACTGGTAGGACCGTCCACAGCTCCATGGCCATTTTGTTTTATGTATTCACAGTTTTCTTGATTCTGCTGCGACTATTACATAATCCGTTCCATTCACATTTATTTACGTTCCCTTTCTCATTCGTTATTTTGTCCTCATCATTAATAAACTTTAATATTATGAATCGTTACTGACCTGCATAGCTAACCTCCGCTGCAATGAATTTTGCTGGAAGTCCGCCATGAATTTGGAGGCAGGCGAATGAACTAGGTGACTGGGATCAAACACTCGAGATCCTTTGTTGGGGCCGATCTCGTACTGTGAATTCATATAATCCTCATCGTCGATGAAATCCTCAGGTGTGAAGGGCATGTTCTGCGGTACGGGGGAATTCGGCTTTTTACCGTGATGATTTGGCGTAATACGACATTTTTCGGGCTGGAAGCCGAAAGCCGCTTGCCAATCCTCACTCGAGTGCACCGAAGGTAACGAATCAGGTATTGGCGCCAGGCACGTATTCGTCCAGTCGAGATTTGCGTTCGCTACACATTTGACAGATTACAAAATTATACTCATTTAATTTTTCATTTGAAATTAGTATATTTTTACCGCCGTCTTTATAATTTTATATCATATTCCAGGATTAATAAACTGCGCATCATAGAAAAAATATTTCGAAATTGAAACTTGAAACGGTACACCGTATTATGAGCTGAGTTTGACGAACTGTTGTAAGTAATGAAAATTTCAAGCCTATATTGATCGTTCAAAAATATGTAGACAATTTTTTTTTCCGCGAAATAGCTAAATATCAGCTTCAGAAAAGTAGATAAATTCAATGAAAGTAAATCGAATAAATGACTCACCTGTTTGCGAGTTTGGTGGCATTGTCACAATTGTTGAAACTTTTTGAAAACTATTGGAACTGAAGAAACTATTATTATCCGTCTGGAAGATGGAACGATGATTGAGCTGCATCGATTGAGTTAAATTGCCGTTGGTGATATTCGTTGAACATCCATGAAGACCAGGTGGTGGTGTTTGCCGCGAACTAACACCTCCCCCGTTTGTGTTAACTCCTTGCGGTGAGCCTGAACGATGAAAATCATATAAATTGCAAACACCTCGTGAAGCATCTGATATCCTGAATTTAGACTCCTTGAACGTGGTAACGAACACAAATCAAGAGGACACACAAAAAAAAAGCCTTTCAAATTTTGTTTTGTGGTAAAAAGCTCTCTTTATTTTAGTATCTTTTTTGGAGATATTTTCAACAGCACAATGTACCGTTAATTGTTTAAGCAATATGAACTGTACTTTATTTTCGAAATTCTATGGCATCGACCATTCCGTAGTACGTACAAAACGAAGATAGTCGCTTCGTCAGCAGAACGAAAAAGTATTTTAAACTGTAATAATTTTTGACACGAAATAAACCTGCATGAACATGCGCTTGTAATCCTCTTATTATTTCCTCATATACCTTAAAAATGGTTTCTCACAAGTTTCGAAATATGAAAAGAAGTAAAAATGCCAAGAAAAAATCTTCAACTGAAATCTCATTTTTTTCATAAACAATTTTTGTGCATCTTGAAAATAAAAATAATACGCTTCTATGTGCAATTTGTTCAAATAGACTAAATGAATCGATTTTTTCATTCATGGCTTTGTGTAACTGTGCTTAACTTCGTCGCCTTCACGGTGGGACTCATTCACGATCGGAAAATAATAGAGAGAAAAGCGAGAATGAGGACAGGGATAAGCTCACCTAAAAGAGCGATAGAATTTTCGACACTAAGTTGCTGTCGTCGATGTTCCTCGATACTGGGTACTAGTCTCCTTTCGGTTTGTTGATTGCCGCTTGAGCTCGAAGATTCCTCGTTACTTGAAACAGTGCTGGCTGGTGTGCTGCCTTCTCTTTGATTATCACTTTCGCTCTCCGATCGGCTTCTTTCGCCATTCGTTTTCCGATCACTCGTACCATTAACGTTTCTAGTTGCTTCATCAATTTTATCATCAACTTCGATATCTAATTGTACGTTCTTCAACAACTCCTGTTGTTGACTTTCTTGCTTCGCATTATCCAAATCATTGGAGGAATTTTCATCTAATTTAAAACTTCCATTTTGCCTAGATTGCATGTCTTTCGTTAAGCTTGCATCACTCTCCAAGAAACCTCGAATGTCACCCCGTTGTTGACCGATGGATTGTGTTACGACCGAACTCTGCGATGACGATGTGCTCGACGATTCCGATCTCGATGTCGTACGCGTCGTTGTTCCCACCCCACCACTACCACTTACCGTTGAATTTTGCGCTCCGTGTTTCTCCTTATTCTGATTATTTTTGTGCTTATTCCTCGCCGCTTGTGCCTTACTCTCGCTGTTGCTTTTACCACGACGAGTCGTATTCGACACATTGCTAAGCTCACCCTTATTATTATTGTTGTTATTGTTGATATTATTGTTGTTTTGCTGAGATGATTGTTGTTGCGACTGTACCAATGCGACAGGTGACACACTAGGGTTCATTACCGATGACGCGCTACCATTTGATAACGACACACCGGATTGCTGATTCGAACTTGGTTGCGTCGGGGGAGACGATTCTTTACTGTTGGTCTGTGGATCTGTGAAATAACGTTATGAAGATCATTTTCAAGTACAACGGCAATCGTAGAAAAAAAACTCGAGTACTTTCAGAACAAGAGTAAAGAAGAAAAATAGAATTACAAATCGTTTTATAAGTCAAATCTTTCAAATGAATCTGATTACTTCTTGATAATACGATAACCTGTAGTGATTTTGAATAGTTTGACGCTATTTAATGCATTTGATAAATTTCATTCGAGAATTGATACATTAATTTAAAATGCCATTATATCATGCATAAAAAGAAATTGTCAAGTTTTTTTCCTCGGTTTAAATATTTTCATATTGTTTATATTTTTTTATACATAAAAAAATTACTTTAGGTTTCATAATTAATTGAAAAATAAATTGATTACTCACTATTAGTTTGACCAGGTTGTAACGATGGCCATGCCTCTTTGATCTGAGAAGTTGTTATGCCGTTTTCTCGAACCGTTGTTCCCGTTACCGGCGGCGAGGGTGTTGGTTTCCTGCCCAAATAATTTCAATGTGCACTCATTCGATTTCAATCTTCGAAAAAATTGATACGCCTCATAATTATTGTATCCATTTCTACACTTGGGTATTTTGTTTCTCTATATCATATCCACACTTATCTTGGCATTTCGCAACTCAACTTACACAGCTTTATAATTGTGCAATACCGTTCTTACAAACCAAAGTTCTTATCTTTTCTCAAATATCTATTCATCAACTGGAGAAACTTGAATGTTTGAGGCAGTATTACTCAGAGCCAGCCTCCTTATCCTGAAACGCCCAACTCAAACAGCTGTTCCTCTCGTGATATAAACGCATTCACTCAAAACAAATTTTTCGAAATTCCACTCTATCAGATTCAAAAGACTCCTCAAACCGCTGATAGCAAATACTCAAAGGCAAGGTAATAATATTCGACCTTACGAGGATCTTTAATCGTATAATTTACAGGTAAGGAGAACAGCAAAAAATCAATCAATACCTCAGCACAGATTTACAACTGACTTAATGTTTTGCATGTTGAATAAGCATTAAATAAAATTTAGAAGGATGAAAATAGAAATTTAGTTCAATTATAATTTCGACACTCTTGTTGTGCAGATGATGGCTTGCAAAATAAAACATTTTGTGTGCCATGCCAGTGCAACTCGAAAATAACGCAAGGCGCATAGTTAATGAACAATAAACTTTCTCTGTTGCGAATTGCTTTCCAAATTTGACGAGCCAAAAAGTATTGAACGCTAGAAATTCCGGAAATTTTCCTATCGGCTTTGATTACTAAGAAAATCACATCGAATTCCAAATGCTAATGGACTTCAATGGTTAGCTAGCCAAATTTAATGTTACTGACTCAAAAAAAGTGTAATTCGTTCGTGAATTCAAAATTTTCCTTATCGTGATTGCTTTTTGGTAATTATGCAGAAGTGGGGCACCACCTTAAACGACTCCAATTTTTTAAATAATACATCTTATGAATCGGTAATGACGCAACACGCAATATTATGGCAGCGGAGAACCTCTAACCTCATAAATCTAATCTCATAAAAAAATGAAAAAGTTATAACATTGAATGGCAGGAAGAGTTGCAATTGAAGGGACACCCCCCAACCCACACACCCACAGCGCAATCTTTGGACACGTGCGGATGGTTGGGTTGGGAAATCGTTGAGTGGATCCGCAACATCTTTGGATGTGTATGCGGAATCGTCGGGTGGGTCCGGAACATCTTTGGATGTATATGCGGAATCGTTAACACCACAAAATTCATGAGAACCTCTCCAAAATGTATGAAAATGCCCGATTTTATCGTGTGTTTTCTCAAACTTAAAACTGCATAATTTATGGAAATAATTTAAAAAAATGTCAGCCTCCTCCGGTTCAAATTTACTAATACTGAAGACGTTCATAGCAAAAAAAAAAGTTCCCCTAAAATTGGGGTGGTGCCCCACTTCTGTATAATTACCTTATTTTCTTATAAATAATAATCTTACATTCCAAGATGCTGGTCAGTGCATTAGAAATAGCAAAAAAATGTATTTCTTAAAGGAAATTCTTTTTTCATAGAGAACAGAAAAATGGTGCGAAATGTTTCTCCCATACCCAACAATGATGGAACACAATGCTAATCAAATGTTTTGTTATCGACAAGCAGAGAAAAAATACCGTTGTGTCGATGACGCGTGAGCGTGTAACGATTGTACCAGCTTCCGCTCGTAATCCTGATGTTTTCCCTGGTGCATCTCTTCTTTCGTGAAAGATGCTTCTTGATCACCAAGATCATGGAGATACATGCAATCCGGTTTCGGACACGATTGATTTCTCATGAAGTGTGAACAATACTTGGTCGTGCCGAGTGATGTTTTTATTGTTCTTCCATCAACTACGATGTTGTTAACCGCTTCAATAGCCCGTAACGCGTCTTCTTGTCGCTATTTCCATGAAAAAATAGTGAGGTAAAATTTTTGAAATCTGATGTTTCAAAAATCTCGTTCAAGGATTAGATATGTTCACGGTTTCCGAAAATTTCATTGTTTTTTCATTTATTGCTTTCAAAGCGGAGCAAAAAGTGATTATTTACAAATTTATACCGGTGTCCCTGGCTGTACAGCCTGTGTAAAAATTCTGGGTTTAGAAAAGCCTCAAATTGCTCTTTTTTCAATTAAAATATTCAGTTTGATACACAATAATGACAATCGAGTATCATAAGAATCTTCGTGGTGTTTTATATTATTACTGAGACAAGCAACAATAAAAAATTGCTTTTCGGATCGGAGAGATCAATTAATAATATGCAACAGACATTTCATTGACTCGGTATACCTAAAAGAAATATCGAATTTTTCAAACGTCGAGCATATGTAACCTTTAAACCGATCACATGTATGATGTTTATGAATAGAAATTAGCTTCCCCATTTTCAATTCCCTTTACCTGATAGGTAACGTAGGCCGAAGCGCTTGGACCTTGAGACCCCGCGTACGACGTACTTTGATTTATCACGACTTTGTGAATCTTTCCAAATTTGCCAAAATACTCGTGCCTCTTGAGTACCTGGAATACTTGCCGTCAGTAGGATTATGATTTTCGGGTATGCCAAGTGTATCCAAATTTTTTGCAAAGTGATCTTTGTAACTCGTAAAGATATATCTATTCGAACTTTATTTTTTAACTGGATATCAAGTCGATTTGAGAAGGAATGGTTCGTTTGAATTCGGCAAAAAAAATGCATCCAAAAAAAGGGGTATTCCACGGGAAAAAAAAACAAACAAGAATGTTGGAGAATGGAGGTAAAGAATTTGAATATTACGGTTGGCACATCAGCTGGGTGATATTTTCAAATTAGTACTCACGTCTGCATCCGCCAACCGCATGGGCAAACCCACCACAAAAACAAGATTTTTTTGTACAACACGAACATTCGCTAGATGTTTACGATTCTCTGTGACCCGTTGTTTTCGTTGTTGGTCCTTCAGCCTTTTTTCCGCTTTTAGCCTACCGTTCAAAAAACAAAATTATGATATTAATAAAGCTAAAAATAATCCCGAAGATATCTTGCTACTCACCCAGTGGTATGAAATTAGTTATAATTAGTTTGAATGTAAATTGGTCAACATTTGGAAATATAAACAAGTACTATTACTATAAATCTCGTGCAGCTTCAATCAGGAAACTCAAAACACACCGATCAAATTACCATGAAAGGGAGTAAGCGGTTTTTTACGAATTCGATTTATTCCTTGAATGACACTTTTGTTACACATACAGATAGCTTTTATTATTCCGCTTTGTCATTCCAATTATCGATTTCAATTTTTTTCACTCCAAGATTTATCATTAATTGACGTTAAAATCATGGCCAACAGTTAATAATTCCCAAAACTACTACAACTGTACCTTTTGAGTGATTAATGTTTTTCATTCATCTTAAAACATCTTTAAAAAATTGTAGAACTACACACAGGATAAGTGCTTACCTGGATATTTCTTCTTTCGAAAGGGGCTTGAAATCAGCAGGGTTTTCAGAATAGGCCTTCCTACATGCTGGACAAAGACCATTTTCGTCTGTACGAATTCTGTGCCAGCAGAAGCGACAAATTTGATATCCGCATGTGCATGGAAAAAAATTGAGATCGTCGACTTCGAGGGGTTCCATGCAAAGCGGACATTCGACGGCCTCATCGCCGCTTTGGTTCAATACTGACATTTTCCTTGGATTGTTGTCTTGGCGATTCTCTCACAGTTTTCTTGTTGCGGCTAACGTATGCTATTATTACCACGTCACTTGTTCCCTTGGTTTGCACTCTGAAAATGTACTTCCAATGGAGATATCAACTTCCTAATGCTCCATTATGCTCCTAATGCTCCTAATGCATCACCATGCTTAGGAACATGAATAACAATTAGGTTGGATCGATAAAACTATTGAATTGGTTGATTAATAAAGAAAATCAACATACCTGATGGAATCGAGATAGAACTCACTGCGTTGACTCAAAGATTGCTAAATCCTTAAAAATCTGTTGAAACAATAAATATCATTTTGATATTTATCAAGCGGTTTATAAGGTTGTCAAGAGTAAAATCTAAGCGACATGTGCTGAAATGGTTGACAAAAAGCTCTAGCCAAATTTCAGTGAGGAATCAACAAACATGTGCCATATTCTGGATAAGCTCTTGCGAATCGTGGCACATAAGAAACCTATATAACAATAAATATTGAAAGAAAAAGGCCCGGTTATGAAATCACGTTGCATCAATAATGTGGCTAGATTGAACAGGTATGCATGAGAATAAATGTTAAACTGGGTCTCATACCTTTTTATTCTAACGATGGGAGTCACGCGAAATAGTGACAGGAGCTGTCAGAAGGCGCGCGCGTGACGCGTAAGATGAACAAAGGACGCGTATAACGGCTGCACGCACTAAAAGTCCACCACCTATTGAAGATCACGTATAGAATAATCGTTATGATGCAGAGACGAATAAAATACAAAATTTCTTTCGACAAATAGTAATTTTAATAGATATAGAAAAAGTATGGATGGAGACAAAAGGAAATGTTCTGGAAAAAAAAAAGACAGCAACCTTTAACTACGTGACGTATTAACTAGGGGCAAAAATACACTTCGAGGTTATTTTCGCCTTAAAATCGCTATCAACGAGCACGATTTCCGTTGAAACAGCTGTTGTGCGTAGACTGACCAGAGAAAAAGTACAGTAATACATCAAGTTTTTTCGCGTATTTGTATGTCGTGTGTTTTCCGTGCGCGGAGAGAAACGTCAGAATGAACGCCGAGAAAGAGAATAAAAAAATAGGAATAAAAATGGAACAGTTTGATCTTGTATGATTTTCGCTATTCGAGAAACAAAAAATTTAATATTACAAATTTTCTCGTGTATCCATTACAATAGTAATACCATTGAAAAAAAAAATATCGGCCGATCCTTCGTTCTTGGCGTCCAAACGGAAGCAATAAGGGGAGGGGTATGGAGGAAACGTAAACTGAATAACTCACAAAAATTTGAGAAAAAAAGAGAAAACACGTATATAACTGCGCGTGTTAAAAGAGAAGGAACGATGGAACAAATATCAAGAAACGCTCGTTCCTTGCTTTACGAGCCAAGCTCCGATTCATCTATCTCTCTTTTTCTTCGCTCCGCCTCTCTTTCTCCCTTCCTCTCCCTCACTCTGACTTATGCTGAAAGGTAGTAACCGAGAAAAGTATAAAAAAGGACACACGTATAAGATAATAGAATGCAGAGAAAGGATTTCTGCTGTACTTCACAGAGAGACAGACTCCCATTACATTTATGTATTTTATCCTGCTGTTTCCCCCGCACTACACACCACTCCGAACCCACACAAGAAGTCAAAAAACGAATGCTTTTAATTTTGGTTCTAGCTCATCCAATATCCTCGATAAATCATGAGAAAATATGTGATTCTTCTCTATACCCTTGTGTCAAATTATTATATGTGCCATTTAAATGCCGTTATTGTTCGTGATGTTGGACGCACCCGATAAATTTTCTAACCAATATGATTTTCGAAACATTGACTAGTTATCTAGAACTTTTGGCAGTTTTATCAACGGATATGTCAAAAAAATCTTCAAAGGGTTAGCTAAGAAGACGGCCAGACAGGAGGCAAGGGGTAGGGGTGGGGAAATGATGGGGGCGAGGAGAGGGGCGAGAAACAAGTCACACCTACGAGGGAGTAATGATACCACGAATACAAGTATTCTTATACTTTGACGACTAGTTCATTTACTCGCCACCACATCACCCCCTTCCCAACTCCCCGCCTGCCTACCCCTCCTGTCGTCATCTTCACGCAAACCCGTGTTCAGTTCACAGTAACTTTGAAGCGATTTTAACCTGCTCAGCGATCAACCACCTTCCACAGTCCGATTATTATTCACAATAAATTATATTTCCTGGCGTACCATAAAATCGCAGTATTGACGTTTTTATTGGATAAATCACTAACACGAAAAAACTGTGTATCACTCTGATATTGTTTACTTACGTCTCGACTTTTCCACTACAAATTCTTTTCCGCAACTGGGAAATTTTTATGCCCCCCCTCCCCCCATATCCCCGAGAGTACGGGACTAGTTTGCTCCTAACCCCAACCAACCGAGAGCAGCGCATTCGACTTTCGCGCAGCATCGGAAGCTCGACTAAACGCTATACATTTGGGTAGAGAAGAGCGCGGTGGTGTTTTCACATTCTTTTCGTTTTCTCGTATCATTGTCGACTCAAAAAAATTGTTCATTTATAATTTTGTCAAAAATAATAATTCATCGTATCTTGTGAAATTCAATTGAGTCATATCACTACGATGCAATCATTCTTTTTTTGGTCTAAAATATTTGTGGCTTTTGTTGGATTTCGAAATTCCCGACTGAACCGGAAGCCTGCCGTTCATATAGACGGCTTTGTAGCGCCGCTTTAAAGGCTCGGTACTACACAAAATCTATTACAAATTACAATAAAACACAGATGCCAGCACAATCGTTTTTGGCTGTTTTCTTCATTACCGACTACCGTAATTTCATATATACAGATATATATATCGTATCGCGTCATTCTATCGTTCGTCCTTATTCGCTCGCTTACCTTCATAATTCGATCCGATATGTCAAATTATCCACTCTCATTCAGAGTGGGGTAATCGATGTACGAGTGTTTTTCTGGTTTTTCATAAAGATATATAACAACTGTTTTGCACACCTGAATACTATGTACTTCGAAACATTATCCTTGCATTTTATATTCATCTGAAACATTGTTTATCAACACGAGGGTTTATGTATATATCGCGATAAAGAGGCGCATGTATAAACAACCTATTGTACGTAAATACATTGTTGCCACCACTCGTGAGCCAAATAAAAAAGAGCAATGAAAAATAATCATAAGCGATAATATCAAAACATGGAATCTCAAACTGTCAACACGCGAAGAAAAGTATTAAATAACGCCGTTTGCGGAATATTAGTGGAATGTGGATATGAAACTTGTGACAAACAAGCGTTGGAGACCCTCACGGAAATGATTCAATCATGTAAATGTTTTTATTCATGACTGATTTTTTTAAACATTTTTCTAACCTATAAACTGGCAAAGTTTACTATGCTCTTAACCATTTCAATCGTAAACAAGACTAAAAATTATTGAATTGAGATAAATGTAAGGCTATGTCTAGTCGTTCAGAAGTCCTACAAATAACGTTATGTTATTAGTCCTAAAATATGTTATGGAAACGTTATATTGTTTTTGAATACTTCACCAAAACGGCACTTACTATAAATCTGGACGAATAACTTACGTTTATTTTTCTAAATAAAATTCATGCGAAAATAGATAATAATGTAACCAGACTAATAAAATAATAATAGTCCTGAATAATTATATATTTTCAAGTTCGTAATGTGGACGAATTGCCTACTGTTAAATATACAGTGATCGGATGACTAGACAGTGCGTAAATGTCATAGTTGACTTATTCAAAAGTTTGTAAAAGTTGACCTAATTGTATTTATTCACCCTTCTGCTAGACTTTGTTTCTATCTTAATTCTTTTTTTTTGTCACCTCCATTTTTGTCTGAGTGTACAATATTTGGCAAATTTCAGTTATAATCGAAGTCGGCGAATCTGCAAGAAACTTTTGCGAACTTTCTGGGCGAACGGAACCTCTTGTCGCTGACATTGTACTTGCGCTTGTTAACATGGGAATAAAACTGGATGGCCTTGATACCTATGGGAAAAGGCCTAATAAGACTATCCTTCCGCAACTTCAACAACAAACTCAATCCAAGCAACTCAATATTTTGCAAGCTGGTGTCAAGCAGGGTCATCCTTCTTACATTCCTAATTATCTACCACAGTTTCCAGATCCTCATGCTTATATTAGGACACCGGTACGTTAGTCAATGTTACTGCTCCATCTTATCATTATTATCATTCATCAATTAAAAGATTTCAGTAGAAAACAGCTATTTGCAATAAATTAAAAATAGAAATAATGATGCCATCATGCACATTAGAGTGTTGCAAAACAATCTCGATTGTTTTAACCCTGAACAAGTGTCATTGATATTTGATATAGGACTGATTCTTTGAGTACTTTCAAATTTATTCAAAATTTGAATATCTTGGGAAAAATTAAAAAAAAATATTACTTTTCTGTGAACAAAGCGATATCTTTATTAGCCAAAAGTTGCCAGTCTCTGGAAGAAGATATTTGTGAAAAAAATTCTATTCTGATCATACTATGCTTCGCTGAGGTTCAACCCCATTCAAATAGTTCATTAGTGGAATAATAAATAAGATATTCAAAAAATTAAAAAAAGAATCTATAATTTGTTCAAGTTACTCGAATTACACCATCTCGAAAAACTGACATGACTTTTCAGACCCATAAGCAACCAGTAACGGAATATGAAGCAATTAGAGAAAAAGCGGCAACACAGAAGCGAGACATTGAGCGAGCTTTGACCAGATTTATCGCGAAAACTGGTGAAACTCACAGTTTGTTTCTTACCGAGGACAACAGCATGTTTCCACGTAATTATTATTTATATTTATATCTAAAGTGACCTGTCGATAATTTAAACAATGGGACTAAATTAATTAAATCTTCAAATTTTCCATAGTCGTTGCGTGCAAGCCTCAATTCCCGTCGTATTTGTCAGCACTTCTGCCACAGGATCAGGTTTTCGAACCTGATCAAGAATTTCATTTCGAACCCAGTCCTGTCAAGAAGAAAAAAGAAACAAAGAAAAATCCCGAGGAAACCGAAGAATCAACAAGTATCAAAGTAAGCAGTGATGTGACCGCCGAACAAAACGAGGAAACTTTGACACAGCAAGATACAATTGATAATCCATATCTACGGCCTGGAAAAATTCCGAAAGCCAAGATACCGCAGAACTCAACAACATTGCTCAATCCCCAGGGTATGAGACGAGATGGCACTGATATAGATTTATAAAAAAAAAAATTTCATTTCATTTTTGGTTTACGTTACTGTACATATTTCTTTTCTATTCTTGAATATGGGCGTATCTAACATATTTACCGTCAAAGTTGAACTTTTTTTGCACTGTCTTCTTTAACTGTAAATACATTTTCCATGTGTGCTTCGGTCTTTGTAAAATCGAATGATTGAACTCACAAACTATCAGTAATAAAAAAAACCGATAGGATATTAGTTTTTTTTTCTTTCAAAACTCAAATGATAATATTTTGAAGATTTGCGTAACTTTATTGCATTGTTCTCGGACTTAGATTATCTATCGTTCAAAATTTGCGTCAAGAAGTGACCTCAAAGCTATTCGCTATGGGTTTTCAGAACTAGTAATTTTCTAGTGATTATAACCAAAATTCAAAAAAACATGGGAAGAACACAAAAATATTAAGAGATTTAATATAGCAGTGTCGTCCGTTGGTCATTCACTGTAAAGCTAAGACGACTAAGGTAATAAAGCTAAGAATAATCAATTTGAAAAAAACTAGAAAATTTATAGCTAGTAATATTTTTACGTATAATAATACTGAAAATTGGCCCTACTTTGAAATAACCAGGACACTGTATGTGGGGTGGAAATATATTTTTCTACGTTGGTGTAATGGTTCAGCTAATTGATTTTGTATGATTAGAAATCGGATAGAAAGAAAAACTAGCAAAATTTTAATGTTACTTTTCAAAAACACGTGATTTAACTGGAACTCATACTCTCATGACGATGTATTAAAAATAAGAGCTCAAGACACGAATGATAGAAACAATGAAAGTCGATCATCATATTTTGAGACAATGAAACAGAGGCTTATAGAATCTTGAATAACCTGTTTTATATATTTTTTTATTTACGTTCATCTGGACATCATTTATTTTTTCAAAGCTTATAACTGATCTGCAGCCTCAACTGACATAGTACTTAAACATTCGAGTTTCCTGACAAAAATTTCGTGAATTTTTATTATGTTAACTCATACGTTTGTGAGATCATTTTATAAGAATGTAACACATCAATCTTGACATCATCGAAAATGATGATATTGTACACAATGAGACGGAATACAAACATAGACAACCATCGATGTGAATCTCATCAAAGCCACTTGGAAGTTTCAAACGACTGCAAACCTTCTAACCGAAGGCGATTGAGCATGGGACGGTAAATATCGGGGGTGAACGGAAGTACCATTCCGCGCTGTTGAATCTCACCTGTTACGAAACAACATTATTTATAACCTTTGAGGATAAATTTTACAAGCAATTATATCAGATTTAATGGTAATGAAGTGAGACTCTATTACACAATTTACGAATTGTCATAAAAATACGAGAACGATAGTTTCCATTAGGAATTGAATAATAAATGACAGTATGGAATTTTGAAAATTCGAAAATCAAAAGAAGATTGTTTGAAATGGAAGCAAGCGGCTTACATTTCATGAGTATATGGATTATACGTACCATCGAGTATCATTTTTGTTCCCATCGCAGCTGGATATCCAACGGTCCGTGACATTGCTGAATGGCCGTTCGTATCACCATAGAGTACAAAATTGATTCCTTTTTCCTCTTGCCTGTCGTCAGGCCATAAAATTCCGACTTCGTGTCTCAAAATAATTAAGTCACGTTCGTGACTGTCATAAGCGAGTTTCTTTGATAAATAATGCGTCAATGTGTCAAGAGGCGTGTTCAATTTCAGAACAGGATCTTCGTTCAACAAACCAAGATCTTCGATCGCTTGTACGCGTTCCTCCGAATTCACTCGCTCAGCTAATTTGCGCTTCAGGTTTTCGTAAAATATGTCATCATTTATGAGGCCCAAGAGATGGCAAATTAATGTCCGCTGCAACCACGATGAAAATATTTCGTATTATATTTTTGAACCTTTCAAATTTTTCCTCACAATTTACATTTGCAAAATGGTTATGTATTAGTACATTACGATACGTGTGACTTAAGCTGCCTATTATTGCACGCCGTGGTATAATAGAGCAGCTTAAGGAGTTTGGGTACAGGCGATACAATGTTGCCATGCTAAACCATGCTAAAAGCATAAAAAATTTCAAAAAGTTCAGAATTTTATAAAATTTGGTGAACATATTCTTTAGTGCCAAATTTGACAATACAAATTTTTTAAGATTTTTCTTCTACACAGTTATCGAGTAATTGATCACTAAAGTTGACGTGTATAAGCATAGCGTTTCCATATATATAGGTATACATTCCGGGCATAAGAAATCTGCTTTAATGCGTAATTACTCGATAACTAAGTAGAAGAAAATTTTGAAAAAATTTGTGTTTTCGCACTTGATGTTGAAGAACATTATCACCAAATTTGATCAATTTCTTAATATTTAGACTTTTGTACCGAAACTCCTTAATTCACGAGTATCGTATACTATTCTATAGCATTTTACCACGCATTTTAGCGTGGTTTATAAACCCGCATTTTAGCCACGCTTTTGCGTGGCTAAAATGCGGGTTTAGGTCATGCGGTGCTATAAATATATTTACCCAAGTAATTTCTGGCCCTCTTGGATGGAGAATGGGATGAGGATCCGGATCAATGAGGCCTAGAAATTGTAAGCCTTGCATAGTATCAGCGAAGCCCTTGAATCTGAGGGTTCCTCTTAAAACCGTGGAAGCGTTCGTGATACCATACAATTCACGATAAACTGTACTGTCACGATTCGGGAAACCCTCGAGAGCGAATCCGGGAAGAAAGTCGAGACTCCGAACGTTTGACATCAAATCACCTCCGCCGTTGATATATACTTCCTATTGTAAAAGAAAAAGTAACCCGAATGAAATATCGCAATCATATGAAATTGTTCTAATGTTTTTTCGGCAAAAAAAAACTGACCTGTCCATTATGGAAATATTTTGCGGGTGATAGAGTATTGAGCAGAACGCCACGGGGCGACCAGTTGAATTTATATCGCAGAGGATTGTACGAACATTCAGGCGCCGGTAATCCACCGCACCAGGATACGAAAGACTTAATTTTACCACCAGCCTGACGAACATCTTCGAAACATTCAAGAGCAAGAAGGTGATCGATCCCAGGATCAAGACCCACCTCGTTCAGTATCGTTATACCGGCAGCCTCGGCTCTGTTTAAAAAAACAAATGTTCTCTTAAATAAGAAATGAAAATTCAAAAGCATATTGATTTTGGCGATTCTTTCAGACGATATTGAATCGATATTAACTACTCGGGCAAACAATGTAATTCCAAAGCCCTAATTTGTTCGGTATTTTCCTCGTTGGATCGCCTCGTTATGAGAATCCTAATTACAATTATTGTAACGTCATGAATGAATTACATGAGAACTCACTCAGCATGGAGAGATTTGATATCATCGTTCATGTAACTCGCGGTAACCAAATGAGTTTTAGTTTCAATACAAGTTTTGGCGACAACGTGGTGAAGCGCGTACGGGAGAAGCGATACTACAACGTCCGCCGAACTAACGATTTCCTTAAGAGTGTCGGGTCGTTCGATTACATTGAGAAATACCGGCTCAACTGCCGGATACTCGTTGGCTAGTGCGTCAGCTTCGTCTTTCAAGTGCGAACACACGGCTATCGCTATGTTTTTGTCCCTATTGAGGTATTCGACCAGAGGAGCGGATACGTAACCAGCCCCCAGTACGACCACCTGTTTCGTCAAACATAATTCCATGAAAAATAATTGAGCCTTTGGCAAATATTCACAATACTCACTTTTGCTAAAAAGCATGCCAAATTATTTTTTGAGCATTGTCATTGATGAAAAATGATACCGCGATTAATTTTAAGGAGGGAGAAGGTAAAAATTTCATTAAAAATTTTCTTTTTAAATCTGAAGAAAATTGAGAAGGGGAAGGTAGGAAAATCAAAATACGAAATAAGAAAGATGTTTCGGACCCACCCGACCATTCCGCACACACATCGAAAGACGTTTCAGACCCACCCAACCACTTCTACGTGATAAAGAAAAGGGTATGAGTTTGGAACAATGAATGCTGAAAGAATTAATGATTACAGTAGCTAAGAAATTTAAATTTCGCTTTAAAAACAAAATTGTGTTTTTTTTACCTTACCCATTCTTAAAATTCATCGTAATATAGTTTTTTATCGATATTACACGTTGCCGAAAATTTTGGGACTATTTTTCATTGATGACAATAGCGAAAAAACTGAAATTTCATTCGGATTTTTTCAAAATTTTTTTTTTTTTAGTTCCTATACTTTCCTCCTCCCCAAAATGAACCCCCATATCATTTTTTATTGATAATAACGTTGAAAAAAAATGTAGGACCACTTTCAGCAAAAGTGAATATTGTAATTAGATATCCAATCTTTTTTTAACAGAAACAAAAAAATGTGAATTCAAAATTTTTTTTTCTCTATTGCATCAATATTTAATTAAAGATGGACGGATCCATTTGAAAAGTAAGAACGTGGAAAATAATACGTTTTTGAATTACCTTCTTTGTCTGTGTTTCTCCATTCTCAGCTTTGTGCCTGCTGCGTGAATTGAGTGTTCGTAACTCACGTATGTATTCAAAATTTGGCGTCAATTCACCATTGGAAACTATAATAGCTCCATGCACAGCTGGGCTAAAATTGTGCTCGTCAAGTGGTTTTTTTGCGTCAGAGTGGATGATGTCGAGGGCGTAAGGAAATAACAAATCACCAAAAAAGTCTGTGGACTCTCTCGGCAATTGAGTTGGCATGTTGTCGATCGAGCATACCAATACTCCCGGCCCCTTGAAAGATTTCGTGTCTTTGTTACGATCAGCATCGTACAGACAGAACGGAGTGTCGATTGTCGTGCATTCATTCATGAATCTGATTGTAAACAAAATAAATGCTCGTTTATCACTGAGAATTTGTGCTCTTTTGATCGCCCAAAAGATTTCGTTACGAAAAATACTTTAACGAGAATAATACAAGCATTATTCCACAATTAATAAGCACTCGTCCAACTACCCCAATACTATTATGATTAAATGTATCAATAAGTCGAATTACTCAGTGCATGAAAAAACGTTTAAAAGAGCACGAAAACACGGTACCAGAAACCAGTCACATCGACCTCGGAGAAAAATCCTCAAACACTATCAATCTAATCGTTTCACAAAACATTGATTGTACTTTATAAGTTGAATGGGACGGAACTATTATATTTACGTGATATAAAGTGTAGTCTGATAAATTAAAAAATCTTGAAAACGTGAGCTCGAAGAACATTGAGATCGTTAAAAAAAGAAAAAAAAGCTGGAGTCGTTTGGACTTGGTGACTTCACAATAGTGACACAAATAAAAAAAAAAAATAATAGAATAAAAAAAAAACACATTTACTCAATGCTGCCTCCAGGATCAGCAGAAATGTCGCAAATAGCAAGCATCCGATGAGGCAAAGCTGGTGCACCGACGCTGATCGGTAACCACGGTGTGTTTGCTGGTCTCAGTAAGTATTTAGCGTCGGGTATCGTTAAGAGTTTTGGGGAATCGACCGCCCAGTATATTCCATTAATAATGACCGATGCATACGGAGCGATTTTTTTGCTGAATGTCGATATATAACGTTCCGGATGCTTGTCATATTCGTCAGGATCGAAACCGCCGCCTTCTTTTCTTTCTAGATGATGACGACGACGAACCTCACAGCTATAAATTTTGTTGGTATCTGGAATATTCGATAACGCGTATAACAATTAATGGAGTTTAATTATCGTGCGTAATTTTCTATCTATCAACGGAATCTTACATAATAAATGTGCAAAACGAAAGAGAAAAAAATTGTTAGGGGATACGTTTTGTTGGTGTTTGACAAGCATACGATGACACACTTGTTCAACTATAATAATGCTGCTTCGCGTCAAGACACCGCTTCTTCATATTTTCATATCATCAATGTTATAATTAGCTCATTCCAGAATTCAACAATTATTCCGTTATCTTCTTTGAGATAATTTTAATCTGAAGAAGAATTATGAACATGTGACGTATTTACGATCGCAGAGGAAGCAAAGAAATCATTTCACAGTTCTGTCGCGTCTGCAATCTCGGATTTTCTTCTTCGTGTGTATTTACCTACCAATGCATGGAGAAGAAAATCCCGAGATTGTATACGTCGTATCCTTAGGCGATTACACCGTTAAAAACGAATTTGAATTTGCCTTTTTGTATTTCCGGTGTTCGTTAGAAAAGTTGGGGAAAACCGTTTTTGTCTTTCGATGTTATCATCAGTAATGTTCCTAAAACTTTTCATCTTCAGTCTTGATCGAATATTTGTACACGTTAAGTGGCTATTCACAAACATTTCATCGGTCTTGTGAAGCTCCGAGCATGAAAATTCCATTTTAATCTTAACAATTGAAAGGTGCAGCAGAATTTTTCCGAAAGCCATTATCACCGAGAGATATTCGTTCCTCAATTGATTGAAGGAGATCGTCCGTTGCATATTTCTGAACCGGCTGTACAATTGTTTTTTCCTCGAGTAAACAGAGTCGGGTAATTATCATTGGAATCACAGTAAAATCTCAACCGGGGATAACGTAAACGAGATCAAATAAATTCGGCCTGTTGGAGCGAAGACCGTTATCTCTAGTTACGACACATGTTTGAGGAATAGCGAGGAAATTTCCGGCCCCGATAACAATATCGGACAAAAACATTTTCACCCTGGGTACCTATAACTCAATACTTAAAAAATTAATTAATTTTTGGAGATATCTGAACCCGCTCGTATCGAAAAACCATACAATAACAAGTGAATAACAAACATTCTCCGGCTGACGAGATGAGAAAACAAGACAACAAAAATATATACTGAGCACTCAACTTTCAACAAACAACGCGAGATTTATCTCACACAATGTACAAGTAAGACTTTATGTTAATCGTAAACAACATTTCTTCTCAGCTCTATTTCTGTATTTTTTATCAGAAATCGATAGCAGTGAGGAAAAAACTGAAAGTCTCGATAACGAGCGAATTGCGTTGTGGTGTGTTGCTTGTATACGTGAAAGAAAGAACTTTCGAAACACGTGGTTGCGGTCTTGAAAACATTTAGAAAATTTACTCTACGAGTAATTATACTTTCTTGTATATATTGTATGTAAAACACTGAATCTAATCTTCCGTATGCAATATTGAGAAAGTCGAATCCAATTCGATCCTGGAGGATGATTCGACGAGTAAATAGACGGAAAACATATCGAAAAAAAATGTAATCGACTTGCCACCGTGTTCCGCAACTTTTCTCAATGTTTCAGGTGTGACGTATTCGTGAGGAAGTTCTTGAAAGACTTCCTGTCCACCTTGGCTCACGTTACCACTGCCAGTGAAGACAAAAGTCAATGGTCCGATCGATTTGGGCATTGCTCCTAATGCGATTTCGTAGCCAACATCCCGGATGGCTTGTCTGGCTACCGCCGAATCTCGGTAATTGTGAGCCGGACCAATGTGCTGAAATTTGTTGTTCGTTTATACCACGAATTATATTTCCGATATACATTTACAGACACTTTTGAGTTAAAAAAAATGAAAAAAAAAAGGAAGAAACGAAGAATACCATAAACGGCGTGTGATGACCAAGTGCAAGAAGTCTCAGACCAAGACCATGCAAAATATTGACCATCCCAGCGACGCCGGCGTATTTTCCAAAAGCCACGACACGCTGACCATTGTTGTCCGTTAATTTCTCATAATCGAGCAAACGTATATTTTTCTCCAAAATAGCATCCAAGAGTGGCATATTAGTCTCCTGTGCCTTTATCGTATGAGAGAAAAAGCAGTAAGTTTTGTTCGGTATCAATTGATCAATGGGAACTTGTTTGACCCCGAAGATGACCGAAGCATCGCTAATGTCTTCCTGAAGCAATGCACCAGCGGCTAGATAGGACTGAGCCGGATATGCACGTCTGTTGCTTGGCTGTACGAGCACTTTGACGCCAGCTCGTACCAAACGTCGAACGTTCGCGGGTGCCAGTGGAGCTCGACGTTCCCATACCGATTGGTCTTCTCTCCTGATCGCTATTGTTTTTCCCTTCAAACTCTGAAATGTGAACGATTGCACAATCTCATATAAAATTAAGTATTTAACGTATAACAAAACCGGCCAGGTCCGCTCTATTGCATAAATCGCAAAAACATTGACGCAAAGATAATTTTAATTACTATCATAAGTTTGAAACGTAATAACTAAAAAATAGTATCACAAATTTCAACGTTTAAGATCAAAATGTACAATAAAATATTGTAATAAGTACTGTTAAAAAAATTGAAGAGTAATATTTCAAACGTCGTACAATCAAAATGATACGATCCACTATCTTTGAATCGCAATAATTGAATGTTTTTTAATACACATAGAAACTATAGAAAAAACAAAGAAAGAACAATTGTTATTGGGTCGATTTCAGGTCGAACAACAGAAAAAAAACTGAGTGGTCATATAATGAAAATGGTTCAACATCATACGTATAGATAGAATAAATGAAAGCTAAAAAATAACGCACACTATTGTTTCTCATAATTACATGAGATAATCCCGTTGGGAGGAAGAGCGCGGCATCGCGTCTCGAAGCGACGGATCCCAGGATCCGCATGACACGAATATTGTTGGAACAGTGAACACTTACTTTCCTGTCGAGTGAAAAACAATAACGGAAAAATATTTATACACTCGGCGTAATGAATAACGTAGTAAAAAAAAAACACTATCTTCGTAACTCAAAGATTGTAATAAAAATTTGGAGAACAAGTGCCTATGAGAGCAATGTTCGCGGTTTGCTGACGTTGCGCTTGCTCTCGGAACTCGGAGCAACTACACACACGTTTTGATACAGCAGCCGTGGTCGCAAGAAAATCACATGTCCGGCGCCCTGTAGTCTATCTTTATCTTCGTTTACTCTCCGTTCTATCATCATTCTGCTTCTCGGTCTCCGAGGTCATCACCGTATTTGAAACGAATTTACTGATAAAACATCCAAGGAAGCAACGTTTTTATCGCCTTCGTTCTCTCTTGCACTCTCCAACGGTTGGAGTAGCTGCTGACCTCTTCCCTTATCATGATGATGAGTCCTATCTCCGGAGACTACAGCAATCATCGAAACTCGCTGAAGTTCAAACATGTTATTTTTCTATTGTCCTTTTCTCCTAGGGCTCAAAAAAGTTGCCAAAAATCAAGTTCAATATTCAGTCTTTTGGTTGACAAAAGGTCTTCTGGTTAACAAGACGATTCAAAATGTTTTTTCGAAAGCATTGCTATTTGGACTGATACGATGTATTTCCGTATGAAATTTATATGTTCATCGGCACATTGGTCATATCATACAACGAGGAACGAATAAATAACATAATTCCGTTCGACTTAAATATACGTATTTACAAGCTCGGCTGAGCCTTTATCGATAGATACATCTTGTTCTTGAACGTTTGCTTTGTAGGATTGATCTTCTTCAGGATCTGGGTCATAACGTTAACGAGTTGCTCGGATGTCAAACCAGTTTTTTTCGATTTGAATTTTTGCAGTAACTCCGTTGTTGTCATAGGCTTCCTCATGAGATATCGCCGAACTGCGTCTTCGGTTATTCCAGATTCACTAAAAGAAAAAACAAATGTTTTTCCAGGAACGGTTATTGAATGGATAATTTTCGATTTTCCATTATTTTCATCGTGACTCGCCTCATCTTTACACTTGAGATGGAGCTCTTTTTAGATACTCTTAAACTTCTATTTGAGGTAACTATAGAACGTAAAGACTGAACGAAAATGTAGTAAATTTTCTCGAGAATATATATAATTTTTCTTCAATTTTCTTAATGAATTATTTTTAATTATAGTTTTTCTTTGTCCAAGCTAGATTTTTGGCAGCATACCGATTATTTCAATCAATATTAAATGGTTTCAGCCTGATGCATTAAACTGAAAATCTTTGTATTCTTCCTGCCCTATTCTTTTTTTTCATTAAATTTCATTTAAATCGTCGAAAAAATGGTTCAGTTCAGTTTTTGGTGAGAATAATAAAAATCGTTAATTTTTCGAAAGGCCGACATTGGCAAAGTTAAAATTCAGAAGACGAACCTGCTGCCTGGAATATAAGAAGTCGAAGGAACGAGATTGAAATTGTCGAGTTTGAGTTTTTTCGATTGCGAAAGATCCGGTGAGCTTGTTAGTTTTCTTTTATGCTGATCATTAACTGCTGCCGAGCCGGTTATAGGTGTCGGAGTCGCCGATCGTGAGCTGTGTGCACTGTTTGGCTTTCGATTGTTCTCTTTCTCTTTGGTAGCGATATCAGAATCCGAGCCTGAATCGCTCGAGAAATCACTCGACGAATCTTTGGTGGGGCTCGCTTTTTTCATGTCTTTCTTTTTTGATTGTTTTTTCTTCTTTTTCTTTTCCTTTGTTTTCTTATCAGCGTCTTTGGTGGATTTGTCATTTTCCTGGAAAACAACATTGGAGCGTTTCAAGATGAATACGAAACAAAAAACCGAAATAGAAACAGGTTTCAGTGATGTATATGTCAATATAAACGACGGGTATTGTGCTCACTTTATCATCTTTGTCCTTAGCCTCAGCGTCCGACGAACCGTCATCCTCGCCCTCTTTCTTTTCATTCTGTTCCTCATCGTCATCGTCCTCATCCGATGCGAGTAATTTTCTCAAAGCATCCTCCTCAGCGACGGATTTAACAGTACTATGCTGTTCATTTTCGGATTCCATATCCGTCGAATCGGAAATGTATTCACATTCCCGACCCTCTTCATCCCCGTCATCGCTCTCTTCGAAAGCTTCATCGTCCGACGCGTTCTTCTTTTTTTTCTTCTTTGCTGGAACATCTTTGAAGGAATGACAATACAAAAAATTATCAGAGACAGAACGGGTTCGCCGGTATCGGATCCTTACAAAATTACTAGTGGCAATACATTTAAGAAACAACAGAAAAAAAACTTACTTTTCCCTTTTTTCTTTTTCGTATTAATCTCTTCGTCTGAAGCTGCTGCTTTCTTTTTTTCTTTATCAGCATCGCTGTCGGAATCATCGTCATCATCATCGCTCTCCATCCACTCATCCATTTCCGAAATTTTCAATTCTTTTTCTTTTTTTGTCGGTTTCTTACCAGCTTTTCTACCAGCCTCTGCGAGCTCTCCATCGTCATCACCACCATCCTCATCGTTTCTCAATCGCTTACGACACATCAACGACCAATAATTCATTACTTGATTTCTTCGACTAAACTCTTGCTCTGCTTCTTCCGCGCTCAAAGCTTTATACCGCTGGATCACTTGAAAATTGTACCTGAAAGAAATCCACGCCGTTATCAATTTGACCGTGTTATCAGCATAATTCTTGGATGGATTCAACATTGAAAATCTAATGTTGATGTTAATAATCCAATATTAAATATTCAGAAAATAGAAATTCTTCTCTTTGGTCACTAATTGAGACAAAATAACAAAAGTTCTAACCTTCACACGAAAGGAGTAAATTAGAGACAAACTTACCACTCATGAAGAGGAAAAGCTTCGATAGCACCGTCTGGTGCATGAGTGAATACATAATAAGCTGCGTTCTCGCTAACTCCACCTTCTCTTGTGCCTTTAAATTTTTTTCCCGTCCGTCCACCAGCTTTCAGTATCCAAGGTTGATCCTCTGGTTTGTATTTCCTACTTGTAATTCCAAATTTCTTCCTTCGAGCTTCTTCTCTAGCATCTCTGCCGAATTCTGAGCCAGCACCAAATTTCGGCATTTCCTCTTCTACACCTCTGTACTCTTTCATGTTGTTTTCTCGCTCCATTTTCACTTGCGTCCACTCGGAAAAGTCCACTTTTAGAGTTGCATTGAAACGCATCACATTGTGCTTTTTGTCTGTGTTCCTAAAATAATACAGTGGATTACTTATTAAGTTTTTGCTAGACTTTTTTTATATTCCTTAAATTTTTTCATGCATGGGTATGGAATATTTTCTGTGGTAAAAAAGTCATCATTATTGAACATAGAATTGAACAATATTTCACAGTACTAAGTAAATATATGAAAAGCCAAAACAAACAGGCAGCTTGTATGAAATGTAGAGATAACATCTTTGTTTAAGATTTACTTCTTTGACAGTTAAAGTAAAAACCAAAGCACTTACAAATAGTAATGACGTCCCATCTTATTAAGGATAAGTTGTCATTGAACTTAAAGGAAGAGGTTTCAAGCGATCAATATGATTAATGGAATGTCAACAACTGTCGAATATGTCGATGAAAAGTGACTTGGCTATTCACCATTCTGAGGTTCAATTATTAACTAATGTAACATCAGAAAGGAGTATATCAAGATCCAAAGAGGCATAAAGAATTAATATTCGTATAAAATATTATTACTTGGGAACTCTGATGCTGAACTCCTGAACCGACGGCCCGACCTGAGGCTAAAAATTCAAACAAAAATTAGATTTCGTTTCTACGTGGTTTAGAAAACATTTCCGAAATAGCTGAATCCAAGTAAATGTTCATTGATACTTAAAAAATAAAGTTATTGATTGTTCATTATATTTTTTTTTCAATTTTACATGTGTGCGCTCTAACCTTAACGATTGATGAACTTGTCATTTTATAGAAATGTGCTTTTTTCACTAAAATAACTGCAGTTTTTTTGAAAAACCTGTTTATTTAAAAATATAGCGATCGTTATATGTTCAATTATACGGCTGTACACAAATTAACAGGCCATGTAAAATGCCCAAGGGATTAGAAGTGTATTGTCTGTTTTCGCGCAAGTGGCGAATCAATTTTTGTAATTCTTGTCTGCTTGATTTCTCATAGGGCATGAAACATGAAAAATGCCGCCGCGATGATCAGAAACGAAGTAACCGAAGTAAAAGCTGGAATCCGGACAAAAGCGCTCTTCTGATGGCCGTTTTCTCCGACGCGGTTCAAACGCAGTTTAATTTTTTTCATATAGCTTCGAGCGCTTCGAGATAGGAATAAATTGAGTTTAAACTTAGTTTAACGTTGGAGCATCTCTAGAACTATCCGACTGCAGTGATTTCGGCTAGTGACTTTCGGCCGACCGGAAATAGTGAAAACGCCATTTTCGGCCAATCTATACCCCTTACTACCAACAATGCATCCACTACTCCACAGTACAGTGATAAATATCGCAAGCGTGTTATTACCAGAGTGCACGGTGAATGAATAAAGGTTAATTAAGAACTGAAGTTCGATATAATCATTGCTTTCAGTAAATCGTGACTCGTGACGAAAGTTCATGGTTTCAGGATTTCGAGCGTTCACCGCTGTTCATCCCGGAATATATTTTTTCTTTTATTTTTTGTCGTCTATTGCGAAAAATTGAGTGATTCGTAAAAATAATACTGGGATAAAGGTGGAAGGAAAAAAATTATCTGATAGTGAGAGCAAGTGAATGTATGAATGTGACGCCAGACCGAAAGAGTTGAACCGCACAGTTGAACGAAGCGGCGAACAGTCAGAGGAGAGAAGGATAGATAGCAGGGGGAGGAGGAACCGCCATATTGGCAACTTGTGACTTTTTTTGTTTTTGGGGAGGACAGGGAGGTCCGTGATCCGTGAGTGAACAATCAAGTCAAGTACCAGCTACCAGCAGCTCGTACACTTTGTACGGTTACGAGGACCACGGGGACGAGTGAAAAAACGTGTAGCACACTGCGTATATGTGTTTAATAGTGGAGACGACAAAACGGAGCGAGAAGACTGGACGTGGTTCGATTATATTCCAATTAACCAAACTTATTGACCCAACGATCGATCATTCGGAGAAACGCAATGCCTTGGTCAACTTTTCTCCGGTTTTAGCAGCCACTAACTATTGCGAGAGTTAAGAGTCTAGAGGCCGAGTTTTGAAGTGTCATCATTGTATACACTGATCACCCAACCCTATTTTCATACCCTTATAAAATGGTTAGTTACTTTATTTACAATTAATCGCGTTGAATTCTCCACTAATGATCGTATAATTCCTCTTTTAAATTCACTTTTTTAATGCTTGAACTAATCTTCCAGAGCTTTTTTGGATTTGGTCAGTCCGCTGGACTTGAAATTGTCTTGGATGGAGCTAGTACCAGAAAGACTGCTGATATCAAATCTGAAGATGGCAAGAAAGAACCTCATCCGCTCTATTATGACGGTGAAACTGTCTCTGGGAAGGTACAACGACAATATTGCTAAACAATTTGTATAAGATTTTGTTTTACAAAAAATCATTATTGTTGCAATGCAATAAAGATCATTTTAGAGCCAAATCTTTCCGATAGAGATATTTTTTTAACCTAACAGAATTATATTATATGATTGCATATTTTTTTTTTTTTTCACTTTTTCCCAAGGAAAGTACTGTTCTGCTTTGTTGGAAATTACTCAAAAATAATACTTGTCGTATTAGAGGATTCATTATTGATTATTTAGCTCCAGCTGAAGCAATTGTTAACTTCAGAGATTGAGAATTTGTTCGAAATGAGATTTTATTCTGCTACTACTTTAAAACAAGACTCTAGAGTCACTTATTAGAAACATATTTGAATGTTAAAACCTTTACAACAGTTGTTTTCAGGAATAGGAGAGTGACTCTAGTATATTTCAAAAAGGTCTATTACTCGATATTTATTAAAAATCTAAAACTGCTGGATGTTGTGAATGAACTTTATAAAAATTATCAACTTCACAACATTCGTTATAAAAGCATGATCATGTTTCCACATAGTTTGACATAGCATAATAACGTGCATTCAGGGGCAAACAAATACGACGCTGAAGTTTGCAACGTTGGAGTTCAACGAAATGAACGAAAAAAACATTTATAATTAATTATTTTTTAATTTCACGAATTATTGATGTGGCTTGAAAAATTACGAATTGAAAATTCAGCACGAAACAAGATTGGAGATTTACTGGAATTATTTATGAGTTTTTTTTAGATCATTTCGTTGGACTACAACATTGGAAACTTCAGCATCATAAACAAATTTATTCCCCAATGATAGATATTTTGGTTTTTATTTGAAGAACACTGCGATAACTAATTTGCTGAAACTAATTTTCAGTATTCTAGTTTTTGGACCAAGCAATGCATTTCACTTTGATACTAAAATATGTGTATTGGAGAAATATGTTGTTTTTTTTTATTTCATAGATCAATATCAGCCTAAAAAAAGCAGGTAAATTGGAGCACCAAGGTGTAAAAGTGGAATTCATAGGCCAAATCGAGCTCTATTACGATCGTGGAAATCATCACGAATTCACAAGTCTGGTGAAGGAGCTTGCGAGACCTGGCGAGCTTACACACAACACTGTATATCCGTTCGAATTTGCAAATGTCGAAAAACCTTTCGAGAGTTACACAGGTTCGAACGTAAGACTACGATATTTCCTGCGTGTTACGATCGTCCGTCGTTTGAGCGATTTCGTTAAAGAACTCGAGCTCGTTGTTCATACTTTGAGTTCTTATCCAGACATGAATAATCCCATCAAAATGGAAGTTGGTATTGAGGACTGTCTTCATATCGAATTCGAGTATAACAAGAGCAAGTAAGTTTTTTTTTTTTTTTTAATTTTCCATGCACGTTTCTATAAATCAATTCTTTGAACCTAATCACTTACTTTCTCATCAGATACCACCTGAAAGACGTCATAGTTGGAAAAATATACTTTCTACTCGTTAGAATAAAGATCAAGCACATGGAAATTGCTATTATAAAGCGTGAAACAACAGGTTCTGGTAAGTAAAAGTTAATAAAAGCTTTTTGGATGTTTCTGAAGAGAACGGCAAAAGCTATAACTTGCTGGTGCACCACTATTATTTTCTTACTTAGTTTTTTATACATACATCTTTAGTTTTCCTTTTCCAAGTATATGAACAATTGTCGCGTAATAAATGCTGTCTCTATGATTTTCAATGAGTTATAATTTTGATATTGCAAGTCTGTGATTAGATCTATTGGCCAAAAAATAGAGAGAAATACGATTTTATTCCAATCATTTCATCAATCAATGGGTCGATAAGGATTTTTAGAAAAATTCGAAATTCGTTTAGCATTTTTTGACGAAAGAACGAAAAATTTTACCGATTCCACATTGCGCACGGTTTATGAAGAACAGAATAATTTTCAATTGCCAATTTAGACAAAAACCTTATTTCCTATAATAATTTGACTTCCACTTCCCATATTCTTTTGGATTGGCGTAGCTGGCTAATTTTCTTTGCGCAGTGCATGCGAAATTAAGGGACTATTTTCATAGTTACGTTTGGATGATTTTTTCGTGTTTGAGTTCAAATTAGGAAAAAAGGAACGCAACGCGAAGTACAATGTCAGAATACATATTTGCAGGTCCACACACGTTCACGGAGAACGAAACGATTGCGAAGTACGAGATTATGGACGGAGCGCCTGTAAGAGGAGAGTCAATACCAATAAGAGTTTTCCTCGCTGGTTATGATCTTGCTCCTACGATGCGTGACATAAATAAAAAATTCAGCGTAAGGTACTACTTGAATCTCGTACTGATGGATGAAGAGGATCGTCGGTATTTTAAACAACAGGTAATTATGTACCTTTCTCAACGCTTGCTCACATTTTCTTAATCTCTATAATTTCTTTCTATGCATGCTGATTTATATCCAGAACAATAGTGTTCAAACATACAATAGATGTTAAGGAAGATCATGCGTTACTTGTGATTCAAAAAGACAACTGAATTTTTTTACTCTTTTCATTATAAAAGAAACGAATAAAATTTATTCTCGCAATTATTAAAATTATGTGTAACTTATTTGTTGAGATTGATAAATGTTTAATATAATGATAGCGGTTTAAATACTTTCGTAGCAAAATCGTCAAGCAAAATATGACTACAGCTATTTTCTATTCATATGCGTATGCATATTTTAAACCAGCTGGCTCATGGTATTATCAAACTATCCACTGTATATGTCATTATTACTCGTTAACCTCAAATAAGTGTTTTTCTTTTTCCATTCCCAAGTCATTTTCACCGGTAACAAGACATCATTGATATTTGAAAACATTATATTTTATTATTTTCGTTTTTGGCTCTTCAAAGTTGGAAGGGTCCTATTTCATTAAATCCCCAAATCGTTGCATAGGAAGTGTGCCTACCACAAGAGCCTATTTACAATAGGGTGATGCAAAAAAAATCGATATTTTTTTTTCTCGTAGCTCCAACGGAAATCGTTGGTACATAAAAAAAAAGTAATTTTCCCAAAATTTCAGATGAAAAAAAAATTTTAGAGGGTGTTCAAGCCACTTTTCGATATTTTTCAGTTTTTTTTCTCAAAAATCGCGAAGCAAAAATTTTTTTTTGTTCTCATAGCAGAAAGTGTTAGTGCTCCATGGAATTATAAATCTATTGAAATTTTTCCATTCTCAGAAAATATTTCAAGACTACCTCGCATAATTTATTTCTTCTTTTCTGTATATTTAGCTATAAATTATGAGATTTAAAAACGTGCAGCTACAAATAACTATTCTTGTCGTCCTTCCAAACCAAAAGAAGGGGTGAAAGTATTTTACAAAAACAGTTTTTCAAAATTTTGTCGGATTGAAATTCTCTACTTCAAAGTCTGGTATTTCACCGCAGAAGACGTTGTAATTTGCGAATTTTCTAGTTTTCCCATTGGTTATGAAAATTAGTAAAATATTTTGACTGAATTTTAACGAAAAAGAAATGTAGGCTTATGAATGTAAAATCGCAAAAATTTTTAGTTCTCAACTGTTTTTTTTACAATCAAAAACTATGTGAGTTTATCTTAGGCAACTTTAGCTCAGGAAGGCAACTTTGTACAATAGACCTAGTATTTCGATCTTCTTAATTCAAATTTTTTTTTTTAATCTGCAAAAATTACAAGACCGATTTTGGAAGTTTAATAAAAAATATTTGTGGGTTTGCGTCCGTTAGTCTCCGTTTTTTTCTAACAGAATTCGGTCCTATTTTACTAATTAATCAACTTGATTAATTACTAAATTACTAAATAATTTTACTAATTTTTATAACGCATAAGAAAACTTGAAAATTCCAAAATTTTATCGTTTTTTGCGGTGAAATATGAGATCTCGAAATAAAGAATTTGTATTTGGCAAAACACAGCTTTATTTGGCACGTTGTCATTTTTGTATGACGTCCTAGCAAATTTTCGTGCACAATAAAATTTATCTCTATGAAAAATATTTTTGTAAAGTACATTCACCTTTTCTTTTGGATGAACGACAAAAACTGCCATCTGTAGCCACGCATTTTTTAATCTCATAATTTATAGCTAAATATACAGAAAAAAAGAAATAAATTACGCAAGATAGGCTTAAAATTTTTTTGAGAATAACAAAATTCCATTAGATTTATCAGTTCATGAAAGACCAACATTTTCTGATATGAGAGCAAAAAAAAATTTTGCTGCGCGATTTTTGTGAAAAAAAAAACAGGAAAATATCGAAAAGTGGCTTGAGCACTATCTGAAAATTTTTCTAAAAATCTGAATTTTTGGGAAAATGACTTTGTTTTATGTACTCATGATTTCCGTTGGAGCTTCAAGAAAAAAAATATCGATTTTTTTTGCATCACCCTAATGTACAAGGCTTCAAAAAATGTGATTTCCTTTCATTTTTTTCTCGACAACTAGACGGTAGATCCTATAATAATTCCGGGAATAGATGCACGGTGTATATTTCTAGCATATTTCCAAATTTCATCTGTTAAAGTTGGAATTTTCGATTTCCATTAGATTCGCACGAATTTCCTTAACGTATGATATATTTACATTATTTGTTTACTCATCTAAAAAAATATTTTTGCCTATTAGGAAATAACGCTGTGGAGAAAAGGCGAAAAAAGCAGAAAATCACAATCGGCCTCGCCTCATTTGCCATCTCATTTGGTATCGGCTGAAACTGGATTCCCTCAGGGTGCGGCGCAGAACGGACCACCCTCCGGGCCTGCCGAGACTGAGAATTCAGTGAGCGGAGCTGAGGGTGATCAAACGGGACCGAATTCGGACGAGACACCGGCTCCCATAGAAGGAATGACGCGCGAAGAGGGTGATGGTGAGGGTGAAAAGGAAGCAAATCCCGAGAGTAATAATTGAGTTTCATTGGGAAATTCCCTTATTTCTATATCGCTCTCAATTTCGCACCAAATGTTCGAGAAGGAAGTTGCGATTTGCCGAACAAGTGCTCCCTCGCGGTATCTGTCCGCGAGAATTTCGAAAGCCCTGTACTCACGAGAGTCTAAAACGTTTGAGCAATATAAGCGCTTGTTGTGGTACAGTGTTAATGTGATGGACAATATCACGAATAATAAGAAGGAGAAAGAGAAGAAGATGAGTAGGAAAAAAAATGAAAAGGATAAAGTTCGAGTCCGAATGCGATGATGAAAAATCGTTGTGTAACTTTAGCCATCGGCAAAAATTTGTAAATATTTTCGTTACGCATAATGAGACGAACCGAAGGAATAACTCGGTGGTGCGCGCGGTTGGGACGGCGAATGATGCACGTAGATCTTTTTTGTTTTTTTTTTACAAATAAAATTATCATTAAAAAACGAATCAAAAATTGCTTCGTTCAAACTGAATAAATGTGTTATATTGAGCATCGGCTTACTAGATCGAAAACGATAGCGAATGAGATTAGGAAAAAAAATGGGGAAAATCAAAGGATTTTTTCCCGATGGCTGTTTTTTGCAAAAGGACATCTAGGCGAGATGTCCATTGTTTGTAGATTAGGCAATCGAGATGAAAAGATTAAAGAAAACGAACGAACGAGCGGACCAAAAAAAATGAATCGGACCTATTTTTCACACCACAAAGAACGTAAGAATTTTTATACTCGGAGCAATAATTAACTAATGCTATTTGTATAATACGCTCATAGGGACTTTGATAAGCGTGGTCTGATTTTAAGATAAGGAAGAAAAACGCCTATCTTTCTCGTTCTTTTGTACTATTATAACGTATAGAGAAGTGATTTACCAGATATCCTCTCTACTTGATAATAGTACAATAATGTTCGTCCGGTTCGATGCCTTTAAAATAAATCATGTTGACTATTAGTAGTCGCCTGCTATTGTTAAAATTTATTTGTGAATTAAAAACAGTCTAAAGAAAAGAGGGGATAATATTTAAAATAAATTGTTTATTTCACGTTACAAAAACAGAAAAAAATTGGCTGATGAGAAAAAATTTCAGGTTCAAGCCTAAAGCGAAAATCATGTTGGATTCACATTCGCCGAAAATGATATAAAAATCGAATTTAGAATGTCCCTTCGCGCGTCGCCGCCGCTCGAGGTCAAAATCAAGAAACCAACAATATATAATAACCGATCGCGAATGTTGGTCGCAAAATTTTCACGATTCTACTTTAGAGCAACAGTGAAAAAAAAAAAAATATATCGAAATATCAGACAAATTATACTGGGAAAGGCGCGCGAAAGAAAAACAATTTATTTTACATGTCAAATATTGTATATACATATACATATGTCGTGTGCGATATGCAATTTGTTGTATATTTTAGTCTCATAATTATTATTACATTAAAAAACAGATATACATAATATACAAAAAAAATAATGAAACATGTTTTTTCATCAGCCTTTTTCTTAACAGCGACAATTGCAAATGAATTTGTGAAAATGCTAGTTGCGTACTTTTTTATTTTCAGCAATGAGCAATAAAATTGTGACATTGAAAGTTAATCGGAAAAATGAGATTGCTCGGATCACTGTTGAAAGAGCAGCAATCGCCATTATTTAATACAGATGCAAAGCTTCCAATAAAAAACGAATAAATACTGGAACTATCTTGTTCGTGCTCTAGATATGGTTGGGCCTATAATTTTTTTAAATATCTTTTGAATATTGGGGCGCACTTCTCCATTTTATTCAAATGTGTTTTGACCAGTGGTGCCAACTGATGTATTATGAAAACTTTCAACATACAAGAAGAAGACGACATGACATTACCCACTGAATGATACGAATACTGAAACTATATACTGATACTCGTTTTTTCAACCCCGGCTAAAGAAGCCATTTCGGGTGGTGAACCTCTCGGGATTCGCCTTCCGGCCTCTGATTTTTTTCCCTTGGCAAGAAGAAAACATTGGCCGTGTTCCGATATTGACTGTGAGTACTGGGAGTACGTGCTTTAATATAGGGCTTACAGTACTCGCAGTCAATATCGAAACACGGCCATAGTCTTCAAGCTAGTCTTTTTCGTAAAAACCTCTCTGAATCTCCTTCCCACAGTTGTGGACATTACTCTGAAGTTCTGAAGACTTAAATCACATTGTGGCGGATTTGCCACCATCATCGCAAGGACCAACGAGGCCAACCGAGCATCAGCGCCAACGGCGAAAGCAAACATTAATTCCGCGCTTGGAATAAGAAAACCGTTTTAACGGGTGTAAGCGACCTCTAGTTCCCCCTACACATGTCGCGGAACAATTGGCGAGATACAACGTGTGCGCGTCCACCCGCTTCAGTACCAAAAATCGAATCCCTCGTAAAGAGTGTTTTCTGTGATAAAAATAATAAATATTGCCTCAATATTGTTCATCCGGTTGTTTATGATTATTACAAACCCATTAACCCACAACATCTTCTGGGCTTGTCCCCGTTTTGAACATTAATGTCAACCTCTTTTGAAAGCACTCATGACTCAAAAAATCTTTCCTCCTTATAACGTCGAATCTTTAATCGTCTATCCATCAGCTAAACTTCTCATTCATGTTCTTCATTTTCTAAAAACCATTAATATCAATATCTAATTATATACTCTGTATTTCTACACCTCTATTTCCAATTCAAGTTTCGTGCGCTACTACTCAAACATGGGCATATATCCTAGCAGAGAACATAGATTTACATGGAACAATAACAGGCCATATGGGCGCACCTTGGCTGGGGTCCGCTTAGTACTGACCCCGGCCACCGTGGCGCTGTTCAATATACGTGAGCGCGGCGAGCGCGCATACACTGACGCTGGGGTCATAGCGCGCGCTTTCTCACACCCAAGCGTGACAGCAAAGACCGGAGAGCCCAGATTCAGTATTTCAGTACCCAACGAAACTACAACAACAACAACAACAACAACAACAACAACAACAACAACAACACAGTTTTCAACTTAAACGTTTTACACCGAAATGGACAGAAATAGTAACTACGAGTGAACCGAGTAAACGAAAATGTGAGCTTTCCGATGAAACTGCATGCAAGTAGGCAGTACAGTCAAAATAAATATAGTCGACTATGGCACTATCTCTGGAAAATAGCACTTTAACATGCAGCGTGGTTCTTGAATGGTTAGACGGAAATGGTTCAATTTCACGAAAAGCCACTTATCGTACTGCAATTTTACGATTGTTAAGAAATGACCTGCGTCAAATAGTACTCGAGGTGTGCGTAGAAAAAGCTAAGGTAGCTACAAAATTACGCCTCAAAGGTATTTCTGTATTCAATCGTTACATGAATGAGGGTAAAGCAACAATAAAGTTTCCAGATGATAAATGCACAATATTTTTATCAAACGCTCCTACTGTTCAGCTTGTAAGTTTTCTTAAAATGATTTTTGTCAAAATGACTGGACAAACAAAGGATATGCAAGGAGAAAACGTATTACATAATAAACTATTGTCGGACAAAAGAGGGGGCTTGAGCATAACAGAAAACATAAGTCCTGCTACAAATGCAGAATTAGCAATAGCTAGAGAGAAGGCACTCAAAAAATCAAGAGCGACGACAACCTCACCTTCCCCAAATAGCGTGAGGAAAAGAAAACTGAATATTACACCTGCAAAGAGATTGTATTCCAATGCATTTACCGGAACTATGAGTGAAGAGCAGAAAAGAATTTTGGATACCGTTTTGAAAGGTCACAATATTTTTTTCACTGGTAGCGCGGGTACCGGCAAGTCTTTTTTATTGAAGCGCATAATAGCAGGTTTACCACCGGATGTTACTGTAACGACTGCAAGTACTGGAGTTGCTGCTTGTCATATAGGTGGAGTGACACTTCACCAGTTTGCTGGAATTGGACTTGGCAGTGCAACTTTAGATCGTTGTTACGAATTGGCTTCTAAGCCAGCAGTTGCATCTGTCTGGCGCAAAACAAAACACCTTGTCATAGACGAAATTTCCATGGTTGATGGTGATTTTTTTGATAAAATGGAAGCTGTGGCAAGGCACATAAGGAAAAACGATAAACCTTTTGGAGGTATACAGCTTATTCTGTGTGGTGACTTTTTTCAATTGCCACCGGTCTCTAAAAGTGAGAAGAAAACGAAGTTTTGCTTTCAAAGCATGGCATGGAAGGAATGCATCAAGTATAATTTTGAATTAAACACAGTGTACAGACAGGAAGATCCAAAATTTGTTGACTTATTGAATCGAATTAGAGTTGGATATGTTACAGAAGAAATTGCTTGTACTCTGAGAGCTACTTCCAGCCAAAAGATTGAGAAGAATGGAATTTTAGCTACAAGGCTTTGTTCTCATATTTGCGAAGCGGATGAGATAAATTCTTCCCAGCTGGATAAACTCGCAGGTGAGGAAAAAATTTTCATCGCCCAGGACTCTGATGAAAATATGACAAAAATATTGGAACAGCAGCTACCGGTTCCCCATAAATTGACATTGAAAGTGGGAGCACAAGTTATGCTCTTGAAAAATATAAACATTAATAGTGGTCTCGTTAATGGAGCTCGTGGCATTATTGTCAAGTTTGTTGGTGATACACCGGTCGTACAGTTCCGATCGGGAAAAGAGTATCATGCCACCCTGGAGAAATGGACAATCAAAAGAATGGGTAATAGTTTTGTTCACAGGAAGCAAATACCTTTAAAACTTGCTTGGGCATTTTCGATTCACAAGAGTCAAGGTTTGACTCTCGATTGTGTAGAAATGAGTTTGGGACGAGTTTTTGATGCGGGCCAAGCATACGTGGCACTCTCACGCGCTCAAAGCTTAGATTCACTGAGAGTCCTGGATTTCAATACTGAACAAATATGGGCAGACCGGAACGTATTAGAATTTTACAAAAGATTTCGTCGTAATCTCCAAGAGATAAAACTTATACCACTTGGAAAAAAATTCAAGCTCACAGCACAAAACAATCCAACGACCACTCCCAATAGAAAATGAAATTGGTAGATAATAAAAAATACTCCATAAATTGATCAGTTGAATTAATAATCTTTTAGAAAATAATGATTTCCACTATTCGTTGGATAAAATAAAGCTAACTTCTTTGCTATGGGAAATGTTTTATTGCGAGCTTCCCTTCATTTCTTCCCTTACATCCCCTAAATCCCTTCAAATATGTCTCTTTTATATTGTCCAACCTGGGTTTTTCAAAGAAAACATGAATTTTGTAAAAAAATAGAGACAAGTACATTTATACCCTTTGTGTAATCACCTGTAAAATCATGGAAATGAATGGTTTTAAAACTTTTAATTGAAGAAACAAATCGTTGTCAGATAAATGCAGAAATTACCAAGCACATCGAATTACGAACAAGAAAAATTAGACTCAAAAAATTATGACGATAGAAAATACAAACACAAAATAATACGAAAAAAAATTGCGACCAAAAAAATTTATATATCAAAAAATTGAAACAAAAAAAATTTAGCGGTTGTACTTGGCGTTTTATTCAATGTATCGAATCTATGCGGTACAGTTAAATTAATAATATGAGCTAGAAAAAATAATTCACCAAATTTTTTTTTAAATCTTTGTAATCTTAATTTTTTTGTCGCAATTTGTTTTTTCTATCGTAATTATTTTTGTTCGTAATTCGATGTGCTTGGCAAAATTTCTGCATTTATTTGACAACGATTTGTTTCTTCAATTAAAAATTTGAAAACCATTGATTTCCATTATTTTACAGGTGATTATCCAAAGGGCATAAATGTACTTGTCTCTAGTTTTCTTTACAGCATTCATTCTGTTTTTTAGGTTTATTTGGTCATTTTTTGTGAACTCTCAGTTTGAAATTTTATGGAATATATTGAAAAATTGAAACAATAAATCATTGTTGAGTATTTTTTATGAAAGGGATCACAAAATTTTGCATTTCACCAATGCAAATTTTTTAAATAATTGGTTCTTTTCAAATATGATTATCACTGCAGGATCACCGTGCAGAACGAATAAACGAAAACTGATTTCCTCATTCACTTTGCAAACCTCATAAAATGTGAACGAAAATTCTCAAACCTCGCACCGAAAATTTAAAAAAAATTCAAATACATTACAACCCTACAGTACCCGAAGATCTTGTTGGAAAACATTTTGAAAACCGATGTCCCATCCTTCTAATTTGATTCTGATAGACAAATAATTCAATGAATTGAAAAAGTTTCTATGTAACACGGAAAGTCTTTCCGCTGACCTTCTTCGATTTTTATGAAACTTAAATATGTTATTCTTCATCAAAATCTAAGAGACACGTATTTTTTTTTATCGGCGGAAAAACGTTTCTATGGATAATTACCTTAATGATAAACGATGAAAAATGCAACTGGTTTCACATGGGGCGGGGGCATAGGAAAAATTTTATAAGGGTTAAAATTCACAAAATCGATATAATAAAAAAACTATTGCACCTATCTTGATGAATTCAATCGCATTTTGAAGAGACCAAAAAAATGGTTACGAGTTTTTGCATTTTTTTCGTAAATCAAATTAAGGAGGTGAATTACCTCTATATATGATTACATTAAATCTCAATAAATTTGCAGTGATTTTTTTTCGAATTTCTTCTCCTCGTGATATGTTTTTTCTTTAAATTTTCAATATCCACATCTCAAACGATGAATAGACTTTTCTCGAAATTACATTTTCATAACTGATGAAAGTGATGGAACAAAAAGTAGGCGTCCAATCTTAATTTCATCTAGAGTCGCGGCAGCGTTTCCAGAGTGACAGCGTTTCCAATTGTTTTCGAAAATTTTCAAAATTTGTTTCTTTAATAATTCGATTAAATGTATTGTTAGTGGATTAGTATTACAGCATATCTTATTAACCATTTAACGTCCAAAAGACACCTTTCGCTTGTGCCATTTTCTACGTGATTATTCACTATGAAAACGTCATCGAAAAAATTCGCCAGCTTCCTTGTCGACTAGTTTCGAGGGCGCTCTTTTCAATGGTGCCATTTAAATTTGGCTAAAACCCCTTTTTTAAAATTATTTTTGTGCAAAATAAAGCAAAAAAGTCGCAATTTTCGAGATCCGTTTTTTTTTTCAATCCACGATTCGGAAGCCATATCATATTATTTTCCAATAATAAAGGGCATAAATCGTGTCCTCGATATTTTTACTTTCGAAATGTGTACTTGGTTTTTTCCCCCCTAGGCTTACCATTGCAAATAAACGGTAAAATAGCTGAACTAAAATGTTTAATTTTTAGGGCATATAAATTTTGTGATGAGATGAGTTTCTTGAAGTTTATATATAAATCGTATATTGTGTCCTAGGTTTTTCGGGTCGCTGATTACGAATTTGCAATTAGTTTTGCAAAATTAATTTGTTTAAATAATTTATTTAAACAAATTAGTCAAAAATCGAAAATTTGCAAATTTCTTTTCAGAATTGTGATCTACGCGAAAAAATACGTAAGACAAACATCTGTATAATTTGTTTAAAAAAATTTTTAACAAATTATGACGAAATATTGGATTTTTTCAAAATCGTTTTTCACAATCAATAAATCGTCAATAATATGTTGCCACTATTTGTATGAACAAATTGTTCGAATTGTTTAAACAAATTATAGTCAAAAATCGAAAATTTGCTAATTTTTTTTTCAGAATCGTGATCTACGCTGAAAAATACGTAAGACAAATTTCTTTATAATTTGTTTAAACAAATTAAGACGAAGTATCGGTTTTTTTCAAAATCGTTTTTCACAATTATTAAACCATTAATAATAAATAGAAGATAAGAAAAAATAGAGATGATTCTTTGAAAAATACCTGTGAAAATTTGTCATCATGGAAATTTGCATCTATCAGTTGATAATTTTGCAAAACTATCATTTTAAATATTTTTTCACGTTAATAAGATATGCTTGAATACATATCTACTAACAATAATGTTAACTGGTACGTTGAATTTGGTCTAAAAGCGTTTTGAAAATTTAGCACTCATTTGACTAGCATGCAGTACAGGAGTTACCTTGCAGTATTCCTTGACTTGTGGTTTAGGGCGGGTTGTTCCAACTTCTAGGTAAGCCTAACCTAGAAGTTGGAACAACCTCTGCCCTTAATCATTTATCGGTAGTACCCTTCACGCTACAATACCACACGAAGCCATGAAGCGTGGAAGTCGCAAACCTTCACTGAGTTAGCCCCCTTAAATTGAAATATTGTTATTTTTTGTTTAAAGCAAATTATTTGAGGGTCATACAGTGGTTAATGGTAACGTAATTAGATTTTTCAGTGGTCAACCAGTTTTTCAAAAAAATAAATTTCAAAACTCAACTTCTGTGTTAGCCCCCTCAAGTCGATTTTATTAAATTTTTTTTTCAGATTTTTTGGTTATTGTACAAAAACTTGAGCAATGTGTCTATCTTTAGGACGAGCCTCTCTGGTACCAATACATATACATATGGTTTAATATTTTTCCAACTAGTCATTTCATTTGAGGAAGGACAGGCTATTTAAGCTTTTAAAAACCCTAATGATACGTTTAATAGCATATAAAGATAAGTTGCATAAGCCGATATGCTTTTAGGGTGGTCCTTATTTGGGGTTGAAATTTTTTTCTCAAATTCCCTCCTGGTTCGATTTCAAATTACTAAAAAAGACACTACGAAAAAGCTGTGGTCAGTAGGATGATGGAAAAGGGTGCCGACAGCCCGGTCACTGTTTCTACTTCAGTTAAATTTGTGTTTGCTTTATCTTTGCAAAAAAAAAATACAAAAAGTTTTTTTCAAAAATGTTCACGTTTTTCACGATTGAATCGGCCATATTTTTTTTTCTTTATGTCTAATTAGAATTTTGAGCCAGTATTCTGAAAGAGCATAAAATTCTACGTCGATATATCTGAAAACAACATTTTTTCAACGCCCATAACATAAAATATAATCGCGTTGAAAGTTTATTTAAAAATTGGGACGCTTGGACGTTAATGGGTTAATGGCACGATCAGTTTTATCTCAAGATTACTGAGATAGCGCATGGCTCCGTCCATTACAGACTGCAGTCGGCCGCTCAGAAGTACAGAACTTTGTGATTTTTTTCTTCAAAAATAAGCTCCAAATTGATTAAAAATTTTATAGAGACATAGTTCCAATGTTTGACTATGCACTGTAAAAATTTGAAATTTTTTTTTATAAGACGTGATTTGCTTCTAAACAACCTTAATCGTCAGATGATTTTTTATTCTTTGCTCTTGAATTTCAATAATAGACAACTTTTCTATCGTTTTTCTATTTGTGAAGAAAATTATATTTTCTAAATTTCTAGATCATTACTTCCTCTGATATTTTCTTCATGACCTGGAGGAAAAACGGTTCAATTGCATACTATTACTGAATTTATCGATCTGTCGTTTCCGGGATCTATTGCTCAATAATAGTCTTTTTTTATGGTCGATGAACCTCAAGAGTACGTATTTGCTCTGCTTTGCTGTTTGAACACCGAACAAAAATGATCAACCATTGAAGATCTATTGTATCAGATGTATGGACTGTGCGGAATAATTATGAAAAATTCAAATAAAGCGACTAAACGTTTTTTTTCACTCCTACTTTATTATTCGAGGTTAATTATTATGTACAGAATAATTATATTTGAGATATCCTGATGATATTTTACAGAGCCCTGTCACGATTATCAACATTCCTATAAATGTATTCTGGATACATTCAAAACCTGCGTGCTAAGTGAATAATAGAACTAAACATAAGTTCTTTAGTGTTGTTCTGCCCCTTGGTTTATCAAAATTTTTCCAACATTTCCGCAGACGAATATTTGCGCGTTGTAATTTCCATCATTGCTTTCATTCAAATGCTTCATAGTAAAGCGTAAATTTAATTAAATTCTTTCTTTTTATGCACGATTAATTTTACGAAGTTGAATAGAAAAAAAAATAATAATAAGACCAACTACTTATGAGATCAAAAAGTTATAAAATATCATTTTCGGGGGACAGGCAGAGAAAAGAGAAATTACTTAAAAACTACTTGTAGATAGGCGAATAATCACGAGTTTTGTAAAACGGCGGTATAGCTGTCTTGCGCGAGAAATAATAATAATATTATTAATAATAATAACAACAACATTCTTTTCGATAAGATCTCTCAGCGATAAATTGGTTCACATTTTAGCCGGATTGGTATAAAATTCATTATTAATTTCTAAAACAATTTGCTTTCGATCCTAATGTGCTTCTTGATGTCCTGAGGTCGTTTATTTTTTTTTACTGTTTCTTTTTGAACCAACTACAAAATCGATCGATGGAACTTTAAGAAAATGAAGTATTCGGGAATCGGAGTTTTCTCTCGCGATGTGATCACGCGAACTTTCGCAAGTCATTAACTGTGCATATGTGTACGTACATACATACATGACGCGCGCGCGCGCGTGTGTGTACACCGTGTATAATTCTACTCGATTCAATCTAATGATTTTGGGTTCTACGTTCACCGATGAGATTTTCAAGTTTTCGTGCAAGAAATGGTGTGTTAAGCGTTTTCTTTACAGGAGAGGGTCCCCCGTCGTTGGATGGATCTATGTCCATTTCGTCGGATAGCAGTCTCTTGCCAACAGCTTTACGAGCATCGACGGATATCATCATTCGATTGATGGCTTCGAGATCCTGCATTAAATGAAAGAAACGAGATGAACATTAAAAAACAATGTTTTTGGACTCAAGAATTGTGAAAATTTATCGGAAGGTATAAAGACATTATTATGAATTGAAAAAAAAAATTAAACTAGTGACGAATAAGAACACGATGACGATTAAAAAATATATTTTTTAAGATTGCATGAAGAAGAATTAGGAAAATTGTTAATATTTATTACCTTGGCAGGGCTGCGGCTGAAGCAATAAGTGAGCTGAGGTGCGACCGAGGCTGTAATTGCCTTTGGATCAAGCGTTCGTGTCATGACGCTACTCGTGACGCGTCTAACGGGGGAATTGATGGTCGGTTGACTTCTCGGTAAAGGACTTAATGTGAGACTGGTTACTGATCCACAACGCGAGAGTCCAAGTCTGTTGGCAACTTCTTTGACGACCGGTACATAAACTTCATTGTAAAATTTGATGAGATCACCGCGTCTTTCGTCTCCAAAATTCTGTTCCGTTCCGGCCATGTTTGAAGGCGTTGGCGGTGCGACGGTGGCACTGTTATTACCGCCATTCCCGTTTGCATTTGAATCGGTCGTTTGCGAAGGTGGATCTGTACTGTTTTTCGGAGTTTTGCCAATAAATACCGATCGATAAATGTGAGATTCTGCTTGTGGTTGAAATCTGTAATATCTCATAATCTCTGTAAAGGTATTGCGTTCGATATCAGCTAATTTGCATATGACGTATATTGCACACATGAGAATTTGATCGAGATGACGATCTTTCATCAATTCTGTTCGATCTTTTATCGAATATTCAAATATTGTCCATATCTTTTTCTTCAAATCGGTCTCAGTTATAACGAGAGAATTGCAAAGATTTTGCATTCTGACAAATCCGAGCATGTAGAATTTGCGGAAAAACAATGCCGGTGAGCCCGTTTTACGTGGCCTCATTCCTTCACGATTACCCGCTTGGGAAGAATTTGCTGGTGAATGGGACGATGCGGGTGTCACGTTACTGGAGTTACGACTCGTATTTGATTGATCCGGAAACGCCACGAGAATCCGCGTTGATCCGTCTACCGACATAACTTTTGGTGAACATTTCTCTTTGAGGATGCTCTGACCACTGCTACGATTGTCATTGAAAAGACTCTTTTTGATCGATCCGGAAGCCGCGGGTGGCGATTGAAATCTGTATCAAATAAGAAGCCATTAATTTTTCTTAGTTTTTTCAAATTTATTTAAATTTCATATTTAAAAGTTAAACTTGATTTTTACTTTCGTATATATGAGCGGTATTTAATGTTAAAGGGTTTGTAAAAGTTTATTATAAAACAATTAAAACGAACGGTTTTATTTAGTAAGTGAGCAGATTAAAAATACCTCTCAGAAGCTGACGATATGGGGCTTTGCTGAACGTCTTGAATTGCGCCACGATCGATCGCAAGTCTTCTTAATGCGGGTTGTCCTGATACATTTGAATCATCGGGATCGATAGTTCCAGGTAAGGAAACATCTGCGCAGCTTGGTACACCACCCGGTGTCTGTTCTATAGCTTGCCAAAGGGGACTATCGGATTTCCATGCAAGAGACTCAAGAATTTTTTCCTCGATGTTATTCAAGTGTTTCACAACGTCACGAGGCAACTGTTCGGCGCGAACAATTATTTCGATTACTTTGTAAAAGTAATAGGCCTCTACGTTGAGAGACTGAAGTATCCACGGAAAAAGACGATCGTTGTTTTTGTAAGACCAAATTACGATCTCGAGACAACAAGCGAAAAGACATTGAAGGAATATTTCATTCAACAGCAAGTTCTGTGCAAAAAAACATGGTATATATGGTTAATTGAAGATTTTGTCAATTAAGATCTGAATTGTAGAGGATCACTTTGAAATGAATAGTCATCATCATTTATTTGAAGACATTCGTACGTGTCAAAGTAAAGAACAAGTAAAAAAAAAAATTAATTTTGTTTTACCGTAATATCGTAATTGGGCTTCATACGTTTTTCCTCGATTAGTATGATTTCGAGCAACTTATAAAACAAAGTTTGCCCAAGTATAAGGCGCTGTTTGCCGAAATCAAGGCTGGCCGAGTCTCCGTCTTCGGGATTTTGCGTGTAAGTCGAGTAAAATGTTTTGCTCATTGTTGATATTTTTCTATCGATGAGAGCCTTTACATCTTGGGAGCAATTGTTGAACATTTCCAAAAGAGTATCACTCGCTGAGGCTTGACGTCCAGCGAGCAAACCCTGAAGACGTATGACACTTTGTGTGGCCGTAGATAAACCGGGCGACGAATTACCATTGTCTTTGGATTTCAAATACTTCCTACCCGTCAAAGGCGTAGGAGGTGCAAGATGTTGGATAGCCTTAAATATTGGTGTTCATAAATCGTTTGATGTTTTCATATACTTTGGGTATCAATGATAGTAATTTTAAAATCTAGTAGAGGTCAAATTAAAAGGGCATCAATGTTGAAAATGATTCCAGATTAATGCTAACAATTATTAATACTTACACTGAATTCTTCCCTCTTTAGTTGAAACTGTTCCCGGAAATCACCAACATTAGGCATTTTCGTAGGTGAACCTATATTGTCACTCGCGTCGGCTCCTAGAATGTTCATTTCTTGAGTTACATGGAAATCAGAGATCAAATTTTCGTTTTATCGTAACCTTAATATGTCGAGAACTGTCTCGCGTGGTTGGCAAAAAATGGATTACAAACAAAAGCGAAACGAAACATAATTGTCATTTTTTTCGTAGATGAAAACGCGTAATCGATTTTTATTTCAAATAAAATAAATGTTCGAAAAAGAAAGCCACCAAATACGTACCTAAAAATATTCTTTCGTCAAAATCACCAACGCTTAGTACATGCTGCTCGTACGCTCGATTGATCGCTTTGTGATTCCCATCAAAAATCGATGCGTCGAGGATACCTGAAAAATTTGATTGGTCGCCGTGCAAAATTCTTTCCTGGAAAAGACGATGTATGTGCTTTTTCAGTGTATATTCCTTAATGACTTTGGCTTCAAAACTGATAGCGCTGTGACGGTCACAGAGTAAGTCAATGATGCAATTGGGTGTTTTGGGTGGAACAAAAGCCTCATCATTAAAATTTGGAGGTAAACCTGAAATATGAACGAAAATATATGGAGGATCATTCAACCGGTAAACTGAATGAACAAATTCATACTCCTTGTTGTTGAACTTATCCATTTCATATTCATAAATCTAATCGATTTGAATGATTACGTAAGTCTCAGTTATTATATTATAAGACAAGCCTAGAAAAAAAAAAAAAAAACACAATAGACAAATGAAAATACAAGAACAAGAAAAATTTCATCTTACCAGAAAACTTTGGATTAAGAAGATCCTTTCGATTAGCCATCAGTGCATTGCTGTAAACGAGATCACAGCATCCGATGAGCAGATGATATGAGTTTACCAAGTCATCAGAAATACCAGGATAAGCGCCTTTTACGCATATGAACAACGTCCAGCAGAACTCAAAAACCCTTGATGGTGTACAAGGCATTGGCCTATGCCGTCTTGAACGCACAGTCCGTGAATTATCGTCATTCGGATTTTTAAATATATCAATGAACATTGGCTGATATTTTTGAAATATCACCATTGAGACCGAAAAATTACGTTCAATCTTGTCAATTTTGGTGCGAAAATCTTGTGGCATATTGGCCATGTCTGCCCACGATTTGCACTTTGAAAAAAATTGTATCAATGAAAGATTACAAAGCCTTAGCAGACGTGTTAAAGAAACACAATTTCCCTCAACATTTGAGCCTGTGCGGCCAACAGTCGGCATTGATGTGTTCCGACAAGCTACGTAAAGAGCACATCCTATCCAGTGCAGCTGATCACCCTGTAAATACAAATTGTTTATTTAATCACTAAACATGAATTATCCGTATAGTTTTCATATTGAAGTATTATTTCATAACATTCTTTTTTTTTTGGGATATTCTTTTTCAATATCAATTTTATTTCATATTGGCTAGAAAGAATATATTGTTGAAAGAGTTGACACAAGGCTATGTATAAACTACATAAATTGTTCAACAATAACGACGCTGAAGTTTCCAATGTTGGAGTCCAACGAAATGAATGAAAAAAACGTTTGTAATTCACCATTCAATTTTTTATTTCACGAATCGTTGGTGCAGCTTGAAAAACTACGAATCGCAAATTTGGCAGGGAACAAAATAGGAGAATTACTGGAATTATTGGAGAGTTTTTTTCGATCATTTCGTTGGACTCCAACGTTGGAAGCTTCAGCGTCATTCAACAATATCTCTTGAAAGATTTTTTTTCTCCTACCCATTATTCGGGTCTAAACCAACAAAGCTCAAAGTTCTCCAAGGATAGTTGATTGTTGAAAAATTTACTTTGTTCGTTGCAGAACATGCCATCAGTTTTTCTGAGTACTCCTTGAAATATTGGAAAGAGGAATTCAAAAAATTCTCAATTCTGTATTTAAAAAATCAAAGGCTCAATGGAATTACAGTTATTTGTCACAAAATTCTACATTTTTGACCAATATAAATCTCAAGTTTCTATCAAACCTTATGAAACCTTATGAAAGGCTCAACTAATGAACAACACAGGACGCATTCATAATTCAGGTAATAAAAATTTTGATACTGAAATACAATATTGTTTTCTAATATTATTGTATCAAAGTTTAACTGACTAAACTAGATATTCATTTTATAAAAGTACATTTGGGAAAGAAAAATTTTACTTTAACAATTCATTATTGAATCGAGTAATGGAAATTTTAGTCTTTCTCCAATATCTCATGCACATAGATTCATCAAATGTCATATAATGCTTCAAATGAGTGAGTTTCTATGAGATTTTCTCTAGGAATGATAAACCTGCATAAAATTTTGATTTACAACAGGTTCCCAGAGTTGAAAGTTTCTATTGTTATTGAAAGCTTTTTTTCAATTGAGATATGTCAAATCCTCTTTAGACTTGACAATATGCTGGAAGAAAACAAAAAAAATTACTTGAAACGAAAAGTCTTTTGTGTTGCCAAATTCAGAGAAAAAGAGAGATAAATGCATATATCTTTCACAGCCCTGCATAATCTAATGTCACTGAATTTCTAGAGAAAACAATTGTGGGTATATGCAGAAGGAAACAATAACTGTCATATTAAATTATGATACTGATCGAAGGAGCTTTATTATTTCACCGCAAATGCAGAACATTGCGAACAAGAAAAAAATTCATCTTATAGACATTGGAAAAAGTGACTTCAAGTTTTGTAAAAGTTGACTGTGATACAGTCTCCTAAATATAAGTGGAAACAATTAATAGAACAAAATAAAGGATACACTGATAGATGAAGAATGCAAAAGAGGGAGGGAGTAAAATGTTTGAGGGAAGGAAAAGGTCATATGTAATGTATACAAGAAAGCAAACCTCAAGTGTATAATTTTGTCGAATTGTGGAATAAGATTTCCAGGCATCTGACGCTGCAGTAGCGTCCATATTGAGCTTCTGGCATAATTCTTGATGTCTGCTGTACGTGGAATCCTCGACGTCGTCCGATTGTCCCATGTTTCTTTTTTTTTAATTTTTCACGACCTCTTTAGCGCTTGTTTTTTAACTTGCTGTATCACGCTCGACAACACACACGTTCGAGTCACTGAAATTTGTCAACGTCAACGTTGATTCTTCGTTTATGAGAAAATAGTTTCGTTATCACAACGAGAAGAAGGCGATTACCGAGGCTGGGGTGCGCCGTACACGAGTGAGGGACACGGTCGTTGCTTTGGCGGGAAAAACACGGAGAGCAGCCATCTTTGGAAGTTTGGCGGGAGCGGCGGGAAAAAGAGCTGAGGTGAATTTTTTCCTCGCAACCAATGAACTATAACAAACTTCAGATATTTTCTCCGACGCGGTTCAAACTCAGTTCAATTTTTTTCATATATAATTTCGAAGATAGGATGAACCGAGTTTAAACTCAGATTAACGTTGGAGAAAACGGTTATAACTTAACGGCGTGTATCTTTACTTGAGATTGATATATATGTATATATTTATATATATACATGTGTGGAGGGTCAGAGGAGGAATTCAATTTACCTACAGTCTAACCTATCTATATTACCGATCAATCAAAACATCGAAAACTATATCAGCAAAACTTATTATAGCAGCAGCAGCAGCAGCAGCAGCAGCAGACAGACATAGTCGATGGTGATGACGATGGTCGACGACCAACGTCAAATAAACATCATGCACTCTACCTACACACATTGCCAGTGGTTGTTCTGCTACCTATGAGTTCGGGACGTTCGGGATTCGGGATATTGGTCCATTTTCAGAGATAGGAAGAAGGATACGGGTGCGCGAGTAGGGGCGAAAAAAAGATTGTTCCGATCAAACTGATCTCAAACCCTGTCGCCTTCTTGAAGTGTTATTTGATATTTTTTTTTGGTCCCTCGGAGATAGTTATTTGATTTTTCGTCGCATAAACGGGACTTAAAAGTGGAAGAAGTGCGACGATACGAAAAAAGTAGTGTATATTTCGTTTTAACCCATGTTGAAATGAAGCTTAGGCGCGTCATTTATGGCACCGCTTATAAACTACGCGGTAGAGAAAGAGAGGACGAGGGAGACGACAAGGACTCAAAGCCCGCCCATTACGGGCTCTCTTCTATCTTGGATTAATAATCAATGGCTCTATTTGAGAGGAGATACACAAATAAAGTGCTCCTAGATGATACGGAAAAGCTGACGAGCGTTATTGAGAATGCTAGAACCATTGACGGACATACGGTATTTAAATTTTTAGTATTTTTTGTATGTTTTGTTTTATTTTTTTATTTCTTATTTTGTTTCCATATTTTTAATAATAATAATTCACTTTTGCAATTTGTTAAACGAGAAAGTTGCTTACTTTTCCAAGTTTCCTCTTGTATTTTTTAACATTGATTCTGCTTTATTCAGAGATTATGCATTTTTATTTCCCCATATATCTCATAAATCAAGTTATTATCAGGGGTAATCTGATTTTTGAACAGTCTATATTTCCTTTAAATTTATTATCGTGTTATAATCCGCTGTTCGTTGGTAGGTTTGGTTTTCAGTCCTACTTTGTCAAAAATATTTTGTAATAAAATGGTTGGACATCTATGTTAATTCATGATATTTAGTTATCAATTCTTTTCACAACTTTATGCGGTCAATCGTTATGATAAATCTGCTAGAATTTCATAGAATTAATTCTAGAATGTATTTAAAACAGTTGAATGATAATTTACTTTAAGCGCAATATACTGTCTAACATTTTTTATTGCATTTCTTTTAGAATACACAAATTTTGTTATATACGGATATCGAAGAAAGGAATAAAGATTTTATTAACATTGGAATAGTTAATGAAAGACTGTTTTCCCTGTGGCAGTTGCATTTATCACTTGAACCGAGTTCTTTGACAAAGGTCAGATGAAGAAGGTTGAAAATTCATATATGCGTCTTATCTTAGTTCAAAACCTATACAGACATGCCTGATAGTCTTGAATAAAAGTGTGTCACCATATAAAATCCTATTATATCAATTTTTTTTCTTTGTAAAGAAGTGAACTGCTTCAAAACTATTTTTACATGAAAATTTCCAAAAAATTTACTCCAGAAAAAATATGTTAATTAATATTTGTTTTCAGGTCTGGTTTTTATTTGAACAAAGAACAACATTATGATAATGTTACGTGAAAAATGGTTTTTTTTCTATTGCTATCATTTTATTTACTAGTAATGTTGGTAGCATACCAACAAATAAAGATTGGAAGATTTTACGACGCTGAAGTTTGCAACGTTGGAGTTCAACGAAATGAACGAAAAAAACATTTATAATTCATTATTTTTTTATTTCACGAATTATTGATGTGGCTTGAAAAATTACGAATTAAAAATTCGGCAGGGAACAAGATTGTCGATTTACTGGAATTATTTATGAGTTTTTTTAGATCATTTCGTTGGACTCCAACGTTGGAAACTTCAGCGTCACAAGATTTTTATGTTGTAAAAAATCTATGCAGTTGTGAATTCTCAAAAACAATGACAGGGATATTTTGTCCCATGACAAAATGAAATTGGCATCATTGAAATCTGATTGTAATACCAAGAATTTGGTGTAATCAAAGAATACTAAGTTGTCGAAATTTCACACATTCATATGTAATATATATTCACTGATCCTTATTGATTAGGGGATCACATACATCCGGTGCATTGTAAGATTTAATGTTTTTGATCAATTTTGTTGAATGGTGCTTGAAAATACAATGAAGTTGATAAGATATTATTGTTAATTCGTCATATTGGGTATGAGTTTGGATTATTTTTGTCTGCTATGTAATGCCATAGTCTTTGACATTATTGCTAGAAACAAGAAAGGCAGAGTAAATACACAATGCTGAGAACATTCTTGTAATATATCAATTGAAACATATAAAAAAAAATGCTAAAAATTAAAATTTGCAAATTGCTCCAAATATGGTCAAGATGAACGGTGCTCAAGATGCACGATGCTCAAAGCTTACTCTATGAGGTGCTATATTTTTCATTTGGTCTTCCTCATAGAGGAAGCTTTCAGCATTGTTCTAAAAGCTTGAGAAAGCAATTTGTTACTTTTAATTTTTTTTTAAATAAAATTTTAACTCATTTATTCACTTTTAACTTTTCCAAATTTCAAAAACATATATCAGCTCTATGATTTTTTTTTCTAAATTTGCATTTATAATTCAATTTTGAAAAGGTTTATTATGCAAAATTATGTATAAAACATCGTATATTATTATTTTACATTTTAGTTGGTTTTTAGCCAAATATGTTCATGATAACTATGAACATCCCTAATAAGCATTTATAACGATATGTGTAAGAAGGTAGGATCTCTGAAAGCTGTAAAGCAACGTTGAAAAAAAATACCATACTTGGTATTATCTAAATACGATAACTATAATTTTAATTTTTATATTGTTTAATATTTTCTGGTTCACTGTGAACGTGCTTAAAATGTCTTACAATTTTTCTAAATAATATTTATAAGACATGTTTTCCTTTGTGAGTGTCTATGTATATTCGTGTACTATAAAATTGAAACACATATAACTTTGTTTCCAAGCTTCTGTTTTCAAGAGATGTTAATCTTTACAACTTCTCGAATCTCTGCATTTTTTTAAAACATAATATTAATCCATTACGAATTTCACGTCATTTTATGAGAAACGCAAACTTTTTTTATATTTTAAAAATGACAAAAAGTATGTGGTTACTTACTATCTCGGCTCGGATTCGCAGTCAGTTTTTAAATACAAGTCGGTTTTTAAGTCTCGTTTTCATCAACATTTTTTTTAAATAATTGTTTCGGTTTGTTTGGGGTACTTGTTTAGTGAGAGGATGACAAAATAAAAAATATAGCACCTCATAGAGTAAGCTTTGAGCATCGTGCATCTTGACCATCTTGAGGAAGCAATTTGCAAATTTTAATTTTCAGCATTATTTTTGTATGCAAAGAAATAATGTATTTTCTCTACCTTCTTTTACGAACATAAATTTATCTCTTTGTTTAAATCCATAAAAAAAAACTGAATGACGAGCCATCAGAAAAAACAGTTTGCAACTTTCAATTTTCATCGTTTTTCTATTTACATTTGAATTAAATAATTCCGACAACTTTGTTGAAAAGTATAGAGGAAGTACAGACTTATACACGATATCTTACAAAATTTCCAAAAATTCATTTTTTCGTAAAAAACTCGGAAAAACTCATATTTTCGTAAAATTCAAAAAATCATAAAATTTAAATCGTTCAATTGATATTTCCCAAATTCAATACCAACCTTCCTATTATGATAATCTATTTATAAAAAAAAAATTTAGTAATAAATCTTGAAATTTTCGGAAGTTAGAGCATCGACACTCTTTTTATGAAAATTTCAAAATGTCGTAGGATTCGTATTTTTTTACAAATTTTGACAAAATTATCAGAGAATGAAGAGCTTATATAGATTAACATCTGTGCAAAACGGTAGCCCTGTATCTCAAATCGTTTTCGAGTTATAAGTGTTTGAACTTTTCAGTGACATAACACACGTTGTCACTGACATTACACAGACGATGTTTCAATGTTTTGGGAAATTTTGAGCACATTGACATTGAAAACAGGAAAAAAAATTTTCATCATCACATATTATTCATCACATTCATTTTGCTTCCTCTATGAGGAAGCAAAATGAAGAAATTTAAAAAATGGTACTTAAACCTTAATAGTGACACGGGGTCTATTAGATCCCAGCCGTTTTTCGACCGACGATACCAAATAGAAATTTCGAGAAAATGGACTTGTGGTGCCCTCGGTCGATAGTTCAAACCTTTGAGAAGAGAGCCTCATCGTTATTATTTGAAAGGGCCCGTTGGTTTAGTTTTAGTAGTCGATCATCCCAGCGTGACAAATTTTACTAATACTACCTGAAAGCGTGATTTCTCAGGTTTATAGAACGAGTTGATTTTTTTTTTTAACTGAAAATTACGATTTCTACATCAATTTTTGTGAAAAAAGTCATTTTTCCTAAATTCTTTTCTTTGACATTTTTTTAAATATTAAAATAACACGAATAGAGTAGAATTGTTATGGTCGTTTCTTAAAGGTTCAAAATACATTGTAGTATTTTTATTTTATTTTATTTTTTACAGTTTTTCAATTATTTATCGTCCCTCAAAGTGAGTGGGGTACTTTGGACCCCGTGTGACTATTACTCAAGCCAGAAACTTGAGGTGTGACTAGTTAGGGTTAACAATGCAACATGCATTTATAAGAAAGACTTGAATCTTCCAATAATGAGAAAAAATGAATAACGCACAAAAAAATATGTCTAAATTTAAATACCAAGGAAGTGAAAATCCATCATTGATTAAATTTATTCAGATTATAGCGTCGATTGTTTTGAGAAAACGAATAGCATGCCGCGCACGATTATATTATTGGTGTTGCCGACGACCCGAATAAAAATGAGCAATCGAAATAAAATGGTAATTTCTTTGAAACCCGGGACGTATTTGACCCCTCGATGTTGTTGTTTTAAATCATAATAATGCTTAGTTGGGCTTGTATCAAATGTGACATACGATGACGAATGAAAAGTCATCTTTTATCGGTTTATCGTTAGGAGTACGTGATAAGGACACAGAGAGGTCCTGTTCCAGAGCGATCTTGGCGAGTGAGCAGACGCTACAATGACTTTGTACAGCTCAATGGGGCACTATCGGTGTCGGGCCTCAGTTTGCCGTTACCGCCAAAACGGATCATCGGTAATATGGACGCTGACTTCGTAGCTCAACGACAAATTGCTCTTCAGAATTATCTAAACATTATACTAATGAATCCCATACTTGCATCGTCGTTGCCGATGAAACACTTCCTCGATCCTGACAACTATACAGCGCCATTGCATGGTGAGGTCATTATATCAACCATATAGCTCTTATACCCGAGAAATTGACGATGCTAATGATACGGTTTTACAAATCCCTGAGTTCGAACTCGTAAATTAGGCTAATTTTAGATGATTTCAAATTCTTTCAACCTAGATGTCTACAGTTGACGAGCGTTCATTACGTGAGAGTTTACGATTTTTTTTTTAATAGCTCTGTTATTAGTTTATTATTTTCTAAATAACTGAGATACAAACGATGAGTAATAATCCAAAAAAGAGTCAATAAATGACTGGATGAAAAATATTGGTTAAGAAACAAAAGCATAGAATCATTTGATATTTCGAGAATTTTCTTGAATGCTATGATGGGGGGGGGGGGGTATGTGAATAAGCATTTTTTCTAACATAAGTAATGAGTAAAACATAAGTAATGAGTTACCTTACCAGATTGATGTTATTTTCCAGAATGTTTTTTGGTTTTGTTATTTATTAATTTCTCTAAAACATGTGAGACATTTAGTGGGTGAAACTCGTGAGGATATTTTCATCAAGATTCAAAATTCACTCGGGGAAACTATAAATAGAATCAAGGAAAAGTTGAATTACGCTAAATTGATGTATACAATTTTGCTACACGATATTTGATCTTTTTTTTTTTATTTTTAGAAATAGCGCTGCAACAGGTGTCGCTGGCATTAAGAAGCGACGCGAATTTCGAAATCGGTAAGGCCATTCCGGACATAGGATGGCGGCTCCGGAAGCATTATTACACGGTAAAAAATCGCCAAAATCCGAAGCAAGAATTGTTACTCGCTTGGGTAGAGTTTGGTCCGGACAAGCACCTGCATGACAAGGATATGCAGGGAGTTTTCAAGAGCCTCAGTACTCTTAAACATCCTCATATTGAAGCGATTGTTCATCAACATGTCGCTGACACAGGAGCTCTCACAATAAGACACTTTCATACGAATGGGACTCTTCGAGACGTGCTTTGTAATACTAAACCAAAACAACCTTTCATAAAAAAGTATGGGAACCCTAAACAACCACAAAATCTCTCGCCATCGGAAATCGCCACTTATGCTTATCAGGTAAGCAAGAAACTTTACATCAACCAGCCAATTTTTTACTTTCTTTGAAGGAGCTGGAGATGGCGAATCAGAGATTTGTTGTAAATATGAATATTTGAAATAACTGTTTATTTTATAGTTATTAAATTTATTTTATCGAACGAATAAATACGTAGTATATTACGCACTTAGGGAGGAAAAGTAGACAACTTCAAACAGCGGACAGAATTGTCCCACAAGCGCGTGGTTTGAGGTAGTCTAATTTCACTTTCGTGAGGTGTATACTATTTTTCACCACACATGCACCGAAAATTTAAACTTCCGATTTCGTAAAGTTGAACTTTCGGTGCATGTGTGGTGAAAAAGTTTCTATATTATGTTTCTATTTTACAAGATAAAAATAAAATTTGAAAAATGTGGTTCTTGAAAGTTTACACGTGGGCTTTCAAAGAAAAAAAAGCAATAGTTTATTCATTAAAATATAGAAGTTGAGGGTGGGGATCAAATGTTGGTATGACTAAAATTTCGAATAGCTAAAATCTCGAGTTTCTAAACTTCGAATGATAATATGAAGACAGATAAATTCGACTAGAACTTTGAATGCCGAAAATAAATAAAGTAGAAACTGCAAGGTTCGAAGCACCTTTACGTCAAAATAGAATGTAACAATCGCCCATAGGACGATGACTAAAATATCGATTTTTCGAAAATTCGACTATCACTCTTTCGATTCATAAATTACTACAGTCAGCGATACTGTGAAAATGCACAATTTTGAAAATATAATAACGAAAGACCAAATATTACTGAGGTTGAAATACTGAAACACCAAAAAGTCGAACAGTCAAAATAGCGAAACGTTAGAAAGTCGATCGATCAAAATAAAGAAATGCAATGGAATGCATTTTGACTTTCGCCTTTTCGAGCTATCGCTATTCTGCATATCTAGGTTTTATAGGCTCGAAAAATTCACTTTCGATTTTTTGCTACTCTATATTCTGGTCGGTCTATAAAACAATTACTCTCCATTTTGAATTCGAAAATATGAGCTTTTGACATTTGGATGGTCTGTTAAAATTGCATTCGAAATGAAAATTATTGAAATATATATTTTTGGGTAAATATGAATTCAAAGAAGGAATTTTTGATTAAACACGCAATCTGCTGGATAGTTGATCGGGAATAAGAATTTCGAATTACTTATTTTTCTCAAAACTGATATTACAACTTTTAAAACTTCGAAATATCGACCGTTCTACAATTCAGTTATTCGACATATTGAACCCCACTCGAAGTTGAAAAAAAACTTTGTTAATTAAGTACTAGTTTTATGTTTCAATACGTTACATGAATTTCGTTCAAATCCGTTCAGTGCCACTGAGTACGAAATCATTGTTTCGAGAAAAACGCATGCAATGTTTTATTCTAGGCCGTCAAGAGTCAAAGAGTTTTTTCGATAAATTTAAAATATCTTGAAAACTATTTGTTGGATTGATTTGAAATTTTTAGGTAATATTTTCGAGATATCATATTTCACGAAAATGGCATAATTTTTTTTTTTTTTTTTCCGAAAATTCTGACTATCCTTAAGGCGTTTTATAACTGGAACTTATTATTAGCCGCTTAGAACTGTTTCGAAACGCCTGAGAATATGTCTTCTAATGTTCGTTTATATTCAGGCCTTGTCAAAAACGAATTTCAGTTTTCATAGATATGTTGAAGGATCAGCTATCATTGTGACGGAACAACTCCCGAGTACAATAATATAATTTGAACGTTTACTACGTATTAAGTCTAAAGTAATATGTATTACGAATAAGCGATGCCAGACAAACTACAACCAAATTTACGCGTCACCACGGTACTTTGTACTAAGGAATCTGAATTGATTTGTTAATATTTTAAGATTCTGGGGGCCCTCGGTTACCTTCAAGAAAAGGGTCTGCCTTACGGTCATTTGCACACTGGAAACGTAATTCTTACACCAACGGGGGCAAAACTGTTAGACATTGAAAATGGCCTTCTGGGTTTGCCAGCTTTTTATCGGCCCTATGTCGTCCAAAGGCGAAAGCTTCATGCCACCGTAAGTTCCCAATGTTGTTTACTTTTCACGGTTTCTTTTCTAATTTTTAATTTTTTCAATTTTGGTAATAATTTTGAAAACCAAGAATCATCGATGAAGAATGTTTCATAAAACTACCTCATACCAGTTTCTTAGTAGCGAGTCGAGCAAAACGCTGACTTTGTGTCGTTTCTTTCGATACTGTATTTCGTCAATCAATAACCGTTTTGATTTCTTTTTATCCACTCCATTCAATTTTACAGACTCAAGTGGATGTTTATTCCTTCGGTCATGTACTGTACGAAATGGCATTCGGAAGACCATTACTTGAAGCTACGTGCAACGAGCTGTCACATTCGGATCCGAACCTGAAAAATCTTCTCGAAGTGATACTCTCCCGCGAGGCGGTAAAACAGGATCTTCCGACGTTCGCGAATCTTCTTGAGCATCCATTTTTGGATGGGGCAAAGCGCGCTGCATTGTCAGCTACCCATTTAGAGAAGCCCCACTTTAAACTAACGAGTCATTTAAAGGATGCGCTAATCGAAGCTGCGAATAAAGCTGAACAACGTTTGAGAGATGAACAAAAAGTTGCGAGGCACCAAAAACGACTTGTCAAAGTACAAGAAATGATGAGCTCCGAGGAAGAATTGAAGAGGCGCAAGCACAAACTGGTTAGTTTCATTTACGTTCAAGTTTTGCATCTTTTTTACTTCTATTTGTACAATAGGTTATTATTTCGTACCACATTATCCAACGTATTCTAAATAAGGTCGGTTGAAAAGGAATTTCTCTCGGCGAAGTTTCGAAATTTTCACACTCTCACGGAAAAAGAATATTTTTCAATACTGATTTTTTGAATGTGTCCTCAACGTGTATTATGATTAATACTTCAATGGATAATCGATTTCATATTCTTCCGAATCAACAGTAATGAGAATATTATTTGCGTGTGATTTTGGTAACCTGTTCCCGGTGATGCTTACTGACCAGAACTCAAAAAAAAATTTGTGCAGAATCATTAAAAATAAAAATGCAGTGTTTTCAATTCATTACTACTGGTTTCATCTAGAAAAAAGAACAGAAATTAGCCCAGGAACAAAGGTCGGCGAGTCAATTGGGCACCAATGGCATCAAACAGATAAATGGGAAGAGTCCTGAAAGATCAGATAGTCCGACCAGTACTTCGACAACTACAAGTGTCGGAACTCTAACACCTCCATCGCACGGTGAGAAATCTCTTCCATCTGTTTTTTTTCTTAGGATACAATTAATTAATGATATTAAAGTAAACGTTATTAAATTTTGAAAGATTCGGATTTTTAAATGATTAGGGGAATATGGGGCAAAGTGGCCACCCACGGAATCCCCATTTTTGAGGCACAGGACCAGTAAGAATCCTCTGTTTTTCGAGAGAATTATAACTATTTAAGACAAAGTGAGAATCATTGCGCGAATTACTGATATAAATGTCTATTTTATTTTGATTGACAAAAATCGCAAACTGAGGTTATCTTCATCAACACTTGCATGTAACACTCGGAGGAATGTGGATAAAAATGCGAGCGAAATCCCTCGCAGACGAGAATTTTTCTCTTTTGATGGTTTCTTTTTTTTGATCGCTACATTTGCGCAATGTGACAGGCTTAAGAAGGGTGGCTACTTTGCTCCAAAATTATTATTCGATCCGATTCGGGAAAAAAGACGAGCAAAGAATTTTATGAATCAACAATAGTCGCAAGATTATTTATATTTTGGCCGATTTTTTGTTTCGTCCTATTCGAGGGGGTCCCTATGCCTTGTTTCTTTTTATTTCATCGCAGCCTTCAATGTTTTATGCTGGAATAGTAAATTACAACTTCTGTTTAACGAGAATTGACAATTATACATTTTTACCGCATTTGAGGGGGTGACCACTTTGCCCCAACATTTTTTTTTTCGAAATTCGGGGAACAAGAAAGTGAAATATATGTAAAGGTATAAGTTAACAATGCGGTAGTGAGTTGCTTAGTGTCAAGTTGACACCCTGCCGGCTTTTCTAATAAAAAAAATTATGAACTTTAAAAAGTGTGAAATAAAAAAATATTTCGAAAAATAAAACAAAAACTCCCGACTGAAACTCCTTCACTTAAGAAAAAATTTGTAAACTTTAAAAAGTTTGAAATAAAATAGATGTCGGGATTTTCGTCGGGAGATGTCTAATCAAATCATTGAATAAGAAGTTGAGACATCTCCCGACGAAAATCTCGACATCTATTTTATTTCAAACCTTTTAAAGTTGATTAATATTTTTTTATGTGAAAGAGTTTTTTTATTTTTTTAATGGGACTCAAAAAAAAGTAAATGACTGTGCTCACCGACGAAACTCGTTTAACTCCTTAAGAGCATGGATCAGTCGGTATATCACAACCGTGAGTGCGAGAAAGATAGCTGCAAATTTCGAAATCGAAATTCTTTGACACAGCTTGACTGATTAAAAAAAGGCTCTGTCAGTCGATTTTTGCCATCATTCCGCGTAGGCTGACAGAGCCTTTTTTTAATCGGTCAAGCTGTGTCAAAGAATTTCGATTTCGAAAACTCCAAGTGTGGTTAGTCGACTGACCCATGCTCTTAAGTGGGCCACTTTGTCCCATATTCCCCTATATAAATAACGTATATCCTCCCTGAATTTCCCTATTTCCTCACAGCTCAATTCTTGAAACTAATCTTAACACTGGAACTGGAAAGTCATTCTGATTATATGATACAATTTTTCATAATATTCTAATTCTTCCATTTTGGATTAATATTATTGCTTTACTAATTGTTGTATCGTCTTGCTATTAACGAACGGCATCTCCTACGGCCAGGTGGACACAAAAGTTGATGGCGTGTACTGCGCTCATTCATTTCACGTAGGTCTCGATTAATCTCTTAACGCATCTCATATATTTTAATTTCCCTTGAACTTTTAATTGCATAAATTGTCTTTTGCTTGCGTGGTATTCATTCACGCTGCGTACAATTTGTTCATGTAAATATTATATCCCCATTATGACCTGCTATGAAACAACGTTGAATTGTTACTCGTTTGTAAACTCTCTCGATAAAGAAGTTCAAGGAGAATCTTATCGATGTTGATTTCATGGTGTAATTATTGCGTGATGAATTTTTCTTGGTATAGCAGTTTGTGTCGTTGAGAAATTAACCTTTAGGGACCACCTGCTTGGTCGGAGACTTGTCCTGAGGTATACATTCGATTTATATATGAAATGCATGATTTGAAAGATGTCGATTTGAACTGAAAATCTTCCGTCCTCTAAAGGTTAATTATTTCAGTGATTAATATTAATCACATGTAATGTTACACATTCGAGAGTCTGTTAGTTCATTTATTCCTTAAGCTATTGGTTGCACCTAATGAATTAATTGATCATTTGGCTTCCGTGAAGTTCTGTATTATCTTGTGTTTTTATTTAGAACTAGTCTGTAATGAACACAATTATGAAATTCGTGATATCATTGATTTTAATTTATTTTAGAGATTGATCCAATAATGTTGCAATAAAATATATTTTTTTTCATCGCATGGCGGTTTTTGTGTTAGCTACCTATAGTCCAAGAGGTAGAAAAAAAATAATAATAAAAACGACATTTATTCTTGTTCGAAGTGAAACTAAAAACTAGAGTAGTAATGTGTAAAAGAAGAAGAAACACATAATGATGAAATGAATGCAATTACTTTTCCTGTTCTTTTTTAGGCTCGACGGAACTATCAGGTAATTTCGCAGGCGTAAAAAGTGTACCACCACCTCCACCGTCGATGCCGACGCGGACGTCTTTATCATCTAATTCTTCTTTCCATTCAATGGGTAACAGAAAAAATAGTGTCGAACAGTCGCCGAAATGTCTGCCGATGAGTAGTAATAACAATACAACTGGTGATCAACCTGTGGTGCAACATGTTTACGAGCGTAACGCCTTGCTTGACAGCATATGTTCGTTCAACAAGACTAATCTTCGAAAGATCACCAATTGAAATCATTGAAATTTAGGCCATAATTAAGATGATACAAATTTGAAGCCTCGGTATATACGAGAGACGATATATAAATATATATAAAAAGAAATGTATTAACAGGATATTTCACGTTAAATGGTAAATACTGTTAACTTGAGAGCAAAAGCGAAATTCGAATTGAAAAGTCTTATACTGTGTTTCTGGAGCAAATTCCTTTCTCCGAGCATTAGTTATTAATCAATAACATTGAAAAACTCATCCACTTTTAACTGCGTACCTCGTCAGATAGTCACGGGTGAAAGAAAAATGCATAGAAAGGTATTTTGTCAACGTCAATGACTAATAACTAATCAGAGAGAGTAACAGAGAGGGAGGGGGGATGATGACTCCGGAATAGCATTTTATTTTTTTTATTCGTTATTCACTCCTGAATGCGAGCTTACAAAATTCATCATGTAACCTCAGACATTTTGTATTTATTGGGATATATTATATACATTAGGATGATCGGAAAAAAAATTATATTTATTTTTCTCTAAGTCGCAAGTGATTATGTTAATAATACTTCATGAAAAAGTATTTCTCTCAAAATTTGGGCCTTAAAAATTTTTTAGAGGTTGCACCAATTAAGTTAAATTTTTTTTTCAATATTGGCGAAACATATGAAAAAATATTGATTTTTTGGTATCGCAATAAAAATAGCACTCAGTCCAGAGTTGTATCCCTCCTAATTTGAGCTTGAAAGAAAAAAATTAAGAGGTCGTCCTAACGGCTTTATTGGATTTATTTTTTCGATTTTTTGTCAACATTTTAATATAAAAAAATGTTTTTCTTTGGGCTGCACGTGGTATGTTAAGTAAATATGTTTTGTAAAGAAATTATTTTCTTAAAATTTTAATTATCTGAAATTTTTTTAAAGGAACCGCTAGTGGAATTTATATGTTTCCATAATTTTAGCCTTAAATAATGACATTTGAGTATTGAGTGTAAAAGTGATATTTACAAAATTTTGCTCCACTAAAAAAATATTCATAGGGATCCCCATCGATTTTGAGATATTTTCTTCTAATTTCTTAAATTTTGAGAAAATAAATGCTTGATTGAGTGCTAACTATTTTTGGTGCGACACCGAAAAATCAATATTTTTGTATCATAATTTTTTCACGAAAATTGAAAAAAAAATTCAAGTCATTGGCGGCGCTACCTCTAAGAAATATATAGAAATTTATAGAAAGTCCAAATTTGGAGAGAATTATTTTTTCACGAAGTACTAATATAATTAGTTGTGACGTTGAGAAAAAGAAATATCGCATTTTTTTTAATCATCCTAATATAAACATATATTAATGCATACGTGAAAAAACTATATTATATATGAAAATTATATCACGAATTAAATGGTACAGTCAAAAAAGAGAAAATGAGACTCGTGTCGTTCGAGTAAAATAATTATGGGAGCCAATCGTAACCAGATCTATTTTTCATTACAATTCTAAGCACGTAGAAAACAAGCTCTGAGTATTTTTTAGTTGAGTGGGATAACATCTGGTCGATTAAAATTGATTCAAGAAAAAATATCCTTTGGACTTTTTTATATTCTCTCCATTTTTTTTATCAAAGTTCTTTGATCATGGTCGTCATCGTTACGAGCAAATTTTGTCGTTACAATACTTTTACGACAACGATTCGGCCAATGATACGAACGTGCAAATTTTATGTTTATTATCGCGCACTATTGGATTGAAAACAAACAAAAAATATTAGAATGGATGAAATATTTTTCATTATTAGCATCATTTTGAAAGTTAAGCTTGGAAAATCCTGGGAATTTCTAGAAACTGGAGAAATCAAATAGTACTAACGTAATGTAGTAACTCCCGAAAGACTTGACTTGTTGCGAGATTAACAATTGAAAATAGTATTCGAGTTCACATTGTTGAGACACAGTGAAACATATACTTTCCATTCATTCTTTTTACTTTTTTAAATTCGTCCCAATCTTTTCGCGATTTACAGTTCAGGTTACCTCTTTGGCATTGCATACGAATTTTGAGCTCAGTAAAAATAAAAAAAAATCCATGTATTTCAACGATGCGAACCTTATCATTGGAATATTTAATGGAACAGAGAAAAAAAAGATAAAAGCGTAATTATATATCGGTAAGCGTATGGATAGTTATCCTTTGAATATTCTTGTATGCCTCAACTTAATTCCAAAAGTTTTCTAGGACGATATTACGGTAAGCTTCGCGTCGCCAATTTATTTTTATTTTATATTGTTTCAGCACATTTTAATGATGTGAACTAGTCAAGCCAGAAACCCAACTAGTAAAAATCTATTTGTGGGACAGCTTTGTGTGAAAAAAATCTTTATAATCAATTCATGTGATTACCAAGATCCGTGTGACACACCGATTTTTTACGAACGCTTGAAATTTCCTGTAATATTTTTGTTGATTTGGTGTGTGCGTTTTAAGGTTATTTGGAATAAGTCTTCAATTTTTCAGTTTTTTCGAAGCAATCGCTGAAATTTGCCAATCATTTGCGTGTCCGATGTGTCGTCGTTTTTCTGTTATCGACCAAAGTACGTGAAAATGGAAAGCAAATATGTTTTTCCTCAACTAGAGAACTAAAGGAAGCGCACTTGTCGCTGTAAATGTTGATTGTTTTTTGTAGTATTGTTAATTTTTCTATTTTGATGACACACATATACTTGTATGACGAATGTCAGTTATTTTACGATTATTTCGAGAAAACATCGTGAACCAGAGCTTGCTTAATTTGCTTGGTTTGTGTTATTGAGGGTGTCCCCCTGCAGGCGGTGGGGAAAAGCATTAGTCGTTTTCGTCCGTTAACAAATCATTTCTAGTATATATGAATAAATAAATATGAGAAAATAGATGAATCTATAAGAACATTTGATTTTTTTGCAACGGATTAAAAACTAACAATTTCTGCGTAGCCTACTTTTAAATATTTTTATCAGCTTGATAAAAGCCGAATTGTAACATCTCGAATCGAATTACGTATGTAATATTTCGTTTAACAAACGGGTTCATCGTTTCAACCAATTGTCCATTTCGATGAGTTTCCCAAATATTATTCCAATGAAATTGGAAAATGTTTTTATTTTATTGATTTCAGAAGCGACTTAAAAAAATCAGGCACAGGCAGCCTTCGTGGATTGTCGCATTTTCAAGTATGGATTTTTTATACTTTGTCTAAAAGAGAATATCAAGAGCAGCGGTAGCGTTTATAATATGCTCTTATGTATTCGAATAACGGTTTTCGAACTTCCCTTTTTATAAGAGTGCTTATGGTGATTTCCTTCTATCTATTTCTTAATCTTTCAAACGATTGTGTTTCGCGCAATTAATGTAGACACCTCGACAACGATTAACAAAGGGAAGTGGAACTGTATTTTAAAAAAAGCACCAAAACTACGCATCTGCGTAAGTTTCCTCTCCAAACGTTAAACTTTATATACATTAAAGAAAAAAAAAGACATTTTCAGTAAAGTTGTTTTGAAATTTGCTATCCTATGTTTCGCAGTGCTACTGGTGTTCTATTATATTATATTCTCGAATCAAGGTCGAACACAAACAGAATTGTGCCAAGTGGAACAAGCTAATGTTCGAATTCGTGATTTTTCCTTGTCCCGAATCCATCGTCGATACCGAATTTTTAACGGAAAGTATATTTTCAAATGCTATCTAGAAATTCATTTCTATATTCGTTTTAAGCTCTGTACCATATATTTCATTGTTAGTATTAACAGATCCGTCTAATACGTAAATATACATATACACGTGCATATAAAATATATGAACATATGCTTTGGAAATGCAAATTGTAAACCTTCTGTATAACTTATAGTTCGAAATAATACTTTATGGTAACACGCATTCAGTCGAATTCATTTCCACTGAAGTTTAGTGTTCTTACGGTACACATATTTCTTGTTTTTTACTCGAGCGATGCGCCTTCATATTCATCTGTTTTCATCCGACTAAACGAAATTCCTTTTGTATGGCTGCGCTAGCTTATTTCCCATGCCTAGATTGAATAATATTGATACTTTTGTTTTGAGTTCTCAACTATAAAGAAAGAAAAATATTCGATAGCTATTCAATTCTATTTGGTAAGAAAAGGCATTATTCTACTCGATATCCACCGGTATTATTAATAGTATATTACACACCTAGGACAGGAAAATAAGGAAAGTCTCAGATCACATGTAATGTGGTCTGAGGCTTTACTTTTTCCTGCCCGAGGTGTGTATACGATTTTTCTGTCCGACGCAGGCGGAATGCGGCAACTTCGGCCCGCTGCGCGGCCGAAGTTATATATACATACAATTTTCACGAGGATTTTCAGCACAAACTAACTGTATTTCAAGTAAATATTCAACATTTTTATTTGCCAATAACTTTGATCACTAAAAAATATAAACAGTCATATTCATATTCGAAATTGCATCAATGGGTGTATTTCCTTAAGAAAGTATACATTTGATTTTTTATAACGAACGTTGTCTCGTTTCAAATGACGAACGAGCGACGGAACGATTAAATTCCATCTTGGATATCCGATAATATATCGTAAAACGTCAATCGTATCTTATCGTATATTTTCGTCGCGATACGATAATTTTCCTGGAACGAAACGTCATTACATTGGCCCAATAATTCATTGTCCACAAAATAACGTTGCGTCGTGATTAAAGCTCATGGCAGCTAATGTGACGCAATCGGTTAACAAATAATGGAGCGAATTTAGTGAGCATAATTTTGCGATTGAGGCAAAGTAACGAGTTTGTATTGTTTGCTTCACATTCTGTAATTTGCGAAATGAAAATTGCTTCAATAAGAATTCACGACAATCGATTTGGAACCATTTCTTCGATTGCTATCTCGTTCGGAGGACTCTAAAAAATCGAGCCCTAAACCAATTTCATATTTACATACGTCAGAATGCATGCATTGCATATCGGTGATGTATAAAAATCCTCTAATCGTTATTCACGAATTTTTCGTTATCCTTTCGTGATCCGAAATGTTTTTGGATATTCCCATATTTTTTTCGTTTTCGATAATTGTTTCAATTTTCTATCACTTCGAATGTCTTTTTGCTCATATGATCGATGCGATAGTTCTTTTTCTTCGTCTTTCTTTCCTTTCAAAGGAAATGTAAAGTTACAGCCTCACCAGTACGCTTCGTATACAATGGTGACTGGTTCCCTTTATCGAATATCGAAAAGGTCTCGAGGCTATATCGAGTGACGGCGTGAACCGCCACTTTGACGTCAAAGCTTTACATGTAACTCTTCCGTTGTAATTGTTAACCTGAAAGAAAATGAAAATTTGAAAATTCCAAGATCTATTGAATTCCTCTAATCCATTATATTTGTTAAACACATATTTTTATTTCCCGATAGATTTAATTCGCTTCCATTCCTCGAAGTTTCATTTTTAATATTCAATAGTCATAATATTGGTACAGAGAAATCTGAGGATCTTGGGTTTTCCTGCCCACTTTATAAATACATTACAATTCAAAAGGACCCCAACTGATGATATTTCGTTTTTTTTCGAAATGTATCATTTTCGATGTTGAAAAAAAACTACCACCACTGTGCATGTCAACAACGTCGTGAAAAAACTATTGTTTTAACCTTTTAAAGTTGACATTAAAAAACTATAGTTCCGAAAAATCAGATTTTACAAGGCGTGAATTTGGAGAATAAAAGATTCAAGTTTTAAAGTGTTTTTCGGAAAAGAATCGTACGATTGTAATATTCCTAAATGAATTTGAGCTGGGAAACTGTTGATTGTTTCTTTTCATTATTTGGCGCAACAATGAGACGTGCTTAAATAGGATGCAGCTTTTAAAATATATTTAACGTTATGATTAATAAGTAAAAAGCTCCATTGTAATTCATTTCGTACAATAACACTGTCAAGATGATTTATCAGTCTGGTGGTTGGAATAAATTCAGCAGAGCTTTTTTTCTCTACTCAATTTAATTTTCGATTTCAATGATAGGTTGACTCTTACCTATGGAGTTCTTCTTCAATTCTATCCGTAATGGCTTTTCTTGATTCAACTTCACTTGCTTTGGAGGCTCTGAGATCGGCAAGCATTTCACTAAAATCTATTGGTTCACCATAATTCATCGTTACTTTTTTTCTTGTTTTTATCATGTAAGGTGGATCATTTGGCAATACTTGGTCCATACCAAGATGGCAAATAGGTACAACAAGAGGTGTTACAGGTGATTCGAGTATTAATCTTCCAATACCCCATTTTATTCTGCAACATACATTGAATTGTGTTTACATTTGACATATTATCTCCATTTTTTATTTTCGAAATTTCGGCTCCTCGGTAGATACTGAGAACATCTTTTTCCTGTGCTAATTAAAAATGAATAGGGTTTTTTAAATATTTACTTTACAGATACATTTTCTTCAACATGCAGAAACTGCACTATCGTTTTTGTTCTTTTACACCAAGCATGTTGCTGTATCAGAGAAATGAAATTTCTTAGATATCAAATAAAAAATAAAAAAAAAAGGTGCATCAGGATGTATGAAATTAGAGTGAAATAAAAATAAACGTAAAGTGTTAAACTATTTTTAAATTGTCGGCTTTATGGGCCTTCCTATTCTGACACAAAGAGTTTCAGTATTTCTAAAAATTTTCTTGGTTAAACACGGTTAATAAAATTATTCCAAATTTTTCAAGACATTTCAAATTTAACTGAATTTGGCAAAACATTGTCCTAATTTGAAAATGAAAAAATCAACAATTAGATATCTGGCCACGCAAAAGTGTTGTAGAGTTTATAACTACTAGTTCAATTGGAAATACGTACCTCATGCGCTCTTTGAGTATATTAACTTTGCCCTCTGGAAAAACATGTACCCAATCACCAGAACCCAATTTTTCTATGCAAAAATTCATGGATTCTTGATAAACGCCGTCTCCTCTGACGACAGGTATGCATTTTCCGAGCATGAAGAAATACGAGTGCCAAACATTGGTAAAACAAATGTCATGGGCAGCCAGTGACCATCTCATTTTTCGTCTACTAAGCATGTGTTTGAGATCCAAGGTGGCTGAAGAAGCGGAACACGCGGTATTTTTAGTATGTCTTATATTCATCAATAATGTAACTTCAGAGACTGCAGGAACTCAAAAGAACGAGTATAAGAGCTGTGCTTGACTAATCAAAATATTTTCACAGTCATTAACATTTTTGGAAAAATGTTAATTTTTCATGTTACCATAATCTATTACCATAATTTTTAATATATGAAGCTCAACCCAATGATTATTGGGTTAAAAAATTTCTCACCGGTAATTCTGAGATGAGCATATATAGCTTACTTGAGGAGCAAAATTTTAGGAGCTTGATAAAACCTATGTTCCTATTTATACCATCATTGATCACAGTACGCAAACAAACATGAAGGGATTTGAATTCCAAAATGAGTTATTTGTAAATTTGTGTGTATGCGAGTTCTCTTTAGTTTTAGATTTTATGAGAGAAATTATCAAAAAAACTAACCCCATATTCCAGGATCGTCGAAGCAGCTATGATGATTGGAAACGGTTATGAGCGGTACATTTTTAGGTCTGTCATCTAACGCCTTTGTAATAATGTGCTTGTTGTAAACTGTAGTCTTATTGAGCCATTCTGAAAAATGCAGCCTTTCTTATTTGTTGTCGAAACCTCGTTGATGCAGGAGATCACGGAATTTTGAGTAAAATTATAAATGAATTAGTGATATAATATTCATGAATAACGAATCGATCGAGATGTGTATTACGAGTCATTTTTGCAGGTATCTTTGATCATAAATATATAACGTAAAGGTCTAAAAGATCGAAACGAATGGATCGTGTGTAAAAGTTAAAATATGAATAATGGAGTTAATGGTTAGAGAAGTGATGTGAATATTAATATGGAACGTGTATAGCTGCAGTCAGTTAAAAAGATTACACAATGATCCGATGACTTACCAATGATGATTCTAGAGAACAGTCCAACCGCGGCAAAAGTAAAACTGCTAGCCAAATTCCATAGTCTTCCAGTGTTTCTTAATTTCGGTATAATCCATCGAATATCGTAGAGCATTGTCCTTGATCGGGTGAAGACACAAATAAATATAAAATTGGCAGACCGAGGTTTGCCGAGCAAAGCGGTGGGTTTGCATGGAAAACCCCCCCGCTTCAAATCGTCTGCTCTGTCGTAATTCGAGTCGGCCATCGTCACGCCATCATGTTTTCCCGACACACAGCAGAGTCACGTGGCCTCTTTTATAGCGACCCGATCCGAACGTGGCCGGTCATTTACGAATAGCCTGCCGCGCACACGCAAATTTCTATTCCTTGCCGGCGATTTCGAATAATTTTCGTTATCGCCTCATCGTTATTACCATCGAAACTTGATCTTTGATTTTTATGTTTTTCAATCGCATTGTTATTAGGATTGAATCGTCGTTGAGTTCTCACGTCAGTCTTTTTTTATAAAACGAGGAAAAAAGAGTGTCGCTGGTGCATGGACGGTGATTCTGTGTAACAATAAAGCTTGTAAGCAGCCGTTCTTGCATTATTTGTCTGGAACTCGTCATTCGTTGCCACGCAATTTCAAGGTCACCTTCATATAACAGAATTCCGCGAGTGTCAACCAAGCTTCGTTGTGCGATGCACCATTGAGAAACCAATGAGAGTTTGAGCATTTTCGATGCATACATTTATATGTACAGTAGGGTGGTCGTTATTTGGGGTAAAAATTTATGTCACCTGGACAGTAGTCTCAGTGAAACCCCATGTGACACTCATGTACTTCAAAACACAAATGTACGATGATTTATAAGAAGTTGTTCGATCTATTCTCTCGAAACTTGCTTCAAATGAGCAATTCATTACTAAAGGTCATAAAAAAACCATTTCAAACGTAATGAATAAAAAAAATTGAATCTGCTAAATCTTGGTAATGATTGAAAAACGTTTGGTGTTCAAATGAACAAAAGGTTGTCAAATAAATGTAAAAGTGACGAGTACATCGGATGACGAATGAAAAAAATTAAAAACATAATGATATGTAAAAAAAATTACGAAACCAACTGTAAATAATTTTAACAATACAATTAAGAAAAGCTTTCACAAATCGTGAAAAAAACATTATATTTAGAAGAAATACAAATCCGTAATTATATTGTAAAGGAAAAAAAAAATCAAATAGAACGTGAGAAATTCATTCCTACGGGAAGCATCCGGAACTTGAGAAAGTTCTAGTGAATCAAAAAGTTATCAAAAAATCGCATCAAAGGTAAAAGTCATTTGTTACTCTATGGTGGCAGAGACTTAGAAGAAGATCGATTCTTCTCAGACTTTCAGGATCCCTTGGTATTCACAATATTCGATGTCGATTTCGTGTCGGTACAAATTATGTTTAAATATGTGCTAAAAGTACTCGTCCGGCCCATCACTTTTCATTCAAATTGCTCATTCAAATAAAAATCAAACTAGACCTTAATTAATGTATTATTTTTATGGAACTAGTATTAACGCTGCCGTTACACGCCCACTTGAATTCGGACATCATCCCATATATGCTCGGCGGCAACTATCTCTTCGCAATAATTCACTCATGTTTTTATGTTGATTTTAACAAAGTGCAATTGTGTACGTGATGATAAAAAAAAAACGAGATTGTTCAGACGAATCCTCTCGAAAATTTATTAAAATGCGATTTATTATCAGTTGAATATCTTCAGTAATAGAATAGGTTAGTTGCTATAACAAATAAAATTCGTTTGAAGAAGGAAATGTGAAGTAAAAATTGCCGTCATTTCAATATAAACTGGGGAGTTAATTTGGAAGCTTGACAATTTTTATCGTCCGAAGGGTATTTTTTCATCAATACACAATAATATCTCTTGTATATTACAGAAACATTTGTTTGGATTTTTTATAATGAATGCAATTAAGTTAAAATCTGTTGGAGATAATTTTCTCAATTCCCTCTGTAGGCATACATGTGATCCATCAGATCTAAAAGAGCCCTGATTTTTATTTGAATGAGCAATTTGAATGAAAAGTGATGGGCCGGACAAATACTTTTAGCACATATTTAAACATAATTTGTACGGACACGAAATTGACGTCGAATATTGTGAATACCAAGGGATCCTGAAAGTCTAAGAAGAGTCGATTTTCTTCTAAGTCTCTGCCACCATAGAGTAACAAATGACTTTTACCTTTGATGCGATTTTTTGGTAACTTTTTGATTCAGTAGAACTTTTTCAAGTTCCGGATGCTTCCCGTAGGAATGAATTTCTCACGTTCTATTTGAATTTTTTTTTCCTTTACAATATAATTACGGATTTGTATTTCTTCTAAATATAATGTTTTTTTCACGATTTGTGAAAGCTTTTCTTAATTGTGTTGTTGAAATTATTTACAGTTGGTTTCGTAATTTTTTTTACATATTATGTTTTTAATTTTTTTCATTCGTCATCCGATGTACTCGTCACTTTTACATTTATTTGACAACGTTTTGTTCATTTGAACACCAAACGTTTTTCAATCATTACCAAGATCTAGCAGATTCAATTTTTTTTATTCATTACGTTTGAAATGGTTTTTTTATGACCTTTAGTAATGAATTGCTCATTTGAAGCAAGTTTCGAGAGAATAGATCGAACAACTTCTTATAAATCATCGTACATTTGTGTTTTGAAGTACATGAGTGTCACATGGGGTTTCACTGAGACTACTGTCCAGGTGACATAAAACATAAATGTACTTGTCTCCAATTTTATACTTGTACTACAGACCGGGATATCGGTGACCTGTCAAATTCGCGATCTTTATAACCTCATCATCTATCAGCATAAACAACATACCATACGTTATACGTCATGAAAATATATAGGTATATATACTTGCATTATGGCACCAGAAAAAAATATATAGGTATATAAAATGTATTATGGCACCAGATTTGTCACTAAATAAAATAAATAAACATCAAAAATGTGTGCGAAAATCCGAGACCATTTTTTGATGCAATTAAAAAATAAATAACACCGGCACACAAAAAAAAAGTGGTAAGTACATAGAACCGGACCCATCAATCTCTACGTATTTTGGCCCGCTGAATCCGGATCCGGGGTCAGATTGGCCAATATACCTCCAAAATTTTGAGTAAATTCCAAAAAACCGCAAAAATTGCGAAAAATCGCTGTTAAGAGCATAATAAAAGTTCTCTTCGCCTTACGCGGGGGTGTTTTTCATGTAATTTGACGCGCTGAATCTGAATCGAGGGTTAGATTGACTGATACACCCCCAAAATTTTTAGTAAATTCCAAAAAACTGCTAAAATTGCGGAAAATTGCTGTTAAAAGCATGATAAAAGTTGTCTTCGACCTTACGTGGGGCTCCTTTTAATGTAATTTGATACGCTGATTCTGAATCGAAGGTTAGATTGACTGATACATCTCCAAAATTTTTAGTAAATTTAAAAAAACCGCAAAAATGACGGAAAATTGCTGTTTAAAGCATGATAAAAGTTGTCTTCGACCTTAATCGGGGGTGTTTTTTTATGTAATTTGATGCGCTGAATCTGAATCTGGAGTCAGATCGGCTGATATACCCGCAAAATTTTGAGTAACTGCAAAAATCTCTAAAAATGGGTCAAAATCGCTAGCATGGGTAGAAGAAGAGTTTTATTGATCTAGATCGAGTACGTTCCTTTTGTATTTTGATGCGCTGAAACCGAAACCGGGCGTCTATTTAACTCGTACGTCTCTAAAATTTTGCTTCCATGGAAAAAACCGGCTAAATTTGAAAATTTCCATTGAAAAAACCGGCTCTTTATGAATTTCGAGCAGCTCAATGCGAATCCAGTAGCTAGTAGTCGCGATCATACATACTTCGGTCGAAGATCGAAAATAACAAAAAATAGCAATAAAAACGTCGAAAAATAGTTTTTTGAATTTTTTATTCTCATATAATTGTAGAAAGTGAAAAAAAATCAATTAAGCAGAATTGAAAGAACAATCATGCCTGCGATAGTTTTATATTCAAGTTTTTTATATAATTTTCCCCGTGCTTATTACCCTCGCCTTCGGCTCGGGTGACAATTCTGCTCGTGGTTTGAAGTAGTCTACTTTCCCTCTCTAGGCGTGTAACTATTATCGAATTCTACCGCTCTTTCGAGCGAGAACCCGGCAGTCTTTACTACTGGAGAGTTCAGTTCCCATTGAACTAACCAACGATGAAAATTGTTGGAGATTTACGGAACGAAAATCGTTCCTTCGTATAAACAATATAAGTTGTTTATACTATTTTACTGCTTTTTAAGCGAGCAGCAGTTTTCACTGTTCACCCATTGGGTTCTTCATTGAAACTCGATGGAAGCATCGTGCCGCGACACCTGTCGGTAGTCTGCGCAGTAACTCATTTCGAGTTCTGCAGTACCGAGAGTTCGACAACATATATTATCGTGTGATCCATCACCTTCGGGTGGATGCAAAGGAAAAAAAAAATATCGATTTTTTCCGCACACCCTAATATTTATACACATATCGTAGACGAATATAAATTCTTAATTTATTATTAAATAAAATGTTTTCTATGAGATATGAATTTTTGTAAACATACATATATATTTGAACAAATATATACTCATTTATATTTTTCGATTCTCAAAAAAGATTGCCCGCAGTTGGCTAAATAATACAAATCTACATGGAGTGATAAATCGATAAAGGATCCTTTCCTGTTCAGATAGTAAAAACTGTAATTTATCGATTTATTTTCAATGGCTTGATTTACAACAACAAATAATATTCTCTTATTATAATTCTGATATACAGGTCTTGCTACTGACAACTGTTCTGTCATGATGGGAAATGTGAATGGAGTCCAAGCTCAATTTAAGGCTAAAATTCCAAATCTCTTCGTATTGGGTTGTCTTTGCCACTCAATGAATTTATGCTCATCGGCAGCTTGCCTTAAACTTCCAACAACGTTGGAGGATTTAGCCCGAGATATCTATAGCTATTTCAGCAATAGCCCTAAACGTGTGCTGGAATTGAAAAATTTCCAAGCATTTGCAAACGTTCAGCCACACAAAATCTTGAAGCTCAATCAAACTCGTTGGTTATCGCTTGAGAATGTAATCAACCGGATTTTTAGAACAGTGGGATACACTCGAGTCATTTTTGCTAAAGCTTCGGAAAAAGACAGCTTGCAATTTGCAAAATGCATTTCCTACGCTTTGCGAAATCTGATTTATAAACTGTATTACACTTTCTTGTCGTTCGTTCTTGAGATAGTTAATAAAATCAATTTGATATTTCAAAGATAAAAACCGATAATAACAAACTTGCTCAGTACCGTCGAGAAATACTTAAGAGTTATCTTGGGATGCTTCATGAAAAAAGCTATCTAGAAAAAACTGAAATTGCTCGGATTATCATTGATAATTGTCGCGAATACTTGGACGGGCGTTAGATTTTCTCGTATGTCTCGCGAGTCAAATAAAAAGTCGTATGGACTTCAATAATCCGATTTTGAAAGCAGTCAACGTACTAACTCCGAAAAATGCGTTGAGCGGTGCATATTCGTCGACAATGTCGCTCATAACGTTGTTTCCAAATATCGTTCAGCCAGATTCATTCGAACACATCAACTCCGAGTGGCGCACGTTACCTCAATTTAAAGAGCGATTGAAAAAATCGACGATTTGGAAGAATTTTGGCTTGAAGTTGGCCGGATAAAAGAAGATGGAGAATCATTATTTCCGAATTTCACAAACTGGGAATGAGTATTTTATCTCTTCCTCACAGTAGTGTAGCTCTGAACGTAATTCTCGAAGCTGAATTTAATAAAATCAAAACTTCGAAGTAAACTGCAAGTCGAGACCTGCAATTCGTTGCTCCTTGCCAAAGAAATGCCCAATGGGTCTTGAACTGGACAAAATTCGTGACATAACAGAGCGGAACTAGGAATTGGACAAGTTTATTGAAGTTAAAGAAAGAAACCACTCATTTGAACAAAATTATTGAAATTAGGGAGATATTTTCATTTGTACCACGAAACACCAATGATTTGTGTCAAACTTTTTTAATTACTACTTCAACACACATTAAATAAACAAGATTATTATATTTTCGAACACAATTTCTCGTACTCCCGTTCATTTTCATGCCTGCTCCTAGATTTTTAGTAGCTCGATAACATACGCGTAGCGGGTGACGCCGAAAGCGTATCGTTACAATATCATCGACATAAAAAAAAGTGCATTAAATTTGAATGCGCTAGGAGAATTTAAACAGGTGCCACCGAAGAGTTGAAGTTTGAAATGATAAACACGTGTATTTATCAAACTTGTTACTTAATTATTATCTGCCTCCCATAATAATGACGATAGAAATCTGAAATGTGGTACATTTGTTGTTCATATTAAAGGGTACGAAACAGAATTTTTACAGATTTTTCCAAAGATTATTTCCGTGATATTTACCGTTACAAAGATAATCATATTTTTGATTTTTTTAGTACTTTGATCACGGTCAATCGAAGCACTTTTAAACGTCACTTTGAAGCATTTAGACAAAGTTTGAGCCGTAATCAACAGTGTACACTTAACAATAACTCATCAAAACCTGAAATTGTGTGAGAATTGTTGAAACTCAGTGGTTATGAATAATTTCACTACGGATGTGCGATAATAAAGGAAAATGTTTATTTAATCAAATTACAGTTGTGTTGTTTTTGACTATTGAAGCAGAATGAAAATTGAATGAATTTATAAACAGAGACAGAAGAAGGATAGGTTGCTATGGATGTTTTCACGTCAATATAATAAATATGTCGGTAAAGATAATTTCTTCAACAAGAATTCATCGATGAAGCGTTTCAAACAAAGTCCCCCTGCCAAAGTTTGAATACATTTTTTAAAAATTTCCGATGATTTGCTTAATGATTAAATTTCGTTTCTCATCATTAGTGAGTCTTTTATTCCTACTGTTGAAGAACCTGTGAAGTTACATCAAAACAATTTTTTTTTTTCAAATCAGTGGATAGAACTATTTTTTTATTTTTTTTTAAATATTAAAGTAAGCTTAATGAGATCATGCCCACCACACGAGCGTTGAACAACTGAATTTTTTGTCATGATAAGGGATTGGTGCTATTATATTCTCTCAAAATTTATAGATTTAAAAATTAACATAACTAATCAATTAGTCCGTTGTAATTATCAATTATATAAAAAAAATATCATTATTAGTAAAAATTTGACTAGTTAACTTTTTGATTTGGCAACTTTGTTGTTGGTGGAGAGATATATATCTATCTTGCCAACAGTAAACTGATAGCTTGTCACTCACATATGACTTGATACACATAACCAACAATTTATTTGAATTTGAGGTTACGTCATTATTTGTGATTACAAATATTTTTGTTATCACAATATTTGTATAAATATGAACAAAAAACATTTTTCTATTAATTATACCGAGAAAGTATACACGCCTGTACAGTACCGATACACTAATGTAAGCACGTCACAACTAAACACGATATACGTCGATAAACATATATATAAACAGCTGATAGAGCGGTGCTGCCGATGTCGTACCGAACCTAGTATTCAACGATTCATCGTGAGCGATAATCGTAGTTAATTTATGATTTCATTCTTAAAGTTTCGGTGACCTGATATTTTTATAACGCCATTAACAAGATAAATGTTCAACGAATACGTATATGATTTAATTTTTTTTTTTTCCAGCATTTACGATCCCTTAAATTTGATTGAAAAATCACGATCCATTTACTGCCACTATGATGTCCAATTTTTAATACTTATTTTCTTGCTTAAATGTTCGGTAACCTCCCCTCAATTTTTTTTACCGTAATTTTCGAACATTTTTCTATGCTGTGTAAAAAAATCAGATTTTTCTGCAGATTTTTAAATAGTGGCCATGATCTCATTAATGTGATATAAATGTAGTGGACATGAAGTATCATTTTATGGATCATGCTGTGCGATTATTATGATTTTTTTCTATAATTTGTGCATAGTGTTCTGGACAACAAGGTTATTCGACCTTCCAACAGTGCGTGGACAAGTCCGATACATCTCACAAAGAAATAAGACAATACTTACCGTCTCTGCGGGGATTACAGGAAACTCAAAAGCATTGCCATTCCGGACAAATATGCTCCACCACTGATTCAAAGTCTGTTTTTGACAATTCATGGCAAATCAATTTTTTCCACTTTAAACTTACAGCGAGCATATAACCAGATTCCAGTCCACGCCGAGAGCATCTCGAAAACTGCCATCACCACACCCTGGGGACTTTATGAGTACACCGGAATGCCTTTCGGTCTCAAAAACGCTACTCAGACTTTTCAAAGATTTATAGACCACATCTTCTGGGGGTTCGACTTCGTCTTCGTATATATTGACGATATCTTAGTCATTTTAAGGAAGTTGAAGCGATATATATAGGACATCATACGAAAAATACATTAGATTTTATTATTTCAAATTAATGAATTGAAAATTTACGTGAATCTTCTTGAACAGCGCTTAATTATGTGTGAAAAATTTGGAGAGGTTTCACCGCCTGGTAATCGAGATATTCATTGTTGAAAATGACAAGGTTAAACATGGGCTCTTATGGAAGCTTTCAAAAAATTGCAAACTTCAACAATAAGTATCTCAATTTCACGACGGTGAATCATCGGCATATCCCGCCAGAAATTTAATACTATCTTAAGCTTTCTGTTTAAAAAATTTTTAAGTGCAAAGTTGGAAAATAGTTTTAACATAAGATACGCTTCAAGCTCCTTAAACGAACCGGAACAACATCGAGACCATCTGCGACAAGTTTTTCAGCGTCTTTCTGATCATAATCTCTCCATTATTCTCCAGAAATGCGTCTTTGGACAAGAACAAGTCTCATTTCTAGGATACACGATCAACAGCAAAGGTTATCATCCGAACCCCGACAGGGTAAAGGCTATCCTCGAATTCCCACTTCCCACTTCCGTCGACCGTGGTGGAATTTCAGAAATTTATCGGAATGTTCAATTATTATCGTTCGTGCATCCAGCATGCTGCTCAGTTTCAACTACCTCTCACTACTCATCTCCGTAACCCTAAGAAGAAAGATAAAACACCGATCAACTGGACTGAACAAGATAAGCACTCATTCGAATCTTGCAAGGAAGCACTCTCGTCAGTAGCACTTACTGCATATCCAACACCTGACGCATCTTTAAGACTCACGACAGACGCATCGACCAGTACTATTGGGGCAACACTCGAACAAGAGGAGAACGGAGAGTGGAGACCCATTAGGTTTTTTTCCAAGAAGCTTGCTGACGCCGAAACTTGTTACAGCACTTACGACAGAGAACTTCTGGGCATCTTCGCCGCAGTGAAATATTTCGCACACCTCCTGGAGGGACGAAATTTCACGATCAGAACAGATCATAAACCTCTGATCTACGCTTTTGACAAAAAACACGAAAAGGCATCTGAACGACAGCTTCGTCAACTCTATTATATCTCACAATTTTCGACGGACGTGGTTTATATCAAGGGTCATGACAATATAGTCGCGGATACACTCTCACACGAATCAGCACAATCGACATGCCAGCTGCCCTGAATATAGAGACAATTCAACGTCATCAAGAAGACGACGACGAACTTCTAGCACTCCTCGAGAACAACAATACGTCATTGCAACTACAACGACAAAGTGATTTATTGTGATGTTTCCGCAGGCATAGTACGGCCTTATCTACCCAAAACATTTCGCAAAACCGCCTTCGACATCATTCACGGACTTTCACACCTCAGCAGAAAAGTGACACCACGCCATGTACGGGAGAAATACGTCTGGCCTCACATAAAAAAAGATGTTCTCATCTGGAGTCGAGAATGTTTACCTTGTCAACGAGCAAAAGTACAGAGACACGCTCGAGTACCTCCAAGACACATTGGCGTGGGTGATGACCGTCTTAAACATGTCAATATCGGTATCATCGTCCTACCGGAATACAAAGGTTACGCTCTCACTATGATCGATCGCTTCTCGAGATAGCTAGTTGTAGCCCCACTAAAAGACATAACGGCCGAAACAGTGGCCACAGCGGTATACGACTACTGGATGTGCAATTTTGGCGCACCAACGACCATAACAACTGATCAGGACTCTCAGTTCGAGTCAGCTCTATTTCAAGCAATGGCAAAGTTGGTCGGAGCGGAAAAGATACGAACAACTCCTTACCACCCTCAATCGAACGGCATAATCGAATGATGGCATCGAACGCTCAAAACATCGGTGATGTGCGTGCTCAAACCATGGCCCGAAGCTCTCTCAATCACGCTATTGGGACTTCGCGCAGCATACAAAGAAGATTTACAAGCTTCATCGGCAGAAATGCTCTACGGAATCACTTTGAGACTTCCCGAAGAATTTTTTGTTACCGCGGATTACGGTGGAAGCCCACAGATATTTGTCGAAAAACATTGCGAACTCATGCGAGGACTTAGACCAACTCCGATGGCTCATCACGTGAAATCGAAGATGTTCGTCAGCAAAGACCTTCACACGTGCAGCCATGTTTTTATCAGATGCGACCACGTTAAAGCTCCACTTGAACCTCCGATCGAGAACCATTCAAAATCACGAAAAGAATCAGCAACGTACTTATCGAAATTGACGTCAATGGAATACCAAAAACATCGATCGCTTGAAACCTGCTTACGTCGTAAAATCAGATACTCACGATCAGACCGAACCCACAGCAGCCCATCGAGTTCCTGAACACCAATGGTCATCATCTATGGATTCTCCTATCAAAACTTACCAAAGAAAAACCAAAAAACAAGTCTCTTTTGCATCATAGAGCAAAAAGACTTGGGAGGAGTACTGTGGCGACTCGGTCGCTCCCGCCATAAAAGACTGACGCGCCTCTATAGGGAACGAGAAGAAACAAGGGAGTTAGAACGACGGAGAAAAACTCTCTCTTCCTCCACAGCTGCGGCGACTTCGACTGTGAATATAGACACTAAGAGATTAACTACGTTTCTGGATCTCGGCCATGCGCCTATCTTTCTCTCTTCTAAAAAAGTTTGTAACAATAAAGTTTAAAATAAAAAATAAACGTGTCATTGAAACCCTGACACTCTAATAATATATTTCTTACATCCGCAACCTCCACAGAACTGTTCCTGATAATAATACATTCCAAGAATTTTCAAGTCTGATTGATGACGTCATCTCGATCTCATCTCAAGAGTTCCGTTTCTAAAATTCTGGAAAAATGTGTGTCAGAGTGGGGATGTATCCTATAAAAGGAGATTTTTCCCTCATTGTCGCTTTATGCTGAACACTTGAGCATTGCGATACCGTGGAAAACAAGCTGAGCAATGGAAGCCATTTTGGATTTGCAAGGTTTTAAGATGCCTATCAATAAGTTCGTATTGAAAGAACTGGCAGTCATTAAAATTTATACCAGTGCGTAAGCTTATGAGGAGTTTGGATGCCTTCTAGTTAAGCCTCCATATGAATGGGATAGTTTGCCAGCCAAATATAAGAGTCAGAATAAGTGGTGTGAACGTAACCATCACGGTATCCCATGGAATGTCGGTGATATTCCTTATGACGAAATAAAGAACGTAATTGGCATTATATTGAAAAATGTGAATTTTGTTTATGTGCAAGGGTTGGAAAAAAAGTAATGGATCACAGATATTATAGGAGATTCAAAGTTGATCATTGATATAGAGAATTTGGGTTGCCCAGCATTGCGAAAATTATCCACGTCAATATATCAGCATTACAAGTATCATAATGGGGTATGCGAATTCAATTGTGTCTTTGAAAATGTTCAATGTTTGAAGAAATGGTATTTGAAGCATGGTGTTGAAAATTCATCGTTTCCACGATCCTTAAGAATCTTCGCTACATTGGGAAGTCTGAGAGCAATGAAGACGGAGGATATCGCTTGTCTTCCTCAATAATTTATTCTAACGTATGCATGGAAGGACATTGACGACGTATGGGACAAACTTCCTGAAGAATGGCACATTGACGAGGATTTCATGAGTTATCGTCGATGTCGAAAACACTATCAAAAAACGGATACCGACGAATTCGACGGACCTATACCGTTAATCATAAATTGTCTCAAATGTCAATTTTTTTCTGCAAATCTGTATGATGAATAAAATATACATATATAAATGTGGTAAATATTCGATATCGCGGCACCAGCGATAATCGGGATGAATTTTTTTTACATCTTTTTTATGACCTGTGAACAATATAAAAAGGTTTTTAATGTAGGCGCATGACGTTTTTTAGGTAGAAAATTATTATTATTCTTATTATTATTATATTCAACACACATTTGACTCTCAGTCTCACTTTCACTCGTCCTCCAACTCTGCAGTCGTGACCCGAACAAACCAAAACAAACCCAAACAAACCCAAACACATTTTGTGTTTTGTTTTGATTCGACTTTGTCGAACATCGTTATGCTGATGATCATGAAGTTCACGAACGTAATAAGACCAATCACAAACTGTTCCTGAAGTTAGACTTAGTTCCTCCATCAAAAATTCTTGATAAGGTAAATTACAGATAACGTAGAGAGCTATAAACAAGCAACACTTTTCCGATGGCAATTTGCGCTCTGTAACCACGTGTTAGTACGTACGGATTGTTTGAAATTGCACTGGCTCTTGATAACTTTTTATTGACTTTCTTCGTTTGTCTCTTTCTGCACTGCCACCATTTCCTATCTGAACTGAGATATGCATCCGAGCCACACTTGACATATTTCTCATTTATTGTTGATGATTCGTTGTTGATGTTCGTTGTTGTTTCATTTTTTTTCGAATAGTTGAAAAGCTTTCCGTAATGAAATCAAACACCCATCGCAAATCGCAAGCCATAATGGAATCGATTATGAATATTAGAAATAGAAATATTCGAAAACCTTCGATTTCGTCTTGCTTTATTCTGCCTTATTTATTTTGATGAAGTGCAAACAAATCCGACAGTTCTTGACACACACACACACGCGCGCGCGCACGAATTGATTTGGCAGATTTTGTCGAACAAAATTTGTAAACTCTGTCAAATTCGTAAAACAACTTGAAAAATAGTCATAACATGACTACTAATGATGTTTCCAGGTCACACAGAAGTCATAAAAAAATTTACAAGCCGATTACAGCTGGTGCCGCGATATCGAATATTTACCTCCGCGATAGTTCGAGCATGCTTGTAACATGATGCTCTGCGGAGCCAACCACGTAATAATTATTTATATTTTTTAAAGTCACAGAGTGACGCAAATACGTATAATCAACTCTATGATCTAACAATAAGAAAAAATTTGGAATTGTTACCTGCTTATTCAAATACGTTTATAACACATATTTTTCTGTAGTGGAGCGTCTTATCTTTTGTAACCCGATTTTCTTTTGCGTGATCCAGTGACGAGAGAATTACTAATTATTGAGTATAATTTTTTATGCGTAGGACTCTCTATAATAGATTTCATTGTAATCCCCCTCCTCTGCCCGAATCTCCACACGTATTTAAAGCCTATTTATGGGCTTTTTCGTTGCCATGGTAGGGCGCTCGGCCTTGAAAACTTATTCTTCTTCCGTGTGCCGGAAGATCCACACGTGTAACTAGGAATATTTTTAATAGAATTCAAGAATTAGTGCTAGAAGCTCAATAAGTCGATCTGCAGACGGAGAAAATGTTCTCGAGAAGAGAATTAGGAAACTCGAAAAATTGATTGAGAAAAAGCTCAAGAAAAAGCGCAAAAGTAAGCATCTCGTTTGTGAGGTTGATTTTTTCATTTGGTTTTCTTATAGGGGAACATGGGGCAAATTGAACTTTTAAGAAACTAAGACAAATTCATTAATGAGCACACGGTTTTTCACTTGTATTCGAGTCCCAAAACTGACTACCATCGCTAATTTTTCAAATTTCGAAAAGAAAAAATTTCGGGGCAAAACGAACTCGGCCTCTGCGAAGCAAAAAAAATTATAAAAATATATTTCTCGCAATACAGCCGTTGGAAATGACTGCTCCCGGATGTAATGCAAGCTCTGGCATACGAGAAAAGAAATAGGACCCCTTCGAGCCCATTTATTGGATGCACGAGAGGAAAAAATGGGGTTAAGTCGCAGATCGCTTCTAAACCCATTTTTTGGTGACATGTGAAACATGAACTTGGAGTTCACTGCGCCAGGGTATAAACGATATTTCAACTATCTTTAGGTTTTGAAACAGATTCCCGTTCCCTGTAGGTCGGATTTCGTGAAAAACGATTTGTGGGGCAAAACGAGCTCAGCCTCAGAGAGGCATAAAAAATCCGAAAATTGCATTTTTCACAATCAACGCGTTGGAAGCGACGGCGTCCGCGCGTAAGACGAGCTCTGCTATGTGAGAAAAGAAATGGGACCTCCTCGGGCCCATTTATTTCATGTCCGAGACGAATAAATGGGTTAAAGTCGCGGATTTTTTCACCAATTTCTTATAACATGAAAAAAATTAACTCCAAATTCACTGCACCAATATATAAATCATGATTCAACTATGTTTATGTTCTAAATCAGTTTTCCCGTTCCCTCTTTCTCGAATCTCGTAAAAAAAAATGTGGGGCAAAACGAACTCAGCCTCTGGGAGGCATGAAAAATCAAAAAATTAGTTTTTTCGCAATAAAGACGTTGGGATGAATTCAATTTTTTTCACCGTGGATTATATTTCATCCGGAGACGGATGAAATATAATCTACGAGAAATATTAAAAGGGACAAGGCTTCACAGACGTCAGGCGATGAAAAATGCCGCTACAGTGAGCACGGCTGTCAACGGATTTCGGAAAACGGGCATATGGCCGTTCGATCGTAATGTTTTCGATGACAAGCTGTATAAGCCCGCTGACTCGCCGAATCAATCGCCTCCTTCTTCCGAACGCTCGAGTTCTTTCCTAGAATCATCTCTACAACCTGCTTTTGATGAAACTCCCTTAAGCCCGCCTCGACTAACGTTCATGACGTCACAGCGTGAAGTTCCGACCACTCCGAGCTCAAATCACGAATTTGTTGCACAACCCTCATATGCCTTCGACTTCTCGTTACAAAGAACCTGCGAGTTCATGTCAAAAAGAATTGACGAATTCCTCCGGGGAAACGTCGGATACGTTTGTCGATTGCCAATCTTCACAAAATTCTTCTCGCGGAGTTGGCTCGAGCCCTAAGCACGAAATGTCCTTGGATCCTGATGGAGTCACGTTTTTAACCTCTTCTCATGAATCTTCACAAAAATCTCTCGACGTGTTTCCTACTGCCGATGAAACGCATATGAATCTCCCTTGCCAATCGGCGCCTAATCGTCTTCTCGATACGTCTCAAAATTTTCCTAACACGAATTCTTTCGAGCTTCCACAGAAATCGATGATAAGCTCGGTTTTTGAATCAATCAAGAATTATCTCTCCAAATTGTTGCCAGTAACTGCACCACAATCTCCACCAAGTTTTCAAACGTCAGCGACGGAATTGGATCAACGATTTAGTCAAATTTCGATTGAAGAAGACGAGGATTCCGCGGAAGTGAAGAATTCATCAAATTTCGCAGGCGAACAATCCAAGGACGTCGATTTTTCAAAAAGCCAGCTATGGACGCCGAAATAGCCACAACTGACGTAGAGTGGTCTCAAACGTCTGAACATAATTTGTCAGGTCACAAATATGAGAACGCACTGAGAAACTGTCGTTGGAGTCAAAAACTGCAAGAAGAAACAGAGGCGGATACGACTGCACTCGAGCCCGAGGATTCGAATGCTTCTTTGGACGGCCAATTTACGTTTTCAGAATCCGAAAACCACATGACACGTGAAGTTGAGCCAATAGCACATTGCTCTTATGTCAACCCACCCAGTAATGACACTAAGCGAGCTCGACGGTTGATGGAAATAGCTCCTGCTAAGCCTACGTTCGGACGAAGAAAAATCTGATGGAGATAATGGGCAAGACGATTTTCGAGAGCCTGAGACTAAGAGAAGAAAGCCGAGAATACAAACTGGTACGTAGGTCATTCAACATCTCTCATAATGATTATAATAGTGATATTAATAATAATTATTATTATTATTTTATAATATTCATCATCATAATTATTTATCTTCATATGCGTGATTTTGTTGCAGTGACTCGCGTACTTCGAATCCGTAGATCACGGGTGACTGAGCCCTTCACAGTTTCTCCGTATGTCGTGCAGCCAGTACCAACGGCGAAATCCCGTGCTCGGCGGGCAAACCGTGGAAGAACCGCAATATTAACGAGTCCGTCTTATCGCGCCACTTTAGCGGAAAAACAAAAAAAGAAAACAAAGGCAGCCAAATCCGTATCGTCGGAAGATGTGGCGTGTATGTTTTGCGAGGGATTATATTCTCTATCTTGCGAGGACTGGATTGCCTGTTCGATATGCCGAAGATGGACACACGCTATGTGTGCAGGAGTCGATGAAGACGACGTAATGTATCATTGCGATTTCTGTAGAAAACAATTCCAATGAATTCAATTTTCTATGTTTCTTACATTGTTCATCATTTCATTTAAAAAATAAGGGAATTCAAGAATTAAAGAATTTTACGAACACGGTGTTCGTTTTACCCCGTGTGTTCAATTTGCCCCATGTTCCCCTATAGGTTGTATTCAACAACGCCGTCGCTTGTTTTTTTGAAAAACATTCAACACTAGCCCCTCGTATGGGCTCTAACATATAGACAGAGTTATTACTCGGGCAATAATTGCGAAAAACCGTTAAATTGGGTTTAACCTATTTAACGCGTATGTTTGACGTACTTGAAGGTTAATTTTCTCGGTGATCAGATACATTTATTCTACGTTTTATCTGGACGTCGTCACGCCTCGAGTTCATCGGAGGAACGACCAAAGAAACGCGGGAGAGATGTTCGACGATGTTCGAAATATTCGTCATTGGAAAACGCTGAGGGAGACGACTCGGTAAATTTTGGTTCGGACGTAGATGTAACAGAGTCCGAGTCCGCACAAGTGACGCATTTTGCGTCTTAAGAACCGACCCGAGCTCCGACCGACGATATCGTCGGGCCGAGTCAGGTTTTACCTGCCGTTAATTCAAACGTTGATTCTCCAGCGTCAGAATCAATAAAGGAAGCAACTCTTGATCCTCAAATTTTGGAAATTTTCGGAAAGAGAATCTTGGAGGAGCGAGTACTGGACGAAGAAATTCCACCGGAAATGGCGGTTCGTTGGGAGGAAATCTTCAAAAAAGGTTTGCCTACAAAGGACAGAAACGATATAATTAAACAATATCCACCTCCAAAAAATACAAGATGTATCGACCCATCAGTAATAAATCCGGAGGTGAAGGCCGTTCTGCCGGAAACTGTTATCAAGAGGGACGAGCGTATCGCGGCGAAGCAAGTTAAGCTTGCGGAGTGCATCGCTGCGGTCAGAAAAATGTTTTTAGGAGTTTTGAATGACTCGCAGGACAGACTTTCTTTTCTTGGACGTCTGAGCGACACAGGCAGGTTATTGGAAGATCTGTTGCACGACGAGTCAGCGGTGAGAAGGAGTCTCGTTCTGGTCAACATAGGTTCGTCTTTCAAAGAAGTTTTGAGCTCGTCCACGGCTGACGATTTTTTGTTCGGGAGACAGCTGGATGAAAAAGTGAAGGCGGCAAAAGTACTCGAGAATACCAGTAGGGAACTGGGTACATCGCGAGCGGATTCATCGGTAAAAGGGCCAATAAACTTAAAATTCCCGTCTCGTCTCTTCTCAAGAGATTATCGCCAGCGATCGACGGGTTCAGGCGGGAAAAAGACTACGCCGTTTGTGAAAAATCGTGGCAATTTTCCGAGACAGTGTCACGTCCCGCGTTTAGTTATCATTAAATGCGAGACTTGACGACGATTCCTCTCAATGTTAATATATTTCTTTTATTAAAAACTTCTAGAACGTTCTTGATTCGTGAGTATGCGATGCCTCGTGCCATTGCAAATCGAAGAAGCCGCTTGGAATCCGCCGATTCGGCATCGCCTGATCGCGACGTCCAATGTGGTTCGTGGATACCACGGTCTTGTATACAGGTCTTGCAACAACGGTAGGGGTGGATGTCAGCTTAATGGTTGCGTTCTCCTTTTCAATTTACGGTCGCGAGAGTATACGCTGACAGTTATTTGTGGATGCTTGTGGAGCACTGGCATGCGCAATGTACACTGCGCACCACACTCATCGATAGCAACGACATATAGTGGCGTTGACGCGAAAGAAAACTTATGACATTACCGTGACAATCGCTCACCATTGAAATTGGGCTTCGTTGCAAGACCTGTATACAAGACCGTGGTGGATACCCTTGGTAACGACTAAAGTCGTAACTTAAAGTCTAAAGTGCTGAGATGCACTGAAACCCCGTCATGACGATTGCTTTCGAGCTCTTGTCGCCGTGGCGAGGATTTTTGTACATCAGTTCCGTTTAATTCTTAACCGACACTTGGTCGTCCCTCGGGATAACTCCGTATCCAGCTAATTCGCGGCGGGATAGTAATTTCTGGTACAATAATACAGGTGAACCGCATAGAAGTTATAAGTCTGGGTTTTGTTAAAACCACGCGAAGTGAGCAACACATTGCTCCTTGCCTCACGAACGTTCTGTTATCAAGTCTCGTGACTCACTTTTTGTTATTCTTCCAAAACCAAGTAATTCTGTGTGTGTGTGTGTGTGTGTGTGTGTGCGCGCGCGCGCGCGCGCGCAAACCACGCGTCGATTAAACGCGTTCGTGTGAGAGAATAAGTTGGCGTAAACGCTAATTCACTGTTGTTTTCATCTTCAAAATTGTACCTCTATTCATTCAAATTGTAAACCTTTTTGTATTTTTTTTTTCGCATATATTTCTGTTTTCGTTGAACCCTCCATTTTTCATATCTTATCAATAAATCCATTTTCCTGTTATTTGTTACCTGCTTCGGGGCCCGTACGGGACCATAGGCATTCCTCAATTATCTTTTCAATTATTTCGATCATTAATTATTTCACTTATTGCAAGACTTTTGCTATTACCTTAATTATTCAATTATTTCTATTTTATTCAGATTAAATTTAATCATTTAACTAAATATCCATTAACATTTTTTACATTTGAAAAATCATAAACTTTGTGTAGGTTGGAGGCAGCAAAATTAAATAAATAACCTTTACCCACGTTCGTCCCTCCCGAACGTAATAACAGAGAAGTCCCCGTCGCCGAGATTCACCGAGACGCAAATTGAACCACCTCCCAACTCGCAAGCGCTAGTATTGCCTGTGAGTATTGCGCTAGCAAGCGCTAGTATAGCCGGAAGATTGCGTTTTTTTTACAGGGGAATGGAAACGACATACCGTTGACAAACACATTTTAGCGTGGACAACGGGTTACAAAATTCCTTTTCCCTCGAGACCGATTCAACAAATTTTACCTGAAGATAAATCGATTGATAAAAAAGAAGCTGAGATAACTAGAAATCTTGTGATTGCTCTGTTAGAAAAGGGAGCGATAGAAACATGTCAAAATAGCAAGGATCAATACCTGTCAGATATTTCGCGGTTCCGAAATCCGGAGGGAGCTTTCGGTTAGTTTTAAACCTAAAGCAATTGAACAAATTTGTCCCTACGTCGTATTTTAAATTCGAAGATTGTAGAATAGCAATTCGTCTCATAAATAAGGATTATTTCCTCGCATGAATCGACTTGAAGGATGCATATTACGTGATCTCGATAGCCAAAAATGACAGAAAATTTTTACGGTTTAAGAGTATGGATCAGTCGACTAACCTCACTTGGAATTTTAGAAATTGAAATTCTCTGACACGGTTTGACCAATTAAAAAAAGGCTCTGTCAGCCTACGCAGAACAATGGCAAAAATCGACTGACAGAGCCTTTTTTTTAATCGGTCAAACTGTGTCAAAGAATTTTGATTTCGAAATTTGCAACTGTCTCTCTCGCACTCACGGTTGCGATATACCAACTGATCCATCCTCAGGAATTCACGTGTTTACCGTTCGGTCTGGCGACAGCTCTGTTCGTATTTACGAAAATTCTAAAACCAATTATGGCGGAGTTACGTAGTCAAGGCCTGCTTTCAGTTATATATTTAGACGTTATTCTCATTAGTGGCAAGTCTTTCGTAGAATACGAGAATAATTTTTCCGTCACTACGAGGCTCATTGAATCTTTGGGCTTCGTAATCAACGAAGAAAAGTCTCAATCCACGCCGTCGAAGAGATGCAAATATCTGGGATTTTGGTTTGATTCGGGAAAAGTGCGACTAGAACTCCCGAAGATAAAAGAATGAAGATAAAGGGTTTGATTCAAAAATTTTCTCATACAAAGATCTGTAAGATTCGCTGTTTTGCTCGTTTTTTAGGTTCTATAGTGGCGTGTTGTCCAGCGATCCCTTATGGATTTGCTCATTAGTACAGGATCCGGCTGCATGATTTGTACATTGACCTGTTATTTAATCGAAATACATCTATAATGATGTATAATATGAGATAATAAATTGGTGCTGGTGTGCCTAGCAAAATTTTGTCGCAAGTACTTTTAATTAGAGTCGTTTTAATTGATTTTTTTCAAACATCTTAAATCATTTGTTTGTGGAATAAATGGAACGCTATTCGTAAGAAAATGAGCCAAAAAACTAAAAAAAATAAGGTTGCCACCTTTTAGTCTGCCGCAACCTCTGGGCAGCCAGGTGTCCGAAGGTCCTCTCTTGTTGATTATTAGCGCTCATCATGTATTGATAAAAATTTTACATGAAATTGAAGCAAAATTTGTCCGCTACATGATGGAATATGGTTGCCTGCGTGAAGGCTGCCGCAACTTGTGGTTGCCAGCATTTGCATGACCAGACCTCGCTTGCACGAACGGGAATATTGAAAAATTTATACAACAATACTTCCTGGTAAGTATTCTCAGTTTCTGGGCCAATTTGCTAATTTTTTTGGCTCGAATAATTGTAATTAAGCTATAGTGTCCCACAGTTCTTCTGCTACTGTCACTGACATTGATTGCCACTGTAAGACTTGGAAAATATATTTCGCTATGAATGATTTATTGAATTTAAAAATGAACTTTGATTCTAAGAAGGCAATTTTTAGGTTATGTGCTGTCGGAAATGATCGTACGTCCGAGCCATAGCTGTATAAGCGATAGAGTCTAGCGAAACGCCGTTCCGTGATCGGAGACAATCGAATCCGCCATGCTGTGTCCGCGTGTGAGCGAAGTCATTCTCGTCCGGAGTTCTGCCAGAGTCACAAGCTCATGTGAGAGCTACGAATTGTAAGGCTGTCGTGGACCAGGTGTTGGCCACAAAATAAAGTGACAAAATAGTAAATCGAGTAAAACGTTATTATTGTACCCCGCCATCCAGACATTACAGGTTACTTCAGAATGTTAAAACATATTATAATAGACAGGTACTAAGAGGGCCAAGAAAAGTTGTTGAATATATTTTTATTTAATTTCCAAACAAATATTTATAATGCAATTTATAAATTCTGAAACTTATTCATCTTCTGACTCTTCTGAACTTGTAACATTAAATTCTAGATCATCAAAATTATTAATATTGTTCTCCGGAATTTCGTTCATCGATACGTGCAATATATCTTCAACTTGTAATGGTGTTGGGTCTCCGATGAACCACGTTGGTTTTAAAGAGCCATCCAACAACCAGCCGCAATCTTGCGAGCGCGTAATTTAAGACAGCGCCGTTCTGTAGCGTTTTGCCACATCGAATTTACGAAAATCGTTCGTAACATTTTCTGTTTCAATGATTTCCAGCACGGTGGAATCTGACTGGAGTCAAAGCCTTTTACTTTTTTCAAAAATTGTGAGTTCCCTTTCGTCCCTGCATACATTTTGTGAAATATTTGATATCTGGTAGCATTTACGCTTTTACAATTTTTGATGCTATATATGAGGGAGGTAAACTCCTGGACAGCATCAATTTTTTTTCGTTAAAAACGTCAGTTGGGTCGGTCAATGATGCGAAAACCTTTTGAAAAATTGGGTTATTCCAAAAAATTTTGAAAGGCTTGACTTTTCCTTTACTGTAAAATGCAACTGTGTAATCACATCCCGTGAACGCATGAAATGCTGGCAAAGCGAGGCATAAGGCTGAACCCAACTTTGACGCCAAGACCCCACAATTTATGCACTGTTGATCATTCTTATTTCCTTTCTTTGATGTACTAGCCAACAAAATTTCTAGCTCAGGGACTTTTTGTATGTTATGTCAGTAGCTTTTACCAAAATTTTAGACCCTGGACGTGCTTTGCTTATATGAAACATAATTCGCGTATCAGCCTCTTCATGTTCACATTTCAAATCAATTTCTTCGGCTTTTATGACGCGTTTTCCGTCCGAGCAGTATGAAAAGCATTTCTCAGCGACCGTAATGAAAACTTTTTTATCACGTAATATTGAGTTTAAATAGTTGTTATTCCAGTGATCAGCCAAGAACCTTACCAGAGCCTCTTTAAAACGGTAATTTTTTAGTCTTGCCAAAAAATCGTAGGGTCTAGGCTGAACAGGACCTTGAATCATGTACGGGATATCAAATTCTTCTCGGCTTTGACGTTCACAATCTTTAATGGAAGGGGTTAGGTATCGATCAAAAATTATATGTACTTCACGGACACTTGTTGAGCAAAGTTTTATCAAAATTGACTCAGCGATCTTTCCAAATGTTTGAAGCATAGAGGCTCCGACGAGATGCAAGAAGTAGAAACCATCAATTATTTCAACGTCAACAACGAGAGAGACCTTGCAGTTGTAGCCCAACCACATGGGAACTGAATCAATCCGTGACCATGTCGTGGCCCACACAAAATCGTTTTCCATGGAAATTTCTCTAGCGTGTTCGCATGCATCGATAGCTCGTATAATTGAATCAACGGGGAGCAAGGCCATAATTGTTACGGGTTTCTTGTAATACGGTTGAATGTCTCGAGAAATTTCATCGAAACGCCGCCTCTTGCGAGAAAGTGGACGAGATTCATTGATTTTTTCATGAATCTCGGAAGTAGAATCGATTATTCCACAATCGGTCGACTCCCCGTTTCCCCTTTGCGCAAATTGATAAACAATACCAACCGTATCGTGGAAAGTATCTTTTCCAGAACAAGTATCAACGAAACGGTCGAAATTGTCAAACGCTACATGAGTGCTTCGCCCATTAACCGCAACGATGCCAGCTGGTATCACTTTACTTTCTTTGGTTGCTGTGTATGTCATCTCTGTCTTGATTTCTTCTGACAAATTGTAGCCTATCGTGTGACCATATCTGTTGAGTATTGTGAGAATTTTTCTTGAATTCGTAATTGACTTCATGGCTAATCCAAGAGTGAGATGTTTTGACGGCTTCACTCTACCTTCCGTTATTGCGTAAATTATGTCACTACACAAGGACCGTATTTTTACAAAATCGTCGTCCGAATTTTTACGACGTATATCTGGCCCTTGAATGAGGTTACACATGAAGTCAAACAATTTATCGGGAATCTCACATTCTCCACGAATTATGTCATCTGCGGTCAGATTATCTGGCAACTTTTTGCTGTTCAGGGATTGTCCAGAGAGTAGATAATTTCTCAATTCGTAAGCAACATTTTCAAATTTATTTTTATCCCTCGTGTTCAACATTGCAGCTTCGCTTGCTCATAGGGAGACGTCGATGTCACGCTTGTAAACAATTTTTTTTTCAATGCGGTCCTGTTGATGCTTCTATGACGATGCGGTCACCGAAAGTAAGTATGATTTTATTTTCCAAATTTTCAGGACGGTAATTATGAAAATCTTCGGTGCTTACTTTATTTCCTACATGTAGGGCCTTGTATCGCGAAAACAAGTCCGTGATGTACATAATTTTTTTGTTTTTGATGATGTTGGTAGTTATGAGTGCAGAGAGAGAGTCAAATGCTGCCTTATGCAGCTCTCTAGTTTCATGCCAGTGTCGGGGTTTGAAAGGTTCTTCGGTTCGTCGCTTTATCTGTACTTGATATGCCGTGAAGCACGTTGCATGGTATGCCACGGTTTCCTTTATTAATTTTTCGAGTACCTGAGTATCGTTTAATGTTTTCGCCATGTCTTTGATCGCGTCTACTGTTGTTCCTGACTGCGAAAATGAAACATATACTCGTCGCCAGACATGCTGATTTTGAATTCGTTGCAGGTGACTTTTGAGGTGAAGCCACTTGCTCAAATAAACAAAGCGTTGCCGGTTCCGATCGCTCAGATGTACAATTTTCAAATTCAAGTTCTTCCTTTTCAGCGTTAGAAATGCTCAGCTGCTCATCATCATCACCAGATGTATTTCTCTGTTCCAGCAAAGTAGATTTAATTAGTAAAAAAAAGATGAGCAAAAGAAAACTAAACTTTATCATTAATGAACTTAAAAAAAAAATTCAAGTAACTCCGGGTAAATATTCAAACCACTCACTTGAAGAATTTTTGAATAATTTTCGACTCAAGTTACTCGATAAAAATTGCTACGATATACTGAAATGTAGATGGCAAATTCTATTTCTTCCTAAGCATGATTGTAAATTTGACTACGTGTCTTGTAAGATTTATCTGGTTTATGGTTGAAAGTTGAAAGGAAATATTAAAAATTTTCTGTAAAGTATGTCACTACTTGTTTTCATAATCTTAAATACGTGAAATAATGGATTGTCCGGCAAAACTTCACTAGGACTACGCAATTTCCGAATTTATGGTCATACCATTTTTCTGTATATGAATAAATACAATTTTTTTAAAATCGTGACTAGTATTCAGAATTTTTATTGAAACGGTTCGTCCGTAAAACTGATTTAAAAAATTTTTGACGTCATAAAACTGGCGTATTCGCATAGATAAGAGTGCGACAAGGCTCGTAGTTGCTTTTTCTTTCAATTTAATTTAATTGATGTCGAGCAGCTACCATGTCTTTTAACCGGTTGATTGGTATTATGTCATATATGTAAAAAAAAGTTGGACCCATTCTGGTAATATACCATACGTGTACATTAGAGTGTCTCAAAAAAATCGAATGTTTTTTTTTCTTCAAAGAACATTGAAAAATCGTCAGAGTATAGCTAGAAAAAGACTCTCTGAAAATATGAGCTCTTAATATTAATATTTAGAGGTGGGGCTTTGTAATTTTCTATTTTTCATTTAAATAACATGGGAAAATTTTTTTTCAAACTTTGGAATTTTGTAACCTGTTAACGAGCTACTTCACAAGTGAGACAAAGTCAGTCTTTATAGGAAATCGAATCCTCTACAAAAAAGGTCGGATTGACATTTTGCGTAAGTCGAGCCATTTCAAAGATATCGAGCCTCAAACTTCAGATTGTTTAAAATTATGCTTTGTTTTTCTTGAATACAAATAAATCAATTTATATGTATTGATGAAAGCCCAATATTATTAACTTGAGAATAAAAATATGCATATATTTGGTAGAATGCAGATCTGACAAATGATCAATTTTATTGATTTTTACGGAAAAATATTTACTTACCTAAAAAATATGGTAGAAGTTTAATTTAAATTTATTTATATTATGTATCGATAATATATTCACTGACTATATAGTCATTTATACTAAAGTATTTTTTTCTATCTACTGATTTAAGTGTAGTTCAAATTTCTGAAGGATTGATCATAGTGTGGGCTCCCAAAGTTTCTCATCCCCGCCACTACGCGGCAAATTCGTCGAGACAGTTTCTCGTAAGCGGATGGTTAGGTCTGCGTTTCAATATAATACGCATCGCTCTGCGCCTCAACATCCTCAGCGCGTCTAGGACACGGTACGAGTCACTCAGCCCTACTGATGAATCTGTGACAGTACCGGAGACGAAACGCAACGATCCCATTCTTTTCCACCGCTACGCACTTGCGTAGGGATCTTCAACACCGACCTAACCATCCTTTACTTATCCAAAAACTCCTCGACTTTCCACAACTACGTAGACTCTGACCTGAACGTCCCCACGGACGCCTGGTACAGTAGTTCTCTACAATAGAATTGTTATTTGCGCCCTCTACCAGATGATCAATCCTACAAAAATGTGAACTACACTTAAATCAGTAGATAGAAAAAAATACATTAGTATAAATGACTATATAGTCAGTGAATATATTATCGATACATAATATAAATAAATTTAAATTAAACTTCTACCATATTTTTTAGGTAAGTAAATATTTTTCCGTAAAAATCAATAAAAATGATCATTTGTCAAATTATTAAGAATTTTCGATCTGCATTCTACCAAATATATGCATATTTTAATTCTCAAGTTTATAATATTGGGCAATACATATAAATTGATACATATAAATTGATACATATATCAATACATATAAATTGATTTTTTTGTATTCAAGAAAAACAAAGCATAATTTTAAACAATCTGCAGTTTGAGGCTCGATATCTTTGAAATGGCTCGACTTACGCAAAATGTCAATCGGACCTTTTTTGTAGAGGATTCGATTTCCTATAAAGACTGACTTTGTCTCACTTATGAAGTAGCTCGTTAACAGGTTACAAAATTCCAAAGTTTGAAAAAAAATTTTCCCATGTTATTTAAATGAAAAATAGAAAATTACAAAGCCCCACCTCTAAATATTAATATTAAGAGCTCATATTTTCAGAGAGTCTTTTTCTAGCGATACTCTGACGATTTTTCAATGTTCTTTGAAAAAAAAAAACATTCGATTTTTTTGAGACACTTTAGTGTACATATTAAAATAACGTTTTTAATTTTGAACCGATTTCGTCAAAAATTAGTATAAAACAGTTTGTTGGGTCGCTTATTCCGTTTCTGAACTTAATTTTTACCTTGTTACCCTTGATAGGGGTGAAAATCGAGGATCGAGGGTGAAATTCTTAGATTTTTCAATGAAAAGTTTTTATGCTCTATTATATAAAAGTTTTTTTAGAAAATATATGTATCCAGTTTCCCAAAAATGATAATACACGACACAATTTGCAGCTGAAATTTTGAATTGTATCATAATATTTCGTTGTTTGGACAAAACATACCAAAAAACGGTTGTTTACCAATTTTTGTCAAAATCGGTCAACAATTGATAAAGTTATTCAAATTCTTACACTATACAATACAGATCAACTCACTAAAGTGGGTAAAATTTTTAAATTTCACCCTGAATCTTAATTTTACATCTATTTGACGGTGACCAATCAATTTCTTCTCCGAAAAATGAGTCTAGTGTCATAAAAAACGTAGAGTTTTTATAAAAAATGACATATATTCTTATTTTTCACCCTTTTAAGGATATTGTTTTTTTTTTATTTCGAGAAAGGAGTTTAGCGCCCTAATAAACGTAGTTTTCATGTCATATAGCATAAAATCTTGCAAATGAAAAATCTGAAAATTTCACCTCCAACCCTTATTTTTCACCCCTTTGGGGATAGTGAAGTTTATTTGATTTTGATAAAAGAGTCTAGTATCCTAAAAAACTTGTAATTTTGAACAAGACAATTTTACTTACAGCTTGTGTCTTACAGAAATCATTAAATTCTATCTTATACTTCTGCTTCAAAACTGTAATTTTTTTGTAGCACGATAAGTGGAAACGATAATCTTCCGCTATCTCGAGTGACAACGAGATATCGCCGTATTTGAAACCTTTTTCACGACGAAACAGTAACATTAAACAGCACTTTTCAAAGGATTCATTATTAAATGCAAGCACTGGTCCACCAGAGTGACACAAAAAATATTTATCCATATCAAAAAGTTGAGATTGGCGGAGCAAAATATTGGAAGCAATAGATTTTTAATATTGGATGCTGTCAAAAATGTTCACGGTTGATAACCTCAGTCAATATACTTTATGAACAAAATGCTGAAGATCTGTATTTTACGAAATTACGAGCTGAAGATGGCAGTTGGTTATTGTGTTTTATTTTCAAAATCAATACGGTTGATTGAAAGTACAAGGCTATTGTATATCGAAGAGGTTTTTTGCGTGTTGATAAGTAAAATTTCTGAAAACACGAGTATTAGTTTAAACGAATTGAAGTATCATGTTCAGAGTTTGAACAAACCGGAAGAAGGATGATTAGTGATCATTCATTAAAATAATATTTGGCCAATTTTGTTTAAAAATTCTACTAGTCATTAGATTTCGGCGGATAAACATAAATACTTAATGCACTATAAATAATGAAATCCAAAGATATTGCTGTGATCACTCCATTATTGTACGTCGTAGAAATTTTTATTTCATTTAAAAATGTACTTCCAATGGCCTTTTATAGCATTTTTTTCTGTCCATATCACCATACCAAGAGATGCAAAGTAGATGCACACATGTCGATGTACAAAATTTTCAAAGTTTGCATGTAGTCCCACCGAGGTTCATCCGGAGAAAGAAAAAGTATAAAGCGCATTAAGACGAACAGAATTGCTTATTTTTTAATAAATGCATTGCATTCTGAAACCATAAATTCTCATGCTATTCATAAATAAGCCACCGATAACTTTTTGTAGCATTTTTTATCATTTTTATTATGTATAATTTATATACATCCATATTCCATGATCAAAAACAGGAAGGGATAATACTTGTCGCACATGTCAATACGCAGAATTTTCAAAGTTTGCAAGTATCCGCTGCGGTTTTTTCATCTACATTTTGATATAGACAAAAAAAGTACCACAGATTCATTAAATTAATTATGCCAAAACTGACAATGAGAGTAAAAAAGACAATGCACTTAAAAGCGAACAGAACTCAAAATTGTTTGATGTATCTGTGCATTTATTTTGGAAGACAGCAATTTCAGACCTATTCAGAAATAAGCAGCTGAAGACTTTGGTAATGAATTTCTTCGTTCATATATTACAGTCGAAACCAAAAAGTAAAAAGATTGGCACACCTGCTGCTTCACAGAAATATTAAAGTTCACAGGAACTTACTGCATACCAGTAATACAAACTTTGATGCTGACGTAAAAAAGCACTCAAAAACTTCCTGAAACAAATTTTCTAAAATTATTGTCACATTGGAGGGGAAAACGTAGAAGACACAACGCATGTTGGATTCAGAAAAATGCAATAATTTCCTATATTTTACGATAGTGCGCAGACAAAACATTTGATTAAATTTAAAAACGAGCAGGTGAAAACTTTTAGGAATGAATTTATCAATTAACAGTGCCACAAGGAGTGGAAATTCTCAATATATATGTTGCTCCATAGATTTGTCAAACTTTGTGAGTGCCCACTACATTTTGAAGATGAAATGTTGCATATCTGCAGAAAAAGAGCTCTGGAAGACTTTTCGAAGCAAATTTTCATATTTTTTCATACCATACTGTTGTACGGTGCAGAAAGTAGAAGAAGAGTTCAGACATGAGCGAAAATGACCGAGCGCGCGGAAGTGGTCGGTGCGGGTGGAACAGCAGACGTGGGGAAGGCGCTCAGCACGCTTGTATTACTAAATATTTGCCTTCCCGCGGCAGCCGTACGACCCCCACCATTCTCGCTTCTATCGCGCGCTCGGCCGCAGGCGTTCAAGCTTCTCGCTTCGACCGTAGCGTTGCGCAGGGAAGAAGCGTTTCCCGTACGCGCATTATCCTCCGGGAGTGCATATATTGCCGGAGCTGCTACGTGACGTGGCCGCCTACAAAGTCGGCCATGTACCCTTATGCCGGTATAGAATGAACATGTTGTATCAGGGGTCTGGCATTCCAGACCCCTGTTAGACCCAGACCTCTTCTTATTTGGCTTCAGCGTCAAAATCATAGCCAACTTATAGACACGAAATTATTCAAGGTGAAAGCGTACACTACGGGTGGTAGACCTGAGGTTACCTGAGCAGGAAATGAGATATGAGCTCTACGACAGAGTTGGAGGGGATGGTCGAGACCACGGTCTTACATACAGGTCTTGAAACGAAGGTAGTGGGGGTGGCTCTCTTAACGTGTGCTCAATTATTTCACTTTGTGGCCGCCAGATCGGCGTTGTGATCGAGGGATGGATAATCAACGCATGCGCGATGCACTAATAGCCCTAAGAAAAAGAAATATTATTATTATTGTTGTTATAATATTGGATTTTTATGAATAAAAGTAGTTAATTAATATGATTTTAAAAGTAGTTAATATGAATATTATTATGATTTCATTATTATGAATGATACGTATATGGAGATTAGAGGCAAGAGTATTTACGGAGATTATAAATGAAATAAACGTATGTAGTTTGAAGAAATACGGCGTTATTTTTATTGGTTCACCAATTTGGACATTTTTTTTACTACAAATTTTGGTTGTAACTTTCTGTTCTCTTGAAGAACATTTTGCCTCATACGCAAAGGAATGTAATAAACAATCGCGTATATACGATAAAATCTCCACCGCGGGACCGCACATGGTTAACCATTTTCGTTTTTTTTCACTTCAAACGTCTCACGATAAGCACTAAGAATTATAGAAATTCAATATAATATAAAAGTAGGAAATTTATTTGTCGTACTGGTATGACCATATAACGCACTCGCTGCTTTTAGTGATTTTAGGTTAGATAATTGTTTAAAAATAGGTTGTACGTTTTCATCCCTACCTACGTACATCCCTAGATTGCAGCGCCACGCCACGACCATATCAAACATTTAATACGCGGACAATAAGAGAACCACGCCGTCCTATAGAAAACTGGCTACGTTTCAAGACCTGTATGTAAGACCGTGCAGAGGGAGCAGAGATACATCAGCGCCGCGTAGTGCGAACTAGCCACGGCATACAGAACGTAACAAAACATCCATATAGAAAATCATAGGAGTGTCATCCCCCTGGCCCCAACCAAAAGTTATGTACCTTCTGCATATTAAAACGATTGATAATTCGTTCGGATCGTAATCAATAACTTTGTAAAGACCCTATATACGTACTCGGTGCCAGCAGATATAGTACAAATATCATTTGCTTTTGTAAAATTTATTCTAAAAGTATTTTTGATCTGACATCGGGAGTAAATTCTTTGATGGAACTATCCGGGCTACGCTTCAACACACAGAAAAGGTTGCCTATACAGACGACATTCGTTTGTTCGCTTGCAAAATAATATATCGTATGCAGCCTAAACCTTCGTACTTCTCGAGACTGTATCTATCAAACTAATTGGTCAATCACCTTGATTTTTTTTCACAATATCTGTGATATCCTGCTCTAGCTCCTCCTCGTTTTTTATAAACTTCCTAATTTTAGTACTAGTGGTAGAATTAATAATGTGCTGTTTGCCTATGCATGGTCCATATGTTACATGTTAATTGAGTCAACTTCAATTACATATATCTCGGGTTCGGGATGGTGAAACTTAATAAAATTTTATAGAGGTGTTGTTCATATATTAAACAATACGTATGCCAAATTTAAATAATTTCCTAATTTAACTGTCTCGTGGAGGAACCACCTTAATGATCTAATACGAGACTTAGCATTACCGAAAGATGGAGCTGAATTCCTAGCGTCAAAGCTGAAAGAAAAACATTTGTTGGCTAAAAGTGTATCAGTTTTCTTTTATCGAAATAGGGAAAAAAAGGTCCGGAAATTTTTCATGAACGACTATCAAAATTCGATGGTATACTGTTCAGATGTTAAAGCTGTGGTCGATGAATTGAAACCGAACACGTATGAGGACGATGAGTGGAGACTTTTTGTTGATTCATCTAAACGAAGTCTTAAAGCTGTTTTGCTTCATGATGGAAATACATATGCGCCAACTCCAATAGCTCATTCAACTAAACTGAAAGAAACTTACGAAAATTTACAGATTGTATTGGACAAAATAAAATATTCAGAGCATAACAGGAAAGTTTGTAGAGATCTCAAAATCCCAAAACTTCTTTTAGGTCAGCAATCGGAATTTACAAAATATCCTTGCTATTTATGTTTGTTTGATAGCAGAGACAGGAAAAGTCACTATGTCAATAAAGAATGGTTAGCAAGAAATATTGAAACCAGGTTTCCACAATGTTATACGACCACCATTGATTCAGCTTTCCAAATATTTGCCACCGCCACACCTTATCAAATTGGGTCTCATAAAACAGTATGTAAAAGCTCTGAACAAAGATGGTGATTGTTTCGAGTATTTGTAAAAAAAGTTCCCTGCAATAAGTGATGCGAAATTAAAAGAGGGAATTTTGGATGGATCCCAAATTCGAACTTTATTTCAGGATGTAAATTTTGAACGAACAGTGAATGAAACAGAAAAAGCAGCTTGGATAAGTTTCAAAAATGTTTCACAAAACTTTTTGGGAAATAACAAAAGTGAGGATGTGGCACTTTAGTTAACGAATTGCTGCAAAATTACAAAAGTTTGGGTTGTTTAATGAATCTCAAATTGCACTTTTTAGATTCCAACCTCAACTAATTCCCTGAAAATTGTGGAGACTACAGTGAAGAACAGGGAGAACGATTTCACCAAAACATAAGTGTAATGGAGAGTAGGTACCAAGGAAATTGGAATGTTAATATGATGGCAGATTTTTGCTGGATGTTAGAAAGAGAAGTATCTGAAGAAAATCGGAAACGAAAGAGGAATCCGCTGCGTAGATCATTTGAGGATAAAAGAATTCGATACAATTGAAGAAAAGATTAGAATTCGTGAAAATCATCTCCTACTACGTTTCTATATATTTTATTTTTTACAGATTTCAAAATCTTCGGCATTTCTGCATTGTAGAATTTTTATTTCAGGCGTTAAATCGTGTTTCGTAATTTTTTTTTCTATTTATGATGGAAATTTTTTACAATTTTTGTTTTTCTAGTTTTGAAGGATTAATGGGCTAAAAAAATAAAAATACGATTTCAATACATTCAAATGCATCAAAATCGTACTCGAATTGGATCATCAAATTATATTAAAAACGGCCAATTTTCGTCATTTTTCGAGTTTTTTAAAAGTTTTCTTGAAATTTTTAGGGTGTATGGGTCAAAATGATCTTGAATTCAGCGGGTCAAAATACATAGTCTGTCAGGTGCGATTAAATGCAGACTCCACTTTTTATTTTTTGTGTGCCGGTGCAATTTTAGCCGGTTATTTCCATGGAAGCAATATTTTGGAGACGTACGAGTTACATAGACACCCGATTTCGGTTTGAGCGCATCAAAATACAAAAAGAGCGTTTTCGATCTAGATCAATAAATGTCTTCCCATACACATCATAGCGTTTTTGACGCATTTTTAGCGATTTTTGTAGTGTACTGACAATTTTGCGGGTATATCAGCCAATCTGACTCCAGATTCAGATTCAGCGCATCAAATTACATAAAAAACACCTCCGATTAAGGTCGAGGACAACTTTTATCATGCTTTTAACAGCAACTTACCATCATTTTTGCTGATTTTTGGCATTTACTTAAAATTTCGGGAGTGTATCAGCGAATATGACCTCAGATTCAGATTCAGCGCATCAAATTACATAAAAAAACACCCCCGAGTAAGGTCAAAAATTACTTTTATCATGCTTTTAACAGCGATTTTCCGCCATTTTTGTGGTTTTTTGGAATTTACTCAAAATCTTGGAGGTGTATTGGCTAATCCGACCCCGGATTCGGATTTAGCGAGCCAAAATACGTAGAGACTGATGAGTTCGGTTCCATGCGCACACAACTTTTTTTTTGTGTGCCAGTGAATCATTAGATTTAAACAATATGCTGTGAAATTTTTTCAAGTTCACAGTGCATAAAATCATAAGTAACAGCACGAATACTGTTGAAAAATTGGAGACAAGTACATTTATGTTTTATGTCACCTCGACAGTAGTCTCAGTGAAACCGTAGTATTACTCATGTAGTCCAAAAAATAAATGCACGATGATTTATAAAAAATTGTTCGATCTATTCTCTTGAAACTTGCCTTCAATGAGCAATTTCAATGAAAAGTGATGGGCCGGACAAGTACTTTTAGCACATATTTAAACATAATTTGTACCGATACGAAATCGACGTCAAATATTGTGAATACCGGGGGATCCTGAACGTCTGAGAAGAATCGATTTTATTCTAAGTCTCTGCCATCGTAGAGTAACAAATGACTTTTACCTTTGATGCGATTTTTTTTTGGATTTGAGCACTTCTCAAAACAGCTTCATATTGTTCAAAATTGCGAATTACTAATAAAATACTTATGCTCCGATTGATATAATAAATTTTAGTGCTGCACGTAACTCAAATGGTAACTCTCTTGATTCATTAGAATTTTCTCAAGATCCTGATGCTTTTCGTAAGAATTAATTTCTCACGTTCTATTTGATTTTTTTTTTAATTTACAAAATAATTACAGATTTGTATTTTTTGCTTTAATTTAATTTTTTTTTATGATTTGTCAAATTTTTTCTTCATTGTTCTGTTGAAATTATTTACGGTTGGTTTTGTAATTTTTTTTACATATCATTATGTTTTAAATTCTTTTTCATTCGTCATCTGATGTACTCGTCACTTTTGCATTTATTTGACAATGTTTTGTTCCTTTGAACCAAACGTTTTTCATGCATTACCATGATTTAGCAGATTCATTTTTTTTATTCATTGCATTTGAAATGGTTTTTTTTTATAACCCTTAGTAATAAATTGCTCATTGAAGGCAAGTTTCCAGAGAATAGATCGAACAATTTTTTATAAATCATCGTGCATTTGTGTTTTGCACTACATGAGTAATATATAGGGTTTCACTGAGACTACTGTCGAGGTGACATAAAACATAAATGTACTTGTCTCCGATTTTTTCTATAAAAATGAGTGGGTATGAATGGATTTTAAATTGTCTACGGTGACAAAAATCCGTGGGACCAAAATATTTTAATGGATCTGTATTCCAAAATATATACAGAACTAAATGAATTAGGTAATGCTGCTGTGAACATTTATTTATTCTTAAGGTTGATCACTAGTAAAACCCGATTTCTTATGGAAATTTTGAAAAAAGTATATGTTGCGCAGAAAATCTAATGAATCGATTTAAAAAAAACGTAATTAAGATTTTTCAGTTATTGCAAGTTAAAGTCCTATGGTTTCTCCATCTGAATACATGGCAATCGTCAAACAAAAAAATGTGTATCGAAATAACTCGAAAACGATTCTTACGATTTCGATTTTTAAAAAACACCGTGTTACAGTATTTTCTTAGGAAAAAAATATGATCTACCGTCTAGTTTTTGAGAAAAAAAATGATTGTAATAAGAATCATAGGAGAATTTGAGTGGAAGAATTTCAAGGTTCGTGACGTAGCAACGCTGTCGCGTGAGACAAGCCATGATTATCACTATATACTTTAGGACGATGCGCTCGTCTCAGACAGCTGTTTGTGTACAGTGTTGCCGCGATTCACGCGCTTCTGAGCGCTTATTTGTATGCTCGTATATGTGCATGCGGCATGAAGATGTATTCTAGCAGGGGCATACGCAAAAGAAAAAATATGGAAATTCCAAAATCACAAGCAATTCTGAAATTTTAGTAAAGTATCGTAACCATATATTTTTTTAATGATCATTACAATAATTTGAATGATTTTTGGAACATATTTCACAGCGAATTGTGTTCACACAGGAAGGGGGCTGCACCCTATTTTTATTCGGCAGTTAGCTATCGAACTACCTTAATGTCAATGAAAGTATTGCGTTTCTTTGGTTACTATTCTGTAATCAATAAGACGCAAGTTGTTCCTTCGAATCAGTACTTTGACTTTTTTTATTGCAAATTACCAATTTCATTAACAGTATCGATTATTATTTTTAAAACTAACAAAGGGATCTTCGAATTATACAATGGAAAATTATGTTTCCATAGCGTCACAATGAATGCAAAATGTAAAACTTACTCAAAATTCTGTACAGTAATTTCATAAATAGAACACATTTGTATTTTTTTTGTTTCGAGTGAATTAACATTATCTGAGGTTACTTAAAATTATTGCAAAAATATTAAAGGTGGTGCGCTTAAAAATCTAACAGTCATTCTGGCTTTTCTATCCGGTCATTAGCTGGCTCCATTTTATGTTAATCACTTCCATAAGGTCTTTCATAAACCAGTTTTCTCCGAAGTTGCTTGGGATTCAATGGCACTGTTTTGGTGTGTACTTTTTTTTTCAAGAAACAGCGTTGTTCGCACCATACAAATTTGTTAAACAGCATTTTATATTTGCGCAGTAATATAAAAATCATGTTTTTTAGTTGATCAAAAACGGAAAATCTCTTTTTCGTTATCCCTCTTTTTGAATCTACTACTCATTTCAAAGATAGTCATTCAACAGAGTGACCTTGAGACTAATACTATCTCTCACCTCTGGCTTTGACACTAGTTATTGCTTCAAAATTATTGAAAATATAACGAATGGTTTGTATGAAAGAATGCATACTGCTTGGAAGATTTGAGAGCAGTATAAAATAATACAGAAACGACGTTGCTGCAGAAATGTTATATTCACACACTATGTCGAACGCTCCAAATTCAAACACCGTTGAATTTTTGGAAATTAAAATATATGAAACAGAAAGATTAATTAAGCTTGGTTGGGGCTGAAAATGTTAGTGAGGGATTCTCTGTTGAACCGGCCACTTTTTTTCGACCATCTCAGATTTACCTCATAACTGGTTATATCAAAGTATTACTAAAAAGCACTCTACGTGAATTTTTTCAGATTTTTAAATTCATAATTTTAGAAAATACCGTTTTTTTTCAAATGATTATATCTCGGAAACTTGAAGTAACTGAAAAAAATTGTCTCCATATAAAAGTTGTAGTTTTGTGTTAGCTTTCGAACAGACGATTCGAAATCATTTTTCCATTCTGGTAACGATGATTTTTTATCTAAAGAGGGGTAAATTATTTTTTTATTCAGGAACAGCCATTTTTTTTATTGAAAAAATTACAGAGTTTTTCGGTATGTTTGACGATCTCGCGAAAAAATCGCCAGAGTGGTACGGGTCGAGGTACCGGTAAAAAAAAATTAATTTGTGTGGCTTCATTTTTGTAAAAAAATGAACCTTGATTCTGTAATTTTTTCAGCCAAAAGAAATGGCTATTTCTGAATAAAAATTAATTCCCCTCTTTTATCCGTAAAAAAAATCATCGTTACCAGAACGTAAAAATTAATTCGAGTTGTCCGTTCGAAAGCTAACATGAAACTACAATTTTTATGTGATAACATTTTTTTTTAATTACTTGAAGTTTCCGAGATATGATCATTTGAAAAAAATGGTATTTTCTAAAATTATGAATTTAAACATGTGAAAAAATTCACATAAAGTGCTTTTTAGCAGTACTTCGATATAACCAGTTATGATCTGAGATGGTCGAAAAAAAAGTGGCCTGTTCGACACAGAATCCCTGAGTAGAAACGTATCGTTATCTTTGTAAAACTAGGCATTGTATTGGTTTCGAGAACTTTCAAGGCCATTCACAAATCAATCAACTTGAAAAGAAATTAAACTTATTTAACATAATGGGTTTCAGTTGTTTCAAAACTCTATAATCCAATATAAAAATATACGAGAGAGAGAGAGAAAGAGAGAGAGAGAGAGAGAGAGACCCGTCGATGGTCCCAGAGCAGGTGGTGGTGGTGGCGGCGGCAGTGGAAATGGTCGAATGAAGGAAGAGCCGGTGAGGATGGAAGGAGAAGTTCTCGCGAGGCCTTCATCTCAACAGCCAGAGCAGTTCGACTCCGGGTCCGGCTGGAGTCTCATTGTATTATGGTGAAGTTATAGTCCTTTCGCCCACGTGATCACTATTTTTGTTCTTTTGCCATTCCGTTCCAGTGCCCTTTTTTCCAAAGCATGTCCGAAACTTGTTGACGGAAACTAAAGTCATGCATTTTATCGTATGCGGGATCAGGAACAAGTTTATCGTTAACGCGCGACCGATCGACCTAATAGGGTTTAAGCGAATTTCGTATGTTTCTAAAGTATGGTGAATGGTGTGGTGTTAGTTTCGTATCATCAGCAAGTGCATCGTTGAGAAAGGTGCACACTGCGCCGCTTTGGCGAACGAGGCTTCGCTACAACATTGGAATGCACCGTATGTGTTTTAATGCTCTTGGCAGCCAACGGGTAACAGGAGATCCTTGGCATAAAGTGTGTAGAGTGCGGCGAACCATCGATAGAAACAGAATTAGTAGTCTTTTACTCTCGGCCCGGGATGACTGGGAATAGTCTTATTACGTCGGATCTCTCAGTTGTCATTGCTCAATGATATGTAATTCTAAACGATACATAAAATCATCGAAACAGACACAAGCATCTCGACTAGTTTCTCTGTAAAATATTTAGCCGAATGTTACTATATATTTTTTAAAATAGTTCTACATGGCTTTTCAATAGACATCCAAATACAATCGCCCCCCTACCTGAATACCTGACATCTTATTTGTATCTCGTTCTCTGGTTGTTATCTTGAATCTCTATTCTTCTATCGGCCGTTCGATTGGGAAAAAAGTATATATTTTTTCTCTTCCTACTTACCATCAATTAACGCATACACGAATTCTATTTTACGACTCTTCAATCCAGTCGTTTAATTGCATCGCGATGGGCATCATTTCCACTCAAGCCTTACGCGGCTGATGATTTTCGGGATTCGCTGAGAGTCATTTGGTACAAATTTTTTTCTACTGGCTTGATTCATCGTCAAAAGACAATTCTTCTCGAAGCCATGCTGTTGGCTCTCCAAGAACTCTAAGAGCCTTTCAATCACTTGATTGTACATAGTTTGATTTTGAGATCAGTATTCGTAACAAATATGAGGCACACTTTATATTTGGTCAATGGCGGTACCGCTCTTTTTAAAACCAGCTGGGCTGCTTTCAGTTGTCTTTTTATTTGCTATCATGTTTCAACTGTTGATTGGACCAGACTTCAAACTCGTAACCACGAGACGATTATGCTTCTAATACTACTTCTGACCTGTGCTTTTGGAACAATTCGAATGCCAAGTGTCGATTGCAACATTGACAAACTTGATCAGTAATGAGTGGTAAGGTATTATGTGAATTCTCTGAAAACCGGCGGGCTTTCCATTTACGAAGTATTTCATAATTAGCCAGGATAAAGAAATTTTTATAGAACAACATTTTCACAAAGCAATACAAGCTATATATCGTGTGATTGTTTATAGTGTTCCAGCGACGAAGTTTGTGTGATTTCTTGATATAAATGTTTGAAAAAATTAATGAAATTATTCTGTGAAAATCCAAAGGATGTTATCATATTCTTCGATAAAGAGTGTTTGATCTTGTTAAGGGAAAGAGCAATTAAGGGGAATGTTGGTTTATCGATGATACGCAGTGTTTTTGTTTAAATCTATTTATTGGTGAGTGCGTATACGTGATCGTTTGTGTCTTAAGTGATTCGATTAAGTGTACGTCGAACACGCTGTACGTGCCAAGTAATTAATGTACCATTGTGCAATTTCTTCCTGATCTACGATAAGTGAGTGAGCGTGAATTTTCGAAAGGATACCTACATATATTCGAAACTTCAGTGGGATTATTTGAAGGATCATTGCAGTTGCAAAGTTTGAACTGCTTCAAGCACTGCATACATTGCTGGAGTAAAATTCTGATCGAAAATTGCACCTGTACAAGAAAGGATCTAACAGCAGGTACAGATGTTTACTATAAATTTCCCTCCGCGAATGAGCACACGGAATGTAGTCCGCGTAGAAGACAAAAATTGTTCTTTTTTTCGAAACAAATTGATAAAACCCATCTGGTGTTGAAAGCATTTACGAGAAATTGCAATGCAAACGAGCGAATCGTGTATTCAGTCACAAAGTCCTCTTAATGAAGATAATCTCCGGGTGCAGATTTTTCATGTGTGCTTCCAAACGATCGGAGAAGCGTAAGAAATACCGAATGCTCTCAGACGATTCCAGCCCGAAAACGATGACTGGGCATTCAGGCATCAACCTGTGCTACAACGAAAAATAACGACCCTCTCCCTTTTTTTCGGCTGTGTCTTGATCCACCTTTCTTCTTTCCTTTGGCGGAACAAACTGGAATATGCGGAAGCTCTAAAAACGAGAAACCACTTTTCGGTTACGTTCTCAATTATTTTTAATCATCCTTTCGATGTAGATTTTACGTTTTATCTCATGTTCCCTTGAGTTATTGTTGTTATTCATCGAAAAGCAGGTTCCTCTTTATGAAAAGAAGAAAACCTTCATGAGTGCACCGATATTCTCAGATATCGAGACTCTTTACGTATATTCATTCGAGTCGCTTTTAGCTTTTTTTACTTTAAGGAATCTCCCAAATTATACGTGAAAAAAAAAAAAACAAAAAACTCTTATAAACGACTTTGAAATAATCCGTTCAAATGTGAATCGTGAAAATGGAATTGATTGGAAAGCTGCGGTAACTGATTTTATGTGAATTGTTGAGTCTTGAGCAGCACATCATAATTAAAATGAAACAAACACCATTTCGATTGTCAATAATAATTAGTTTTTCCTCGAGTTCTGTTTCTGAAATTTATTGTTGGGATTTTGTTTCATTCCAAATTGAATTTTTGTGTTAGGACCGTTTTGATATTATAGTAGCAGTTAGTTTAAAATTACTTTTGTATCATGGTGTGTGATATTTGAGATATCGATCGTACAGCGGGATTGCATCCTGGTGAAATAATAGAAACTTTTTTAAACAGAGTAAAGCTGTAATTTGTAATAGTCTCACAATAATTAGGCGTATCATGACATAAAACTGATGACGAACTTTTATGAAAGTTCAAAAACCAATCATATAAATAATGAGAGAGAGAGAGAGCCCACGAATTTATGAAGTCACGTGACTTGATACCACGAAAGACCTCGATTTTGCAAGTGGCCAAAAAATTAAGTTGAAGCTTCAGAAAAAAAACTTCATCTACTGAAGCAAAGCTGTGTCACGAACTTTTATCCTCAGGAAAAATATTCGCGACAAAACAACCACGGACAAAATAACCGTAGCTAAAATAACCGAAGACAAAACAACTGCGGAAAATATCTGCCACCGTTCAAATTCCGCTACCAATACGATTCCGCACACACTTCAAGAGTGTTTCGAACCCACCCAACAATTCCGCACATACATCGAAAGTGCTCTGAACCCATCCAACGATTCCGCACACACATCAGAGGTGCTCTGAACCCATACAAAGATTCTGCACACATATCGAAAGTGCTCTGAATCCACCCAACGATTCCGTATACACGTCGAAAGTGGTAGATATTTTGTGGTCGAAATAGTGGTAGATATTTTGTCAACGTAGTTAATTGACAGATTAGATCAGAAATCACCATATGGGGCATTCCACATCAAATCAGCCACTTCAAAACTTTTGGATTTTTGATTTGGTTCAAAATTTTCCAGATTATTATACCCATTGAAAGGAGCTCTCATGATTTTTTCCAGAATTTTTAGTGGAGTGGATAATAAGTTATGATTTTTGGAAAAAAATAGAGATTTTTTTCTTTTCCCTATAACTTTCCGAAAAATGGGCCGAATTGAACTATTTTTTTTAAACTTGAGTGTTTTTTTCTGTTCTTTTCGAAGATATTTTTTAAAAAATGATTGGTGTAGATTTTAATCAATTTTAAGCAAAAAACCATTAATTTCAGGCAATAAGACACTTTCAATTTTTTTCGAAAAAATTTTCAAAAAACTTCAACTAATCCAACGATTTTTAAGACTAGTTGCGTTATGGGATCTCGTTTGGTTATATTTTTTTGGTAATTTTGAAAAAAGAATACACCAATAAAATCTTAGTTTTAAACCTGGACATTCAACCAAAAGTGATGTTTCATACGTGCAATACCATTTTAAATTATAGATCCTATTTGACTACAAGCGAAGTATCGAATAGCAGTTCGAAAAGTTTAATAGAGAAGGTAGTCATAAGCCATTGATGAGAGGGGAACTATCGGTGGGCAATCCCTTTGGATTGCAACAACGATCTCGCCAGATCGGAACTGTCCCACCGATAGTTCTCCTCTCATCAATGGCTTATGACTACCTTCTCTATTAAACTTTTTGAACTGCTATTCGATACTTCGCTTGTAGTCAAATAGGATCTACAATTCAAAATGGTATTAAACGTATGAAACATCACTTTTGGTTGAATGTCCAGGTCTAAAACTAAGATTTTATTGGTAAATTTTCTTTTGAAAATTACGAAAAAAATATAACCCAACACGATCTCATAACGCAACTAGTCTTAAAAATCGTTGGATTAGTTGAAGTTTTTTTGAGAATTTTTTCGAAAAAAATTCAAAGTGTCTTATAGTTTGAAATTAATGGTTTTTTGCTTAAAATTGCGAAAAATTGATTAAAATCTACACCAATAATTTTTTTTTATATATCTTCGAAAAGAACAGAAAAAAACACTCAAGTTAAAAAAAAAGTTCAATTCGACCCATTTTTCGGAAAGTTATAGGGAAAAGAAAAAAAAATCTCTATTTTTTTCCAAAAATCATAACTTATTATCCAATCCACTAAAAATTCTGGAAAAAATCAAGAGAGCTCCTTCAATGGGTATAACAACCTGAAAAATTTTGAACCAAATCAAAAATCCAAAAGTTTTGAAGTGGCTGATTTGACGTGGAATGCCCCATATATAACTCTGAAAAGTACAACTGCCACTTCCATTGGCAATATGATACAGATTGCGATATATATGACAAGTGACAGATGAACCTGAAAAATTTCAACATTCTGCAACCATTTGTCATCTTCAACTCAATATTTCTAATTCAGATGTCCGTTGACTCCCCCCCTCCCCCGCCCCTTTAACGTACCATTAGATTCCGAGTGATTCTATTTATATAAATAATGGTTTTAATATTTGATATCTAATTTAGGAATATATTAAATTGTGAGATGAAGATGGTTGAAGGGGGTAACAAGTAATTGTGGCCATAAGCGACATGTGAATTTCTGTACTTTTCAACTGTTAATATTTCAATCAAACAGTCGATAAGAGGTCTTAAAATTTCATTGGCATAGGAAAGAAATCTTGGATTATAAGACATAAAAAAAATGAGAGTGCTATCTGAAAACAGCCCTCGCACCTGTACATCTTTAATTGTTGTACCTAGCGTGTCGGGTGTGTCGAAAAAAATCCATATTGTTTTTTTCCCGGCTTCACGAGCCTTTTTTTTCTCATATTATGCTAAGATGAAGCTCGTCGAAAGGACAACTGGAAATAAAATTATTTGCATTAGCCCACCGCAGATCTAGAGTCGCGGCAGCGACTCTGAGACAAGTACATTTATATATATGACGAGTTGCTGCCAGAGACTCTTTACCGGAGCGATAGCGTTTCCAATTGTTTTCGAAATGTTTCAAAATTTGTTTCATCAATAATTAATTAATTATAGCATTCTGGAGAATATTATAAGTTGACATATTTTTTATTTTTTTTTCTTTCGATTGCGACCTCTTCGAACTCTGTAGCTTAACGCGTTGAAGAGATATTAATTATTTATTTTTTAATTGCATCAAAAAATGGTCTTGGATTTTCGCACACATTTTTGATGTTTATTTGTTTTATTTAGTGACAAATCTGGTGCCATAATACATTTTATATACCTATATATTGCTTTTCTGGTGCCATAATACAAGTATATACCTTAGGGGGTGGTCCTTATTTGAGATTGACATTTTTTTTTTCAAATTCCCCCCCTGGTTCGATTCCAAATCATTATAGTAAAGACACCACGAAAAAGCTGGAGTCAGTGGGATGATGGAAAATGGTGCCGGCGAGTCCGAATCGATTGAAAAAAAGGCATTTTATATAAAAGTGATGTTTTTCTGCTGGGGCCGGTCATTTATCATTTTTTTCGAATCTTTCTTCCTTTTGTAATCTCTGCGTGTTTTCTTATTATAGTCTCTGCGACATAGAGTCCAACTATCGCACTTCCCTGGGAAGCCGACGCCGTTCCGAATATCATGTCTCGTGGCACAACGTCCAGCTAACACGATATTCTTCCTGATATCTTTTAAGTTTTCTTGGCATAGCCCAAGCCACCTTGACTACAAATTCTATCCTCAAATATTAATCTTCTTAAATAATCATTATTCTTTAATAACTTTCATATAAAATGCTGACATAGATCATCCGATGGTTCAGGAATTGTATCTTATAGGGACCGTGCGTGAGCTATAGAGAGCAGCACTACAGTCGATGAGCGCGCTCTCTCGTGTCTGAATATGCAATTTTTCTGATGATATTTTGACTGTATATCATTGAAAATAATTAATTTTTCGGAAAAAAATAATGATTAAAGTAATCAAATACGGTTTTTGTCCGATCAACAATGATCGCATTCAAAATCAAAATGACGTAAAAGGAAAAAAACTGTTTGAATCGAATGGCGTTTTAAATGTCGTCGAAACAGAAAGTTTAGTGGATGAGTTGACAGTGTTTAACCTTTTGATCCACTTGGTTCGTTTCTCACTTTTCCATGGAGAATGGACGGTGCCCTCTGGGAAATAATAAAATTTTACTGATACTTCAACGTCTCGGCGTCGAAATTGTGCATTAGAGCACTCTCTCGAATGCAACAATATTTTCTCGATCGAGACGTGATAAAAAATAATAATTTTATTTTGTTAAATAATGCGAAAAGTAATAATTCCCATATGCGCCTGTTTCAAATTTCATCTAAAAAGTTATGAAATTGGCCGCATAGTGACACTGTAGACGCTGCGCACGGTCCCTATTGCGAATTATTCATCAAAACTCTTTCGGCGTTGCGTTCGACTTTCTTTTGACAAACAAATTCTCAAAACAGTTCTTTTATTCCGTGTCTCTCAACATAGCACCTGACTATCACGTTATAAAAAAATTAAATTGATCATAACCGAGAATTTTAACTTGAATTCCAACAAAGTAAAATTTAAGTTCGAAATAAAATATGTCCGCGTGTGTGTATGTGTGTATATTAGGGTGGTCATTATATTTGGGGTTAAAATTTATTTTGACCTTTCTGCCCCCTAAACCGGTTCGAAATACATAAAAAGTAATGCTGTAATTTTTTCAGATTTTTGAATCAATGCATTACCCTCGACCACGGGGGTTGAAGTTTTTCGTTTATACTACATGGAATTTTTCTGCGTTTGTGGTCACGATTTTACTGTGGGCCTCAATCCGTTTGGAAAATCTTGAAATTTTCAGAAATTATTTCACAAGCATGATGCTACACGGAAAAAATTTCCAATACTCCTACCCTCAAAATGTTGTATAGCATCACCATACTAACCTAATTAAAGCGCAAAACGATAATTTTGGACACACAATTTCAAATAAGCAGTTTTAACTAAGGAAGAAAAGAAAAATTCTCCAAAATCTGATATAGGGGGTTTTTGAGGATGCTCTTTCAGAATTTGGCATTTATTTTGTAAAATTAAATCAAAATCTTCAGTATTTGCATTTTGAATTGGAAAGTCAACAATTTTTGACGTTTTTTTTACTTCAAATCGATTTTCGTTACTGTTGCTGCATTCAAATAACCATATCATCGCCAGCAAAAGTGTTCTCATTGTCTGACTTTTCCAAAACACTGGTTGTAACCAGTATTATAAAAGTATGTATAAATACTCTTTCCTCACTCAGTCTTTCCAAGATGGCGGTTTTTTCAAAACAGCATGATGTAAATTTGCGTGATTTTTTTTCCCGAAAGTCTCAACGTAACAAAGAAATGTTACAGAACAAAAAATATTGAGCATCGTCTAAAGAATACGTCTGATTTTTATCCAGAAATTTCTAGCTATTTTTGTATTTTTCAATTTTGACAATTTTTGGAAAAATTTTTAAAATTCTGAAAATAGTCACACGTATTTTTTGGATGATACTCAACAATTTTTGTTACATCAATTTTTTTTGTAAATTTGAAACTTTTTGAAAAAAAAATTATTTTCCATCGCATAATAAATAGGTTCATAATTTTGTTCTCAAAAAGTTTCAGCTTTAAAAAAAATGTTACATAACAAAAATTGTTCGAGAATCATCCTAAGAATGTGTGTGAATCTTTTCAGAGCTTTTAAAATTTTACAAACCATCGAAATTGAAAAATACAAAAATAGCTAGAAAAATTTTGAAAAAAATCACACGTATTTTTTAGATGATTCTCTATACTTTTTGCTCTGGAACATTTCTTTGTTATGTTGAGACATTCGAGAAAATAAATTATGCAAACTTTCATCATGCTGTTTTGCGAAAACCGCCATTTTGCAATAATTGAGTGAGAAAAAAGTGTTCATCACCAGTGTTCTGGAAAGGTCAGTCATTGAGAACACTTTTGCTGGCGATAGTATGATTATTTGAGTACAGCAACAGTTACGAAAATCGATTTAAAGGAAAAAAAACGTGAAAAATTCTTGACTTTTCAATTCAAAACACAAAAATAATAAAGATTTTGATTTAATTTTACAAAATAAGTGCCATATTCTGAAAGAGCACCCTCAGAAACTTGCTATGCCAGATATTTAAGATTTTATCTTTTGTTCCTCAGTTAAAACTGATGTGTACTTGAAATTGAGTGTCCAAAATTGTTATTTTGCGCATTAATGGATTAGTATGGTGATGCTATACAATATTTTGAGGGTAGGAGTATTGGAAATTTTTTCCGTGTAGCAACATGCTTGTGAAGTAATTTCTGAAAATTTCAAGATTTTCCAAACGTATTGAGATCCACAGTAAAATCGTGATCACAAACGCAGAAAAATTCCATGTATTATAAACGAAAAACTTCAACCCCCATGGTCGAAGGTTAAGCATTGTTTTAAAAATATGAAAAAATTACAGCATTATTTTTTATGTTTTTCGAACCGATTTAGGGGGCGGAAACGGTAAAATTTTGATCCCAAATAACGACCACCCTAGTGTGTGTGTGAATATACCTAAACCAACTTGCATGTTCAATAAAACGATTTTTATTTTCAAAAAAACTGATTTGGCTTAACTGGGTCACCCCCGGTGGGAGCCGCATTTTTTGGGGTTTTTCCCCGATTTTTTTGCGGCAAGGATAAAAAATATAGACTTTTGAAATTTGAAGGTCTCATTCAATGGTATTCAACTCTATGGTAGAATTTTTTAACTCTGATATTTCGGGTTTATTCGGTGTAAAACTACTTCAAAGGAAACCATCTGCATGGTCTCCACGATTCCGGAGGTTCCGTTTGTCTGCGATCAAAAAACCAAGGAGCGTATTGATTTGTAAAGCAGTTGCTATCGCCTGAATGTACAGAATCATACAGAAATATTAAAAATTAAAGGATTATTGAGCTATGCAATATTTTGGAAAATTTAAATCAGGTGTTTCAAAACGGACAAATCCTTTAATTTTTCATATTTCTGTATGATTTTGATTCAGGTGATAACCACTGCTTTACAAATCAAAACACTCCTGGTTTTTTGATCTCAGATAAACCGATTCCCCGGAATCGTGGATACTATGAAGAAACATACGGGTTCCTGTGGAATAGCATTACATCGAATCTACTAGAGATATCAGAGTTAAAATTTCTACCATAGAGTTGAAATACCATTGAATAAACCCTTTAAATTTCAAAAGTCTATATTTTTTTTCCTTGCCGCAAAAAAATCGCGAAAAACCCCACAAAATCCGGCTCCCACACGGGGTGACCCTCTTATGTTGTATTTCATTATTCCAATCGATCAATATTGCGTTATCTGAAAAAAAGATTTGAGCGCCTTAGTCGTTGAAATCCTGTCGTTATTTAACGACTTAATCTCAACATTGAAATTGATAATTCGTTACAATTTTTTGAATTTTTAAATATATTAGCCGTAATTTGATTAAAAAATTTTTGGTCCCTTTTTTTCGATATCTCTTTCGACGAGGCAGAAAATAATTTTAATTATAATTTTTTTCGATAAATGTCGTTTCGAAAGTACACTCTGATGGGAGATAATCATTACCTAACATGAAGATTTTTCCTATATCCTGTAAAAATTTGTCAAGTTCATAGTGCACAAAAAGTAGTCAAATCAAATCATAAGTCACAGCACGAATGTTGTTGAAAAATTGGAGACAAGTACATTTGTGTTTTATGTCACCTGGACAGTAGTCTCAGTGAAACCCCATGTGACACTCATGTACTTCAAAACACAAATGTACGATGATTTATAAGAAGTTGATCGATCTATTCTCTCGAAACTTGCTTCAAATGAGCAAGCATTACTAAAGGTCATAAAAAAAACATTTCAAACGTAATGAATAAAAAATATTGAATCTGCTAAATTTTGGTAATGTATGAAAAACGTTTGGTGTTCAAATGAACAAAACGTTGTCAAATAAATGCAAAAGTGACAAGTACATCGGACGACGAATGAAAAAAATTAAAAACATAATGATATGTAAAAAAAATTACGAAATCAACTGTAAATAATTTCAACAACACAATTAAGAAAAGCTTTCACAAATCGTGAAAAAAACATTATATTTAGAAGAAATACAAATCCGTAATTATATTGTAAAGGAAAAAAAAATTCAAATAGAACGTGAGAAATTCATTCCTACGGGAAGCATCCGGAACTTGAAAAAGTTGTAGTGAATCAGTTACCAAAAAATCGCATCAAAGGTAAAAGTCATTTGTTACTCTATGGTGGCAGAGACTTAGAAGAAAATCGATTCTTCTCAGACTTTCAGGATCCCTTGGTATTCATAATATTCGATGTCGATTTCGTGTCAGTACAAATTATGTTTAAATATGTGCTAAAAGTACTTGTCCGGCCCATCACTTTTCATTCAAATTGCTCATTCAAATAAAAATCAGGGCTCTTTTAGATCTGATGGATCACATGTATGCCTACAGAGGGAATTGAGAAAATTATCTCAACAGATTTTAACTTAATTGCATTCATTATAAAAAATCCAAACAAATGTTTCTGTAATATACAAGAGATATTATTGTGTATTGATGAAAAAATACCCTTCGGACGATAAAAATTGTCAAGCTTCCAAATTAACTCTCCAGTTTATATTGAAATGACGGCAATTTTTACTTCACATTTCCTTCTTCAAACGAATTTTATTTGTTATAGCAACTAACCTATTCTATTACTGAAGATATTCAACTGATAATAAATCGCATTTTAATAAATTTTCGAGAGGATTCGTCTGTACAATCTCGTTTTTTTTTATCATCACGTACACAATTGCACTTTGTTAAAATCAACATAAAAACATGAGTGAATTATTGCGAAGAGATAGTTGCCGCCGAGCATATATGGGATGATGTCCGAATTCAAGTGGGCGTGTAACGGCAGCGTTAATACTAGTTCCATAAAAATAATACATTAATTAAGGTCTAGTTTGATTTTTATTTGAATGAGCAATTTGAATGAAAAGTGATGGGCCGGACAAGTACTTTTAGCACATATTTAAACATAATTTGTACCGACACGAAATCGACGTCGAATATTGTGAATACCAAGGTATCCTGAAAGTCTGAGAAGAATCGATTTTCTTCTAAGTCTCTGCCACCATAGAGTAACAAATGACTTTTACCTTTGATGCGATTTTTTGGTAACTTTTTGATTCACTAGAACTTTCTCAAGTTCCGGATGCTTCCCGTAGGAATGAATTTCTCACGTTCTATTTGATTTTTTTTTCCTTTACAATATAATTACGGATTTATGTTTTTTCTAAATATAATGTTTCTTTCATCATTTGTGAAAGCTTTTCTTAATTGTATTGTGGAAATTATTTACAGTTGGTTTCGTGATTTCTTTTACATATCATTATGTTTTTAATTTTTTTCATTCGTCATCCGATGTACTCGTCACTTTTACATTTATTTGACAACGTTTTGTTCATTTGAATACCAAACGTTTTTCAATCATTACCAAGATTTAGCAGATTCAATTTTTTTTATTCATTACGTTTGAAATGGTTTTTTTATGACCTTTAGTAATGAATTGCTCATTTGAAGCAAGTTTCGAGAGAATAGATCGAACAACTTCTTATAAATCATCGTATATTTGTGTTTTGAAGTACATGAGTGTCACATGGGGTTTCACTGAGACTACTGTCCAGGTGACATAAAATTTCAGTTTTCCTTAAGAATAACACGTATAAAAAAACTTCGGTGAATAGCGTTGCATATCATCCGTAAAAAAATGTCACCGATCTGCTACTCATGTATTGTTCCCTACAACAACTTGTTGCTACAAGATAAAAATTACCCGTTCACGTGTTTATCTCGCCCTTTCTCATAAGTCTCGTTTCATTTATTTCTGCTTTACTCGTATTTTGTTTCTTCTGTTGTTCACATGGCCACCACATATTGCTGTTGAGTTGGTGAATTCCAGAAAACTCGTACGCCGATCACGTAAGTATGGTGTTGTCGATATCCATACTTCTCGTTCTGACGAGCGTCTACGCGTGTTTTCGAAAGTATCACTTCACATATATTCGCTTGACTTGAAATTAATCCGTCAATCATTTATTTTTTATTGTATTAAGTAATAAACGTGTGGAATACAAGGCGCAAACATGCTCATATCTGCTTATATGCTCTTTTCGCATTCGAAATGTAACATTTTTTATGAGATTGTTGGGAGCCACGTTTCGCTTATTCTGATAAGTACTTTTACGAAACTGAAGTTATATCCACGATTCAGTAATATTTACTATTGAGCCCGGACGAGTACGTCAAATAAATAAATGGAATGAATATTTTTCTTGTGAACGATTAGCAAAATTCTTGGCCTTTGGCTGTCAGTGATCACATAATTCGTTGAGTCGTTGATTTAGTCTATTGCCTAGATGATAATGAAAATGCGCCACGTTATTTTATGCTACGATTTTTGGCAATTAGGGTCTTGAAGACGAAATCCGACGTTTAAGGCATTCCGAGTGAATAGAAGATTCCGCTAAAACGAATGTTGGGTAGAAAAAATGGCAATGGTGAAGAGGAAATAGTAGAAACAGAAGTCACGGAAAGGGGGTCTCAAGTAATTAGTGAAGTTTTTGTAAGAGAAAAAAGTCGTTTAGTTCCCGGAGCTAGCGCGATAGCTTAACCGGCTCGTTCATTCGCGGTATGTTAATGGTTGCGATATGAAGAGTAACCCCTTCCCTCCTTTCCTTTTGTGCTCCTTTCAATACTTCTTCAGTGAGTTGGACCGGGTCCCTCTGTCTGTGTGGGTAATTCGCGAAACGACCAATTAACGTTCCCAGAAAGGAATAATAAGCTTTTTGCTGTTGGCGAGAGCGTCATGGTGCTTCTTTAAACGAGCATCAGGAACAAACAACATTCAACAACTGCAGCAGTCATTTTTCGTAATTGTGACTCGTTGGAACGCCAAGAATCGTCTCGAAAGATGTGTGCTCTTTATATCTTGGCCCATTAAACTCTGGAGACGCCATTTTTGGCAAATGTTTCGAAGATCACGTTTTTAGAGTGTGATCGGAATACGAATCGGCTTTTATACAAAACACGTTTGGCTTCTCTTTTTTCACTCTCCCAACATATTTCTTGTCTCTCACTAGGATACAAGTTGCTACCGATACCACTCATTTTACGTTGTATTTGTTTTGTTTTATATTCCTTCCTTGTATTCGTCATGTTCTACACTTTATCGTATTATTCGTATTTTTCGCGTTTGATTCATTCGCGTCAAAAGCCTTTTACCAAAATTAAGAAGGTTAAAAAAAACAATTACGTGATTTCTTTGCATCACAATTTCAGAGCATTCATGGAAAGTTTACGAAATACATGTCATATTTGTGATACTTTTTCGAACTCACAGTTATGAAAAAATGACGAGGAATACGTATATGACATACTCATACCTAAAATGTAAGCATTACAAAACACACTCATGTATAATATTCGTAACAATGAAGTCCGCACAATTTTACTTTGTTACACTTTTTAATGTAACTATCATGAACTGGGATCGTTTTTTTGTATTTTTCATGTAAATTTTTCATAACGAATTATGTGAGAATGAAGAAGCCAATGACATGATTAAAATCGCTTAAAAATAAAAAAATAAAAATTTCTATTCAGCGTCCAGTTTCTGACTATAAGTTATTACGATCATCAGTTTCAGCTATAGCTGATATCAAAAGAGTCGGTAGAGTCTTGGGACAAGTACATTGACAGCCCTGTCGTCTGCTGGCCCGAGGCTCGCCGAGATTAATTTTTGCGGAACAAATTTCCTGCTCAAATGGTGATTTGAATCGACCTACCTGCCTAGCTTCCGATTTCTATTAATCAGGCACGCTACTTACTATACACTATCGTTATCTTGACTGTCATCGATACCACTAATGTGAATTTTCTAATAAATCTAACTTACAATATACACTATCGCTCAAAAGTTTGGGGACGCACGTTGAAATTTCTTGATGCACCAAAAGTTAAATTGTTTAATCGAAAAAGGAGATATCGATATTTTGCTAACGGCATTTTAAAGGGGACACATGTAGCTTCAATTTGCACCTTAATAAAACCTTTTCCAATTTTTTTTTCAGCTCGGTACACACTTTTGAAGTTAGCCGTTTTTCAAGCTTTTTTTAGCCCTTAAAAATTGCGCGCACGGTTCGTAGAAAATTTTTTCAGTTATATTTACTATGGTAAACGTGAAGGGGGGAGCACTAGTTTTGATTTCGTTTTTTAAAAAGTTGCGTTTGGTTTATTTTTCACCGCGTTATCCCGTTTTTGTGAAAAAATAACGTTTTCAAAAAGTCCGGCGTCACGAGAAAACTATTATGTTTTAGAAAAATTGTCAAGAGGGTAAAAACATGTATTTGACGTTTCTGTACTCGCTAGAATTTTTTTTAGAATTTTTGGAGCAGATTTTTTGAAAAATCAGCATTTCGACAATTGATTTTCAAAAAATCTTCTTTTTTTTCAAATAAAATCTTCAAATTTTCAAATAATGTGAGCTGGAAAAAAAATTTGCGACGTACAACCACCAATTTTCATTTATTTCAATGTTTTGGTTTAGAATTATTTTAAAAAATTTTTGGATTTTATTTTTTAGATATATTTTTATTTTCTGGTCGCAGTTTATTCCTGTAATGTTTTATTTTTGCTTTTTTTTCTTGTAATTTTTGGCGTCCAATTTATTTTCTTTTTTAATTTTTTTTGTTCGGTATCTAATGTGCTTGGCAACTTCTACATTTATTTAACAACGTTTTCTTTCTTGAATGAAAAGTCTTACTACTATTCATTTCTATGATTTGACTGGTGAGTGCTCAAAAATCATAAATGCACGTGTCTCTAGTTGTGTTTCATCATTCATGGTGTATATCAGGTTTAACCCCTTCACTGGTAGAGCATTTGAGAATGAAGTGACCATTTCTGGTAGACGATATTTTGCTTACTATCAACTTGAAATTTGGTAGCCGGGGGTTTTTGGGGTCACTGATTACGATTCTGATCTCAAAATTTCGAAATTCAAAATGGGGAACCGAAAACACAAAACATCGTTTAATGAAAGCGACAGTTGGTACTCGGAGGTTTTTGAGGTCGCTGATTACAAATCTGCACTTGAAATTTGAAAATGCAAAATAACGGATCTGAAATTTCAAAAATAAACCCTTTTATTAGTAAATGGTTCAAAATTGATATGGATATTTCTGCTAGATCAAATGTAAGGGAAGACTCGTGTGTTTTTATTGTTTTCATTTTGGAAATGTCAATGCGTTCATTTTTTCCGATCGTGCAGGTGGGCAATGCCTGAAGATCGTTATTTTTAAATCATTTTAGACGAATAAACAAAATATATATTGAATTTTCGATTATTCTCATGTGGATCGCTTCGCCTTGACTTTTTATATTTCATTACAGCAATTATTCAATAAGCGGAAACTATTTCTGATAAACATAAGTGGAAATTAAAAATCGCGAACTAATGCTGGAGGTAAAAAATAAATATATATTCAATTTCTAAATTTTTAGTGCAGATTTCTAATCAGCGACCCCGAAAACCCCTGAGTACCAGATTGCGCTTTCATCGAATGATTTTTTTCATTTATCGTCCTCCATATTGGATCCACCATCTTGAATTCTCACATTTTGAGTGCAGATTTGTAATCAGCGATCCCGAAAACCCCCGAGTACCACATTGCGCTTTCATCGAATAATTTTTTTCATTTATCGTCCGCCATATTGGATACACCATCTTGAATTTCCAAATTTTGAGTGCAGATTTGTAATCCGCGGCCCCGAAAACACCCGAGTACCAACTTTCGCTTTCATCAAACGATTTTTTGTATTATCGATCCACCATGTTGGATCCGCCATTTTGAATTACCAAATTTTGAGTGCAGATTTGTAATCAGCGACCCCAAGAACCCCCGAGTACCAACTTTCGCTTTCATAAATCGGTTTTGTGCATTTTTGGTCCGCCCTATTGGATCCGCCATTTTGAATTTCGAAGTTTTGAGATCGGAATCGTAATCAGCGACCCCAAAAACCCCCGAGTGCGGATTTTGGTATTGAAGTTTGAAGAATTTTCGTACATAACGCATTTTTTCGACAGCCCGCCATATGGCGGGCTCACCAGTGAAGAGGTTAAGGTTGTTTAGAAGAAGAGTGGGGATGGATCAGAGTGGGCGTAACTTTCCTATGCTTATACATTAGGCGCCGTAACTATTTTTTTTTTGGAGCCGTATAAGCTTCCCACCAGTATTTTTTCTTATTTACTCGATGCAAATGCCCAAAATTTACATTATCCGTATCCTTCATCACAGTTAACATGATATCTCGTCTTGTCTCATTTTTCAATGGTTTAACCTTCATTTAATTGAAAATGATAAAATTACGAACAATCGCAGCAACTTTGGGGCCCTTTTGTCGTCCGTGCTCGTTTACGCAGGCTTGAGCCTGGTTCGTTACCGACTGATGGTTGATGACAATACAACCTCAAAAAATTTTAAACAGTGTCACTTGCTCTGTATATTTTTGGACACAAACAAATGTTTGAATTACGGGATTATGAATCGTGAGCAAAGTGAAGACACCACTGTCGTGGTGAAAAAAACAAAATTAATATGGAAAAATAAGTGTGTGACGGAAGCAGTGTATAATCAGCGGTTGAAGCTAAAACAAAATATTCGGAAACGCATCTCATCAACGTTTGATGATTTGACATCTGCAACGATAGCTCCTTCAAAAAAGTCGAAAATGACAAATTTTTTTTGGATTAAAGCTATTTCATTTTTGAATTTCGCGGACGTATTCAATAGCGCTCTTTCAATCTAATGTACTCCTCTTCCTTCTGCCGCGACACTGCAACGTTGCCACGCCTGTCAGACACTCACTCACAAAAAAAATGACCTACTATTTTATTTCGATATCCCTGTTATTGAAGAAATTATGGGCGTTTACAAAAACATTGTACGAAATTTTGAAAAATCTATTGTGATCAGATGGGTTGAGGAAAAAATCTAAAAAAATTAGAAATGACTTCTTTCAGAAGGTACATTTTGTACCTAGTGAAATTTTTCAGCCAAATCAAAAATGGTCGGGGTCACGGATTGGTCGGTTTGGTATGGAATGAACCATATATAAACAATATATTTGTCATATATTTTACATATAACAAATATATTTACTGGGGGAAAATGTTACAAGTGAGTTTTTACAAGCTCCATCTAAAAGTCTGTTATTATGTTTTGTGAGATATTCCGTCGAGCTGTATGAAAATGATGCACCGTTCTGTATAAGAATGATGGGCGAAGAAGGCATAATTCTTTGCTTTGGAAGATGCTATTCGCTCGCACTACAGAGAAACATGGAAAGGAGTAAGATAAAGAATTCATCATGTAGGTGCTACGGTCATTACCACTCGTTTATCTTACCGAACGAACCTCAATAAGTACCTTAAGCTTATTTTTTTTACTTGTACTTCATTTTCATACTCACCTTTTCTTTCCTCTCGAGATTTCATGTGCTCTGGTACTATATTTCACATTTAATTTTTCCCGCTATGATGTTACCTTGACCTTAATTACAGAAAGTATGAGTGTCCCACGAAAACTATAATGAACAAAATTTCCTTGACAGATCTTTCGATCAGCAATAATTTATTTTTGTTATTATTATTTTTTTATTATACTGATAGTTTAGGTATTTAACTCATGAGATTTAATTGCAGACAGCGGAGAGATTCACGTGTAGGTTCAGTTGTTTTGCTAAATACTCTCAATTTATCAATTGTTATGTTAGATTAATCAAGAGTATAAACAGGGTGATAATATTATTTATTCAAACAGGTTAGTATAATTGCAGCGCTCTTAAACGCGGAATATTTACTTCATGTGCCACTTAAATATGCAGTAACAACAATAACATGATATAGTCAAATTAGATATCGATTTCTGACTATAAAAAATTCAATAATTCATTTGACATATACGATATTATTCGCAAGAAGTATTTTTTACGTGATTCCCACATTAACATTTTTAGGGTTTTTATGCGACATAACAGTGCAAAGTAGTAGGGCTATACCTGTTCTAACCCACGGGGTTTTCAGGGCGGTGCGGGAACGGGGGAGCGTGGGGACCTTTGCGGGGGCTGCATGGTATGTGGAGGGAGAAGGTTCTCAGGGTAGCAAGGAAGTGGAGGGAGAAGTGAGGACACAGCGGTTCTGTTTGATATTTTGCGGCATTGCATCGACAAAGTATATTTCCAGGGAAAAAAAAGTAAAAAGTATAATTTGTGACAAAAGACATGCCACATCCCTCGAATGATAGATTTATGTTTCTTGTAAACTGCGATCATCAGATTGAACGTAGTCCTGTATTATTTATTTTGGTATTCCTGAGATGGTGATGAGATTTCTTTTGAAAATTCACCTTCTTTTCCCCCAATTTTCGACTTGAGAGTTGTATGTTTTATTTTTCAGAGAAAAAATATACGAAATCGGACTAGAGAATGCTTATTCTGAAAGTAAATGTTGAGATGGAGAGGTGTGCAAGTCTGTATGCTATCCACCCGGCGAAAGCTCCATTGACATTAATAGAAAATTAATTTGAATCATTGCCAAAGGCATTGCTTTTAAAGCATTATAGTAACTTCATTCCTATGTTATGGGATCGTTTACCTAAGTATTTACAGTGTGGTGTTGAAGTTTGCACCCTGGATGCGAACTCATATTGATTTAGTTAGACCCAGACGTCGAAATTATGAAAAGCGCTTCATCATGAAACGACTTGTAAATATCCATGAGACTCTGCGGATGAAAAATCCGTGTGAAATGACATCAGAGGAGCCCCGAATTATATCTCCAACCGTCGTCGAAGAATACTTTAGTGAATATATAGATATACTGTGGGATCGTTTACCCGAATATTACAAATCCGATAGTGAGATTGCATTATTACGTCGTTGCGTTGAACATTGGAATGTACCATCGATGGACGCTCATATCGACGGTCTTGTTCCTCAACGTCGGAATTGTAGAAAATCTTGCGAAGAGCTGAATGTGTTTGGACAAGTTTATCTTCATAACGCAGGCGGAATCAAACTCAGCGGAATCTGCGTCTGTACAGAAAAAAGGACCACCGAGAAGATTGCATGGACTGCAATATAGAATAAGTTTAAAGCTGTTTAAAATGTGGAATAAATGTATGGAAGGGGATGATTCAGTTTGGAGTAGGCGTAGATGGGAACCTTGAAAAACCGGAGCTCAGACGACAAAAGCATCACTGCACATCTTCGTAAAGTTGAGTCAAGACTGGCTCTTTGAAGAAAATTTCAAAAATTACATCCATTGTAAAATGGAGTTCTCCGCAATCAATAATATCATCACCAAGTCAGAGTATTTTCCCTCCAAGAAGTTGAAAGAGCTCAAAGTTAACTGAGCTGCGCTAAAAATGCTCTGCTGGAGATGTTCTGTTAAAGATGCACTGCTAGAATTGCTAGCATTAGAGTTGCAAAAGGACGGTCATTTTTATGTCTGGTCAAATGTCACCAAAATGATCGTCATTTGACAGTCTTGTGACGTCATTTTTTTTAAAGCGTTTTTTCGAAGTTAAAAAGACCGTCTTTTTGTTTAACGTTAATTGACCGCGTATCGGTCATTTTTCAGATGGTCATATATGACGGTCATAGGACAGTCTTGCGACGATCAAATGACGTGTCTTGTGACGAACTCACAACTCTAGCTAGCATTGCAAGTTCTCCATGAATCAGTATAACTATCTCAACTGAATGAAACTAACATAAGATTGAGAACGATAGCCGTCTCATCTCGCGAGTCATACATACTCACAGTGCATCATGCTGTTGCCATAAAAAAATTATCTTTTGCTACAAATTGTGGCCGCTGAGTGGCGCAGAGCGTTTGGATTCTTCTCAAAAATATTACATTGTAGAGGGGGGCCGCGTTCAGTTCAGTGGATTGGGTGATACGAAATAGAGAAATGTTCATTATTATCAAAAGGGGGTATGTCCTGCTTATTCGTAGAGACTTACACTTGCCTGGCCCCAAGAAAGCACGGTATCCCGAAATGTTCCAAAAAGTTCGATTTTTTTAACTAACAAGGAGAGGCTCAAATGTGTGGGTCGGGGATGTTAATGATTTTTGGTGAGGTAAAGAGGGGTCCAAGGGTATAACAATCACCAGCAATAAGATTAACTCAGCCTTCGTTAAGGCCTTAGGCCACTCTAGAGAGTAGAGACCGAAAAAAAAAAATTTTGGCGATGGTTTTGAGAGATACTACGAAGTAAACCGAAAATCACAAAACGGGGGAAAAAGTGTGGGAAAGTAGGTTATAGGGTTTGATTGGTTCGGTTTTTAGGATGAGGGAGTTTTACGTAACGACGTGGATTCAGTTCTAACGATATCGGTGGACTTGGACCGGTTGATCATCATGAGTTAGAACTGTAAGGAGTGATTGTTTTTCCCAGCTGATATAGAGGCGAATAATTCGGGTTGGTCTTATCGATACTGTTTAGCTGTGTGTTGCTGGCGGGATGATGACATAGAGTTGTTTTTATGTACTATGAGCTACGAGTTATTGTTACTGTATGTCTAAATGACTCTTACATATGTCGATAAATTATGATGTGGCTTTAGTTTGCGTACTATCTACTAGTATGTCGAAAAAAATTAGGGGGCTACATAGGAGTATGTGTTAAGACGTAACAACTGATTGGACTTATTTATATTATTTACTAACTATGCGAACGTTTGTTACAGTTTTGTCCCGCACTTCGTAACGTCAAACCCCGGTCGGTTCGTTACCACACAATTATTAACCCTAATCACTCACTTGGGGCCTAAACGACCCCATTTGTTTTGTGTAGTTCTAACGTTTTTCAGCAAGCGATACTGTAGAATATTGTGCAACACTGTGCAACACAATGTCGTCGGTGCCCGTGCTATTTCCCTGTTGTTGGAACGCATTGTGTAACACAGTGTTGCTCTGTGACGCTTGCTGAGAAATGTTCCTAAAGAAGTGTGGGTGATTAGAGTTAAAGGGAACTCGTATGTATAACCAATTTACATATGATATATAACCACGCAACTAACAATATATATACACTGGACAATATTCCTCGCACTCTGGTCTAGTTGAAGGATTATTTTGGTCAACACTTATTTCCAATCGAACGAAATAATGAAATCTTGAAAAGTTTCGTTGACATATGCATCGCGCATTTTTTTATATTCTTTTTCACACACAGATCACAGACTACATTTACGCGGCCGCTTTTATACCGGTTTAGTATAGTACAAGTTTTAACAAAATAAATCAGTAATTACACCACAGATCATGCTGATTTTGCGCGGAATTGGAAGAGAATTTACTAATTAGTCTCCAGTTCTATTTTCAAAGCCTCAGATGACTCATGAGTTTCGTAATTGAATAAAATAACATACCAATTTTATCCCCACCACAGACGACAGGGCTGTCAGTGTACTTGTCCCGAGACTCTACCGAGTCCCTTGATATTGTTACGTTCAAAAAATGTGCTGGGACGGTAATATTTGAAATAGATAATAATATAATATTGGTGTATTTTCAATAGACTACAGCTTTTGTTATGGTACTCCTCTAAATATGTGAGTTATGTAAATACGCACGGTATAATAATAAAAAATAAAAAAAATACGAGAAATATAAGATAAATGCATGAATGTCTGTTTTCTATAACCCCGTAATCGGAGCGACACGCATTTTTCATTCGGCTTTGATCGTAACTTTCTTTCATGGTCGCATTGCAACAGAATCTCTTGTAAAATGTCGAAAAAGTGGCTGTAGAGAATCACAAAGATGGAGAATAAAGGGGGTGGGGAGATGAGGGGGATACGAAGAAAAGTACAGGGAACTTGAACGATATCAGCAGATAGAAGGTGCAATAAATAAGCTCGTTCAACAATTTTGCATAAAATGCACCCGCGAGTGGATGTCGACAAAACCGTAAAAGCCCACGCTCCTCAAAGCATGCTATACTTCAACGTGTAAATTTCAACGGAATGACTGCTAACCTGCCCAAGACTTGATTTACAAGATAGACGTGTTCTACAATTAGTATGAAGGCAGCAAAATGGATGTAAATGGGTAAACTGGCACGATTTGTTAATGCTTATAAAAAAGTTATCATTTAACAATGATTCGTTGTTCTACATTGACATTCTTAGAGCAGATCTTGTCCCGTTAATTCTTCGTATATGCAGTCTTAGTTTTAAAATATCTTAAAATATTTCCATTGCCAATTTAAATTTTCCTTCCCTGATACTGTTGCAATGAAATAACAGGGTGATCATGATGGGAAAAATGAAATCATTTTAACGTAGCCAAGAACAGTGAATGGATGACAGTTTCTGTAGAAAATCACGGACAACTTTAAGATTATTGTACTGATTTTATGTTAGCTCAGGATTATGACCGTGTAACACAGCTTCATAGAATATGATACAACAACATTTATAATGAAAAGTGAAAATACGCGTACAATTCACGCATTGTATCTATACGTATGTACTGCGTAAATTCTCCGCCAACATTACACACAAAGGGGACGTGTCTTATTGCAGCAATATCAGGGAAAGAAAAATTAAATTGATAGTAGAAATATAGCAAGATCATGTGAAACTAAGATCGGGAACTTTTAATATTTGGAGTTTTTTTTTACTTTCTTGAAGTTTTTTATATGGATCTAACTTTTTTTTTAAACCCGGATATATACTACCTTTTTTGAAAGAGTAAACATTTCTCATTTCAACCGATAATTGTATAGATGAGTTGTTTAAAGTAGGGTAACTTTCTCTATACGATGAAATAAATTTACATTATCGAGTATTGATTCAATTTTTATCAAAGTTTTTAATCGTGATTTGGCTATTTTTTGAGCGTCGCAATTACTAACTATTTTAGAAAGTATAAATTTTCAATCTTCAAGAACAATTTTTCAGATGATTTGTTGAAAGTTGTGTAACTTCCTTCGTGACGCGAAAGCAATGAACATACAGATACAGCAATACAGATATTTTCCATGTTGATGAAGAAAAACTGTTTAATCAATTTCATGGGGGGTAAATCAACTTTTCGTACAGCATTTCATCACTGACATTAAAATTTTCAAATATTCGGCGTGCTTTTTTACCTTTCTGCAGTGTTATCCCAAAAAGTCATCCATGCATACCAAACTACCATGTACTGTAACTCTTTTTATGTCGATGACGTCAAATAAACGTTGACTGCATATTCCCTGAGGACCATATAAAGATTTTTATCAAACTAATATTATTTGTAATTTGTAACAAAATTAGACGATAGATATTAGACAATGAGAGAATTAAACAATTATGGAACGAAAGAATGATAAAATGAGAGAACGAGAAAATTTGATCGAGAAAATATAAGTAAGAAAAAATAATAAACGAGTGAGAGAATAATAGAAGCACAGAATGATAAAATCATGAAAAATAGGAAAAAGATAGAAATAAAGAACGACCGAATCAAAGAGTTACAGAATGAGAACATATTGGGCTGAGAGAATGATAATAAACGAATAAATGACGGAATGAGAAAACGACAAAGTGATGGAAAAAAATGGAATGGATAAATGAAAGAACGAAAGAATGAGAGAATGATAGAATAAATGAATGCAAAAACGATAGAATGAAAATGAGAGAATGAGGGAATAATAGAAAATAGTACGACGAGAGAATGATTACATAATAGGATGAGAGAGAAATATGATGATAGAATGATACAAAAAATTATATAATAAGGAAATGATGGAATATTTGAATGAAAAAAACAATAGGATGAGGGAGTGAAAATGAGAGAATAATAGAAAATTATAGGATAGAGAATCAGAGAAAAATATGACGAGAGAATGGTAGAAGAATAATAGAATGATAAAATATTGAATAAGAGAATGATAGAATTGCAGAATGAAATTGCAGCAATCCCAAAATGATAAATTAGAAGGCTATAAAAATGGGAGGATAAAAGAATGAAAAAACCATGGAATCAGAGAATGAAAGAATGAGGAAAAGAGAGAACAAGACAATGTTAAAATAGATTAAGGAAAGACTGATATAATGATGAGACTGTAGAATGAGAGAAAAATAAAATGTGAAAATCAAAGAATTATAGAAAATAGAAAGAGACAAAATAATAGAGTGAGATAATGAAAGAATAATAGAATGAGAAATGAGGGAATATTTTTAAAAAAACGAAAGTATGATAGAATTACAGCATATTAGGATGAGAGAATAAAAGAATTTTTTTGATCATCGAGTTTTCGATGCTATCGCACTCATGCATTTTGCGTTTTTTTATTAATTTCGCTGAGAATTCTTTATTTTCAGTCCAATCGGAACATAACACGGCTCATTCGAAAGCCAATAAAATTTTCTATACCATGCAATTTTTCTATTTTTGGACCTGTCAATTTGTATCCAAAATTGATTTTTCAATCATTAAAATATTTTTATTCACATTCTGCTCTAAAATCGGGCCCGGCGCACTAGGAGTGTGAGAGAGAGGGAACGAGACTTCTCGAGCTGTCTTTTGCGCCTGTTGGCATGCAAATAGAGGGGGTAGCCGCGCTATTCAGAGGACTGAGGGACGCGAAGCAGAGAAATGTCCATTATTTCGCAGTGACTTACGCTTGTCTAAGCCCAAGAAAGCACAGTATCCCGAAATTTCCCGTGATGCTCGATTTTCTTTCGCTAAATCATTGAATCTCGAGATTGGCTGAACTGATTTACTTGCAACAAAAATCAATGGAAAAAGAAAAATTGAAAAAGAAATCGTCATGAATTTTCAGATCTTTAAATGCAACGATTTATCCATCAAAACGGTTTGAAAAACGCTATGGCATCATAAATTGGCATATCCGTGTACTAAGAGTGCGGCAAGGCTCGCGCAGGCTTTTTTATTACACCCTGGTTTTTCTTTAAATTCTTGGTGTTGAGTCACTATCGCGTCTCTTGATATCTTAATTTCGTTCACGGCTTTTGTAAGAGAACAGTTATTATTAAGAGAAGAAACAAAAATATTTCATCGATTCTCGATCTCGAAGCTCGATCAAAAAAGGAATAAAACAAACGTTTGAAATCTTTGAAAAAACATGTTGAAGTAGAGCCACGACGCGAAGAATATCTCAAAACGACCTATTAATCGCTATTCACGATCGCCATAAATTAACACTATAAAAATACTTTAAAAAAGTAAAAAAAGAACGCCAAGTATTAAAAGACTGCGACCTTGGTTTCGAATGCTCTTTACTATATTTTCAGTCAATTTAAAATTTCCTTCCCCATTATTTATTGCTAAGATGTCATAGTGGGATGATCATGATTGAAAAAAATGAGATCATTCTAGCATAGCCAAGAATATATAGTGAATTTCTTTTATATAATGAATTTCGGTTTCTGTAGAGAGTCGTGTTACACATCTAATGGTACCGGCTAAAGAATTTTGTGACCTCAAATGTTCCCAGAATGATTTTGCGATTAAGAGATTGTTATTCTGATTTTATACACAAATTCACTGTCAAAATTACACACTAACTTGGCATGGATGGTTTTCAAATGAAGCTCACTAATACGCGTTTCTTGATACTACGTGAACAGTGAAACTTGGCGTCGAGCCGCTAGCGCGTCTCTTGATACTACGTGAATAGTGAAATATAAGAAAGTTGAAAAATATGGCACTTCTCACTTGGAACAATTGCCAATTTCATATTACCTTGATATTTATATTATTCGTGTGTCTTTTGGTTAGTTATTCCAACGTCATTGAAATGATATTGTACGCGGAGAATTTTCCACCGAAGAAAATAATCTAGAAGAAGTAGCTGAAATAATTGACGCTCAGGTCGATCTCGAGTCGTCCTGATCGTTCTGCGACCAAAGAAATTGTACATGTACGATGAAGAAAATGTGGAATAAAACGTACGCGTCCTGTTATTTTTTATGCATACGACTTTCCATCCGATTTACACGATACCCCTTAATTATTAGCCGCGCTACGGTTATTAATTGGTGGAAGGAAAGCGTATACGGGCGAGAGATGATGCTTCGACATAAATATCGGTTTCGTTCGTATTAAAGGCGAGAGAGCTATAATTAATTACTTCTCATTCGTCTAAGGCCACTCCACCGTTTGCTACTCCCATCTTCGAACCAATCGCTCATTGAATTGCGATGTGCGCATTAATCTACTAGTATGATTCCGCTAATGATTATCGAAGAATATGAATAAGATTCAAAAAGCTATAGTGCCTCACGGTGTTTAACCTTTACTTAGAGTTATAATAGAAATATACTAAATTTTTAATTTATCGATTAATCCACCTCGTTCAACAGCAATCACTCGATTCAAGCTCAATGGCCGGGACCGGCTCCACATAGCGCATGTCAAAACTGTGGATCGTGCACGTCTCGTTTTTCTGTCTCTGTACGCCTCATGCACGGCCGGTTTGAATCGAGCGCTTTTTCTTCTACTGTCGTTTGATCGTTCAACATTCAGCATTCATATGCCGTGTATTAAATTTTACCTGCACGTTCGGTTGATAGAGAAAAACGGAAACTCAGCGTTTCTTTTATTATCCATAATATCATGGTTTGAAAATGTTATGACAAATTCTATACAACATTTTTTTTCGCTATTTCATATATAGTACTATTTGAAAGGAATCTTCGATATTGAATTCGGCAAAAAACACGGGCGATAATCAATTCAAAATTTTCATGGTATATGACATTAAATGAAACATTTTCATTCTGAACATCATGCTTCCATCTCTTTCATCTGTAATTCAATGCGCTGAATCTGAATCTCAGGTCAGATCGGCTCATACACCCCCAAAATTTTGAATAAATTCCAAAAAAAACGCTAGAAATGGGTTAAAATCGCTACTATAGATATGGGAAAAGTTTTATTAATCTAGATTGAGTACGCTCTTTTTGTATTTGGATGCGCTGCATGCGAATCCGGAGTCTGTTTAACTCGCACGTCTCCAAAATTTTGCTTCCATGAAAAAAAATCGATCAAAAATGAATAAAAATTTCAAAAGATCGTAGTTGTGAATACGAGACAAATTTTCGACACCTGAATCAAGTATATGTTCTTTACATATTTCGAGGGGCTCAATTCGAATCCGGCGGCTAGTAGTTCCGTTCATGCATACTTCCGTCAAAAATTGTAAAAAATAGCAAAACATGTCAAAAAATAGTTTTATAAATATTTTAAACATGCATGAGTCATCTTAAACTATACACAAAAAAGGTCTATAAATTCTCTATATGCAATAAGTTAGAAACTAGGGAAAATCGTATAAAGAACTTGAACATAAAACTATCACAGGCATGATTTTTCTTTGATTTGAATACTGCTGAATTGATTTTTCTTCCATTTTCTGCAAGTAATGAGAAGGGAAAAATCTTCATCTATCTTAAATCGTCCTTCTCTTGTAGCAGATTCTTTTCTCTTCGAACGACCTGTGCAATCGATTCATGAGATTTTTTACGGTATTGAAAAAACAAACTACTGCAATGTAAACTGGACACCACATACAGTTTGTATGGCTGGTGTAACACAATGTTATCACGATGGAATCAGTCCAGAAAGCAAGATTACATGTAATTTACGAAACCTACACGGAGAGTCTTTTATAGCAAAAATTACTGTTTTCATAGTAGAATAATAAACACTCCCGATTAAGGTCAAAGACAACTTTCATCATGCCTTTAACTGTGATATTCCTCAATTTTTGCAGTTTTTTTGAATTTACTCGAAATTTTGAAGGCATATTAGCCAACCTAGCCCCGGATTCGGTTTCAGTAGGCCAAAATACGTAAAGATAGATGGGACCGATTCAAGGTGTCACTTTTTTTTGTGTGTGCCGCCGAAATGAATTATTGCTGAAAAAATATTTATAAGAAATAATAATGACATCTACATTTTCAAATGTTCAAATGCAGTTCAGAGCGTGAAAATTGTAGTATTCAGATATAGCTCAAAGTTTTATGAATATCGCCAAATTTTGATATTTATTTGAGCTAGTTGATGTTTCGTGTTTCGTAAAACAAAATGGATTTAATGATCGAATTGGTTATTGAAAAATGTATAGATTAACCAATCTTGAATCATGAATTCTTAACTGAAACGGTCTTTCCTAAAACCCGATCAACTGATGATAGTGATTTAAGGAAACATACCTATATTCCGCAAAGAATTTATATTCATTGATTTACATAGGATGCTGTCAGCAAATGGACACGGAGTAAACGGAAGTAATGGATTTAACAACAGCGTTCAGACTCTTCAAGGGGCTCCATGCACTCAATGCAGAGAACTCTGCCCTGGAGGATATGTCCCTCATTTCTGGAGGTAATTTTTTCTTTTTATCTCGTAATCTAGTACAAGTTCCAACAAAAATATCATGAGCATATAAAATATTATAATTTATAGGGATTAATTATTTTTCCAGTGTTTTACCTTTCAGACTTTATATTCATTATAAAATACTCATGTGCAATTTATTTCATTCGAATATTTTGTAGAAGAATGCTGTTTTCGAATCGAATAAGCATTGACATTCGTGGACTTTTGTAAAATATGTGACCTTTCGAAAATTGAATGGTTTTTTGGAGCAATGTCATTGACGAGTCCGAGTGATTAGCAATCGAGTATTGCAATAGATTTTTAACTAACTATAAAGATGCCTGTTCACGTGAGAGTAAAATCGCTCTCGAGAGTAGTACTCGCCAGTGGACACGCTGCCGACAGTAACTGCAAACGTGTTGCTCTCAGTCGAGAGAGTACTCTCGAGAGAAACTTTCAGAACGTGGACAGGCACCTTAAGACTGGATTTGTTGCGAGGCATGCGCTAAATTGGCTCACACCGTGTGCGCAGGTGTGATGCATCTATCTGTAATTTGCATAATGATTCACACCCCTTTTTTTTAGTTATAAGTTTCTCGGAAAACAAAAAATCCCTACTGGATCAATTTATCCCAGAAATCATAATTTCGTGGGTGGCCACTTTGCCCCAGAATTCGGAATATAGTAAGTTGCTCCATGTTCCCCTGAATACTTAACTATAAAATAGCATGCATTATTAGGGTATTACTGGGTGGATAATACGAAGTTTCCAAAATTTTTGAAAATTTAAGTGATGATAGTTCTTGATAAAATAATAGTATTGCATTCGTTATTTAAAAATTTCTCACTTAATTAATCAGTTAATATGAACCTATGAACTTAACAAAGTTGCTTATAGTCAATAACTTTTGTAGACGTAAAATAGTGGCAAAGTGAATAAAATAAAATCGTCGTAAATTCTAAAAATATTATATCACCAGGATTTGGGAACAAGTAGTTGATTATGCTAAGTTGCAAATGAATCTACTCAGTAATTATCGAGAAATTGATTAACCTAATGAAGAGTATTGCCTATTGATGAGTTGCGCTGTTGAAATGTGGCAAAGTTGTAAGATGAATATTTGAATATTCTGGCGGTATAGCAGAAGCGCTCATCAATAAACACGGGGTGAGGATAAAATGTTAGAAAAATAAAATAAAATAGCTAATGTCGAAAATATAATAACAAACGATAAATATTACTGAGGTTGAAATACTGAAACATCGAAAAGTCGAATAGTAAAAATGGCGAAACTTTAGAAAGTTGATCGATCAAAATAAAAAAAACGCAGCGGAGCTCAAAATACATACATTTCACTCACTCACTCACTCACTTACTCTCACTCACTCACTCACTCACTCAGACTAGTGATCCTAAATTTCCACCATCGCCATTCTGATTTTGGGTTTTTGAGTTATCGCCATTTTGCATATCTAAGTTTTATAGGTTCGAAAAACTCACTTTAGATTTTTTACTCTATATTCTGGTCTGTCTTACATTAAATACGTAAATATATAAATCAAATTTCCTTTATTATTTATTTCGGTTATAATTATTTATTCTGCGAATCTTAACTCGTCAAGAGACGCGGTAGCGGGTCGTTTTTCATACGCATTCATCTCAGAATTTCATACTCGCGCACACACTCACTTGTGCCGGCTATTACGGCTCTCATACGATATTTTTATTTACAATTAGGATTTTCAGAATTATTCATTAGTATTTTGATAAACGTCCGACGTTGTTGACGTCCCAAAGCGAAGAGACCGAGTTTCACGAACAAAGGCGCGATATCATCGTCGTATGACAAATTTGGGAGAGGAATTGCACGTCATTACGCCTGAACTGGTGTAACATCGGCGGGCAATTTGATTTTGTATCTTATAAATCCCCCTTTTTTGTGACCTTCATGCAGATGGGAAAGACAACAAGTATGAAAAAAACGTGGGAACGCGGAATTTTGATTTTGAAAAATTAAACAATTCAAATTTATTCAATTTCGATCGATTTTACAGGATAATTCGTTTCAGATTTATTGTCGTGAAATATTCGCGATCGCGTTCGCCGATTGTGGGAAATTTTGTTGCGCTCGCCGTTTATGAATTGATCAAATTTTAATTACGCAATTTTCGCTCGTTTTCAAAATAAAAAAAATTCGATAATTCAAAAGTGTTTTGATTTTATACAAAAAAAAAATATTTTCAATTTCACGCGATATAACCTCAAATTCATACTACGGCCTCTTGAATTATCAAAGATTTACAAAATTTACAAGAATCTCGGTTTTTATCTGACTCGGACTCATTTAATTCCAATTTTGAATTAAAAAATGTATAATCAAGAAAAATTTACAGAATTTACAAATTTAAAAATTAATTTACCAACAAACAAACAAAAAATTATCCCTGATTCCAGCAAAGCAGAAAAATAACAAAAAGTGAGGTTAGGTTAAGGATGCGGACTCCAGACTACAGGACGATACGTCGCCGAGTCTCACCAATATCCTGAGAATCTGCGAGGTTAGGTAATTGATTGTCCACGGACCACGGGATAAGAACGTCGTCGGACCCCTCCAATATCCCGTGCAGCAACGGTTCGGAATGTTTTTTAGGTTAGGGATTGGATCCTGGACTACGGGATCGATACGTCGCCGAGTCTCACCAACATCCCAGGCATCCAAGGAAAGTAGGATAGGTTTTATAGGTTAGGGTTGCTAGTATCAGGGAGAATAGTTGAGGTCAGCCTTATTGTTCTGAGTTTTTTTTCAATTGATTTTCTTATTTCAAGTCCAAATTCACTCTGTTAGCGTATTGTTGCATCCTGGTCCTTACAAAGTATTGTACAATATGGCATATAACTTCCGATGCATGTAGCGTGCAGGGAAAAGACAAATGGTTGCAATGATGTAAATCATCCAAAATGCATTCAAAAACGTGCTGCGATTCTCGGTATTTTATGAACAGGTGTTCAAGAAAAAGGATCAATCGATGCAAAGCAGTACTCAGATGTAGCAAGCGATTATTTTGCAAAGAAATTGTCAATTCGGCTCGTGGGTGAAGAAACGCGTATTTTTCGGAGCTTATTAAGGCGTTTTTACATTCACTATATTTAACTGGTTCGATTATTCGCTTCGTCAATTCTGCACACATAACATATGAAACGCAATCAGAAACTTCGGGCTTGTCATAATTGTGATCAATCAGTGCAGTTGTAGCGTTCTTCCGACGTAGTATTTTCCTCATTATTTTTTTGCGTACTACACAACAATTCTAACATGCTTTCTTGCTCGATAATAGTAATTCACATTGTAAGCTGCGTAAACAATTATCCTCCTTGCTGCTGGCATAATCAAAGATTGCCAACTGCAGATGTTGAATTCATGTAGTTTTTTCAGGAAATCTTGAAGTTCCTATCTCGGTAAGGCTCGGTAACACAAGTACGTAAAGTCTGTGTGAGTATGTGTGCGTTTTGTTTTGGTTTTCTATAGCACTCAAAACTGATGCGCTATAGAAAACAGAGTGCGACAGAGATGTACGCTATCCTCCATCCTTCTTTACGTCCCCAGTGGTGCTCGATATGCCAAATTTTGTCTTAAAAACCATTTTTCTCACTTATTTTTTAATTATCGGAAATTAATAGGGTGCTTTCTTACGTATTTTTGTCGTCCGAAAACGATGGTATAAGTATTTTTTCAATCAATTTAATAGCTTTCGAGTTATAAGCGTTTTAAACTTTTAACCCTAATTTTCTCAATGTTGCCGGGGGTTGATCGCAAAATAATTTACACCATTCGATTCAGCGTCATCAAATTAGTCTTAGATCAAGTTTGCAGATTTCCCCTCGAAAGTTGCTCCATTCCTGCATTTTGACTGGACTAACTGAGTGAGTGCCAGGGGGCTGCGCTAAGGTCATAGCGCGCGCTTTCTCGCATCCAAGCGCTATATAACCACTGTATTATATTCGCTCTGTGCACGTGGGCGGAGCAAAAAATCTAATACTACTGCACTAATAGTATTAGTGTATTCATGCATACTGCCAGCGCTACCATAAAGGGGATTCCGGCGTTTTTGGGGGAATACGTATACACAACACACGCTCACTTTCAAAGTAATATGTGTACGCGCACGGAGCGAATAAACTTCTGATCCCCAAGCGGCAGAAAATGCTACTAGCTTATCCAGGCCGCTTCATGTTTCAAGGTTTTATGAAACAGTAACTGTGGTTGCAAGAGCTATAGTTGTCATATAATTTCCAAATATTCATAAATATCATTAAAAAAAAAGAATGGCGAAAAAAATTTCTTTCAACATGAGTATATGAACCGGTAATCTTTCGGATGCTATGGCGTCCTTAGTAGCGACCGTAGCGACATATGAAAGGGGAGGGGGCGGTCAGCTGACACTTTGAATGTGTTACACATGGATACGTCGCTGCGCGCTCTACAGCCCATGAGTGGAACTATATTTTCCGTGCCAAAAGCTAGCACGGACCCTGTTGTTGTTTCATGTAAATCTATGTTCTCTATGTACGCGCTCGGTCAAAACATCGCGCCGCGTCGCGATGTATTTCGAGGTTAGGTTCGGGTTAGGGTCAATTCGCGTCGTTCGGGAAGCGTTAAGCTACAATATACGCATACACTTCACAATATTCACACATTGCAATGCAATGCAAAGGAATTCGACATTTATTAATCATATTTGAACATTAATTTAGAGGAAGTAACAAAATTCCTGTCGCTATAAAACATCAGTTTCACACCTGGTTTCTTCATACTGCACTTTTATTACTTTCTTTTTTTTTCAATGGTACTTTCGCAAATTCAAAAAATTGTAAACTTCAATTTCTTTCTCATCGTCTTTTTGTAAATTAAAAGAAATGAATTCTCCCACAGATTAAGCACTGTTAACAACTCTAGACTGCCGAGCTTCAATTCTACTATCGAAATATGCATTTGCTGTGATTTTCGTCGAGCATAATTTTTGTCAAAGCTTGTACACTCTGCCTGTCCTACATAATCACATCTCATGTACGAATAGATCTCTTACACATATAGAAAGTGGCGCTGTAATCATGGTAATAAAATAACGCCATTCCCTAGTGTTCCTATAGCGTCGAGTGTCAAAATGTCAGTGTTTCCCGAAACCTTACTTATTTGTCATGAAAGAAGTTAAAATTGTCCGAGAAATTGTGCGAAATTTAATGGATCTTCTCATATAGAGAGTCGCGGCAGCGACTCTGAGACAAGTACATTTATGTTAAGAGACTCTTTACCGGAGCGATAACGTTTCCAATTGTTTTCGAAAATTTTCAAAATTTGTTTCTTTAATAATTAATTAATTATAGTATTTCAGAGAATATTGTAAGTTGAAGTATTTTTTATTTTTTTTTCTTTCGATTGCGACCTCTTCCACCTCTGTAGCTCAACGCGTTGAAGAGATATTAATTATTTATTTTTTAATTGCATCAAAAAATGGGTCAGATTTTCGCACACATTTTTGATGTTGATTTGTTTTTTATTTAGTGAAAAATCTGGTGCCATAATATATCTTGTAACGGTACGGCTTTGTTTAGAGCACGCCGTTACACGTGTGTTCGAGCTTCTTATGAGAACAAAGAGTGGGCATGAAAGAAAAAGAAAAGTATGATGGAAATAGATTGAAATTACAAATATTTCATTGAATTTTGAATGTTTCATGGATCAAATTATAAAAATAAAAGAATTTTAGCCTAATTTGAACAGTGCCATTAAAAGGAGCGACCTCGAAAATTGATACATGCGAAATCTGGCTTGATGTTGTTAGAAACTTCAAACTGCTGTAACCGTTGAAAGATTGGTTCTAGGCTACTGACTTTAAGGAGGATTTGTAGGGAATTCAATTCTTTACAAAAATATGTAAGTAGAATATTCGTGATTTTTTTTTTTACAGATTATATGGAACAATATTCACCGAAGTTTTTTTTTCACGTGTTTTTCTTATGGAAAATTGAAGTATGCGGTGGGCCAGTCGAAATAATTTTATTTCGAGCTATCCCTTTGGCTAGCTTCATCGTTTAGCATAATAAGAAGAATTGTGGAGCCCGAAAAAAAAATATCGATTTTTTTCAACACACCCTAAGGTATATATTCATAAACTTTATTTCGCTGGAACGGTAGTGAATGTCCTGACCAATCGCAACTCATGATTTCTGTCGCCGGGATCGCCGGAATCCAAGCTTCCATAGAAATGGGTTATAGCTGGCATCAAGAGGCCTTTGATGGTGTTCTATACAGACATGGTAAATCCATAAATGTGTTAGTAACTTTTACATAATCTTAAGCCTGTGCAAAGTTTTTTCTCAGCAATTACGCTCTGATCGTGTTGGTTTCGGGCTCATTCGAAAGGGATTTTGAAAATTAGTCTCCAAACCAATTTTCGTTTTACAAAACATCTCCTGAGCTCCGAAATTCTAGAAAATCTCGGCCAGAGCCTCAGGTTGGCAGACAACAGGGCTGTCAATGTACTTGTCCCGAGACTCTACCGAATCTCTTCATTTTATACATTTTTTTCATGAGGGTTGACTTTCCTACATATTCATTCATGATTAAATTAGCAGTTTGTAAGACTGAACTAGACTTACAAATCCACGATTCACCCATTTTGGACTAACTTCTCGATCGATGGTCTATCCAGTAATGTCTTAACTAAAAATACAATTTATTTATTCATTTAGCGAGAACCGATTCAAGTCATCGTTAGCGTACCGAATACACTGGAAAAGACACTCGGAGCTCTTTATTTTTTACTGCTGCACGCTCGATGTCATGTGCGTGGGCGTTTCACGCACCTTCACCTCGAGCGAGAATTGCATGCTGTTTTGCCGATTATTACCACAATCTTCTACACATCACGGTTTTAGCTCCCGGGTGAGGAGAATCCTGTCCTGTACCTTCTGTGCAACCCGTGTCCTTTTCTTCTTCACCAGAAGAGTCTCTCCTTAATATATGGGGTATTCCATATTAAGTGGACCACCCCAATTTTTTACAATCTCAAAAGGACTTCATAAATTTTTGGTGTGTCTTTTGAAGTGTCAGAAATATCTACAAATAATTTCAAATTTTGAACTGCTCAATTTTACTCACAGTTTTTGTTTTTTCAAATTCTCTGTGTATTAAAAACTAATGGTTACACAAAAAAATGTCAAAAAATAAAATTTCAGTTTTTGCATATACTTTCTAATAAAACAACTTATTCAACGGTCCGTGTTAATTTTCATGTAATGTTCAACAAAATTAAAAAAATTTATTTTTTTTTCATTGTGAAGAACCCTTTTTAGAAAGCTGAAAATATGAGAAGTATTTGTTTTCATTGTCTACAAACCACGAAAAAATTGGCGCAATCGCAAATCAATATGTACACACTGTTTTGTGTGTTTTTGAGGAAAAAAGCTTCTGATTTTTTTTAAACCCTTGCAACTTTGGGAATAATGGATCGAAATATATATATATTTTTTTTAATCTTGGGTTTTTATTGCACTTTTCGAACAAAGCAAGAAAAAATAGCCGATGTCCACCTTCTTTACTGTTCATCAGCGTGAAGCAAAAAAATGTCGATTCCAATAGAAAGGACTTTCTCAATTTAAAAAAAAATCCTCTCAGAATCTTTGACTAATTTAAATATTTTTGAGACTTGTTTTATCGCGGCATAATTATTTTCCATATTTTTTCTCTTTTATACAAAGTTTTTTTTCATCATATATTGGATATTTTATTGGGTTGAATAAAAAAAACGTTTCGATCCAGCCACGATAGATAAAAAAAATTAGCTCTCTTTGTTTTGCACGGTTGAGTTTGTCACAAAGATATCATCTACAAACTACAAGACTTTTATGAGTTTTTTCTTTTTATTATTTTTTCTCTCCATCAATTCTGATGAAAATTGGTATCCGAGACTTTTAAAATTGTTGATTACGAATCCAGCAATGTATTTTCAAATTTCAAAATGGCAGTCCCAACATGAGGGATTCTCTGTCGAACCGGGCAATTTTTTTTCGACCATCTCAGATCTATCCCATAACTGATTATATCAAAGTACTAGTAAAAAGCACTGTATGTGAATATTTTCAGATTTTTAAATTCATAATTTCAGAAAATACCGTTTTTTCAAATTAATATATTGCGGAAACTTGAAGTAACGGAAAAAAAATGATTCCACATAAAAGTTGTGATTTCGTGTTAGCTTTCGAGCGGACGACTCAAAATAATTTTTACGTTCTGGTAACGATGATTTTTTACGAAAAAAGGGGAGAATTATTTTTCTATTCAAAAACAGCCATTTTTTTTTGGCTGAAAAAATTTCAGAGTCTTTCAGTATGTTTGACGATTTCGCGAAAAAATCGCCAGAGTGGTACGGATCGAGGTTCTAGGGTAAAAATAATGAAACTACACAAATTAAATTTTTCATGCCGGTACCTCGATCCGTACTATTCTGGCATTTTCTTTGCGTGATCGTCAAACATACTAAAAGACTGTAATTTTTTCAGTCAAAAAAGACTGGCTATTTTTGGATAAAAAAAAATTAATTTTTGTGATTTCATTTTTTTACCCTAGAACTTCGATCCGTGCTACTCTGGCCATTTTTTTTTGCGATATCGTTAGACATATTAGAAAACTCTGTAATTTTTTCAGTAAAAAAATGGCTGTTTCTGAATAAAAAAATAATTCCCCCCTTTTTTCGTAAAAAATTATTATCACCGAAACGTAAAAAATATTTCGAGTCGTCCGCTCGAAAGCCAACACGAAATCACAACTTTTATGTGGAATCATTTTTTTTCAGTTACTTCAAGTTTCCGAGATAAATTAATTTGAAAAAAAAACGGTATTTTCTAAAATTATGAATTTAAAAATCTGAAAAAATTCATATAGAGTGCCTTTTAGTAGTACTTTGATATAACCAGTTATGAGGTAGATCTGAGATGGTCGAAAAAAAAGTGGCCGGTTTGACAGAGTATTCCTTATATGGCGATCGTTAAATGCTAAAAATACATCAATTCCCAGGAAACTCAGTATTCAGAGGTTTTCGCGATCACTGATTATGAAACCGACATTGGATTTTCATAATTGAAAACGGTGGATCCAATATGTTGGACGAAAAATTCTAAAAATGCAACAATTTTTCTTCAATTCTGTATGTAGGGGATTTTTCGTTCACTGATTGCGAATCCAATATTAGATTTATTTAATTTAAAATGGTGGATCCGCCGATGGATTTTTCAAAAACAGTAGAAAAAAAATACAAAAGATCGAAACATCGTTTTAAGAATCAAAACCTGATAAGATTAAGGTGGGTCATCGGTGATTCACCATGACAGAAAGGGTAAAAATCATAAATACATCAGAAGCTTTTTTCCGCAAAAACACACAAAACAGTGCGTGTACATATTGATTTGCGATTGCGCCAATTTTTTCGTGGTTTGTAGACAACGAAAATAAATACTTCTCAAATTTTCAGCTTTCTACAGAGGGTTCTTCTCAATGAAAAAAAAAATAATTTTTTTAAATTTTGTTGAACATTACATGAAAATTAACACGGACCGTTGAATAAGTTGTTTTATTAGAAAGTATATGCAAAAACTGAAATTTTATTTTTTGACAGTTTTTTGTGTAACCATTAGTTTGTAATACACAGAGAATTGGAAAAAAATGAAAAAACAAAAACTGTGAGTAAAATTGAGCAGTTCGAAATTTGAAATTATTTGTAGATATTTCTGACACTTCAAACGACACACCAAAAATTTATGAAATCATTTTGAGATTGTAAAAAATTGGGGTGGTCCACTTGATATGGAATACCCCATATGTTAGTAGAAAATGAGCCGAGAAGTGGCTATTTCTCTCACGTGTATAAAGTCAACGTGGGAGCTCGAAGTAGCCAACAGTCGCTGCTGTGTGTCATGACGATCTTCGCTCTTCATTCCAGCTATCTAATTTCTTTCATATTCCTCCATATTCCTATGTATTCTAATCTTAACTTTCCCCTGTAAAATTATTATTTGTGTACAGAGAACGATTATGTACTTTTTAAGATTTCAATTTCATTTTCATTAAGAAAGGTAAGATTTTTTAAAATTTTTATTAAAGACCGTATTTAAAACGGGAAATGCTCTTTCATTTTTCTCTATTATATTCTAAATTTTGGATACTTCCGATTTCAACTTATAGCCAATGGTAGTATGCTTCCGGAACATAAAAACAAACATATTCTCTTTTTTTTACAATTTCTCACTTAAAACGTACAATATTGATTTGAAAAGACAAGATGCGTGAAAAAACTATGAACGAATAAGAATTCAGTTTTTTTTTTAAATGCTGAGGAAAAAACAAACTATTCAAGAGATACTCAAGGTCACGAGAACCTGCCTTATAAGGGTCAAAAAATGGCCATTTTTTGCCTCGTTTTAAGATTATGGTTCACAAAGACTCAACGTTCAACTAAATTAATACTGGTTCTGATTCCTTCAGTATACCATCTAGATTTAAAAAAAAAACGCCATTGAGTCGTGTAGATCAAGAAGCCTTTCATTGTGATCAAGTTAAATTAATTGAAAATTTCAATAAAATGACCATTTCCAAATTGATGCTACAGGTTTGTTTCTAGCTTAATTGACTTCTAATGTGGCTGGTTTTTTATATCCTTTTAACATAGCCATTTTTTGATCCTTAGAAGGCTGATTCTCGTGACCTTGAGCACTTAGAGAGTTGAATTTTGGTATTTGGCGATAGTTTTGAAAGTATTTCGAAGTACCCAAGTTTGAGCAAAATCTAAAGACCCCTCCCGAGAAATTGTGCTAAATTCAATGGATCTGCTCATATGTATTGCATCGGAAATAAGATTTACTAAAAAGCTTGTAATTTGATTGAAACTATAACTCCAGGAAAATATTGGTGGCGATCGAAAATTTGTAAACGTTGAATTGAAAAATAAATGTTCACGTTGTAAGCAACTGACAAACAAACTGATAAACTATTAAATCAAATGTCTTCTACCTCAAAATTGTTTTGCATCACTCGATCCAGTTTGAGTGTGTAGCATTCCGGTGATTGTTTTTTCAATAAAAATAATTCGAGTGCCCTTCACTCTTATTCAGTCGATCATTAATTATTCTTCATCTCGACTTATTCGAGCTATGACATCAAGAAACACAATCTCACATATCAACTGAATATTTTTCGTTACCATTAACGTCACTAAAGAGTGCTCAGAAAACATTGCAAATTGCGTGCAAAAAACTCTACTTCTTTTTGATGCCAAGAAAAAATTAAATATTGATATTTACCTTGTGCGTTTAGCTAAGTAGCTTCGATAAGTTACAATAGAAAGAGAAAAAAAAATAACAAATGCAACGTCCTTGAAAAGTTGAAATGAATTAAATATCGTCGAGTATTATCATTACCAATTATTTCAGATAGAATATTTGGACAGTTTTGAATTTACTTTACCCGAAAATAGGTTATAGGTTATCTTGGAGAGCGGACTCCAAGATAAGTAATACTATTATTCCAGGAGTCGAGGAGTGGTGGGACTAACAGCAGTTGGTTAGTGAACGATTATTTTGGTGAGGGAAGAGTGAGGGCGTATGAGCAATATTGCTCAGAGTACAAGGATTCGTCGATACTAATACTGGGAAGGTGAGATATCAGATCAAATATGATATATAACTTTGACAAGATACATCATTGCACATCAAATTGCGTATTGGCGATGGATGTTGGAGAGATGAAATAAATAAATGTGTGTTAATTGCAAAGCATGAAAGGATCTGACGTATAATCATGATACAGACTCCGATCGGAACGTATGGTTTCCGTCTGGAATATAAGCAGGAGTACACGGTGGTACACGAAAGCTGAGTAAAATTGTAGGGGTTCGTCGGGGGATCCATGGGCGGTTGGAATGCACGAAGCATTGGAAAAGAAGGGTACAAGAAGTATATATGCGGATAAAAATAAAAAAGAGGGTAAAAAGGATAAGGATGATCGTTTCCCAAGGGGTCGTAGGTCAAATCTGGTGGGTATAGCCAGCCGTGAACCACGCGGCCTCACGCGAAAGTAGCGTCTCTGCGTGTGTGCCATAAACGTTGCCCAGGAGTTTCATAGTCCCAACACTGAAGGAAAAATAAAAAAAAGATACGCTCGGAAGGGCGCCCCCTGCTCTCTCTTCTTCTGGAAACCCTGAAACTCTTCGCGCGGCTGCCGCCGCCGCATCTCGTCCACGATGAACCGCTCTCTCTTCTCCAGACGTTAGTATAAACTCCCTCGAATCTTGAATCATCACAAGTATGAGAAAGAAAGAAGTACGTGGCGTTGCTTTCCCTGTAATTAACATACCAAACCTCGGTGTAATGTTCTCTCGGGCCCCGGTTTCTTCGTGCGATCTCTCTCCTCTGTGGTGAGACTGGCCGAGAATGCCGAAGAAAGATAACGAAATAGAGAGCGCAAAAAGCAATATTAAGCTAACAAGCTTAAGATTCGATCTACTTGGCTCGAACAGAACTCTTTTTCATCAACTAGATCCACTTGTGCAGCTTTTTCATTTTCCCATCCGGTAGAGACACGGAGTGAGAAAGTTCTGCTGAAATTGTCGCGGATATACAGAAAAATAGTTATTTCCCGGTACTTTATTTCGGCACTGGTTTACTGCGAAACTTAATATGAAATTTTCTCAGTTTTTTCACAATTCTCCCTTCTGTGTCACTTCAATTCTCACTTTGCAGTGTGGGTAATCCCTCAATCACGTGAATATATTGCCAGTTATTGAAACTTTTGAATCGCGACAGGGAGTACACGTTATTTAGTTTGTAATGAAGTTTAGGGTTTCAATTTTATGAACAAACAATTATTCATGGATTCGAGCTACGTAAAATAACGGTCGTGGTCTGAAAAAAAGATTAAGGAGATTTTAATAAAAAAAATAATTAGATTAATTTGTAAACTCCGGCAAAAAGTGTGAATAATAATGACATGTCTATTTTACGCTGTTAATTTTTGAAACAATCAATTGATTTTTCCGTAATGATCTCATATAATATTAAATTGTGCGGATTAGTCAATTAGCTATTCTAGTCTTTGACTGGATATTATTTGAAAAATATATAGATTGTTTGAGCTCATCCATTTGCTGAGCTCTTTTAAAACGGCTATAACTACTGTTATCCCGGGCCAATTTATTATTGTCGAACTATGCCGTTTTCGACATGGCCGATCATTAATTTATATATCACTATAATCCGTTAAATCATCAAAAAGTCATCAAAAAAGATTCTAGCGAGAATTAGTCCGTTGATCACAAGCTTACAGGATGAAAAAATAATTTTTAAATGATGACACTACCTGGAATAGAAAAAAAACAGACGACAAGTGCAATCAGAAAAGTTATTTTATATTATATTTATTGTATGAGTACTAAATACTTTAGGATTGAACAGCTGTAAAATAAATAACATTATTCCTCATATGTTTGCCGTTTATATAGGCTGGTTGAGAAAAGGTTGTATCAACCAAAAGGAGTTTTCCAGTTTTTCCAGTAAACTCGCCAACAATGAAAGCGAAGATCTTGAAATGCAAGAAATGAGCGGATGTCCACAGGGTGAGAAGTATCGTTGAGATACAAGAGAATTTTTTTTTCAATCCGTAACGTAGAAAAGACTGAAGAGCAAAGCAAGGTGAGATCTCAAGTCGCGATGGATCGAGGCTACTTTATACCGTATATCGAGTGAACTTTTTGATCGTCTTGCACGGGATCCAGAGTCAATCGTTTTTGTTCCTGTTTTACTTCTTGCGTTGTACAGAAAGCGTCTGCAATGACTCATTGGTCGGCTTTTCATCTTGTCGTTTTAGAAATTAAGAAAAATCGATGTACTGAAAGATGATTTTTATGTGGATGTATTTCAAAAAGATTGATACATTTAGGCAAAGATTACGTCTGTCGTTTGCAACAACAGCCAGCTTTTAGCATCGCAAATGTAAGCTGAAGAAAAGCAACGAGAGAAACGATTGGACTGAGTGCTCACATTGACGTAGTCTCTCCAATGAGGACACCGATCCGAGCAAGATCGAGGGAAAGAAAGAATGTCGTTTGTGTTTCGCCCGACAAAAAACCAGAACACCCCCCCCCCCCCTTCTCCCCCCCACCACTCTATTTATGTCTCTTCAGACTCGTTCACTTGTCTGTTTTTCTCTCTTTATCTTTCTCCATGGCGCAGGTTTACTTTGATCTGCCAGTGAAAAGATCTTTCCTCTTGATATATCGAGTATTCTTGCAGCTCAAAAATCTTGTTACTCACTCATCATTTTATTGCAAATTGGAATCTCCAAAGTCATTTCTGGCCAACATTTCATGTGATGTGCAATTTTACAGAAAAAAATCTTTCTACGAGGTCAAGTACGGATATTCGAAAAATATGATGGAAGAGTTTTGTGATAGCTACATCACTACTAGCTGTCTCGAGATATCGTATTACCTATATCTTAAGGAGGCTCTCCAATAAATGAAAAAACTTTAGAAGTGAACGAAATTTTGCGAGGCTATTATTTAAGGGGGTCACCCGTGTGACAGCCGAATTTTTTGGGATTTTTTCGCAACTTTTCTGCTGTGAGAAAAAAATATATACTTTTCAAATTTGAAAGGTTTATTTATTGGTATTTCAACTCTATGATAGAATTTTTCAACTCTGATATCTTCGGTAGATTCGGTGTAAAACTACTCCACAAAAACCCATATGTTTCTCCATGGTCTCCACGATTCTGGGGGATTGGTTTATCTGAGATCAAAAACCCAAAGAGCGTTTTGATTTGTGAAGCAGTGACTATCGCCCGAAATAAAGTCATACAGAAATATTAAAAATTCTCGCTTTGATTTTCATGCCTTAAAACATTTTTGAAAATTGAAATTTTGTGTTTGAAAGCGAGAAAATCAAAGCGAGAATTTTTTATATTCCTGTTTATTCTTATGAATTGTTATCTATAATAAATTGTGCATAAAATATTTCCATAAACATAATTAAAATTGATAACTGTAATTTGGATAATATTGTCACTGAAAAGCTACCTTAAAGCCCAAGATTTCGTATTCGAAGATTCGATCGAGAAAACAAACGAGAAGAAGGCTTGAGGAAGCGGCGGGAAGATAATAATAGCGCCGAAGATTACGATCGGCCAAATAATAGCGTATATTGAACGAGTTTCCGAGACGGCATTAATAAGAAAAAAGTGGGGCTTGCCGAAAAATACTGAGAAATCATCCCTCCACGATATACTGAGTTTTTTTATTTTAATATCTACAAGATGAAGGTAGAAATTGAGCATCATAGATTGTACATTAAATAAATGAAACAATAATCTTACCACATACATTATAAATAACTATTTGAATTGAATTCAAAGTAATCATAATAATACATAGTATAAAATATTCTGCTCAAGATGTTTTCAAACCATTCGCTAGCTTCATTAGTAGAAATATTGTATAATATATCGTATATATCGTATCGTATATATGTTTTATATTTCTATCATTCAAAGTATTCGTCTTTTTGCTTAACGCATCATTCGTATGATCACTTGTACATATGTATGGATAAATCTCTTAAGCGACAGTATGGCGAATAAATAATAAGATTAAGTAGAAACAGCTTTTGCGAAAATCGAATTTCAACGGTGTACCAGCTGCGATTCGATTGTAGTTCCCAACTGCTATAGTGATTTAGCCGAAGAAACTCACTAATCATGCTTGCGACTGACAACAAAGGCGAATGATGTACGAGTAAATGATTAGTTGCTATTGCCATAAATGTATTACCATTATTTCGGAGTGACTCCCATATGTGAGGAATTATTCAAATTATTTCACTTTACCATTAACATTTTTCATATATATTAATCATTATCATACGGGGTTAGTAGCATTATTTGTGATCTGGATTGGTAAAAGATGAAAATGGTACTTAGATGTAAGCTTTCGTGAAGTAATAAATGTGAAATTACCTTGCTCCTGCTCGTATATGAGAACTGTCTTTTTGCCAATAATAATTTTTCGTAAAAAAAGGCAAGGATTATCTGCAAAGTAGCATTATCGCATTGAAAAAATGCTTTTTCGTCTTTTGTCGACTCTTCGTTTCAAACACCGGTGCCAGGATATGTGTTTGTGTGGATGTGTTTCGATCTAATCCGGGTTACTCGTGAGTACCCCGTATGCAGTGTAAGGAACCTAATCAGAAAGGAACACGAGAATCATAGTATGGACCAAGACAAACAGCAAGTCTAGACTCCCTTGGTCCAGAGAATCGCCCGCACGTGACGATTTCTCGCTAGCCAATTCCTTCGTTTCTCTTTCATAGTTTTTGTCTGAGTCTGGTTGAACTTCTTCTGTTTTCCCATTATACCAAGGATTCCAGGTTTTATTTATATTCCGGAACGACTCCTGGCTGTGCCAGATGACCAGAAATGAGCATGGCTCGCAGACCCTATATCCTACTTTATTCGCTTAAGGTCCTCCAATAATAAACTCCTAAATTATTGCCTAACCATCGTTACGTTCCGTTAAGATGATCTAGCGGAGTGTAGTCTGGTCTGAAAGTCACGTAGGGCCATTTGTCGTTTATATACCATGAATTGAAACGGATGAATCATTTGAAAAGCCCTAATCAACAATATATGAATATATGGGTAATTTCATATCAATTCAACGACGTTGCGACGGTGACCCTCTGCGATGTTTTTGATTTTATTTTTATTTTTTAACTCCCGACTGCCCGAAAAGCCGGGAGTTATGCGTTTAGCCAGGATCAACCGTTTTTTATAAATTTTTCATGTAGAATGTTTGTCCAAACGGCGAAACATCATTTAACCATTTTTGGAATACATATTATGCTACTGGTGAGCATGGTTCTTAGCAATGATTCAATACGATCGTATGTATGTTTGTAAAATGATTAGCATAAAAAAAAGAAACTGTTAAATCGCATCTATTCAACCAATAGAATAGCAGGCGATGCCACCATACTGTGTTTAGTAACATACTTCATGCAGTTGTCGCTTGCTCGGATCTCCAAATAAATTTTTCAATTCCCAAATGCCTGCATAGACAAAAAGTCGAGAGTTATGCGTTTGATCATGGTCATCTGATTTTTAAAAATTTTTTTGGAATATATGGGTCATTCCATACCAAACCGACCAATCCGTGACCCCGACCATTTTGGATTTTTCTGAAGATTTTCTATTATTTTGTAACTACTGAAAAAAGTCGTTCCTAATTTTTTTAGATGTTTTTCCCAACTCATCTGATCATATTAAATTTTTCAAAATTTCGTACTATTTTTTTGTGAACGCCCATAACTTCTTCAATAGCAGAGATATTGAAATAGAATAGTAGGTCATTTTTTTCGTCTTGAGTTGTAGTTTTATGAAAAAAATACAAAAAAAAATAACTGAATGAATCTTTATACTTTTTTTTAGTTTCTAACCAAACGTTTTTTTTTCAAACTTGGACCGTTTTGATTTTTTTCAAAAAATTCACCACGTTTTAATAGACTTTTTTACACATGCAGAAAAATTATTAGCTCGTGATATTTATAACTTGGTACTTTTTTTTCTATTTTCTACCACGTGTCAAGCGGAAAAGCGTGTTTCCTCCTTGAATGGACACCGCAAGTAGAGTGATTGGATTAAACATTATTCCAATTGTATATATTAATCGGTTTGAACACATATAAATCGCTATGTATACCACCGGGGCAAAGTTTCCGGACAAAAATCCAGAAAAGTTGAATGAAATTTTAAGAGGGAAAAAAGTAATCGTTGTTTATTTTTAATTCATTAGAATTTCATCACATTATTGTCTAAAATTTTTTTAACCTGAAATATTTACTCTCGGCGTTGATCCGGGTTTTTTTTGTGAACTATGGAGACGTGCTAGAATATCTAAAGTAAAAGAACATTCATTTTTATATTTGAATTTTTCATTGATAAATACCTTGAAAACCTTATTGATAAAATCTTGGAAAAAATTTTGATAAAATTTTAATGAATTGGAAATGAACAAAAAAAAATTTCTTTTTCTGTCGAAATTTCATAAAAAGACCCCCATCGTCTTCGAGTTCTACTTAAAAAATAATAAAGGAAGAAATTTCTGAAAAAAAATATTTAAAAAATTTCTATGCCTAACACAATTACAAATGCAACTTTTTTTATTTTTGGAATATCCTGTAAAACCTAATAGTTCTGGTGGTACACGACAGTTTGGAAAATTTGTCTTCTTTTTGTAAAAACGTGATAATTCTGCAAAAAATAATTGCAATCAATTTTTCCAATTACAAAATTGATGCTAAGAACCTTCGAGGACTCATTCACAGAATTGAGGACAAAAAATTGTATCTAGAAAGGAAATAAAAAGGGTAAAAAACGGACGTTTTTGAAATGACGTAATAACCCTAATAACCACAAAAAAGATCGTAGACATAAATACAATAAAAAAAAAACAAAAATGAAGCGGAATGTCTCTTCTATATTACTTGCGTTGTCCACTCAAGGAAGAAAAACGCTTTTTTGCTTGACACGAGGTAAAAAATAGAAAAAAAAAGTAACAAGTTATGAATATCACAAGCTAAACATTTTTCTGCATGTGTAAAAAGGTCTATTAAAACGAGGTGAATTTTTTGAAATAAATCAAAACGGTCCAAGTTTGAAAAAAAAAATATTTTTGGTTAAAAACTAAAAAAAAGTATAAAAATTCATTTTGTTTTTTTTTGTATTTTTTTCATAAAACTACATCTCAAGACGAAAAAAATGACCTACTATTCTATTTCAATATCTCTGCTATTGAAGAAGTTATGGGCGTTCACAAAAAAATAGTACGAAATTTTGAAAAATTTAATATGATCAGATGAGTTGGGGAAAACATCTAAAAAAATTAGGAACGACTTTTTTCAGTAGTTACAAAATAATAGAAAATCTTCAGAAAAATCCAAAATGGTCGGGGTCACGGATTGGTCGGTTTGGTATGGAATGACCCATATGTTATATTATTGTTGGAGGTTATACCCTAGGGAAAAAAAGGTTGGGACAAGTACATTGATGGTACCTTATTTCCTGATCATGTCACGAAAAGTGTAAAAAAAACTTCCATAAGAAAAATTATAAAACCAAGTGTAAATAATTTCAACAGAACAATTCGAAAAAAGTTTCACACCAGCCCCATTCTTCTTATCTTATTCTTAAAGCTAAATCAATTGACAAAAAATTCCATCTAAGTTACGTGCAGCATTAAAATTTATAATATCGATTCGAGGCCAAGTATTTAAGGGTAATTTGCAATATTCATCCTTATGGGGGAACCATCAGGAACTTGAGAGAGTTCTAATGAATCAAAAAAGTTATCATTTGAGTTACGTGCAGCACTAAAATTTATGATATCAATCGAAGGACAAGCGTTTTATTAGTAATTCCGAGTTTTAATATTATGAAATTGTTCTATGGAGCGTTTAAATAAATAAAAGAATCACATCAAAGGTATTGTAATTTGTTACTCTATGGTGGCAGAGATTTAGAAGAAATATCCATTCCCCTCAGACTTTCAGGATCCCCTGGTATTATTGACAATATTCGACGTCAATTTTGGATCGGTACAAATTATGTTTAAATATGTGTTGAAAGTACTTGTCCAGCCCAACACTTTTCATTTAAATTTTTCATTCAAATAAAAATCTATAATAAAATAACGAAATTGTACGAAAGAAAGAAATTGGACAGAATCCGGTTGAAAATTTACTGAAATGGGATTTATTATCCGTTCAATGTTTCCAATAAATGTATGGGTTAGTTCTTATACCAAATAGAATGATTTCGCTGGAAGAAAGGAAAAGTTAAAAATTGCCGTCATTTTAATATAAACTGGGGGGTCATTCTAGAAGCTTAAACATATTTATTGTGCAAAATGTTTTTCGTTTATTTATCGATGTATAGTAATATCTCCTGTATATTATAGGAGAATTCATTTGCAATTGTTATTAATTTAACGCAATTAAGTAAAAATGATTTGGAAATAACTTTCTCAATCTCCTCTGTATGCATACTTTTATGATCCATCGGTCCTAGAAGGGTCCTGATTTTTATTTGAATGAAAAATTTAAATGAAAAGTGATGGGCTGGACAAGTACTTTTAACACATATTTAAACATGATTTGTACCGATCCAAAATTGACGTCGAATATTGTCAATAATACCAGGGGATCCTGAAAGTCTGAGGGGAATGAATATTCTTCTAAATCTTATATGTTAACAAACACTTGCGAACCAATTGATATGCCATGAGAGTAAATTAACTGTTTTCACCCGCACTGTTTTCACAAAACACACATAGCACATTTTATAGTCATATTAGAAAATCTAATCGAATTCATGCATCTCGCACTTTTTCCCCGAAATTTTATTATTTAAATCGCTGTTGCTACTCGTTCGATCATACCATCGAAAACTGACAGATGGATGTACACGATACATACAGATATTATATATTGGAAAAAATTTCACAAATTTTGAAAAAAACATTACATTATAAAAATACAAATCTGTAATTATTTTGTAAAGTGAAAAAAATTCAAATAAAACATGAGAAATAAAAAACCGAAATATCGCGCTTGAAAGATTTTGAAAAACGATGCCCCGTTTTTCTTATCTTATTCTAACAACTAAATCAATTTAAAAAAAATTCCATCTAAGTTACTCACAGCAATAAAATTAATGATATCAATTCGAGGCCAAGTATTTCTAATAAATTGAAAAAAGTTACCACTTGAGTTACGTAGAGCACTAAAATTTATGATATCAATCGGAGGACAAGTGATTTATGAGTAACTCCAAATTTCAACATTATGGAAATGTTCTAAGAATCTTTTAAATCCAAAAAAATCACATGAAAGCTAATTATTTCTTACTCTATGGTGGCAAAGACATAAGAAAATCGATTCTTTTCAGACTTTCAGGAACTTCTGGTATTATTCACAATATTCGACGTCGATTGGATCGATGCAAATTATGTTTAAATATGAGTTAAAAGTACTTGTCCGGCGCAATGTGTGTGCGGAATCATTGGATGGGTTTGGAGTACCTTCGATGTGTGTGCGAAATCGTTGGGTGGGTTTGGAGCACCTTCAATGTGTGAGTGGTATCATTGGGTGGACTTAGAGCACCTTCGATGTGTGAGTGGTATCGTTGGATGGGTCTGGAACATTTTTCTTATTTCGATTTCAATCTTTTTCCCCTCGTTTTTTCCGCCTCCTCCTCCTCTCACCCTGCCCACTAAAATTAATCGGATATTGTTTTTGCTGACTTCGCTCTCTTTAAATTTCCGATGAATCCAAATTTGATGTGGAAATCGGAGTGTGTGATTGTTAGTGAGTATCTTCAAGTATTACAGTAGCTTTAAGATATAGCAGAAGTTAAGGGTTTATGGATGTAAAATTGAATTGCGGTCAACTTGCGTCGGAGAACATTTACGATTATGAAAATCGAAATAAAGTGTAACGCTCCGTGCGGAAATTATTATTGTGACTATTTCGAATGATTTGGTTATGGGCGGGTTTGAAAAAGGAAAAAACCATTAAAAGTTATTATAAAAAAAAAAAAACAAAAAAATGGAGTCAGATATCCGCTACGTCCTCATCGTTGACTCCGGGTGCGGCTGAAAGCAGACATAAAAAAAAATATTTAAAGATGTGTGGAATTTTCATACGAGTTGTCATTCTGTTCTTCGGTTTGGCTGTATTTTCCAGTGCTTTTTTCGGTTTGTAGTGAATCCATACCAAGGTCTGTTAATGAAGTAGACCTCCCATTGGTTGTGGCATCATGGTTCGAAAAATGTATGAAGAAATGTCGTTGAGCACAGATGCCTTGAGCAATGGTATTGGTATACCGACCCAGACTATTACACGACCAATTTTGATTGAATTCAGAGATTCGTATTAAACTAGGTCTCGACAAAACGAATTCACTTTGAATTGTCGCTGTTCGTGTTCCTTTGTACTACAATACGTTTTATTTTATATTGTCTCCTCGATAAAAATATACACGTAGAATCCTTTTATGTTGTGAAGAGATTATTAGCTATTGAACCAGAGCCATGCGGAGCCATTATTTCACATGATATATTATTCTCACTAATGGTAAGATTTATAAGGTATTTCTGCAACATCGAATTTCGAGGGTTCGCCGGGATATTATGGGGGTCATTGTTCATATGCAGTATGCTTCGCAAATGTGTACAACGACACACTACATGTAGAGGGTTTGGTCACAGAAAAACGAACTAGTGTTTGGTTCGTGCAAACACCAGGACGGGAAATGTGCTGTTTGCGCTCAATGTCGACGCTCGTTTGTCAAGCGTTAAATACTGCGACTGCTTCGCGCGTTCGTGAGGAGGTCTAGCAAGGGTCGTGGTTGTACACCCTCGCAAAGGGGTGTACATATACATAGTATGCTTCGCATATTCTCGTTGTGTTCCATCTATGTATACAATGTCTATATATCTGTGTATATATTTTTGGTACCGCTGGCTTCGGAGAAGTAACCGAGTCTCTTGATTAACGAGATACCACACACGGACCAGAGTATTCCTGGGAATATCTGTTTTCTGGGCAACTCTGCACCACCCCAGCCTGCTACCCAACTCGCGTAGCTAGACAGATCAAATACACGTGCAGCGTGCCTTGCTACATAGTGCATCGAGCCGTTCGCAACACCCCCCCCCCCCCCCCCCCCCCACCCTCACTCCTCTTATTTATTCAAAACTGTTTTTAACATTAAATATCTTGAAATATTTCGCTAGAAAATCACTACAATAAAAAAATTTACGGCCCCTGTTAAAATTCTCGCGTTGACACAATCTCATAAAAATTTTTTATCCGGAACGATAGTCCACCTGAGAGAATATCTTCTCGCTGGATTGAGATTTCGACCTTTTATTGTTAAAACGACAAACTTTTTTCGGAACAATTAAAGAACCATTTTAGGGCGTGCGCACACATGCACGCGCACGCACACACACACACACACACACACACACACACACACACACACACACACACACACACACACACACACACACACACACACACACACACACACACACACACACACACACACACACACACACGCACGCACGCACACACACACACACACACACACACACACACACACACACACACGTGATAAATACCTGCCCTTCATACACTATCGACGTGATATTTTATCATCGTTATTTTAGGTCGTGTGAGATTTTCTGTGCGTGATTTTTTAATGTGTGGTATTTTGTCAGTGTGATATATTGTCCGTGATATCTTTTCGTGTAAATTTTTCGACTGTGATATTTAGATATACTACCGTATAGGTATGTCAATTTCTACTTCCCACCTTTCTGTCACTTCAATAATTTCCATTCATTAATATAGCTTTTAACACAGACGCATATTGTAATATATTCAGGAATAAATAAGGCAAAGGAGCGAGGACTTTAATGATGGGAAATCGATTATTACTTGACACGGTTTACGGAGGTGTGAATGGCTCCATAGTCGGGACACGAATCGTTCCCCCAAACTCTCTTCACACCTATATTCCTTCACACTTACGTGGTTTTTCTTTTTTTTATACATTTTTCCTCTGTTAATCGTCGGACACTCATACAGTTAATTGCTTACAGAATCGCAACGGACGCTTATTCTCATACTCAGGCGTTTTTCTTTTTTATACATTTTTTCTCTGGTAATCGTCGGACACTCATACAATTAATTGCTTAAAGAATCGCAACGGACGCTTATTCTCATCCTCAGGCTTAGAGGTCTAGAACTTTCCGGGGTTTTGGGACCCTTAATGACCGGCGTAAAACCGGAATGACCGCTGGTTGCGCTTCAGATTCATTAGAACTATCGACATCGTTTTTAATTTGTGTAGTTTCACTCTCGGCCTTTACCGCTTCACTCTCGGACTGAGCCGTGTTACCAACTGCTTGGAGCTCTTTTTGATTATTCAGATTACACCCACGTATTTGATCCGTGTGACGCTTCCACACTTTCCAGTGGTTTGTACTTATGTTGTACGTTACCGGTGATATACGGTCTACTATACTTGATTTACACCATGAATCATGAACCACATCTTTCGCCATTACAACTTCATTTTTTTTCAAATTCGGCTTGCCGATTCTCGCTAAAATATTGCTGTTGTTTAATTTGTTTATTTTCAATTTCGATGTTGTCCGATAACTAAATAAGAATTTACATAAAGCTTGGTGGGGCGAATTCCCCTCGTTTCGCAATATTTTATATTTCTTTTTGAACGAACGTACAGCGTTTTCGGCGGTGCCGTTTGATGCTGGGTGGTACGGCGCGGTTCGAACGTGTCTCACCCCGTACTCCCCCAAAAACTTTTCAAAATCGCTCGAGCAGAAACTTGGTCCATTATCCGTTACTAACGATACCGGAATTCCCCAAGTACAAAAATACTCCTTGAAAATTTTGATAGTGGAGTCCGATGTAATATTGCTCATCTCTTTCATCTCGAGCCATTTTGAAAATGCATCAATAATGACAATAAACATTCTTCCTTCGATTGGCCCCAGGAAATCTGCATGTAATCTGATGTTTGGGCCATCAGGCCACTTCCAGGAGTGCAAAATTGCTCTCGGAGGGTTATCGGCGGTTTCCAAGCACAAATTGCAAGACTTAACAATATTCTTAATTTCTTTGTTGATGCCTGGACACCAAAAATACGACCTTGCCACCAACTTCATTTTAATTATTCCCAGGTGTGAACTATGCAGTTCATTTAATAATTAAAACTTTACGCAAACTCTCTGGAACTACGACCCTGCAGCCCCACATTAGACACCCATTTTCTATCGTCAGTTCTTTTTCTTTCGATTTATATAATTTTCACTGCACGCCTACGTTTTCCGGCCACCCAAACATTACAAAGTCACGCACTTTATTTAAAACTCGGTCAGATTTCGTTCTTTCGCACACCATTTTGTGATCAATAATGCCCGAATATTCTGCAACGTAACTGAGGTACGAGTATTCCCCGGTAGCATTTCCACTTTCTTGGATTCCCACCGATAACGGGAGTCTCGACAAACTATCCGCTCGAGCATTGTCAACCCCCTTTATATATTTAATATCAAATTCGTATGCTGACAGCAGAACTGCCCACCTTTGAACCCGATTCGCGGACATTTGAGGCAACTCCCGTTTGGAGCCAAAAATATAGGTTAAGGGCTTGTGATCCGTCTCCAAAACAAATCTACAATCGTACACATACTGATGGAATTTTTTTACACCAAAAATGAGACTTAATGCTTCTTTGTCTAACTGGGAGTAGTTTTTTTTCAGCCATTGTGAGTGCTCTTAACGCAAAAGCTATCGGTTTTTCCGAACCGTTCTCGAGAACCTAAGATAATACCACCCCCAGGCCCACCGGAGACGCATCGCAAGACAGCTTAACTGGCAACTTCGAATTGTAATGCCCCAGTACATTGCGCTCCGTTAAGTTCCTTTTTGCCGCTCCAAATGGTATGACACTTTTACTCCAATTCCATTTGACATTTTTCTGCAAAAGTTGGTACAGCGGATTAACAATTCTCGAGTAGTTTTTAATGAATTTTGCATAATAGTTCATCATCCCTAGAAAGGCTCGTAACTCAGTCACGTTTGTTGGAACCGGTGCTTCCGCCACCGCTTTGACTCGCTCTCCGGATACGTGCGTACCATTTTTATCTAACACATATCCCAAGAACTCAACGTGATCTTGACCAAACTTGCACTTTTCTTTTTTAACAGTTAACCCATTTTTCTGCAATCTTTTGAGAATCTCTCTGAGTCTTTCATTATGCATTGTTCTCGTTTGACCCTTAATGAGAATATCGTCAAAAAAACACACAACGCCCACTACACCTTTCAATACTAGCTCCATCTTACGTTGAAAAATACCCGGAGCTGAAGATACACCAAAACATAGCCTCTTGTACGCAAAAAGACCTTTATGAGTGGAGATAGTGACTAACTTCTTCGATCGTTCGTCTAATTCCAATTGCTGATATGCTTGACACAGGTCAATCTTGGAAAAATATTTTCCTCCATTCAAGTTCGCTAATAGATCCTGTACTCGCGGTATAGGATAACGGTCTACTTTAATATTTGAATTGATTGTGATTTTGTAATCCCCGTACAATCGTAACTGACCGTTGCTTTTAAGAACCGGAACGATCGAAGTAGCCCACTCACTACTCTCCACTGGCTCTAAAATTCCCTCTTTAACTAGACGCTCTAATTCTGACTCGACTTTATCTTTCATTGCATATGGTAATGCCCTCGGTTTATAAAAAATGGGAGTGACGTTCGCTTTCAAATGGAGCTGGATTTTCTTTTTTGAAAACTTGCCCAATTTCTCTGAAAATACTGACGCAAACTCGCTCAAAATATTATTAATCTCCATTATCCAATCAATATTCGAATTATCACTTTCTGCAATAAATTCTGACACTGGCAACGCTAATTCTCGGATCCACGTTCGCCCAATAAGAGGCGGTCCCGCCCCTGGCAAAACGAATAATTCCAGACTCTTTTTAATTTTTTTACATCTAACATTAACGACGACCACTTCTTGCGGAACAGTTATATATCGCTGGGGTGCGATCTAAAACAACGTTTGGTGCCCTTGAGTGCTAATAGCAACAAATCTTTTCTTTTTCGATAATCTTTTTCTGAAATTACTGACACGTCGGATCCCGTGTCTACCTGAAACTCAATATTTATTTCTTCTATTTCAATCTCTACCATACATGGCCTTACTCTTAGTATTTCATCAAATGTCAGCTTCTCTGTCTTATTTCCTTGGCCAAGATGGAACAGATTATCGAAATTATTATTATCGCACTCGAAATCCCCAACAAAATTCTGACTACTATCCTCTGGCTTGTTTTTGCCTTCCTTCCTTGTGCTCTCATTGTTTTTGTTTACTTTACACACGCGCGCTATATGGCCCTGTTTCTGGCACATTTCGGTCCTTATATCTTCAAGATGAAAAAGTGTGGCGCGTACCTCCGCAATAATAACAACGAGGAGGTTCTTTGTTGCCTCCGTTCTCCTTCGCTGATTTTGAATTCCTTGCTCCAGCGAAGTTGATGGATTCTTATAGATTTCTCGATGATGACGAACCCATCTCAGCGACATCCCTCGACGCCATTTCCAACGATTGAGCCAGTTCAATTGCTCTTGAATACGTTAAATCGGGCTCACCCAACAAACGCTTTTTGATGGAATCCACTTGTAATCCCCAGACAAATTGATCGCGTAGATGCGAATCTAAATTTTATCCAAATTCACAGTAAGTTGATAGTTTCTTGAGATTGGCCAAATAAACTTTAATGTCTTCGCTTTCTTTTTGCTTGTACTCCTTAAACTTATATCGCTCTGTAATCACACTTGGTTTAGGTTGTAAGTGATTTTTCATGATTGTAGTGAGTTCCACGAACGATTTTTTTTGACGGTATAACTGGAGTACAAAGATTTCGTAAGAGGCCATAACCCTCACTCCCCAGCAAAGTAAGAAAAAGCGAGACTTTTTTTGTATCTGGGATATCGTTAGCCAAAAAAAATTGCTCTAACCTTTCCGTCCATAAGGCCCAATCCTCTTGTAAATTGAACTCCTTCATCTCTCCGATTCTCGAGGTGAATATCGTTTGAGCGGCTCCAAAAGCTTGAGGCGTCGGCACGACTTCGGGAGCGCGAGCTTGAATTTCTGCTCTCTGCGATGCTAATTCCGCCTTTTGCGATGTTATTAGTTGCTGCTCTTTAGTAATTTGAGCTTGGAAAATCTGGAGCTGTTTCCATTTTTCTTCCAATTCCAATCGTTTTTTTTTTTTCAGTGTCTTCCTTTCTCGCTCCAATTCCTCTCTCGACGTCGGTTGTTCACTCATCGTCGCACGTGCTCTTTATCGCCGGCGAATCCGTTAAATTTCCGCAATTTTCAACTTGTACTCGAATTATTTTTTATTTTTATTTTTATTTCCTTTTTATCCTCGTCGCCAATGTAATATATTCAGGAATAAATAAGGCAAACGAGCGACGACTTAAATGATGGGAAATCGTTTATTACTCGACACGGCCTACGGAGGTGTGAATGGCTCCATAGTCGGGACACGAATCGTTCCCCCAAACTCGGTTTCGCGTTCGCAAGGACCAGATTAATTCTGGCATAGGAGCGCTGACAACGCTTCCGGCTTTCAAACATTACACATATAGTACACCAAAAGTACAGTTAAAAGAAACACTTTTATAATGCACCAATTTAGCATGTTTGCACCATAGTCAAGGGAGACTGAGGAAATTAGTCGATACGAGACATGAAGTTTCGGTTGAGTCTTAGGTGGCTGACACAATTGGGAAGTCTGCATACCCCCCCCCCCCCCTCCCGCCCCCGCTCCTCAACCAACAAAATTTGAAAGATTACCACAGTTGTATATGGATTACACTCCCATAACTGTTCATAGTATAAGTATCAAGTATGTATTTGTCAGTTTTTTCAATACTTTTATGAAATTCACATCTTGTCGAGTTATTTTATACTCTTGCAATGGACCATGAACCCAAAAATCGTGTGGTACATTATTTGATATCATATATCAGACTTCGAGGTAACAATGCAGTTTGACTTCGAAGCATTGTTCAATAAATTATAGTTTACACTAAGTTCACCATTAGAATAGAGTATGATTTGTCTACCGGAATTTTATGACGGTTAAGTTTTGTTGAAATCTTAAGAACCGGCTGAAATTTAAACCACAGGGGTGGGTGGAGCACGAAGGTCTCCTCAAGCTGGTAATTTTAGGGGAGCCGTCGTGCCTCACCTAAAGGTCCATGGGCCGACTATCAAAATTTGAAATCGATTCGCCAATTAGATTTCAAGATATTCGCAATTAAAAACGGGTTATTTTGTACGTGATACCTATTCTTAACACGTCACTGTATGGCACTTTGTTAACATTTTTTATTACCGACGCTAAACAGATTTTACCACTCTAAAATAAAACCAGTTGTGTATTCAGTACTATTATGGGATTAATATTTTAAAAAATAGAAATTTTTCACAATTTAGTTTCGGAGATATCGATTGATGAACGAACGCAATTTTACTTAACGCAGAACGAAACCATATACAGCTGTGGCAGCAGTGTACGGTGCGGCGAACTGATAGGCGCAATACAAAACGATATGAAAGCTTTTTTCTTAAATGTTCGACCCCATTTCTTGATTGAATTGCCATTTGAACACTTCTTAACTTCTTTCGCGACGAATACACAACATTTCGGGAAACACTGTATTTGATGCTCGACGTTACAGTAATACTGGAGTATGGTTTAGCCAGCAACACCGTATATAAGACAGAACTACCTTAATTTTTCAGGTAGGTTTCAGGTTTCAGTTGTGCTTGTACTTTTTCCTACCGAATTATTACGTTAGTTGGTTTCAAGAACATTGGTCGAATTATTACGACCAATGTCTTTGATAGAAAAGCATGCCGTGTTGCTGTACTGCTAGCAATAGGCCATAGCAAAAAGAATTTAAACGAATCGAAAAAGATTGGAAAAAAACGATTTGATCTTCTGATATATAAATAGTGAATCGCGGTTTATATATGTTTCGTTTCATTCGTCTACAGAACATACAGCACTGCCACCGTGGTTAGCGTTCCAGGCTCAAACTCGAAGAGCGCGGGAATTGAGCTTTATTGAGAATAACCATTTTTTTCCAATCTTTTTCTATTTGATTTAATTCTTTTTGCTGTCCTATTGCTGGTCATAGTAGAACGACGTACTGCTTTATCAAGAACCTTGGTCGAAACGTACGGCAATAATAATTTTCGGTCGTAACGATAAGCTGATCAGGTGTTATTACTAGCCCCGGATTAGGACGTTACGATCATGAATTTTCAGTTGATGCTATCAGTGAGCAAAGCTTTATCTTCGTAGTAACGACCGTAAAAATTTGGTCGGAAAAAGTACGAGTACAACCGACATTTCGGTCCACTAGGATATCTTATATTATGAAATCAGCGAATTGAATTTTTCACATTTTACCTAACTAATCAACTTAAAGTGGCTTTGAGTTTGCCCAGAAATCAAAATGAAAACAAATTTCTGTATTCTCAGTACAAAATGATCTTGAAAAAATGTCTTCAGTTTTTCAGATATAGTATGAAATTATGAATGAAAAATTGCTCATTTTGCGAATTTCATGCACGATGCATGATCGAGATAAAATGGACCATGAGAAATTACTTTTCCAGGGTTACTTGGCTTCGAGCTTGAAGGTTTAAGACCAACGGCCTGCATACGGTCGTTGGATTGCTGCGGGTAGTGTCGGCAAGGTGCCTGCATATATTAACATAAACTGAACTTCGAGACCGTTCTATTCTGCTATTGGATCTTCGATTCTTTTCTTCAGCTAGTCAAGATTTCTTCTGGTTTGGTATGGATGTGTATAGAAACATACCTCTCGGCTGAATCACAGTTGAAGTCGTCGTTACGTGGGACCAACAATTCTTGGATGCCATTCTCGTTGATATGTTGAATGAAAATTCCGAGCGATCGTTAAATCGCAGCGAATCTAACAGTAGCTTTTCTACATAAAAATTATTGCCGGACCGTATCAATTGATCGAGTGAGACGACGATAAATCTGGACTGCCGGTTTACAATGGTTATCGGGAATTAATGATGAATTGATGATGATATATAATAATATATGCTTATGTTATTCATGATTGGTTACCATATCCTTACGACATGTCATGAACATGAAAAAAGGGGGAAACTGGGACATTTAAAAAATTCACAGTTTACTTACCAGCTAAAACCCATTTTTTAAATTTTCAGTACTGTTCAGGTTTAGAATGAGGTACATTCCCTGAAAATTTTAAGCCATTTCATTGAGGTAGAAAAGATTCCCAGCTGTTTGAAAACAGCAATTTTCAGAAATGAAATAGGTTTGAGAGGCCCTATATAAAAAGGGACGTTGTAATATAGTGATACCTATATGATAAATCTGAGCCGTCTTAAAACTGTCTACTTGCAAAATTATTGCTGTGACAGTGTTTCAAAAATACGAGACATTTTGTAAAAATAGTAATTTAAATTTAAGTATTAATACTAAATTAAGTATTAATTACTAAAATACAATTTTTTTCTTAAAACTGGAAGATTTAAGAAGAAAAATGTCGCTTCATGTGAGGCTTCAAGTCTCATAGAGTTTGCACGAAAAAATCGCGAAAATGGCTAAAAATGGACTATTTAAAAATTTCAAATAATTCTACACTCTTAAAAATTCGTGAATTGACTTCAAATTTGGGGGATCGTCTCTTTTTATAATCTATTTTTCAGGAAAAAACCAACAGCCAAATCGATGACCCAAGTGCGCAGGCTATGGTTGAAAAGTATAATCGACCTGTCCGGGTGTCACGAAAGTAATGGGACAGCTGAATATATCCGCAGGTATCGTAATTTCCCCAAACGTTAAAGTTGTTTTTGAAGTAACTTTTCTAAAGGAATTCAATGGTAACCCTCATTTTGACCTTGGCGATATCCTTCGAGGTTATTTCAAGGTCAACTTTTGTTTTTCAAATGGGAACTCGCTTTTTTGACATCGGCAATCGATAGAGCGGGAAATTGTACGCACTGATATATACTTAAGGATATTTGATACAGGCTTACAATGTTGTAAGGTACGTATTAGCATTTCGATTACTATCGATAAAGAGAGGACCAATAAGTGTATCGTTCAAAATGCCAGCTCAAACATTTTTTTTTGTGGATATTGAGTGTGATTCTCCAACATCCAATCAGGATTTGTGTCGGACCAATATCTATAATTATGTCTGTTAACTTTACCTTTTAAAGTGAAAGTAGCTTTGTCTGAAAAAAAACTATATTGCATAAAAAAAGTGGATTTCTATCGATTCTGTCCATCATCGTTTCACAAAATTCAATCCGTCGATCAGAATTATCTTCATTAAGCTCCTGTATCAAATAGATCTTGTAAGGATGGAGTTTTATGCTTTTTAAAACTCTTCGTATTGTTTCATGAGAACTTCATCATAAAATCGCACTCGATCTCCCCGACCACGCATCATTAAAATAGATATTCTCTCGTTTTCCGAAAGTCTAACATACGCCATGATATTTTAGCAAGATTCAGTGAGATTAATATGTAAATTCAATTATGAGTCGCAATATTCGCATGATAAAAAAAGAATAGTGACGAGGACTTTTTCGCAAATTATAAAATGTGATGTGAAACAATTTAGAAAGTTTCTACCCCCCCCCCCCCCCCCCCCCCCGATAACCAGACCTTATTTAAATTTAGAACAATTTGAAGCAAAAGAACTTATGAATATAAATGTAAATTTGTTCGTTCTATTGATTTCAAAACTCAAAAGTACTGATTCCCATATTTCTTTACAGTCGACTTTGAAATCACCTTGAAGGCCATGGTCAAAGTTACGATCGAGGTCACTATTGAATTCTTTAGGAAAAGTTACATAAAAACGACCTTAACATTTTGGAAAACTGTTATACCTGCGGAAATATTCAGCCGTCCCATTACTTTTGTGATACCTTGTATATATTGTAATGGTACGCTTTTGACGAAATCTGCTACCCGTAAAAATTTAGGAGCAGGCATGAAAAAAAACGGGAGTGCGAAATGTTGTGTCAAAATAAATAAATAATTATTCTTATTCACAATTTTGTGTCAGTGCGCAGTGTGCAGTCTGTAGTTAAACTGAAAATTTTTTCCCTTTTGTCAAGAAACCTGTCCAATTCTATTAAATTTGCCCAATTGTTTAATTTTCTTGATTTCTACAACACTTTGATTCAAGATTCAACAAATTTTATTATTTCTTCCAAAACTTGTCCAATATTATTATTTTGTTTCAAAAAATTTGTTTATTCAATCAATTTGAATCCTATATAATTTTTAATCATCGTTTTTATGGCTCGACATAACGCAACTACGATTGATTGGTTGAAACAGTTTACGCTTCGAAGAAGAAAATGAGAGTTTATGATAAACTAATTCTTCACTTTTAACAATTAAAGGAAAATATTATTTAGGATAGAATTAGGGGTCTGTGCCAAAAATCTGCAGATCATATGGAACCGCACAATCCCCTCTTCCTTTAGCATAGGAAAGAGAGAATTCAATATTGAGAATCTGCAGATCACACGGAAACGTGTAGTTCCCTCCCTCTCAATAATAAAATAGGAATGGGTGCTCACACTAGAAATCTTAAACCCATACGGAATCGCACAAGTCTCTTCCCATCTTCGTGTGAGTGGATACGAGTTTCACCTTCAAATCTGCAAACCCTATGGAATCGCAGAGTCCCCTTCCTCTCTGTGTGAAACTAGGAAATTTTAAGGTTTATGTTGTTGGAGCTTGTTTTTCCAGAATCACTACTTCTGTATTTAAAGCGAAAGCTGATTCAAGAATTAGCTGCGGTTGCTGCTCTGCACTACCCGAATTCAGACAAAGGAATAATCATAATAATTCGATCTAAAAATAACTCAAATTGCGATTGGCCCAGATAAATAATCTCGAACCAGAGTTTCGTCACTAAATTTACGGATTGGTCAACCGACCTGTCGCTACGACGCGACTGGGTGGGCTGATTTCCATTGCTTATGTGATAAATAGTAACTTCATAATAAAAGTGAGTGTTTTTAATAAAGAAAATTTGTTTTCTTCCCTTCTTTACAAAAATAGATCAAAATTTCTATTTCATAACGTTGATTTCATGAATTATGAGAGGAAAGAAATTTCCTGAATTGAATGTAGTTTCCTCACCTTTCCAAAGCGCGTCGCGTCGAAAGCTTGAGTGCTGATTGTCTTAGCACGCGATTTAAATGTGAGATTTATTGCAATAAAAAGCTGTTTCTGTGCTCTTTCTGTGATTGATAAATGTAATTCATAATAAAATGAGGGTGATTCCCATGACCGAGTAATGTCAGGTCCGGGACCACATTTTAAGCATTCGTACCTGATCATTTAAAAAAACATTCATTAGTTTTCAAATGGTGAGGAATAGAATGTGAATTTTTGGAGCCAATCAGAAGGTCGCTCGCCGCCATGATGGGCGACACTTCAGTATCGTTTAACATAGAGGCTAAGACGGAGCTCACGCTCGCATTCACAGTTGGAATTTTTGTTTTTTGTTTTAGAGGCAATGTCAGGCGATGTACTTTCCACAGCAAAGCTTTTGTCATTCGGGTGATGATAGCATCGTGTCATGAGTGATGGAAATGTGTTGACCACATTTTTGACGGATATAGAGGTATAACGAAAACCTGAGACTGTCATCATCAGCTGATGTTGTTTGTAATTTAAGACCACATGCGACTGTCGGCGAATGGTTTGACAGTTGGCCGATAAGTACACTGCTTTCCATTCATGCCAGTACGAACAAAAATATTCAGCTCATAGATATTTTGCTTGAGTTTTCTTTGAAATATTTTCCTCTAGGGGCTTCCGGTCAATGTCCCAGATATTCTTCTTGACGTTTTTCTAGAAATATTATCTTTGAAATTTTCGTGGTAAATCTCCCAGGAATTCTGTTTGGGATATTTCTTGAGATGTTTTCTTGGAGGTTTTCCGGGTAAATCTCACAGAAATTCTGTTTTTTTGAGAGATTTTTTTCAAGAATTTGCTTAAACTTCTCCCAGAGATTTTGCTTGAGATCTTTTGTTCGAGATTTTCTCGATACATTTTCCAGAGCTTCAAAATTTTTTGGAGATATTTTCCTGAAGATTTATCGAAACACCTCTGAGGAAGTATCTCCAAAAAGATCTGAAACAGAATTTCTTGAAGATTTACTAGGAAAATCTATGGTCGTCGGTTCGACTCTCCATGTGGGGACATTTTTTATCTCTCTTTTTCTTATGTATATATTGTAAATGTACCTATGTATTAAGGTGTTTTCAAAAAAAAATCGATTTTTTTTCGTGGGCCGAAGAGGGATGTCAGTATATGCAAAAAAGTAACTTTCCTGAAATTTGAGATTAAAAAAAAATATTTAGCAGTCCGTCAGACGACTTTTCTATATTAGTTCCTATTTTGAGGAAAATCACTATTGAAAATCTCTGAAAAAGTCATGAAACATTATGCAAATATTAAATGCACCTTCTTTTTTGAATAGGAGAGAGTAGAGCAAAGTGGAGCAGCCGGGCAAAGCGGACCCCCTTCTCATCCGGACCCCCCTTAGCCGAATGACGAAATTTCGCAGATTTCCAATGGACAAAATGGTCTCAATTTTCGGAAAGGGGGGGGGGGGATGTTCCACTTTACCCTACTGTCTCCTATTCGAGAAAGAAAGTGCATTTTATATTTGCATAACGGTTCACGACTTTTTTAGAGTACTTCAATGATGATTTTCCCGAAAATGGAAAAAAAACATAGAAAAGTCGTTTGAGGGACAGCTAAATATTTTTTTTTAATCTCAAATTTTGGGAAAGTCATTGTTTCTACATATACTAACATCCCTCTTCGGCCCACGAAAAAAAAAATTTATTTATTTTTTTCGTGTATGTATGTGTTTATTATATTCTGGCGTATGTATGTGTTGTGTTTATTTATATTTTGGCCCTTATATACCGTTAGATTTCAGGTGTCCCATCAACTCTACATCAACTCGTTAACAATGCAATCTCTTTTCTGTCGTCTTCCCCCCTTCATTTTCTCCCTCCCCCTCCTTCACCGTGCCCTCTCTTCTTTCTTTCGCTTGTCGCTCTTCTTTCTTCTCCGCTTCGCTCCGTTCTCCCCTCTTCGTTCCTTCCTTTTCCTCGTCCTCGATCTCCCATCTCTCCCTTTTCTCATTCCACCTCCAGCTCGTTCCATTTACTTTTATCCCGCTTGTCTTGATTTGCATTTTTGTCCCTTTCCTCTTCTTCTTCATTGCTCTTTCTCTTAAAATGAATTTTGTTTGTTTCTCCCACTATGTTAAATCCTCCACGCTGAATCTTGTCGCCTTCATTTCGTTGTACTTCTTTAAAGTTCCTTCTTGTCTTTCTCGTCTTCCATCTTCACTATCAACATCACCTCCTCTCCCACCTACATTTTTTAACCATCTTTTTCACCTTGATTCTTCTCGATGTTCCTTTTAGCAACTTTCTTCTATTTTATCACTGTCTATCCTCTCTACTTTACTCGTGCCTCTCACACATACATTTCTTCTCCTCTTCTCTCTTTCCGATTGCCTCAGCCTCAATTTTCTCTCTTCTTTCCTTTCCGTCGTTCTTCTCTTCCCCTCCTCCGTCTTCCTCCTTGTGTTTACCGTCGTCCATCCTCCTCTTTTCTCCGCTTTTCTTCCTCCTCTTATCTCTCTTCGTCCATCATCTTCAACCAATCCACTTCGCATTCCTGTCTCACTCTTTCTCCTCTTTCCTCCTCTCTTCTTTCCCTCCTTTGATTTGCAACCCCACCCCCGCCTTCCTCCTTATTCTCCATCTCCCTCCTTCTCTCGTATCCGTCTTCGTCCATTTCCGATTTTTTCATCCTCTCTTCTTCGTTTCTTCCTCCTTTATCCTCCATGCAGCTATATTTTACTTCACCTCGCTGAGCTCTTCTTTCAGTTTCTTCACTTTTTTAACAAATCCCGTATCACCTCCATTCCATCTTTCCCGGTCACCACTTCCATCCTTTTCATTGTTCTTTCGATCTTTTCCTCACTATACGTACCTTCTTTCCTCGGCTCCGGTTCAGAGACTACTGTCTTCTCTCCTTTCTCTTCCCTTCTCCCACCTATTGCCCGCTCTTTTGTCCCTCCTTCTCCTGTCCGTACTTCTTCCTTCTTTTCAATTACCTTCCACGCCGGTCACCTTCGTGCCGACTCGGGTTCTTCCGTTACCTCTCGTTCCTTCCGATCTTTCACTCCAGTATTTCTCTTCCACATTCCTGCACTACCTGTCATTGCTGTCATCTGCCGTTCTCATTGACACGGGCTTTTTCGCTCCTCGTATTCTTCGCGCACACACTCCCGTCGTTACTCTTCCCTCCTCACCCTTCTCTTCGCCATGGTACTCCTAACCTCACTCTCTTCCTGTCCCGATCTTACACTTTCTCACTCTCTCAATTTCCTCCCGAGGCTTTTTTTTATTCACCTTTTCTCTCTTTCCTTCCTTTCCCGCCCCTTTCGCCACTTTTTCTTCCCGGATCTTCTCCTCTCTTTTCTCTCTCTTTTTTTTCTTAATTTTCATATTATTCATTATCTAATCGAACAAAAAGATAAATAATGAATCTTCTCTATTTATTCATATGTAAAGGGCACGTAGCACGTCATTTGAATTTTCATGTAAATGTCTTTTCGTATCCGCTTCAATAACAATCCCTTGTTGACAAGTTCGCAATATAAATATTTTACTTTTCCTATGCCTTTTGCTTATGAATAAATAAATAAAATTAATTATTTGCCTATTTGTTTGATTAGATAATAATATGAAAATTAGAGAGAGTCGAACCGACGGCCATCAGATTTCCAGTCCGAGCTCTTACCGCTACGCCAACCGCTGCTTGGCAAACATATAAATATTGTAGGCTTAACCGGTACTAGAGCTCGGTCAAAATTTTGATTTTCTAAACGCTTGGCCATCTGGAGTTCTCACTTCGGGTACATCCATTTCTAGCCAAGCTCTGCATATCCTATTAATCTGGGCGAAATCGGTGATGACAAGTAAATAGCCTCCCCCCATAGAGTAAAAATTTTTAGGCAAAAAAATTGTAAAAAAACCCAATGAGCTGGAAATGAAATACTGGAACTTTTTTCTCATTTAAGGATATTTTTACATTAATAAAAAAAGTAAAATAAAAAATGAGCAAAAAAATTAATATGGAACTTTGATTTTTACGATTTTCTAACTTTTAAAATTTGGTCAATTTATCATTTTTTGTAAAATATATTTTTCCTATAGCCCCAAAGACCTCCTTTGAAATAGATCCAAACTCATTTTTGACACTAAATCGTTTTCGCGATATTTAAAAAATAACCTTGAAAAATTCGCAAAATTGTAAAGTTTGGAATTTTGCATAACCTTTGAAAAAAATTTTTTATCATTTTTTTTTATAATAAAGTTTTTTATAATAAAACGAAACTTCTAGCAAAAAATCATTCATTTGGAAGGGATTAGTTTATTTGTCATGGTATTATCCATATTGTTGGAGAAAATTTTCAATCGTGAAATCGGACTGCCTTATTTTTTAACTCACGACTATCCGCACGGGTAAAAAGTCGGGAGTTATGTGTTCAACCACGATCAACTGATTTTTATAAATTTTTTATGCAGAATGTTTGTCCAGACGGCGAAACATCACTTAACCATTTTTGGAATATGTTATATTACTGGTGGGCATGGTTCTTAGCAATAATTCAATACGATCATATGGATGTTTATATAAAATGATTAGCATAACAAAAATAAACTGTTGAATTGCATCGATTCAACCAATAAAACAGCAGGCCGCCGTACTATGTTTAGTAACATGCTTTATGCGGTTGTCGCTTGCTCGGAACTCCAAATAAATTTTTGATTGGAGGTTATGTTTTTTTTGAAGCCATGTAGTTCATTTACATCCTGGAATGTGATTAATCATTAGACAAAGTTTTAAACAAGCTGCACACAATGCTGGATGATATCGCAGACTTGCTAGGGATCATGATTCCATATAGTTTGCATTCAGCGTGGGAAACATTTCCCTCTCATTACTGTGCTGGAATAAAGTCAGAGACTGTAAACAAGCTGCACACAATGTTAGATGATGTCGCTGACTTGCAATGGATCATGATTCCATGCAGTTTGGATCCAGTGCAGGAAATTTTGTCTTCCCAGAACTGCACTTGACTTAAATCGATGGCTGTTAAGCCACTGGGGTCCTGGGGTAGCTACGCTACCATTTGCAATAATATGGCTTATACTTCAGCGGCAAAAATTTACTCTCCGTTAAAGCTCATCAAAAATATAAGATCTTAGATCGATATAAGATCAACGAAAGTAGTACAAAAATAATCAAATAATTACATTCAGGAGAACGAAAAAAATACAAAAATAAAATCAATGGAAGAAGTACAAAAAAACGGAATAGGACATAAAACTGAAAAGAAACCATCAAAATTTTTTTTTTATCATAGAAAGCGCATAAATCACATTGCCATGTGGGACTTCAATTTTTTTCATCCGACAAATTCTTTATAAATTGTGACTACTTCAATTTCACAATTAAGGGGAAATCGACCATCTCTAGTAAAGATACACTTTGCTCGCTCTGCCTACAAAATTTTTCTTTTTAATACTTGACGTCAAGACTAATCAAATTAAGTCAAATTAGTATCTATTATAGTCCAATTAATCAGGAGAAGAAGTGGAATCAAAAGGAACGGTCGTGAGTTTGATTTTATTCGAAAAATTCGGTGAATTAAGAACTAGAAATGCACTTTTTAGTTCATGCGTAGATCGAAGACTGCAGATTTGCAATCGTAGACGGGAATGCGTCATTTTGATTGTTTGCACTTTCGAGTATTTGAAAAAAAATTGTAAAACTAAACCAATCGGATGATTAAACTGTAGCAAAAGCGATCGAATTCTAATAATTTCATTACGAAATAAGCTACAAAACATAATATGCGGAATTTTGCATATCTTGTGGTCGAGTCTACAAAACTTCGACCGACTAATGAAAATACAAAATCATGGCATTTAGCCAATCACAAACGCAGAAACGAACAAACATGCACAGACGGGGGTTCGAGACTATTTCTCGGCGTTCGAGATTTATATACCAGCAGAGGGGCTATAAAAGTCGTGCACGACCGATTCGGCAGGCATTTTTCCCGACCTCAAGGATCAGTTCGAATCTCCCAGAGAGTTTACTGAATACACTCTATTCTCTGATAATCTAAGATCCTTTTTGATATTCAAAACAAATTTGAGAATTTTTCGAACTAGTGATGTAATAACCCTATTAACATTTGTATATGAATCCACATATCGGAAACAAAACATTGAAAATACAGTACAACTTTGGAATTTATTTGGAGGTGTTTGGAAAATGAAGTACATATGAAGTTGAAATTCAGGATATGCGTGATTTGTTGTTTCAACAATGGTCTATTAAAAATGTTCAACGAGAAGAATAACAAAAAATAATACACACGGCCAAAAATGATAGTAACTCTTCAATAAATTTGCCATACATTTATTTTTGTAATTAGTTACATCGATAAACTGACGATTCTTATTTGTGAAACTCCAGGTGGAGTTTGTAGTGATTTTTGATATCCACTTCGGACAACTTCAAGGGTTTCGTTGTCTAGGTCGACGGCTCTATAGTTTTCACTGCCTAGGTTGACAGCTTGATACTTTTCAATGTCTAAGTATATTTTTCCACAGTATTAGGTGTCTAGATTGATAACTCCATGGTTTTATTGATGTCTAGGTATTGATGTCTATCTCTACGGTTCGAGATGTCTAAGTCGGCCGCTCCATAGTTTTCGATGTCCAGGTAATTTCTCTGCGGTTCTAAAGGTCTAGGTTGACCGCTCCATAGTTTTTAATGTCTAGGTATATTTTCTCATAGTCCTCGATGACGAGGTCAACCGCTCTAGAGCTTCCGATGTCTAGGTACATTTTTCCATAGCTTTTGATGTCTAGGTATATTTCACTATAGTTTTTGATATCGAAGTATATTCCTCTATGGTTTTCGATGTATAGGTGTATTTCATTATAGTTATTGATATCCAGATCACTGACTACATGGTTTCCAATACACGGAAGATTTCGAGGCCACAGAAGACAGTCAGAAGATATTACTGGACACCGATGACCATGAAGCTGTCAACTTAGACACCGAACTCCATGAAAACGTCCCCCCGGACGTAAAAAACCAATAACAGCATCCATGTGAACATCGAAATCATTGAGGGATTGATCTCGATCCCATAAACTATGCCAACTTCAATCTAACGATCGAAAACTATGGAGCCGTCGAAAACCGTAGAGAAATACTTACCCAAGTAAAGAAAAAGGTCTGGCACGTCGTGGCAAAGGTTTGGCTAAGTACTGCAGGGTATAGCTTACCATGGGCTGAGTATGGCTAAACATCGGGCCCTTGGGTCTCGCTGGAAAGTGATCTACGTCACTGACACCGTTTGGCCCTGCTTATGTTTAGTCATAGTCAGCTCATGGTAAGCCGTACCTTACACTGTTTAGCCACACTTATGCCACGATGTGGCCGGCTCTTCCTTTTTTACAGAGATGATAGGACAATGCAAAAAAAGAAGGCCCAATGTGCTGCCGTACTCAGCCCATGGTGTGTCAAACTCCATTTTGCCCACTCACAGATTTGCCAAGGTGTGCCAGGCTTTGTTTGATTCAATGTCCCACCAAATATATTTCGTGCCAGCGTAATATGCACTTCTTTGATTGCTTAACACAACATTATTTTTTAATATGTAACTTTTCATCATGTAGGGCTATTGACTAAGCAGTTTTATGAGCGAAAAGAGAAATTTGTTAGCGTAGTAAACGGACTAATTCAGCTTGCTCGGCTTGCCACTCTTGCTTTAGAACCTGTGTTTTACGATAAAAAATCAAAAAGGTTGATATATCACGAATGATTCCAGATTTTCTGAAAAAAAATGGTGGTCTAGAAAAAGTATGACGAGGATGAGAAGCGCAACAAGGAAGCAAAAAATATTGACAATATGGAAGGAAAGAAGAACGTGAGATGTTATTTCTAGAAATTCCTGCCAATGACATAAAAAATATGTCAAATATGCCAATCAAATAAAAATCCAAAAATTCATAAAAAAAAACATACAAAAGCTATCTTAACTTGAATCCAAGAGGCAGCGGTATGAAGTAAAGTTTTTGGAGATTGAAAATCCAAAGATCGGAGAATTATAATAATCGAATATGATCCTCTTAGATTCTTGCATGAAATCAGAACCGTTAAATAAGCCTATCCAGGGCATCGTAAAAATTAATTCAATAATAAAAATTTCGAAATTACAGAAGAGACAATTTTCACTTTTGTTTTTGGTTTTTTAAAAGACGATGAGGCGTGTCTCGTACTAAAATTAACAAGCGTGAAGAAAAATTAAATAAAACAAAAATTATTACGGAATTCATTTCATAGAATTTTACCCAGCGAACCGTACCGTTTTTTGGGGTTTTTCCGGTTTCTCTCGCCAGATTCGGTAAAACATCGTTTACAGAAAAAACACTAAAGATCGTGAAATCTATAATTTCAGTTAGGCGAACGCGATCAATTGAATATTTTGTACAAGAAACGTAATTTTGATTGAATAAAAAAAAATTACTATTATTTTTCACGTAAAATCCGCGTTTTTTACGTCTTTTCATACGTGCTTCTTTAACTCAAGTAGCTCGTATATCGACGTGTGGTGGTGTTCAGGCTAGGTCGGCAAGAGCGTTACGTTACAATATTACATAGCGAGCCAAACCTAACGAGGCTACCGTGACTCAGCGATAAATGAAGAAGGCAACATGGAAAGATGGTGGAATGTATAGAAAGAATACAGTGGTGCGGACTACAGAACAACCAGTTGTGGACATTTATGACGAGCTTGCCTCTGAGTTACGATCTTAATACTGCAATAAGTGCTCTCAGGAAAGCAATGATTTTTCTTTCCTACACTTTCAGTCTTTCGCTCGTGGCTTGTTTATTCTGGCCACCTTCTCTTATCGGTCATTTTTTACGCAAAATGCCTCCATCGTTTTTACCGTAGATTTATGCTTGAAAATTCAAAACTCGCTTCTGCCGACCGAGATCGAGGTAAGGTAAATATTATTTAATTAACGGTAGAACTCGGAATAGTAGCACTCGTCGTTTCTATATATTTATACGATTTTATAAATAAATCAAAGGTTTTTACATGTCGTTTACACGTTTGCTTCATTTTGTTTCAGCAAAACCTTTTTACTTTTTTTCTTTCGCTCTCTCGGGTGATCGGTTCGAGCTATATACCACAGATAAAACGGCAGTCACAAATAAAAAGTACTATTTTATCTATTTTCGTATTTACCCTTCACTACGATCATTATTTCCATTGCTTCTCTGCTATTCTCAATATATTTTGTATCATTTAGTTAGTGGAGTTCTTTTGCTTGTTCGAAAACAACAAATGTCTGCATATATTCCCTCGTTTGTTTCCTAAATGTCTGATAGACCATTGCATGTTTATAAAGCTTAAAGTTTTATGCACTTATTTTGAAAAACCAACCCAAGCTTTTGAGGTTTTTGAGTGTCGAAGGATGAATTTTTCTGTGTGTTTATGAAATATTAACATTAAAAAATTCCGAAAAAAAATCAAGAAACACTCGCTCAAAGTCATAGTTAGATATTTTGATACCTAAAACTAATTTTCTTCATAATTTTTGAATAAACAAATCAAAATTATGGATCTTTATCAGCTGGTACTTTCGAATCCCCAATATAATATGATTGTATACGTACAATATTTGAAGCTGTTACACCGGCCATGGAAGGATCTTTTTCTAGATTTAGAAAAAATGCAATGACATATTTTTATTCAATTTTCAATACTTTGTAGCGCTTGCTTTTTGAAGTATTTTGTACAAAAACTTTAGTACATCCAGGTTTGTCGTCGTGAGCGCCACGTCGGACTAGCTTGAGCGGCCATAAATTTAGATACGGAACCATCGAAATTTTCTTGCCACAACGTTGACTTTGTTCATTCAGAAAAATAACTTTCTTTCGATCCTGTTCATTAGCGATGTTTGATCAGCGGTTAAACATTTTTTACTTTCTCTCCATTCTCAAAAAAGAGATTACTGTGCAGACTAATGAACTGACATGAGTGGCAGGTCTCGTTTGGAGTGAGAAATAATTTTTTATTTTCCTGTTTAGCATGTAAGGATTTCGACTAGACTCGATATTCGAGACAAACGCATTACGATTCCATGATTATAGGAAATGTGTGTAATTGTGTCACATGTACTTTTGTTATATGAAGGGGTGCCACCTTCATGCCTAGTTTAGTGTTAGTTTAGAGTACCATCTTTTTGGTAGGAATAAGAAAAAAAGGTTAGAAACGGTGAGAGTCTTATAAGCGAATGAAAAATATGTCGTTTACGCAGGAGTGCTTCCAGCAGATTTTCACCATGCCAGAAATTTTGCTGAAGACAAGGTTTTCCTATTACAATATATACTCTATTTCACTATTAATGGCACATCGCGGTGTACCTATAGCATTTATTATTATTAATCCCGGAACACAATGGATTACAAACGATAATAGTATATTACGTTACAAGTGTGAAAAAGAGGGAATATTAATACGAGTGGGGTAATGTTTTTAGCAACAGTCGTAGGTCAAGCGTAGCCGAGTGACAAGGCGAGGCGAGTTATCCCTCGGTTTGGCTCGTTTCATCTAGCACGAGGTAGAGCGGGACCTACGACTGTTGTTAAAAATATTAACACACGAGTTAATATTCCCTCTTTTTTACACGAGTCACGTATACTATTTTTTAACATTAGTGTGTGGAAAAGTTTCCTTAGGAAAAAATTAAGTAAAATCCATGGGGTTAAAATTAAAATATTAGAAACACATATTGGAAAAATGATTATTTATTTGCTTTCGTTTTACAAAAATATTTTTTATTAGTTTAACAGATGAAAAAAAAAACAGGAACGATTTTTTCAGCCATCCGTTAAGTAAGAAAAATCGAAGATTTTTTCGGCAAATTTCTAAGAATAAAACACAATTTCTATGGTCACTTTCAAGAGAGCAAAATAAAAGTGAATATGGTTAACGATGGCGAATAACCTGAAAATGAAATGAGATAACGTGATTTTTCTGCAAAATTACTCTTTCTTAGGATTTTTTTTTCCGCGATATGGAAAGTGCAGTTCGTGCAATCATTTATGCTCAATGTGAACCCCGGACAAGCTGTCTGAACTTCAATCGGCACAACGTTCTCTTTATCAGATATACTTGATACTACTTGCTTCCCCACTGACGCATTCCTTGAACTTGATCCAGCAATGGCCTCTGTTGGTGATGTTACTGAGGGTGATCTGGATGAAATCAATTCAGAGTTAGAACCATCCGAAGCCTTCGTTGAAAGTGTTCTAGTTGAAGATCCAGTTGAAGTCGATTCAATACTTGTTCTAGGCAAGATTATTGCACTTGTGATTATTTCACAGATTTTTCTTTACTGGATTTTGAGTTTGTGAGTTTGAGTTGAGTGAGTGACGTATCCTAATGCTGCAGTATCGCTCTTTCATCCACCAAGCCTTTTCAAATCTTCCATATTACCCCCGCCCTCGACAAACAGAGATGCTCCAGTGTGACGAATGGTATAACGTTCAGGATTTGGTAGTCCCAAGAACTAAGCAATGATAAAAGGTACTTTTCCCATTTTATTGATACCAATAGCTTGCTTCATGCATTTACCATTTTGGTAATTTATGAAAAACCATTGGTGAGGAACGTTGCTTGGACGAAGTTTTATGTAGCGTCGTACGATCTGGTAGAATCCGTCTTTTACCACGAAGGACCTGGCCTTTCCATTTTTTGGGAATGGAATTCGAACGAGCATCGTGGGATTTTTTTACTCTCGGTCTCTATCTGAATAGAAAATTTCTAAATCGACTGTTCGCATATTTGTCAACTCTTCTCTTCTGCAAGCGCCCAAAATTCCAAGGGTTAGTGGTACCTAACCGAAAAAGAAATGTTAAACAAATAGCAAATGTATTCTTTTATTGTCAGATAAATCAAGTTAATAAGAGAGAGACATACCTTTTCAAACAAATATACCGTGAGTCATCTGCATTAACCAGGAAATCTTCCACATGAAGTCCAGTAAGGGCAGGAGCTTTCTTGGTCTCATATTCTTTGGATTTTTTCTTCAGGAATGCAATTAACTCACTGTAGGAGCCAATATCGACTCCTTGATGGATTTTGATGGTACTTTTCAATTTCCTGTACTCACTCCACAATGTTAATGGTGCACGCGTCTCCGACATTTCACTGAAGGACGTCAATAGCACACGAACTTAAGTCGAATTTGTTTTTCGGTCTTTTTACCATTCAACAAAATTATGATAAGCCTTTATGTACAAGTCTCCAGATTTCGTTGAAAGCAAATTTCTTTTCGATTCATTATACTTTTCTTGCAAATCAGTCGGAGTCCCAGGATTTGCATATTGTGAATCAGAATTTTTATGTTCCGACATATCTGTTTTTTTTTCTTCTTGTTTGTTATTTTTTTCTTAACTCGTTCTCCCTTTGGTAACGCGATGAATGGTGAATACGTATAATGACGCAAATGACTGCCGTATGACTGATGCATTTCAGTTGAGACAAATGACCGGTGTTTTTAGTTGGAGAGGTAGTAAGGGAAATAACAACATCAGATTGGCCAAAACGTAACTAACGCGGCGATACCTTTCAAATGGTTGCGGAGAAACAAACCTCAAAGCGTAACTATAAAGTCAGCTGTTGTAAACAAAACGTAAATCTGTAAATAAAAAGGAACTTTTCGTTTACAATCATAAAAGTTACAAAGACTGCCACTTTATCCTCAACCATTTGTAACCAAAAAGCGACTTTTCCGAGCACGAATGTCAAAAAAAATATTAATTACCGAATTGATTTATATTGATTGCTTCGTTATCTCTGTCACCTTTTCTCCTTTGATGTTTCTTTTCATTTTAGAACTTTTTCATTTTTCTTTTGAGGTTTTAAATTGTCTTATTTCTCCTCGAAATTCGACTAATTTAGTTTCAGAAGAACAGTGATATTACTATTAGATAACTACAAGCATTATTTTCGCTTGAAAAACTTCATTGAGTATTCATAAGCTATGGCCCTCGCATGCTGTTAGTACTTTGTACAAATAAATTCGACGATGTCACTCAAGCGCTCGCCTAACGTAAGAATGTTCTCCTTTAATTGTTCGAAGACTGCGAAGTATCTTTCTATTTTCCACCAAGCTGTACGAACCCGCCAATATGTTAGAGGGGGCAAAGCAAGAAAGCGGAGCTTAAACGACTCCGGAAAGTAATCTGCCTAATTACCCAGCAAGAGATTCATTCCGCTCGGGAAGAATCGTATGTACTCTTGCCACTGGGTTGGAAGAACTCTTCCTCCTCGCGCAAACTCTCCTTTTATATGCCCTTACCCTTTCGGAAATCACCAGCTTTGCAAAGATTCAGTTTCTTCTTCGCTCACCAGGAATTCGTTTTCGAGAGCTTGCATCGAGAGTCGGGGATTTGAAAGTCTTATACATTTCCTCCACCATAATTATTTCCGGTTCACGAAATATTTCCAAAATCTGTCATTCCGTAGAACATCTTACATTATTTCAACCCCCAACTGCATCTTCATTCATTTTTATCCCCAACTCTGTCATTTCATGAGGGTATTCTATTGGATATCACATGACTTTCAAAATTCATTTGAGATTATGAGATGAATTTAGTATTGTAGGAAAAATATTTATTCGTAGACGACAAAGTATATGTGGTTCACAATATGGTAAAACTCTTCTATTGACAATTAATATAACAAAGGTTGGTACACACTGCCGACCAAAAGTATGGAATCACTAGACAAAAATTCGAGCCGCACTAAAAGTTTGATAGTGTTTTGAAGAATCAAAATATCTTAATTTAGCAAACGGCGTCTCAAAGAGGACCATTTTTTCTTCAAATTCCCATTTGCAAAATTTAACTATGACTTTTTGTGGATTGAGTACGCTGTCTTGAAAATGACTGTTTTCCAGAGTTTGTTCATCTGTTTAAAACTGGGTGCATGGCTAGTGGGGATTTTCCTCGTTAAATTTTTTTATGACAACCTTAAAGGTAAGAGTAATAGCTTTAATTTCGTGTTTGAAAAAGTTTTCTATGATCTTATTTCGCAGAGTAATCGTATTTTTGCTTGAAGTAAACCATTTTTAGAAAATACGGGTAAACTCGAAGAGTTCGGAACTAAAATGAAAGTGCCTAGAGGAAAAAAAGTTGTAGAATATTGTTCTGAATCTATTGGAATTTTATAAGAATTTTTGTCCAATATTTTTTTCTTTCATAATTCCCCGTCAGAACTCCGCTAACTGCAGTATGGCTTAATTCGAAAACCATGGGGCTTGGGCAAAAATATTAAAAGAGAAAATCTTATTTTTTTCGAGTTTTCGATCTATGAGTATTTTGTCAAGATTTTTTTCGAAATTTAAAAAAAAATGCACTGCAGTTTGCGGAGTTCTGACTGGAAATTACGAAAGAAAAAATAACGGTCAAAAATTCTTATAAAATTCCAATCGATTCAGAATAATGTGTTACAACTTTTTCCCTCCAAGTAATTTCATTTTAGTTCGGAAATCTTCGAGTTTACCCGTCTTTTCTAAAAATTGTATTTTTCAAGCAAAAATACGATTACTTTGCGAAAAAAGATCGTAGAAAACTTTTTTAAAAATGAAATTAAAGCTATTACTCTTGCCTTTAAGGTTGTCATAAAAAAATTTAACGAGGAAAATTTCCACAAGTCATGCGCCCAGTTTAATCAGACTATAAAAACACTGGAAAGCAGTTATTTTCAAAATAGCGTACTCAATCCACAAAAAATCATAATCAAAATTTGCAAATGGAGATTCGAAGGAAAAATTGTCCTCTTTGAAATGCCGTTTGCTAAATTAAGATATCTTGATTCTTTGAAATGCTATCAAACTTTTAGCGCGGCTCGAATTTTTGATAGCTTAAAATAAATGATGTTAGACTCTAATTGAGAGTTTTTCCCAAGAAAGCCTTTTAAGTCCGTGCATTCCGGGAGATATAGAAAAAATGAAGAGCGCCGTCACGTGCCCATCAGCTATCCTAGCGCCTCTCAAAAAATATTTTTTTCAGTATAGAATGAAAAAATATATTTAGAAAAATTACTTTTCTTGATATTTGACATTATTAGTTTTGCAACAAAGTTTGAACAAATCGTTGTCACAGGTCTTTAAATTCATTCTTTACCATAAAACTAAGCATAAATTTCTATTCGAGTTTCAACCCTCGCTGATTGAACGTGATCCAACCCCCAACATATTCTATTCTCCCCATTTCGCGTGGTGCTCATGTAATTCGTTTGCTTATGGCGACGACCGTCAGGTGACGATGTTCTCCACTTTAATAAGCGAAACCACGCAGCGTGATATTAGCCTGTCAACATATCGTACTCGTCTCATTCCTCATTCTCTTTTCTCCTCACTCACTCCCGCTTTTCATCTTCCTTGTTCGTATTATTCCTCTGTCTGCCGCTACCTCGAATATTATTTATAATACACTTATCTTGGCACAGCGTGTCCCTCATCTTCTCTTATTACCTCGTTTTTCCAGACACACTATTGTTATGAAATAAGAGCATAATAAAGAATTCTCGCCATCTTGCCCAATCGGAATCTGAACAGAATTGAAATTATTGAAAGTTTACCGTGCTGCGCTTCTATCATTGTTTAAATTTCTATATTTTTAAACGATTTATTTCATTTATTCATTAAAAAAAGTAGAATGATCAAGTTTTATTCTGTTATCGATTTCAAAGATTAACTTTTCTTCCCATTTTATTTTATCAAAGTCCGATATCAAACGGCATATTGCGTGATTAAAAAATAAACGTTTTGTAACAAATTTTATTTTCCTATACTAAATAGTAACGCTTTTTACACTCACTAAAGTCAATATAAATTCTTAGCCGGAGATTTCATTCATTATAAACTTTTTGATAATAATTAGTCTCAGAAATATGTTATTATCATTGCGTAGATTTTCTTTTTGAAGTGAAACTTTTATAGGCGCGCTGTGGGCTTGGGAACGAAATAATAATGACGTCAGAGTTATTTTCGGGGTTGTATTTATGAAAGAAATTAAGTACTTGAAACTACATATGCGAGAGAACTCTTATTGCGTGACCTATGATTGAAGTGTTCGATATGTTGTGCCCATAGTAATACCAAAAATTGGCAGTACATAAAAATTCAACAACTAAGCTAATTCAGCAAATTACTAATTCGTGAGTCTCAAAACTCATGCTTGGAGTCTATCAACCCCAAGAATTGCACACCCTAGGAATGCTGACAGAGCATCACGTCACCGATCACTCGAGAACGGTCAAGAAAAAATAACCAATAGTATAGGTTAATTGATACCGATTTAGGGGAAATCCACGAACATGTGAAAACACTTGACACTGCCCAAATCAGCAGTCTGCGATAGTCAGTCATAATTTCCGTAATTAATTCAGTAATAATTAAATAGCAAGTCACTCATTTGGTCTCAAGGTGAATAAACCTTGACTTTGTAAAACTTTATCTAATAAACCTATTGTTAAGCTGTTTAAAAGTATTGAGCTGGAGTTCAACTCATTTATTGACAATAAACCCTTAAATGACTTGTCCACGTTCACTCGTCTCTCCGAGACGGTTTTCTCGAGCACAACAGATATTCGACGACTTTTATGTTATAAGATTGATTTGCTCGTTTAAAATCAATCAATAACGTTAATAAAATGAATATCCAAATTATATGCATTATCAATTTATTCATTTCAAACGCCTGAACTAAAATGTGTATTATCTCATATTACTATCCCATGAATTTATGAAATATGAGAAAATTAATATACGCGTATTTTCTTCGTGGATTCGTAACGCAAACATGCTATCAAGTACCTCAAGTAGTTTTTCTTGTATGTCTGTTCGTTTTTTTTTTTTTTTTATTCTGGCCAGTCTATGACGGTACAGTGGAAGCTGGGCATGGTTGTCCGTTAGTGACGTTACCTCGACTTTGCGCTTCGATGCCGTATGTACACGTATATATGTGAATTTTTAGTCCGGGCATTGTCCTACCGTCTAGGAAGCTTGGCGCCGAGTCACGGCGTCAGGCGTCGCGACGCTCTGCGTCCTTTTCTCCTACCATTTCGAAGTTTCTCTTATTTGTACTGGTAAAATACCTATATGTACAAACTTGTACACGTTATAGCGTTACAAATGGCGTATGTATGGCTGGACGGAGTTGAGAAAGCATCCATGCCAACTTTTCTCCTCGTTAAATTGTTTTCCAACATTCCGGGAAATCGAGATATCTTTCTCGACCAGCTCGAAGCGAAAATTCCATCGCTCTGCTATTCACTGCAGGATACTGACTCCAACGATCATGAATAATCCCAAGTGCTGAATGCTCTCGGACAAAACCATTTAATTTCGAAAATTTACTCTTCGCAAAAATTTAGAGAAATATGGGGCATTCCATATAAAGTGGACCAACCCAATTTTTTATAATCTCAAAATGCCTTAACAAATTTTTGCTTTGTCGTTTGAAGTGTCAGAAACATCTGCAAATAATTTCAAACTGTTAACTGCTCAATTTTACCCATAGTTTTTGTTTTTCCGTTTTTTTTCGGTTCTCTGTGTGTTGAAAATTAATAATTACTTAAAAAAAATGTCATGAAATAAAATTTCGGTTTTTGCACATACTTTCTAATAAAACGACGTTTTTGTTCTTCCTGTCTACAAACCACATAAAAAAATGCTGCAAATTAAAATTTGCAAATTGCTTCCTCAAGATGGTCAAGATGCACGATGCTCAAAGCTCCTCTATGAGGTGCTATATTTTTCATTTTGGCTTCCTCATAGAGGAAGCTTCGAGCATCTTGCATCTTGACCATCTTGAGGAAGCAATTTGCAAATTTTAATTTGCAGCATTTTTTTGTATACAAGGAATTAATGTATTTTCTCTACCTTCTTTTACGAACTTTAATTTATCTCTTTGTTTAAATTCATTAAAAAAAACTAAATGACGAGCCATCAGAAAAAACAGTTTGCAACTTTCAATTTTCATCGTTTTTCTATTTACATTGAAATTAAAGAAAATTCCGACAACTTTGCTGGAAAGTATAGAGGAAGTACAGACTTGGTTTGCGACTATCGTACGCCGAAACTGTTGATTTTACGAGAAAAAATTTATATACATAAATGATATTTAATATTGTCGCCGGCGTTATTTTTCCAATATGACGGCGCGAACGGCAAGGATACGAGGTGGCAAAGAGGAAATTTGAAAAGAGCAGATCGAATATTTTTACTATGCTAATAGTTAAAAACATTTCCGAGTCCTTCGAATTAAAAGTATACGTATTGATATTCTCCCTGTGGTGGATAAAACAACTAATTAGTACAGTTGTTTGAATTAACGCTGTAATCCAGTACGTATATCGTCCCCGAAATACTCTATCCGTAGTACATTTTTCTGAAATGTTCGACCTCGTTTTTTCCGTATGACTGAGAAATTAGATGCTACAATATTTGGTGCAAAGATAACCAAATGTTTGAAGGAAATATTAACGTAACTAGTTGGAAAAATGTCACAAGCATGGCAGAACGCTTTTCGTATTGGATTTATCTACCTATATTGTAACGTAACGCTCTTGCTGCTCTTGCCTAAACGTCGTCACGCGTCGGTTCGAGCTACCGTAATGAAAAGGAGGAGGTATGAAGGAAACGTGAGAATGCGGAATTTTGATTTTGAAGAATTTAACAATTCCGATTTATTAAATTTTGATCGTTTTTATAGGATAATTCGTTTTTGATTTATTATCGTGAAATATTCGGGATCGCGTTAGCCGATTGTGGAAAATTTTGCTGCGCTCGCCATTTATGAATTGATCAGATTTTAATCACGCGATTTTTGCTCGTTTTCAAAATAAAAATAAAAAAAATTCGATAATTCAATAGTGTTTTGAGTTTATACAATAAAAAAAATATTATTAATTTGATGCGATGTAACCTCAAATTCGTACAACGGTCTCTTGAATTATCGATGAAGTTACAAAATTTAAAAAATTTACAAAAATCTCGGTTTTGTTTGACTCGAACTTATTCAATTTAGAATTTAAATTAAAAAATTATAAACAAGAAAAATTTACAAAAGTTACAAATTAATTCACAAAAGAGAATCACTCCTGATTCTAGCAAAGCAGAGAAGAAATAAAAAAAAACGAGGTAAGGTTAGAGGATACAAACTCCAAGCTATGGGATTGAAACGTCACCGAATCGCTCCGAGAACCTGAGAATCTGTGAGATTAGGTAATTTATCGTCCACGGGCTATGGGATTGAAACGTTGCTGAATCGCTCCGAGAACCCGTGCAACGAAAATTTGGAAAATTTAGAGGTTGGGAGTGGACCCTGGACTCTGGGACTGAAACGTCACCGAATTGCTCCGAAACTCCAGGCATCTAAGAAAAAAGAGAAAAAAGGATTTATGTTTGCTAGGACCAAAGTGTATTGTTTGAGATCAGCCTTATCCCTAGCGGATTATACGACCAGGCATCGGTCGAAAAAAGTACAAAAACGACCGAAATCGGTCGAAAACAACCGAAAAACGACCAATTTCAGTCGTTTTTGTATTTTTCTCGACCGATACCTGGCCGTACATACGCTATAGGGATTGTTCCGACTCAGAAATTTGAGAAAGGACTGCGTGCCGAATGAGTATCGCAGCGCTTCTTATACCCGTTTCCCCACCACAAAGTTCTCAAACGCTGAATTTCTTCGTTTCTGACCTGTTCTGCGCATCTTTTTGTAACGCTGTTCTGGATTGGCCCGCTGCGATGATTCACCCTCTACCATTGGTTCAGAGAATTATTTTACGATGCACAAACTACTGCCTTTTATCATTTTTAGCATTATTTTACAACGAAAAAACCAAAAATAGACTCAATTAATAGATATAGTTCCGAAAGGGGCACTTCTATTTGAACACCCAGCTTTTGCACACATGAAAAGGAGGTTGAAACAAGATCACACCTAAAATTTCAACCGCGGCAAATGTTTTTTTTTAAATTTTTATCACCATTTTTGTGTGGCAGTAGCCAACTCGCGAAGACGCACACAGAGCACCTTCGATGTGTGTGCGGAATCATTGGGCTAGTTTTGAGCACCTTCAATGTATGTGCGGAATCGTTGGGCGGGTTTAGAGGGGTGGGACTCAAAAGTTCGAAGGCCTAAAATAGCGAACAGGCATTCTGTATATGCCTATATACGCATATATATAGATATATAGGCCTTCGAACTTTTGAGTCCCACCCCACACAGCTCCTGCACTTAGCATTATCCAAAACTAACGACGAGGACGTGGCAGGTTTTTAGTTCCATTTTTTTTGTTTTTTTTTGTATTAAATATTAAAAATTTCTTTTTAATTTTGTTTTTGAATTTTCCCCGTTTTCGATTTGTCAATTATCTGTAATTATTATTTATTGAAGTATTTGTCGTTGAGCCGCTAGTGCATCTCGATTAATTTTATTAAATACACATTGTTTTATGCTTAAAAGAAAAAATCAATCGGATTATGCTTTTATACCCGGATAAACTTTACGTATGCAACGAATCATCTGTGCGAATGGATCTATTTTTTTTTTCAATATCCCTTCTCCATAAGTATTCGCATAGATGGTAATCAAGGTCGTCGTATCGAATACCTCCGCGTTGGAGTCTAGCTCGAAGTGGTCTCCATTGAGACTCTATACGTTCGGTATTTGCTTTGGTTTCGGGGTCAATAAATTTTACAGAATGATTCATCGACAGGTATTCGTAACCTTCTGATTTTTAAATTTCGTAAGCATGCCAGCAATCAGAGAAGATGGTAGTGCCAGGTGCAATATGTTTTGTTATCAAAGGGATAAGAGTATCCCGATCGCGTTTATTTTCCGGGCAGATCTCCAACCTTAGCTCATTAGTTTTACAGTCGATTGCACCAAAGATCCATTGCTCTTTAACTATGCGCCCTCTTTCATATTTTCTTCAGCCAAATTTCATTTCATCAATTTCAACTATACCACCGATGCCGCCGATAGGACCAGACTCAGTATATAGTTCATCGAGTGAAAGCACACAAACCTCTCTGCAGTAAGAATATAGGGGAGACCGGGGCAAAACGGGATACCTAAGGGAATATTGAATTTTTCAGAAATTTGGGAAGCTCTGTCTATTTTTTACTCCCAAAAACTAAGAAATGTACTGGAATTCTGTTCAATTAAAAAAAAAAAAAATCCGAGGCTAAACGGGGACTCCTCAAAAACTCATGAAATTTTTTTTTACTATGATTTTAATTCAATGGACCTTGGGTGCGTTTTACACCCGTGACCACGTGCTTCCGACTTACCGCTGTAAGCGTTGAAAGCGATCTCAGGCGCTTACAGCGCTCAAAGATAATTCGAGCGCTGATACCTTTTGAGCGCTAATATTTTTCAATAACAAAAAAAACATTTTTTTGAACACCCAATGTATATGTTTTCTCAAATAATTGATAACCTAGGGAAAAAAAGGTTGGAACAAGTACATTGATGGTCCCTTGTTTCCTGATCATATCATGAAGATGTGAAAAAAAAATCCATAAAAAAATTATTAAACCAATTGTAAATAATTTTCACAGAAAAATTCGAAAAAGTTTCACAAATCATAAAAAACATTACATTACAAAAAAATACTAATCTGTTAATATTAACTCAGTATTCATCTCATCTACCTTAGTGATGAAATTGTCTCTGGCTGAATTTTGACGGATATATCAGTTGCAATGTAAAACTAAAAAATGTTCATTAAAGAAATGGTAATTTTGCTTCGAGAGTACCGAGGGGTGTAAAAAGTTCGGATAAAATTAAAGTCACAACTAACTGGTAAGCTGAGCGATCAATTCATGACTATTATTACCGAACTGGCTTGGACCGTAGCGTGGCTGAAAACAAAGCAGAGAAAGAGAAATAAAACAAATCAAGAAAAATGCAGAGAGGAAAGGAAACAGCGAAAGTAAAAGAGAGAAATGGTTCAATATACTCCACAGAACCACGTATGGTAGAACTTTCCAATATCTATAATTGCCGGAATATGGAAATCGGCAATATTTTACAATTTTCGAACCCCAAGGATAGAGAGATACTGATAGGAGGTACGTGCGTGAGACTACCCAGGCTGATTTGCAATTAGCAGTATATGCAATTGCTGTAGTGTAGCGCACGTGTAACGAATGCTATTGCGTATCAAAAAAATGGTAACAGAGTGCAATTTTTGTTCCGTGAATATGCTATCTGATGGATATGATTATAAATGGGGCGTTCGACGCCAAATTGGATAGTTTAAAAAATTTCAATTTCAACAGAGCGTCTTTATAAATCTTTTTATAGAGAGTTCAAATCCCTACAAAAAACCACCTTGGGCGTTGTCGTACCCTCACCCGTTGCCGAGGAATAAAATTCAAAAGCAGCTAGTAACGTCTTCCCTGTGTTATTTAAATGGAAAATAGAAAATCGCGATGAGCGACCTCTAAAAATTTTTTTTAAAGGCTCACATTTTGTTAGGCATCTTTTTTCACCTCACTGCAACAATTGAAACCCGGGCTGTGAAGAAATAAAAATAGTCGAAATTTTTAACCACTCTAATGTACAAAGCGAAAGAATGAACGTATATGTTGAAAATTTATTCATATGTTAAAAATAATTTTTCTTTTACTTTAAAATTTGTGGCGACACCTGTGAAAGTGGGGGGTATTATATCTAGGCTGTTTACATCTATTACATCTATGATCTCGAGGAAGAGGCGCGACATACAATTATAGAGGTTTACAGTAAAACAAGTCTTCGCAAACATAATTTGTCCAACGATCAAGTTTGACATCGTCTGGTACGGTCAGTGAATTTTTTTTGTTTCTAGTTCATTTTAGTGTTGTTGCCTCTGTAGATCGGCAAATGTTTTTTGTCAATAATGAGCACGAATATTGGAAGTTACCCCCACTCTATTGTAACGAATTTTATATCGACCGGTCGATCGATATGACGGATGAGAAAACACTTCGTCGCCGCTTTCGCGTCATCGCTTATTATCACAGTATGGACTCGACATACTCTTGCTGTTGCGAGGAATCATAACGAATACTTCTTCGTCGTGAAAAAAGCCGGAATGCCTCTAGGTGTTGTTCCTACAAACTATCTACAAGGCTTAACGATCCTCCACTAGCGAGAGGTCTGACGTCGATTTTTCTTGTCCATTCGAATTTTTTTTTACATTCACCAATTGAAACCATCGCAAACTTATTATCAATTTCTGAATCTATCATTTAAGCGACGGCGTCGAGAGACGATTATCTTTTGCCATAAGTTGGCGTTTGTGTGGGTGAATAATAAGTTATGTTCGGGTATAAATAATACCAATTCTTAAATAAAAGGAAACAACGTTTTTCTGACGCAATGCCCGTTTTAGTTGATATTTGCTTGCCCATTTTAATGTTTATTAATATTGTCATTTTCTTATCGATTTATCTTCGTTAGTACTTGTTAACGATCAATTTTCACATTGAATTACGCCGTTCACAATAATTTGATGTGCTCATGATGTCGAAATTAATTACAAGCGAATAAGAGAAACTTCACACTTATTGGCGTACGGGTGGTGCTCCGCTGACACGAGAGCGCTCTATCCGTGGCCTTTTGACAAATTTCTGTGAAACCAGATACCGTGCCAGGGGGCAAAGCTATCCCGTTACAAAATATACGAGAAAGGCATTAAACAACCACACGTACACCCCTTAATGAAAACTCAATTTGCAGAAAGGTTGTGAACCATCGATAAAACTGTAAGCTCATACAGGTCAAAGAAAATCCATCAGAAAGAAAAGTTACAACAAAAGGGAAACGAACGTAGAGAAACAACAGACCGCAAGTATGATGTATTGCGTTAATAGCCGAACCGTTCACCCTGCAGACCAACCTAACGATGTTTTAAGCTGCAATTAATTTAGTGTTTCAAAGGGGAAGCTCTTGTCCGTTCGCTTTTTCTCTCTTTCTCTCGATCTCATTCACTATTCGCTCCGTGCAAGTCAGCGGTGGCGACCTCTGGTAGCTCAAAAACGCGAAAAACCTGGAAACTTTAGCTGTGGGCCATTGGGATATTTTATAAAAACTGGAGTTGATTTAAATAAATCGTTTTTTTTTTAAGCATATGTAGTTATCAACAGTCATTAATCGAAAATTATCTTCAAAATGAAATAAATAAGTGTAGTATAATTGATAACTATGATATGACACTTGTACGATCCATTTCAGGTTATACACGAATAGTCAGTGAATATGAATCAAAAGACGTGGTAGCGGCTCGACGCCAAGTATTAAAAGGAAAAACTGCAGCGCAAAAGAAAAGCCAGCGCGAGCCCTGTCGCCTACTCTTATATACGCGAATATGGCGGTTTTATATCATTTTCATATTCAAACAAAATGAATTACACGAATAGGTGTTATAAAATGTTTAAAAACAATTCAGAATAATCATATTTTTAAGGATATATTGCACAGGCGATACAATGTTGCCATGCTAAACCATGCCAAAAACATAAAAAAATTCAAAATGATCAGAATTTTATAAAATTTGGTGAACATATTCTTTAGTGCCAAATTTGACAATACAAATTTTTTAAGATTTTTCTTCTGTACAGTTATCGAGTAATTGATCACTAAAGTTCACGTGTATAAGCATAACGTTTCCATATATATAGGTATACATTCCGGGCATAAGAAATCTGCTTTAATGCGTAATTACTTGATAACTAAACAGAAGAAAATTTTGAAAAAATTTGTGTTTTCGCACTTGATGTTGAAGAACATTATCACCAAATTTGATCAATTTCTAATTATTTCGACTTTTGTATCATTCACCCTTAAGGTAATTCTATCGCTTCAGTCTAGTCATACCACTGCTAATAGTTGAGATTTATAGTATCAATATTATTGACATATGGAAAAAAATTATTTCTGATAAGTGAAAGTTCCCATATGTAATCCTTTAAATGTTTGCAATGAATTATAAAAATGAAAAAAAAGTCAGTCCAACGATTCGCGTAGTATCCCCACTCGACCATTCGTAAGTGTTTAACCTCTTTTTTGTTGATCTATCAAATTGAGGTTAGGACTACACTCAGATGCTGCCTTACCGTCATGTCTCTTTATCACAGCGAGTTGTAGGAAATCTAATGCCAGAAGTTCAAATTAATTAAACTTAATATTCCGTAAAAAATAGGCCGATAAGGGCAAATTTTTTGGGAGTATTAGATTACTACAAGTGTTAAGTATACGAATTGCAATTTTTCTCCAGAATTTTATGGATTTCTAGGCAAATATACCCTTTTATAGTAACCGGAAGTTAGGTTTTTGAATGCCATTTTGAAATTCCTTCACAAGAACCACCAATTTTAATAATTAATTTCTCTGAAATTAGGTAGATAACCGACCCTGAAATTTTACACAGCCTTTCATTAAAGGTTTAAGTACAGTAGCATACAATATTTTTTAAAAAATCTTATGAACTAAGCCTGGCAATAGAATCACCTTAAATAACACAATGCTAGTCGTACGGAAAACTTCCAGGATTATTGTTCCTTTTCCCCACCGCCGGCGCTGGGGTAGATTCGCTTATCCCCTCCAAGGGCTTACACGGATCGAATAAGGGTTCTTTTTTTAGACGTGAAAACAAATAGACTCACCATGGTTGAATAACGCTGCAGAAGGTCCATGACAGGCCAAGATAGGACAATGTAGAAGCTTTAATCTCGAATGGAGCATATCTATTGGTGGTTGCTTTAGCAGTCGTATGACAGTGTGCCTGGCGAATTAATCACATATCTTCCACATTACATTACACTAACAATCTATGATAGCTCACACTTTGAGTCTCTCAAAATTTGAGCAAATTCAATAATTCCTCTTTGTTTCATTAAGAATTCCCTTTATACTATGTTCGTTTCACTATTTCCACCTCTCCTAACATCAATCGTCACAAATACATTTCTTATCTATTAAAAAATCTATCTATCAAGAACTACGGTATTTATTTGAAACAAGTATATTTACAAAAAGAGTTCGCTCCAGTTCCTTAGACAGTGCCTTCAAAAAAGTTCGCCCTTGACTTTTGTACTTCAAAAATCGCCTTTACAGCTGATTCTGAGAAGTTTCGAAAATTTTTTTAAAAGTTTTTCCGTGACGTCTCAAAACAAAAATATTTACAAAGGACGAATTCTTACAACACACTTCTATTGAAAGCACTGCGATATGTTATGTTTTATTTTTCCGTTGCATTATAATCAGTAACCCCATCAAACTGAGATAGAAATTTGAGAAAATTGGCAAGAATATTTGCTTATGTGACACTGGTTGTACATATACATTCCCAAACAGTTCTCTCTTATCATATCTTGGTTATAGGGGGCAGTGGTGATACTATTACCACCACTAATGTCATGGCTAATTAATATTTTTATCGTTAGTTTATGCATTCATAGCAGTAACAGTCACTTTCTTCTCGGTACATTACTTTGTAGTGATAATGCGAAAAGTGAGTACTCATAAAGGCAAAAAAAATAATTGGGAAACGAAAAATTTATCTCTTTCTGAATTTTTTTAATGTCTTAGCTAATTTCCTTACAAGTCTGGGTAAATATGTCGAATCGAGGCTGCAGCTCAAAACTGCACTAACATTTTTTTTTACATTTTTCATCATAAAAATATGATATCCCATGTAATTTTGAGAAAGGGGGACTCAAAAACCATAAAAAATGCAAAGAACCAACCATGGCAAGTGACACCGAGGAACTGTTACTATAAGTAAAACGTGTACCAAATTTCATGAAAATCGGTTGAAATCGGCTTTTTTATAGAACGTGCCAACAGTCTTTAAGGAAAGCCGGCTACTCTCGTCAAGTCAAAAACGAGCTTAAATTAAAATCACCCACCTGATTTCTGTTGAATATTCATATTATCGATTATGATTGATTACAATGTGCCACATTCTTGATAAATGATTTATTCAGTAGAGGAAAGTGAATGATTCAATTCTCAACGTTTTGGAAGTCGCATCAGCTGTTAGGCTAGTTTCCGTGAACCGCATTGAGCTTTTCAGTTTTCGTGCCAAAACTGGAACGAGCAAATAAGTTATCAAAATACACAAAATAGAATATTACGACCCAAGGCTCGAAAGTTGGACGCCAGGGCATCCAGTATTCGGGCCGTGGGTCGTAACTACTTTCTTTGATCTCCTAGCTGGAATTATGTTCGATAATTATTTTTAATGCACTCTCTCAGCGAATCATCACCCTCTCTCAGCGATCTGGATTTATTGGGCTCGGCCGCCCCAATTTCCACTACAAATCACGAGCGTCATCCGAAATATATTTTCACGACGTACAACGATTTTTCTCAAGGTTCCCGACATGATAGAACCAACAAGGGATTACTCGCAAGATAAGTTAACCTACCTCATTTTTTTCAAGAATCGACTACGCCGCGGAGCTGATGTCTCCTGTCGCGTCATTGAATTCCGATTGATTGCTATGTATGCATGTGTGCGTATCTTCATGTGCAAGTGAGTGAGCCTCTTTTGGATTAAAAAATGTAAATTTCTTGCTCATTTTTCTCATCTATGATACATGTCTTAACTGTTCTATTGCTCTGTTGAATTATATTTTCATCGAATGATCTCCAAATAAATGGGATTCTTATGAGTCATGCGACAGATTGTACAAGCAGAAAATATTTTTACTAATGCTTTCCACAGAATCGTTATTCTAATCTTTTATCTCAGACTACATAATCTTCAAAAGTATTATTAGCTCTTGGTGATAATTTTTTTTTAGAGTTGAATTATTTTTGTTCGACCATTTATAAAAATAAAATTGTTAGATAAAAATATGTAATTAATACGACGCGATTACTACAGCAACCAATAGAACGCTTAAATTCTCAGGTAAAATAAGTGAAAATGTACGGTGATATGCAGACTCTCCTTGATGTCATCGCCTTAATTATTTATATCCCAGTATCTCTAAAATTCGATGTGGTCCCTTATGCAGGACGATGTTGCACATGAGGTGTAGTAGCATAACTACCTTTTCGCTTAACATAACTCCATTTGAATGGACGAAGACGAATTATGTATTTGAGATGAATCAACAACTTCGCGAATAAAAGAAAAAACCCCCACGGAAAGAGGTACAAAAAATGCAAAATTTGTGAAAGTAATAATTTAGTTGCGAGCAAATGAAGCAAACCAAAAAGTGGATAATGTATAGTATGAAGCTCTTCCGGTCTTTCAGCCCTTGCAGTGTGGCCAGTGTAAGGAATAAACAAGGTGAGTGAAGATTGCCGGGAGGCGATAATGGACTCCCTGCTAGGGTGCGACGTACCTCCCGCCGACTACCTATTATACTCACTACCTTCTAGCTATATCGAGTGCGTTTTATAGATGCGACCAGCCGCCTCATACTATACAAATGTGTAGTGGCTTTTGCCTCGATCTCTCTTGTCTCGTTGCACTTATGCTGGGGCAGGAACTAGAATGTGAAGAAAAAAGTAGTCGTGGCGGTAGGAGGCGGAGGTGATGCACTTGGACGGGCTTGCTCATAGTAGAAGAGACTATGCGGCATACAGAGTAGAGAAATAAGAAACCTAGAAATGCCGAAGTTATGCTGGTTATGCGAACAGTGGTTCTCAATCAAAGATCTCTCACTGCTTTATCGATATCTTTCTTTCACACGGGAGTAACATTTCATCCCTGAGTCACGTAATCCAGTTCCTGCCTGCTTCATTAGAACGATTATAGCATCATACCTTAGTGAAATAGTTTAGTAGTAAATGCAACAAAAAAATTTTTAATTTATGACTTATCTAATCATTTGAGACAACATGCACGAAAAAAAAAGTATTAACATATAACGATAAGGTACTGTGAAAATATGTTTTAGTGTAGTTAGTAGAACTGCGTACACATGAGGGTGGTGCAAGAAATAGTATATTACTACCCCCAAGGCTCAAAAGTTGGATTTCCTAGCGTATGATATAAAGGCTGAAGCAAAGCCGAGGTTCTTATCTTGATATCCTAGTCGAAAGTACATTTGATTATTATTTTCAATGCACAAAATGATCGCACGAGTGTGACAGTTGACTTGAAGCCGCAGTTCTTGTAGGAGGAGAAGGGCTTGCTCCCGACTTTTGCAAGACCGAACCGAAGCCGAAGTTTTGCTGGTTGGGGCCAGCATTCAAAATATAAACAGAAAGTAGAAAAACAGACACGAAAATATCACACAATAGTAGAAACCTAATTGAGAGGTGAAGGCGAAAAACGTGAAAATGAGGTTACTATTATCAGCTGCGTAATGCCGGCTAAATAGTCATGCGGTGGTAAGGCGAATGCGTGCTAGTATATGTATGTCGTGGTATGCATGATAAGCATCATTTTATTGAAAAATAATTGAATAAAGCGTCAAGCGAGATTCGAAGAGCATTGAAATTACGTTGCTAAGCAACGGTAAAAACAGAACGCTCGAGTGAAATTAAAGACGTTTGAGAACGAATCGAACAGCTGTCGAGATCACTACGCTTCATAAATAAATATAATGTCTAATTGAGTTTGTTTATCAAATTATAAATCTATAAATTTCATTATAATATTTTCAAAAAAAGTGATTAATTTATAATATTCAAATAAATAAGTGAATAAATTACGTGATGGTGATATTTATTTTTGTGCCATTTTTCCGACATGTATTGTAACGGGACAGCCTTACCCCTTGGCACGATTTCTGGTTTGACAGAAATCTGTCAGAGGGCTACGGATGGAGCGCTCTCCCGTCAACGGAGTACCACCCGTACGACAATAAGTCTCCCAACCTTTCCTTCGTCTTCCTCCTTATTCCTACCCAAAATTGTATTATAAACAAAGTAATAAATGGAGCATTACCCCTCGTTATACCAGATATAAGCACGTCAATCATCAAGGCATTGCACTCTGCCCGATCATATGTTGACAAAACGTCTATCCGTACCATACAAGTACGGTGACGAACTACTAAGGCATTGCACTTAGCCTGGCGTCGTCACGAAGTACGTTTACGAGCACTCGATGCTCTTTACCCGCTCCTGGCAAAACCCGCCGGTCAGTGCATGGATCTTGCACAGACACCTCTCTTACGTGAAAGAAGAATCCTAAGTTCCGATATTGAGGAAATTCACCATCTCTCGAATATCAAAACGTTTCAGTATATAATAACTGCGCGCAGAATTTGATGTATTTTTATATCAGATATTAATCATAAAAAACGTCTGTTATATGCATTGAGCCCTGAGGATTCTAACAGTTCGTTAAAAAAAGAGGGTCAACGGACATCTGAATTAGAAATATAAAGTTAAAGACGACAAATGCTCACGGAATCTCAGGTTTTCATAACCCCGTGAAGTTGTGGCAACGTCGCCCAACCTACAAATTTATACATCTGTATAATGCTCTATGGAACTTCTTTGAGATTATGATAAGCTCTGACCTCAGCTGTCAACTGACACTACGTCCGATGTTGTCAGACGAAATTCTTTTCGTAATGAAATGAACTTGAATATTATTTACCATTAAAAAATCATTACAAAATTTGTTAATAGCATTATGCTATATATGATTGCCCGTGGTTATTTCTTTGAAAAAATATGCTCAAAAACTCTCCATTGACTAGTACGATCCTTAAGCTGTCTAGAATAAAGTAGGATCGAATAAAAATTATAAAACCACGCTTGAGGTTGTCAAAATTGCACGGAAATGAATGAAGTCGTGAAAAATACACGTTTATACAAAAAAAAATCATAACCCCGTTAGTATTTTGAATAATTGGGTAAAATTTTCAGGAAAGTCCCGGTACATATAGTAGTTACATAAAAAAAATAGTGCAATATTGAGTTTATCAAAAAAGGTATTTATATGCAAGTACGAACATGAGGTATTTTGAAGTGGAAAAATATTCTTGGTTTATTGACATACATATAAACACGTACAAAAACATGTTTTTCTTAATGTGAACGAATGTATATGCATTTCTATCTTCAATTCCACATTTATTCCATACCCCCACATTTAAGGCATAGTGGTATTCTGTAGGGGAGAGTGGGGTAATTCCGGACGTTCGGTAAATACGGATATCGCAATATCTTTATATTCCAAAACCCCCACTTTCACGCACTTGAACTCATGCGATAGCCCTATCGATGTTTAGTGTACTCACATTATTCAAATCGTGAAGTGATGTTGCAACGCGAATAATACGCGCCACTTTTTTTATAAAGATAGACCGGAGCGGGGGGTGACACCGCGAGGCCCAGCGCAGGTAAAGGGCTGGGCGCACAGAGGGTTTATGGCCGACATGTGGCGTCCACTTGGGGAAATTGGAAATAGAAGATTTTTTAAAGTGGGAATTTTCACGCATCCATCTCATAAACGTTATTTCCCTTCTTTTTTTTTGTTATTAGCATCGTCAAGCTCCGAAAAAGTCGGTATGTCACGTTTCGGCAATCTACGCAAAGAATTCGAGTATTCTGTACTTTTTACATTTTTTGAACATATACTTTGCTCCCTCCTCTCTTCTTATTACAGTAGCCAATCCAAATTTTTCATTAGTTGGTAAGAAGGGGTACTTTTCCTCTTCTTTTATTTTTAAGCATTTTTGTAAAATCAGATTCGTAAGGAACTCCAAGCTGTCCACATCGGAGCAGCTTGTATTATATACCGAATAAACTAGTTGTTATTTTTCTACAAAAAATAATTCCACTGTTTATTTTTCAATTTATTCATACCAATCACATAACTCTCTGTAAAAGGAAGGTTAGGACATCGTCAAGAGACGATACAAGCGATTTATTTTCTTGGAGGTAAGATCGATCATAAAATTTCGTGCTATTTGATCTAATTTTTACTTATACATTAAATTGATGAAACTACGGGATAAATGGTTTCAATGTTATTAAAAAAATTAATTTAATATCCTTATTTCATATAAGAATCATTAACGCAGTTCAAACTTGGGCTTACCCTATTGTTTTTAGATTATTAATTAATTTGTCAAATTTTGCATTTTGGGGTAATTTCAGACGACTTGTTTGGGGGAATTCCGGACGTTTTGCTCTTACTCCATATCGGTTGATTTTTTCAAATTTCAGTAACATCGTAAATACATATGAAAGAAAAGACCAATGTATGATATTGAGTGCATAAGTATAGCAGTGAACGATGTGAAAACCAAAAAGTTATTTTTGTTTTGAAAAATATGACAATTCGCCATCCCAAGACTAGATTATGTGAATCGAGTGTGAAATGTGAGCTCACAAAGTTGCATAAGCGAAACTACGAGTCGAAAATATGTTTGCAATAAGTGTAGCAATTTCTAATGCTATCTAGATTCAGCCCAAGGGCGGTCCAGAATTACCCCGGAGGTTCAGGGTAAATCCGAATTTACAAAGTGTTGTATTTTGTTAAATATCTAGCAATTTTGTTATCTGTTTGCTAAAATTTATTTTGGAAATCGTAAACAAGATATTACAGAGTAAAATACATCGAAAATTTATTTTGAAATTTTATTATGTGGTCAGTTATTGTTCAATTTTCCTTAGGCTGTCGGAATTACCCCATTTTCCCCTACTCATCGCATATGGATCTGTAGGAGGGGCATCTTTGACTCGTTTTTCGGTCTCTCTTCCATGGGCATATTCTACAGGGATTTTTGTTATCTAATAGTTTTATTCTTTCTGATAGTGTCATTTGATGGTGGCTTTCAAGAATTCCACCAATTGCAGATTGTATATTAAGACGCAATGATAGAGCTGCCAATGGCTCTTCTAGATATGGTCGGAAAAGATATTGAATTATTTCATCCTGTTTCGTACAAAACTTCTTCGTGATTTTATTCTTCCAATGAGGTTGTAAGGCTCATTGCACTGGTGTGACGCAGAAGCTCGACAATGCCACACTCAAAGTTAATCGGGGGTGGCCAGTTCTCAAAATGTTTATAACTTCAGATATTTGATAGACTGTAATTTTTAATTGTGAACAAAACGGTTACAGGTGGATATCCACTGTGACGTAACGCCCTCCTGAACGACCCGAATCGACTAGAACCCGAACCTAACCTCGAAAAACATCGCGACGCGGCGCGATGTTTTGACCGAGCGCGTACAACGACCGGTAAGACACGTCACTGCTGGCCGGCGGTGGCCGTACTGGTGGGCAATACAAAGACCCGATACAAGTGGTGGAGCGCGATACTAGCGGCGCTGCGTATTAAAAACTCGAACTATCATATTTTTTTGTTTTATTAATAAAAACTAAACGCGATTTCGTAAAATTATGTAAATAGGCTCAAAAGATGCGGAAAATTATAACGAATCGAAGAAAAGTAATGAAAAGATTATTTCTTTTAGAAAATTGGTGTCAATTCAAATAAAACAAGACGCGTGTTTATGACGCATGCACGGGTAGAGCGTTGATGGGCTATAGGACGCGTACGTGACTTTTAGCGAATATAATTATTCAAATCGTATTAAACTGAATAACAGCGCTGAATTATAGAAAAAATTAAATAAGAACGAATCAAATGGAAGTTTTTGTTGTTAAAAATCACACAAAGCAGAAAAACATAAAAAGCGGTAGTCTGCGCATCGTACGTTAGTCCGCTCGACCAACAGTAAAGCGCGAATCATGGCAATGAGCCAATCGCGAGTCCCGTTACGAAAAGATGCGCAGAACCGATCCGAAAACCGAAAATTCGGCGTTTGATAATTTTATAGTGGGGACACGGGTATAAGAAGCGCTGCGCGACTCATTCGGGAGGCAGTCCTTACTCAAAATTCTGACTTGGAACAAAAAGGTTGACCTCAAACATTCCTCCTGATTTTGGCAAGCAACCAAACCTATCCTAATTATTCCGGGATGCCTGGAATCTCGGAGCGATTCGGTGACATTTCAATCCCACAGCCCGTGGACGGTAAATTACCTAACTTTGCAGATGCTCAGGATCTCGGAGCGATTCGGTGACGTTTCAATCCCAGAGCCTGGGGTTTGTTCCTTAACTTAACCTATTTTTATTTCTTCTTTTGCTTGCTAGAATCAGGAATGGTTTTTGTTTGTAAATTAACTTGTGAATTTGTAAATTCTGTAAATTTTCTTGATTATAATTTTTTAAATTCAAACTTGTCACAATTGAGCCCGAGTCAGACCTAAAACTTTATTTTTTTAAATTTTGTAAATTCCGTAACATTATCGATAATTCAAGAGGTCGCCGTACGAATTTGAGATTATATCTCTGCAAATTAACAATAATAATAATAATTTCTCTTATTGTATAAAATCAAAAAAACTTTGAATTATCGAAACCTTTTTGCTTTTTATTTTTAAAATAGGCGAAAAACGCATAAATTGAAAATTGTTCAAATTCGAAACGGTGAACGAAACATTATTTCTCACAATCGGCCAGCGCGATCGCGAATATTTCACGACAACAAATCAAAAACGAATTTATCCTGTAAAATCGATCAAAACTGAATAAATCGGAATTGTTAAATTCTTCAAAACCAAATTCCGCGTTCTCACGTTTCTTTCATACCTGCTCCTTTTCTATTAAGGTAGCTCAAACCGACGCGTGGCGGCGTTCAAGCTAGGTCAGCAAGAGCGTTACGTTACACCACTTAATCGGTTGACTCGGCAACCATGAATCAATTCTCAAGCACGACTCGGCAATGCTAGAAGATGTGAAAAAGATATAGAGTAGACTCGGCTCCTCTAGAGTCTCTTAGTTGACTCGGCAACGTTTGTTCGAGAACTAACTTGACATTTTTACCAAAATGACGTACAAGAGTCCAAAAGAGACGTACAAGAAATATCCGAATTCGCGAACGGTCACCTTAGGATAAAAAACTAAAGATATTCGTAAAACATCTGGTCGCCAGAAGGGAAGACAGAGTTTTTGACTCTTACCTGGGAATCCCGGTGGACAGTGAGATTTGGGAAAGAACCCTTAATCGGTTCATTTTTATAATTGTACTTACCTCATACACAATTGATCTTACTCGAAAATCGAAAAAAAATCGCACTTTTCACAAAAAAACTTACGCGTAATACGCACAAGGGGTCCAGTGGCCCCCGGCAGAAAATCTTTGTAGAATATTCCACTGTCAAGTACAAACTAATGCCTTGTGTCTTGTTCCTTTGTTACAAACTTGAAGGTGACCATTAACTGAGAGTGGGGGAACTCAGACTGTAGAGTCTTACTGTTTCATGCTGGCTTGGAAGTTGGCGCTGGGGGCCACTGGACCCTGAGTGTACTTGAAATATTAACATTAATATTTAGATAGTCCGTATCGCACTTTTTATTTTCCATAAGAATAACGTTGGAAAATTCTTTTTTGGATATTCTGATTTTTATTGCTAGCTCATTGTGAGTCATAATAAAAATGTTTTCACATAATCTTTTAGAAAATTGTACGCTCTACAAAAAAGGTCTTTTATGATTTTTCGTTAAACCTAATAGTTCATTACTTACTAGAGGTCAAAATTCAATTTATCACAAATTTGACCGTTTTCAGTACATGACAGCAAAGACTTTATGACTCTTGAACTCTTAGGAAACATTTATGAAGAATCAGTAATCCAAAAAAATCGAATAGTTAAGAAAAATGTATTGGTAGAAATTTTGAAAATTTTTTAAAAAGTTACCATTATTAATAGTATATTACACCACAAGGGCGGAAAGTTTGAAATTCTTGCAGGGCTTCTTGTGATCCTATTTTATCTCAAAGTATAGTATCGCGAAAAATGTAAAATCCATTAAAAAATTATCAAATCAAATCAAATGATTTCAACAGAACAATTCGAAAAAACATTTATAAATCATGAAAAAACGTTTTATTTAAAAAAATACAAATCTGTTATTATTTTGTAAAGTAAAAAAAATTCAAATAAAACATGAGAAATAAAAAACTGAAATATCGCGCTTGAAAACATTTTGAAAAACGATGCCCCATTCTTTTTATATTATTCTAACAACTAAATCATTTGAAAAAAAATTCCATTTAAGTTACGTGCAGCATTAAAATTTATGATATCAATTCGAGGCCAAGTAGATAAACCCGGATGTACTAAAGTTTTTGAACAAAATACTTTAAAAAAATAAGTACCACTAAGTATTGAAAATTGAAGGGCCATACGTTACATAAAAATTTTATCAATAAAATGTGCCAATCTATTTTTTTCTAAATCTAGAAAAAGATCCTTCCATGGTCGGTGTAATAGCTTCAAATATTGTACGTATACAATCATATTATATTGGGGATTCTTAACTACTACCTGATAAAGATCCATAATTTTGATTTGATTATTGGAAAATTGCGAAGAAAATTAGTTTTAGGTACTAAAATATTTCACTATTGGCCCAGAGTAAGTGTTTTTTAATTTTTTTCGGAATTTTTCAACATTAATAACTCATAAACGTACAGAAAGAGTCATATTTTCCACTACGGGCGCTAGCATAAAATGTTTCGCATATGTAATCACCGGTTTTTGGGATTATTTTTCACAAATAGCCGTTCAGAAAAATCTAAAAAAACGTCAGGGTGTCTTTTAGACTGAATACAATTATATAAAAAACAATTAACCAAATGGGCAATTTATACTTTAATTTTGAATCATGGGATATCTAGATGGTTAAGAGAAAATATGAATATTTTTATCCAATTTTGTTTTCATTATTACTGTTCCCACATGTACCTGTTTAGAATTTTACGAGCCTACCCTACCTTGAATCACGGCAATGACTTGATACAAGTACATTTACTTTATCATATTGAAGTATAGGGCCTCGTATACAGCGAATTCTTTGTACCCCAGTTTTTTCTTAAACTCACTATTTTCGTTCCTGCTATAGAGACCTACACATCCCGAATGTCCGATTGTATTGCACTCGCCCACACTTATATTACAAGTATTAGTCTCGACCTAGGCTACTTGAATTGGAACAACACTGAAAACCCACTGACTCACTGCTCATTGACAGCTTTCGGTATGCATTATCGAGAATATTATAATATCCCTACATCATTTTTATTTGATTAATGTCAGATTTTCCGATTTACTAATATCCATTAAGAGACTTGAGGAGAAAGGATGAGAAGGATTCAGTCGGGTTATCTCTCTGATATCGATATATTGTGCTGATATAGATGTACTATTTTGAATTCTTTTTATCTGAGTATTTAATTAAAGGTGACGTACATTGGTACATTGCATGGTCGGCACTATTGGTAGAGGCATCATTGGAAACCGTAAAGGGCTGTTTGACGTGGTTTGAAGCTGCACAAGAGGTATGGAAGGCAAAGAAAAGAATCGCTGAAGAGGAATTGTGATGCTGTTAGCTCGAAACTAGTTTTTCCGCGTATACTACCATCTACTGTTGGGTATAACCCGACAAATAGAGGCATTCTTTTCTCGTGTTTTTTTGTCTCTCTTTTATTTTCCTTCGTACGAGGAATATAATAAATGTGAGTCGCAGCCGGTGTTCGGAGTTTCCATCTGGACTCGGAACTTTGCACGTCCGAGGGTAGCCGCAAGGAGTCAGAATGAATGTACGGGACTACTCTAGGGGTCGAGTTTCTCTTGTTCCTCCACATGTTTTTTCTCTGTTTAGCTATTAAATCATAGATATAATATAAAAAGGATAGGAATGAAAGTGTGAGCAAGTTGTATTGAAGGGGAAATACGTAGTGGGGCATACTATTAAGAAAGTACACTCCTTTAAATATATATAGCTTCAAGTGTCATTGAGTTACGAGTTTAGTAAATTTTCTGCCTTTGTCCATAAGGTCTCAAATAATGAATCATTGAACGATTCCACATTGGTTAAACAATTCTGAAGATTTCAAGGCTCCGATACTGCTATACAGAGGTTTTTCTGCTGTATAAGAGAAAAAAAGGAGGCAAATAATTGAACTTATTATCAACGTTACTATGCACTATGCGTATTTTATATAATTTTAAATAATGAAAATAGTTCGATAATCATGTTGTGGTGACGAGTTTCTTGTTCATGATTTTGGCCTAGCTACTGCTTTCGGTGGCCGAAATCTCAATAAAACTTAATACAGTATGTGGAAATACGGCAGCAAAAAACGAATGACTGATTCTGAAGGGCCTGACTGGAACATTCAAAAGGCTTATTCTACCAAAGAGCCCATTGTCGAAAATCCTTTTGCTCGTAAGGGATGCTGGGGATGATTTTGAAAGATCTCCGGAGCTTTGGAACGCAGACTGACGTCATCAAGCACCAGATTACACTCCATTAACGTGGCTTCTCTATAAAGGCACAGAGCCGGCGTTACTCGAGGAGAGCTGCTTGTTCACTACCCTGAACCCGGTGCTCACAATTCGTTGAACGTCCTCGAACATATGGCTTTTGCACTTCTACTCTATCGTGAACCTTATTAGCTTTCTGTGTAAATTTCCTTCCGTAAAATTTATCACTCGCACCACTTTATAGATAACGAAAATAAAAAGAATAAAAATACTTTAAAAAGAATAAAAAGTGAAAAAAGAACGCCAAGTATTAAAAGACCGCGCCCTTAGTTTCGAATGATCTTTACTATATTTTCAGTAAATTCAAAATTTCTTTCCTCATTATTTATTGTTAAGATACCATAGTAGGATGATCATGGTAGGACAAAAATTATGACATCATTCTAGCATAGACAAGAATAGTGAATGAATTTCGGTTTCTGCAGAGAATCGTATTACACCTCCAACGATACCGGCTAAAGAGTTTTGGAACCTCAAGTGTTCCCAGAATGATTTTGTAATTTAGAGATTGTTATTCTGATTTTATGCACAAATTCACTGTTAAAATTACACACAAAATTGACGTGGATAGTTTTCAAATGGAAGCTTGGGAAGACACGATTGATCGAATATAGAATCCAAATCGGTATTCAATTGGTTTTATCAGCGATAGTAAAAAAAAAAAATCGATTCCTCGGAGGAATAAGAAGTTAATGGTTTGTTAAATAAAATAGATCCTTGAGTAAGATGATTTGCGTGGGCGATTATTTATTCACTGATTTTTTTTTTAATATTTTCCTCTATCCAATTTCCAGTGGAACTTCAAGTACTTTGGTTGTCGTAACTCTGAAACAATGAGGTTTTTTTATCAAATTTGAAGGGAGAGAAAAGTTTGACCTTTTATTCAATTTCAACTCATGAGAATGTTATCAGATTTTTTAAATTTTTTACTTTAAACAGTTATGGATTGATCTAGGTTTTTCGAGAATTATGAAGTCGTATTGGAATATCCAAAGTAGAAAAAGTTTTTGAATTTTTTATTGATCGATTTCTTTATAATAAGACATGGCACGAAACACTGAAGTGCATTCTTGAGAAACTCATAGAAAAGATACCGCAGATTGTGTAAAAAAAAGCAAATTTTTGTTTTATATCGAAGAAACCACTTTTGGTATTCAGCACTTTTTTCACAATCCGCGAAATCCACAAGTTTCTCAAAAACGAGTATCGGTGTCTCATACCACATTTAACCGGTTGAGTGGTATTATCAAGAGACTCGGTAGAGTCTCGGGACAAGTACATTGACAGCCCTGTCGTCTGCTGGCCCGAGACTCTCGCCGAGACTATACTTTCTCTGAATAAAACGATTCGCCGTGGTGGGGGTAAAATTGGCATGTGATTTTATTGAATTACGAAGCTCAGGAGCCATTTAGCAACTTGAAAATTGAAGTTTAAGCCAATTGATTAATTCTCTTTCGATTCCGCCTTAAATCAGCATGATCGGTGTTGTAATTGCTGAGAAAAAACTTTGCACGGGCTCAAGATTATGCAAAAGTTACCAACACATTCAAGAATTTATGCGTCTGTATTTATAAACACCATCAAAGGCACTTTGATGCTCTCGAGTTTCTGATTCGTTGGATCTGACGACATCCATTTTTAGACGTTGTGATTGGTTGTTGAAATTAGTTGTTGATGATTGGAAATCTAACGTCAACTTCAGAACGTCGCACACGGCGCAGCACAGCTGGTATCAGCAGTCATAAATTCGACCGATATACATATATATATGTACAAACCATGTGTCAGTTTTTGATCGTATGAACAGAGTTTCGACATTACGAAGTGCGTGCGGGATCAATAAAAAAATAATTTTCGTCATCTAAAGAAGTGCATATTACTATTTATTTTGTTATTTGTGATATATTAAACCGGTATCAAAGCGGCCGCGTAATGTAGTCTGTGATGTGTGTGTGAAAAAGAATATAAAAAATGCGCGATGCATATATGTCAACGAAACTTTTCAAGATTTCATTATTTCGTTCGATTGGAAATAAGTTTTAACTGAAATAATCCTTCAATTAAACCAGAGTACGAGAAATATTGTCCAGTGCGAATAAATTGTCAGTGGCGTGGTTATATATCATGTGTACATAGGTTATATATACGAATAAATAGAACAAAAATACACGCAACTGTTAGAATGATATTAGAAACTTTAATTGAATAAATATTTTCTAATTTATTTCTTGTGTCGTGATTATTTTTAAACATCCCCATATTTTGCTTGATATTCAGTTTGGCTCTGCCCTCTCCGATCCTTGTTTTCACCCGCTCAGTTTGCAGCGGATCGATTCATATTATTAATTCGTTCCCTAATATGTGTTCTATGATTTTCTACTCCTTCGTGATGATTGTGGTAACATGATTCGAGAGGTTTCTAACCATGATCTTGAATTGCACATTTTGTAAATCAGATTTTCAAAAAAAAATCTGGTCTTGGTATAGTGTGTAGTTATTCTTTTCCCATTAGGTCTGTCGAGTGATAAATTTGGAAACTTTTCCAGAAAGCCTTTGGATGCTTTTTTTGCTAATGATATGAAAAGTCGTATCTTAGGAATGCGGTATGCAAACACAAATTTTGATAACAAAACTTATAGAATGACATGTATGTTGAGTATTTCCACTTTGCAAACTACAAATATGGAATTATTATAAAAAAAATTCATTCCGATAAGTCTACTGTTGCTCAGTTTTGGATGCGATCAAATATGATGCCTACCAACATCCCTAGAAACTTACAGAATTGCTGAATGCAATGTGCGCTATGTCATTTTAATGTAACATCATGACTTTTGACAACTTTTCATTATAATGCTGTAGATTCGGATCATTAAAATACTGCAAAAATCTGCAAACTATACAATTCAAATACTGTGCCATTCATTTTACATTTTGACTCTAACTGTAACATCTATATGAAGTAAAAAATTGATTATAAAAGTCTTCAGTTGCTCATTTATGGATAGATTTGAAATTGCTGTCTTCGAAGCTCATTGCGCAGATACATTGAACCACAGCAGATACCTGCGAACTCTGAAATTTCTGTGGAAAAATATATATGCGACGGATCACCCCTTATCTTTGATTATGGTAATATGTAATGGAACTTGGTTCGGCAAGTTTTTAAGTGTTCCTTTTCAAATAGTATTGAAGTTTGTATGACTGATATACAGCGAATACTTCCAAACTTTGATATTTCTGTGTTGCAGCATGTGTGCCAATCATTCAAATCATTTCCTCCAACCGTATCATGTAATCTAGAAAATTCATCACGAAAGTCTTCCGCATTTCTAGATACTTCAATTTTCCTTTTTCTACTCCATTGTGAGTTTTCGAATTTCTAAATTAATTTCTGAATTGTCCTGAAATGGTTTTTCTCCAAAACCAATGCAGGTACCTTAAACGTTTTTGAATTCTGTGCTTTGTTGAATTAAGTTCGCTTAGTTTTTTTTGCTGCTTTGAGTTCTGGCATAATAAATGTTAGAAGTTTTCGGGTACTTTTTTTCAGCAACTATCAAACTGTGGATAATTGGATCTCAGCGGCCACTTGCAAACTTTGGAAATATATTTCATTGGGGGGACGTTTTGGATGAAATGAAATCTCTAGATTCAGAATGCAAAAGCGACATTCAAAGTGGGCAAATCTGTTGGATTTTTCGTGTCTTGAATTTGATCTATCTTTCATTTGAATTTTGAAGAAAAAGGATAAATGAAATCTGTTCTATTAAGGAAATCTTTACGTCAGTTGTTTCTTGGTATGAAGACTTGGAAAAAATCGCCAAAGGCCAAGGACAGACCGGTGACGAAATATTTCCAGTACAATTTTGACGAAAAATAGATCTTATTTCGTGGAAACCAACGTTATAAGCCGAAAATCATATTACGGCCCACAACACGCATTTCTTCATGCTCTTGGGTTCCCAATAGACAAAACATATTAGAAGACGAGAAGAAAAATCACCAAAGTCCAAGACCAAACCAGTGCCGAAATATTTTCAGTACAATTTTGAAGAAAAATTGGTCTTTTACGTGGAAACCAACATTATAAACCGAAATTCATTTCGCGGGCCTCATCCCGGATTCCTCCATGCTGTTGAGTTCCTAATAGGCATAACATATTAGAGTATAAGGAAAAAAATCGCCAAAGTTCAAGGGCAGACTTGTGACGAAATATTTTCACTACAATGTTTACGAAAAATTGGTCTTTTATGGTGGAAACCAACTTTATAATCCGAACATCATACCTAGGGAAAATAAGATTGGGAAAAGTACATTGATGGTCCCTTATTTGCTGATAATTTCATGAAAAAGATTATCCCATAAAAAATGTTCGTATGAGAATGGAATCTATAAAAATGTACTAAGCAAATAATTCATAGAAATTTATACTAAAATCCTATAACCGTCATAACATAAATGAGGAACTTTTGAGAAAAAAGGCGTGATATCAAACCATAAACTTCCCCTAGGGGAAAAAAGGTTGGGACAAGTACATTGATGGTCTCTTGTTTCTGGATGACATAGAAAAAAGATTTAGAACCAGGAAAAAAATTATATAAAAATAATAAACGAAAAATTAAAAAGTTCAAAAAAATTCAACAAAAATAAAAAACAATCGAAAAAATTCTGTAAAGAAAAATAATAAAATTTCAAAAAAATTCATAAATATTGAAGACATTGAAAAATGTACTATCCAAGTTACATGTAGTATAAAAATGTATGATATCAATTGGAGGCCAAGTTTTTATTGATAATTTGGAATATTTATCCAACAAATTGGAAACTTTAATGAAATTCATGATAATTATTTTCACGAAAAAAGTTAATGAAAAAAAAGTCATAACGGAAGTTACGTGCAGTACTAAAATGTATTATATCAATTCGAGGTCAAGTATTTATCAGTTATTCGAAATATAATCTCCGGCGACAAATGAGCGTTGAGAATCCTTGTCGGGCTCACAACGTTTTATCAAAATTATTAAAAAATTAATGGAAATAAAATCATTAAAAATTCACATGAAAGTCATTCGTTACTTCAACAAGGTACACACTTGAAAGAATCGATTCCCCTCCGACTTTCAGGATCCCCTCGTATTATTCACAACATTCAACTTCGATTGGATCGCTACAAATTATGTTCAAATACGTCTTAAACGTACTTGTCCGGCCCATCACTTTTTATTCAAATTGCTCATTCGAAAACAAATCAAAAACGAAATAAATGCATGTGTTAATATTAAGGAACAGTAATTGCCGAGAAAATAATTTTCCTTCGAATCGCTCTTGTCAAAATGAAACGAAAATGAAAGACGAAGTTGATTAATCTATTTATATTATATGGAGACATAATTCACAACAAAATCATTTTTCTAAAAATTCCAGGAATCCACGTGTCGTACTCGACTAGTGATATTTATCAAAATGTGTACGTGACTATAGAAAAAAAAACATTGCATGGCTGAGTAGGTTCGAAAATTTCTAGTAATGCGCCTGATTATTTCTCATTTTCATTGGTTCTTACCGAATGGTATGTGTTCACTGAAGAAAATGAGAAGTGGATATTGCTATACGAACTTGCGAACAATCAAGTTCAAATTACTTGGAGATATTATTTTTATTTTTATCCATTTTATTATATTTGTCATTATAGAACAGCCCTGATTTGTTTTCGAATGAGCAATTTGAATAAAAAGTGATGGGCCGGACAAGTACGTTTAAGACGTATTTGAACATAATTTGTAGCGATCCAATCGAAGTTGAATGTTGTGAATAATACGAGGGGATCCTGAAAGTCGGAGGGGAATCGATTCTTTCAAGTGTGTACCTTGTTGAAGTAACGAATGACTTTCATGTGAATTTTTAATGATTTTATTTCCATTAATTTTTTAATAATTTTGATAAAACGTTGTGAGCCCGACAAGGATTCTCAACGCTCATTTGTCGCCGGAGATTATATTTCGAATAACTGATAAATACTTGACCTCGAATTGATATAATACATTTTAGTACTGCACGTAACTTCCGTTATGACTTTTTTTTCATTAACTTTTTTCGTGAAAATAATTATCATGAATTTCATTAAAGTTTCCAATTTGTTGGATAAATATTCCAAATTATCAATAAAAACTTGGCCTCCAATTGATATCATACATTTTTATACTACATGTAACTTGGATAGTACATTTTTCAATGTCTTCAATATTTATGAATTTTTTTGAAATTTTATTATTTTTCTTTACAGAATTTTTTCGATTGTTTTTTATTTTTGTTGAATTTTTTTGAACTTTTTATCATATATGTACAAAAAAGTCGGGTCGATTCTGGTAATAATGTATCATATATATGCATTAGAGTGTGCGAAAAAAAACGATATTTTTTTTTTACTTTGCATCCAGCCGAAAAAGGTGATTCAAGGTGAAAAAAAAAGAATCCCAGAAGGAGAGTTCACCAAAAAATTTTTTCGAATAGCGCTTTGCGTTTGAAGATTTTCGAAACTTAACGAAACTTTCTAGCTTGGTTTCAATCGAAAATTAAAACAAAAAATTTTAATTACTCTTACTATAAGTACCTTTGTACAACGTCGTAATTTTTGAGTCATATGTACGACAAATGCTATATTTTTCAAAAACAAAGTGATAATGATGGGAGAATTTTTAGCAGATAATGAGTCAAAAATTTTTTCGTTCAAGAATCCGCAAGGGACTCAGGTAAGTACATTATTATGTTATTTGTTCCGAAAGCAAAAATATTTTCCCATTGTCAATGTTTTTTTCTTAATCTGGCATCAGAAACTGGTAAAATATAATAAGGAAAAAAATCCAGGATGTTAGGAAAATAAGGGAGTAATTTGGAAGGAAGAAAGTTTGGCTACCGATATATCAAGATGACGTTTGGCCATCGTTTATCTCATGCAGCCAAGTTTTACAGTGTAATAAGTCGCTACCATTTGTCATCCCTGAGCTGGATATCCACGATGGGTCTTCTCAGACAGGAAGGAGAGGGTGCGTTACCAAATCTACAGAGACTTTTAACGCCGAAGTAGCAGGGTGGCTACAATCGATCTTCAAACATTTCCAGCAGAAGTCGTTCTTGCCTTTATTGATCTCAATTACTTTCCTAAAAATACATATTGTAAATTTGTATTCAACAATCTAGAGTATATGTTTTGAGTCGTATGAGAACAAAGGTCCACTTCACAGATAGGCGTTGTAAAATATACGTTTTTCTGAGCATATCTCGATTTTTAATGATACATTATCATATATCCAGGTGAAACAAGTTCGATTATTGATTGTGCGAATAGGGGTTCGTGTCGTTATAGCCTTAATCCGCGAATGCTTACTGACTTGACGATAATGAAGAATAGTGGATCTGACGAATATTTCGATAGGTCGTATTACGCGAATTGATGAAGTAAAAAAGAGAACGAAATCTTGGCCAAATTGGTGCGAAAAGAAGATGTCAAATAAAAATCAGAAAGTAAAAAACAGCATGAGAAAAAGGGGAATGTGATCGCAAAACAAAGTGGCCTTGAAAATATATAGAGCTTTGGCTCTCGCTTTCTCTTTCGTTTTCTCCGGTTCGAGGCATCCTAACATCGTTGGATTCATGCTTCCTCTCAGCGTTCGAGTGGTGCTCGTCGCTTTTGTTATATGCTGGTGCTTCTAGCGTAGAACTCTACTCGTTTTCTCTCTCTCTCTCTCTCTCTCTCTTGGCTCTCCATCTTCCCTTTCCTTCGAATTCTTTGTACCGACGGGTCGAGGGGGGATCGAAATGGGAAGCGAAATTCGTGGTGAATTTCAATGGCTCGACAGTTCGTGCTTGGAAAGCTTCTATTGCGATCGCGAAAAGAGTTTCCCTGAACCCTATGGGACGACCTCATCTTTCTTCCCATGAAAGTTTCCCTGAAAATTTTCAACTTGGAGAAATCGAACAAGCCGCAAGCAAGTCCTTTTCTCCTTTTTTCTTCCAACGATAAGATGTAAGTTTTGCAGCTTCGTCTTGTGATTCTATCATTCTTCTTTTGAAGCGATAATATATATTTACATATACTTACATTTATATTGGCTTGATCGGACGGGTGCACGAATGTCTACCAGCCCTAATCTATAACCAGTCACCTCATCTTTGTAGTTATGGCCAATCGGATCGTCTTTGCTTGTTTTGGGTTTATTTTTTTTTCCCGCAATATATAATTTCGTGAAAGAAGACAAAAATTAATTTGCTTTTAGCGGATAAAGTAATTTTTAGAGAATGAAGTGAAGAAATTTGGAAGTTTTATTTTTATTTAGGTGAAACGAAGAAAGTTACATAGCTCATCGACGACAAAATTTTGCATAGGAGAGGGACCAGACCTTCCCTCTTCAATGTTAAAGTCGTGCTCAGGAAGGATAATGATAAGAACAGTCGAAAGCGTCGAGTCTCGCTAGTTGTGAGCAAGTGGGAGCTGGGATTTTCTCTTGTCGAGAACAGATGTATATGTATATACTGAGAGCGGACACGCCAAGATGCGACACCCCCGGTAGGATTTACCATAAGAATGGTTGCCATCATTCGCATAGATCCGAGCCGAATGATAGCGGTAGTTGGGCGGGAAAGAGACTCCAAGTCGAAAATGGCCAAAGCCGGCTAAGGGGCTGGTGACAGATGCTATGTATGCAAATTCACGCGGGTCTTCTTCATCCTCCTTCCTTTCTTTCCCGTGTTGAGAACATCTTCTCGCTGTGCATCAGAATACCTCATCAACTAAGAAATACGAGAAGAAATAACGTAGGGCCATTTTCCTCGCCTCCTTCTTCTACTTTTTCGCCCAAACCAGGAAAAAGCTCATTGTTACCTTTTACGTTCAATAATTCAAAATTCGAATTATGACCGTCGTTTAGTTCATACACACTTAGGATTGACTATACATGAATGGCTGTTACATTTTCGATATTGCGTTCCTTTTCTAAAGAATGAAAAAAATGAACGTTAATACAATTCATATTCATACGTGTGACGTATGATGGGCCACAGCCATTGACACATTCAATATGTTATGAGTTAACAATGCAATACGTTATGAGTTAACAATACAATAAATATAATTTGACACAGCTGCCAAAAGATGATTATTTATGCGTGCAGATAATCAAAATCTTGAGATAAACAATGCAATCAGGACACCCTTTATATTCAACTTCATGTACTAGCACACCTTTGCATGGAAAAGCTCACCCCTTGATGAAGGTCGGATATTCAATCCCACTCTCTTGAGCTATAACCATGTTGAGTGTCTTTTGGATTTCCATGAGACGCATCGAAGGAACAAAAGATGGGAGGACGAGAAAAGAAAAAGCTGCGCGCGCGGTGATGTGCCACGCAGAGAGGAAACGAGCCTCGAGTGAGAGAATTGGAGAGCAGGAAAAGGGCGTTAATTGAAACGAAAGCCTTGATAGCCTACCATTCTGTCTTATTTTGGGTTTTCCCTCTTTTTCTTTCTACTCTTTCGACGCCAGTTTCCTAAAGATTCCACTAAAGACCCCAAGACATTCTCACTTTACGGTAATTTCTCTTTCTTCTTCGTATTCTAGTCTATCCCTGGCAATCCAGAAGTTATCGCTAAATAAAATTGAATAGAAAGTGAATCGTCCATAGTATCGTTAAGCTATGTTTCTATGGTTTTGGCATTTAAAAGAATCCGACATTTTTCCGAAAACACTTTTGATGTTCATCTTTTTTTTCATTATTACCACTATCTAGTAACCCTGGTAATATTTAGTCACTACGACATACTTACGATGCTCCAATTTGGGAGAGTAAGGATTAATCCTCATCACTGACATATATTACACTTGGCAGAGATGTACGTCCGGCAGAGAGATTGGTTACGATCGACATTTGCCTGGTAGAGTTTATTATGGTAAAGTTGCAAATAGTGCAGGTTAGATTGATTGAAATATCTTCGTTAAAGATCGACTCGGCTAGGGAGAAGTTCTGGAAGAATTAGGGAATACAAATTTCTTTCGTGTAGCACATAAGTATAGCTCGTGATTGAATTAAAAAATTTTTGAAAACTTGAAATTCGTATCTTTGGCACATTTGTGTGCAAAATAGTTTAATTTTTGTACAATTCCCTAGTGACAACGAAAAGCGACGTTGACAGATGAACTACTACTCAGGTCAAACCTCAGGTTTGTTTGGGTTTGTTTAAAGCTCAGGTCAAAGAAAATCAGGACTCATCTAGATCTGATCGATCACATGTATGCATACAGAGGGAATTGAGAAAATGATCTCCTAGAGATTTTAACTTAATTGCATTCATTATAAAAAAAATGCAAACAAATTTTTCTGTAATATACAAGAGATATTATTGTGTATTCATGAAAATGATTCTTGAAATTTGGTGAAAAGTGATTCCCTAGTTAATTACTATTCCTCCTTTCTTAAAGAAATAGTATATTACACTACAAGGGCAGAAAGTTTGATATTCCTGCACTGCGCGTCACAATGCTAGTTTCATAAAAATAACGCATGAATTAACGTCTAGTTTGATTTTTATTTGAATGAGCAATTTGAATGAAAAGTGATGGGCCGGACAAGTACTTTTAGCACATATTTAAACATCATTTGTACCGATACGAAATCGACGTCGAATATTGTGAATACCAGGGGATCCTGATTTTTTTTTGGATTTGAACGCTTCTCAAAACAATTTCATATTGTGAAAAATTGTGGATTATATACTAATAAAATACTCATTCTCCGATTGATGTTATAAATTTTAGTGCTGCACATAACTCAGATGGTAACTTTTTTGATCCTGATTTTTTTTGGATTTGAACGCTTCTCAAAACAATTTCATATTGTGAAAAACTGTGGATTATATACTAATAAAATACTCATTCTCCGATTGATGTTATAAATTTTAGTGCTGCACATAACTCAGATGGTAACTTTTTTGATTAACTAGAACTTTCTCAAGTTCCGGATGCTTCCCGTAGGAATGAATTTCTCACGTTCCATTTGAATTTTTTTTTCCTTTACAATATATTTAAGGATTTGTATTTTTTTTAATATAATGTTTTTTTCATAATTTGTGGAAGCTTTTCTTACTTATTTTGTTGAAATTATTTACAGTTGGTTTCGTAATTTTTTTTACATACCATTATGTTTTGAATTTTTTTCATTCGTCATCTGATGTACTCGTCACTTTTGCATTTATTTGACAACGTTTTGTTCCTTTGAATCAAACGTTTTTCATACATTACCAAGATTTAGCAGATTCATTTTTTTTATTCATTACGTTTGGAATGGTTTTTTTTATAACCTTTGGTAATGAATTGCTCATTTGAAGCAAGTTTCGAGATAATAGATCGAACATTTGTGTTTTGAACTATACGAGTGTCACATAGGGTTTCACTGAGACTACTGTCCAGGTGACTAGTTAGGTAACTGAGTAGCTTCCTTAAGTTTAATTTACATTAAGCTGCCCAGTTAGAAAAAATCATTGGAGATGTATGAAGAACTAACATTTTTTCATTGTTTCGTATAAACAAAAGTATAAAAACTTCAAAAAGTAAAAAAGAAACGCCAATTATTAAAAAGTCGTGACCTTAGTTTTAAAGAATTTTCTATATTTGCATTGTCAATAAAAAATTTTGAAAAAATTTTAAACTATGAATAAAATGAGATCATTTTCTAACGGAGCCAAGTATAGTGAAGAATTACGGTTCCGGTCGGAATTGAAGTATACCTTCAACCGTACCTGCTGCTAAAGGCTTTTTTGACTGAAAGGTTTCTAGAATGATTACAACATACAACATTTCACACAATACGATACAAAAAATATTTATAAAGAAAAGCTCAAATACGCGTACGATTGCACGTATTGAGCTTAGGTTAATACGTTATTAGGTTAATAATATTGGGTTAAAATTTTTTTTTCAAATTCCCCCCCTGATTCGATTCTAAATCACTAAAAAAGACACCACAACGAATCTGTGGTCAGTGGGATGATGGGAAAGGGTGCCGGCAATCCCGGTCGTTGTTTCTACTTCAGTCAAATTTATGTTTGCTTTATCTTGGGCTGCTATTCTTTTTCTATGTATAAATCACGTCGAGCTATCCAAGTGTACTCGTCCTGTCAATCGTCGTTAAGAACAACCATTCAATTATTTATTTAACATATAGTCGTTGAAAATTCGAACTACAATATTTTCCCGTATGCCCAGGATATCATCAAATGATTTTTTATTCTTTGCTCCTGAATTTCGATAATAGACAACTTTTCTATCGTTTTTCTATTCGTAGAGAGAATTATATTTTCTAAAATTTCTAGATCATTACTTCCTCTGATATTTTCTTCATAACCTGGAGGTAAACGGTTCTGTTTGCATGCTATTACTGAATTTATATATCTATGGTTTTCGGGATCCATTGCTCAAGAACAATTTTTTCTGAGGGCCGATGAAACGGAGTAATCTTATTTCATAGGCTTATGTCAGTTTGTCGGTGTTTTGATGTGAATTCTTACATCTGAGGAATTTTTTTATAACGTGATAGTCAGGCGCTATGTTGAGAGACACGGAATAAAAGAACTGTTTTGAGAATTTGTTTGTCAAAAGAAAGTCGAACGCAATGCCGAAAGAGTTTTGATGAATAATTCGCAATAAGATGCAATTCCTGAACCATTGGATGATCTATATCACCATTTTATATGAAGGTTATTAAAGAATAATGATTATTTAAGAAGATTTATATTTGAGGATAGAATTTGTAGTTAAGGTGGCTTGGGCTATGCCGAGAAAACTTAAAAGATATCAGGAAGAATATCGTGTTAGCTGGACGCTGTGCCACGAGACATGATATTCGGAACGGCGTCGGCTTTCCCAGGGAAGTGTGATAGTTGGACTCTATGCCGCAGAGACTATAATAGGAAAACACGCAGAGATTAAAAAAGGAAGAAAGATTCGAATAAAATGATAAATAACCGGCCCCAGCAGAAAAACATCACTTTTATATAAAATTGATTTTTTTCAATCGATTCGAACTTGGTACATTGACAGCCCTGTCGTCTGCTGGCCTGAAGCTTTCGCCGAGACTATACTTTCTCTGAATAAAACGATTCGCGGTGGTGGGGGTAAAACTGGTATGTCATTTTCTAGAATTGCGGAGCTCAGGAGATGTTTTGTGAAGCGAAAATTGGTTTGGAGACTAATAACATTTTATTGACATAAAACTTTAGAATTATTCGTTATAATAAATGAGTCGCGGTTATGACGAAAGTAATCGTAAAGACCAATAATTTAGGCCTCGATAATTCAAACGTCCAGTTTGATCGCTTGGCCGTTCGCAACTGTCTCGAAAAAGAAAAAATCTCATCTCCGTTTATTTTCCGTTCCTATAACAACACTTTTCACCTTCCTCCATACATTCGATCGAGCATCTTTTTTAAATACGACAGTATGTAGTACCCAAATTTCTATATGTTAACATTATATACAAACTTTGCATGCATGATTTTGAAATTGAAGCTCGGTGAAGGAATGCTCCGTCCATCTGCATCTGGAGTATATACAGTTATACGTCCAAATATAACAAATCACGTGGCATTGATTGAAAGTGATACGTTTTGTTTGGGAGTGACTGTAAATCTCTAGAAATTATGGAACAAGACTGACAATATTACAATCGTCTTCTTTATCATTTGTTTTTTCTTTCAGACGTCTTAACGATTCTAAAATTAGGCACCACTTTTTGCAAGCTATAAGAGACAATTTCCGTTAGCTGCCCGAGCGTTCAGTTATGTTGCAATGTATTTCCGTGGCCGTTCAAAGGAAGGGACTGAAACATTAGCTTCAAAATTCATTTAATTAGCGGTCGGTTTAGGCTCTCTCGAACTTCCTTCAAATTCTCGTTTATAACACCTGTCGCGAGGCACTTTTGGCGTGGAAGGCAAATCTCATGAGCGAGTGCTAGCTTTGATTACTAAAACGAACCATTACTCGACGTCTACGATCATCAAGTAACACAATCTCATCACCCTTCCCATTCTCGTCCTGGAACAGGAAAACCAGATGGCGCATTTTCAGTAATGCATTCCGAATGGAAAATAACCTGTAAGTTTCTTAGGGTGGACTATGAAAGTAGACGTGTGTCATATTACTGTCTGTATGGTTGAATTGATTGGACTATGTGAACCAACGTAATAAGAATCTAAAAGTATTTCAGCGAGACGCATGATCTCACCAGTCCATTACCATCTCCAATCAAAAACTTAATGTCTTCAACAATTAATTTAAGTTCAAAACTACCTTCTTTACGTATCTATCAAAAAACGGTTGATCGTTTCTACAAAAATTTTTATTAACAAAAAAAACACTACCGTACTTCAAACTGCTGCTCTTAAGATGATGGATCAGTCGGTAATCACAACCGTGAGTGCGAGAGAGATAGCTGCAAATTTTGGGTGGGGCTCAATATGTTGAATAACTGAATTGTAGAACGGTCGATATTTCGAAATTTTTAAAGTTGTGATATCAGTTTGGAGAAAAATAAGTAATTCGAAATTCTTATTCCCGATCGACTATTCAGCAGATTGCGTGTTTAATCAAAAATTCATTCTTTGAATTCGTATTTATCCGAAAATATATATTTCAATAGTTTTCATTTCGAATGCAATTTTAACAGACCATCTGAATGTCAAAAGTTCATATTTTCGAATTCAAAATGGAGAATAATTGTTTTACAGATAGACCAGAATATAGAGTAGCAAAAAATCGAAAGTGAATTTTTCGAGCCTATAAAACTTAGATATGCAGAATAGCGATGGCTCGAAAAGGCGAAAGTTAAAATGGCGATGTTTAAAACGGGAGATCACCGGTCTGAGTAAGTGAGAGAGTGAGACGCGTGTATTTGGAGCTCCACTGCATTTCTTTATTTTGATCAATCGACTTTCTAACGTTTCGCTATTTTGACTGTTCGACTTTTTGGTGTTTCAGTATTTCAACCTCAGTAATATTTGGTCTTTCGTTATTATATTTTCAAAATTGTGAATTTTCACAGTATCGTTGACCGTAGTAATTTATGAATCGAAAGAGTGATAGTCGAATTTTCGAAAAATCGATATTTCAGTCATCGTCCTATATGGGCGATTGTTACATTCTATTTTCGATGTAAACGTGCTTCGAACCTTGCAGTTTCTGCTTTATTTATTTTCGGTATTCAAAGCTCTAGTCTCGAATCTATCTGTCTCCATATTATCATTCGAAGTTTATAAACTCGAGATTTTAGCTGTTCAAAATTTTAGTCATTCCAACATTTGATCCCCACCCCAAATTTTGAAAAGGAAATTTTTTCCACATCGTCTGATCGAAAAAATAAAAATGTCATCGGATTTTCGCGATCGTGCTGCGTACGATGACATTTTTATTATTTTAATCGGACGAACGATGTCAAAGAGTTTCAATTTCAAAAATTCGAGGTGTGATTACCGACTGATCCATCATCTTAAGGGCGGGGTAAGGTTTTAAAAGCGAAAAAAGGCATATTTTCATGATTTTTTTCAGCGATAAGGCATCTTTTATTTATTTTAAATATATGTTATACTACAACTTTTAAAATGTATAAGGAAAAATTTTCACTAAAAAATGTTGATAAACAAGCCCGTGACTGCGAATTTCCGGAGGCGCCTTGAAAAAAAATTGTTTTGCGATGAACATCATAGTTCGTTAGCGGATTATCTGAAACAAAGAAATCGATATGCGTTTTAAAGGCGACACGTTTCTCCAGATAATCGGGGTGAGTTTTTTTTCAATTTTTTGCAGCATTTGAATGTGAAAAACGTGATTTTGTTAAAAAAATTTCGGTGAATTTGTTATTAAAAAATAGAAAAAAATGGTAGAAAAAATCCATATCTATATATTATCTATATGTAAGTGTATGAGAATCAAATGAAACAAGTGTTCACAAATCATGCTGATTTCAATGCTAGGGGTTATAAAAAATCATTTTCATTGAGCGTTGAACGGGACGCATGTGTGTCAGTGGTAAATAGTTTCATCTCTCTCTCTTTCTTTCTCGCGGTCGAATTGGTCAGCGAATGGGTGGAAGTTTTCCCGTTAAAAAAATTGTAGAATAATTGGGAATAAAATGTCAGATTTCGAGACGCAAAATATTCGGTCACGGCGGCGTCTTCGCCTTTAGCCTTAATCATCATTTTCTTTTATTTTTTGATCGTCTTTACCATGCGCGTAGAGTTGAAGCGAAGCAGCTCTCGTTAGAAATGGGTATAAGAACCGTAGTATCGTGGCCGAATCTGGAAATCTCTCCCATGAAATATTTATCGTTGAATATTAATTGTCTTTGTTTCTTGTCGAAGAGTTGGAAAGTGTTTGCGAGTGAATTTAGAGGGAGAGTCACGGAGTAAAAAGAGTGTGTGAGTGAGTGTGACTCTTGAATTCTTGTCGATTCCTCGCGTGTAATCCCATATAATTTAAATAGAAAATAAGTGATCAAATCATTGCTGTGTTTAAGGAAATATAATTCAGAAAAGAGTTCGCCGTGTTCATTAAATTATTATTTTTGTTTTGTTAAACCAACCAGACCTCGCCCATACCGCTGATAGTCAAGCCGGCAAAAATCATCGGACTATTTTATTTGCATCGTGTCGCTTTGGCAGCTGGCGCCCACGCAAATAACACCTCTTTTTTCAAAAATCAGACGGTGCGAATAGATAGATTCGGTTTTTGTGGCAATTATTTTTTTTTTTTTGGTCACAAAACAAATAACAAATAAACATACACATTGTAACGAGGTAAAAATGAACAGGCACGGTGAGAGAGAAAACGTCGGGTAACGACGACGAATTCCTCCTGAGAAGAATGGTTTCAAGTCAAAGGCGAGCGTTATGCCATTTTATTTAATTTTATTTTTGATTATTTTATTTTATGGGAGAGAACTACAGTTGGCCAGCTGAGAAAATCGAGAGCATTCGAAAACGTATCGAAAAACATCATCGAAGTCGAAAGGGTATGGGCGTCAAGGTCGTCAATATTTTCATCGTCGAACATCAATCAAGGGTCGCTAGCTCGAAGCCTTCACCCGGAGCCGTCTCATCTCGCGATGCGTCGTATAATAGCATCGAGGATCTTCGAAACATCTCAGCTCACAGAGGTCAACTACCATTATCGAAACAATTATCGAATCGAGCGAAATTCAAATTCAGCGAAACTTCGAGAATAATCTAGATATCCTGCGAGTAAGCAAAGGGTGGGGAACTAGGACCCAAAAGTATAAAAGCGCGACCCCGTTATCAAGGGAGACTTTCGCTGGTGTAGGTTGGTGGGTTGATGTAGGTGCTGAACTGGCCCCTAATTCTGATTCAGTGGATCAAATTACATGAAAATCATGCAAGGTCAAAAAAGATGTTCGAATACCCAAAAATGCGATTATTTGACATTTTTAGCAGTTTTTTGCAATTTACTCAAAATTGGTGGGTGTAGGCGCTGAACTAGACCAAAATTCTAATTCAGCGCGTCAAAATACATAGAATTATATGGGTCTAGTCAAAAGTACTGACCACTTCTTTTTTCGTGTGCCGCGGTGCTATCGAACTTCTTTCATTGAGAACTGTTTACTCTGCCGAAAAAGTTAATGTGATCACTGAAAATAATTTTCACATCAGTGTAAATCAGTGCAAATTTAATGTTCGATTTTCGAAAAATGTCTTTTTTTTTATTTATGAACTCTTGAAATTCGATTTCAATATAAACTCGTCGTCAATTTTTTGAAAAGATTCATTCAAAATAGCGAATTAACATGATCCGAAACAGTAATCATATTTGAAGCACCGTTTTTAACGTTTGTTTGTTGCAATTCGGATATTATCGAAGTTGACGGTGTACCATGTTTAACAGATATTGTAATTCCTCTTCATTTTTCGTCAATGAACCGTTCTATGGCTTTATTAAAGTTACTCCACGTTCGGCTACATCATTAACAAATTTTAGTTGCTGGAAAAATTCCAAGCAAGTCTGAAAACTTGTATTTGCTGGCCTTAAAGTAATGTCTGTTTCAAGAAAATCGTAAGACAAACCGAATTGTTCGAAAATAATATCGATTTTTCTGTGACAAAGTCACTAACATCGTTTTCCAACAGTGGTTTAAAATTATTTTTATAGCACCGCATGACCTAAACCCGCATTTTAGCCACGCTTTTGCGTGGCTAAAATGCGGTTTTATGTCATACGGGCTATAAAATAGTATACGATACTCGTGAATTAAGCTGCTCTATTATAGCACGGCGTTTAGCACCCTCGCTATACGCTCGGGCGCTAACTTCACGCCGTGCAATAATAGGCAGCTTAAGTCACACGTATCGTAATATACTATTGTTAACAATTACTCGCTCGGAACTATCGTTTGTTTGGGTTTGTTTGTAGATTTTGTATCATTTTAGTTTTTACACTCAGCGGTACATCGTCATCAAAAAAAGACCAAGCAATAACTTTTTGATTCAAATACCAGAGATGCTCCGCTAACTTTTTAGATGCTGCTTCCGATATAACAATATCCACTTCAGAATAATTTCAATTTCTTTCTCGGACGATTCTGCCGTTATCGCTTTTCCGACTGCATCAGTGTAGTTTCTTTCATCCACACTTTTATTCACATCCTTCCGATTAATTATTTCCATTTTGCATGTCTTATATTGATCAATGTGACGTTTTCACGTACAATTATCATTAGTACAAAGAGCAAAAGTAAGGGGTGTAAGACAGTCAGTTACCCTAGCCTTACGCCACAAATCATTCCTGTAATATTTGGCCATAACGATTTGATCAGTGCCTAGTATAGATTTTCTATTTCCCCGGAATGCTTTTATTCGAGTAGCTTTGCCTTTGCTCTACGTGATAACGAAGCGTTCCTCGTAATAAATCTGATTTCATTTGAAATTTTCATCCTATTTGTAGGTTGTGTGGGACTACAATTTGTCATACAATGCGGAAAAGCTCGTTTATGAAACACATATGTACAAAGTGCCTCATGTTTTGAATATCCAGTTTTTCGTAATAATTTATATTTTTTTAAACTATAGACGCACCGTTCTCTGCCGTGCCGTTAGAAACGGGATGATACAGTGCGGTTCGAACGTGCTTAATCCCATATGTTGCGAGAACATCGTTAAATTTCTAGAACAAAAACTATGGCCTTTATCTGTAACCATATTCTACGGAATTTCCCAATTACGGATTTATTTGCGGAACGCTCTAATGGTCGATTCGGATGTGATGTGCTTCATTTCTTTCACATCTACCTATTAAGAGAAAACGATTTTACGAGTACTAGAAACCTTATCTCTTCGACCAGACCCAAGACGTCCTCATGGATTGTATAGTAAAGCTCCGCTGGTTACTTCCACGGGTGTAAAACAGCTCTGGGTGTGGATTATTTGCTGACTCATGGTACAATTCGCATGATTTAGCGATTTTTTCAATGTCCCTGTCAAGATCAGGTCACCGCATACATCATGTAGCCATTGCTTTCATACGTACTATAACCATATGGATACTATCGAATGAGAACTCCATAGCATCTTATGCAGGGCTACCCACAATTTTGCAGAGATCATGATTCGATGCCCCTTGCTCCTACATTAAACTCTTCTATCGTAAATTCTTTTTTTCGACTTTTAAATGGTGTAACATAACGCTCTTGCTGGCCCAGCCTGAACGTCACCACGCGTTGGTTCGAGCTGCCTTAAAGAGATGGAGCAGGTATGAAAAGAAATGTGAGAACGCGGAATTTTGATTTTGAAGAATTTAACAATTCCGATTTTTTTTAATTTTATTTAATTAATATTCGCAATCGCGATCGCCGATTGTGGAAAATATTGTTGCGCTCGCCGTTTATGAATTGATCAAATTTTAATTACGCGATTTTTGCTCGTTTTCAAAATAAAAAGAAAAAAATTTCGATTATTCAAAAGTTTTTTGATTTTATACAATAAAAAACAAAAATTATGTAGGATTAGGCCGAATGTAGTTTATTAAACACCGCCGGTCGACAAGGATTGTGGAAGATCGGGTGAAAAGGACGACACTGCACTTTAGAACAGATCAAAACTTTAATTATTATACGAAATGGAAAAGATACAAAACACCTTGAGACGCTTCGACGTTCGCTTTTTCTTGTTCTTCTGCCTGCGTTCGTTGTTTGCCTTCTACTGCCCTGATCGCTTCACGCCGCCTATCGCGACTCGCGCGCCTCTCTCGGAAAACAAAAAAACGTACACGCACACACACACACATTTTTGCATAGCCCAAAATCTCGCACGCAGAAAGGACAATGCCTCTTCGAGCTTGCCGCACACATACAAATACACCGTTTTGTTTTGCTTTTACGCCTTACAATCGGCCATTCTGACTTACATTCGTCCTCGAATGTACCGACGACGCTCCTCGCTCTTCGTTCTCACACTCGTCAACATTTTCAGAGTCAGATTCATCATCACAATCGGCGTTTTCTACCCACGGCTTCATGTGATCAGCCGCGGATGCTGTCTGAAAAGGCCCTTCGTGTTCACCAATTTTACTTACTACGTAACGATCATTTCGCAATTTTTTAGTTACTTCGTACGGTCCAAGGTATTTGTTTGAGAACTTCATACCTGGCCCAGCTTGCGTTCTCTTGATGGCAACCAGGTCGTTTTCGCGATACATAGCAGCCTTTTTCCTCTTCCTGTTGTAGACTCGTTGATTTTCTTGCTGTATCTGCGCAATCTTCTTCTTTGCGCCGCTTCGTATCTCGTCTCGTCTCTCTTGGAACGCTGCGGTCCATTCTTCTTCGATCAGCTCACGTATTTGAGGGTCATCTCGGAGTTTCGCTTGTACGCCGAACAACAGCTGGAACGGCGTTGTACCTATGCTGCGATGAGGTGTTGTGTTCAAATATTGCTGAGCAATATTTAGATGCTTATACCATTCGTCGGGTTTTGGTGACGACAGCTTGGTGAGCAACGGGATAAGAGTGCGATTCACCCTCTCCACCTGACCGTTTGCTCTTGGGATACCAGTCGTTGTTAACACGTGTTGAACGCCTTCTTGTCGGCAATACTCCTTAAAATCGTTTGATGTGAATGCGGTGCCTCTGTCGGAGACCACGCGTCTTGGATTACCGAATACGATCGACTGCTTGCGCAGCCTGTCAATAACCTCTGCAGTGCTTGTTGATTTTGTCGCGTAGAGCCACGTAAACTTGGTGAAACTATCGATCACTACGAAGATGTGTCGATAGCTTTTTTTCGTTGAAGCCAGTGGACCCAAATGATCAACGTGAAAAGTGTCCAACGGCACATCGCCCTTTTCGATCGTGTTTAAGAATCCCTCTTGTCGTCCTTGCTTCTTCTCGGCCAGAATGCAATCGATGCAATTGCGCACGACTTTCTCGGTCTTTTCTCGTAGATTTGGGATCCAAAAATCTCGTTTCACGATCGCTTCTGTTTTACCCGCCGCGAAATGTCCCCTTTCGTGAGCTCGTCGTATCACCTGATGAACCATGCTCTTCGGAACGACCAATCGAATGTCGACTCCATCGTCTTTAAACAATAAGCCATCTCGAATCGTATACCCTTCGATTCCGCCTTGCTCCACCAAACGCGTTATTCTGGTAACCTCAGAATCGTCTTGCTGCGCTCTCCTCAACTTCACCGTAATGGCGCTTTCGTCTTCGTCCACTAGCAGGCACGTTGGCAAAGGATTGCGACTCAACGCGTCTACATGCGCCATGTTTTTGCCGGGTCGATGCTCGATCGTGTAATTAAACTCTTCGAGCTGAAGAGCCCACCTAGCAACGCGTACACACAAGTCTTTTTTATTCATCGTTAAGGCAAACGCTCGACAGTCTGTGACGATCTTAAACTCAACACCCAGCAGGTAAACTCTGAACTTAACCAACGCCTTAACCACCGCTAACACCTCCAGCTCGTAGCTTGTGTATCGCTCTTCTAAATCGGTCGTCTTCCCGCTCGCGTAAAAAACCGGATGTAAACGGTTGTCGTCGTTGTCCCTTTGCAACAGTATCGCGCCGTAACCGTGCATAGATGCGTCTGTATGCAGCTCGGTCTCCGCCTTCGGACGATACAAACTTAACACAGGTTTGTTGCTCAGCGTAATTTTCAAACGCTCGAAAGCGTCCATTTGCTCTTTACCGAATCGGAATTTTGTATTTGCCTTGAGCAAATTCGTTAAAGGTCTAGCAATAAGCGAATATCCGGGGATGAACTTCCTAAAGTAACCGGTTAAACCGAGGAAACTTTGTACTTGTCGTAGATTCACGGGCTTCGGAAATTTTTGCACGGCCTCTGTTTTCCGCGTTGAGGGCTGCACTCGTCCGTTCTCTATCACGTGCCCCAGAAATTCCACTCTTCGTTGCAAGAAGTTACATTTATTCCAATTAATCTCTAATCCCGCCTGACTCGCTACGCTCAACGCTCGTCGCAGATTTCTTAACGCGCTCTCGTAATCGGCTGCTGGAATTACTGCGTCGTCCATGTACGTAAGAACTATACCTTCGCGAATCAAATCTCCGAGTGCGACGTTTACAAATTTTTGGAACACGGCTGGTGAGTTACATAGTCCAAAAGGGACTCTCGTAAATTCGTAGTGCCCGTCTGGGACTATGAACGCTGTATACTTTTGGCTTGCTTTATCGACTTCGACGTGGAAAAACCCGTTTTTTAAATCTATTGTACTGAAAATTCTCGCGTCTCGCAGCTTATCCAACTGATCCTCGATCAGTGGCAACGGATATCGGTCTTTAATGATCTTCTTGTTTAAGGCGCGATAATCCACGCAAATTCGATTCGAACCGTCTTTCTTTTTAACCAACACTATGGGACTCGCGTAGTCTGACGTTGAGGGCCTCGCAATGCCGCATTCAATCCACTCGCTTATTTGTTTGTTAACATCATCTTTTTCAACGTTGCTGAGTCGCCTAGGTCTCTGGTAGACTGGCTCTTCGTCTTTGAGCAAAATCGTCATTTTGACGCCTACGTCGCGCGCTTTTATCGGTCGATATTCGTCAATCATTTCTCGGACAACTTCACGCGTTTTCTCGTCGTTAATTGAGGAAAGATCTACCGGATTTACCTCACAATTGTCAAACGCATCGATTCTACACACTTCGGGGACATTGTCACCGAATTCTTCTTCGCACGGAGTGATCGTCGCTTCTCCTCGTTTTACGCGTAACTCGACTTCGTTAAGGAAATTTTGCCCGATCAACAATGCGTTTCTCGACAGATCGTCAGAGACGACTTGAATCAAAATATCGTAGGTATTCCCATCTACTGTAATTTTCGCGTTAAATTCTCCCAGAGTCACGTTTGTTCCCTCACCGATACCGCGGAACGGCGTTTGTTTACGGATCAACGTCGGTGCGCCCAGCTTGACGTACTGATCGGCCCGCATTATCGTTAAATCGCTTCCCGTATCGATTATCGCGGAAATAAGAACATCGTTAATTTTTACTTCTTTCAGCCGTTTCTGCGACTTTACTTTCGCTGCGAGACAATTTGCTTCCGCCTTATTTTTCTTCGGACACTTAGACGCTACATGCCCATACTCGTTACAGTCAAAACATTTTGGGCCCCTCGCTTTTTCAGGACACGCGACGCTTACATGTTCCCGACTTCCGCAATTAAAACAATGCCTCACATTACCTTTCTTTCCGCTGTCACTCGATTCTTTTTTCTCACCCGTTACAAAGTTAGAATTTTCGCGCTTCTCGTTTTTCCGTCGATCATCGTTGGGTTTCGACTTCTGCCCTGCCATCGCGTGACCGCCGTCCTTCAGCTTGATTTGCTCGAATGCCAAGAGCAACGACTCCTTCGATGAAAATCGGTGCGCACGCGCGATGTCCCGTAAATGCGCGTCCGGAATCCCTTCGATGACGTAGCCCACGATGTCCTCCTCGTTAATCGCTATACGATTCGCCAAAATTATTTTCTGGTGAACGTACTCGCGGAATGTCTCGTTTTTCTGCCAGACTCGCCCTTCGAAGCTCCGTCGCAACAAAATACGATTTGGGGGAAGGTAAAACATATCCTTTAGCTCCGCCAAAAGCTCGTCGGCCGTCATTCGTATATACGCTGGATTGGAGTGAAACCATTCGAGGGCCTTGCCCTTGAGCTTCATTCCGATGAGCAGCTTCGTCATGTCACTGTCCATTCGATACGCCGTTCTCAGGAATACAACTTGGTTTGCCCATGTCTCGTATCGTTCAGAATCTCCGTCGAAATTACTGAGGAGATCCGCAATTGCCGTCACGTTCACTTTCGTCGTTATCATTGGCGATATTGCGCCTTCGTCTGGGACTCGTTCGGTTCGGCTCGTTGTGGCTTCCTCGCGTTCGGCGGCACACGCAAGTCGTAACGCCTCGATCTCTCGCTGTGGCCGTTGCAGTTCCGCCATTAACTGTTTCTCTCGTTGTGCCATATCGGCCTCTCGTTGGTAACTCTGTGATACAGCGCCGGGGTCTGCTGATTCGTTCCCTGACTGATTCGTCTCGTCGCCGTTTTTTGCGCTTAGCCACTCGCCCTCGGGATCCGCCGCCTTTAGCCGCGCCACCAGCTCTGCCTTTGTACCACCAATGCTCAGTCCTTTCGCCCTTAATATGCTCTTTATTTCAGCACCGGTCAACGTCTCGATGTCTCTTTGTTTTTCAGCCATCGCTTCGTCGTAAGTTCGTCTTTCGTTTTCGCTTGTCCCGCACACGCGTAAACAATGCTGTCACGCCACACCGAACGTGTTGCGCACTCGTCTACTGCGCAGTCTTCGAGAAAGTTCGTCGTGCCTTCTCGAAAACTCTTGTCCTTTGTTCGTCGTTGCTTGAAATTTTTGCTTCGTCTTAGCAAAAATGCTCGTTCTCGTTTTTCGTCGTTTTCAGGGAATTTTTTACTTCGTCGTAGCAAAAATGTCCACCGTTTTTATTTTCGAATACACACCGTTTTCTCGAAATTTCACGTCACCGTTCACACGAATAAATTCCACTCATCCCACTTCTGACACCAATTGTAGGATTAGGCCGAATGTAGTTTATTAAACACCGCCGGTCGACAAGGATTGTGGAAGATCGGGTGAAAAGGACGACACTGCACTTTAGAACAGATCAAAACTTTAATTATTATACGAAATGGAAAAGATACAAAACACCTTGAGACGCTTCGACGTTCGCTTTTTCTTGTTCTTCTGCCTGCGTTCGTTGTTTGCCTTCTACTGCCCTGATCGCTTCACACCGCCTATCGCGACTCGCGCGCCTCTCTCGGAAAACAAAAAAACGTACACGCACACACACACACATTTTTGCATAGCCCAAAATCTTGCACGCAGAAAGGACAATGCCTCTTCGAGCTTGCCGCACACATACATATACACCGTTTTGTTTTGCTTTTACGCCTTACAATTATTATTAATTTGACGCGATATAACCTCAATTTTAACCGTGGCCTCTTGAATTATCGATGAAGTTATAGATTTTACAAAATTTACATAAATTTCGATTTTGATTTGGCTGGGATTCATTCAATTTAGAATTTAAATTCGTGCATTTGTTTTTTGGATTTCACATTCTGTGACACGCAATGCAAATACGAATAATTTTCATTTTCCAATAATTCATTTGATTCGTGGTTAGTCAGAAAAAAACCCTTGAGAACAAATTTTGAAAATTTTCAAAAACAATTGGAAACTCTATCGCTGCAGTAAAGACTCTCTGGCAGCAATTCGTCATAACATAAATATACTTGTCTCAGAGTCACTGCCGCGACTTTAGATAACCTATCTACTTGAGCGTTATCGGTCCCCTTAATATACTTTAATTCGAACTCACAGGCCGACAACAACACATCTTTGTACTGTGTTTGCTGACATCTTCAGTAATCCGTTTTTCGATCCAATGACGTATACCAACCGCTTGTGATCCGTTTTCAAAATAAAGCTACAGGCATAGATGTACTTGATGAAACTTTTTTACTCCAAAAATTATACCAGAGAACATAGATATACGTGGAACAACAGGCCATATGGGTGCCTTTGGCTGGGGTACGCTTAATGCTCACCCCGGCGACCATGGCGCTGTTCAATATACGTGAGTACGTATACACTGCTGCTCGAGTAATATTGCGCCCATTCTTGTACCGAAGCCGTTCAGCTATGCTTGGGGTACTGTTCCTCTCTCGCTTGCACCCACAAGCTGTAGACCCCATGCTGGGATACTTGAGGTATCAATACTGTTAGAATACATTTAACATGTTGCAGTCATTTTTTTACATAAAAAATCAAAAACAATAATCCAACCAATTCAATTGAATCTGTTTAGTTCGGGCTATAGTTAAAGAAAAATAATAATCTTTGAAAAAAAAAAGTAAAACTGAATTCTGATTTGAACTACGAAATTCAACATTACGAGCCTGACATTGAACCATTTTACCACGTAAACTTCTAATACCCTAACGGCAGAAAATGTTACTGGCTTATCTGCGCCGTTCGATAAGTTGAAGTTTTATGAAACAGTAACTGTGGTCACAAGAACTATAGTTATTTATATTAGGGTGGTCCTTATTTGACGTGATGTCGAATTTCTCTACGCAAATCGGCCAAAAATGTTGTCAAAGTATATGAAAAAAGTGCGTTAAGCCTGCAGCTTGTAAGTCGTTTCTTAAGGTTGCCTCGAAAGGACTGAATTTTCCCATTTGATTAACATGAGAGTTTCGACAAGTTGCTTTTTTTTTGCGCTACTTAATTCAGTTGCAAAGAAACTGAAACTTGATGCGTGTTTTCATTATGGTTATAGGTATTCCAGTAAAAATTAGATGTTTAGCGACACAAGATTTAAGCCATAAAAATCTACTCTCGGGGAAAAAAATCGGACAAGTAAATTGATGATCGCCGGTTTTCGCATTATACCACAAAAAATGTAAATAAAAATTCTCAAACTTCGCAATGAAAATTATTTCAAACCGTGAAAAAATTCAAATACTTTACGTGCGAGTTTTCACACAATCTGTCATACCTCTTCTACCGAAATTCGATTTTTAGATTACCTTAGTTGGATGCCAGAGCACCAAAACTGTCATAACTGAACTTTGGCAAATTGCCTCCATAGGGGAACGGACTTTATCATGTAAAAATGCCTAACTTTGAAAATTTATTGTGTACGAACGAAACGGTCCATATGATTTAAATTTAGGGAAAAGCTGCATAAACTATTAATTTATATCTCATAAAAATTTCAAATCCAAAAGTTGGTTTTCGAGTAAGAGCCGTTATTCCTCCTTAACTGAATTCTCATTATCTATACCGATTATTGTACCAGTCAAATTTTTTCCCATGTTTTATTGAATAAATTTCATTGGCATAATCATAAAAATATTACTTCGCCTCTATTATTATTGAGCAGTCCAAACACACGCGTTTGATGATTTTTTATAAGATGTGGATTTAATTTTTGGGTTGTGTTTGAACCGGTTAAATTTCCTAATATTTCGGAATGTTGTAAACTTCTTCGAAATTGTATGATTCGCTCTCGTTAGGAACCTGTTTTAAAATTGTAACGATAACAACGATTTCCGCGTCGAAAAGTTAATATACGGCTGTTTAGCCGTACATTAACTTTTCGCGAGGGGAGCTGTACCAAGAGAAACAGAAAAATCCATGATTCATTATAATTGTTGGTAAATATATTCCTGTCTATTTTTTCAACTCTCTAGTGATGCTACTCATCGATTTCTAAGGAATAGCATAATTCGGTTTAATATTTCTCAAGGGAATGAACGAAATTTGAGCCTTTGCTGCACTAGTAGAAAACGCAGTACCACACATTTTTATCTAACAGACCAGCAATTCCTTTCGCATCGTTGACTTGCTCAGCCCTTGTCACGGAATCTCTATTAGTACGGTTTGGTTTTGTATATTCGCTCTGTCGTCTTTTTTCTCTTCACGCACCTCGTAAATTATCTTGCCGAAAAACGGAACATAAAATTCGATCAGGAAATAGCTTGAATTCCAGATCCCAGTTTTGCCTTACTTCATACGTTCCTTCTCTCTCATTTCCACCGCTGAAGACAAATAGCACGCACGCTTTTGGAATGCTCATTTTACGTATCTACTACGGTGAGTCAATCGCAGATGTGGAACTTACAAAGAAAATCGTTTCAGCAAAGCTACGTCACGTTTCGGGATTTTTTAGGACAAGAAGTCTCCTGCTCACCCCGCACCTCTCTTTATCATACCCTACTTTCGTCATACAGTGGTGGAGCCGTAACCCAGCCTCTAACCAATCGTTTTAGCCATCCCGCGCTACAACTTATATACTTCTCTGTTTTCTATCCCTCTCAAGACGAAGTTTGTGAAATGCCGAAACACTAAGGAGAACGAATTGGGAACTGAAAAAAGGGGGAATGACAAAATTGGAAGAAAATTTCGCAGCCCGCGACGGAGGTTTTTCGGATATATATAGCACAAGCACATTTTAAAACGTCCTGGTGAAATTTACGAGGCGTTGCGCTTCTCCCCATCCTCGAAAGTGCCTGTGGGAATTGAGAGATTTTCCCTCTGTGAAGTATTTTCTCTCAGCTTCTGTGCTCTTTGCAGACACTTTCCTTTCTTCCTTAAAAATACTGCAAAACTCGAAATATGGGATTCTTTCTTTACATGTAAATTTACATGTTTTCACTTTTTGTATCAAATACCAGCATTCTCAATTTTTCCCTATACCGTGTATAGGCCAGCGCACACTACGCTAGGCCGAGCCATTGCATGTTTTGAATCAGTTCTATGCATTTTAAATAAAACAGCGCACACTAGCTTTTGGGCTGCATTGACGAATTGCTCGGCAGGCGAATTTTTGCCGAGTCAAAAGTGCGACCCGACTTTGCTCATCGTATAGTGTTCGATAGACCTAGGCAGATTTTCCCGTTCTACACGCGTTTCTAGTATACTGTTCTTTCTTGCGCATATCACGAGATAAGAAGAGCCATATGATAATCCGAAATAAAAACAGATTCATGATTTTCAATAGGTTAAAAGTGAAGAACGCTCAGTCAGTGAAACAGAGGATTTCGTTCTTAATGCGATGCATCTTGACCCATCTCTAATGCACGCTATCACAATTTTCAAATATTTTGCGGTGCGGCTCACTCTGTCAGTTGTATGCGCATAACATACACATCGCATGAATTTTTTTTCTGCCTGGTGGAGATAATAAAGAATATGATTTAATGGATTTATTTAATTTGTCTAATGGATTATTTTTAAGTAACCAAATTTTGCTCTATATTTATAAAGAATATTTTCTGAACCACATATACCTGCTGAAATAAATTTAAATATTAAAACTTATTCAATTTAATGACAGCCCTTAATGCAAGTCAACCGTGGAATATGCATGCTACGGTTAATTGTACCGACGCAGTGTGCATTAGTGCAAGGTAAGGCAGCCACATAATTTCCAAGACCACGGCAAGATCAATGTATCAAGGTTTTTGATCAAGGCCGATCATTAGATCGGCCTTAATCGGGACATCAAACAAATTTATCCCGACATTCTATTCATTTTTTTCATAACTGATTACAGTTATGAAAAAAATGAATAGAATGTCGGGATAAATTTGTTTGATCAGTTATGAAAAAAATGAATAGAATGTCGGGATAAATTTGTTTAATGTCCCGCGACCATGTTTACTCGGATCCTAATAAAACGATTCCTGGTAGTTTGAGAAAAAATTCGATACGATGCTACCAATCTGCAAGGACTAAGAATAGTCTTGTGGCTGCGGAAAGGCACTATGAGCTACATCCCTAACTCCCTCCTCATGTGTAAAAAAAAAACAACAGTAGCAACCTGAAACCACCACCAAAGATACTCCCTCAATCGTACGTCGCCATAATACTGTAATTCTACCAACGAGGAATTTTCAGTATTGATTTATATTAATAGTAGTAGTATAAAATTATTTCCGTTAGTAATTCTCCGTATTGTAACGTAACGCTAGTAATAAACTGTGATCGTTTTTTCGGCTACCAAAGAAATCTCGGTAGAGATAACTTGAATTTTCCAGCTGCGCCCCAACTAGATTTCAAAAGTTTAGTGTTTTTATATGTCTTATCCGCTATGTATACCAACGCAAGTTTCAGCATACCAGATTATGTGATCCTCATTTCGATTGTTAGAGATCGTTTCATTGATGATACGAATGAAACTAACATAATAAATAACGAAACATTTGATGATATTTAAAGAAGTAATAAAATTTTAGAATACATTTCGATACATCGTTGTTTAAACGATACGACAATAAATAACCTTATATATAAAAATAAAAAATAATAATATCAGCGAAATACGGAATAAGAAAGATATAAAAAATAAGGAGCGGAAAATAAATGAGGATATGCAGATAAGTAGGTAGCGCAAAGGAGTATCGCTGAGACGAGGCACGTTTATTTAAATTCTCTCATGACATTCGATTTTCGCGTATCGATGTTGCAGCCTTCCCAACGTGCTTCGAATACAAATGCCTTAAACTCGATTTCTTTCTCGCATTCTCTTCTATTCTTCTCTCTTATTTACTCTCTGGGGATTGTGTACACACTCTCCTACGAGCTCACCTCCCTATTTTGCTGGTCCGAAAAAAATCCTTCGCTCTCTACACTGTTACACAGGACGGAAGTATTCGTCTTCCCTTTTTGAATGGAGAAAATAAAGATAAAAAAAAAAGATACACAAGTTGGGAATAAAAAGTAACGAGAAGTAAAAGCAGAAGCACGGGTCGTTCAAGAGCTAGCAATGAGCCCCTCTCGTTTTCGAGCCGCATTTTCTCTTAAACACCGTTTATAAAAAAAAGGCCCGGAGGAGATCACTCTCAAACTTGGTAGATAAAATCAGTGAGCCAGCGGCTTTTTCCTTTACACCACACCAAACGAACGAGCGAATTTGCCAGTTCCCTACTTGAACTCGACTGCTATTATTTCCTGACGATTTTACGCTGGCAAAGGGAAAAGCTGACGTTTGTATTATTTGCGTATAGAGAGTGAATTTTCCTAAGCTTTCCAGTCTCCTCCTGGCCCTCTATTTCTAGACACTGAAGCGATAATCTTTAGATGGTTTTTGCGTGGATTTAGGGCAGTTTTTTAACGTTAACTGAAGGTCGATGATGCTACAAGAAACTTTCTTAAATATACCTCTGCGAGTACGTATAAGACATTCTACCGCCAAATTAGATATCGTTGAACTTTTTGTAATTTTATGGTACTGATTTTTTCCCCCTTTTTAAGCTCACCATAAAAAACTAGCCTAATTCCTTGAAATTTTACCTTAACAATTTGTTCAGCAAAATTTTTTTAAAAAATTTCGATTTTATTTATATTGATTTATGAAATCCCGAAAAATCGAGAAAATCGATTCCTCATTCGATGATTGAGGGATCGTAGAATTTGATTTTATTGTTTCAATTCTAATGTAAGTATGCGTTTTTGTCCACAGTGATTGTCTCCTCTAAATTTGTTCTGAGTTTCAGTGGTTCTATTGATTTTTTTTTAAGGTAGTTCTGTATGTAGATGTACGAACTAAAAGTTTGAGCGGCGGCGTACAATGAAATCCAATGATTATACGGTGCTGCTGGCTACACGGTTTTGTCAAAGCTTGTACACTCTGCCACTCTGCCTGTCCAATACAACATATATACATACATATATAGAAAGTGGCGCTGTAATCGTAACAAGTCGAAATCGTAAGAGGTCGAACATTTGAGAAGAAAGCTTTCATATTGTTGTGTATTGCGCCTATCAGTTTGACGCACCGAAACTAAACGGTAAAAAATCCCCATTTTCTTTTATATTAATCCATACGATAGTACTGAATGCACGACTAGTTTTATTTTAAAGTCGTAAGACCCTTTTAGCGTCGGTGATAAGAATTTAAAAAAGTAAAAAAAGAACGCCAGGTATTAAAAGACCGCGCCCTTAGTTTCGAATAATCTTTACTATATTTTCAGTAAATAAAAAATTTCCTTCCCCATTATTTATTGCTAAAATAACATAGTGGGATGATCATGGTAGAAAAAGAAATATGAAATCATTCTAGCATAGCCAAGAATAGCGAATGAATTTCGGTTTCTGGAGAGAATCGTATTACACCTCCAATGGTACCGTAAAAAGCACCCATCAAATGTTTGTCTCATATCGAAGGAACCATCTTTGGTATTCAGCACTTGTTTCACAATCCGCGAAAGCCACAAGTTTCTCAAAAACGAGCATCGGTGTCTCATACCACGTTTAACCGGTTGACTGGTATTGTATTATATATGTACAAAAAAGAGTCAGGTCGATTCTGGTAATAATGTATCACATATATGCATACATATTGAAATTTCGTTTTTAATTATCAACCGATTGGGATATAAAAATGGTTAATTTTCATTGAATGATTCTTCATTTACTCCTCCACCGCAGCTGTTCCATTGGAAGTTTATGTGTTTCACGACCTTGTTTGACTCTTTTTTTTATATTTTTTGTGGACGAGTTTTATGCTGGGATGACAATTGTTACTAAAAGTTGATCATAAAAAAATGATAAAATCGTAGGGATACTAGGATGTCCCAAAAAATTTATTTTTTGTTCACTTATACCGTCTCTTAAAAGCTCATATATGATATAAGAAAAAACCTCGTCAAAAGAAGACTCCGTAGCTCAATTTTAAAAGGTGGTGCGAACGATTTTTTGCGTTTTTTCGCAATTTTATAAAAAAAGGTATTCGTCGGAAATTGATAATATAAAACATAGCACGATTATTTTATAATATCTTAGATCTATATCTGAGTATATGGCGATGTAGAATAATTTTTTGTTTGTTCATTACATTTAGAAAAAAAGTGAATGTAGCAGGTAAATATTTACAAGTGCTAGTCCTTTTGCGAAAAACAACCCTAAAATTTTTAACGACGTGTGATATTGATAAACAATGATATTACGATTAACTTCAAGAACGGGGAAGATAAAAAAAAACAAAAAAAACACAATTTAGTTTTTATGACAGAAATGTCAATTCAACAACTACTACAATTATTCATTTATTCAGTATGCATTATTCCAAATCCATACAACTCCTTATCCTTAACACAGAGAAGTGGTTGGGTGGGTCCGGAATAACTTTCGATGAGTAATTTTTTTTAGATAAATATTTACAAGAGGTTCTTTTGCGAAAAAGGGACTCAAATGTTTTTTTTTATGCATTATTACCAATAAAAAAAGATACAATGATCAATTTTAGGAAAGGGAAAGTTGGAATTTTCTTCTAAAATCTGAAAAAAAATCACAAAAAGGAAGGTAAAAAAATCAAAAGACCAAATAAGAAAGATATTTGAAACCCAACAAACGATTCGGCACACATATCAAAAGATGTTCCGGACCCCCACCCAAACACTTCTACGTGTTAAAGATAAGGAGTTTGGTATGGGTTTGGAATAATGAATACTAGAAGAATGAATGATTACAGTAGCTGAGAAATTGAAATTTTCGTCATAAAAACAAAATCGTGTTTTTTTTGTTTTTTTTTTACTTTCTCCCCACCTTAAAATTAATCGTAATATCATTTTTTACCAATATTCACACATCGCCAAACATTTTGGAACCGCTTTTTTCAAAAGGATCACTTGTAAATATTCACCCCCAAGATGTTGTAAAGAAATCATGCAATGATTTATATTATCCGTTTCCAACGAATATCATATTTTTCAATAGAATTGCGAAAAAAAACACAAAAATGGCTTGAGTCATCTTTTAAAACTGAGCTGCAGTTCTTCTTTCAACGAGGTTTTTTCTTTCATCATATACAAACTTTTAATAGACGGTAAATGAAAAAAAAATCATGTTTTTTGGAACACCCCAGGGAGCACATGGAAAAAAAGATCTGCTGACGATTGCATCAGGCTTAGAATTTCTCTAAATCTGATGACTGAATTGAGACCGGTGTAATAGATTTTCTTTTATCTTTTACCCCGACACCTGCCGCAGCCGTGGTCCGATCGGCTGACAGGGCTCTGAATGTAATTTTATAATTTTATTGGGCGCCAGTTAACGAAATGTTAACAAAAATGTGAATGGTTACGGCTGCGAAAGTGAAATAAAATGACTTACTTGGTTTTAAACGTTTATAAAGACAATTTATTCAATCTATAGTTCTTATAACGCCTGATTTCATTAGATTTGACAAACAGGTTCCAAGTGATGGCTGGATTCACTTGACAATACTTTCTTCTCATCGTAATGATGTTTTTTATACATTAGACCAATACAAGGTTACAGTGTGTGACAAAACGGACAAGGTACCAATCGCTGCGGTGGTCAAGCGTAGACTACTGTCCTTTGTCACGAATTTTGACTCGTTAGAAAATCTAGGGAGAGGGGTGAGGCTGAAGAGCCATCTCTCGCGATGTATCGGGAAAATCGTACGGTGTCGCCACATAGTCGACACTGGCCCAAATTTCGGTATTTACGTAAAGGCCCGTAATTTAACGCTAGCCCTTTTTCTCGAGCGAAGGAGTCGAGGATAGATTTTCCTGTCTCAGAATCAAACCTCATTGATTATGCTAGGTCAAAACAAGTACACTTTTTCAAGAAAAAAATCCAAAGTTCCTCAGATTGAATATTTTAATTTTTGCACTTAATTATTGAACTTTATGCATGAAGATAGTCACTCACATTTTCATTGGATGAAATATAATCGATATCCCTAAAAAACCAAGTGACATGTCTTTGTGTATCAGTTGTATCATTTATTTATTGAAAAAAATAAACCACATTATTACAATCGCGCAAATTCCAGTTGACTTTTCGACTTGCACAGGAGTTGGGGAGAGTATCCAATTCATCCCTTCTTTCCACTTTCGTGTGTTTCCACCCCCTACCATCTTTGCCTAGCTATCGCGAGGGTGGAGCACTTTTCTCCGGTCGTCGAAAACTCCTCAATATCTTCCATGAGCCGCGCAAATGGAATTTGTGGTCATGCCGTTCAAACCATGCCACCCTACCTTCATTTGCCCTTATTTCGTGGCATCATCCTCCTCTACGAACACATTTTGTCTTCCCGTGTATTATCAGCGATCTATAAATCCAAATATACTTATTTTCCAGTGATCATGGTGAATGGGAGATTGTTCCACTATTGAAGATTTTGAGACTAAATTTTAGGGGTGTGCTTGAACGGTCCGAGGATTTTTTATTTACTGTCCATAGTTCGAGATGTGCCAGGTGCTTTTCCCTTGGTTTTACGAGCGGTCACCAGAGGGCCATATACACCGGATGTCGTTTACATGCGAATCGCTCATCGGGGAACTTTAACCACTCTGCCAGCAGCAAGACGACTATCAACTGTAGACGTAACAGAATTCTCGTCCATCATTTCCTGCATGTTTTTTTGTATTGAGTTTTTATTGTCGTTGGTAAATAGATTCGAGATTTTTAACCGAGTTTCAGAGCGGGCAAAGGAAGAACGATACTTCACACAAGCTTTCTGTAAATAACAAGTCTTGCTACGAAATTTGTGTAAAACGTGGAATCCTTATGCTATAATTACAGTTCATTGTTCGATGCTGGTATTGGTATAATGTCACCTGGACAGTAGTCTCCATGAAACCCTATGTGACACTCATGTAGTTCAAAACACAAATGCACGATGATTTATAAGAAGTTGTTCGATCTATTCTCTCGAAACTTGCTTCAAATGTATGAAAAACATTGGATTCAAAGCAACAAATCGTTGTCGAATAAATGCAAAAGTTACGAGTACATCGGATGACGAATGGGAAAAATTCTGAATATAATGGTATGTAAAAAAAATTACGAAATCAACTGTAAATAATTTCAACAAAACAATTAAGAAAAACTTTCACAAATCATGAAAAAACATTATATTAAAAAAAAAAAAAACAAACAAATCCGCAAATATATTGTAAAGGAAAAAAAAAATAAATAGAACGTCAGAAATTCATTCCTACGGAAAGCATCCGGAACTTGAGAAAGTTCTAGTGAATCAAAAAGTTACCATCTGAGTTATGTGCAGCACTAAAATTTATAACATCAATCAGAAGATGAGTATTTTATAAGTATATAATCCAGAGTTTTTCACAATATGAAATTGTTCTGAGAAGCGTTCAAATCCGACAAAAAATCAGGATCCCCTGATATTCACAATATTCGACGTTGATTTCGTATCGGTGCAAATTATGTTTAAATATGTACTAAAAGTACTTGTCCGGCCCATCACTTTTTATTCAAATAAAAATCAGGGCTCTTCTAGATCTGATGCATCACAGAAATATGAAAAATTGAAGGATTATCGAGCTACGCAACATTTTGAAAAATTTAAATTAGGTGTTTCAAAACAGAAAAATCCTTCAATTTTTAATATTTCTGTATGATTTTAGTTCAGGCGATAGCCACTGCTTTACAAATCAAAACGCTCCTTGGTTTTTTGATCGCAGATAAACGGAACCCCCGGGAATCGTGGAGATCATGGAAAAACATATGGGATCCTGTGGAGTAATTTTACACCAAATTAATCCGAGACATCAGAGTTAAAAAATTCGATCATGAAGTTGAAATACCAATGAATAAACTCTTCAAATTTCACGTCTATGTTTTTTCTCGCCGCAAAAAAATCGCGGAAAAATCCCAAAAAATGCGGCTGCCACGGGGGGTGACCCCCTCAAGCCGAATCAGTTTTTTTGAAAATAAAAATCGTTTTATTATACATGCGAGTTGTTTTAGGTATTTTTATACACATACACACACACATACACACACGCGGACATATTTTATTTCGAACTTAAATTTTACTTTGTCGGAATTGAAATGAAAACTCTCCGGGATTATCAATTTAGTCTTTTTGATGAAAAAAAATTCCACCAATGCAAAACGAAAAAAATACTGATGGCCTCAGTTTCGATTTGCCAATAGAAATTTTGTAATCAAGCACTTTCGAATAGTCTGTCATGCGTTTACAGACAATGCGATTATACTGCCTTTCTGTATTTTTGTAGTCCCTTGTTCTCCTTCGTCATTCCTGTTTTGGGTTATTTTATTATATATATTCTCCAATAACAAACATGGACAAGTCTCATTAGAATTAGAGAGATACAATTAGAGAGAAAGCTGATGAGAAAGGGAGCCGTGGATTTTTATTTCTAATGTTTCAGAATCCGGACTACATCTCAAGATAAATATAGAATAGAAAAAATCTCTAACCTTTCTAAATATTTTATACCATCAATCCGAGTGGTTTTGACAATTTTTGGTTTATTTTCCATTACACAACACTCTTGGATTCCTCGGCCTTTATTTCTGTTTCTTCTTCACTTTTTTCTCACCATTTTCACTAAAACATTGTCCTGCTTTTGTCTATTTTCTACAGAACCGGAAAAAATTGGAACAGTATCGGTGGATTGTAACATTCGCGATCTTTATAACCTCATCTAGTTAGCATTTAAACAACACATCATACGTCATACCATAACGGAAATATATAGATATATACTTGTACTACAGACCGGGATATCGGTGAAATTTCAAATTCGCGATTTTTATAACCTCATCATCTATTAGCATAAACGACACACCATACATCATACGATACGAAAATCTATAGGTATATAATTGTATTATGGCACCAGAAAAAAAATATATAGGTATATAAAATGTATTGTGGCACTAAACTTGTCACTAAATAGAAAACAAATAAACATCAAAAATGTGTGCGAAAATCCGACCCATCTTTTGATGCAATTAAAAAATAAATAATTAATATCTCTTCAACGCGTTAAGCTACAGAGTTCGAAGAGGTCGCAATCGAAAGAAAAAAAAATAAAAAATATGTCAACTTATAATATTCTCCGAAATACTATAGTTAATTAATTATTAAAGAAACAAATTTTGAAAATTTTCGAAAACAATTGGAAACGCTATCGCTCCGGTAAAGAGTCTCTGGCAGCAACTCATCATATCTTATAAATGTACTTGTCTCAGAGTCGGGAAAATTATGATGTCAATGATACGCTGTTGGTATATTGAAAATTTTGTAACTCGTATTTTTTTTTTACACGTGTGGAACTTTCAAAAATCGGAACGAATGCCATAGCCATCATCTTTCCAAGATTTATTTCAGCACATTAAGGAGGGTGGCTACGTTCGTCAAATTGATAAAAAATTGATCAAATTTGGTGATAATGTTCTTCAACATCAAGTGCGAAGACACAATTTTTTTCAAAATTTTCTTCTGCTTAGTTATCGAGTAATTACGGATTAAAGCAAATTTCTTATGCCCGGAATGTATACCTATATATATGGAAACGCTATGCTTATACACTTGAACTTTAGTGATCAATTACTCGATAACTGTACAGAAGAAAAATCTTAAAAAATTTGTATTGCCAAATTTGGCCCTAAAGAATATGTACACCAAATTTTATTAAATTCTTATCATTTTGAAATTTTTAATGTATTTAACATGGTTTAGCATGGCAACATTGTATCGTCGGTAGCCACCCTCCTTAAGCTCTTCACCGATTCCCCTTTTTCAACCTCTTTTTCTACTTGTTTCGTGTGTAATAAAATCAACAGTTTTGCGCATTCACATGTCGGTGGGCCGATTCCTTTGTTGAATTATAAAGTTTTTATATTGATTTCACTTCTTTTTGGGAGGCATGACAATTATTAATTAGGAAAAGTACATTCTTCGTCTTTAACGCAAGTTTTTCAGATTATTTGTTATATAAAAGGTATTGCCCACCAAATCGATCAAAGACCGTCAAAGAATTTTATTCTGAAATTGTACCCTTTTTATTTGTAGCACAATTGTCTATTAAGGAGTTTCGGTACAAAAGTCTAAATATTAAGAAATTGATCAAACTTGGTGATAATGTTGTTCAACATCAAATGCAAAAACACAATTTTTTTCAAAATTTTCTTCTACTTAGTTATCGAGTAATTACGCATTAAAGCAGATTTCTTATGCCCGGAATGTATACCTATATATATGAAAACGCTATGCTTATACACGTGAACTTTAGTGATCAATTACTCGATAACTGTGTAGAAGAAAAATCTTAAAAAATTTGTATTGCCAAATTTGGCACTAAAGAATATGTTCACCAAATTTTATAAAATTCTAAACTTTTTGAAATTTTTTATGTTTTTAGCATGGTTTAGCATGGCAACATTGTATTGCCTGTACCGAAACTCCTTAAGGTATTACTGGATGGATAGCCCAGCCGATAAAATGTACCTGATCGGAATTTCCGTACTTCGTGATGCAATAAAAATCTGAAAAAATTCAGCAACATTTGGAAAGTTATGAACTACAATTATCAACAATATATTGTCCAACAGTTATTAACAAATTGTTTAAATAAATAATTTTTTAACAATTTTACAGTAAACACTTGTTCTTTTTTACGAATCGAATGTGCGCATTTTTCTGAATGCTCATGATTTTTTTCAGAATTTTCGTGGATTTTTGAATTTTCCTTTTTAAAATTTTTTAAGTGGCTCTATTTGTACATTTTTGATCCAGTAACCTTGAAATTTTTCAAAACTGATGGTAAATATGTCTTCTAAAACATATCCAAAATTCAAATTTTTTAAATTTTTTATCAAAATTTTTTCAAGAAACTTCAAAAATCCACGAAAATTCTGAAAAAATTCATGAGCATTCGGAAAAATACACACATTTGATTCGTAAAAAAAAATAAAAGGTCACCGCAAAATTATTGCATAATTAATCGTTTAAACAATTTGTTATTAACTTTTGGGAAATATTATTATTGATAATTGTTGTTCATAGCTTTCCAAATGTTGTTGAATTTTTTCAGATTTTTATTGCATCACGAAGTACGGAAATTCCAATCAGATATAATTTTTGGTCGAGCTATCCATCCAGTTATACCTTAATCTGTTTCGGTAAATATATTGAGTCGGGGCTGCAACTGAAAACTGCATTAATTAATTTTTTTTGCCCCGATTCGACATATTTACCTCTATTTCGTTATTTTATATAGAAAAGGAATTGTTTGATTAAAATTCAATGAAAAAGAGAATTTTCATTCCTAAGGGATTTTAGTTTAAAAGAATTTAGGTTGGCAGCGATGATAGTGCCTCGCTTCACGAACACTGCCTCACTTGTTGACAGTTTTTCATCATGACCGCCGATGTCAACCTTCGAGCGTGCCATATTGTGAGGTTGAAATGGAGTGTTCAAATTCGCTGGATTGTATTTCGCTTCAATATATGTGTACACGAACAATGCGGTGTCGCGTGCACATGTACATCGCGGTGATACGTACTGATACTACTGTATCAGTACGTACAGTCTCATCAGTATCAGTACAAAATACGTACTGATACTGATGAGACGAAACATTCTATTCAACACGATATTTTAATTTAAGAGAATGGATCAGTCGGTATATCGCAACCGTGAGTGCGAGAGAGATAGCTGCAAATTTTGAAATCGAAATTCTTTGACACAGTTTAACCGATTAAAAGAAGGCTCTGTCAGTCGATTTTTGCCATCGTTCTGCGTAGGCTGACAGAGCCTTTTTTTAATCGATCAAACTGTGTCAAAGAATTTCGATTTCGAAAATTCCACGTGAAGTTAGTCGACTGACCCATACTCTTAACCTCATATGGCTTGCTCGATTGATGACATTGGCGGCCATCTTAAAAATTGTCAACAGTTGATGAGTGGCGTTAGTACCACCATGGGGCTAGTGAAGCGGCGCTAGTGGCGCGTCCATGTCGCCGCTTATCGGCATTCAGCCAAACTAAAATTTTAAATTGCCTATATAATTTAATTATTGATGAGATTCAAAACGAAATTTGAAGACATGAAACGTTTCAATATTCGGGAGGTGGTCAATTTCCTTTTTGATTCATAAGAACTTTCTCAAGTTCCTGATGGTACCTGTAGGAATAAATATTCTGAATTATAATGAAATACTTGGTCTCAAATTGATATCATAAGTTTTAATGCTGGACGTAACTTAGATGAAAATTCTTTGCAATTGATTTAAAAAAAAAAATTATTTTACATTTTTTTATATTTCAATAGAATTTTTTCCGTTTGTTTTTTATTTTTGGTTTTTTATTTATTGAAACGTTTCGTTATTCCGGAGGTGGTCAGTTTCCTAAATATCGGAACTTAGGATTTTTTAGATCCTCTTCTCTCACGTAAGAGAGGTGTCAGTGTGCAGGCTCGTGCACTGGCCGGCGGATTTTTGCCAGGAGCGGGTAAAGCCTTCCAATTTCGCCATCTTGCAATCAGGAGCTTGGCTCGAACTCGACCTTCAAGAACGGATACTTTTGTCCGGTATCCAGTGCTCAATAATGCTTCATCACTACGCGATCGGGCAAGGCCTCGCTAAAGCGTACTGCGATAAGCAATCTTCTCGACATCGAGAAATGATATGCTCCATTATTTCTTTGTTCGTGTACAATTTTGGTAGGAATAAGGAGGAGAATAATAAGAAAGGTTGGGAGCCTTATTGTCGGTTATGGGCGGTGCTCCGCTGACGCGAGAGCGCTCCGTCCGTAGCCCTCTGACAGACTTCTGTCAAATCAGAAATCGTGCCAGGGGGTAAGGCTGTCCCGTTACAGGCAATAATTTAATTATTTTTAGTAATTTGATAGAAATTTTAATTTACAATTTTTAGTGAATTGAATTTATTTTGTGAAAAGAAAATTCTCGCCCATATGCGCGATGTAAGCGTTGATCTCACCGACAAATAACGACTCGGCCATAAAAACAAAACTCCAATCAGCAATCAGAGATTGAATTTCTAAACAATTACCAAACTCATCAAAGTCCAATCGTATATTATTATCATTAGGTCTTCGTCTGAATTGGCATAAAAGCCCGAGCGCGGAAGCCTCAGGAGACAGTCTTGTCTCGAAATCCTGACACCCAATCGTACGCAGATATTACTCAGAATGCAAGGAACAACCAAAAACTATTTTCATCTACCTCAAATCTCACACTAGAGGGGCCGGTCTCATTCGGGATCGTTTGAGTCCAAGATTTCTAGTGTAAATTTTCACATCCTTTTCTATCCAAAAGGATCATGGTCGTTCGGGGACATTCGGTCAAAAGATTCGTGGTTAGAACTTCTTACTTTTCACATCAAGAGGGCCGGGTCAGTTCGGGGACATTCTGTTTCGAGATTCCTCATGTGCCCAAATCCTCATTATTATTTTTTTAAATTTTATTCAATTGTTTTTTGAATGATTATCAAAATTGAAAATAGTATATTACACACCTAGGGCAGGAAAATAAGGAAAGTCTCAGATCACATGTAATTGTCGGCCGAGGCGAAGCCGAGGCTTTAGGCAGAATCTAACCCGTTTGCTATTCTCAACCCTCATCATTTGTTTCACGCACTTGGCCATTTTCGTTCATGTTCGAGCGCAATTCTTACCCATTTCTCAGCATTTAAATGGAAAACGAAGATTGGCGCTTTATAGTTTAACTCTTCTACTTTCCGAATCTGTTTGATATATCTATGACTATACGTTTACAACATCACCTCAACCTTTATACATACTAATCTTATGCTCGTTCTCTACGCCAATAAAGAAGCGATAAAAAATATGAGAACATTTTGTAGACGCGGAGCGAGGGTAAGTTGCCTGAGGGTTCCCAAGACGTGAGATTTTAGCGTAACCCCTCGAACTGTCCAACTCCGAAAGACCGGTGGTTTTTATTAGATCCTCAGGATTGAACGGTCCCCCGCTGGGCCAACACTCTGTTGAGACAATTGAAACGATATATCAATGCTCGGTAAGCACCCCTGTTGCTGTTTCCGTAGGATCGCTCTTCCAACAAAAGTTCAACATTTTCGTTGAGATTTGAAGTCGCTCACGAAATGTGTAAAAGTTCTGAATGTTAAATATTGTTAAAACACAAAGAGCCAATAGTTTTCAATTATTTTTTCTTCAATTGACGATGAACCATCTTCATGTCTGTGACGAGAAATCCTCGGATTATATGTTTTATAATGTAATTTTTTAAAGCAAGTTATAAAGCTTCTATGACCATTATCGTTACGTAGGTTCAAGGCTTCATCCGATTGATAATTGATCAGCTAATCAATTAAATACTTTGATTGACCGATTCCATTAGAGATTCAGTATCAGAATTTCTAACTGTGATTATGTCAACTGTGTCTGCAAACGCTCAAATACTATACGTGGCATATACTGAGAAATGTTGAGCTTTCATTGAATTTCCATCTACTAATTAGTTTTTTAAACCACTTCATTATTTTTAACAATTTATAAGTATAACTTGAAGAGAGCATTGAAACGATGGCTGCGGTTCCAGAGCAATTGTAGAAGGTCCTCTTAATTAGGAGGAGATTCAGTTGTAAGCTAGGAGTTATAGAAGCACTTAGGAATGCGTTTCCCGAACCATTTGTCCTTTCTATTCGTAATCCCCAAAAGCCCGCAAGGTCCTGGGAATTTGCCACAACCGCAACATTGAATCTGTCTTTCCTACCCTCTCGAAATACAAGAAAAATTCTACTACTGCATTGATTTTCTTAAATTCACGTACAGAGTAGAGTAAAAAGTAAAAGGCATCAAGTGTTATTCTACTAATTACAGATTCTTCGGCTATGGATATCTAGGGGGTTTAATAGTGCCTAATCACGAATATGAGGTCAAATTTCCAAAATGGTGGGAATCAAATTTTAAGAGTTTACTAATTTATCTGAACTCTCTTCCGAGGGGTTTTTGGCAGCGGTGATAAAGGATCCGGCACTAGATTTTTTTAATTAAAAATGGCGCATCGAATGTGGTGCTTATGATGGTGAAGGTCATAGCAATGAATGTCCTGAAATTTCTCAAAATTTTATACTGGGTGTTTATTGGGGTCAATAATTACAAAGTGGGTGAAAAATTTCTAAGATTCATTTATGAGGTCAACCTCAAATTTTCAAAATAACAAATGAAGTATTCGAAATTGAAAAAAATTATGATATATTAGATGTAACAGAGATGAAATCAATATGCCGTCGAAAGAAAAAATCAAATGCAGGAGACAAAAAATGAAGTCCGTAGAGGTGGAAATCCTAATAATCAAAACAGTTCTCCCACACTTAGCATTGTCAAAAACCGACGACGAGGGCGTGACGGGAATCTAATTCACAATATCTTTAAATATAAAAAATCAACAAAATTTATGCCATCCAAAAAGAATTTTGAAAAAACATTCCAAGTATTTGGCCCAACCTACAAGTTTGGTATGATCAAATTCATATTTCTATCAACCAAGTTTTACTTTGTAACAAATCATTTTGCATAATTAAAAAACTATACGTCTTTGCGAGATGGCGGATACTCAGATTTAAAAAAATTAGTTTGTAACAAATGATTTAAAAAAATCAATTAATTAATTGGTTCTAATTGGTATGGCAGACCACTAGCACCGCTAAAAGAGTATGACATTGCACTGGTGCCCACTTATTTTATAAACCCCATAAAAATACCAGAGTTTTTGTGTAACAAATCGTTTGGAAACAGTAATTTTTTCAACAATTTTGAAATTAAACTGTCATAACGCTCCGCGAACAAGTCCTAAAATTGATTTTCGTTTTTCTAATCACCTAAATCGACCTTTCACTGTCTATGGTTTTACTTTGTACAATCTTTCGAAGATTCTTTAAATTCCAGTGGGAGGACTATCTTCATGGCCACGAAAACGAACGATTATTGGTGATCGAGGTCATTACGTCAGTTTTATCTTTTCATGATTCGTATGCACTTTCTTGGAATATTACTACTCTGCAATATTTTTCACGATTATCTTTTGCCAAGTTCCATGACAGTATGATATTGACTAAATTTTTTTAGCTCACCAGGTAAAACTTAATGTATCAAAAGTTACGACTTAATTTTCTACAAATCGACGGATAAAACATTCATTAATCCTTCGATGATCTAGCGGATCCTTTGATAACTTTTCGCAATGCGGAGTGAACGATGATGAACGTTGCGGTGATCGGCTGACAGGCAAGTAGTCAGTCTGACGATGAGAAGAGATGTCAAGAGGTGCTAGGTGTGCTAGAGAGAATGAGCAATCTCAAGTCTTTGTTTTATTAAATTTTCAAAGAAGTGAGACACCTCATTTATTAAACACGTTATTGTTCAGATCGAACTGGTTGGGTACATGTAGGCGTTCTCGCCACAGTAACGGAGGAAAGGTCTTGGTGACTCGCCACCTCGATTCTTCGAGACAGATTGCGGGAATTGGGCAGGGTGGAGTGCCCTCTTCGATGGTGTCGTCGTCGCTGATCGGCGTGAGGGGCTCGGGACCCGGTAGATTCGGAGCTCGGGACGGAGTTCGAGCTGTAGATGGAGCAGGTTCCCAGTCGCTCTCAAAGCTGATGCCGACTTGTAGCCCTCTGTGGACTCGGCTGGCTGGCCTCGTTTGAGTGCCGATGCTGGCGAATTCTCGAAGAGAATCCGGTAGCGGAGATAAGCAGTGAAAAGCTCCTCCGAATGAGGGCGAGATCCGATTTTGGCATCGAGCAGTGCCGTTTATATTCCCTTCAGGGAAACGTAGGGCTGACGTGAATCTGTAGCATGGAGGGTAACTAAGTAAGGCGAAAGAATAGACCACGAGACAGGAAACACTATCGTATTATATTTATTTTATGTTTGGTTAGAAATTGGCAGCAAGGCCAGAGAACACAAGGAAAGGTGGTTGGTGCGCGCCAAAAACCCCACGCTAACTAACTGCCACAGCTGTGGCGCGGCGGCCCAGAAAGGCGAGAAACTCTCCGTGGCGAAAAGTCCTGGTTCTCCGCACAGCCGTGGCGGCGTGAGCGAGGCTACCGACTCGAGCGAGCTTGTGTTCCCACAGTACTCCCCCCCCCCCCCCCCCCCCCCCCCGAGCGGAGGCGTTAAAAATTTGACTTGTTTTCTTCCGGGATACGTTTTAAACGTTCTCTTTGGTGCGATTGATGATGTTGCTTCCGATGTGTCACGCCCGACTTCTCTTCCGGAATGTGTTTTTAATGTCTTTTCCGGTACCGTTGACGTTGCTGCTGGTGTGAATGTCCGTTTCGTTATTGATAATGTAAAACTGATTTCAACCGTTCAGTAGAAACGTTCCCACAAATCTGATCTTTGAAGCGCCACCTCGCGGTGGCTTTGTGAACTAAACGGGAGCGTCTTTATTTTTTGCCTTTTCAGATTGAGTTCCAGTGGTAGTGAGGCTCGATTCATCTAGATGATCGTTAGTTTCCATCGCGTTCAGTCAAATCGTACTGTAAAAAAACTAGAGACATGTAGGGTAATGTGGGGCAAAATGGACACTTAAGGATTTAAGCAAGTTTCATTGATGAGCATATGGTCTTTCAACTATTTTTGAATCCCAAAATTGATGCCCAGTCCTCGTTTTCCGAATTTTGTAAAAAAAATTTTCCGGGGCAAAACGGACACAGCCTCTACGAGGCATAAAAATCGAAAAATCGACATTTTTCGAAATGCAGCCGTTGCAAGCGACTGTTTCCGAATAGGATGTCAACTCGGTAATATGGGAAAAGAAATGGGATCACTCAGGCTCCATTCCTTGGATTGTAAATGAAAAGACATGAGTCAAATCTTGTATCCCATTTCTGTCATGTTTTTGAGGAATGCAAAAAATCAACTTTGGGTCCATCGTGCTGGGGTATATTTGGTATTCGCACTATATCAGAGTCCCACCATTGATTCATGGCCCTAGTTTTCGGATTTTCTTCAAAAAAATTTTCCGGGGCACAACGGACACAGCCTCCAAGAGGCATAAAAATCGATATATCGACATTTTTCGAAATGTAGCAGTTTAGCAGACAGAAAAAAGCTCACCAAGACAGCCAAGTCCTCGTCTTTTGAAGACGTTTGTTGCATTTTTTTGTGAAGGGTTATATTCGTTGTCCTCTGAAGATTGGATTTACTATGTGTAACATGCAAAAAATGGGCACACACCTTATGTACAAGTGTTGAAGACGAAGATATCAACTATGAGTGCGATTTTTGTAAAAAATGAATAAAAAACCTTTTTTCCTTATTCGTACTTTGATAACTATTGTGGTTTTTAAAAATAAGTCAAAAAAGGGAATAGATCGTGAGAAAATAGTTTGAGATCTATTTTGCTCTGAAACTTGAATTTTTTGGGGATGTCACCGTGGAATTCAACAATTTACCATGATTTATGGTCAGGACCGAAAAAAAAATTTTATGCATTTTCAGAAATTTCAGTTTCGGGAAAGTCCATTTTGCCCCAAATTACCCTACATTTTCATACCCTTAGGGCAGTCACCGGTAAAATCGTAGAAATCAATGTTTGTAAGATTTTCAATTCAAGAAACAAAACGTTGTGAAATAAATGCAGAAGTTGCCAAGCACATCAAATTACAAAAAAAAATTCCAAAGAAGAAAATAAGGATGCAAAAAATTACAACCACAAGAAATACAAAGAAGAAACATTAAAAAGAGAAATGGCGACCAAAAGAATTAAGATCACAAAAATAAAAAAAAAATGACAAACGAACAAAAATTATAAACCACTAAATTGAAACAAAAAAAATTTGGCCGTTGTACTTACACGTTAAAAATACCTCTAAGACTTATATATCTATAAATTTTTCCTTTCCTAGGCATTTTCCTCTTTAACATTCAACAGAAATCTGCCATCTGATCTTGATGGAAACGCTCTCCCTGTTCTTCGCTGTAGGAGCCAAGGTTTTCAGGAAATGCATCCACGGGGGAATGTAACAAGTGCAATTTGAGATTCATCAAACAACCTTGTTTACCGTAGTTGATGACTCTGACGATTTCTTTGTAATTCGGGCTTTTGTTATTGCTTAAGAAGTTCTCAACGACTTCCTTGAAACTACGACATGCGGCTCTCTCTGAGTTTTTCACTGGGTATAAAAAACGAAAAATCCTTGAACCTTACTCGCAGCAGGAATTGAACGATTTAATCAGAGATCTTGGGTCGCCGAAAGATGGCGTAGAATATCTAGCTTCTTCGCTAAGAAAAAAAAGTCGGTTAGCCAAGGACACTAAAGTTACAGTATATCGGAATAGAGAAGAGAAGTTTCGTGAATATTACTCTCAGGAGGAAGAACTGGTATACTGCAACGATGTAGAAGGATTGATGAATGAACTGAAATCTTAATCTTATAAAGCAGACGAATGGAAATTGTTCCTTGATTCATCGAAGCGGAGTCTCAAAGGAGTATTGCTTCATATAGGCAACTTTTATGCCCCGATATTGCTAGCCCATTCAGTGGTGCTAAAAGAAAATTACGAAAACATTCAGAAGGTTCTAGAGAAGCTTAATTACGTCGAACATAAGTGGCAAATCTGTGGCGATTTGAAAATACTGTCGATGATATTGGGCCAGCAGTCTGGCTTTACGATGCACCCGATGAGGGGTGAGAAAATTTCTGGGCCAATGACATTCAATAAAAAGAGCAGGGAAGATTGGCGGAAAGCTAATAAGGAGCTCGAGAGCTCGAAAGCCACCAGCCGAAGTTTCACGTCATGTTGGCGTTTGGGGTTATGTTATGAAGTGCGTGCGGGATAAATAAAAATAATTTTCGTCATCTAACGGAGTGCATATTAGTATTTATTTTGTTAAAACTTGTGGTATACTGAACCGGTATAAAAGCGGCCGCGTAAATGTAGTCTGTGATCTGTGTGTGAAAAAGAATATAAAAAATGCGTGATGCATAAGTCAACGAAACATTTCAAGATTTCATTATTTCGTTCGATTGTAAATAAGTATCAACTGAGATAATCCTTCAATTAAACCAGAGTGCGAGGAAAATTGTCCAGTGTAAATATATCGTCAATTGCGTGATTATATATCGTGTGTAAATAGTGTAACGAAACGCTCAAGCCGACCCAGCCTGAACGCCGTTCGAGCTACCTTAATGAAAAGGAGCAGGTATGAAAGAAACGTGGAAACTCAGAATTCTTATGAAAAATTAAAACAATCAAATTTATTCGAATTATTTATTAACCGAATTTTGACAAAATAAAGGAGATTTTTTTTGTCAAAATCGTCACTGAGTTGCTCCGAGATCCTGAGCATCCACTAGGTTAGGTAATTTACCGTCCACAGGCTATGGGCCGGACAATTACTTTTAACACATATTTAAACATAATTTGTACCGATCTAAAATCGACATCGAAAATTGTGAATAATACCAGGGGATCCTAAAAGTCTGAGAAGAATCGATTTTCTTCCAAGTCTCTGCCACCATAGAGTAACAGATTACTATACCATTGATGTATGTTTTTTTTTTTTGTAAACGATTCTTGAAACAATTTTATAATGTTAAAACTCGGAATTGCTAATAAAACGCTTGTTCTCCGATTAATATAATAAATTTTAGTGCTGCACGTAACTCAAATGGTAACTTTTTTGATTCATAAGAACTTTCTCAAATTCCTGATGGTACCTGTAGGAATAAATATTCTGAATTATCATGAAATACTTGGCCTCAAATTGATATCATAAGTTTTAATGCTGGACTTAAATGAAAATTCTTTGCAATTGATTTTAAAAAATTGGTTATTTTACATTTTTTTATATTTCAATAGAATTTTTTCCGATTGTTTTTTATTTTTGGTTTTTTATTTATTTAAACGTTTCGTTATTCGGGAGGTGGTCAATTTCCCAAATACCGAAACTTAGGATTTTTTAGATCCTCTTCTCTCACGTAGGAGAGGTGTCAGTGTGCAGGTTCGTGTACTGACCGGCGGATTTTTGCCAGGAGCGGGTAAAGTCTTCCGATTTCACCATCTTGCAATCCGAGGAGCTTGGCTCGAACTCGACCTTCAAGAACGGATACTTTCGTCCGGTATAGGAGCATCCAGTGCTCTACATTGCTTTCTCGCTATGCAATCGGGCTTAGCCTCGCTAAAGCGTACTGCGAGAAGCAATCTTCTCGTTATCGAGGAATGATAGGCTCCATTATTACTTTGTTTTTGTACAATTTCGGTAGGAATAAGGAGGAGGATGAAGGAAAGGTTGGGAGCCTTATTGTCGTACGGGCGGTGCTCCGCTGACGCGAGAGCGCTCCGTCCGACACTAGCCCTTTGACCGATTTCTGTCAAACCAGAAATCGTGCCAGGGGTAAGGCTGTCCCGTTACATTATATAAATTTTTTTTCTGGTATTGAATTTTTTTTTTAGTCCATGCAGAAACAAGGGACTATCAATGTACTTGTCCGAACCTTTTTTTCCCTAGGGAATTTTGGGGTTTATGGCTGTTTAGAAAAATCTCACATGGAATACCTTCTATATATTTTTCTTCCGACTGCTATATCGTGATCGGGATGTGAAAGCTCACCGATGGGTTTTTTCGATTCATAGACTTCCTGATATATGATGAAACTATTTTCAGGTATGTTCTTAATTGTTTTTTGGAACTTTTTGAACACTTGTTGTGAAATTACTAGGATACAAGAGACGATCAATGTACTAGACCCAACTTTTTTTTCAAAAGGGAATTTTTTGGGTTTATCGTGATATGTCCGTGAATTTCCGTAGTACGTTTATTACTGTGTTAGTGATTATTTCAACTCAAGTTTTCAATTTTACTTTTCGGTCAGTGGAAAAAACGCATTATTCCTGTTTAAGGAAGTTGAGGCCGTACAGTCATTTTTTTTACCCAAAAGTTATAACCTGTGCCTTTCAAAAGTTAGGCCAGTTTACAGTTTGGCAATGTTGCAGACACTTCAAAGAAAAGTCGGGAAAAAAAGACGAAAAACCGGTGAAAGTTCAGTCGAAAACATGGACGGTGATGATCCTAGCCTCAAAAAAATGCACGGGAAACAGATTATTATTAATATAATCTCAGCAAATCTCCTAATAAATCTGAAAAAATTGACATCATTCGGCAAGCCTTGCCCATGTTGCCCAAAAAATTTCATATTTTTAGTATCATTTTTAACGGAGATATCACTGAATGTGTCTTGACTTCCATAAGGTTACATGTTATTTGGTCCAAATTGTTATTAATTTTTCTCAACAACGACGCTCCTAAAGTGTCTGAAAATTTAACTGATTTTTTTTACACTTTACTTTATAAGATGCAATCGGTTTAAAAGCGATGACATAATTTTCTTTCTATTGCCTCAACTTCCTTAACCGGGAAAATGATCGAGAGCTGCAATAGCGGCGATCAGGTAATTACTCGATATATGTATCTCGATATGTTGGTGGATTCCCGTTTAATTACAGAAAAAAAAATTCCGTTCCAAATTGGGTTTTTTTATGAATTTATATCGTCATCATTTTCAAAATTAGAACGATGGTTATTTGGAATGTAATAAGGATCAATAAATACTTCCGGGATGCGAAATCTAGACGCTATCGGACAATTAGTTTTTCTCAAATCGCAACCAAAATTTTCAAATGAATTTATTTTTATGAACTAGCAATAAACCATTCAGAGAATTTTATGGACGACTATGATGACGAATTGATTTTTAGTTTTTAACTTATTTTCTGTTAAATTTGAGACTTGTTTCTATTCTGTATATATTTTTCACTCGTCATATGGTCTCACGTAGTCCGAACGAAACCGGAAACGTTGAGTAGATCGCAGTAAACAGTGAGAACAGGTGAAAAATTCGGAGAATCGTGGTTAGATCAAATGCGTTTTTTCATGAGTTTTGATGAGAGTGAAATGCAATAGTGATACAAATGAGACGAGAAAAGAACTACATGAATCACACACCGTCCCTGTTTTTAATGTATTTTGTTTGCTTCGAATGATCTATTCAGTGGATTTCTCTATCTTTGATCAAATCATTGAAAAAGAACTAGAGACATCTCTCGACGAAAATTAAATCCAATCATGTTTATTAGGGTTGATCAAATAAAATGACTATTTTTTTTCACTCGGTATATTGAAAAATAAATCGTTTGGCATCGTCAAAAAACTTTCGCCACATATTAGTCATTAATATTCGAATTAAGAGCAGGTCCATCATCGCAAATTTGTATTTTCCGATGAAATAATATGGGAAATTTATTCTTCTAACTTCGGAATTTTATTAGACTTTAACCGTTGAGGTTGAGAGAATTTTTTTTACACATTTTTATAGAACATTCGATGCACTACAAAAAAGCCATCTTGAATCTAAACAATAAAAGTAATCGTAAAGAAAATAATCGGTAATAATTAGTTCTGCATTGTACTTGCCTCGTTTTTAATACATAAATTTGAAATATTTGTTATCAGTGAGAAAAAATATATGTTATTTATTGTTTTCAAATAAAGTTGAAACATCTTTTTTCTATAATTATTGTCATTTATCTTTATTATCTTTATTATCTACAAAAGAATTTCATTCTCAAAGTAGTTTTAAAAAACGAGTACGAAGTTGTTTTTTCTTTAATTTACAGTATTTTTTATTACAATGTAGAAACTTTGATCGATGATGTTTTACGACTTGCAGTAAATATTGAAACTGCTCTTTATTTTTTCTCCGACATTGATTGTATAACCGTTCACTAAAGCCACTCCACGCTCTGCAACATCTTTTACAACTTTAAGTTCTTTGAAAAAATATACGTTTTCTTTATAACCATCGTTTGTAGGCCACAATTCAACTCTACGATATCAAGAAAATTGTAGGGTCATTTAAAGATTTTAAAGTGATCTAATGGTTCTTTCAAAAAAAAAGTTGCTGAAGTTTGTTGCCAAATACTCTATTTTTTATTATATCGAGTGAAAAATAAATAGTCATTTCATTTTACCCACCCTAATGTTTATAATATATTTTTGTTTTCTGTGAAATTATATTTTCTTTTCATTATCACCTTCATTCTTTGTACAATCATTTAACTTCGACAATTATATTGAAATTTTTATTTTTGTATATAAGTGACTTACTTAACATCAATCAGTATTAACCATACCATAGGAATCGAATCTCGAGGCAGTCATACTTAACAATAATTGAATGGTTTCTTATCTATCTCAATTATAATTCAGTCTTTTTAAAATTTACTGCTGTTTTCTTAAGTAAAAGAGTTTAAAGATAAATCATTTATTGGAAACAGATATCTTTTTACAATGGTGTTTTTTTCTAACAGTAATTTTTCTCTCCATATCCCTTCTTAGCGTACAGCAAAAATCTGCTATCATGCTGTTGGCATGATACCTTCGTTGATTCCGACTCTTCATTTCACTCGTTTCTTGATTGTTTGAGTAAAATGTTGTATCAAGAGAGTTATAAAAAGAGAAAATAAAAAGACATAGAGAAATCCTCTGAATAGGTCATTCGAAAAAAGTGTGCTCGATTGAAAAAAAAAATTGAGAATAATGTTCTCCAGAAGAATTCTACTTTCCCGGATACACTCCGTTTGTTTTTCGGTTTGGCTCTCGTTTTTCTAATGTACTCTATATTCAAATTCAATGCAAATCGCACAAACCAACTCGCATAGTTAATGTCAATGGGAAACAGTGTTCGGCGAACTTTAATCGGAATAGAAAAAGCTGTACAACTTGAAGAAAATTAGAATACTCAAACTTTTTCAGCTGAGTGAGCTCAGTCCAGTAATGATTTTCTACTTGTTTGAGCGCTTGGAAATTTAATAATAATAACTACTCATGTGATATGAATTCTAATAAAAAATTGGAGACACAGTCTAAAAAGCATAACCAACGAAACCGTGTTCGGTATGAGATTTCAGTCAGACGAGTCACGTAAGCGTCGATACGTCAGTCTGAACTCATCAACCGAACCGAAATCCTTGGTGAATACAAATGCAACAACGCCTCCCTTACTCTCTCCCTCTGGCCAATCCCATGGTGCCTCTATAAGCGCGTTTCAGCCCTCACGTTCATCCCTTTTCCCTACATTTCCTTCTTTGACTCCGACAACACCCCTCGCTTTAGGAAGCTGCCTCTCTCTTTATGCTTTTATTCTGTATATGCCCTGCTCACTACTATTGCTATTCTGCTCTCACCACTTCGCTATTTTCTCATCTCAAATGTTGCATAGTATTTGGTTTTTTTTCTCTTCCAAAATTTTACTCAACCTTATTCAGGGCTCGATACTTAGTTTTATTTCATTTTTAATTTTCCAAAGAAAAAATTGCCAATTCAATGATCACTTCTTATTCTTATTCCTCCAATTTCTCCAATTTCTTATTCACAAATCATATGTAGATCGAATAATTGTAAGCTTTATTCGTTTTTGATTCAATGAATGAGAGTCGACCAATAAAAATCGTTGGGTTATTGAAAGTATTCCATGAATGTCCGTCGGGAAAATTAAGAATTACTTGAAAACTGGGACAGTCGAGTTTTTCCGATCGATAAAATAATAAGAAAAAAGTGACGAGCATCGGAAACATCGTAGCCTCATATTTTTCCGACAATTATTTTTTTTATATGTCTACTGTGTTGTGTTTGTTTTCTTCTGATGCTCATTTTTTCAGTTATTTGAACCAGATCGAAAGAGTAAGGGAGAGTAGGACAAAGCGGAACATTCTCTTGAAAATTTAGAACATTTTTTTTGCTCCATTGGAAATCTGCAAAATTTCGTTATTCAGCTGAAGACATGCTTCAAAAATACAAAATTGGAGGAAAATTTTTTTTTTTTCTGAAAATTGAATTTTTTTTCGGATCAATAAATTGAATTATCAGCTCAAGATAAGCCGTGAAATAGTTATTATCATTGAAAATATGGTTACATCCAACATATGTGATAGATATTTATAAAATTTTATCTCGTTTACGATAACTTAATAGTACTCTTGGAAGAACTTGGGGCAAGAGGACACCATTAGCAGTAAAGCTAGTGTCGATTTACATACGTTCTATTAACTATTGCTGCAAAAAAGGCTCTTTTGACGATTTTGATTAATTTTCTCAGATGTGTGGTGAAATTAAATAAAATTTAAATTTTATGAAAAAAATGGGACAGAAGTGGTCTTTTCTTTGTGAGAAAACAATGTTGGTGTCTACTTTGCCCCATTTTTAAAATTTATTTTGAATATTGTCTAAAAGTTCTATTTCAACGGAACTTCGTTGAAATAATTAAAATGATAATGTCGACATTTTTTTGTATCTACTTTGCCTCATTTTTAATCAAATTGGTCAATGGAAAAGAACAAACGCACTGTTCTCATCACACTCATTTTCGTCTGAAATATGAAAAAAAATCTTATGACGAAAATAATTCAGATTAAAATTTGATTCAGAATCCACGGCTGAATTCTTCGATGGAAATCGAAATGGGATCAGCTCATTCGAAAACTAGAATAGCATTTTCAGTGCCACTAGACATTTTCCCATCCCAACTGTAAGCAATGTTGTGCCTTGGAAGCAACGTTGACAGGGAAAAACTGAAATTTTAACGAGTTCCTCAGTTCATGGTGATATGGCGATTTTGCCATATCGCTAGGAGGAGGCACTGCTATTGTTTTATTGAATACACATTGTATCTATTTTCCGTGGTATTACCAAAAAAAATCAGAAGAATTGTAATTTTTCTCACTTTCAAGTGTGTATTCTTAAAAAATAAGAGTAACATGAATTTATCGTATTTTCAATGATAATAACTATTTCACGGCTTATCTTGAGCTGATAATTCAATTTATTTATCGAAAATAAAATTAAATTTGAAAAAAAAAAATTTTTCCTCTAATTTTGCGTTTTTAAAGCATGCTTTCAGCCGGATAACTAAATTTTGTAAATTTTCAACGGAGAAAAAAATGTTCTAAATTTTCGGGGGAGTATTTCGCTTTGCCCGCCTCTTCCACTTTTCCCTATTCTCCCCGAGTCGAAATCGAAACGAGGGCAAAATTGAATAGTGCGGTCGAGAGAGGAACGACGATAGTATAAAATAGACGGATGATGCAAGTAAAACTGTAAACTAAAAAAGTAAAAGACTAGACATTGGATCGATCAATCAAAACTGGGCTTGTTCTACGCTTCATGATCGAGTTGAAAGATGCGATGATCGAGAAAACCCTCTTCAAAGCTTTAATGAAAGAGAATTGACTCGTGATTTTACGCGGCCAAGTTCTCGTACTGTGTATTGTGTTTTACTGTATACATCCTTATACTTGTGTGTACACCAATCCCTGGTGTACACTGAGCCTTTTCTTCATTAATTTAACGGGTGTGTAATAAAGCGTGATGAAAACGCGGTCGAGGGGAGAGAAGGGATAACGAGTCCGGCACTTCTGCCGTATACCTTGTGCCGCCTATCCCTTTATATATATAATACGTGTAACTCGATTTGGTTCAGAGGTTGGCCGAAGGCATACGTGTTTTCCCAATAATTCACACGAACGAGGACAACCACCCTCGGTGTTCCTCAGGCTGTCTAGGTCCTGGACCTCTGGACCACGGGAAATGCCGTGTTTCCGAATACCCTCTATTCGCCAACAAACCGGAATTTCACATGATCGAATTGTATTTGAAATATTCTAATCGGTCAAGTTACGTGGAAACACTATGTTTTTTTTCACAATTGTCCTTACCTTCAATAATTTAGAATCATATTTTTTCTATGATGAGTAAAAACAAAAATTACTATAGAAAAGCAAAAAAAATGGATTAGCTACGAAAATGGGCGTGAGAATAAAATTAATATAGAACAGAATATTTTTCTTTCCGGGACTCAAACGATTGAATCATTACGAAAAAGAACACTATTTTATGTTATTGTTTTTTAATTTTAAGTACTTGGACGTAGCTTGCGTTCAAATAGGACTAGACATTTTTGTGCATGGAATTTATGAACATGAATTTTTTCACGTAACAGTGAAATTTAAATTCAAAACTATAGGAAAATACGTATGATAACTTTCGATCGATGTTTAATCAAAAATTTATCGCGCAACCTACGAAATAATTAATTACTATTCAGCAAGAATCAAGTGATGGACATTTTTTAAAAGAATTGGGAGTTTTAGTTGCTTGCAAGATTTATTATATGTTCTACAAGGACCATAATCATGGCAAATTAACTGTTTCAGCGGTTATTATAATTTTTTGATGCAATGTTTCATAATCGACATTTTTATAACATAAATTTCATCAAAATCTGAATACAAAAAATAATAAATGGAATGCGCAAGCTCTAGTTTTTCATTCTAAAATCGAAACTTCACAAAATTTACTTTCTATGAAGTAGATGTCGCTTTCTTTATCGTGCACTTTCTGTTAAGTTATATATCTTGTCATGACACCGAAAAATCTCAACATCATGATTTTGACTCCATTTTTTTTTATTTTTCCCAGTTTTTGGAAAATCACTATTTTGCCTGATTCTTATATTCTTTATTGTGACAATAAAAATTTGACATTTCTGTACCATGATTTTTAGTCGAAATCAGAAATAATATTGTCGTCACTTAAACAACGTTTGAGAAATTTTTTTTTCAAGAGCTCAAATTCTGGCCAAGTCATGTGGATTCCCGTCGTATTCCTATATTTTGGAGTATGTCAATTTTTCATTTTTCCGGAACCACCCTTATAAAGTATCGAATTGAGTAAAAAAATGCACATAGAACTAACCAGTGAATAGATACGCCGTTGGAAACCGATGGGAGTGAGACAATGGAGGAAATTCATGTGAATGCTCGTGTGCGTCTTTAAGGGCGGTAAAGTTTAACAGCGGCGCAGCCACCCCTATTGCTTGTTCGCGATTGGTCCATAGTACACGTGCTTCTCACCGAGGATACCCGATCCACTCCGAGCCCTGCAGAGTTTCAACTTGATTCCCTCCTCGACCACCAACGAACTCAACACTGTGTCGGAATGTTTCTCAGTTTAGTTCGCGTGTCGCGACAAAACCCAACGCACCGCTTCACCCATCTCTCTTTTTGTACATTCTTGATGAATCGTTTCTTCGGATTTTAATGTCGTTATCTTTACGGACGTTCAAAAAAAATCATCTTGAGACTAACGCAAACTGGGTTTCACGAGGATGAAAACATTCAATAAATAGTGATGGAAAAGTGTTATAGATAATTTTCGACAATTTCGTCACACCATAGGAAATGAAATTGAAAATTATCAGCGAGTGTCAAAATAAGAATGTTCTTCTGACTTTTTTCGTTTTTCCATATCTCCGAACTTTTCCAAACTTATCGTACGTTATCAACTAAATATCAATGTGCAACGAATGGTGAAGTTTCAGAAGGTTTGCACATCAAGAGATATAAAAAGCAATTTCACTCGATTGTTTGATACCTTTGAACTAGGGTCACGACGAAAGGAGGTTATATAGTGTCAACTATAAATTTTTCATCTTCAGTGCACAGCAAACACTCTCATATATTTGAAAACTGAAGTTCTTGAATTTCGTAAGTGCTCTCGATATGAGATCAACACAACAATAATTTTATATTTTACCCTTCTGAATTCAACAAATATTCTCAGTTTCATTGAAAGTATAAAATATGGTAACGGATTTCATGCCTTGGAAACGTCAACCACAATAAACAATTAACAGGTAAGTTACCATCCTAAGTTGGATTTGATGATAATAATATTTCTCCTTGAGTAAAATCTAGAGTCACGGGAGCGATCCTAAAACAAGCATATTTATAAAAAAGCGCGTTTTCTCCCAAAGATGTAGAATCTACAAAATATGTCATCAGAGTTGCTCCCGCGACTCTGATAACGTTGTCCACCTCTTAGAAGTCTGCAGTTAAAGTAGCCCTTCTATGATTAATCAAGTTTACAAATGCTTTATGTTGATTAGTTTTAAGGCTAAATTATTAATAAAATTTATAAATAATTACACTGAGAATATTTTTATCATAAGAATATAATAAAATGCTTTAAAAATATCATAAAAGATAAAATTTATATTTTAACTTGACTAATTAATGATTGAGTTGGTACCGTTGACACTTGAAATACACATAATCTAGGGAACATTTTTATTGCGTAAAAGAAGGTTTATATCGATGCAATGGCACCGAGAAAGAGGAATGGTTAATTCATTAAAACAAAGCGAAGCTACTAGACGAATGAAATCAGTCTCAAAATTAAATTTGATTTGCCCGATTTCCGCGCAATTCCTGAATTTGCCCGAAATTCAATCAGCGGTTACCAGCAGTTCAACGTAGTGACTGACATCCGTTTTTGACACGTTAAAAACTAAAGTTTTTTTTCATCTTTTCTTTCTTAAAAGCCCCGTAAAATGATTTTTTTTTTTTTTTGAAGAAACGGAATCTGTGATAAATTTTCGTCACGGTATAAACTTTTCCGAAGCTCGAACACCGTACAATTTTTTCACAATTAATACCATTGTGAGTTCTTCCATAGAGTACCGTGTTAAAAATTCAAAATTGTAAATGAAATAATTTAAAATCTCGCCCCGTAAAAGGCCTCGGAATTATGTTTATCGTTATTAGGGGACCTTAAACTATCATGTATCGCAAAAAAAAGTGGACTTTCACCGTACTTTATCGAACAGCTGGAGGACGAGATGGACGATGATGTGAAAATCGTATGTCAACTCGGGGAAAATACAAGAAATCATATCCTGTTTATCGAATAGCTTTACTCGACAAAAGCGAGTACAAAGTGTACGTAACAAGTTCTGATATTTTGAAAATCAATTTGGAAATAGTTCGTTGCGACAAAGTCTGCAAAACTTATGTGCGAAATGAAAAATGCCACCAAGCGGAACCATCGATGCCAATTGACACAGAATAATTTTGCGATTACCGGCATTACTCTGACTCGAAAGGATACAATGAACAAATGATAAATGAGAAATAATGAAGCGGCAACAGGCCTCTTTCATATTTGACCAGCACTGCGGATATTATTAAAAGATTCTACAATCGAAAATATTCAATTACTGTTTCATTTTGGAAAAATGTATATCAGAAAATCTTTTAATCACGAATGACATGTCAAATGATTTGATTTCATCGAATAGTCGCCTTTTAAAAGTTATGTTTATATTCAAGTCAATCATGAACATTTTTCTACTTATTTGATAATTATAAAATGGGTGGCAGAAAATAAAGCACGGGCACAATTAAAAATTTTTTTATCAAAGGTATCCAAAAGTCTGAAAATTTCAAAAACATTGCCCCCATACGTATATTAGTATTCAACTACAAGATCTCTATTTTTTATTTATTTTATTTTTATTATATTTTTAATTAGTTTTAGTTTCATTTATTTATATTTTCCAAAGGTCCAATTTTCGATAAAATAGCATAATGACAATGAAAATGATCATCTACAAGTCTGATAATATTCAATTTTGAAGAGAGCTGATGAAAATTATAACCATGACAAAGGTGCAGGGACATGGATTTTTTAAAAATATTTCAGAATCCGAACTGTATTCTCAAGGTAAAAAAAAATCTCTAATTTATTCCAATATATATTATTTCGTTTTACCATCAATCCGAAAAGCATCGAGAAAGCAATTGGAACTAAATTTTTTTCTGTCTTATACTGACGTTGTTGATTTTCTATTACACACAACACTGCAAAAACAAGCGTGTTGTTAGGTGTGTTGAAACAACGCACAACACATCTCGCAGGTGTGTTGTTTTAACTAATCGTGTTGCAACAACACACAATACATCTCGCAGGTGTGTTGTTTTAACGAATCGTGTTGAAGCAACACGTAACGCCGTAAAATTTCGAACAACACGGCAATTTCCGTTTTGTAATTTATATAATACTGATAATGTGTGTTGTTTCAACACGGATGATTTCAGCACGGTTTTGGGAAGTTACTCATACTTATATGTACAACACATTTTAGAAAGTAAAATAAAATGGCAAATATCTTGTCGTCAATGTCGACCTAAACGAAATTGCCGTTTTATGATATCCAGTATATTTGTGTAAATATTTTTATCCATTTCTTCCGTAAATTCACAGACTCTTTGAGCAATAGACGTACGTGCGGTGTGTCACCGGAATTCATATTTCTTTCGAGCTCTTTTAACGCATCTACTCCATGTACATCAGGACGCCTGCGAAAAATAAAAATGTAACAAGAGATCCCCTAATATTTATGGAAATTAATATAGAAATTCAAACGTACTCTTTATGAATCGTAAAACAGTTGGAATATTTTGACCGATTTTCAATTTGTCTTCGCCAAATTTCATTACAGATCGTTCTGAATTAGCACGTCGATTCCGCACATTTGTACTTGACTGATGTCGTACAATCCCCTGCAATAATAAAAGAAAACTCAATAAAGAAAAATTTAGCACATGACGGCTTTGACAATTGTAGTAACTGGAAATGTAAAGAAATGAAAACTTACACATCCATGGTCTCCGCCGCTGAGCTCTGGATAAGCACTAACAATGGCTTTTGCGTAGTTGAAATAATCATTTTTACTCAGCATGCCATTAGTGCGATGCAAAAGATCAGTTGCCCAAAAATACGTTAATGACTTTTGAGCAAGTAACATTCCTCCGTTGTTCACTTTTTGAACCAACTCCGGGGTCAGTTCTGGCAATGATGTTGGCGTTCCAACGAAGCTTGAAATTATGCTTCTTTTTTCAGTGAAGTCATTTGTTTTCAGTTTTTTAAATTGACTGTTGATTGATTGGTTTTCCTGAAATTCCAAAAAATAAGCTCAACAGTTTTATTTCTCAAAGCATAAAGCAAATCTTATGACCGTTCGACCTAATAAAAATCTCAGGAGTTCAAAACTTTCTTTACAATAAAAGAAATTTCATGTAAGCTTTCATCTTTGAGTACACTGAGTTCATTGGTTACAATAGAATATTCATAATTTTCTTAATGATTTTTTCTTGTCAGCGGTAAAAGTCTGGATCAAATTCCTTTCTCTGCAAAAAAATTTGGATCAAATTTCTTTTCTCGCAACAATTTTGATGAACTTTCTTTCTAAGTAATGAAAGTTTTGATCAAATTTGTGTACCGCAACAGTATTCATAAGATTTTTTTTCTTGCAGCGGTGAAAGTTATGGTTGAATTTTTTGTACAGCAGTAAAGTTTTGAAAACATTCGCTTTATAGCAATCAAAATTTTGATAACGTATTGATATTTTATTAAAATTTTGATCACTTTAAAAAGAATGTTTTCAAAACTCTACTGCTATACAAAAAATTGAACCATAACTTTTACCGCTGCAAGAAAAAAAATTTTATAAATACTGCTGCGGTAAACAAATTTGACCAAAACTTTTCTTGTTTACAAAGAAAGTTCATCAAAACTGCTGTCAGAAAAAAATTTTGATGCAAATTTTCTTGCGGAGAAAGAAATTTAATCTGAACTTTGATCACTGGCTTAAGAAACACTTATTAAAACTCATTGACGCAAAGAGATTTATGAAAAATCTTATCGCTACCAATGAATTAAATGTGTTATAAATTCTTTATCCTATTGTAAATCGTTTAGATTCATTATTCTACATTTTATATAATAAAACATCGAGATAATCTTACCTTTTCTTTCTCCTCCACACATTCACTTATTTTTTCTTGGGTTTCAATGAGAGAGCCGTCTTGATCGATAGCGTAGATCGTTGAACACGATAGAAGACTTTCGCCTAACGGAACAATGCAGGTTATTTCCAATTCATCGATTATTTCTTCCTCTGCTTCGATGTCACATAAAATGTTTTGATTTTGAATCAGCTTCTGTAACACGATGGCTTGATTTTCGATTTTCTTTTTCAGAAGCAAGTCGTTTTCACAAGCTTCGCGGATTTTTTGGGTGACACATTCGGAATCACTCATTTTTTCGTTCACTTTGCAAAATTTAATTTTTTTGCATCGCTCTTCGTTTTTGCAATAAATCGTTTTTTCCATTTTTATGCTCGCTGAGTGGCACAAATAATAAGTGAATTAAACGTATGCGTCTTTTCGCCGACCGAATCGAACCGAATAATCACGAAAACGAGAAGCAAGTTTTCATCACATGGCCGTATGGTCTTAACGCTATAGGAGCGCAGACTCGAGCCAACTACAAACAAAAAGAAAAAGAAGAAAGAGTCTGGCTGGACAAAGGACGAAGACGAGGTTAGCTCACACTTACAAACGTAAACAATGTTTGCGTTTCGTATAACGGACTTTTTGACAACATTACCTCATGAGCGAATTAGTGTAGTGGGTAGCGTGCGTCCGTTAAGTTAGAGCGTGTTAGGTAGGTAGGTCGATCGAATCCCCCCTCGATGTATACGAATTTTTCTCAGAAATAATTCGTTTCCAAATCTTCGAACTTTGATATCCGAGGTTCACGAACGAGACGCATCCAGTAGTAATTCTCGGTAAAAAAAAAATATTTTGTTGTATTTTTCGCCATTCTTGCGAGTGAATTTACTCGCAAGCCAACAACGCATTTCAAGTGTGCGGATATGCACAACAGCAACACGCCATGATATGTGTCGAATCGGGCGACAAAGAGGAAAATGCCTAAAACGTGTTGTAACAACACGGAAAGCCGTTTTTTTACAACACGGGAAACCGTTTTTTAACAACACGGAAAGGCGTTTTTATAAAACACGATTAATATGTGTTGTTTTCATGAACAACACGGCAAAAAGCGTGTCGAAAATGGCGACAACATAAACACGCTGGAAACGTGTTAAAACAACACGCTTGTTTTTGCAGTGAACACTCTTGGATTTCTCTGCCTTTCTTCTTCACTTTTTATTTCTTACCACTTTCATTATAAAATCCTTAGAAAAATTGTCCTGATTGCCTATATTTTTTTTTTCACAGAACGGGAAAAAATCATTTTAACCAAAAAATCGGCTATCGACATATCGGTGAGCTGTCATACGCGCGATTTTGATCACTTCACTAGCATATAAAATAAACACATCACTAAAAATACCAATTCTATACGGTAAATACACTACCAATTATTAATAATATTATATACGTCGTTTGGAAAATCTGAAAAACAAAACATTTTCAAACACAGCGGTGAGCTGTCACTTTACAATTATGATGATACTTTGAAGAATTAATAGATTCGCAAATATCGAGGAATATAGGGCAAAATGGACATATGGGGCAAAATGAATCATTCGAAATCTGGAATATTCCAAAATTCATACATTTTTTTCGAGCTCTCAAAATTAGCCTTAATTGGCGAATTTTGAGGCAAATTGGACACATAAGGGGCAAAATGGGGACGCGTAAAGGTCAAATGTTATAGAATTCGTAAAATTTTCCTTTTAGATTCAAACCATGCTTTGATCCGAAATTAACTTAAATTGTTGAATCATAAGATGAAATACACACGAAATTCAAGTTAAAGAGCAAAAAAAGTTTTTTTTTAATTCTTTTTTAACAAAAATCGCACTCATAGCTGATATCGTCATCATCAACACCTGTATACAGGGTGTGGGTCCATTTTTTGCATTTCACACATCTAATCCAGATACGACTATTTCACACACCTCGATACGATCATTTTTCACTGAAATACAACATTTTGAAAAATCACTAAAAATTCGGAAAAATCTTTTGATCCTTTAATTTTTTTCGTTAGTGTAGTATGGAAGACCTTATTATTTGATCTGGATATTGAATACTAATATACAATAGCTTTGAAAAGTAGGAAAAAAAAATTAACACATAAACCAGATTTAAAAAACCGAATTTTCTCCAATCATGAAGAAAAATTGATATTTGAATCCAAGTTCATGCTTATAGGCACGTGTTCCTCTCACCGGATATAGCTGCGGCTTTGCGTGGATTTTTTTTTTATCATTTGGAATCGTTTTGGGGGGCGGCGCAATGAATTTTTTTTTTACCCATATTAAGGGCCAGCTATATATATATATAAATATACCCATTAGTATATACAAAACCGGAATAAAAATCCCGTGTAAACGTAGTCTATAAAAATCGTATGAAATATTTATTTGAACCTTCATCAGATTTGTCGAATTTTCGGTTACTGTATAATGGTTATTTCATCATGTTATTCATTCTGGTACACATTTTGTCGAGACATTTATTGCCACTGTGTGGATGATCTTCATTCGTGGTGAAATCGAAATTTGATGTTGACAGTTTGATTTCTACATCGCATCGATGACTATTATAGCAAGCAGTAGAAATCGAACCCCTCCGAAGCATTGCATCGTATTATGTTGTGAAATCTTTTTTTATTCTGATTGTGAGTTTCAAATTTTCGAAATGTTTTCGTAGATTGCGGCAATCAAGGTCTATGTCAATCGTAGCTCAATAAAATATTTTTATCTAAAGGGGAATATATTCAAAGGAATAATATTAGTTATGTAGCGATTTCCGCATATTTCAACCATTATAACCATTCATTTTAAGGGATTAGAAAATATATATCATATCTAAATATCCATTATATTTCGAATAGAATGTGGCATTAAAACATTTCAAATACTCGTTAAAAGTTATCATTCAGTTTCCATCGTTATCGTAAATCCTGTTCTCATACGTATATGGTTGGGAAAATTTGATTATAGGATCGAATCACACATAATTTAAGAATTATTTTGGTTCGTTTATTATCTTGATACAATGGAAAAAAATCATAGTCAAAAGTAGCGATATGGATTGATTCCATACAATAATAAATTTTCAGATGATTTGATAAAAATAACTTGACGATCATGGCAAATCAGATTTTCTCATGATGAATATTCAACAAATGAAAGATCATAACGATGGTACATTGCGGAGATTTTTTCAATGATCCGAACTGCATCAGTAGACTAAACCTACCGCGATAGACTAAACCTACCATAACAAAATTTTGACTCGAATATCTTGAATGCTTGGTTGTATAGTATGTATATCTTATTCGAAACAGACACCAGGAACGTGAGTGTAGGGAGTTAAGGATACGTAGAAACGAGACGTATAGCTTGAGGGACAGAGAGACATCTTTCTATATCTGCTGATCCTCTTTCTCCCTAAGTTCCCCTCTGACACAAGGGTTGACGTTGTTGATGTTACACGAGAATATCCAGTAGTCAAAGCATGATAGTGAACCATTCGTTTCATCCCCTTTTTCTGCAGCAGTGCACAGATAAAGAAGAAGTGAAAAAGAGGAGAGAAGCAGTGGGTTTTCTTTTTTTTCGAATGTGCATCTTTATATATTTTCTGTTTGATGAAAACTCAAAAATTCGAAAGTATGCTGAGGAGACACAATAAATAATACCTTTGAAGAAGGTCATTCGCTATATTTCTAATGACTTCCAGGCTCAACTGTTCGAGTTAAATTTTTTTAATTAGCAGCTTGTAATATTTCGGTTTTACACTTTAAAAATTACGAGACAAAAGTGAGCGGACTTACCTTTGACGACATTCACAGGAGTGATGGTATTTTGAGGGCTCTTGCCATATTCAGGAATTCAAAAATTGGTTATCAACAAAGCACGTTAGATGGAATATGTATATTGAAAACAAAAATAAGGTTTAATTACATACTTGCATATATTTCATAACAGACTACATTCCCCATGATAAAGTAGGGATTTGAAACTCAAATATGCTGTCACAAATATGTGTCAAAAATGTGTTAATATAAAAAATATAAAGAAACAGAATTAGATCCGAAATGGAGTATTTAAGAGTTCTTTTTTTACGTTTACTACTAGTTTACGATACATAAACTAGGGAAAAAATATTGAAAGAACATGTGTTTCAGGTTGGAACGATCAAGGCTTTACTAAACATTCATTGAGAACCCTCTTTTATAAAATTGAACAAAAGCCAACTTAATAAATTCCATTTTTGTATGGAATTTTGTTCTTGGTGCCAAAACGTTAGGGGCATACGCGCATGATTTATTTTTCAGGTCATGTAGAACAATATCTATACAAGCTGTTTTTTCCCCATTGCCATCTAAGTAGGAATTCTGAACGTCAGACATTCTTCAGGTATCATTCTTCCACTGTTGTAGATACAGGAACAAAAAACCAACATAGAAACTGCTTCCGCTCAAAATGAGTCCTCATGTATTTATTAGATTTTTTGAGCATTCAATTCCATCGAGGTCGATTGCACACGAATCTCCGTCAAAGGTATTTCAAATTCATCGATTAAGATTAAAAATATAAATTTGCTTTCATGTTTCCCGCAACTTTTTTTCATCGTTTTCTCAACATTTATCACTTCCAAGACAGGATATCCTTATTTTTTATCTTCATCCCGCAAACTGGTTATAAGGTTCTTTCGAGATGAGCAACATCGCTCTATCTTCATATTTACAAGCTTATCCGTTGATCTCTTAGGTCTGTCAAAGCTAAGAACTTGTAGTCTTCCATTGCTTCTTACATGTATTCATTATTAAACAGTGATAGGAAAAGAAGTAATTTTGCAAATGTTATATTTATTCCAAACAAACTACGTTAAAAAAAAATCAGTGTACTTGTACCTGATGTGAGACTCTACAAAGTTTCTGAATTATATTATATTTCATAGAAGTTTGAAAAAAATAAATTCACCTGGAAAAAGTTTTCAAATCAATCAACATTTATATTGGCGAATTTTTCACGCAAACATGTATGAAATATTTTTTGCTACGAGGCTTGGCACAGTATCATAAAATCTTTGGTACAACTTGTTCGATGAGAGTTAATTCTCGTCAAGATTACATTGATTTTTTACAAGAAAATCTTACAGATTTCAACAAAAATATTTCAAAGTTTTGGAGCCAGCCAGAGGTCGAAAACGTTTTGAGAATGCTATTGAATCGGTGTTTCGAAAGAAACTCGAGTTTCCTCGGTGAAAGATGTACGTTCGGTTGTTCCCCTCTTCTCTTAATCCTATAAACTCGACCTACGTGTACTAACAGCACCAGCAACATGAAAAAACGAAATATCGCTCTTATCTTAGCAAACTGAGTTATACTTTCGTCCCTAAAGTCGTTTTCTTTTCGAGATTATCTTGGTCTTCCGACTTTGCTACAACTTCTCTTTGTCTTTCTCACTCCCACTAATTCGATACTCACAGTATAGTTTTCGACACGTCTCTCCACCACCAGGGTAAATTCGTCAAAGGATTACTTTCCCATTAGGATCTTATTTTCCAAGTACAGACCGGTCTGGATAAATCTTCTATAAACAGCTATTACTGCAAAGACTCCGGTGTTCTGCACCTCCCAACCGCTTTATCTCAAGGCCAAAAGACATTACGTTATCTGGATTTTCGGAGTCTCGTGCAAAAAATCACCCATCAGTTTCAAACGTGTTTCCTTTCATATATCACTGTTAAATCAAGGGGCTCAATTTTATAAACGGATTTCGATCTACTCGAAAGATCTTCAAGAGATCTTATTCAGATAACGTTCCAGTTAGCTTTTAGTTGATAAAGTTTAACAGCGGATGTGCATACTGTGATGCATTTAAAATTTCCGGTTGCGAATCAAGGCAAGGGTATTTTCAAAAGTTCTAAAAAAAACACATGACTATACATCTAAACAAAACAGAAATCATTGGTGTTTTTGTAGTTAAAATCAAAATTCTTTCCTTTTAGTCAAGAATTAAACTTTGTCGAATTCTATAATTCTTTTCTCTTTTGGCATTAAATCTATACAAATTCGTCCAATCTTATTAATTCCTTTGTCCTAAATCTTTCAAAAACTTGGAAAGATGATTTTATTATCTTTCTCAAAACTTGTCTAATTTCTTACAAACTTTATTCTATTTTCTTATTTCTTGCGAAATTTGTCCAATTTTATCGCTTCTTCCAAAACTTGTCCAATTTTTATTCTCGTGTCGAAGAATTTGTTTAATTTAGCTCATAAAATTGGTTAGTTTAATCAATCTGAATGAATTTAAGATTCCATGACATGTTTAATTATTGTTTTATGGCTCGATATAATTCAACTATAATTGATTGATCGAGACAGTTCCCGCTTCAAAGAGGAAAATGAGAATCTATGATTTCTTTGAAATTAATTAATCCTTCACTTTCAACAGTTCAAGAAAAGTTTTAGTGAAGATAAGAACAGGGTCCTATTCCAAGAATCTGTAGATTATATGGAATCGCACAATCCCCTCTCTCTTTAGCACAGGAATGGAAGGATTCAGAATTGAGAATCTGCAGGCCCTACGGAACCGCATAGTCCCCTCCCTCCTCTCAATATTGAAACAGAATAAGATGCTCACATTAGAACTCTTGAACCCATGCACAGTCCCCTCCCTCTCGGCGTAAAATTTGGAAAATTAAAAGTTTTATACTGTTGGAACTTGTTTTTCCAGAGTCACTACCTAATACTACCTATGTACTTGAAGTAAAAGATCCGAGAGATGATTCAAGAATGAGCTGCCGTTGCTGCTCCGCACGGCTTTTTATAGGCATTCAGACGAAGGAATAATCATAATAATTCGTTCTAGAATAACTCAAATTTATATTGGCCCAGAGGAATAATCTCAAACCAGAATTCTGTCACTATATTCACGGATTAGTTAGCCGACCTGTTACCACGATGTGATTGGATGGGCTAAAGGCTGGTTTCCATTGCTCATGTGATAAATAATAATTTCATAATGAAAATAAATGTTTTTAATAAACAAAATTTGTTTTCTTCTTTTTTTATGAACATAAATCAAAGTTTATATTTTATAACGTTGATTTCATGAATTATAAGGGAAAAGAAATTTTTCAAATCAAGTGTAGGGTGTAGTTTCAATGCTTATCCATAGAACATCGCGTCAAGCTTTTGAGCACTGATTCTTTTAACGCGCGATTCAAATAGGAGATTTAATGTTGAAAAAGGGGGTTGTCGTTTCAATATGTATTTATAAACCTAGCAAAGTCATCAAAAGTTTACTGCCTTTACGAAGTCATGCTATTCCGTATTCAAACGGCACTCCTTATATTTTGCACATTTGAACCTGGCGCCACGCGAGCCCGCACTCAGCCGCTTGACGTGACGCTCCGCGGCTAGGCGTGGAAGCTATGCCTCTATATGGAAAAATTCTTTTCTTTCTTAAACTCCACACATTTTGTACTCAGACATATCACTTAATTAGATTTTGATATAAGGCATCACATTAATGACAAAAACAGATCAAAATTACATTTTAAAATAAAATTGAAAGAGTCCAGGTGGTAATTTCGTGTAAAAGTCCAATTACGCGTTGAATCCAATGAAAATAGCCAATCTCGAAACAAAGTTTGGGTTTAACAGAAAAGATGCTTTAAATTACTTACAAATTGTTCTTCTATCACGTTTGAAAAGAAAATTTGATTCATTTAAGTAAAAAAATAATAAAAGTAAACCTTTGATAATAGTACAAACATTGATCTTTGTTATTAAAATATGATCTCTCATAAAAGCGAGCGAAAACAGCTTTAAGCCGTTCAACCACAGCGCGGATGGAAATCGGCTGACTAATCAGAGACCGAAAACTACTTCGAGATTAATCTTTGAGCCAATGTAAATTCGAGTTATTTTTAGAATGAATTATTATTATTATTCCTTTGTCTAAACCAGTATAAGAGGCCGTGCGGAGCAGCAACGGCAGCTCATTTCTGAATCAGCGCTCGCTTCAGTTACAGAGGTAGTGACTCTGGAAAACAAGCTCCAACATAAACCCAACCCAAAATATTCCAAATTTCACGCCGAGAGGGAGGGAATTGTGCGATTCCGTACGATTCAAAGATTCGAGGGTAAAATTTATATCCAGTTACACGAAGAAGGGTGCGATTACGTACTGGTTGCAGATTTCTAGTGTGAGCACTTTTTCCATTCATTATTGAGAGGGACGGGGACCTTGCGATTCCGTAGGGTCTGCAGATTCTCAATTTTGATCCTGCCATTCCTATGCTAAAGAGGGAGGGGACAGTGCGATTCCGTACAGTCTGGATCACCCTAATGAGTATATTTGTTTAAATATATATATATATATATTTTAAAACGCATTAAATGCTGCAAGAATTTTTCAGATATTTTTGTAACTTTGGTCAGAATTGCGATGTGTTTATAACCGTCAAAAACATTATTTTCTGTCAACGAAAAACAATTTGTTTCCATATTACTTGAGTAGAATGTCACGAAATTCCTATATTTTTTTGTAGGCTGCAGGCTTTTATCACAAATTTCTATTGAGTACCGACGTTTTCCGACGATCGCGAATTGTTGCTAAACTATATTTTGTAGATCGATAAATCTTGCACGATTTTCTTAGGATTCATTTCCCCTACATTATATATGAATTTCAAACAAATACTTAGTACAAACATTTGATTACGGTTGCAAAAGCGGTGTTGCGATTTTTTTTGTTTCATTTGCGATTAATCGATTAATTGCAAATGCTAGCTCATTTTTGTATACTACCTTATTCATAGAAAAAATTATGATGAACAACTTTTGTCGTAAACTTTTTTCGATAGGACGCGTTCCAAAAGTATTAGCTAAAAAAAATCGTTAACTAAAAAAAATCAGGGTTAATATTTTTATACGTCCTATAAAAATTGGCCTATATAAGAAATTCGCTAACGTCTGCATACTATGATGACTGAACAAATTGTAAAAATTATTAAAAAAAAACAAATTTTGAAAATTTTCGAAAACAATTGGAAACGCTATCGCTCCACTAAAGAGTCTCAGCAACTCGTCATATCTTATAAATGTACTTGTCTCGTTGTCAGAGTCACTGCCGCGACTCTAGATTTTTGCGTTCACGTTTTTCTCCTTTCATACTTTTTTTGCTCGTGATCCGATGTGCTTAGCGACTACCGCATTTATTTAACTTCTGACTCAAATCGCAATATTATTATATTATATGGTTATTGAATGACATTCAATTCAACATCCTATCGGCCAAATTCTGAAAATTTGAATGTTACAAATACAATTTGAAAGATAAAAATTAATTATGCAAATAAAATGGGGCCGTCACACGGCCTGGAGCTCCTCGTCTATCTTCGCTCCCTCAGTCAAGGATGTGCTTAAGCTCAATTAAAAAAATTCGTCAACATCTAATCCTATTAGCGAGCGTCGGGAAATGAATAGGTACAGTACACTCTCTAAAGACAAGCCGGAATCATTTACCTTGTCCGCGAATACAATTAACACACTTAACAAACATTTTTTGAATAATTCATTAATATAATTAAAAGAACTTGAGAAAATAAAAAAAAGTTTTCATTCTAATATACATAATGCGCAATGAAAATAGCTTTGAGGATTTAGCGACTCAGGGAAACTTGCGTTCCATTTACATCACAGAAATGAAAAAAAATGTCTAATGATTTGCAGTCAAGTGAAAGTCCTATAGAAAATTTGGCATTTTTGAAACATACCTTCGATTCAAATAGGTCCCTCATTAAAATATCTAAATGAATATGAATTTTTTTGGAATGTGGTCCAGTCCCGTGGGAACAAAGTGACATCATCCAGCGCTCCTGTTATCCTACAGTCTCAGGCTCTATAACGTACTCAAATGGTTATAACCGAAACAGCACAGTGTGCCCTGAAAGTTATGAATATTAAAACGAGAGCTCTTCATTCTCATGATGATCGCCTGCAACCGGAGGTTCCTATTCGCTCATTCTATCCGACTGTCAGAATTGCCCTTGCTTCGGGAAATTCCCTGGAGCAAGGTCCTGCTCTCCGTTAATGTTTCGCATTTGTAACACGGTACTCAACAGACTCGATATCCTCCACCGTAAGGCGTTCCAGGAGATACGGTACTTTTAAATAAAGCGTAGGCGAAATGTTAGTGAACGTTCATGGTTCGTTATAATAAAAATGTTAATCCAGATGATTGCAGCTATATAACAAAATATTTCTACCGGATGTATAACAAGTTATGCAAGTGATTATATTCTCCAACATTTATTTTACGATTTTTCACTGTCTACGACGCTATTTTTTATGATTAACAATATAATAGCATAGTTCTTTACTGATGTCCAAAAAACTTTCTTCGTGAAAGAAAACTGTTTTCAAATAGTATATTACACTACAAGGGCAGAAAGTTCGATATTCCTGCACTGCGCGTCATTTGGGCATTTGTCGCGCAGTTCAGGGCTATCAAACTTCTGCCCGTGTGGTGTATACTATTTTTCTTCACAGCCGGTCGAAAGTACGTTTCTTCCGAAATATGCATCTATCGATATAAGATGTTTTGATGCCTGCCGCGACATTTGCTGCACGAGCGAAGCGAATGCTCCTGGTCAGGGGAGGGGGGGGGGGGGGGGGGGGGGGGGGGGGCAGGCATCAAAAGAACAAAATTAGCAAAGATAATTTATATGAATATTTGCATTCTTATGAACCTGAAAATAGATCTTTACGAGAACCCATCGGAATCGCGGAAAAGCGATGACAATGAACAGCTAATTCACGCGTCACAACCTTACATTATGAAAAGGGATTCCGAGCGACTATATTCATTTTATCAGTTTGGTCACTTTATTTTTGGCCTTCGCATTGATATTATCTGGAAGGATAAATGTATGTTATTCGTTCGGATTTGTAGCAGTATAGTGCTGTTTTGATAGTAGTGCTTGGAAATAATATGACATTTCCATAACATATTTCCGAATGAATAACATAACCTTATTCGTACGGTTTGCGGATGACTAGACACAACCTTTCAAAAAAAACGTAGGCAATATCGATTCAAACGTCAAACGTCAAAAATCAAAAAAATAATTACGTCAACCCTTTCGGAATGTAGAAAAAAAGTCTTTTTCACCACACCTGCGTCGAAAGTTCAACTTTCCGAAATCGAAAGGTTGAATTTTCGGTGCATGTGTGGTGAAAAATAGTATACACTCCACGGGAGTGAAATTAGACCACCTCAAACCGCGTGCTTATCACCCTCGCCTTCGGCTCAGGTGACAATTCTGCCCGCGGTTTGAAGTAGTCTACTTTCCCTCCCTAGGTATGTAATATACTATTGCTCCCGCTGAGACAAATGAAGCGCGTGCAGTTTTGACAGCGCAGAAATGTTATACTTTCGGCACTGAAATCGGTGCCGAAAGTACGTACTTTCGACCGACTGTGAAGAAAAAATATTTCTTTCAAATCCTCATCAAACAGAAAATTTTTAACTAGGTTTCTCATTTTTGTATAAAGTTATCAAACTCGAAATTGACTCGTGTTTGGACATTTTGGCGGTGTGTGGCGAATCTTTTGGTTAGCCAAGCAGAGGGCCTGGTTAACCTTTTTCCCTTCTATTACGATAAAAATTTCATCAATACACTTTCTTCTTTGTACATACATCTCGCTTTGTCTCCTCCGCACAGAATAAGTTTTGAATGGTATTGGGCCATTTTTTTTTCGTTATTGTTTGTAAGTCATCAGTTTCGGGGATGCTGCACCAGCTCTTATTTCGTTTCAGGCAGAACGAAATAAGCTTTATCATATCTGGGAATACATTATTCGACTATCGCGTATCTGAACTATCGTGTTCCTTCCATATAAGTTGCTGGGCGGCAGACTATTTATATAATATTGTCCGTGAGAGCTGTTTGAAAATTCTGTGACGTCATAAAACCGGCGTATTCGCGTATATAAAGGTGCGGCAGGACTCGCGCTGGCCTTTCTTTTACGCAGTAGTTTTTTCTTTTAATAATTGGCGTCGAGCCGCTACCGGATCTCTTGATAATAAATTGCATAATTTCCTTGTGTGAAAGCGGTATCACATTCAGACGAGCATACGGCAGATCAATGATTTTCCTTTACATCGAAAAGATGTTTTGCCCTCGGAGTACTACAAAATCATTGTGAAGCACGATAATCGCCTCGGATCGAAAAAATTATCACTATTGTTCTTATCAACTAAATAAATATATTTTTTTAAATCACGAGGGAACGTATACCTTGGAAAATCTGAAATGTGTTTATCTTAAATTAATTGAAAAGCAACAACTTTAAGTTTCAGATTGTTGTGAATTTTCACGATTCAGCAGAACTCTTCAACTATATATGGATTCCAAAGGATTTCGAAAATTTTCCGAACCTGAGCGTTTCGTCAACATAGATTGCTGCAGTATCATCGTCTAAGACCCTCGGGTATTTCAGAGCTGCGGGTTGGATAAACTGCTTCTGAAAGCCTCTAGTCACGCTTGGAAATTGCTTTCAAAACGAATTAACGTCGTAGAGGAAAAGCTTAAAAACACTCGCGTCCGTAGTAATGTCACGAACATTGAATATTTTTTTCTCAATTTAAAACGTTCGAATTTACATACCGAGTAAAAAGATACAAGTGCCGTAAAGTACGTGTTCACGTTTAGCGCCCGCAAAAGGATACCTAATTTCTTATTAGAAATGCACGGTTCCATTATACGAAATGGTTACCACTTAGCTGCTTTGTTCCCGATGCAATCGTGGAATCATTTTAGGAATTGGTGTCATTACGCTTTAAAAGACCAGCATTCTGGAAATATTTGTTGCATACAAGATCTGACTGATTTCTCGGTTTTTCAGTAGCGAAAACATGAAACAAGTTAGCAAGCACAAAATGTCTGCTTAAAATTAAATTATCGTTGAAATAGTATATTACGAGCCTAGGCCCGAAAGTTGGTTTTTCTCGGCTTCGGCCTTCAATCGCACATGCCAGGAAATCCAACTTTCGGGCCTAGGGTCGTAATTAGTATATTACATACCTAGGGCAGGAAAATAAGGAAAGTCTCAGATCACATGTAATTGTCGGCCGAGACGAAGCCGAGGCTGACAAACATGTGGTCTGAGGCTTTACTTTTTCCTGCCCGAGGTGTGTATACGATTTTTCTGTCCGACATAGGCGGAATGCGGCAACTTCGGCCGGCGCAGCGGGCCGAAAGTTGCCACTTTCGGCCCGGAGGGCTGAAAATACTATTTTCTTCATACCTTGGTCGAAAGTTCAACATTCCTGCATTGGTAAAAAAAAAACACGCTTGCCTTCTGTGACAGCGGGCGCAAAAATTTTTTCCTACCCTGCCGCCGATCATTTATCTCTAACCGTGTTTTTTTGTTGAATATGTCAAAGCTGTCATTTCTCTTGGAATTGAGAGCAATTCATCAGCTCAGCAGTTCATTAGATTAGTTCAGTTTGGAATTAGAATCAGTGTTTAAAATAAAATAATGAACGAAGTGATTTCCACTGATGACTCCATGGACGAGGAAGAGGTGTTGAGAGATTTTGACGCGGAGGCAGAATTAATTATGTAGGATTAGGCCGAATGTAGTTTATTAAACATCGCCGGTCGACAAGGATTGTGGAAGATCGGATGAAAAGGACGACACTGCACTTTAGAACAGATCAAAACTTTAATTATTATATGAAATGGAAAAGATACAAAAACACCTTGAGACGCTTCGACATTCGCTTTCTCTTCTTCTTCTTCTTCTACAGTTTGGCTGGGATCCCTTCTTTATGTGTCCGGGAGCCCAACCTGGCCACTGGAACCCCGCGTCGGCCAAGATTCGTGTATTCGCTATCTCTTGTTCTTCCGCTTGCTTTCGTTGTTTTCTTTCTACTCCCCCCCTGATCGCTTCACGCTGCCTATCGCGACTCGCGCGCCTCTCTCGGAAAACAAAAACTTACACGCATACACTCTCTCACACACACACACATTTTTGCATAGCCAAAATCTCGCACGCAGAAAGGACAATGCCTCTTCGAGCTTGCCTCACACATATACATATACACTGTTTTGTTTTACTTTTACGCCTTACAATTATACAAACGGAAACTTTACCAAAAAAGTCGGCTGATCGGTACAAATTCGTCTACGAGAACTACAAAAAATAGCAGATAGAACATCAAAATTCTTTGTCAAATTCAGAAGAAATGAATTTAGTTGTTTATTTTAAAGACTTGACCAAAAAACTGAAGCCGTCAACTTTATGGTGCATTTGGTCGATGTTAAAAAAAACTTTAAACACAAGAGACAATGTCGATTTAACCAAGTTCCAAAATTTGAAAAGTTTGATGAAAAATAATTCTAAAGGTTATCAACCGAAAAAATCCCCAGTGTTCAAGTGGGACGAAATTACAAAATTCATGAATGATGCATCAGACCACATCCATGTAGCTTCAAAGGTGAGTATTGTCATTTACTTGTATGAGTTTCTTAATAAATTTATATTTTTTTTTGTTACACTAATTTAAGGTTATCCTTGTATTTGGAATTTGTGGGACTCTGAGATGTGATGAGCTCACTAAACTGACGGTGCATGATGTTGAAGATCTTGGCAACAAATATCTCGTGTCCATCAATGACACAAAAAATAATGCTCCTCGCCAGTTTATAATTGGAAAGCTTTTTTATCAAAAAGTCAAGGAATACATCTTGATGAGACTCAACGAATCATTTACGGACAGATTGTTTATCCAGTACCACAATGGAAAAATTCAACGCCAAGTCATTGGCAGAAATAAAATTAGAGAAATACCGCACGCCATAGGTTCCTGTTTAAATCTACCGAATTCAAAATCTCATACTGGGTATTGTTTCCGAAGAACTGGCGCAACTCTTCTGCTAACTCAGGAGCCAATACGACCATGCTCAAGCAACTGGGCGGATGGAAGTCGACTGGAATTGCTCAAGGTCACTTTTATGTTTATTTAATTAGATTGTTAAAAATACTCATTGACAAACAAATAAATTATATTTACATTCAATTCTCTATTAAATATCCGAACGATATTTTTTTTCAATTAAAATTTGATTTATAAACAATTTATTCATTTATAGGGTATGTGGAAAATTCCTTAAAAAACAGAGAAAAGATTTACGAGAGCATAACTCACGCATCGATATCCGTTCCAACTCGTTCACAACCATCAACTTCGACAACAAACGACTTAACGCCGAAAGTACCGACCATCAAAAATGACAACAAGTCTACAGATGCAGGAATAAACCCAATTAACTTTTCGGATGAATTCGAGATTAATGACGAGGATCTAGCTAAAATTGATAATCTGGATCAACCGGAACTTGATTTCACAACGGTTGTCTTTCACAACCGCGAACAACAGAAAAATTGTAATCAATAATCGACAATCGACACTGCCAACACATTTTTTAACGAAACCGCCTATTAAAATTTTTTCAAAAAAATCAGAACTAAACAACCGCAAAATGAAACTGCGACTCATGCGAGTGATCAAATCCCGATATTTTTGTCAACGAGCCCATCCATTGTATACGAAAACTGCGTATTTCATGGGAATATTGTGAATAATTTTTATTATTCATCGGAGCAAACATCGAAATCTTGCTCAAGCAATCGATCTCATGCTTACAAAAACTGCGTATTTCATAAGAATACAGGCAACAATTTTCATTATTCATGTGATTCCGATAAAAAAAAAATAAATAAATTGATTTAAAAAAATGGTACAAGTTTGAATTAATTTTTTTTGTCTGAATCATGATTATATTTGATTTTTCTTTATACTTCGGTCGCAAGGGCGTACATCTCACATCGATTTTGATGCAGAAAGACCGAGATTCTTCCGTTGGTAAAACAACAGAGTGACGGCGGAAGCAAAAATTTTTTTCACGCACATCTGTATGTAAGGCTGCCGTAACTATCATCGATGACTTGTCTCTAACCGTGTTTTCTCTAATGTCAAAACTGCCCCCAAAGCTGGTGATTTGATGCCTGCCCCCGACCAGCTGGCACTCGCTTTGCTCGTGCTGCAAATATCGGGGCAGGCATCAAATCATTAATCTGCCGTGAATCTATTGTACTTAATCGTACTTTCGACCGGGTATGAAGAAAAATAGTATACACCACACGGGCAGAAGTTTGATAGCCCTGAACTGCGCGTCACAATGCCCAAGGCGAAGCCGAGGAATATGAAACTTTCTGCCCTTGTAGTGTAATATACTATTAAACGTAAAAAAAAGTACACCAAGTATTAAAAAGTGCAACCTTGTTTATAATAATATTTATTATATTTTTCCCTCTAATTATTTATTCTGTTTCTTTGGAAAAATATAATCATATCAATTTTAATCAAGCTAAGTACTAGTGATGTTTGTTTTTTATTATTTCGATTACAAATTTAGAAAAAAACTCAAGCTTTTGAACAAAAACTTGGCGTGAAAAGTGATGGGCCAGACAAGTACTTTTAGCACATATTTAAACATCATTTGTACCGATACGAAATCGACGTCGAATATTGTGAATGCCAGGGGATCCTGATTTTTTTTTTAATTTGAACGCTTCTCAGAACAATTTCATATTGTGAAAAATTGTGGATTATATATTAATAAAATACTCATTCTCCGATTGATGTTATAAATTTTAGTGCTGCACATAACTCAGATGGTAACTTTTTTGATTAACTAGAACTTTCTCAAGTTCCGGATGCTTCCCGTAGGAATGAATTTTTCACGTTCCATTTGAATTTTTTTCCTTTACAATATATTTACGGATTTGTATTTTTTTTAATATAATGTTTTTTTCATGATTTGTGAAAGCTTTTCTTAATTATTTTGTTGAAATTATTTACAGTTGGTTTCGTAATTTTTTTTTCATACCATTATGTTTTGAATTTTTTTCATTCGTCATCCGATGTACTCGTCACTTTTGCATTTATTTGACAACGTTTTGTTCCTTTGAATCAAACGTTTTTCATACATTACCAAGATTTAGAAGATTCATTTTTTTTTATTCATTACGTTTGGAATGGTTTTTTTATAACCTTCAGTAATGAATTGGCCATTTGAAGCAAGTTTCGAGAGAATAGATCGAACAACTTCTTATAAATCATCGTGCATTTGTGTTTTGAACTTCACGAGTGTCACATGGGGTTTCACCGAGACTACTGTCCAGGTGGCATAAAACATAAATGTACTTGTCTCCAATTTTTCCACAGCATTCGTGCTGTTACTTATGATTTATAATAATACAACTAATAAAATATCGAAATACCGACCGTTTTACAATTTGATTTGTTGATATTGAACCCTACCCGTTCTGTATTCGCGATTTTTCGTGGCTCTGCTGGGTCATGGCACGCGGTGATGCGGAGTTTAAGATGAGACCGGTTTGTCGTGTTATAAACCTCCGGAACCCGTGGAGTCGTTCTGTGTGCGCGTTTTTATGTATTCGCATTTTTGCGCATTTTTCCGCGGGGTGACAATGTAGTGGACGGATTATTTGGGATAGTCAAATTAAAATTTTATTCGCCTTTGTTCGGGGGGCTCCGCCTCCTCCACCCCCGCTGCCCGTGTTGGCATTCTATACGCCTATCGTATAAATGAGTTTGTTGATCTAAACTCCAAGATTACTACTCAGGAGGATTCGAGTTCCAATTTCAAGAATTTTTTGCTACCCGATTCGAGCTCCAATTCTGAGAATTTTTTGCTACCCGATTCGAGCTCGAACTCTGAGAATATTTTGCTACCCGATTCGAGCTCCAATTCTAAGAATTTATCCTGATAAGCAAATTTTCATCCATGGAAAGGGAACGGAAAGTAGACATATATATATTGTTGAAGAAAATTTTCGATCCTGAAATTGCACCCTCTAATTTTCACAACTGCATTTTCACCCTTTTCCCAATGTCACACCAAACTAATTTTTTCATTATACCAAGCGTTATCATGTCCCACTGTTATTTTTTTCATCCGACTAATTTCCAACGAATGGCGGTCACTTCAGCTTCACGAGTCAGGGGAAATCAACCAATCTCAAGTAAAGATACACGGCCGTCTTGACTCGCTCTGCCTACTAAATTTCTTTTTAATACTTGGCGTCAAGACGTTGCCGCGTCTCTAGATTTATACTGTTCACCGGTGAGCAACTTTTTTCCGAAATACTTCTGCTACCATCGAGATAATAAATGCTTAGTGAAACCAATTGTATCTCTCATTACCTTCACCGAGGACTGCCTCGGAACTTTTCCTATGAGATAAGAACTGAATCAAGGACTGAATTTATTTTAACCGGTTGACTGGTAAGCTTTGTTTCAGTTTTCGTGCTAAACTGGTACGAGCCAATAAATTACGGAAATACACGAAATTTCTGGGGGTTTCCGAGGTTGCTGATTTCATTCCCAAACTTAATTTTCACTTAGCTACCCTCGAAATCAGTGAAAATGAGGGTTGAAAGTGAATATTTCGGATTTTCCAATGGCATGTTTTTATGTCATAAAAATTTCAAGTTTTCGAGGACACTAGGCTTATCAAAAACAAACAAAACTCACTGTCTCTGAGGGCGTGAAAAATAAAGATTGGGGGTGAAATTTCCAAATTTTTCAACAAGAAGTTTTTATGCTTTTGTACATAATAACTATATGTTTTTTTAGAGCATCACAATGTTTTTACCGAAATAAATCAAAACTCCCTATCTCCCAAGAAGTGATAACTAAGGGTTGGAGGTGAAATTTTCAGATTTTTCAATGGAAAATTTTTATGCTATATTGCATGAAAATTCCAAGTTTTTTATGACACTAAACTTTTCTATCAAAATGCATCCCCAACCCTTATTTTTCACCCCTTATATTTCACCTCCAACCCGCATTTTTCACCTCTTGGCAGATAGCAAATTCATTTTATTTCGATAAAACAGTTCAGTTTCCTAAAAAACTAGGGATTCCCATGTCATATAGCATAAAATCTAGCAAGTGAAAAATTAAAAAAGATTACCCCAATCCTTATTTTTCCCCCTTTGGAGATAGTTAATTTTCTTTCATTTCGATAGAAGAGTCTAGTGTCCTAAAAAACTTGAAATTTTTATGTAATATAGCATAAAAACTAGCAAAAGAAAAATCTGAAGTTTCACCCCCAGCCCTTATTTTTCACCCCTTCGGGAATAGCCAATTTTGTTATATTTCAATAAAAGAGTCCAGCGTGGAACTTGGAATTTTCATGTAATATCGCATAAAAACTTTCCATTGAAAAATCTAACAATTTCACCCTCAACCCTCGATTTTCACCCCTTTCAAGGGATGCAAGGTAAAAATTAAGTCCGGAAATCGATTCAGCGACCCAAAAAACCCCTGAATACCAATTTTCGTCTTAATCGGTTGAAAATTAAAAACGAGACTTCAATATGTACACATATATGATACATTATCAGAATTGGCCCGACTTTTTTTGATACAATACCAGTCAACCGGTTAATGCAAACATTGAGAAACCATCATTTTGGAGTTTCCGTCATAATGAACCATGACGTGCTTGATAGAAAGCTTAAGAAAAATTAAAAAGCATCATTACTGTCAACTTATGTGTCCGTCCTTTGTCAATCCCTTTAGGCACATATCTCTGTTATTTCTATATAATAAAACTGAACGTATCCTTCTCCGTAAGCTGATTGATTTGGATCAAAAATATGTTTTTCCTTAAAAAAATCCTCCATAAAAAGAAACGATTCTTTGTACATCTCTTTTTGTCCGGCTTATTCTATTGAGAATTGGTCGATATATTCAGTAACATGGATCGTATTCCTTGAGTAACATGGAGTTGGTTCTTAGTCATAGCACGACGCGCGAGAAAACCCCCTGTCTCTTTCGTATTCTTGTAAACTAGTGTGCGTGCATGTCTATAATGTTAGTAGAAGCAGCAGCGTACCCCTTGTGGCAGTGGTTATATCGAATATGTGTTGTCGTTGTGTGAACTCCCTAGGAGAGTATGTATCGAAAAGAAGGGAGAGGAAGGGGGCACTGGGTATGTCAGCTACGAGTCTTTTTTAGAAGGGTGCGTGCCCCTTGTAGTGGGAAGCTTGTTCACCCCCGTTAGTCAGCACGCTGACTAGTGTTCAAGCCGCCACAATGAAGCTCGCATCTTTCTTTCTTTATATGGTTCCTAAACCGAATATTAACGCTTCCGAAATTTGTGTTTTTTTCATGCATAAACAATCTTTTTGGTAGAAACAAAAGTATATTTTACAATGAAAAAAATTTCATATCTTTATTGAACTTTGTGACAGGTGGTTTCAGTGAGTGCGTAAATATAGATTCGAATCACCATACTGGAATGATTTATATGTTCGGTTTTTGGTGAAAAATGTATATTGTACTTTCGTATCCATGTGCATATAACAAAATGAGCCAATGATTTCGAAAAAAATTAGCCTGAATTATGATATTACAATAAATACATGAACAGCAATAAAATTACTCATATTTCGACTGTTGATGCATCTATGTCGATAACTCTCCCTCGGCAAGTTCTTCATGATACCTTGCCTTCCTTTGAGAAATGTATCGTGCGTGTGGATAAAATTTCTTGTAGTAACAAAGCAAAAAGTGGCCTTGTTTATAATGGGCTGTGACGTGGATGTGTGAATTTCATGACTCATAAAATTTATTCAATTTTAATCAAACTAATTCCCAACGTTTATTCCCAACGTGTGTGGTTGCAAGTGGTAGAATTCGAATGAATTAAGATGAAGCATTCACCGACACAACATTATTTCACGAGCTGTCCAAGATGGCAAATGATCAACGTATTCCGGGCCCAAATAAGATATGCCACCATAAGGTAAACTAATTAAAGGAATAATAATGGTTGAATTTGAATGAAAACGTCCTGGCTAAATTGTATCTAATATTACATTTTTTCATCGGGCGAAGCAACCGAAGTCGTAATCAAACTGCTCATAAAATTTTATATTTAGTAAGCATGAATCGTTACTGGGTATTAAGTAATTTTCAGGAAAAAAGTAATTTTCAAGTGAAAATGTATCTGAAATCACTATTGATTGACATTATACATATTATACAATATTATACATGCATGATTATGTAATAGAGATCCAAATCACAATATTATGTACACGCTACAATATTTGGAAATATAAATCTGTAGTCTGATTTAAAATCAACAACGCATGGAATAAGTCTAAATTTATTTTGGCCACCGACACCTGGTTATTGGTTTATATACAGGCAATTTAAATATGGTGTGTTGAAAGATATGAGGTTTATAGAAATCTAGGTTATCAACTTGCTTTCTATATTTTTACAAAATTATAAATAAAAGCACCTAAAAATACACAACCATGAAATCTCTCAAACCCTTTAGTCCATGTTAATAGCATATTCATTAATAAGGATCCACCAAAAGGTACAATGAGTCAGTTGTCCTATGTGCACAAAGGATGAACCATAAACCGTACTTCTACATAAACACGGTCACGCTCATAACGTGGATATTGAAAATATTATCTTATTTGACCAGCTCCGATTTATTGCTTTAAATTTAAAACGATGGCATCACAGGTTCATGGTTTTTTTTTATTTAATTTTCACCCACAAACTCATACTTTGTATATAATGTAAAATTCTACCAAACCAATGGATTTTTTATTTTTGAAAGTTAAATCTCGTACGTCTCGATAACTTTTAATACACCTCTTCAAATAGCTAAAATGCATTTAATGCGTAATATTTGAATTGAGATATATATATGTATTGGAATTAAAAGACATTATTTTATATATACTTTGAAAAGGCTGAACGATGATCATCGCTTTTTACCGATATCGATTAAACCTTTCCATTTTTGTATATTGTGAGTCATGCCTTCGGTTCTCCGAAAACTGCTTTAACGAATGAGTTACACGGCGCGGTGTCTTTGACAATTGGAGGGTGACGAGAGTGACCCCTCTTTCGTTCTTTGTGTCTGAGTATAACAAGGATTTCACCGCCTCACATACTCTGTACATAGTCCATAAAATATAACAATAATGATTATTTCTTGGCTTTACCGCTCATATACTGCAAATGCTATGTAAATAAATCACCAAAGGAATTACAATAAAATAAATAAACTCAATAAAATAGAACGATGGGTAAGGAGAATACTATACAAAGTGAGTTACAAATGGAAATATTTCGCTTTGTCGATTAGTTTTGGATCGACAGTTCAAACTTCTCTCCAATATTTATCGCTATCCATACTAGAAACTCCGAGAGTCTAAGGCTCTCCAGAGTAAGGAAAATGAGCAAGTTAAGGTATTCCTTTCACGAACCCAAACTCTCTACAAAAAATTGATTTTAATTTACAGTAAAGTACAAATGCATGCGAACAGATTGGCGAAATTTCAGGTCAGGTTATCGAACATTTAATGAAGAATTAAAATTTCAAAAATCATAAAATTTATACGGGAGCTTACGAAGATTCCATCATCACCACATTTCTATTCAATAATTCATACACTGAATATCTCTAAATTCCTGATACAAACTGTTTCACGGATAGAAAAAAATATAAGGAATCCATAGCGATGATAAAAATAAAGGACCATCGAATTTTGAAAAAAGATATTAACGATAGAAGTTGGAAAAATGGCAGAAGCAGAAGCTTTTCCCATATAACAGCGATATCTCAGAGGTTAGCAATCAGTCCAAATTTCGAGTGCCCTAGTTTGCGACACCAAAAAATACGGTCCTGCGAAAAAAATACCTTAAATAAAATTTCTGTAGCGGAGTGAGAAAGTTAATCGTAATTTAGTGTGTGTACAGGTCTAAAGAGCTAAGCGTAATGATTTTTTCCATTGAATTAATAACATAACATTAATAACGTTTTTTTTTTAACAAATTGTGCTCTATACACATAAGCCTGTGAAAGGATCAATTGCTTCAACAATATTGTGTCAATGGATCGACTATAACAGCAAAGGCCATTAATGGCAAAAAGAAAACTGAAAAAATTCATCTTCCATATCATCTGTGTTTGTTCTTATATAATTTTACTCAAATGTATAACGGCTTTTCGAAATATTTCATATTGATATTTTCAACATTCACTTGCAATAAATATAAAGCCTTCAAAGATCGTGATGGTACAGGTAAAGATATGATACAGGCATGATACGGCAACTTTTCACTTTGGTGAAACATTTTATTTGTATTGGAATTGAATGACAAATGTAATTTTATACAAAAATACAAATTCCACGAAGCTCTGGAACCCGGAAGGTCGATAATATTTCACAATGAACATAAGCCCTAACTGGTTTTGCATATTTCGTCAACAGAGAATCTATTTCTATTTTCCGGAATAAGAGTTCCTGAAAAAAGGTAAAAAAACAAGTGGTCTTTACCCACGTTATGATACACAATACATTTTCTCAGGAAAGTATTTTTCGATTCAGCGTGTGCGTGTGTGTTATGGCACTGCACAATTCAAACGCTTATAAGTCGAAAACGATTTGAGAAACAGGGCTACCATTTTGCATAGATGGTAATCTGAAAAAGCTCTTCATTCTCTGATCATTTTGTCACAATTTGAAAAAAAATACGAATCCTACGACGTTTTGAAATTAAAAGAAAAATGGTGTCGACGCTCTAACTTCCGAAAATTTTAAGATTTATCTCTAATTTTTTTTCATAAATAGATCATCATAAGAGGAAAGTTGGTATTGAATTTGGGAAATATCGGTTGAGCGGTTTAAATTTTATGATTTCTGGAATTTTACGAAAATATGACTTTTTCAAAAAATCCGCTTTAATTTTTGGAAAAGTTAAAAGTCGATAACTAAGTTAAAATTTTATTTAAAAAAAAAATTGAAAGTAACAAATTGCTTTCTCAAGCTTTTAGAACAATGCTTCCTCTATGGGGAAGCCAAAATGAAAAATATAGCACCTCATAGAGTAAGCTTTGAGCGTCGTGCATCTTGAGCACCTTACATCTTGACCATCTTGAGGAAGCAATTTGAAAATTTCAGTTTCCAACATTTTTTCGTATGCACCAAAATCAGCGGTTGAATGACATGTCGACAGTGGTCTTGGCACACGTCTACCCGTAGTAAATTCTCCCTTCAAGGATTTCTATGTACCTTTAAGCTTCGTGTTGACTCGCCCTTCTTTCGCTATAGTCAAACTTTTTTAAGTGCTATCCTCGTTCACGTCTTTTGTCAGGCTTCGGATCGGGGATATCATGTATTCAGTCGGTAGAATCCCATCAAAACTTAGGCGTACGACCACGAAAAACATCGCAAATGTTTTCTCAGACGATGGAACACGATGATGCTGGTTTGACTCTAGCTATTGGATCGTCTTATTGGATTTAAGACTAAGCCAATGACGTATTCGTGTTAAAGGCGAAGGAAAAGAAAGGGAATAATAGCAGCAGCAAAGCTATTAAACATTTTGGGTCACTAAGTTTCTGAATCAGCGATTATCTAGAGTCACGATAGCGACTCTGAGATAAGTACATTTATGTTATGACGAGTCGTTTCCAGAGAGCCTTTACAGGACGATAGTATTTTTCAGTAGTTTTTGATCACATTCAAAAAATGTAATAATTGAATAATTATAGTAGTTCAAAGAATACTGCGAGCTGATATATTTTTTTATTTTTTTTCCTTTCGATCGAGACTCTACGAACTCTGTAACTTAACGTATTAAAAAGATATTAATTATTTAATTTTTAAATTTCATCTAAAAATGTTGCATTTTTTCGCACACATTTTTGATGTTTATTTATTTTGCTTCCTCATAGAGGAAGCTATGTGACGATGAAAAGACCCAAAAGTTTGCTTGGTCCAAAAATAAAAAAAAAAAAGCAATAATTGGAACCAAAAAAATCAAGATCCCAAAAAATTTCCAAAAATAATTACAAACGAGAAAAAATTGAGGCAAGGCGTCAGTACGTCACCGGGCATTTGGACCCCGCATTGTTCTCGTATATATATAGATATATCCGAACAATGCGGGGTCCAGCTGCCCGGTGACGTAATGAGACCCTGCCAAAATTAAAACCAAAAAATTGAAAGAAAAACAATTTGGCCGTTACGCTTGGTGATTTTTTTTAGTTAATATTATCTAATTTACCTATATCTTTCACTCACGAATTTGAAAGCCGAGTAGAACGCCAATTACGACGGCTAATTTTCTTTTGTCTCAATTATTTGGTTTATAATTTTTTTTCGTTTGTAAATTTTTTTTTTAATTTTCATGATTTTAATTTTTTTTGGTCGCAAATTGTTTTTTGCAAAAAGGACGAATCGAATGCAAAAAAAACATGAATTACATTATTCAGGTAATTCTATTGTAAATACCATCACGATTTCCAGTTTTTACATAGGTATCATATGTAATGGAAGGAATGTAGTGAAATAACTTGTTAACTATTAGGTTTAGGATTAATGTAGGTCTATACTTGTTTACTTAGAATTCGATACTCTGCCATATTTTGATATAAAAAATATAGCATTTCAAAAACGAAGTTAACCTTCGAATCTCTGAAACGTCTCCACCTATCAAAACAACATATGTACCGCATAATGAGCTCCTCGAAACCGTGCAACTTTTGTCTGAACATTTTTTTCATACATCGCTTATTTTAGGAATTATTCGAGGTGGTCACGTTAAATGATTCACCCTGTATATTTCATAAAGTAATATAATCTAAAGCATCCCATGTGTGCCTTATATTAAATTTTGCAGGGCTTCATAAAAAATAATTTCGTAAATCGTCATTCGAATAACTAGAGCGCTCAAACCTCCTTAAGCACGTAAAAAATCATAAAATTAATTAGCATCCGAATTGAAAATAATTGTTTTTGCGTTTATGCGGTTACAGGTAAATATTTGTCAGTTTGAATAGTCACACTACAGAGAACGCCTGGAAACAGGCAACCCTCAAGATGAATCCGTACCAGGGCATTGGACGGGTTGCCATCCATTGGGCGCCCCCAATAACGGTTTCGTAATGTTACAATCGAGGTTACAATGAACGAACGTTTTTTTCTCAAGAACCCACTTTGAAATTTTAAAGAAATAAAAACAAGGACTGCAAAAAAATTATCTCACAAATAAGCGCAAAGTCAATGTGTTTACACAAGGAGGAATTTCCCAACACTGATATCTTATATACCAATAAATACTCGTGAATCGATTGACATGGGAGTAAACTAACCCGCACTGTTTTCACAAAACTCACACAACACATTTTATAGTCATACAAGAACTTTAAATCGAAAACACACATCTCGCGCTGTTTTCTCCGAAATTTTATTATACCATCGAAAACTGACAGATGGTTGTACAATATATAGATATATATTGTTCATAGAGTCAGAACGTAGTCGGTCAGCTGGAGTGAGACGAGATGAGCCAATCAGAATGCGTTGAGATACAACTCTACTACCGTTAGCTACTTCGCACGCGTATATGTATGTGTCGAACTCATGATGCGTTAGTAACTTTTGCATAATCTTGAGCCCGTGCAAAGTTTTTTCTCAGCAATTACGCCACTGATCATGCTGATTTTGGGCGCAATCGAAAGAGAATTTCTCAATTGGCTTAAACTTCAATTTTGAAGTTGCTAAATGGCTCCTAAGCTTCGTAATTTAACAAAATGACATGCCAATTTTACCCCCACCACCGCGAATCGTTTTATTCAGAAAAAGTATAGTCTCGGCGAGAGCCTCAGGCCAGCAGACGACAGGGCGTCAATGTACTTGTCCCGAAACTCTACCGAGTCCCTTGATATATTTATATCATTAGTCGATAATATAATTATTAAATCTCCGTATACCATTTTCGTATTATCCGCAATTGATATTTCGAATAAAGATTCCGAAACATTCTCTATAATACTACTCTGTTTCTATGATTTTTTTTTCATCTATAGATACAATGTATCTATAGGAGGTATTGAATAATTGGCTGGTATAGATTCATTTGTGAATTGAAATAAATAAAAATAAGTTTTTGCATATATCTTGCGTAATCGCATTATAGATGTTGTCTACAGTTTACTCTCTTAAATTAATGGAATGTAGCGGATATTATATACACGGCTATTTTAGTTACGGTTATTTTGTCCGTAGTTTTTTATCGCGGATATTTTGTCCGAGGATAAAAGTTCGTGACACGCCAATAAAAAACTAAGATTCCACCATTAAGATAATAATATAACCAATAACTGATGAGAACAAGTGCCTCTTGCGATACTGTGTTTTACTCTTTCGCCGTTCCGAATCTAGAAAACGGTCATAATATACAGTGTCTCATAGGTTCTATTTTATTAGTACATGATGAGGCGGAACGAAACCTTCTCGAAATATCGTAGTTTTTCTTTGGTGATGTTTACCAAGTTCACAGACGGATGTTATGTGTACCACGAATGAACTAATTCGAACATATACATGACAGAATTTAACTCATTTTCATGGACTTTTCAAGTCTTATATCCACAATGGTTATATAAAAATCCGAGTGATTAAATAAAAAAATGCATACACGTTAAGCCGTAGACAATTTGTTTTCTATTTAATGGATGTCGTGTTTTATAATTTCATGGAATTATTATTGTATGCTCAGTTTTGAAGAAATATTTGACCAGCTCACGCTTTGACTACATTTTTCTTTTTTTTTCCCCAGGCCTTATGAAGTCGCGTTCACCAAGCGTGAAAAGATAAAACAAGAACTAAGGTTTACTAAATGGTACAGGGATAATTTTTTGGTTCTTTTTTTTAATATTCTACGTCATTTAGCAAGAGTATAAATGTTCGATAAAGTAATCGGATTCGTTACCTTGTGAATTTGGTAGGTGCATCAGGTAAATTTAGTTGAGAAGCATTTCGGGTTTAATTATGATTCCAACTCTGATTTGCGCGATCATCCTGTTTAAAGGGAAGATAGGTTGGATTAAAATCAAATCAGAAATTAGAGTATAAAATTATGATAAAATTGAAGAATGTAACCGACACTTAAACCAATAGCCTAAGCTTTAATGTAGTTTGCCGGTCCGTGATTAGTTTGTGAATAACGTAGATTATTTCGATCAGAATTTCATGCATGAAGTAATCTCAAGAAAAGGTGGAAAGCGGATAACGTGAAGCATAATTGATGACGAATATTTTCATATTCGGTGGTTGAATGAAATTACGGAAATTGATAGTAATCAATTTCCGGGGAGTCAATGGTTATTTGAAAGAGATTGTAAGAGGTTTTAACATGAAAGTCAGGGCGGGTTGTCTCGTTTATTTAATCATTCATGGTTTTCGATATTGAATGATTGGTTACTTACGTGAATCACGCTTATAAAGGTACTGAAAGAAAGTATCTTTCGTTCAGTGATTAACTGAAATTCAGTTCATAACTCTTGGGAATTTCCGATGTGTTGAATTCAATCTTCTCAGGAAAGTGCAAATCATCATTAAAGTTTCTTCAAATCGTCCTTAGTTTTCCTAGCCTTAAAGAACACAACTGTCTTTATTCAACAAACAAACTATACTGAAACCCGTCGTTAAGGAAGGAATAAATCAATAGTTTTTCTTTCTATACGATATATGCAGACAAAAGTTGAACATCTGATCAACAGCTCGCTTATTCTGCATTTCTTTTAGTGATAATAATAACAACACCGTTTTCATGGTAAATAACGTTTATTTTTTAACAATAAAATAAAAGTAGAGAGCGGAGTAAAATTAAAAAAAAAACCGACGTACGCGTGACTGACGCAATTGTCTTCATGAATAAAAGGTGAAAAAAGCTCACCGAGAGATCAAAAAAGGTTTATATAAGTTCAATCCATTTTCGAGTTTTACATTATGTAATCCAAGAAAAAATCGTTTTTATTTGTTTCAGGTGAGTTGCGGTTGACTAGATTGGTCATGACTGTTCCAGTGCATAATGTGACAAAATTCTGCAAGTATTTAGTAAATTAGTAACAACGCGTCCGCTACATGCCTGTTTTCATTTTGACATTTACACTTGCTTGGCAGTATCCAATGACACTTGGCAACGATCTGATCATAGCAACGAATAAAGAAACCCATGGCAACGAATAGAGGCTTCACATTTCGATATATAGAAATGTCTATTTTTAAGAAAGGACAATATCATAATTGTCGTGCAGAGTCGCTCGTTTTACTTGAAAAAAAGAAACGTCCCATTGCAATAATCAGAAGTCGTGAATCCTCGAAATTCAACAAGCTTTGATTAATTACTCAACAACCGTACTCAATCCCGTATATGGGCATAAAAAAAGAGCGGTAGCATCGGGCGTTGATGTATGTCTCTGGCGTTAAGAGGATGAATCAGTCGGTATATCGCAACCGTGAGTGCGAGAGAGATAGCTGCAAATTTCGAAATCGAAATTCTTTGACACAGTTTGACCTATTAAAAAAGGCTTTGTCAGTCGATTTTTGCCATCGTCCTATGTAGGCTGACAGAGCCTTTTTTTAATCGGTCAAACTGTGTCAAAGAATTTTGATTTCGAAAATTTCAAATGAGTTTAGTCGACTGATCCATACTCTTAAGAGTCATCGAGCGGTAGAATAGGCAGCGCCAAGTGTTCAAAAATCAAACTAAAGTCCGTTTCTATCGAATATTGTTGCAAATATAACGACTAAACGAATATAAAAAATATCAAAAAATGTGATTTAATTAGCCGATTCCGGTTGTGGTTCGTTTTTGGATAGCAGATTTTTCTCACCAACACAATCAATAAATAAAAATACGAAGCAGTTTGCGTATGCCATGACACCTTTTATGCCGGTTACGAAGATTATTTTATCACAAATTGCTTATCATAAAAGCCAGATTCACACCACTTCACTACTCATTACGAAATTTATTTGTCACGAGTTCAATAAAAATTAATGGAGAAATCAGGTAGAATACACGCGAGGCGTCTGACATGTGGCAGCGACTATATTTACTATAGATGTACTTTCCTACGGGAGACGCCACCATCGATTTTGAGTTGGTCGCGTGAGCTCGATGACTTTTAAAGCGGAGTATGCTCTGTCGTAACACCAATACGAACCATTTGGTACCCCACTCAGTGAAGCCAATAGAAACAAACGGAAGATTTTGGAAATAGTTCATTCGCATTGTGCAATTTATATATACTGTATTCATTTTAATTTAAACACGAGCAAGAAGTATCATACAGAACAGAAGAGTTCAGAGGTCGCCTATATTTTCTATAGAACATTCGATAGCTCTGTAGAAAAAAAAATACAGAAAGCCCATATTCCTGGAATAGTGCGGTAGTACTCGACGAAAATATGGTGTGATGTCTTTCCTTGAAATTTTTTTTCGTCATTCAACCTGTGGTTTTAAGTCCTTAGTACGTCTCTTCGTGATGCAGACAAAGGAATATTCATATATCGGGGTAAATATTCCATTGATTTAAAACGTTTCATTTAGGTTTTATCTATGAAATCATGTTCAATTAAATATTTATAAAATACCCCATATGAAATCATGTTCAATTAAATATTCATAGAATACCCCATAGAGGGAGTATTTAATATTCTCCGTGCTCTCGTCTTGGTCACATTGTTCGAAACGAACCAGTCCTATTAATACCCTACCATCTACCATCTCCGAGAGTAAACCTGCCAGTCGGTTATCCGAATTGCGTGTGCACACCTTAAGTGCACGGAAAACCAATTCGGTACCCTGGCAATTTTGTATTCAAGGCCTCACGAGAACTCACACTCTAAGCCATGGGGTCTTATGAATTCATTTCACAGCGAAAGAACGTTTGAGTCGAAATAAACCGTTGAGAAAAGAGCTTTCTCAGTCTTTCCCTTGCGATATTTTGTTTCAAGTAAGAAAAACACCAAACATAAAAAAAATAATTTAATTGTATATTTTGAATGATAGCATGTACTCAAAATACAAACGGAGTCGATCGAATTTGATAAAATAACAAAACATAAAAATCCTCCGCTTTTTCTACACCATCTGAATCAGTCATTTTTATTTTTGTCGAAATACATTTCATTCTGCTATAGACTCATAAATGGAAAGATGAAAACCCTTTAACTTTAATATTGGGATCCCCATGATGGATCTGTGAAAACAACATTGTAAAAAAGACATATGTTTATGATGTCTTTTTTATATATGTCATATATTATAATAATTTAAACAACTCCCGGTCGTAGCTGGAATTGAATACTAAATTGGCGATCGACACTAAGCATGCGACGCCTCGCGGATTTTTCTTGAACTTCGAATGCAAAGCAGGCGACCTGCCACGTAATATTAATATCGTTAAGTGGTTTTTGGTTGGAGTAGTTATCAGCGAATTCCTAGGCCATTTTTCCGAGGAACACGAGCGCCGCCATCGGTAGTGTGGATCGCCGATTGGTAGAGGGGCGAGGTATTAGACGATGATAAAAATAATCTAATCTCGAAACAATCATTTCCGGAATTACAAAATAAAAGTTTATTTAAATGGAAAATAATATAATGTTGATAAAAGATTCAAGTTTTCCAGAAAGTTTTCGGTGACAGTAATGAGGGTTTCTTTTCGGTGTTACGGTTACAATAATTTATAATTTAGACTGTCAGATTTCGACACAAATAAAATATTTCAATAAAACTTAACTTTTGGACTTCGCGGAACTGAAAAGACAAATTCCTCTCGGCCATTCTTAATTTAAGACAACGTGAAAAGCGGTTGATGGCAGTTTTATTGTCCTTCTAAAAGAAGGGATAAATGTAATTTGCAAAAAAATAGTTTTTCAAAACTATATGTTATAACAAGCATTTTTGCGTTTTCTGAAGCGATTGATTCCAATTTTCCTGTATTTTTCATACAGATATATATTTTTATATACATATACATGGAAACTTGATATCGCATCTTACAAAAATTACAACGTGCCAAATATAGCTGTGTTTTGCTGAATTCGAATTCTTTATTTCAGAGTCTGATATTTCACCACAGAAGACGTTAAAATTTTGGAATTTTTTAGTTTTTGCTTCCTCATCGAGGAAGCTCTGTGACGATAAAAATTTCTTTTTCCAGTTTGCAATGTCAACGTGCTCAAAATGTTCCAAAACATTGAAAAATCATATCTAGAAAAAATGTCCGGTGTGTGCGCGCGCGGTGTGTGTGCGTGCGTGTGTGTCTGTAGTTTAATTGTACACAAACAGTTTGGATCTAAAAATTTTGCGATTTTGCAGTCATTAGCCTTCATTTATTTTCCATCAAAATTCAGTCATAAAAATATTTTACTTATTTTTATAACAAATGGGAGGACTAGAAAAATCTTAAATTATAAAACGTCTTCTGCGGTGAAATATATCACACATTGAAATAGAAAATTTGAATTCGACAATTTGAAAAAATATGTTTTTGCAAAATACTTTCACCCATTCTTTTGGAAGGAAGAGAATAATAGTTATTTGTAGCCACACCTTTTTTTAATCTCACAATATCAAGTGCGTATCCTCAAAAAATAAGAGTACCATGAAATTATCGTATAAATAAAATAAAATTGTGTAAATTTCATATATGTTGGAAATATCCATATTTTCAGTGATAATAACCATTTCACGGCTTACCTTGAGCTGATGGGTAAATTTATTGATTAAAAAAAAAATACAATTTTTGAAAAAAAAAAATTTTTTAATTCTGAGATTCTGAAGCATGTTCTTAGCCGATTAACGAAATTTCGTAGATTTCCAATAGAAATAAAATGATCTCAATTTTCGGGGGGGGGGGGGGGGGGTGTTCTGCTTTGCCCGGCTGTTTCACTTTGCCCTACTCATCTTTTCTATTCAAGGAAGAAAGTGCATTTTATGTTTGCATAACGTTTCATGACTTTTCAAGAATTTCATATCTGTGCTCACAATTATTTTTTTTCATTCAATGCATACATGGATTAAGGAATCGGGTACAAAGGAAAGGAACAATAATATTTGTGAAATAGAACAGTACTTATATGAAAAAGCTATTCCTTTTGAGAATAGTTGGAAGTCCAGCGTAAGAAAGTATCCCATCAAAAATAGAAACTACTTCAAAGGTTCATAAAATTCAAAAATATTCCTTGAAAATACCGTACTCGAGTTTCAGAAATTCGCTACTCGTTTTCAAAGCAGCCGTAAAATCCCTGCCTTGGGCTCACATCTTCATTTCACTCTTTGAAACGGGTACATGTACCAGCTTTTTCATTCTCTACCTTATAAGCTGCATTATATCTGAAGTTTATTTGCACCGCTACCATCAGTTTCATATACTCGCAAGAAATCACAGCCCGATAAAATAGAATGGAGGAAAATCGTAACATTTGGAAAGAATGGCCAACGAAAAAGAATGTCTGGCGAGCAATGGTCTTCATAAGCTGCCGCTCCTGGCAGATCATCGTAATATATGTGGTATGAGTATTATACCATATACCATCCTCGATGTTGAGACTGTCAACTGAAGTGTTTCTTGGTGAGATCTCGTAAATAGCGAGGGTGCGAAAATTGAGAATCGGTTCTGAGCTCCACTTCTTTTTTTCATACGGCACTGCAAAAAGGTAAAAGGTAAACCAATAAAATAACGGGAAATGTTTAGCCGGTCATTCGAAACGGCACTTTTGCGAATAAAATTAAAACCTCTTTTTAGTAAAAAGTTTCGAACTTTTTAAATTACATTCATGAAGAAATGGAAACATAACAGTAAGAAAAAAAAACACCCATAGAAAGGAAAAGTTTGAACAAATTATTGCGTCCATAATTCGCACTCATAAAATAAAGCCATTATAAAATCATTCGCTCAATATGAATGTACGAAACATCGATTTCGCAAATGAGTAAACCGACGTTGGATGTCACCATCAAAACTTCGAAAAGAAATTTAGGTTATAATCACATGTGTGGGAAAAATTGATCACCGGTCTGATGAAACTCCGAACGCTTGGTCTCGAGGAATTAAACCTTCTTAAATAAACTTATTATTAACTTATATTTTGAAAGTCATTCAATTGATATTCAATTCTTTTTAGCCTTAATCGGTTGGGTTTGTTGTGAGGTCAAGACGAAACGATGTCACAGATGGAATTTTTTGTGAACGCGTTCATCATCCCTTCACTAATTAACCTGTCAAATTTGAAAACAATCCACAGAACAGTTGTATAGAAAAAAAATCGCAAAGTTGTACTATTTGGTGTGCTCATCAGATTATGTTTATGGGAATGTTCCGAACATTTTTCAGTATATTATAAAGTATGAAAAAATATGAGATCTATTGTAACATACACAGTGAATAAATTACGTTTCCTGTAGGAATTCAGAATTTTGTAAATAAAAAAAAATGAGATCATTTTCTAACGTAGCCAAGTACAGTGAATGAATTAAGGTTCTTGTGGAATTCATCCGTGTACATTTTTAGCCCTAATTCCTCACTTATTCAGAAAAATTTTCCAGCAAACGTCACAGAGCAACAAAGGTTTATAGAATGATTCTGCAATTATTAAGAGAATATCATCTGTTTTTATGCTAGCTCGGGTTATAAACTTAAAACATTTTACACAATATGACACAAGAACCTTTTATAAAGAAAAGCACAAATACGCGTACAATTGCATGCATTGTATTTATACTATGTACTGCACAAATTCATTTTCAACATTACACACAAGCTTGGCGTGCATGGTTTTCAAATACCTATAGAACAAAAACTTTTAGAGTTATTTATGGGAATTTTTCTGAAAATTGAGCACACAAAATATGAGCCTTTATAGAAACATGACACCAGCGTAACGGCACAAGCGTATCCGATCTCAGCGAAATTTTTTTCCCGGACCGATATTCATGCGACTAATAAACAAATATTTTGATTTGAGGTTAGGAACGGGGCGCGTATATGACAGCTGTGCGACACTGCTGCCAACCTAAGCATATTATCATGTGTCTTAAGGTGATGGAGCAATCGCTATCTCACCACCGTGAGTGCGAGAGAGATAGCTGCAATTTTCGAAATTGAATATGTTCGACACGGTTCGATCAATAAAAAAAAGCCCCTGTCAGCGTATTTTTGCCATCTTTTCGCGTCCGCTGACAGAGCCTTTTTTTGATTAGTCAAACGACAGCGGAGAATTTTCATTTCGAAAATTCGAGGTGAGGTTAGTCGACTGATCCATGTTCTTAATTTACGTTGTCGCCAGTTCGTCTTACAATAATTGATCTCTAAGGAATTATCAAAAATATAATGCCTTAAACTAATAGAAATAATTCCTTTAATCACGACTTCGTAGAAAATGCCCTTTTTCAAACTGGTATGGATTTTTACCTCGAAAAATTATATTAAATACAACGATAATTTGACGACAAACAGTTGGAAATAATCCATCGGTTTCGTGCCTAAGCATAGGGTGCCCCCTTTACGCTTCACCCCCCGACGGCTAGACCCAACAACAACCTTAAATACTCGCGTCCTTAATGTTTCGTACATTTACACTGAGTGATTGATTTCACAATGGTTTTTTTATGAGTACGAATTATATGCATAACAAAATAAAATCATAGACTTTTAAAAATGATAAAAACTACTTCTAAATGTCACTGGATTTTGAATTAGTATGAATAAGCGAAGATTACATTGGCCCTGCATTAGGATGATTAAAATTTTTTTTTTTTATTTTCGATTGGAACCAAACTCAAAAGTTTCGTTAAGATATCAAAATAGACCAGTTAAAATACGAGCCCTTAATATGAATATTAAGTTAGTGCACATGGCTGCTGTTGATTTCCCATAAGAATAACACAGGCCAACTCATTGTTTTTTCTTTTGACTTTGAAACCATAAACGGAAGACAATAGCGATTCGATTATTTAGAAAACATGCTAAATTGAAGTTTGACGGCCGATTTAACTCGATAGCTTAAAAAGAACGCAGACGAGAACAGTTTTTGTGAGTAGAGCTTGCTGGACCCCATGTGACCGATAAATTATTATTTGGAGGTGTGACCGTTACGGGTTAACGATCTCATAAAAGATTGAAATATAAAGGAATGAAATACAGCAAACATGAAACCACATATGAATGACTTTTTCCTCAGGTCTTAAGTTCGCGGGAACCCACTATTCCCCTTAACCATGTTCCTATAGGTCGTGGTCATCATAGTCGGCACCGCGGGAAGTATAGGTTATAAGCAAGGAAACAGAACAAGTCAGTCGTGGTTAGCCATGCATTGTTATTCTCGTTTTTCGTTGCTCTTTCGGAGTGAAAGAGCAAGAAAAAAAGGATACCTCGTCTGTCTTTCCCCTATTTTCGTAGATTTCATGCCATTTCGTAGCAAAAGTATGTGATATAAATAGTAGAGGGCGTTTTGCCCAGACTGGAGCCATTTCGACCCCGTATAGATTCAATCACAACGGGGAACCCTCTTTCGTTTTCACCCTACCGATACAGAGACATGTCCAAGATGGCCAAGTGCCCGACCCACACCAGTCCGAAACAGAAACTCGCGCTTCGAATACCAAACATTTTATACGTTTTCCTGAAGCGGAAAACGAAGGATAGCGCAAGGTCTGATATAGGTATAGAAAATAGGGACTTCGTACCTTTCGGCATTGCCCAATCGTGACAAGAATACAGGCGCTGGTCAGAGGCTCTGAACGAGAAATTAAGCGAGGAAAAAAACAGAGCAGTAAAGGAATTGGGGAAAAATGGGGGAGTTTGGAGAGTATCTACGTGCCTCCAAATAATTTCGTGGTTCTTGTTACGTCGTGACGTATTATGAAAAAAGTAATACAAGACATTCGCCGGATAAGCGACAAACTGGCAGATTCACAAATGTAAAAATATTCTCGTCAATTTTTTCACTAACATTTTTCTAACCCACGCAGCTTGCCTTGACATACAACTCACCATAAAATTTCGCTCAACGTACAATCCCTTTTCTCTCTTACAGCCATTTTCCCTAGTCATTCCATACCATATTGAATGTGGAATATCATAAGTCAAACGATAATGTAATATGCTGACGTCGTTTTTTCTTCTTTCCGCTCTTTCATTTTCTTTGGATATTCTTTCTAATCGTATACATATATGGACAAAAAAAATATGACAGTTTCTCCATTTAATCTGTTTTGAGCCTTTGACCGAACTCAAACGTGCTGATGTAATAGTTTTTTTTTCAAATCCTCATTCCTTTTAATATTATCGCATGCATACTTCCTCTGACAAAAAAGTCAGACGTCGTACAATAGATGGTAACATAGTCACTCGTTAGTATCAAATTATCAAGAGTTAATAGTTTAATATTAATGTAATGTTAATAGTAATGTTTGTAGTTTAATATTCCGCGCAAGGGGAAAACTTTCCCCCTGCACGGAATTGTTGGTTTTTTTTTTTGGATCTGGATGTGTCTGAGCGTGCTCACATTGAGATCAGGAAAAATTAGGCAGGCACCGACTGTCTCAGCGAAGGTTTTCTGCAGTTTCCCTTTACCCAATCAAGTAAAATTAATTTCAATTCACGAATAACATATACCTTAAGCAGGTCAATAATTTTTTTAAATACTCATAACTACGAGTTTTTAGAATTTTTAGAGGTTTTTCGTTATTTGTTCAACGTTTTGATGATCTGAAGCTAAGTCAACCCTGGATATAAATTTAGCACGTATAACATGAAAATCATGCCCGATATAAGTTAAAGAAATATTTGAATATTGAAAAATGTGATTTTCTGAAATTTCCAAGGGTTTTTTTGCAATTCACTGGATGTTCTAAGGGCGACCGACCCAGCCCCCCCCCTTCCCCCCTTAATTACGGGGTCACGCTTTTATACTCTTGGATTCTAGCCCCCCACCCTTCACCTACTCGCGGGAACAAGATTATTCTCGAAATTTTTCCAAATTCAAATTTCGCTCGTTTCCCAAATTTCGATAGGACGTTTCGTTAGCGGTCGTTGACCTATGCGAGCCGAGATTTCCTAAAGATTCCCGATGAAATGCGACGCGTCGTGAGGTGAGATAGCTCCGGGTGAAGGCTTCGAGCTAGCAACCCTGATTTGAAAGTCTAACGTTCGACGACGAGAATATTGACGACCTTGACGCATATGCCTTCCCCTGCGACGGATTCGACGATATTTTTTCGGTATGATGTTTCGTATGATTTCGATTTCCTTCTCCCCGGCTGACTGTCGCTCGCTCCCATCATATAAAATAAGCAAAATAAAATTAAATAAGATATAGCTAACGCTCGCATTTGACCGGAAAACATTCTTCTCGAGAGAAATTCGTCGTCGTTACCCGGCATTCTTTCTCTCATCGTGCCATTTTTCTTGAGTTCAAATTTAACTCGTTACAAAATATAAACCGAAAAATACATTCAATTTATTTTATTTATGTTTTTGTAATCGATTGAAGTTTAAAAAATGTTGACAAAAATGAGATTTGAATAATAAAATAAAATGGAATCGGTGTATCACTCAAATCAATCCATCAAAACACTTCACCGCTGTGTAATTTTTTAAGGTTATATTTGTGCACACCAACTTTTCGCAAAAAGACCACTTGTAAATATTTACCTCCAAGATATTGTAAAATAATCATGCAATGATTTATATTATCAATTTCAAAAAACCCAAAAATGGCTTGCATCACCTTTTAAAATTGAGCTACAGGGTCTTCTTTTGACGAAGTTATTTCTTTTATCATATATGAGCTTTGAAGAGACGGTAAATGAAAAAAAAAATTGATTTTTTTTGGGACACCTAGTATCCATAGGAGATCAATAGAACATAGAAGATACGACTCGTAGACAGAAAACCAATTAATTGGGGAGATGCTGAGTACCCTATCGTAAAACCTTAACATAGGTATTCGGTCTTCCATCTTCCTTACTCGCTCGTCCTTGAATCTTGACTACAATGAGTCGTTCTTTTTCCTCGACTCTCATTGGTTCGATTTGGCGTACTCGTGCCATACCGGGTTTTGTAGCTTATATCTTTGCTCCAGACAAACTTAAATAACACGCCATGCACTATAATTCACGGTATATATACTCAACGCAATTGCAATCGCGTTAAGTAGTCATCCCTGCGTAGGGAAGTGCGGCCAAAAGCGTCTCCGCATTTATTTGGCTGTAAATCGTGTACGAGGCGACAAGAAGAGAGCCGTATTTTTTCAACATAGTCCGTAGAATATGGCTAAAAGAAATCATCTTGATTGAACTAAATTATTCAACAATTTTTCGTCTATTAGCTATCATTATCATTCATTTACATCGTAAAAACTATTATATCATGAAAAATGTAAAACGATGCCCCATTCTTCTTATCTTATTCTAACAACTAAATCAATTGAAAAAAAAATCCATCTAAGTTACGCGCAGCATTAAAATTTATGATATCAATTCGAGGCCAAGTATTTTCTAATGAATTGAATAAGGTTACCTCTTGAGGTTCGTGCAGCACTATCATATCAATTTATCATATCAATCGGAGAACAAGTATTTTATTAGTAACTCCAAATTTTAACATTATGAAATTGTTCTAAGCAGCTTTTAAATCTAAAAAAATCATATGAAAGCTAGTCATTTGTTACTCTATGGTAGCAGTGACATAAGAAAATCGATTCTTCTCAGAATTTCAAGATCCTCTGGTATTATTTACAAAATTTGACGTCGATTGGATTGATACAAATGATGTTTAAATATCTGTTAAAAGTACTTGTCCAGCCCAGATTTCGTTTCAATGAACAATTCAATATCTCCGTTATAGATTACATAAAATTCAAATCCGTTTTTCTCTTGACGATAAATTCGAGTGACCTGATGGATCAATACTTAAGGATGTACGAGCGCACTAGACTCGATTTCAGATGGCACTCTAATTTTTTTGTATGTTGTAGTCCAAGCTTTTAATACTTGATCTGTGTGAAATTTCAAGGTCCATTATCGACTGTTTAATCGAAATATTATTAATTAAAAAGAACACAATTTTACGTGTCGCCTATATAGCCGCAATGGCTTCGAAGCTTGTATAACTCAAAATTTGATGTATTTCTATATCAGATGTCGATAATAAAAAAAATCTATTATATGAATTGAACCCTCAGGATTCTAACGGTTAGTTAAAAAAAGGGGGTCAACGGACATCTGAATTAGAAATATAAAGTTAAAGACGACAAATACTCACGGAATCTGAGGATTTTATTACCCTGAGAAGTTGTCGCAACGTCGCAAAACCTATATATGTATACATCTGTACATAACCTAACTTTACTGTCAGAGGCTTACTCCAAATAAAAAAATTGACGATATTTTGATACACAGCATTTCAAGCGATATAAAAACTATGAAGACATAATTGCTTTATAACTAAACGTTAGTGCAAAAAAATGTATATAATTTGCGTTTAGAAAATATTTCAATTGGCTCAGAAAGGTGGTTTGCACATTGTGTATACAAAAATTCTTTTGAGATAGGCTCTTTTTTTCATTAATAAACGGAAAATGAAAAAATGCACGGAAAAAAAATTTGGGATGGTATATTTTTGTAAAATAAATTTCATTTCATCAAATGCTTGGTAATATGTGTAAGATTTTTTATTGAGAGGCCTGAAAAGGTGTGGGATCCATCGTGTGGAAATAAATTTCCTTTATCTCTACCGTGAGTAGCGTGAATGTTGTGCCGGATCATTTTTTTGACATAATAACTTGAGGTTATGGTACCTCAACGCCCGACGTTGTCAGACGTAAACTTTTCACAATGCACTACCGAGTCATATTATCAACTCTGCACAAAATCTTTTCCATGATAAAATGAACTTGAATATTATTTACCGTTTAAAAATCATTATAACATTTCTTAATAATATTATGCTACATATAATTGCCTGTGATAATTTCTTTGAAAAAATATGGTCAAAGACTGTCCATTGACTAGTACGACCCGCTTTAAAATCCTTAACGTACTTTTCAACACTTCATGATCGACACGATCGAAAAACGATGGATCTCGAGATTGGACCCAAAAAATATAATAGAATTCTTCTCGGCAATTCAAACTAATAAACTACAACGACTAATTGCGAAAGATCAAAATCGCATGACAAGGCGTAACTAGAATTTCCTAGACGCGTGCGTACCTCCAAACAATATCGCTCTTTTTACTCTCAAAATGTTTTCAAAAGATTTCTCGCGAGTTCAAAAAAACACCGAACAAAACGATACGAAATAAGGGCGAAACGACGGCTCACCGCTACGGTTCCAGAAGGAGGAGATCCGGAAAAAAACCACGGACTCTCTCCATCGACGTCTCGATAATTGTACCGAGAGAACGTACGCGAACCGAGGTTCTTACTCCCCACCCTTAATCTACTCGGAAGAATCTCAACCGTGTTTTCTAGAATTGTCGAGAGCCTTCTCTCGCTGACCTGACCTCAACGATATGTTTTGAATTCGACGACTCGCTAGCAACATTTTCGACGTTACGCTAAGCGACTTTTCCTTGTTTCGTTGCGCGGCTATTTCGATGATTCGTTCCATTTTACTGGAGATTCGAGACGAAGCACGGAGATCCTCTAAATGCTGAGAGCCGCATCCTGAGTTCGACAGCTAGGGTGGAGACGTGGAGTTCTCGTTGACCTTGAATTTCGTTAGTCGACTTTCTGGATCTTCAGACTGATGACTTTCTTCGCATTGCCGAATTTTCGATGATATTCTGGTGGCAACCGCCGTTCACTCGTACAGCATTATAAATATTTCAAAATGAAATTAATTATCGGTAAATACGCTAGCGTTTGGTCCTTCTGGATTTGCTCGAGAGAAATTCGTCGATGACGAAAGACGCCTCTGTCCCGTGTCGTGTCAATTTTTACTTATTTTGTGAAGTGTGTATTTTGTTATTTGTGCTTGAGTTCTGATGAATACGGCAGGATTCATGTAAAAACGATTGTCAAACAACAACACCCTGTACTCTTGGTCACCCTCGAATTAGTAATTCGAAATAATGGTATCTTCTTTTTCAAATCCGATCGCTTACTCGGTCTATATTATTTAGCTCAGCAGCCCCAAAGGATTGTGTTGATTCTCACTGACAATGAGAAGTTTTCATAATAATAATAATCTGTCCAAAAAACCCTGTCAAATCGTCTGCTGGCACAGAGCGACTCAACATGAAACCTGGGTAGAGAGAAATGATGAAGAGAGCGGGGTGGGAAGGGGGGTGGTAAACGTCCATAGTGCGACATTGAAGAAGGACGAGGGTCACCGGTAATCGTCCATGCCGTTATCTCTGGTCCAGCCTGCACCTCAATCCACAGAAGAAAGGGGGAGAGAGAGAGAGAGAGAGAGAGAGAGAGAGAGAGAGAGAGAGAGCTCTACCGGCACTTTGTTGGTTAGGAATAGCAGGGGAATTGAGAGAGATTCGTAGGCTGTGGGGCCGATAATATTTTACTTTAAAATTAACCAGCCGCGGGCAATATCGCTCTGATTTAGAGTTTAGTATCACCCTATGTTTAAACCTGATACTCGGTATCATACGAATCAGTATTCGTGGTGGTGCTAATCCAGTAATGTCAAAAGTAAAAATGCACCTTAGTCCACTAATAAAAATTTAGTTTGAATTAAATCGCTCTATTTTTTTTTCCAACCTTATGAGTAAAAAACCACTTTTTAAGTATCAAAAATACAGTCCACGACATTCTTGATGAATAAAATGAAACATAATAAACTACCATCAATGGATGAAAAAATTGATGAAAACGTATAAAAACTATAAAAACATTTCATATCACAAGTTTAAAAATTTTGTTTTATTTTGCTTTGTTGATCTGTAAGTTTATTAATATCGGGAAAAATTTAATCATTATTGGCAGTATTTAGAAGCGTTTTGCCATTATCAAGCAGTGAAGTACACTTAAGGAGGTATACGGCTATTACGCTAAATCCAACTTTTGCACATGAAATTTTTATGAGATATAAACGAACACTTTATGCAGCTGTTCCTAAAATTTAACCAATATTGAGCGTTACGTACGTACGCAATAAATTTTCAATGTTTTTGCATTTTAAATTGATAAAGCACATTCCCTTATGGAGGTAATCTGCGGAAGTTCAGTGATCATAGTTTTAACGCTCTCGCATCCATCTAAAGCTTTCAAAAAATCGAATTTTGGTAGATAGGACGTAATAGATATTTTAAAAAATCGAAAATGCTAATCCAATGTCTCACATAGTTACTACATTTCAATAAAGTTTCGCTTTACCGTCAATGATTATCGGAGAGAGAAATAGTGGGGGTTCAGTAAACCACGCGGGCTTTGAGCTAGACAAGAACAGCCTTATACAGCCTTATGAGTACACGCAGCCTAACAGCTGGTGTGACTACCAAGTTATTGAGAATCAAATTATTCACTAGCTTTACTAAATTAATAATTTATCAAGAATGTGGCACATTATAAGCAATCTCAATCGATAGTATGAATATTTAACATAAATCAGAATAACTCCGGATAATTTTAATTTAAGTTCTTTTGACTCCACGGGAGTAGCCATACCTCCGTAAAAAATCAAGTTCACTCCCAGACCCTTTACATTCGCATTTCCAGCGAATTTCGAAAACTTTCAAGTTATGTTCCTTTAATGATAAAATAAATACAATAAGTCAGAAAATAATCCAAATTGACGTACCTCTTGGAACTCCATATCTTAACGCATTGAGAAGATATCAATTACTTTTTTTTCAATTGCATCTAAAAATTATGTAATTATCATGTTTATTTGTTTTATTATCTAGTTATTTTTTATTCGCATTTATTTTCGGAAGAGGCTTTGAGAAGATTTTGACGGGAGACAAAATTTCTGGAAGAGCAAGTGTAGAACAAAATTAAAAGTATATTATAAATCAACATAAGAATTCTGATAAATACGAATTAAATTAACTTATGGGTCATGAGCCGTTTATTCGTGATATTGAAAGAATGGAAGCTTATTAAGAATTGGCATAATATCCTATCCTACATCAAATTGGAAATATTGTGCAATTGGAACTGATGGTTTCGTGGCGTGGTTCGTTTCGGCATGAAGTACACATAGTTGAAAACGATACAATTGAAGTTTCTCCAGTTGAAAAAGTATAACCAACAATCTGAATCATACAACAATACAAACGAAAGATTCTAAAATTTAATACAGAAAAAATTTTTTCGAAGCGAATAGTTAAAATGAACTCATTCTTATTCAAAGCAAGTTTTGACTTTTGAAATGAAATAAAAGGTTAATGAGAGTACAGTAATTAAATTGGAAATTTATATGAAATTGATCTGGAGCAATACTAAGCTCACACGAGAAGAGAAGAGAAGCATCATGAAACTCGTGTGAGACGATGATGTATTATATCTTGCTCAATGATGAGAACACACACACACAAACGAAGTATTTTGATCCAGCAAAAATCATTTGTACAAAAGTTCAAATGATAACGAAAAGATGTTTAGATTACCTGATGACATGCACTGATGATACTGCCTTACTACTTTACTTTACTACTATGCTTTACTACAATGCTTTAGAGGGAATGAATAAATAGAGCTGAAAACTATCGTGATTATATGGATTGATTGAATATTTCGATAACATTTTCTTTACGTCCTTTTTTGATGATCGTCAGAGAACATCTGTCTCCAAGTAAACAGCCTTCTTCACGTCGTTTGTTCTTTTATATCTATATTTCTCCACGTATATTTAAACTACTAGTAAAAAAAAACAGTGTGACTATCTTCACGATCAGCGCTAATCGATAAAAAAACAACACTCAATTCAAAGAAAAATCGGATCATCAAACGAACAAACTTTGTTGTTTTATAACATTTTAAACACGAACCGAAAAGATCTGTGAGGGATCGTAGGGAATGTATCGAAATGGGCCACTTGATTTTCTTAAATGTGTTTTGGAAATCAACACGGGTGAAACATATTTTTCACCCGTGCAAAGTTTTTTCTCAGAAATTACGACACCGATCATGCTGATTTTGGGCTCATTCGACAGGGAACTTCTTAATTAGCTATTAGTTAAATTTTCAAAGCCGTACATAACTCATGAGCTTCGCAATTAAAGAAAATCACATGCCAATTTTACCCCTATCACCGCGAATCGTTTTATTCAGAGAAAGTATAGTCTCGGCAAGAGCCATAGGCCTGCAGACAACAGGACTATCAATGTACTTGTCTCGAGACTCTACCGAGTTTCTTGATTTTACGAAGTGTCCGCTAGTCCGGCAGTCGGATGAATTTCTTATTATTATTCGTTCAGAAAATGATATATTATTAATAGACATATCCACCATTGGAGCGAGGTGCTGAGAAGCGATTTGCGCACACGTATGTTTAAGCTTCCGCACACGTTCGCATTGAAACGAGTTTCCAGCATAATCGTAATCGTGGTTGAGCATATTATTACAGTTGCGTACAAGAAATACAATTAAGGAGGGTGGCTACGTTCGTCAAATTGATAAGAAATTGATCAAATTTGGTGATAATGTTCTTCAACATCAAGTGCGAAGACACAATTTTTTTCAAAATTTTCTTCTGCTTAGTTATCGAGTAATTACGGATTAAAGCAGATTTCTTATGCCCGGAATGTATACCTATATATATGGAAACGCTATGCTTATACACTTGAACTTTAGTGATCAATTACTCGATAACTGTACAGAAGAAAAATCTTAAAAAATTTGTATTGCCAAATTTGGCCCTAAAGAATATGTTCACCAAATTTTATTAAATTCTTATCATTTTGAAATTTTTAATGTATTTAACATGGTTTAGCATGGCAACATTGTATCGTCGGTAGCCACCCTCCTTAATAAGTAGTGAAAGGTGCAGTTTACGTGTTTTATTAGTGATGCGTCTGTATGGTTTTCATTAATTTTCAATGTAACGTAGAAAAGTTTGATTGAAATGCAATTTTTCGTTTTTGTGCAAATATTTAACCTTTGAATTTTATCTGTAGGCAAATTCATTGCAATCGTGGTTCGCGTCGCACGCGAAAAATGGTTTAGCATCATGGACGGAAAAAAATGTTATAGATGATAAAAAATCTATGAATTTCTGCCACGATATGATATTTGAAGAAATAATAAAACGTCAATAATGATTTAATAAAAATTCGATGTATTTTTTTATTTTCCGCTTCCTGATGCACTAACGTCTTATCGAGTAACTCCAGTTTAGTAACTGCTGCATTGTTTTCAGGTCTTTTTCGCTATATTTTCAACATCATTTTCAATACCATTTGCTGATGCTGAATATCTTTATGGAGTATCCCAACGCGGGTAACGGGGGTCGCAGGGGGCGGACCCCCCAAAGGGGAGACTAACTATATAAATTTGAAAATTAATTCTCATCAGTATGAAATCCGATCCTATATCACGCCAAAGTGAAAAACCGGGAAAAAACGCCGAACCACGAAAAACGTACCGAAAATGGAACGCTCTTATTGTATGTATGATTTTTATGGTAGGCGAACGGTTAATTTATTCTTATTTATCCGGAAATTTGTTGAAGCAGCTGCAGAACGAACATCCGGACGACTGGCGGTTTTTTATTTGTCCGGTCACACTTGGGCTTACCATTTTCCATCATAGATAGACAATTGATTTATTTTTTAATCATCCAAAGGTTTGATTCGACTAAATTCTACATAAACTATCGAAAATCATTTCCCCAGACAAATTATGTACAATAGGGTATTTTACACTATGTAAGAAAATATATAAAAATGCATGTTTATGGTAGAATTGTTTAAAAGTAAACGAGAAACGTCAATATTTATTCATAAAAATGCAATGTAAATTTAAAATTCAATTTAGAAAATCGTCTTTTTTCATCTGTTTTTCAAATGTCTGAAACGCCATCCGCCATATTGAATACCAACGTGACGTCACTCCGATTGTAAACAATCTAGATTCTTATCGTGCACTCTGTGTTATTTTGAAATTTTAAAAATATTGTGCACGTTTGTGGACTTTTATCATTAATTTTATTAAAATCGCATAAGAGAAGACGGTTTTGGGAAAGCAGAGAGTACAAATCTACCAATGATAAATACGTTGATGGTGGCGATGAATCCACTATTTTTGCGGTATTATTATTTTCACAAATCTTTTTACTTGCTCTTTCGCAATCATATTGTTCACTAACGGAGTGACGTCACAAACCGAAACAACATGGCGGCGAGCGTTTCCGCGCGAAATTTGAAAATTATAAATAAAAAATAGATTCTAAGACACTTTTCAGTCTTATAAAACGTTAGTCCATTAAAAATCGTCATTTGGATGAATTACGCGCGATTGTTCATTCAGATATGGATGAAGTATAACAAAACGTTTACTCGGACGACTAAAGTGCGATTATTCGTCCGGTGACATTTAAAAGTTGGTTAAACGACCAATATCTTATATAAAATATAAATACACGTAGTATAACCTCAATTTATACAAATTTCCGGACGAATAACAATGCTATTTTCGTCCAACTGTTGGACGAGCAGACCCAGCCCATATTTTATTTCATTTTTTACCTTTGGTCCAAAAAGCATCGGAAAATCCATTGAAAAATGTTTTTTTTCTGTCTTGTAAACTAGCTGACAGTCTCTCCTGTGAAGTTGTTGATTACACATAACATTTTTGAGTTCCTTTGCCTTTACATCAATTTTTCTTCTTCTCTATTTTCTTGTCACTGTCATTGTGAAAACTTTAAAAATTCTGTCTTTTTTTTTCATAAAGCTGGAAAAAATAATTTAATAAAAAAATCGATTATCAACATGTTATCGGTGAGCTGTCACATTCATGATCTTGATAACCTTGTTTGCATACAACATAAACACACCACTGAAAAAAAAACGCTGCACGGAAAATGCATTAATACCAATTACTTATAACCATTTGGAAATCCATTAATTTTAACACATTGATGAGCTGTCACTTTATCAAGAGACTTGGTAGAGTCTCGGGACAAGTACATTGACAGCCTTGTCATCCGCTGGCCCGAGGCTCTCACCGAGACTATACTTTTTCTAAATAAAATGATTCTTGGTGGTGAGCGTAAAATTGGCATGTGATTTTGTTGATTTACGAAGCTCAGGAGCCATTTAGCAACTTGAAAATTGAAGTTTAAGTCAATTAAAAAATTCTTTTCATGATATTTTGAAGCATGAACAAATCACGAAAATATATAGGTATACGATTTGTATTTATGGCACCAGATTTGTCACTAAATAAAAAACCAATAAACAAAAAATATATGCGAAAAAATGCCCCATTTTTTTATGAAATAAAAAAATAATAATCCATATCTTTTCAATGCGTTAAGCTACAGAGTTCGAAGCAGAGGTCACGATCGAATGAAAAAAAAAATACGTCAGCTTGCAGTATTCTCTGAAATATTGTAATTATTTAATTATTAAAGAAATGAATTTCGAAACTCATCGAAAACAGCTAAACGACACTATCACTCCTGTAAAGACTCTCCGTCATAACATAAATGACTATGAGACAAGTACTTTTAGTACTTGTCTCAGAGTCGCTACCGTGACTTTAAATGAAACAAATTTGAGAAAGATTTTCACATAATGTAAAAATAAAAATAGAGGAAAAAAAATTAATGAAATCGAAGGGGGTGGAGTCAAAAAAAGGGCGACTTAGTATGATATCCAAATAAGCAAATTCAAAATTTCGTCAAGTACTCCGGCTGGTATTTTTTGTTCAAATTATTGGTAAAAAAAATAAAATCGATTGAAATATAAATATAGTCACCTTCGATTAGGAAAGCATGGAGGTGGAAATAGTAATACTTTAAACTAAGGACCATAACATCGAATAATTTTGGAACTTTATAGCACTGAACTGTTGCAGCAGATGTCTTAGTTATAAGAACTTATGGTTGAAGCGCTGCTCTTATGAACGACGTTCATTTACGATCGGCACGTATACCGTTGATTATGCTAACTGTGAAGACTGACCCCTATCCACTTAGTCTTTAGTGCTAAACACATGATTTTTGCTGTGGGTTCTACTACGCTGAAGTTACAGATTTGACGATATGAGGATCCAACGGATGTCAAAACTAGATATTCAACACTGATAACCTAAATGCTTAGCCGTCCCTTTAATCTGCTACTGCTTTGTTTGAATAGATGTGACGTTCATGTAATACCTGGTAGATCGGAGAGCCGCAGGGCCAAGCACTTCCCCTATCATCATTATTATATTCCCAGCCTCCATCGGTTCATTGCGCTCTTCTCTCACTGTTCGCTCTATCTCAGTTCAAGACCTCTGTAGCGTGGAATCGTCACCAGAACTCTTACTTTACGACCGTGAAGCTTGTGCTCTCGAAAGATCCCACCGAAATTAATGCATTGGAGAACGAACGAAGGTAGCGATGAAATACCAACGAGGGATGATTTTTGAAGTTGAAACGTCGTACTAGTCGTTTTATCTTTAATTATGACCTCTATGCGTAGCAAGCGGAAAAATATTTTTACTCGTATCATGTAACAGACAATAAAATATAACGTCAAGGAAAACTCAAAAAAGGAAATAGAAAATAATGATTCATTTCTTCGAAATTATATTCCAAGTGTATAACTAACTTATTGTAATGAATGAAACAGTGTCGTAGAAACTATTTATTCGAGATATCATTTCCCATTCACAGTCAAATAAAAAAAAAACATGGTTAAATATGAAATTTTGACAAACGATAATCATCGGTCTGCTATGGGGCGAACGTGATTTTAAAGAATACCATCGTGTTCGTGAGAAAAAATCACGTAAAAAGGTATTGTTTTACAACCATTTCGAAGGAAGCTATCGTGCTGGACTGTGGAGCGAGAGGAGGTACCCCCACCGCGCTGCCCTGCCGGGCGTCCGGCCCCGCGCGCCATCGGCTAGAATGTGTTGATAACTGTGCCGGTACAATGCCTCCTCAAGGTTGGTATTTTCTTGAATCCCGTAGCTAGAAGTCTAAGGAAAGCTGTCGAATTTGATTTTTGCAGAAATCTCAATTACAACGACAGAGAGTTGAAAAAGTTAAAAAAAACTTTAAAATATTCATATCTCGATGTGTAATTAAGGTATTATGACTTTTTAAATTATTCGTTTTTCAAAACCGCATTGGATGGTACAAAAATTTCCAACTATCCTCGTAATTTTGGTCGGAATTGCTATTTGGTCATAAGTTAAAAATAAAAATCGTCAAAAAAACTGCAGTATTTATCATCAAAGAAAACGATTTTTTTCTATATACTTTTTTTCTGTGCTGTGGGCCTTCACACTGGGAAATTCTATTGAAGGTCAAAGTTTTTTCGAAGATCGCGAATTGTTGCTAAATTATAACTCGCAGATCGACAAATCTTGTATCATTCTCTTAGGGTTCCGCTCCCTAACATCATATATAGACTTCATACCGATATCGTGGCAAACAATTGATTCCGTTTGCAATAAAAAATTGTGAATTTTTATTTTCATTTGTAATTAACCGCTAAAATAACAGTGCTAGCGCTTTTTTTTATAGGATCTTTTTTATAAAGGATATTATGATGAACAACTTATATTTAAAACTTTTTTCGATAGGACGCGTTCCAAAAGTGTTAACTCAAAAAGACTGATTTTTTCTCAATAATTGCTTCCTCATAGAGGAATCTTTGTGACGATGAAAAATTTTTTTTCCAGTTTTCAATGTCAATGTGCTCAAAATGTTCCAAAACATCAAAAAATCATATCTAGAAAAAATATCCGGATGTGTGTATCGGAATTATTTAATTTCAATGTAAATAGAAAAACGATGAAAATTGAAAGTTGCAAACTGTTTTTTCTGATGGCTCGTCATTCGGTTGTTTTTTATGGATTTAAACAAAGAGGTAAAGTTCGTAAAAGAAGGTAGAGAAAATACATTATTTCTTTGTATACAAAAAAAAATACTGCAAATTAAAATTTGCAAATTGTTTCCTCAAGATGGTCAAGATGCACGGTGCTCAAAGCTTACTCTATGAGGACGCCAAAATGAAAAATATAGCACCTCATAGAGTAAGCTTTGAGCATCGTGCATCTTTCACACCGCGCATCTTGACCATCTTGAGGAAGCAATTTGCAAATTTTTTTTTCATTGCTCAAATGCATGATGGATCTTTATGCAAATTCAGGGCTATTTTCCTATGGGTTCAAACAATCTACAAAAAAATTGGCTAACCTCTGCATCACCTGAAAAAACCTTTGTAAAATATGGCCTAAGGTGACTGGACTTAGTAAAGTCCAAGCATAATTTACCAGTTATTATATGGAACAGGAATTCATGCAATATTTATCACCCTTCGACGTGAAGTGTTATTAGAAATTGATAGCAATAACTTAAAGGAAACTCGAAGAGTTTCGTCTACACTGTCGACTTTTCACATTGAAGTTAATATACGTCTGGTTTTTTTTTTTAAATATTATGATACCACACCACCAGTTTTAATAAATTAAATAGATATTATATACTTCACTAGACGACGAATGTTTTTTATATAGATATGTACAATATTTATAATATATCTTGTAAATATAGTATACAATTGGAAGTACGCTAGTCAAGCGAGTGGGTGATACTATTCTCCAAAATTTAGAATATCAACTTTTTTGAATATGAGATTTTTGCAAAAAGTTTGTCCAACAAAAGCTACTAATTTTCTGACACAAAATATCAATTTGCGATAAAAAATATGTACTTCCTATCAAAAAAACAAAGTTGATCTTCAAATTACCTTGAGGCATCTAAAACGGCTAATGTCGTTAGACGTGCCCCACCAAATCCTGTCAATTTTGTTCAAAAATTTTTCATCATTTTCGGAAGTAAGCATCCAGTGCTGTTAAAATCCACACTGTTAAAATGGGCCACCCTGTATTCATGGAGTCTGAACGTGATTTCGGTCTAGCAACTGGAGTGAGCCGGAATAAGTAAACCAGTCAGAATACTGGAAAGCAGCCATCGTCTTTACTGAAATTGCTGTTAGCTCATATACAGACACGTCAAGTTCGTGATGTGTTAGTAACTTTTGCATAATCTTAAACCAGCGCAAAGTTTTTTCTCAGCAATTACGGCACCGATCATACTGAGAGAATTTATTAATTAGGTGAAAGTTAATTTTTAAGATGCGAGATGGCCCCCAAGCTACATTATTGAACAAATTCACTTGCCAAATTTACCCCCACTACTGCAAATCGTTTTATTCAAAGAAAGTATAGTCTCGGTGAGTTTCGAGCCAGCAGACGACCGGGCTGTCAATGTACTTGATCCGAGACTTTATAGAGTTTCTTGATTAGATATTGTGAGCTAGAAAAAAATTTTCACTATAAATTGGCGACACGATATTGTTATTCAAAACGATAAAATACGATGATAATTTATGGTGCCTCAATTCTTTTGTTTCAAGTCAAGTAAAAAAAAATCAGATAGTGACTTTTGACGTACAGCCCGTTCCCTCTTCCGGTGATACCAACGCAGTATCGTTTAATCTACAGCTTGAATCTTTTTTTATGGCTTTGAGTTCTGATGACATTCCCAACGATGCTAACCAGCAAAGCTCGTTTAATATTCAAATACGTTAGGTATTATAGCTTCACAGTAGAAGCGATACCGAAAGAGTATCTCGGAACAATTTCGTGAGTAATAATCCGTGGACCGATTATCGAAGACCCGAACTCGACAAAAGGGAAGCAATATCAAACAAGGAAAGAGCAAGGAGAAAAAGAGAAAACGTTTTGGAGTAAAATTTAGAGCAAGTCCCGAATCACGTAGCACTGATGGGGGCGTACATCCTGAATAAAGGTTCGCTCAATTTCCGTCTGCTGGTTTTCATCCATCGCCCTCGTTCTCCCGTTCTCTCAACCTCATCTTCTTAGCCTTCAACCGCTTAAATTTCTGATAAGATCTCAACTTGTCCCCGAGTTTCCTGCTTACATTGGCAAGTAAGACAAGATCAGGAATTCGGTAGCTAGAATTTTTCATCAACGGAGACATTACCGACCAACTTTATACTACGTGAGCCCACGAGAATCCTGATCGAATCAAAGCATCTTTTTTTTTCTTATACCCCCCGAAGGAAACCTTTCAATATTGAATATTATTGAGACGTTAACATTAATTACTTTTCTCCAAATAACAATTTATGGTTCATGTTTATTTCGGCACGACATTTGTTTCACGATACGCAGTTGCGTCCAAAGGAATCTCGTCCATTTGTTCTTGTTGAATTTTTTGCATGTGATAACTCGGTGAGATAAATGACTTAAGAGGATGGATCAGTCGGTATATCGCAACCGTGAATGCAAGAGAGATAGCTGCAAATTTGGAAATCCTTTGACACAGCTTAACTGATTAATAAAAGTCTATGTCAGCCGATTTTTGCTATCGTCCTGCGTAGGCTGACAGAGCCTTTTTATAATCGATCAAACTGGATCAAAGAATGTCGATTTTGAAAATTCCAAGTGAGGTTAGTCGACTAATCTATACTAGAGAATAGATCAGTCGACGAGCCACTCCGCCGCGGTAGGGTGGAGATTTCGCCAGAAGCCATATTCCGGTTGTTGGAAATATGACGAACGATACGACTGTAGCTACACGTGACCATTGTCGACAGATACGGAACACAGATGTCGCGATCACTATTTTCGTCAATCGCAGATTCGGTAACAAGATTCTCGATCTACAGGATTTGAATTTTCGAGTGCCGGGTAATGTCTTTTTTAAGGAATATTCTTTTTTATTTATTTCTTATTTGTGAAATGATCTAATGCTCGTTTTACACCACTTTTTGTTCGCGTGCACGCTAAAACCATACACGCCAAATTTTCGTTCAAAAACTTGAATTTTTTTATAAATTATTAAAGAAAAAAATTAAAGCAAACATCAACCATATTTGGCTTGATTGAATTGATATGATTATAATTTTATAAAGAAACAGAATAAATAATTAGATAAGAAGAAATATAATACATTTTTTTTAATAAACAAAGAGAGCTACTTTTTAATACTTGGCGTAATTTTTCCACTTTTGAAAAGTTTTTGCTGGAGATATATTTTTCTTTACTTTAAAAATAAGTAAGGAATTGAAATTAAGTAAGAAATGCTTTGAATAGCATATGATTCCATTTTTCAAAAATTTTTAAAAATGACCGGTATTAAGGGACATTGTGATAAATGTAGTCAGAGATATACATTTCTTAAGCAAAAATTGAAAACTTCGCAATGGGTGGAGATAACGAGCTAAAAAATTCAGCTAAAGACTTCTTTTTACATGTATAAAAACATATTAAAAAATTTTTTTAATCGAAGAGGGTCACCGTCGCAATGTCGTTGAATTAACGTGAAAAAAAAGATCCCCAAAAGCAGAGCTCATCAAAAAATGATTTTGAACGGCGTATCGTGTTTGAAGATTTGACATAAGAATAACCCATCAAATTATTGAGACCTCTGATCATCGCGCCATCATAACTCTCTAGGAAAAAATCACACAAAAACCACAAGAATATTTCACTACAAAAATTCAGAAAATCAATTTCACTACAAAAAAAGTCCCTATGAACAATTAGTTTGGAGCAACCGTTTTGGTGCTATCACCGTATGAAGTTTGATCGATAAAAAAAATTATCATAAACTGTAAAAATCGAATTTTTCGTTTCACAAACAAATTTCTTGGTAGTTTTTCATAGAGAATGAATTCCTCTATTAAAAAACTATTACAATTATTGTAATTTTAAAGTTTGTATGGGCAGATCCATTACTTCTTGAAGAAAGTGTGCGCGCTTAGGTCAGCGATTTTGATGATGATTTTTTCCTTGAAAGTACATCAGAAAAGGAGATGATTTCGCATTTCAGCAACCATATCACTTAGAGATTCCGTTCAAGCGGCATTCTTTTCGGTAAACGTCCTACTTTTAAGAAAAAAATATATATTCGTGATAAACTGAAAAAAAAGCTGAAAGCCATCAACTAAACGACTGAATCAACAAAATTTTGTATTTTTTAAAATTCTCCCAAACCTACCAGTTGCCAAAGGGAGGGTTACATAACAGGTGATTTTTTTTGTGAGGGTGTATTCTGTTGATATCTGCCTTGGTTTCCCCCGATTGCTTCGATTTCGTCACTATAGAGCCATCCAAAGATGATCGATTTTTCAAAAATCGCTATGTTTAGATAATTGTCATTTTTTTCTCCGAACTTCGATCTGGTTCAAATTTACAGAGAAGTTTCTTTGTTATGTCCCAAAGAGCCCTGAAAATTTCAATTTGGGAATCGAGCTTGGAACCGGGTGAATTTTCGAAAATCCCGAAAATTGCATTGAAATCAACAAGCAATTTATTAACATTCATTATTTCAGTGTATTATGACAAAATTATATAGTTCCATCTTTATCTTAATTTTTCTATTTCATATTTCAATATTACAATGAAGTATAAAAAAATATTGTGTTTGTATTTTTTTGAATACTTGGAAATCATGTGTTCATAAATTTAGTTGCGGACCCTCTGCGCTATCACAGTTGAATAAAAGAAAAAAACGATCTCTATTGAAAACCTTGACGAGCAAAATAGTAGCATTCTGTATATGTTGATTGAAATTCGATTAAACGCAATTCTGAAAATTTTCAAATCACTTGTCGTGCACTTGTGAGGTCATTGTCTAAAGAATATTCATTTGCATTAAGCTCGTAGAACACTATAAAATATACAACTAAATGATGAAAGTAATACAGAGAAGCTTCAAACTTTGGAACCATGTTTTATAAAATCTAAAATTTGATCTCGCCTATTTCCTATACGCTTTCTACGATCGTGCGGCGGCTCACTGAGAGGTTCCTCAGAAAATTTTCGACGCGTTTTTTATGCATTCATAAGATTACATAGCTGGTTGGAGGTTTGTGCAGAGGGCCAAGGGAAGGATGACGACATCCCCGATATGCTCGAACCACAATCCCAGTTTCATTCGCTCGGATACCGTTGAAGACTAGAGATGCTCACAAGAACCGCTCTAAAGACTCCGTTACGATTTCGTTTAAGAACTTTCTTCGGAGCGAGACCCGGCGAGACCCTCAACAACGAATCAGCCACCCCGTTTCTCCCTTCACTACTGATCCTTTTCCTTTATAAGTCGTCGCGCCCCCTCTTTCTTAAACGCTTACACGCGCAAAAGATGCCCACACTTCTTTGACATCTCTCTCCGGTTTACCTTATATTATATATAGTTACTTACCTATATATACTTATATATTATATATACTTAATTTGGGTGGGGTTCAATATGTCGAATAACTGAATTGTAGAACGGTCGATATTTCGAAATTTTAAAAGTTGTGATATCAGTTTGGAGAAAAATAAGTAATTCGAAATTCTTATTCCCGATTGACTATTCAGCAGATTGCGTGTTTAATCAAAAATTCCATCTTTGAATTCGTGTTTACCCGAAAATATATATTTCAATAGTTTTCATTTCGAATGCAATTTTAACAGACCATCCGAATGTCAAAAGTTCATATTTTCGAGTACAAAATGGAGAGTAATTGTTTTACAGACAGACCAGAATATGGAGTAGCAAAAAATCGAAAGTAAATTTTTCGAGCTTATAAAATTTAGATATGCAGAATAGCGATAGCTCGAAAAGGCGAAAGTCAAAATGGCGATGTTTAAAATTAGAGATCACCGGTCTGAGTAAGTGAGTGAGTGAGACGCGTGTATTTGGAGCTCCACTGCATTTCTTTATTTTGATCGATCGACTTTCTAATGTTTCGCTATTTTGACTGTTCGTCGACTTTTTGGTGTTTCAGTATTTCAACCTCAGTTATATTTGGTCTTTCGTTATTATATTTTCAAAATTGTGAATTTTCACAGTATCGCTAACTGTAGTAATTTATGAATCGAAAGAGTGATAGTCGAATTTTCGGAAAATCGATATTTTAGTCATCGTCCTATGGGCGATTGTTACATTCTATTTTCGATGTAAACGTGCTTCGAACCTTGCAGTTTCTGCTTTATTTATTTTCGGCATTCAAAGCTCTAGTCGAATCTATCTGTCTCCATATTATCATTCAAAGTTTATAAACTCGAAATTTTAACTGTTCGAAATTATAGTCATTCCAACATTTGATCCCCATCCCTTAATTTACCGGTTTACTTAGTGGAACTCTCGTTCGGCTTTTATAACGCGTTTAATGAAAAAATCATTCTTCTTACCAGTTGAGACAATGAGTTTATAATGCGAAATATCCGCTTCAAGATCTACCTCGTTTAAGCAAGTGTCATCCAAAACAATACCCAATAATTTGTGAAGCGTGCGTTCTTTAACACCAAAATAAAGCTAATAACGATGCGAGAATCACACAATAAATGGAGACGAGCTATAAAATTGAAAAAGTATCTACTCTAATTTTGTTTTCCAAATTTAGAATTCCTCTCAAATTGACATTTTTTTTTGAAAATTCATCAAGATCCCACGAATTTAATGGAACAAAAGTGACATTATATTCTGTGGTTAGAATAACAGAAAGAGCTATTGCATCATGTGCTATTTGTATCATGCATACGTTACGGAAATCAGTTAAACGTTTCGGAACTGGGTGCAAAAAGAGCGCTCAACGCGAACGTGATTCCCTTTTCTTCGATAATATAATTCAATGTTGTTATTCCTGAATCGAATATGGGTGAGTCCTAAAAAATTTTTATAAAAAATTATTTGCAAACGGATCTCATTGACAAGCAGAAGCCTTTCAGGAGTTGAAACGATCACGTAAAACAATAATATACGATGGAACATGAACTAAGGACGTTGGCTTTTTTAGTTTGCTCGATAAAAAATATCTTCATTTTATCCCAGAATAAATCAACGCTTCTCGCTCATGGTTCCGTCGTTTATATGTATTTTAATGAAATAAAAGGAATGCAACATCTGACAAGTTTTACCATTAAGTAATTCCGCGGAGATTTTATTTCCTTCGAGACCCTGAATTTTTTACTGCGCATTCCTGAAGCGCCCGCAACTGGTCAAAAAAGAGCCGAGGGAAATAAGGCGATGCAATGTACCCTTTCTCTATTTTCACACGAGAGCTTCCAGGGTTGGTCACACTCATTCGTTGCCCTGCGTTTAGAAATTCCATTATAAACCGAGATGAGGTCAGACTAGTGGGCATGTCCGGTACAACAGCGATTAATTAACAGGGGAGACGCACACTCTCTGCGTTCAATTGGAGAGCTCCCTTGACCGGTGAGAGTATTTCATGTTTTTGTAGTGGAATTCACAGTCGAAATAAAAGGGGAAACGGACACGAATAGTACGTACGTATATAGGCAAGAAAAGAGGAGCTCCGATTTCGATCGTAAACTTTCCCCTAATTCCTGGATTTCCGTATAAGAGCAGTTACCATCACATGACTTCTTATTACCTAATGATTAACACGTTCCAACGAAAAATAAATAATCACTGATATTTTAAATTATAGTGAATTTCTAAAACGTACTTAATCTGTTTAATCAGCAAGCGATTACTCACTTGTGAGTATTACTATATCTCACTTTTGATAAACAATAGATAAGCGAGATATATGCATCTAGACAAGTACAACTATGTTGTGACAAGTCATTTCCAGAGAGTTTTTTTATAAGCGATAGAGTTTTTCAACTGTTTTCGATAATTTCCAAAATTTATTTCTTCAATAAAATTAATTAATTACCGTTGTTCAGAGAATACTACAAGTTGGTGTATTCTTTATTTTTTTTTTCCTTTCGATCGCGACCTCTTCGAACTCTATTGCTTAACCGGTTGACTGGTATTGGATCATATATGTACAAAAAAAAATCGGGCCCATTCTGGTTTTGTATCATATGTGTACATATTGAAATAACTTTTTCAATTTTCAACCGATTTGGACAAAAAATTGGTATACAATGGCTTTTTGGGTCGCTGAGTCGGTTTTTGAACTTGATTTTCACCTCACTACCCTTGGAAATGGGGAAAATCAAAGGTTGAGGGTGAAATTTTTCGTTTTTTCAATGGATTTTCATGCTACATGACATGAACATTTTTAGTTTTTTAGCACACTGGACTCTTTCATTGAAATCAAACAAAATTCGCTACCCCCAAAAATGTGAAAAATAAGGGTTCAAGGTGAAACTTGTTAATTTTTCACTGCAAAAATTTCATGCTTTATCGCATGAAAGTGAAATCAGCAACCTCGAAAACCCTCAGAAATAAATTATCGTGATTTTCGGTAACATAATATTGGCTCGTACCAGTTTTGGCACAAAAATTGAAAAAAAGCTCACCAGTCAACCGGTTAACGCATTGAAAAGATATGAATTATTTATTTTTTAATTTCATCAAAAATTTTTGCATTTTTTCGAACATATTTTTTATGTTTATTTATTTTTTATTTACTGACAAATCTGGTGCCATAATACATTTGATATACCTATAACCTATATATTTTTTTCCTATGCCATAATACAAATTGTATACCTATATATTTCCATGAATCTGTTCATGCTTCAAAAACATATTTTGTAAAGGTAAAGTGAAGAAGAAAACAAAACATAAAGGCAGAGAAATCCAAGAGTGTTGTGTGAGTAGAAAATCAACCACGTTACAGGAGAGACTCTCAGCTAGTGTACAAGACAGAAAAAAGTTGTTTCCAATGGTTTTCCCGATGCTTTTGGGATCGATGTTAAAATCATATAATATATATTAAAATGAATTGGAGATTTTTTCTACCTTGAGAATGTAGTCTGGGTTCTGAAAGATTTGAAAAAAAAATCCATCCCTCCGCAACTTTGTCATGGCAATAATTTTCATTAGCACTCTCTCAAAATTGAATATTATCAGACTTGTAGATGATCATTATCACTATCATTATGCTATTTTATCAAAAATTGAGTAGTTTCCCTTAGAAAATACAAATAAAATAACCTAAGGCAGGAGTGACGAAGGAGATCAGGGGACTTCAATCAAACATATCGAGCAAAGAAGCAAATGCATTGTCTGAGTTCTAAAGTATCAGAACTTGCTACATACACTTTGTACTCACTTTTCTTGTGGAAAGTATCTATCGAGTAAGGCTATTCGATAAACAGGAAATGATTTCTTGTATCTTCGCCGAGTAAACATACAACTTTTACACCATCGTTCAATTTGTCTTCGACACCTTGAAATCTTGGGTTTTGAAAAATTCGGCCATCGGAAAATCTATTACATGTTTTTTTTACTCCGGTCTAGCAGAGTCTTAACTCGATATACAATTGGAAGGGACCCATAAATTTCCCTGGTCTAAAAGCAAAAAAGGCAAACGCTCCGGCAAAGATTTTGTTGATCCGAAAGAAGATGTAATGAAGAATTTTTCAATCATTACCTTTTGATAAATCACTCTAAATAAGAATATAAACCGCAAGACCGATAAACATGTTCAATGTCATGTTTAATTATAATTCAAATTCTACAGTCAATCAATTTCTGAGATAATATCCAAGTTTCAATACGATTTTTTTAAGTCGATCGAATGCAGTGAAAACGGTGCACAATTTTTTTGTCTTTTTTGCATTTAAACCGACACGGAGTGATTTTCCACGATCGCGGTGTTGATACATCTGCAAGGAAGAACTAAATCAATTGGTCAACATGGTTTTACAGTCTCGAGCACCCCATGGTAACATTCAACATCCAATATGATCCAAAACCTTATTTATCAAGACTTTCGAAAAGCACGAAAAAAGTTCGTGATCTACGCTTACCTATTTTCACGGTATTTTAGAATCCATTCGAAGTTTCAAAGGAACATTAGTCAATCTGACTCTAGATTCGGCTTTAACGTGTTAAAAAGAGAGATGGGTGTAGATGAATGTGTAGACTGCTTTATTTTGTGATCAAATGTTTCAATTTCATCATCATCGTTTCAATTTTTCGATAAATCCCATAAAATTTCAGATTCAGAGTACACAACAAATCGTCAAATGAACCTGAAACACAGCATGAATGCTATGAAAAACTAAAGACAAGTACATTTATGCCCTTTGCGCAATCACCGGTAAAAGCATAGAAATCAATGGTTGTAAGACTTTCAATTCAAGAAACAAATGTTTGGCGTTTTACTCGACTTTCGAATTCGTGAATGTACGGTGCAGGTAAATCAGATAATATTTACTCGAAAAAAATGCCAAGTACAGCGGTTAAATTTACTTTTGTTTCAATTTGTGGTTTATAAATTAAAAAAAAAAAATTGTGATCTTAATTTTTTTGGTTTTAATTTATTTTTGTAATGTTTTTTATTTGTATTTTTTCGTAATTTTTTGCGTCCAATTTTTCTTCTTTTGTAATTTTTTTTTGTAATCCGATGTGCTTGGCAATTTCTGCATTTATTTGACAACGTTTCGTTTTCTGAATTGAAACTCTTACAACCATTGATTTCCATGATTTTATCGGTGACTACTCATAGAACATAAACGTACTTGTCTCTAGTTTTTTTTTACACCATTTATTCTGTGTTTCAGATTTTTGTACTTACACCTGAACCTAAAGCTTCGACTTGCAGTATTATCTGTAAATAATCCTTGAAAAAGTTCCAGAAGATATCATTTTTACAGATCCTGATGGCGTTATTCAGGGGTAAAATCTTTTTGATGAATGACATAGTCAATTGAGATTAAAATAGTAAAACGACAAATTCAAAAATGAACTTGACGATATTATTAAAAGCTCAATAAAAAACCTCACGTGATTGGGAACCGAAATTTATAGGACGGCACAGCATTGATGATTGAATCTCGGTATGAGTCAAAAACGTGAAAAATTAAAATTTTCATGCAAGACATAAATCTACTGTGTACGAAGAAATACATGAGACGGAAAAGAAAAGTTTAAAAGTAAAGATGCTAAATCAAGGTCAGAGGAAGGAAGGGCCTTCGTCGGTAATTCTTCTTTCCTTTTTTGAGCGTATTCGCTACAGTTCAATGTCGTCTTCTCTTATTTCTTCGTTTTCCTCCCCTTTTTCTCTCTGTCTCTGTCTCTGTCTCTCTCTCTCCTTTCTCTCCTGCTGCGTCCTCTTTCCAAGGAGAGGTAAGATGTGATTTAGTACTTCTGACAGAATTAATAATTTTCAGCGGGTCTGTCGCCGCCGGTGTTCGCCACCTTCTGGTAACAGATGCTCCGACATCTTCGAGGTTCTTTTTTCTTTTCTTAGCAAAGTCTATTTGCACTCACACGGGGGAAATCATTTTTTCTCATTACGCTTTTTATTCCGATTCAAACAGCAAATATATGGATCGTATAAGTAGGAATGATGACTTCAGTGAGACCCGTCACATACATGCAGCAAAATAAAATACCATTTGCAAACGATGTGGTGTAAAAAATATCTTGAATCATTGCCGCGAACTTAGTGTTCCAAACGTATATCATCAAATATTGACCAACGCAATTGGGTTTGTGATGGTCTCCGATAGTTGATCACGTACTTGAAAGACACTCGCAAGAATGTCACGATCAGATCAAGCACGATCCAATGATGAAGAGCCCTTGTTCTCCCTCACACTAGAACTCGAAAACCAGAGCCATGATTCACTTCGGCTAGCAAGCACGTTCAATGAGGAAGGGCGAGAGAGGGGGCATGCTAACGACTTTACGAACGGTGCTCTTGGCATTAAGGAAATTAGCATACACCTCTTCTCATCTAGGGATAGGTGGACCCAACATTACAAATGTATAGGGTGGATACGGGAGAAGGTAACGTTACGTAGCAATGAACGCATATATGGAGTAAGGCCTCTCGCCCGTTACAAAGGATTAATCCAACCTCCGTTAAGCCCTTGTTCCCTCGTGAGCCATCTACAAACTCTGTCTCCCACTCATCCTCTTGCTTTGGCTTGTGCCCTTTGTATGGTGGAGCTCTTCACCATCATACATCCCCTCCATTCACTGCGGCTTCGACGCATTATAAGCTTGCGATGCATGTTACGCGTACATGAAACGTGAGAACTTGCTTCGTATAACGATATGCACACACCTAACCGAGCAATGGTAACGTCGTCTCGAACAACGATGACGACGACAACGACGACGACGATGACGACGACCTCTTTCTTAGCCATGGCTATCGCTTGCGTTAATTAATAGTAATGCGTCTAGAGCCGTAGCTCACTTAATCTCTAGTTGTATATATAGCGCAAATAATACCAAGATATCTTCGCCTTCTGCTGCTCTCATTGTAGATAACTGTAGTATCTATTTTGGAAGCTTTATTCGCAAAGCGCGAAAGGGGTTGTAAACCGATTCTCGCCGCCAATATTTCACTTGCGGTTCCATTTACTAGGTTTTTGTATGGGATTATCTGAAAATTGAATTTCTCGTAGTTAAAGCACAAGTCTAATTTATCCTAAAACACGCAATGACCATTTTCGACAAATCCGAAACTGCGGATCACTTATCGGATTAAGATGAAACTTTCGAAAACTTTGTTCAATGCAAATATATACTATTGAATTTTGCGTCCACTGATTAATCTGTGAATTTTTATACCGTTCTATTGGAACATACCTTTGGTATACTGTCTAATAACGGCTACATTGGCAGTTTCTTCCTTCAGATTGAAATCTCATGATTCGGAGTTGTCTTGGAAAATATACTTTCTTCAATCGATCGTGAATTATTTCAAACAAAAAATAAATATGACTCCACATTTTACAGATCTAAAATCATCAATGAATACTGAATGGTAATTTTCTATATTTCAAACCTAATTATGGTTGGTCCTCTCAATTTTCTTGGCACATTCATTGCTGTTCTTTTATCTAGTTTAATAATCGAAAGGGCCTGCACAGTAAAGCCTCTGATGATATACCACTTCCGAAGCAATTCCTATCGACTCCAGGCCTTTGGGTCCTTTTTTGTCTCTCCTAGCTTTATTATACCAGCTCTTGTATGGCGTTTCGCGCTGCTTCTAGCATTGCACTCTCTCCCCTTGTCTCTGCATTCACCCCAACGATAATTCACGCGTCCACCATTCGCGCGTCGGTCTCATATGCTACCAACAGTAACAACTCTAAGTGGTAACAACACACACGTATTCAAGGCTATAAGTAATATCTGTTCAGTGAACAGTCCAGAGAAAGACTCGTTCTTTCTCCATCTATCTTGGGCATTTAGGAATTCACTATATTCTGTCAACGTTAGACAATACTATCACGAAATATGACAAAATCTTCATTTCACTCGCAATCATTTATGATCCAAACTGATGACAGAGAAGATTCTCCCAAATTCGGTCTGAGAATTGATTTTGACCTTAAAATCACGACATGAACATCGTGATCCGATAATCAATCTAAGAGACGTAATGATATCAATACCTTGCTCTTGACCATTAACTTCACTTCTCAATATAACAAAAGACTCCAAATAATAACTGAAAAATTAAGAAGTATTAATCAAGTAACAATGAGAATAATTTTATTTGATAAGAATATAAAGAACAAGAACAACAACAGCAACATCAATAAATTAATTTTTTTTAGTGTCATTTAAAAAAACTGTAAGGATTTCAGGCGGTATGTATTCGTCGCTAGAGCTTTCTTCAGTTTCTGGTATTATTTCCGACTCCATATTCATTTTGAAACTTTTGTAGCGTAAATTATAATTTTATATATTAAATTAAAATTTCTGACACGTCAACCTCAATACAGTTTTAATATTTTGATTGTGTTTTTGTTTGCTTTATATTTAATTGCGCGTTTTTTTTGTTGTTTTTTATTTTATCTAAATTTGCGTGCGGCAAGTGAACTTGTCGCACCTAAAAAGCTGTTTATAGGATGAAAAACCTACATCGCAATTGTAAAATGGGAAAATCGCTGATTTTTGACCGTAACAGCAAGCGTAAAGATACCGCTTTTCCCGCATGAGTAATAAAATAGTATATTATGCACCGGTGCCGAAAGTTCAACTTTTCGAAATCGGAAGGTTGAATTTTCGGTGGGCATGTTGGTGAAAAATAGTATACACTCTACGGGAGTGAAATTAGACTACGGCCTCAACCGCCTTGGGCTCGGGTGACAATTCTATCCGCGGTTTGAAGTAGTCTACTTTCCCTCCCTAGATACGTCATATACTGTTTCATAAAATAGAAGTACAAGAAGAAGTTTGAATGGGAATCGAAGGCAATCAAGTTCACTGTAGTTCGGTTGATATGAAATACTCCATATTCACGTGGCACAAGCAAAACATGGAATTCTGCATGTATTACCTCAAAATAGGGGAACATGGAGCAAAACAAACACGAACGGAGTTTGACATTTTATGAATTTCATAGAAAAAAAAATCGTGTCTCAATTTAATTTGCCCCAGAACTTGTTTCATCTGAGCTTTCTCAAAATAAAATCGACTTGTAGGGCACAAAGTGAACACATCAATATTTAAAATTATATCAAATTTTTTGTTGATGTCAGAACACCTCTAGGGTTTTTGTTTTGCCTCTATCTCCGTATAAATTTTCGAGTTTTGGAACGAAACGCACGGAAAATGAATATAAATCGATATGAATACAGTAGGGTAATCCTATATCAAATAAACCAATGGTTAGAACCGACTCCTTCCGAATTGAGTGACAAAAATAGGTTTGGATCTATTTCAAAGGGGTTATTTGGGGCTATGAAAAAAAAATACATTTTGCCAAAAACTTTCAAAAAATGATAAATTGGCAAAATTTTGAAAGTTGGAAATTGTAAAAATCAAAGTTCCGCATTAAGTTTTTTGCTAATTTTTTTTACTTCCCTTTATTGGTTTCAAAATATCCTGAAATTTTAAAAAAGTGTTCTTTTCTTTAAGTGCATATTTCATAATTTGAAAATTTCAGGATATTTTCAAATCAATAAAAGTTAATAAATCAAATAAAAAATTAGCAAAAAATAAAAAATGGAACATTCATTGTTACGATTTTTCCACTTTCAAAATTTTTCCAATTTATCATTTTTTGAAAATTTTTTCCAAATCATATATTTTTTCATAGTCTCAAATACACCCTTTGAAACAGACCCAGACTCATTGTTATTACTAAAATAGTTTTTGAAATATTTAAAAAACAATCTTGAGAAAGTCGTAAGGTTTGGAATTTTGCATAATCTTTGAAAAAAAAAAAATTCTAATTTTTTCTCTGTTGCAGTAATTTGTTTTAAAATAAAAGGAAACTTCTCGCAAAAAATCATCCAATTCGGAATGGATCGATTCCAACCATTGGCCGATTTGACATGGAATCACCCAATAGTTTTTACTATTTATTCCGTCATATGTCTTACAATTAGATACCTAATTATGGGGCATTCCATGTCACTTCAGCCAGTTAAAAAAAAATTGCACAAACAATTTTGAAAAATCGCGTTACTTTAATAAAAATATTTGCCTAGTATTGAAATTTTCAAAAAAACTTCTGACGTTATTTCTCATCGAATACCATTTTTGAACATTTTTCCATTCAAATGGCTGTATCTTTGGCATAATTTGACGTTCGGAAAAAAAACATCTAGAGGTCGTCCCAATGGTTTTTATAATGTTTTTTTTTTTTATTTTTCGTAAATCTCTCGAGATACAAAATAATTCACTTTGTTTTACAGATTGATATGTTAACATATCATGAAAACATGATTTTCTAAAAATTTGAATAACCTGACAAATTTTTTAGAGATGCTGCCGGTGAAACTTAATTTTCTTTCGCCTTCGTACAACTTTTTCTGCTGGATGCCAAGGAAAGAAAAATATCAATTGTTTCCACATACCTTTCCATTAAATAACATTTCTGTTAATACAGACTGACGTTATTAATAGGATCATACAATCTATGCGAATCAGATTACAAGCATGTGTTGAAAATGGTAGCCGTTAGTTTGAACATCTATTATAAGAGTAAGAGGTTGCACCGTTTTTCCAATCGATTTAAGGTAACTCCTGTACTGCATGGTAGTCAAATGAGGGCTAAATTTTCAAAACGCTTTTAGACCAAGTTCAACGTACGGATTAAACTTATTGTTAGTAGATATGTATTCAAACATATCTCATTAACGTGAAAAAATATTTAAAATGATAGTTTTGAAAAATTATCAACTGATAGATGCAAATTTCCATGATGGCACATTTTCACAGGTATTTTTCAAAGAATCATCTGTATTTTTTAACTGATTTTGTAGCACCAAGTCTCATTTTGTTCCTCAACTGATCCTCTACGAATTCACCACGTAGATTTTCCTTTAAATTCATTCCTTCAGAAATTATGAATGAAAAAGTTTTTTCACTTAATGAACAATTAGTTGCAACAGTGAAACGATCAAGTTAAAAAAAAACAACTACATGGTAGATTCATAGAGAACCAGTTGACGAACAAAATGAGACTTGTTGCAATAAAATCGATCAAAAAACGCAGATAATTCTTTGAAAAATACCAGTGAAAATATGTCAGCGTGGAAATTTGCATTTATCAGTTGATGGTTTTGCAAAACTAGCGTTTTTAATATTTTTACATGTTAATAAGATATGCAGCAATACAAATTCACTAACAATACATTTAATCGGTACGTTAAACTTGGTCTAAAAGCTTTTTGAAAATTTAGCTCTCATTTGACTAGCATGCAATACAGGAGTTACCTTAAGCCTCAAATCATTGAAATTTTAATTTTATCAGTTTTTTATGCTAAATTTTGATCGATCATGACGAAATTCGGTGGGTGAACTTATACGCAGTTCTTCGATAAAATTGAGAAGAAAAAAAATAGAATAACAAAAAAATCCATTTTTGCAAGTGGAGAGGTGACCTCGAAATGCCCGAAGCACCTCCTATATAGATGAACCTCGAAGTCACTACTTGATAATCCCTGTAAACCATGCAACTTTTGTAGAAATAGTTTTTGCCTAAGTCTGGCATGTTAAAAAATATTTCCATAATCAATAGTTATTACCTCACTCTGTATATCACGTATAGTATGATTATTTATTTAAATATGTTAAAGCCGTAGGCCTTACTACCCCATCATAGTAAAATACTGGCAAGGTTTTGGAAAACGTTCAATTTTGTTTTTGATTAAGATGAATAATTTTTTTTTCTCCAAATATCCCTTAGGTAGGTCTCCTTATACTCGGGCAACCTCGGGTAGGTACATCAGTATCGGATCCATCTAGCGGTTGAGCGTATTCTTTTTTCCGGTTTCTACTATATCGACGGGGCTCGATCGTCTCAGATCATGCAGCTTCCGGCAGATCATAATAGACCATGTGCTTCAACTTTTCCTGAGACCATCGTACGTATCGGCAGTTAGTCAACCATCAACATTATGCTTGAAGCAGCCGATGTAGGTTTATTAACATTTCATACGGTCTAAGAATTTTGCAGCCACAAATTTGCTACGGAAAGGCTCATTAACATGCAGGCATTACCATGAAAATTGGAATCCTTCACCTTGCTGTTGGTGTAACTTATTTCTTCCAAAGTTCCATGAACCATTTATGGATTCCGGCTGTTAATAATCATTGATTACAATTTTTTTGAAATTCATTGCCGTTTCTACCACATGAAAACAAAAATGTAGTGTGGATGAGATTACACAGCTAATTTCTTAAAGGAATTCTACACTGCGGGATTGTTGGGATCTCCGTTCGCTGTGAAATGTATAATTCTCACTTTGTGGCCCAGCCAGCTCCGTTGAAACATCAGAAATGGGGGGTTGTGCAATATAACAAGCCTGAAGACGGAACAACATGCCCCGAAGCTACTAAATATTCTACCGTTTCTCATCGCTCATTTTAGCTCCTCGTCCATCATTTGTTTTCTTTTTTCGCCCCATTTTACTTAGATACTTTTCGTACAAGATCGAAAGGTTCTGCGTAAATGCTACGTATGGTCCGTTCAGGTTATCAGGTATATGATTCTCTTAACTAATTAAATTTTGACTATAGAGTTGAAGTTGGCTTATTAATTTCACCGTGTAGCATCAGAGGCTTTCGAAGATAGCTGAATAAAAAATTCTTCAATTCTTAAAAACTATATACGAGTCATCGATAATTCATCGACTTGTGGGACTTCGATAAAAATTATAATTACAGACGCAAACTATAGACGAGTAAAAAGTTCTGAAAGCATGCTATCAGAAACTTCAAAAGTGAGACAGCGTACGTAAAAAGTTCAAACTATGTGATATCCGCTATGAAATTGTAATGGGAGAACAATTTGGAAAGGAACTCGAACAACGAAAAATAGGTCCCTCCGGCTTTACCTGGAAATAATGACGCACGCGGCAAGCTTTATTCTTTCCCTCATTATTTTTTTGTCCAAATTATAGATCAAGCCACTATACCTGGAAGGCGCAGTCTCGTAATTCTTATACCGATCGGTTGACTTTTCAATCCTACCTTCGTTCAAAACTACAGAAACTATAAAGCGATGTAATTTTCAAAAGCACTTTACTAAAGCTTGGATAACTTTTATCGGTGCGGAGAATCGAAAAAACTAAACCCACAAGCAGACGTCATGTTTGCTTGTATATTTTGGTTTATTCATTGTATTCGTTTATAAAAATATTAGGTATATTTTTCGTTTATTTTTTGTATTGTTAATGACACTGGCGATGTACTTTCAACCGCATACTGTAAGAATTTCAATCCACTATAAGTAACCATGATTTTATTGTGATGAACCTAAGATTTTGATTAATTTTTTAGTCAGTTGTTCAATGAAATTGATGATTTTCGTTTCTTTTTTTTTTGATACATCAAAGATTTCAAGATGATTGTAAACTGATGAGCACTTCGCCCCATTGATATAGCTGAAAAATTAGTACTGTTTCCCATAAGAATGAGACTTCAACGGTAAATCGTCTATACAAAGTTATAACTTTTCAACATAGTTGTGACGCTATTGATAATCCAATTGAAAACACTGGCATTCATTTTCGTACGCAGTTTCTTGAAAGGTAATTGACATTCGAAAGAATTATTTGATCAAAAAGACTTGACTTCTGATTCAAATTTCGATCCATCTTTGACAAAGATAAATCGAGAAAATGGAAAAAAGTAAAAGTACTATTCAGACGAATGTCGATATCGCACGGAACAATCGGAAAATGGTGTTCATGGTTAGACGCCATGAATCATTACCATTTTTAGAATGGAACACTCATAATAAATATTTAAATCATGATTTATTTTTCTCAACAGGTGATCACGGTTTTTATAAATAGACAGTGGTCACGCTATTAAACTTGCTCGAAACTTCGTTAAAATATAGATGCTTCAAAAAATTTGAGCATTTATATTTTTTCCTACCTTCACTTAATTTATGCTCTCATACAATGGAAGCGTTGTCATGTTTTTCAATTTTCTTGATTTTCTTTTCCATAGTGTTATAGATTCATTCATGCATCTATGATTTTTAAGGACACCGAAACGTATGAAGTATACGATCCCTGTGATTCTAATTTGTCCGCTACCCAAATTTAAAATACAGCACAAATACTGTAAAAAAAAAGTTCGCACGTGTTCGTTTATAGCGCCAAATAGTAGTCTCGGGTAATCAAAAGTCGACTCCAGATTTTCCAGATAAAATGAAAAAAAAATATCAAAAGCAGCAATAATCAAATAGTGAGTCATTTTGCATATTAAAAATCGAATTTTAAGAAAATTCTGCAACAGAAAAATATTTAGTTGAAAAAAAATCAAAGAAAGTAGTTCACCAATACGTGGCTACGAGTGACATGTACATTATCAAAAGTCCCATAGGTTCACTTTTGTGTGAACTTTCAATATCCTCCAAACTGACGTAATTATTCATTCATCGTTGAAACCAATTTTAAAAGTTTTTATAAATTGTTTTTCTATCTGTGTCAGTATGACGATAGGTTCTTCAAAATATCGGTAACGAATTGAATTTGATTTTGACCATTGTAACGAAAAAGAACGGCACATCGTGGACGAGCATTATTCTCTATGTGTGAAACTCGAGTGGGTAGATGATAAATTAAAATCTTTTTAGGATAATTTTTTTTCAAATTCATCATAGCTAATAGTTGTCATAACGTTGAGGTTTATTTTATTATCACTCAAAATAGCGGTACGCAAAACGAGAACGGGTGCTTCACACGCGTTTGCAGTCTTCTCATATGAGTTTACGAGTAATGCATAAAATTGGTAGTTATATCACCGTCTTCCTGTGCTTCCGATTGGCTCTCTCTGACATTACGAGTGACTCAGGTCTCATGTTAGATAGTTCAAATAGAATTATGACTCAGAAGTTATTCTGCTTGCTTTGGAATGTCCTTCAACTCGTCCTTTTCAGATTGTCCTCAATGATAAAAAAAAAAACGATCAGTATTAATTTACTGTGCATTAGGGTGGCCGAAATTCAGATCACTTTTTTTTGCAAATTCCTTCGCAGAAACATCATCAACATAAAAAAAAATGTGCATCAAATTTGAATGCGTTAGGAGAATTTAAACAGGTGCCACCGAAAAGTTGAAGTTTTAAATACAAAACACGTGTATTTATCAGACTCGTTATTTATTTTTTTCCTGCCACCCATAATAATGATGATAAAAATCTGAAATTTGGCACACTTGTTGTTCATATTAAAGGGCACGAAACGGAATTTTTTCAGATTTTTCCGAAAATTATTTCCATGATTATTACCGTTACAAAAATAACCATATTTTTTATTTTTTTAGTACTTTGATCACGGTCAATCGAAGTACTTTTAAACGTCACTTTGAAGCATTTAGACAAAGTTTGAGCCGTTACCAACAGTGTACACTTAACAATAACTCATTAAAACCTGACATTGTGTAAGAATTCATCGATGAAGCGCTCCAAACAAAGTGCCTCTGCCAACGTTTGGATACGTTTTTTAAAAATTTCTAACGACTTGCTCCATGATTAAATTTCATTTCTCATCCTTAGTGAGTCTTTTATTTGAAGAACCTGCGAAGTTACATGGAAAACAATTTTTTTTTTTAAATCAATGAGTAGAATTATTTTTTTACTTTTTTAAAAATGTTGAAGTAAGCTTAACATGATATAAATGTAGTGGACATGAAGTATCATTTTATGGATCATGTTGTGCGATTATTATGATTTTTTTCTATAATTTGTGCATAGTGATGGCACTTACTTGTGTTGATCCTTGTCCATTCTCTAAAGCAGGAATGAATAAAATTTATTCGTTTTCTTCGTTCGTTTGTAATTATAGTTATGACTTTAATTGTCATTCAAGAATAAGGCCACGAGAGCATGTAGTATACAAGAAGGAAGTAAATTTTTATTTTTTTCGGACAGCTTTCCACGAATTTGAAGAAATCCTTCTTTTCAATCTGATGTTACGTCTTTGCATCATAAGGACATTAATTTTTTTATAACCCCCGAATCAATAGCTTTCTTCGAACGGTTCCATATTAACACCAGCTTCCTCAATCGTGATGTCTCCCAATGGTGTTTGAGTACGAGCTATCAATGTGGTACCCAAATCGTGAAAAATATTACTGCTGTCGACGACGTTGCTGAAAGAGGAATCAAACTCATTACAGAGTACAAAAGCAGACTCACTAACGATAATGAACAAAAACAATTCCTATTGCAAATCGTCGGAGATTACCATAAAATGTATCCAGATGCGAACAAGAGGACTTTGCTTCGACCGCTTCGCCGATGAAATCTCAATTTGTATGAGTTATTGTTAAGTGTACACTGTTAATTACGGCTCAAACTTCGTTTAAATGCATCAAAGTAATGTTTAAGGTAACTCCTGTACTGCATGCTCGTAAAATGAGTGCTAAATTTTCAAAACGCTTTTAGACCAAGTTCAACGTACCGATTAAACTTATTGTTAATAGATATGGGGCGTTCCACGCCAAGTCGGACACTTTTCAAATTCGCATTTTTTATTTGGTTAATTTTCTTTTCTCAAGAAGAACTTCCTCACACGAACTCACTTGATTTATTTCGAATTTTTATCTCAACAATTCTGTCAGCTACGAATTTTGTAAAAATATTGCATTTTTTTTATTAGAATGTATATAACTTTGTGGAAAATCAATCAAAACTAATGCATCGGGGAGTAAAAATCTTTGTTTTGGAATGGCCTTTCGTTTGATAATGAACAATTAGCTGCAACAGTGAAACGATCAAGTTAAAAAAAAACAACTACATGGTGGATTCATAGAGAACCAGTTGACAAACAAAATGAGACTTGTTGTAATAAAATCGATCAAAAAACGGAGATAAATCTTTGAAAAATACCCGTGAAAATGTGTCAGCGTGGAAATTTGCATTTATCAGTTGATTGTTTTGAAAAACTAGGGTTTTTAATATTTTTACATGCTAATAAGATATGCAGTAATACAAATCCACTTACAATACATTTAATCGGTACGTTAAACTTGGTCTAAAAGCATTTTCAAAATTTATTACTCATTTGACTAGCATGCAGTACAGGAGTTACCTTAAAAGTACTTCGATTGACCGTGATCAAGGTACTAAAAAAATAAAAAATATGGTTATTTTTGTAACGGTAGTAATCATGGAAATAATTTTCGGAAAAATCTGAAAAAATTCCGTTTCGTGCCCTTTAATATGAACAACAAGTGTGCAAAATTTCAGATTTCTATCATCATTATTATAGGAGGCAGATAATAATTAAATAACGAGTTTGATAAATACACGTGTTTTGTATTTAAAACTTTAACTCTTCGGTGGCACCTGTTTAAATTCTTCTAGCGCATTCAAATTTGGTATAAAAGTGACCCGAATTGCGGCCACCCTACTGTGCATAAGGTAATTTCTAAAATTTATCAAGCCAGTTTAATTAATATTCGCGCTATGCTTAGTTTTTCTCTTTACGAATCAATTTCACACACGCCACTTCATTCTCTTTATTTCCTGCAAACTTTAGTTTCTTGTTTGATCTATTGTAAAAAAAGTTGCTTTACATAACAGTATAAAGTCGAACAGTATCATTCGAAGAATTAACTGTTCGAGGCTTGACCATCAAAGAACGTGGTGACCAAATCTCGCAGGGTCTCTGCGTTCGTGAAATTTAATTGTAACCAAAATAAACTATTGGCAATTTTTGCAGGAATACTAATGGCATGTGAGGAAACTATTGAACGAATTCGCGGTTTGTTCGAGCTGAAAATACGTGCAGTCCTCGACACTGGTTCAGCCACACGTCGATAAGCTATCCGCCACTTGTCTTATTGCACTGCCATAGCTATATATAAATTTTGTACATTCTTGTTAAATTTTATATCAATCCCACTATGGATAATCATATATATACTACTGGGAACATTCCATAATGACGTCACGAATGACGAGTAACCTGGTTATTCGTCCGCTATCCGTATGTTCCATTTGCGAAAGTTAAATGATTGGAATGTTTGGTAAATCCATTCAACGGTCAACATGATATTAATCTATCAGTGTAGGCCTGTAAAAATGTACTGGAAATACGCAGCGCTCTCTGTAAGCTCGTGCGAAAGTTTAATCAATAAATGTGGAATGACACATAAAGTGATTTATCACTTGGAAGAAATCATAATGTTGTAAAAGGGTCATGCCAAATTCAAGGTAGAGTGACGGTGAGCTTTCTTTTATTCGAGCAGTATTCTAGCAAGTTTGAGTTGCTACTGGTTTTCACATAAAACAACTGTTTGGAGAGACACGTCGATAACAACCCTTCATTTTGTTCGTTTCACAAAGACGCCGTTCTGAGAAGCTCTTTCTTCTCTCTTATTCTCGTACTTTCGCATGCTCGGGTTTTCTTTCTTTCTTCTTTGAAGAAAGCGCTACGACTACAAAATTGTAACGTGTCGCACGTGGCGTTCCTATGGTAGAATGGTATAACCCCCTGGCCACATATTATATGTGCAGCACTTTGAAGTAACCTACCCGAGTACGGACAACGTGGAGAGCTCCAGGACAGGAGCGCGTTCCCAAGCTGTGATGATTTATACACGGCATCCCGTAAATCCTGATTCTCGCCTGGGCATCTTTTTCTGCAAGAGGGCCTGACCGACCATTATCGCCTACAGTATCATCTGCGTTACTGTATACCGTAACTGTATGGATCAATATATTCTGTTCTCCATATAATGGTGACTTCGTATGTTACATTGCATCGTTGATTTTTGTAAAAACATGCATACATGTTGAATTTCACCTGAGGCATTCGTACGAATAGCGTCAAATGAGAAATTTGTGTGTTTTTCATACATGGTCATTTACAGCCATATCAACTCCCGTAAGAGCATAGAGCTGATGCTCCACAATTATTAATGGGTTCTGTTCGCTTGATTTACACATTACTTATAGTGAACGTATTGAAACCCAAAATAGTCATTTAAATCTGATATTTTGGAGAGAATAATCGAGCCAAATGTGAAAACACCAACGAACACCGCCATGAAACATAACTTTCGCAAACCTCTACCCGGGCATTTACACGCGAGACATGGCTCCGGCGAAGACCTCCGTCGTAAAAATGTAATTACTTATCCTTGAAATGACTGGAGCGTTTGCGAAGATTGTGCACATTCCGCACGATGGCTACTCTTATACTAACGTGACCGAAAAGTGCGAAGGACAACATACAAGACATGTCTCCAAGTTTACAAACCAGGTGTGGTACATTATTTTGTCCATCGGCCCTAATATCGGTTTTATGAGATCGCGCATTGTTTTGACAGATTTGTGTGATCATGTGCCACATTCATAGAATTTCGATTAAAGGTTTAGAGATCGCTTGCGAAAATGATATATTCGTTTAAAATTTATTATATTTTAGCATTTGTTTAAACATAATGAAGAATTTCGAAAGAATACCTAAAAAATATTCGCTTATAAAACGAATTTTGACTCAAGTCGCCGTGACTTGCCGTGACACCACTGAACATATAAGTCTTATAGAAAATGCCCGAAAATTAAGTAGTTCCGACTTGACAACATTTGTTGCAAGTAGAGAAATAGAGCATGAAAAGAAAAACTATTATAACGAATAGTAGAGCAAGACACGGAAGCGGGTATCGAATCTGTACGTTAATACAGTTGAACCGGCATCGTCCGATGTGTATTTACCGAGATGGGTAGACCGGATTGGCTCTTGCGATGTGATCAACGTGCGTGTGAGCAAACTCACGAGAGCAAACGAAGAAGCAGCATCTTCGAGGAATGAAAAAGGAGATAGTGAAGGGAAGGAAAAAGTCACAGGAGCGAGAATATGTGGCTACGGTTGTCTGGTTCCATGATACTAAAGAAGATGGAAATATGCCGTGTGTTAGCGAGATGGTGTTTTGAGTTACAATCTCACCTTCACAGCTTTCATCTCAACTTTTACACACATTATATATATTTTTTACGAAAAATTCAATCTGCTCCTTTCAAACATGGTGTTTCGATGAAACAATTTTTTCTGAAAAAGTAACGAGTTCAAACAGAACCCGTCAATTGGGCCAAAAGCCCCAATGTGCCGTGCGTGTAATATGAACAAAAGACCGGCACATATACCAATCGACGCTGTTTTAACATGTCGCCAACCATGTCGCCAAAAGTATATTTCAAAGTTCTTGAAACGATGTTTATGCTCCTTATCTTCTTGAATCGTTACCCCAAATTATTGGATCCAATAAAGTTATCGACAGTCACACATGAGATACAAGCAATGGTCTTCTTTGACGTCTCGCTATGGAAACTTTGTCTATCTAACTGTAGCATTGAACGGTACTTGCATGTTGGTTCGTATTCTTCATTAAATATGAATCAGTCAGATCGCATCACTAGTGATGGAAAACTAAAATATTCTGTCACGACGAATGCGTATCCACACGCACTAAGAGCGCACATGTACTGTCCTGCTGAAAAGTCTTGAGAGCGAATCCTCAGCAAGTACTACTGTATAGAAGCGGCAGCGGCAGAAATACGAGTTGATGGTCCCTGATTAGAGCAACGGGCGAATATATGCTCGGCACGTCGCTGTACGATCACGTACCCCGAGCTCCATCAGGGCCCATCAGACCCAGGCCTGCAATCTGCATAATTCCCTTCTGAAACTCATCCTGTCTTGGTTCAATCCCTCTCACAGTCCTCACATGCATCGCTCGAGTCCAAGACGAGCTCTTCATGGGTCGTACCTGGGCCTCCGGGGCATATGTGTGCTCCTTCTGCTTCTACCCCCTCACATTTTTATTTCTTTTTTTGTTTTTTTTTTTTCATTATTACCTCAAGTTTAAGGCTCCTTTGCACTTTCGTCCTTCGAGTAGAAACCAAACTGTTGGATACCCGAGCATCTTGAAATTGCAAATTCAAAAACTTAGTACTTGAAATGGAAGATGCATTATTTCGTACAGTTGGAGTTTAATTATTTAAACAAACATTTTTTTGACGTGCGTATATCAAGAAGCTCTCTAAATATGTGGAATACGGGTAAAATCATTTTTGGATATTTTTACTTTTTCATCGACTGCGATTCACGATTCAATGTAGAAAATTCTGACTTTCAGAGGACTTTCAATCGAGAATGCAATAAATCATGCGATGACTCGATGTTTCTCCAGAAACCAATTCAAGAGTTCTGTACCGAAAAAAATTATTTATCAATGATCTTTTCCAGATAACACCTCAACTATGACATCCATTTCGTCAAAAGATAACTTGAGTGCAAGATGAGTGGTTTCTGTCTCAACAAAAACTCCAGTATCGAAAAGAATATCCCTTGATAAGGAAACAAACGATGTTTAGATCAATAATCGAAATTCGAATATATTTTCAACGTTTCAAAAACCAGAGAATAACTCCCGTGGTTAAAAGGTGCTGTCATCAAACGACACGGTAGTATGAAAAAGACAAAAGTGGGGTCTACTTCGTCGGAGGACGAAGGTAGCGAGGAGCAAACTACAGCAGCGGAGAAGAAATGTAGTATAGAAGCAGAAAGCATGTTTGCGGAGCTGTTAACTGAAAAGGTACAGAACTTGTGCAGGTTTTACTATATATCTCAAAATAGAGAGGAGAGTAATGAAAAGAAAGGTGAGCCATCGTTCCTACGAATCTCGATGTTGGTAAACACTTGGAAAGCTCCCTCATCGACAGCAAATATTGGATCACCATAACAAGATATTACATTTGTTTACACTACACTGAGTACTGTAAGTGCACATGTTCACTCTTTTATGGTTGCTTGTTACAATCATCACATTAGAATTAAAATATCTAACGAACAATGATGATCTAATACTATTCTGAATAAAAAAATTTCATCGTGTTTTTTACAATTATCTTAGATATCGTCTATTAATTTTCGTGATGTTATTCCTCCAAACAAACGAACTAATCAGAAATTTGAAAAACGGGACTCTGTTTCATAACTTCGTCTTTTCGGTCTGTAATCAGCATCATATTGGTACAATCATCTGCGAATGAAACGTGTTTGAGATATCTACGTGATTGTCACGATCGACGTGGCTATTACTGGAAAAGTATATTAGAAAGCAGGACATGCTTCATTTCTTGTTCATTCTCACAGATTATTCCGGTTTCTGTCGGCACAAGCAATCGAACAACATTGCGACAGAGTATAGCAACTATCTCGAGCTAATTTATCTAAGGCTCATTTAAATTCACTCTATGTCAGAATGTCTGAAATTACTTTTCGTTCTGAGGTTAATTCGGGAGATTAAAAATAACTTTTCATAACTCCCATATTCTTCCAATAATTGGGTTTCTACTCTAATAGAAAAAATCAGTATCATCGTTGGCCTATTTCAACCGCTTGCTTCATCGTACAATTTACTATAAGCTTTAATTTTTCTTGTTGACTGACCAAGTTTCACGCGCAGATTCTTTATTGTTGTACGAGAACCCATGCAAGGCGTACTTGCTGAAGTATTCTCTATAGGTGCAGCGGTTTGCTTGTCCCCTCCCGGAAACGCCCAGGAAGTCGTAATGAGTCCACTGTGGGAAAAAGTGAAGGTACGAGCACCGCGAGAGTTTTTCTCCCGAGAGGCATTTTCACATCCCTTTATAGGAACTTAAGAATATGTAGACGAAAGTGTTTCGATTGAAAGACAAGCGTTATAATGTGATGAACAACACTCATCCAAAAAGGTTAACCGAAATGTAGCATGATTTTCATAACAATCGAACAAAACTGATAAGGTGTTCCCATGCATTATTTTTTATAAAAATAAAATAAATATTTGAGTTCCCGAAAAATACAACCCATTTTTCGATAGGTTTTTCATCTCAGTATCTACTGTTCTCTTGTATTTAAGGCTTCTTAAGATGATGGATCAGTCGGTAATCACAACCGTGAGTGCATTTTTGCATCGGATTTTTGCGATCGTGCTGCGTACGATGACATTTTTATTATTTTAATCGGACGAACGATGTCAAAGAGTTTCAATTTCAAAAATTCGAGGTGTGATTACCGACTGATCCATCATCTTAAATCTATGAAATCCCTATTGATTTTATAGATTCACATGTATTATGGAGGGGATGAATATATTGTGAGGAATGTTTTCTGGCCATAGCAACCAGAAGGAGAAGAAAATAATGAAAATAATGAACAGTCGCGAAAGTCCAGATCGCACGTATGCTAAGCGATTCAAAACTCATTTATATTGCTTATTCATTTTGTTTATAAAAACAATAGTTAATGCTTATATATGGTAACTTATTTCGCGTATCATTTCTGTCCCGATAAATTATTGTTATCCTACAGATTGTTTTCACAAAAACGTATGATTGAGTATCTTCGATAGAATTTTTCGTGTAGGACGCAAATTACAAATTCGTGATAAAATGTTGAAGAGTCGCACAACAAACACGAACGCGGTAGACTAAAAACTTTTTAAGGAGGGTGGATCATGAAATTAAAATAATCAGAATTTGATCAAATTTCGTGATAACAGTCCTTGGCATCAAGTATACAAATACAATTTTTTCCAAATTTTTTCACCACATGGTTATCGAATAATTGAACGTTAAATCGAAGTTCTTATGCATGAGATGTATAACTGTATATAAACTTTATGCTTATACACGTGAACTTTAGTGTTCAATAACTCGAGAGCTATGTGGTAAAAAAATCTAAAAAAATTTATATTGCCTTATATATCTTTAAAGAATACATTTGCCAAATTTTATTATATTCTTATCATTTTGAAATTCTTCATATTTTTAACATGGTTTAGCATGGCAACATTGTATCGTCGTGATCCACCCTCCTTAAGAGTTTGAAAATAGAGATTTCATCCTGTACCCTGTACTTCAAAATGCAAGTGTCGTTATAGGTTCCACAGTTTGAACAGGTGGAAATATTCTCTCAGGCATGTTATAAATTTTCGGAATGATGAAATTATTTACTGTACAGAAATAGGTGGATTTAATTCTTTAGAAAAAAAAACGACAATTATTCCAGTTCAATGTGAGTTATGATAGCATACTATAAAAAAAAAAGTACTGTGTGGAAAAATGTATTCCAGACACATATTGTTACTATAAAGTCTCTGCGGGAATATACATGCCAACTTGTTTTAATCCATGGATTTGCAAATATTCGCACGGATTAAAACAACATCAAGTCCCAGATTTTGGGTACAAAAGTGTTAAGTGGAGAATCGCATAATCCAATATTTGTAAGAACAATGGAGTATAACAATTTTAATTATAATCTTCTCAACTTCATTATGTCAGAATTTGACATTTGCATGTGAAAAAAAAAGAGAAAGAGAGAGAGAGAGAAAATAAAAGCGATAGAACGAATAAGGTTTATCTTTTTTGTCGCATCAATTTTGGTTTGAGAAGTATTAAATTCGTAAAGAATTCTCGAAATATATCTTAGAAACTTGTTTTGTGAAACGCTTGAAGGAAACAGCTTGGCGACCGCGTGCCACCTGTCCCTTTGGCCCGTGGTCGGGATCTCCAGCACCTTTGCTATGGAAAGGATTCAAAGGCGCTTGTGCGGTCAGGGTTCGAGACCCGACTTTGCGATAAGTCATCGCCAGAGAAACTACTTTACTTTAATACTGCTTATCTCCGCACATATTCATTCGATGAACACCACAATAAAAGAAAACCAGTTATAATACTTTTTTCAGCAACTTGAATTAACTGACTGCTTTGATGAAAGAATATTAATAATTCGCGATTGGGAGGAAAACATTTTGTTATACAAAAAGACAAAATACGAATATTGGAATAAAGATTTTGTTTAAACTAAAGCAGAGCCTATGAGGCAAAGGATTGGATTGCGAATACGGAATCTCGCAGTAGATTTAAATTTTCATCGGCCAGTAGCAAGTACTAGTGGTAATTATTTCAGGATGATATCAATATTTTCGTTGGTCCCTGCTGAAGGGATTTCCTCGCGGCTTCATCACGAGGATATGAGACGTCGTAGTGGTGTGTGCCACAGCGCGTTCGCACGAGGCCATGAGCCTCCAGGCGTCGGAGGCCCTATTCCCCAACACAGTACAAGGATTAGAAACGAATATAAATATATCGAGTAGCTGGTTGGTTTGTCGGCAATTCGCACGAGCGGGAGAGGAAAGAGTCAGAAAGAAGGCGAGAACGAGACTCTGCTAAGATGCTCGGTGGGCCCGGAGCCAGGAGTTTCGGTGGGGGAAATATCAAGGAGGGAGGTGAGGGTCCTCAACATTAAGCCTCATGCCGATGGTGTTACTTCGCCTTTTGCTACGTTCTTTCGATCCTTGAAAAGGGACGAAGAGAGGGACGCGGGTGGGCGTAAACGTACACCTGTGTCAGTGCGTGTACACCCTTCCTTCACACACGAGACGTAAACGCTCTCACCACACAAACTCAATACAGACATAAATGGCTCAGCTTGTGATCAGAACCTTACGGTTATCTTGCTCACTCCAGTTCTACGTTAATGTTTCCATCGCGATGCTGGTACAGGGGCCAATCCTGAAGGAGAAAGAAAAAGACTACGGACGCGCACCGAGATCGAGAGAGAGGGAGATGAGCGAGAGGAGGGGGACGAGAATGAGAGAGACACAGACTGAGTGAGAAAGACACTTCCCTCGCTCATGGAGAGTCTGAATCCCCCACCTTCTTGGTTCTGAAGGAAAGACGGGGCACGCCGCTCAGTGCCCTCGCGGCTTCAGGACGTCCCGTCCACGCCGATCTTGTCTTCTCGATCATATCACCGTCTTCATGACGAAGACATTCCTCATCGTGCATACAGTGAACGTACCGAAACTTCATGTACTTACTATAACTGAACGAAACATCAAACAATCGTTTCTTCGATTTCGATTCCACTGTTATTGCAGATTTTCAAACGAATTATTCTTTATGTGAATTTACGGCGTTTATTAGAATTAATGATAAAGTGAAAAAGGTCTTGACCGAAAGAACCCAAGTATTCATTTAGCGTCGATACTTCTAACTACTGTTTCAACAATTATAAAAAGTGAAAATTAGTGAAATGCAAACGAATGCTACAGTCGATCCCGAACAACACCCTACGTCATCTCGTGAACTGCTTCATTGGAATAAGGCATTTGAACTTGACAAAAACTGGTTACGCTAAATTGGAAAAAATGAAAGCTGAGCTATGAAAAAAAGCAACGTTCTAGCTTCGGTTCATTGATTTTTTTTTTATCAACAAAAAGATAAGAGAAGTGAAAAGAAAATAAAAAATAGATAAATGTGATACGCCTCATAGAACATATTCAGCAATACCAACTCGCTCGACGAATGATTGTATACTTTTTTTCATTCCTTACGCTGAGTGCATATGACGCGCATACGCGTGGGGTAAATTTTTTCAAGTACTGCCAAGCGGTTAGCTGCACAGTTGTATAACCGTTTTACAAACAAGCAATCGAAACTGTAGAAAGCACTAGATAGAACGGCGGGAAGGATATTCTTTTCTATTTGCATGCAATGCGTGAAAATGAAAAAAATAACGACGGTGCAGGAATCAAGAAGACAAAAGTAAAATAAAGCCATCAATTCTTTAGAATACATTAAAAGCATCCCAGTCGTGTTTGAAATAAATCCACAATCTCTTCAGGCTACAAGTGCTCCGTCTCTTCCGGTATATTTCATTTAATGTTATGGTCATGAAACCCGCGATACCATTACCTCATTTACTCTTTGGTGAATTATTTGAATTTTATAGTAAAGTACTCACTCATATAGCCTACTCAAAAATGTTACGAGAAAGCACGCAGATATGCTGATGACTAAATCCGAATGACTTTGATTAAATCGTCTTTCGTCGTATTCAACGAGTAAAACGTTGTGTGTCACGATCCGTAAGTGTTTAGTTTTGAAAGGATTTCTGGAGGTTCAAGGGGGAAGGAGTAGTTTCTCCGGCCAAAAGAAGATAGCAGTAAAAGTGAAGCGATAAGTTGCAGTGAAAAGGATTGCAGTACTGGCGGAGTAAATGATGGAAACGCCTTAATTTTCTCCAATGATGACGGTTTGAAGAATCGTCTTTAATAACTGGCCCTCGTGATACATGATGCCCCAGGATGTTACGACGTTGTGGTGTAAAAAACAACCTGTTAAAAAAAACGTTATCGTGTGCCGAAGAGGACGACAACGAGTTGTTAAGCCTTTAGGATTCCCAGATACAAGCCTCAACCTATTAAAACGTTAATCTCGCGGACTTCTCGCACTACCGGTTATACTTACAGATCAAGCATCACCTCGCGTCTCGCTCCCCTTTCACCACTGCTCGATGCTGCTTTAAACTGCCACTCTTTCTCGCATTTCTTGCTTACATGCGGGTTGAAATGAGAACACAGGCAACGAGCATTTCGCTATCCTTATTGGCTCAGGAAAACGCATGCTAATCTGGCCTGGTATTCCTTCATGGTATGCTAAAATTGAAAGAGTACATAAGTATAAATAAGAGAGCATAATATAATCGAGGTAGCCGTGCAAGGAATACAGGGTGGCCTCAAAGAAAGCGTGCAACAACGTTGGCAATCATCTCGCGATGAGTGGCATCGATATGATACAAACCAGCGAACGACCAGCGAAACAACCGAAATAAGAGCAAGATTAAAGTCACGGAGAGTAGAGCAAGGATCTTTCCTCAATTATAGTTTCTACTATGCTTTCGGTTGAGATCGAATAAAGGGGTGAAACACAACCGAGAAGATGAAAATAAAGATTATGAAAATATCCAGCACGGTTCATTAAAGATTGGCAAGAACTTCATTTACTACGGATCGTAGAAGCTTCCATTCCGATGGAATGTAATTTCTAGCCCCGAATTAGTTTATCTCGAATCACTCCTCAAATTTTTAACCGCGTGCTCATAGCCAATGAAGTGATAAACCTTATTGGGCCCTATGATCGAACGATCAAGTGCCCGCTATTACTTGTTCTATTGGACCAGAACTGAAAATGAACAGACTTAAACCTATTCAGCAGTGAAGAACTGTATCGAATATAGGATAACGAGACATTTTGTATTCCGAAATTCTCACTGAAACTCAAATCGGAAATATAAAATTATTAATTTCATGGAATGAACTCGATAAGATTTTACAATCGTGAAGTAGGTTCCATGAATGGTAATTGGTGGCAAAGTTCTGTTGCTAAGCCTTTTGCAAAAAACTAACCAAAACAAGAAGTTGGTTGCTCTTTCGAATAAAAAGAAAGCCCTTCCACGAGGATGCTGCTCGATAGATCTCCAAAGGTCAAAGCAAAAAGAGGAATATCAACAAATGGTAGCTCGATAATATGTCGAGTCTTGCTAGAAGAAGAAACACCGCGATCTTCGGATCTCGAAGATGGTGGCAGGGTGGTTGTTGGGCCACCAGAGCTCATCAAGAAGCCTACTTGCGCAAATTGTACTCGAGAAAAAACATCGAAGGAGCGGGACAAGGCATTTCCAGTATTGGATCTGATACTACAGCAATCTCAGAGTTTCACGATCATTGTGAAACAACCGTATCGTGGGCATCGGCTCATAACGTGGATCAGGTCGACGGAGTAAGCCATTATCTCGATGATTTCCTGAAAAACCGTCAAATCAATGAGGACGATGATTCTGAATGTACTACAACGGATATCGGACGTTCCATTTTGCCAACCGTAGTGTCACGACCAAATCCTACGGAAAAGTGCGTTGAATTTCTAACCGGTGCGCGTTCTTGTGTACATTTTGGTGACAATAGAGTTATTCCGAGTGAACAAGTCAAAGGTTCACATTCACCCTGCCACATCGAGGTTACCGAACAAAATCTTGATAGAATTTTACATTCCAATTATCAAGATGTTTCATCGTAAGTAACGATAAGGCTTTCGAATATAGATCGATACAACTATCTTGTCCTTAAATGACGTTAGTGCTGTTTACGGAAAAGGCGTAAAAAAAAAGAATTGAAAAGATTCCAAGCAATCTAGGGCTCGATTTAAATTAAAAACAATAGTTCTATTTCTAAACTGTGAGGTGGTGTAGACCACCTCCAAATTTTTTATAAATCATCACCGAGATAAAGAAAGAAATCATGGTTCGTACTCTAGCTGTAGAGAATATCATATGCGTTTCCATTTTGACCCGCATAGCAATTTATAATGATGACAATCAAGAATGTATAGCATGTTGCACTTTTCACTGCTTGTTGATCTCGATCTGCGATGCTGCGTTTTTGTTTTTTGCTCGTATCCTTTCTTTTTTATTTCTATCCATAGTTGAATCGATTAAGGTGGTTCCTCCACGAGACAGTTAAATTAGGAAATTATTTAAATTTGGCATACGTATTGTTTAACATATGAACAACACCTCTATAAAATTTTAACAAGTTTCACCATCCCGAACCCGCGATATATGTAATTGAAGTTGACTCAATTAACATGTAACATATGAACCATGCATAGGCAAACAGCACATTATTAATTCTACTGCTAGTACTAAAATTAGGAAGTTTATAAAAAACGAGAAGGAGCTAGAGCAGGATATCACAGATATTGTGAAAAAAATTCAAGGTGATTGACCATCTAGTTTGACAGATATAGTCTCGAGAAGTACGAAGGTTTAGGTTGCATACGATATATTTTGCAAGCGAACAAACAAATGTCGTCTGTATAGGCAACCTTTTCTGTGTTTTGAAGCGTAACCCAGATAATTCCGTCAAAAAATTTACTCGCGATGTCAGATCAAAAATACTTTTAGAATAAATTTTACGAAAGCAAATGATATTTGTACTATATCTGCTGGCACCGAGTGCGTATATAGGGTCTTTACAAAGTTAATGATTACGATCCGAACGAATTATCAACCCTTTTAATATGCAGACGGTACATAACTTTTGGTTGGGGCTGTCGCAGGGGATCAACCTTAACATGAGAAAAAAGGGATATCTCACTTATAGGCAAAATAAATGAGGTTTTCTTTTGACAAAAATTGTAGCGATTAACCACCGATACCATCACACGCGGAATAGCCCCCAGAAGCTAACTGCACAAAATCGTACTCAAGTTTCCCATTTTTTTTATTTCTAACAATTCAGTGAAAAAAATCGCATTTTATTGTTTTTTTGCTGTATAAAATGAAAATGAATGGAGCAATGGAAATAGTTCAGAAACCCAATCGGTTAATTATTGCAGAAGAGAACGCAAAAAAAAAACAGAAAAAAGCGTTTTTTCAGAAATTCGTAACGTAGCTACTTTTTGAGTTGTAGCACAGTCTCTCTCTTTCTTTTCTATATTAACCTCATCTACTTTTGTTACTGTTCGCTAGCGCGTAGCAATTTTCATTAATTTTTACACATATTTGTATCTCATTTATTTCTATTGCTCAATTTGGCTGATACTCGAAATTCTCTCTTACAATTCGGCAAAAATATTCAGGACGCAATTAGATGAATTTTTTAAAAAACTCGCAATTCCTCCGTCAAACACGAGAATTTTATGCATCGTATCGTGGCCGAAACGGCAAGTAGGAGCATCAGGGTCAAATTTTTTGAGACATAGAAAATTTCCACGTCACAATTTCTAGACCATGTCCTAGCAAGAAACGAATTCAATTATTCTTCCTGCTTAAATACGAACAATTATTTTAAACTTTGAAATGCGTCCACATTGGCCTCTCAGTTCTCCAGTGCAAAAATCTATGCAAAAGCCTTTTTCGTTCAGTCTTATTATTCATTTACTATGGTCAATATTCTGGTTACGTTTTAAAATTTGGCAATGGACTGAATCAGAACTAGCAAATGTATTATTCGATACTATTCAAATTATGTCGCTATTCAGAAGTAACACTACCTATGAATTTCTTCCTTGAACCCGCGATTAACTAATCAATCATCATACCTAAGTCAGTTTCAAATAGCCGAATTTGAAAAAGTTATCTCAATAAGATCTCTTGGTACAAGTATAGTAGGGTTAGTCTAAAAAATCGATTATTTTTTTTTTTTTAGTCCTACAACAAAACTAGTTGCTAGGCACCTTTAGAAAGTACTTACCAAATATGAGCTCATAATATTCATGGGAAGATCCTCCTCATCATAGTTTTCCATTTTCACCTCGGCCTCATATAAAAATGATCATATCTTATCATTATTATCAAAATATTAATATTAAATCAACATTCTAAATAATTATGAGAGCAAATTTACGAAAAGAAAATATTGATAAAGAAAATTTTTATGAATATTTTCAAAATTCACGAATTAAAAGGATAAATTAAAAATAGATATTAAAATACTATTAGAATAATTATGCATTGGGATTTGAATACGAATATCTTATTAGATATTCGTGTCATAGCGGTCATAGCAATTGATTAAACGTAAGAGATCTTTCTTTTAGGGCGTTCAATTTCCTACAGAAGTATATCGCACTCATTTGATAATAATTATTTTTCAGTAAGTTACAAAGTCAATAAAAAAATTATTTATAAATTCTCCAACATTTGACCTTGAATATCTTTTAAGGTTAGATTATGAAAACGGTACAAGAAACCTTTTTTATAGAGCATTCAATTTCCTCCTAAGAGACATGATAAGATTGGCTTAGCAATCGATTAATGATGAGATTTGGCCATTTTTATATATGTAGCTAAGGTGAACGTAGAAAACTATCATGAGGAGGATTTTTCCATTAATATTAAGAACTCATATGTGATGAGTTTATTCGAGAGGTGCCTAGCAACTAGTTTTACTGTGTCGAGCCCAAAAAAAATTTTTGATTATTTTTACCCACCCTAATGTGTACGGTTTCTGAGGGTACCCAGATAAGAGACTCTCTGCGCTTAAATTGCGGAAGCATGACTCGGCCCTACTGACTCCCGCTCCTAGAGAGGCAACTCTTGGTACTTATTATTAGCCCGAGAAGACCCGCCGGAGGTTGATGTACTTTCTATTTCCAAGCGCGCGTGGGACCTTCGAATGTGGGCCGTATACGCACGTCGCAGTAACAACGGGGTCCCCTCTCTATTTACTCCGATCACGTCTTCGAGAAGCCTACCTTGGCTTGATTCTCCCTTGTATTTTCACAAAAACACATCCAAACTCTAAATCCATAGCATTGCAGGTCTTTTTGCAGTCACTCTTATATAACACCCATTATGAACTGAAAAATTAGAAGCAATTGTCTCATTGCGAATGAACGTAAGGTTTGTCGTTTATACGACGAAATTCCTTTCTTCGTATTTTATTTATTTTTTTTTATTCCGAAATTCAAATCGGAAAAAGCAATATAACAAAACATAATGCAAAAAATGTATTGGATATCAATAAAATCCGAAATTCGTGAGGATCGAGGCCGCTAATTACGATTTTCAAATTTGAATTTGGAAATTCGAAATGGCGAATCAAATTTCGTGGACTACAATTTCAATTCCATTAGAAATCAATGGAACATCTGTACACATAAATAGAGAACTTAAGACCCAGAGCTCAAAAATGCAACTGCAAATATCTTGTACGAATTTTTGCTCTTGTTCATCAAGATCTTAACTCATAAATTAGGCATTCTGTTATTCGCAACAGCCCTGTCGTGTGTTACTGTTTATGCCAATACTTTTGCAGGTTCCCATCAGGCCATGCCAATATTTTTACTTTACCCTTTCACCCATCCCATTCGATCTTTCTTTCTATGCGGTTCCAACGAACAAAGCTTTGTTACTCACACGTATTGTACTGTTATGTAGATTCGCACAGAGAAAAAGAAAACTGAAAAATTGTATCGATTCGACTTAAAAATAATGATATCATTTCTGATCAATAAACAGCTCACAATTAAAATCAATACATATGAGAAGATCCATTTGATTTCGTATAATTTCTCGGAAGGAGTCTTTCGAATTTTCTCAAAATTGGGTACTCTTCGAAGTGCCTTAAAAACTATCGCTGAATACCAAATTTCAACTCTCCAAGTGCTCAAGGTCATAAGAACGAGCCCTTTAAAGGTAAAAAAATTTGCATTTTTGCCTCGTTTTAAGATGATTATTCACAAAAACTTTACATTCGAGGTAAATAATACTGATTACATTTCCTTTAATATACATTATAGAAAAAAGTTAAGTTAAATGAGTTTTCTAATGGCGCTGCAGCGCTCTAACATTTTTTTCTCAGCACCAAATTTGAAATAAAAAAAGAAACGATAGTTTTTCATAACTCATGACCGAATATGAGTCATTGTGACCAATATGTGTTATGAATCTTGTTTTCACCAAGGTGATCATTTAATGTACGTGTGGTAAAAATTAATATTAACCCTATATGAAGCAGTTCACGATGCTGAAGTTTCCAACGTTGGAGTCCAACGAAATGAACGAAAAAAACGTTTGTAATTCACCAATTTTTTATTTCACGAATCGCTGGTGCAGCTTGAAAAACTACGAATCGCAAATTTGGCAGGGAACAAAATAGGAGAATTACTGGAATTATTGAAGAGTTTTTTCGATCATTTCGTTGGACTCCAACGTTGGAAACTTCAGCGTCATAGCAGTTCACCCGAAAAAAATATTTAACAAGCGTTATAAATATCTCTTATTTCGAATTTTATTATTTCGTTTTACAATACGAACGGTTTTGCGGTAGCGCTGCAGGGCTTCTTTTATTGAAAAAGCATCTTGAAATCGACCTATTTTGGAGCAGTTCGAAAATATACTTTCAGTCCGTTTCGAGCCCTTTGAACTAAAAAATTTGAGAGTTTTTTGGAGAAAAAGCTATATTGATCGTGAATTTTGACTTTGATCTTGAATAATTGTTGACTAAGTTAGTTGACTTACCGAAAAGTGTCATCAGACCTTTTTCCTAGAGCGTTCAATTCTCTACAAAAATATGCCAAGAACTTTATATCACGACGTATCGTTCGTGAGTTACAAAAATCGGAAAGAAAAAAAATTAGTACTCCTGTGTTATCCTTATGGAAAATCGATAAGAGAGATTTACACTAACTTAATATTAATATTAAGGGCTCATATTTTAACTGGTCTACTTTGGTACCTAAACAAAACTTTTGAGCTTGGTTCGAACGAAAATAATTTTTTTTTTTTTCAATCATATTAATCAAGAGACAGGGTGTAGCGGTTCGATATCTAAAATTTCTGTATGCGAGCTGCCTGTTATTTTTTTATACTGCAAAGGAGAGGAAAATTTTCTATTATAAAACTCTACCTTTCATTCCATATTATGGATATATTATTCAGCTAATTCATTATTTTGGTCAGTTTAATTTATTCTATTCAGCTTATTTCTTTTTACAATTCAAGCCTTACTATGGCCTTCATAAGATTCACTTTTCTATTTACCATCAACAGTCGAAGCGACAAATCTAATTATATTTATTTTTTAATTCTTGTAATCTTTTAAGGGAGGATACATATATGTATAAGATACTTATTATAAGAACTTGATCTAACAGTCTCCATATTACGTCCGGCATATTAAATTTTTCAATTCATTCAAAATTATCAATAGAAAAATGTGCCTTTCAAAGAGTTAACAATATTTGCACATTTTCAACTTTTACTTGTCATTGATAGGAATTTCTAGAAATAACGCCCCATCTTCTTTCCTACAAAATTGTCACTATTTTTTAAATTATTCAATTTTTTAAATGTACTATACTACTGTCAAAATGACAGCAAGACTGCAACTGTCAAACCAACAGTGGGACTCGAAACACGGTGTATAACCGAACCGACCAATCACAGAACGAATAAAACGACAACAATAACTTTCGAAATATATCGTTACTTACAATTAGAACTTTTTATAAGGGGATGAGTATTGTCGAATTGACGCTACAGATTTGTTTCTAGCCTTATTGACTTCTAATATGGCTCATTTTTTTCATTTTCCATATTCTTAAAGCAGGTCATGCCAAAAAATTGGATTGCGTGATGAAGCCTAGAGAGATATGATTAATTGATAATTTTCAAATTTTACGAAAGCTTGCTAATTTTGAACTTGCACCTCTCCAATGTTCACAAAAATTTAGGTGAGAGTAGTTCTCCATATCTAGAACGACTCTCTTTGAGGAATTTCTTGGCTCGAACTTCCGTCACTTATGATAGAACGATAGAACCGGCGCCAAAAGTTCTTCAATTTTTCAAAGATTTTTTGAAATAAAAAAAAACAAAATAGGTAATCATCTTGGAAACAGATATTTTTTGCTTCAAATGAAAAAAAAAAAAAAAAAACATGTAAGACAATTTTTATTATGCTCGTTGTGTTGTTTTTTCGAAAGTTCTTTCAAAAACGAAAAAAAATCGCATGAGGTGCTTTTTTGAAAAAATTATAAGTATTTGAAAATCGGCATAGCGAGTTTTAAAGAAACAAATTACGCGGAAATGGGTGGATAAAAAAATTGAAAAAATTTGAAATAGTTTCTCACGTGATGTAAAAATACAAGAAAAATTTTTAATGAATCGAAGGTAAAATAAATTCAAACAAAAAAATTGACTTAAAGATTGGCATATGATTCCATTTTTCAAAAAATTCACTGCTATTTATGTGGTAAATACGTGTTCAATTTAATATAACTATACTGAAGTTTATGTAAAACAGCCCCAAAAAAATTAGAAGCACTGCATCATACATTTTTCAATATCAAAGCATTCGAATTTTTTGTGATCATCGGCTGTTGTAGAGACTGATAAAAGTTTGTGTCAAGAAATTCCTCAAATGGAGTCGTTCTAGATATAAAGGACTACTCTCACCTAAATTTTTGTGAATATCGCAGTTGATAAGAAATCCGTGATGCAAGGTCAAAGTTAGCGAGTTTTCGTAAAACTTCGAAAATGACCAAATTTTCGGCATGATTCGCTTGAAAGATATAAAAAACGAAAAAATGAGCCTTATTAGAAGTCAATAAGGCTAGACATAAATATTCTACATTCATGTAGAACATTCAAATGACAAAGAAAATTAAAAGCAACATCCATTTACGAATAAAAGTTCCAATGAAAGCACAGGTTCATTCTTTCCAACATTGTATTGGACTTTAATTGACGATTATTCACTAATATTTCATTTTGCAAGATACAAAAGTCATATTCAATGTTCTCAATGGAAAAACATGAAATTCTTTATTCTTGAAAATTCCAGAATAAATAGAAAAAATTATTTATCCACAACGGGACCAGGCTCAAAATACGTGAAATATGAAATAATATTCATGAGAGTTTTTCCTAGAAAATCTAAGGATCCAATCAATTTGAAAAAACAGATTTTGATAAAAAAAAACCTAAAAAATCGAGTGCATAATGTTATGATATTCTTTTACATGGAATTCTTGAAAAGTTTATTGAAAAACACACAATTAAAAAAAAAAACATTAAATTTGATTATATTCAAACAAGTTATAAGCATTTGAAAACAAAATCACATAAGTACTCTAAAAAAAAATCAACAGCTGGATTTGAATATTTATTAAGCTCAAAATTTCAGGATACCGAAACAATCTAGCTAATTTAAGCACTCAATTATCATGTCAAAATATACGTACTAGTCAGGCGCTGAATATAGTGTTGCTAAACTCTCTAACACAAATTCTTGAGTCGTTTCTATTGTAAATATTATACATCGTCAGAAGCTATAGCAAAAAGGCGAGACCACGACATTTACCATTTCGGTATGGAGTCGACGGCACCCTACAAATACCTACACCTCCAAAAATTGGAAGAGAGCAACATGAAAAAAAAACTATTAACCCAATGCCAATTCTTGTCAGTCCGAATCCAGGTCCAATCATCATGAATACGTATTGAATGAAAAAAAAACCTGTGAAAACAGAACCAGCCGAATACTCAAAATCCTTTGAAACATTCTCAAAAGTTTTTTCAAATAGCTGAAAAGTGCAATCGTCTGCACAGCAAAAGTGCAAATGAAAAACATAGCCGATACAGAAAATGTACCAAATGGAAGAAATTAAACTGATGAGAAATGTTAGGCCATAGTGCTTTGCAAGATCGTGACCATGAGTGATAGATTTATTTATGATAAATGTGTTCAGGAATTAGCGGGGCTTCAGCGAAAGCGTGTTTGGAATCGGTTTTGTTCCTGGGCTACGCAAATTTCGGGACATTCTTCTCATAATTATAATTATTCCTTCTTGATCGAAGTGACGCACAGCGCATATGCGCCGGGTGCCTCTTTGTCGATCACTTACTTCGATTTATCAGTCGTTGATTCGGTTACACAGCGTGCTTATATCCTTCTCATTCAGAATATTTATATTGTACAAAATTACCGAGGGATTGCAAATTATCTCTTTAAATCTTTACGCCAATAAGTTCAAGACTGATTCGCACTCACTGTGGCACTCATTTCGGCACTTTTCTAATCAGGGTTGCGCTGATATTTCGGGATAAAAATTTCAGCACAGAATCAAGCACGTTTTAGTTCAATTTGTACTTGTCAAATGGCAAATATCTCCAACAAACTTTTATTACCAAAGACAAATAAACATTTTACATCATTCCACATTATTTCCTGCGTGACCTATTATTTTTCTTACCAAAAACCAGAGTTAAGTCTTCGACCGAAATTTTTTTCGTAACGGAGAAGTCAAAAATATACAGGTGTAGTCCGCGTTACATGTGCATACGACCTCCAGTAACATTAGATTTTGTAGCTGCGTTTCTAGTTTCACTATACAAAGATTGAAAAAATAAAATGTTAATGTCTTTGATTTGCGGTAAGCCATAGACTCCCAATCAACCACGATCAATTCACGGAAAAAAATTGATTAACCCACGCATCTACTGAAATGCTATTACTAAATGAATAACACAATCACTATTTCAATAAAGAATATACACAGAACCAATTTCTCCGATAACAAAATCTTGAAAACACCAAACGTGGAAATTTGGTAAATCTTGATATGCACACAATTCTTCTATAGTCAGCGAAATGAACCCATAAGCTGAGGATGAATTCAAAAATCAATTGATGCCAGCCCAAATAGTTGATGGCACCTAAAATGATAATAACTATAAATGTTAGGATACGCGCGTCCCATTATGAATGAAAACATGAGAGTCATATGACAGTGTACCTAAGGTGGTCGATATTTGGGGTCAAAATTTATTTTATCCTTTCCGCCCCCTAAATCGGTTCGAAATACATAAAAAGTAATGCTGTAATTTTTTCAGATTTTTAAAACAATGCTTAACCCTCGACCACTGGGTTGAAGTTTTCTGTTTAAATACATGGAATTTTTCTGCGTTTATGGTCACGATTTTAATGTGGGCCTCAATACGTTTGGAAAATCTTGAAATTTTCAGAAATGACTTGACAAGCATGTTGCTACACGGAAAAAAATTACAAAACTCCTACTCTCAAAATGTTGAATAGCATCACCATACTAGCCCCTTAATGGGAAAAACGACAATTTTGGATACACAATTTCAAGTACGCAGTTTTAACTGAGGAACAAAAGAAAAATTCTCCAAAATCTGATACAGAGAGTTTTTGGAGGTGCTCTTTGAGAATCTAGCATTTATTTTGTTAAAAGAGTCAAGAATTTTTAACGTTTTTTTCCCTTCAAATCGATTTTCGTTATTGTTGCTGCACTCAAATAACCATATTATTGCCAGGACAGATGTTCTGACCTTTTCAGAACACTGGTTATAAACACTTTTGTCTCATTCAGTTTTTGCAAAATGGCGGTTTTTGCAAAACAGTATGATGTAAATTTTCATGATTTTTTCCCTCGAAAGTCTCAATTTAACAAAGAAATATTACAGAACAAAAAGGGTTGAGAATCATCTAAACGATGAGTGTGATTTTTTCCAAAATTTTCTAGCTATTTTTGTATTTTTCAATTTCGACAATTTCTTTTTTTAATTTCAAAAATTTTGAAAAAATTTACACGTATTTTTTGGATGATTCTAAATATTTTTTTCCATCGCATAAAAAATAGGTTCATAATTTACTTCTCGAAAATTTTCAACTTTACAAAAAAATTCTATATAACAAAAAATGTGTAGAATCATCCAAAAAATACGAGTGAATTTTTCCAAAATTTTTGAAATTTTTCAAAAATGTGTACCTATTGGTTCGTTCTAAAAAAATGAGCGAAAATTAAAAAAAATTAAGATTACTGGGAGTTTAATGACTTTCTCATATCGTTTAAGTTTTCGACCTACGATTATGAAATCTTAATCCAAGACAAGCAAATCCAAAAAGTGAATGCAAAAGAAAACCTTGCAATCAGCTAATTAGTCACCTCATGAGGATGTCAAATTTAATTTCCAAACCAATTACTTTCAACTGTACATATGCCTGCCGTACACTGTTCTCCGAATCCTCAAAAACAAAGAGAACAGTATATCATTGAACTTTATTACTACATACAAAGAATATTTCATGTCAAATAAAAGATAGGGTGAGTAATGAATTACCTCATCGAGATTCACATGAGAAAAAATGGATCGTGTGGTTGTAGCGGCGGTACGTCAAATTTTCTAGTATCGAATTAGTTTATTTAACGGCATATTTTAGTATAATCGAAGCAATGGAATTTCATAAAATTCATTTAGCGCAAAAGATAGTAGAAAAAAGAACCTTTTGGATTTCGTGTGTGAAAAAATCTACACGTACTTATTCACGTAGTTGATCAACAGCATAAACATAATGTTTATTTGTGCATTTTTCGATAGTGATTCTCTGTCGAACTTCACTGTACAAATAACCCCAACAAACACTTTTTAAAAGTGAAAAAAATTGCGCCAAGTATTAAAAATACCCCGCCAAAAAACAGCAAAAATGCTGTAAAAAAAGTGAGACAAGTACATTTACTTCCTCCGAAAGTAGTCCCACAAAAAGTTGTTAAATTAATGAAACCGATGAATGAAAAGCATCAATATCATCAAATATATCAAACTTATTAACCTTGAATGAATATTTTTTAAATTTATTGAAAGTATAGTTGTTCTACGCAAAAAAATTCGATATAAATAAAAATTAAAAACAATTATAAAAAAAAATTCCGATACGAAAATGAACTTCAAACGAAAAAAAATTTGATTGAAGGGAAAAAAAATAATTGAAACAAAAAATTTAATTGAAAAAAAATTGAAAAGAAAAAAATTGACCGAAGGACTTGGCGAGTGTTTGCTCACATAATTCTTATTATAATGTATTGATCATTACCACAAACTCGCCAAGTACGTTGATCAATTTTTTTTTCAGTCAAATTTTTTGTTTCAATTATTTTTTTTCCTTCAATCAAATTTTTTTTCGTTTGTAGTTTATTTTCGTATCGGAATTTTTTTTATAATTATTTTTAATTTTTATTTATATCGAATTTTTTTGTGTAGAATAACTATACTTTCAATTAATTTAAAAAATATTCATTCAAGGTTAATAAGTTTGATGTATTTGAAGATATTGATGCTTTTCATTGATCGGTTTCATTCATTTAACAACTTTTTGTGAGGCTACTTTCGGAGGAAGTAAATGTACTTGTCTCACTTTTTTTACAGCATTTTTGCTGTTTTTTGGCGGCGATTTGTCGACTTTTTGTATGGAATTCATAGCTCGTATAATAAACATGTCAATTTATTGTGCAAGTACTCGGATGATGCTAAACGATCGGCATTTTCCCCCGTATTATAGCAAAGTATGGCAATATTAAGTTGTGTAAGTACTCAGATGATGCAAAACGATCAGTATTTTTCCCCGTGTTGTAGTAGAGTTCGGCAATATGTAATCTAAAATAGTTTGCTCATGAAATAGTTGCTTGGTAAAAAATTTTATTTTTAGTTTGTTCCAAAAAAAACATGTAACTATTTTTAACATTACTCGACCAACTTCTTTTCTCAATTTTAGCATCATCTGCGAAAATCCATGAAGAAGTACCTGTTCTCAACATACTTGTATAACGACCTTCGAAAACGATTTGACCGTGATTTTTTATAACTTACCTTGAACTATTCCATTGAGTAAAGTTGGGGACAGTTCGAAATTTTGTCCAAACTAAAATCTAGCGGATAGTAGTCAATCCAAAAAATTGTCCAATAAGCTAGCAGATGGTAGTCAATCGTGCACTTCATTAAAATCTGTGGGAGTGAATTTTTTTTTTAATATTCGCACTTACACAGCTGGTCCAAATTCTGAAGTTTTTAAAAAGTCTCGATGCTTAATAATCTCAAAACCATCAATATTAACTCATAAAACATAACAAGAAATTAAGATCTTTCTTAAATATATATCTCCACACTAACGAACACGAACTGAAAACAAATTAATCACACGCGATCTTTATAACCTTATATATTCAAGCACATATGTATGGAGTATGGTATGGGCTGTCACATCAATGAACACAGTCTCACCTATTACCAGAATTTCTAGATACAACTAGTGTCACTAGACAGCAACTGCTGAACGTCAGAAAATGTGTGCGAAAAATGCCACCTTTTTTCGACGATATTGAAAAATGAAATTGATATATTTCTTATATTCTTAAATATATGTTAAGCTGCAGAGTTTTAATTAGTCACGATCGGAAGAGAAAAAAATTAAAAATACGTGAACTAATAATATCTTTGAAAATGCTGTAATTTATTAAATATCGGTGAAACAATTTTTGAAAACTGTTCGAAACCACTCTGCCTTCGGTAAAGACTCTAGTAGCGACTCGTCCTCATCTTACTATAGATTTGTAAATGTACTTGTCTCGAGTCGCTACCGCGACTCTAGATACAGATATTATTTCAATAAAGCCAAGTCCGAGTGAATCTTATTTTTAAGTTTTCTTGAAAAATTTGGAAAAAAATGTCAAGCTGTTGCACAAACACTTGGCGTACATGATGTGCAAATGAATGAATTCCCAAAATAATCTTTTTTCCGGCAAAGGAACTCTCTATAGGCCCATGCGCGAGCAGTGATTTTTGGGAGCATTCTATTTCCTTTCAATAATCAACACTTAATTCTGAAAAATAAAAGTATGCAAAAAAGAATATGCCTATTTTTATGAATTCGTGATTTGATATTTGGGATGACTCAATTAAAGTTTTAATCTTCACTCTCGGAAGGCCCCTCGCCCTTGTCCTGTGTTGCCGGCGTTTAAATTCTCTATGCCTACCATATTAATGTGATGATATATTCATTCGAATTCCAAGAATTCCGTGCAAAGGGATGCGACTTCCAATTCCAAGAATTCCGCACAAGGGGAAAACTTTCTCCTGTAGGAGGGGAACGGAAAGTACACATATGTACACTCCCGTTCAAAAGTTTGGGTTTACCCGTCAAAATTTCTACCCACACTAAAAGTTCGATAACTCGGTCAAAAATCAACGGAATCAAATTTAATGAACGTCATTTTAAAGAGGACAAATTGAGCTTTATTTTGCCGCTTCTTAAATGTGTTTACAATTATTTTTTCAGCTGGCACATGCTTTACAATAGCGCCGTTTTTCAATAAATTTTTGGCCTTCGTAAACGGGCTGCCAATGTAGTAGGAATTTTTTCCTCTACTTTTTTGCATGACAGCTTTAAAGGGGATGGAAAAAGCTTCATTATTGTTTTTTTTTTAAATATCGTACGTTTTTTTTCGCGGGGTTATCCTAATTTGAGCTAAAAAGGAGGAGTTTCAGAAATCGTAGCATATTTCGAAAACTGTGGGGGCTTCAAGGAAATGTCAAGAGCATGAAAAGTTATGTCAGTTTATAATAAACTTGTTCTAATTATTTTAGATTTATTTTCTGAATTTTTTCTTTCCGATGTTTTTGGTTGGGTCTCGACTGACAGTAATTCGAGAATTATGGGGTTTGGGATAAAATTTCAAGAGAGAAAAACGTTTCAATTTATAATTTTGAGCTCACTGACATTTTTCCAAATATTGTTGTAGATTTTTTCAAAACAAGCGAGGTGCGTGCTTTTGATAGATTTCATTGCAATCCCGATATTATTCTGATAGAAAAAATTATTCATTTGATCTCTTACCTTATTTACACGTATTTCACATCGAAAAAGCGGCAAAATAATTTTCAATTTGTTCTCTTTGAAATGACGTTCGTTAAATTTGATTCCGTTAATTTTTGACCAAGTTATCGTACTTTTAGTATGGGTAGAAATTTTGATGGGTAAACCCAAACTTTTGAACGGGAGTGTATATTAGGGTGGTTCTTATGTGAGGTTATATTTTTTTTTTCAAATTCCCTCCCTGGTTCGATTCTAAATCACTAAAAAAGACCCCACGAAAAAGGTGGGGTCAGTGGGATGATGGGAAATGGTGTCGGCAAGTCCGAATCGATTAAAAAAAGGCATTTTATATTTAAACGATGTTTTTCTGCTGTGGCCGGTCAGCTATCATTTAATTTCAATCCTTTTTCTTTTTATAATTTCTGTGTGTTTTTCTATTATAGTCTCTGCGGCATAGAGCCTAATTATCACACTACACTGGGAAAGCCCACCCCGTTCCGAATATCGCGTCTCCTGGCACAGGGTCTAGCTAACACGATATTCTTCCTGATATCTTTTAAGTTCCCTCGGCATAGCCCAAGTCAACTTAATTACAAATGCTGTCCTCAAATATCAATGTCCTTAATAATCTTAATTCTTTGATAACTTTAAGAGATCCTTTATCGCAAATTTATTTGTCCTCTTTAAACAATATGGGGAATTTCTTTTTCTAACTTCGGAATTTTATTAGATTTTAATCTTTGAGGTTGAGAGAATTTCTTTAGCATATTTTTATAGAACATTGGATGTTCTGAATGTTCTTTGAATGAATTCCTATTACGTAAGAGAGATCGAGAAAAGCTTAAATTCATATTGTGGGTCAAGATTTCCTATATGCATTTTCCACCATCTTGAAAAAAAGAGTTAAATTCGGTTTTTTTACAATAGCTCGGCTCTGCGTCACGGTACGCCTAAAATACTTTTGTGGTCTTTTTTCTACGATCGACAATTTAGATCTTATACATTCACCTACCGTTCATCGTTGTTAAGATCTCGGACGAGAAAGTAAAAAATGCAGGTAGTTGAACTTGTTTTTTAGAGTTTTCTTTTTTTAATTTCTTTGTTTAGGAAAAAATTTTTCAATTAAATTAAAATTTAAAAAATTTAATTAGAACAATTATATCAATGTTTATGTAAATTAGGGTATATACAGGTGTATAAAAGAAAAATCGATTTTTTTTCTCAAAGTTATAAGAGAATATGTTAATACTTCATGAAAAAGTATTTCTCTTGAATTCGAGGCCTTCAAAAAAATTTTTAAAGATGGCACCAACAACTTATATATGTATTTTTTTAATTTTAGTGAAAAATTGTAATAAAAAATATTAATTTTCCGGTGAACATCATTAAAGACACTTCTGAAAATTTTTTAGAAGATTCAAATTTTGCTAAAATGACTTTTCCGCAAAAAGCTCACATATCAATCTGCAACACCAAAAGAATCATTTTTTCATAACAAGATGCTTACGAGAAATCGAAAAAAAAAAATTAGAAAATTCGTTTGGACGACCTCTAAATTTTTTTTTTCAAGTTCAAATTTTGAGGTAATCAACTCTCGCCTGAGTGCTAACTATGTTTGTTGCAACACCGGAAAATTAATATTTTTTATTACATCTAGGATTAACATAATTATTCAAAACTTTAATAAAAAAAAATCGATTTTTCTTTTAATCACCTTAATGTACATAAACGTTAATGTAACGTCGATCACGTTGCGGTCAACTCTGTGGCAAACTAGAAGCCGTAATTTTTGTCCAAAGGAAAAAACTAAGAAACTAAATTGTAAGTATTAACATGCTCTATAAGTTTGTTTTCAAACAATTTTTCGACATCTATCACGAGAAAAAAGAAAACAGTAAAAAACAAGTTCAACTACCTGCATTTTTTACTTTCTCGTCCAAAATCTCAAGAACGATGAACGGTAGGTAAAAAATGTATAAGATCTAAATTATCGATAGTGGAAAAAGGAACAAAAAAGTATTTTATCAAAATTTTCGTATTTTGACAGAGAGCTGAGCTATTGTAAAAAATTGAAATTTGCAAATTGCTTCCTCAAGATGATCAAGATGCACGGTGCTCAAGATGGAAATACTCATAGAGTATGCTCAAAGTTTACTCTGTGAGGTGCTATATTTTTCATTTTGGCTTCCTCATAGGGGAAGCTTTAAACATTGTTCTAAAAGCTTGAGAAAGCAATCTGTTACTTTTAATTTTTTTTTTAAATAAAATTTTAACTTATTCATCGACTTCTAACTTTTCTAAATTAATTTCCAAAAATTAAAGCGGATTTTTCGAAAAACTCATATTTTTGTCAAATTCCAAAAATCATAAAACTTAAACCGCTCAACCAATATTTCCCAAATTCAATACCAACCTTCCTATTATGATAATCTATTTATAAAAAAATAAACAATAGTAATAAATCTTAAAATTTCCGGAAATTCGATTGTCAATACCCTTTTTTTTAATTTCAAAACGTCGTAGGATTCGTATTTTTTTTCAAATTCTGATAAAAGTATCAGAAAATGAAGAGCTTGTTCAAATTAGCATCTATGCAAAACGGTAACCCTGTATCTCAAATCGTTTTCAAGTTATAAGCGTTTGAATTTTGCAGTGCCACGCACGCACGCACACACATCCGGGCATTTTCTCTAAATATGATTTTTTAATTTTTCTGGACATTTTGAGCACATCGACATTGAAAACTGGAGAAAAAAAATGTCATCGTCACATGGCTTCCTCTATGAGGAAGCAAAAAACCGAATTTAACCCTTTTTTCAAGATGGCGGGAAATGTACATCGGAAATCTTGATCGGCAATTTGAAGTCAAGCTTTTCTAGATCTCCCTTGCGTAATATACAACATTTAGCTTTCTCGGTTCACATGCATTTCCAAATGTATATGACTGGGATTATGAGAGCTGGTAAAAAAGAAAAAAAAATGTTTGCACCAGTCTAATGTCTACATGTATTTTTTTCTTCATATAATGTTAACATTATTCAAATAATTTATTTTATAGCATCATTTATCGTTGTTATTACCATCCACCCTTGAACACATCGTTTTCATCTTTTTATTCCCTTCGCGGAGAGAAACTTGTTCCATTTTCATTGATATATATGTATATAAGCTGAACTCTATTCCGATTGTCCTTCGTAAGCGGTTTCATCAGGTGTACAATCCTCGATGATGCTGCAGATCCCCCTAAGTGAAAGCGTAGAGGATGTTCGTCTCTTTATTAATCCGTCTACTGCGGTGCGTGCTTGTTTCTGATTCCTGTCCCCCAACATGTTGCTCTCTGGATTCAACTATTGGCTCGATTTCATTTAATTCGAATTTCCCATGCGTGTTATTCTCCTCACATAAGATCAGGGGCACAAGAGCAAAGAGTAAGAGCGAGAAAGTCAAGAACACTTTGATTTACGGCACGAATGCTCGAGGCGATCGCAGCCTGCTGACCATCGAGCCCTAATTGGAATTCGAAAGAGAGAAAGACTGCTGTGCTCTTGGTGATGTAGCTTCGCGAATCCTTTAGTACTGAGCTTATGTTTCATTCCCCTGGACTTTGATACCAATCGTACAGGATGTACTAAAATTTCACAATAACAAATTGATATCTTATGTTAACAACCACCAATACATATCGCGGTGCAATACCTTTATTTAGTTCGGTTGAATATTTCAAGCGAACTTTCAACGTTAGATGTTCCAAGCACTTGACTGGAATCCATAGAAAGAATCTTCGGGAGGCTGAGAAATAAAATTCTAGCAATCCATCGTACATAGAATGATCGATCAGAAATCGTTGATGCTTAACATATCCATTCTAACACGCTACGAGATGAAGCTCTTACTACAACTTTTGAAACATCCTGTATGCTACTCGTTTGATATTACTCACAATCAGGAGGATTGGAGCAAAATGCAGGTTGGGTTCCTTGCTGGTAGCCAAATTGGAAGGTTCGAGCCTCCAGGTAAACTCAACTCTTCTTTGACTGCTTCCTTTCGACTTCTTGTATGTATACTCCACGTTTCTGTAACCCTTCTCACTCTTTATTTTTCATTCTACCTCCGTGTATCTTGGTCCCAACGCGAATCGATTAGACACGTATCAACTGCCGACGTAATGCTTCTTTTCCCGGCATTCCCATCCGTACCCTAAGATGATCTCACGTTCCTTCATGCTGTATATCATTTTATATTTTTACTTAATATCCGTAGTATTTTTCAAGAAGCTTGAGATCATAATATCTTACGTGTTCTTGTCTGCTGTTTCGTTACAGGAAAGTCTGCAGAAGCTGCAGGTGTCCCAGAGACGACCATCAGCGAGGAATCATCGAGGCGGGTGGCGGTGGCGGCACGTCGAGCTTTGCCGGTCTCACCGGAACGACCTCTTCAATGGCCATGGCGATGACCTTCCAAAGTGGAGCTGTTCCCATTCCCGGTCCTGGCGTACCGCATCAGGAACCTTTTAAGAGTCCTGTACAAGCGCCTCCTGTTTTACAAGACCAGCTCATGCACCATCAGCGACTCTCACAGAGCGATGATGACAGTGGTTGTGCTCTTGAGGAATACACGTGGGTCCCACCTGGTCTACGCCCGGATCAGGTAAATCTCGCCATTCTCTCTCATACTGAAATCAATCTATCATTTTCTTCAATTTCTCCAATATTCATTGGAATATGTGGTGTGAAAAATTGTTTTTAGATTCAAATAATCCTGTGAGAATCTTACCGACAAACATTTTTTGCTTACTTATTTTCAATAATAACAACTCACACCGCATTTGAATACTTTTTCCATACGTTTATAATGATCCTCACGCACAAATGCAATCAGGCATTTTTTTTCTCAGAAGCAGTCTGAGAAATCATCCCGGAAAGGGACTTAAAATAAGTCGCAGATAGCTAACAAAAGCATTACACAAAATTTTATGTATAATCTACTCACGCCTATTATTCTTTATAAATCTCTTATGTTCTGACTGGGAATTATGAAAGAAAAAAATATTGGACAAAAATTCTTATAAAATTCCCATCGATTCAGAACAATATTCTACAAATTTTTTCCCCCTAGTCATTTTCATTTTATTTCGGAAATCTTCGAGTTTACCCGTATTTTAAAAAATGGTATTCTTCAAGCAAAAATACGATTACTCTGCGAAAAAAAGATCGCAGAAAACTTTTTCAAAAGTGAAATTAAACCTATTATACTCTTGCCTTTAAGGTTGTCATAAAAAAAATGCACAAGGAAAATTCCCACTAGCCATGCGCTCAGTTTTAAACAGATAAAAAAACACTGGAAAACAGTCATTTTCAAGACAGCGTACTCAATCCAAAAAGAGTTATAATCAAAATTTGCAAATGGGAATTTGAAGGAAAAATAGTCCTCTTTGAGACGCCGTTTGCTAAATTAAGCTATCTTGATTCTTTAAAACGCTATCAAACTTTTAATGCGGCTCAAATTTTTGTCTGGTGATTCCATACTTTCGGTCGGCAGTGTATAAACTCTCATGTAGAAGACTATTGCGATAATTGGAAAAATATTCAAGTCAGCAGTAGATAGATAACATTATTGACGTGAATATTTGCTTCGGAATTTGGATTTACGAAAATTCTTTACTGTTCCTAAACGACGTTTCGCTCCGACGTGTTGAGACACATGAATGCGAGTGAGAGGTTATATTGAACATAATATCAACCAAGTGTACGTTTAAATTCCGTGGTTTGAATCTTATTGTTTATTATGGTCAACTTACCCCGTTGGTCAACTAGCCCCGGTCTCTCCTACCACGAAAAAAAATAGCTAGATGCTGTAAAAAAGTAAAGAAAAGTACATTTACTGCTCTTAAAATAATAGTTCCAAGTTCCAGTTAAATACTTTAAAACTAGTTAACGAACCTTCAAACATTAGTTTCGGATGATCGAAAATTATGTCCAAATTTAACAAAAAGTCAATCATTGCATAAAAACTTACGAATTTTTAACAGTTGACTGCTTTGAAAAAATTACAAGCAAACAAACCCAAACACATTCGCAGCTCTGTCATCTGTTGCTGAGACGCTCTCACTGATATCTCATTTTTCTTTATATGGCTCATTCCACCAATTATAGAATTAATTTGTGCCGGAGGGTCTAAATTATGAGTAATAGTCATTGCTTTTCAAAAGTACGTGTCACCGTGAGCTTTCATGATTTTTTTCATATTTTTCTGTCGAGCCGTTTCGGAGTTATAAAGGTTTGAAAATTTGCAATTGTCGACTTTTTACGTTGAAAATATCGAACCTTCGAATTATTTTTTGAAATATTAAAAGTAGTAATTTTTATGAAAAAAAATCTCAGCTTTTCGATAAAAATATTTTCAATATTCTATGATATAAGGAAGATCCCAAACAATACGATTATAACTTAAAAATCGCTTTTTTTACTAATGTATCATTTTTGAAATTTTTGAAAATATTTATTTCTAAAAGTTCAGACTTTTTTACAACGGAAAAGTGCTATTTATTTTGGGATTCTTAAAAAATCAACCATGAAAAAATTAAGTTGAAAGTTGTGTTATGAATTACACTGGAACACAAAAAAAAGTGCTCAGTACCTAGAACCGGACCCATCAATCTCTACGTATTTTGGCCCGCTGAATCCGAATCCGGAGTCAGATTGACCAATATACAAAATTTTGAGTAAATTCCAAAAAACCGCCAAAATTGCGGAAAATCGCAGTTAAAAGCATGATAACAGTTGTCTTTGATCTTACCCGGGATTTTTTTTTATGTAATTTGATGCGCTGAATCTGAATCTGAGGTCAGATTGGCTGATACATCCCCAAAATTTTGAGTAAATTTCAAAAAAACCGCAAAAATAGCGGAAAATCGCTGTTAAAAGCATGATAACAGTTGTCTTCGACCTTAATCGGGGGTGTTTTTTATGTTATTTGATGCGCTGAATTTGAATCGAGAGTCAGATTGGCTGATATACCCAAAAAATTTTAAGTAAACTGCAAAAATCGCTAAAAATGGGTCAAAATCACTAGCATGGGTAAAGGAAGAGTTTTATTGATCTTTATCGAGTATGCTCTTTTTGTATTTTAATGCGCTGAAACCGAATCTGGGCGTCTGTTTAACTCGAACGTCTCCAAAATATTGCTTCCATGGAAAAAACTGGCTAAAATTGTTCTTTACGAATTTCGAGCAGCTCAATCCGAATCCAGTAGCTAGTAGTCCCAATCATGCATACTTCGGTCAAAGATCATTAAAAATAACAAAAAAAACGTCAAAAAATAGTTTTTTGAGTGTTTTACACATGCATGCGGTCGAAGATCATTAAAAATAACAAAAAATAGCAAAAAAACGTCAAAAAATCGTTTTTTGAATGTCTTACACATGCATGATTCATCTTAAACTGTACACAAAAAAAGATCTGTATATTCTGTATGCAATAAACTAGAAACTAGGGAATATTGTATAAAAAACTTGAATATAAAACTATTGCGAGCATGATTGTTCTTTGGTTTGAATTCTGCTTAATTGATTTTTTTTTTCATTTTCTACAAGTAATATGAGAAGAGAAATATCTTCATCGATCTTAAACCGTCCTTCTCTTCTAACGAATTCTTTTCTCTTCGAACGACCTATATGCAGCGGGTTTCTCTTCTTCTTTCTATCTTCTTTTCCTCTTTCTCTCTTTAGTATCCAGCAAAAATCTGCCATCATATTGATATTCCATTTTCCCTGACACCGATTCTCCATTTCGCTGATGTCTTGATGAAATCTTTCTCCTTATTCTTCACTTATTAGATCTCTAAGGTTTTCAGCCAATCAAATTTTTTTTGTGTGACGGTGTTATTGGTGTGTGCCGTGCTGCCGCAACGATCGTCACGTCAACTATGGATTAAAATATCGATATCTTGAAAATGCCCGTGAAAACGTATTACGTTACCGTGGATATACAGTATCCATAATAGAATATAAAGTTTATCTCTGAGTCGCTGCCGCCACGTAAGTTTTTATTTTTTACCAAATATGAATTTTGAGACAGGTATTATTTTCCCGACTAAATACTAAATCTGTCCAAATTACCTTCACCTGACGGGGTCTAGGTTAGAGACTGCCAGGGCTCTGTTTTAAATAACGATGTTAAATAAATTTGTTGGGCGCCAGCTAATACTCTTCGGAATTAGCAATAATATTTTAATTGAATGTATCGACTCTATTTCTCAAAGGGGGGTAGGGGGGGGGGGGGGGGGAAGTCGACGACCCGTAACGAGAAAAATGAGAGAAAAGGAATAATTTCATGAGAAAGAAAGAAAGAAACTTAGACAAATACTTAATTTTAAACCTTCGTATAATGTCCAACCTCTCGATAATTTTCATTGACAAATAATATTCTTTTATTGAGCTTATTGACGAAATCTTGGGCGGGTAAATTCTCCGTTTGAACTATCAGTAGTTCCCAATATTTGGCAAATAAATTCTATTTAATATTTCAGGAATCTCTTGTATGAGAACCTGTTATAATAGTTTATATTATTTCTGATATTTTCGCTATGACCGCCGATCGTACAGTATTCTCTTAACGCCTTTCGGGAATCGAGAAATCGGCATCCCCTCCAATTACTGATTAGTTCGACCACTGATCGACGCGCAGCTGCCGACGGATTTTGACAAAGCTTGCTCAGTCCTAGGGCGACATCTCTCAGACTAGTCAAAAATCGATATAAATTAACGTAGCCACGCGATCCAAGGCGCCTACGTATTACGCACTGATCAAATAGCTGGGGACGGAAAATGTTCGAGCCTAGTTTCCTGTCACAATTTATAACCTCAAAATTTGCGTTCGTTTCCAGCTGCCCAGCTCTGGAAATTTAAGATAGCTGACGGTAGTATGTATTTGTGTTTGCGGTGTAGAAGTGAAGTTACAAAGTACAATCCACTAGAAAAAAAGTGTTGACACCCAAAGTTTCTCACAGGAACTTACCAAACTCTCATAGCCGTAACAAGTTCCTTGCAATAAACATCATCAAGTCATTGGGTCGAAAACCATTTTTGAAACTCAGCCCGATTAAACAAAAGAGTGAGACCAAATAATTAATAAATATCTAAATTTCTCGTATTACACCCGGAAGTAAGATCAAGTAACGCATTTCAAATTACAGCCTGAGTAGGGAACGATACGTGATGGAAATGTGACGAGATTCATCAACCAATTAAAAAAAAAATCAAGAACGAATATGGCATTGAACTCGAAACAACAGCAGAAAAATTGCAAAAGAATTTCGCATGAACGTTGGCAAAGTTGAAAATACGTTACCATTCTGAAACTAACAAGTGAGCCAACATTTTTTACAATAAATTTTAGTGTTTCGGGTTTACATGATATATCGTACTCTTTTTTTCAGGTCACGTAAAATCCAGTATCTTTCGGTATTGCCAGACACTTGGAGTATTTTTAAGATTAAAGAAGAGTTCAATTGCTCATATTTGTATGCCGCGGCTGCGAAGAAGTTTTTTAAGGAGATCAATATCGAGAACAAAATTTAAAAACCCACACGTCCTGGAAATGAACCTATAGACGCGGACATCCGATAGTTTGTCATAGAATATTATGAAGATCAAGAGAATGTCAGAGAGATGCCAGGAAAGAAAGATGTTAAATCAGTCAAGAATCCCGATGGTTCACGCACTCAAAGACAAAAAAGCAATTAATGTTCAATCTTCGTAGGCTGCATTGCAATTTTCTTGAGAAATATCGAGAAATTCAGATTAGTTTTGACAAATTTGCAGAGCTAAGATCTCAACATTGCGTTTTGGCTAGTGCTGCTGGTACACATACAGTATGTGCTACACCAAAACTTGAAACTTATGTTGGGAGGTGACCAACACTCCCTATCTCCCTTACAGATTCGGTCTTATATTTTTTTCACACTATAAATTTTGTTAAGGCTATAAATTATCATCATCAGAAAAAGACACTGAATGGCTTAATAATTCACAGCCGGTTTATAGGAGTCTCCTGAAGAAATTCCTTTGTTCGAAGCCAACGGAGTCGTGTTACTTTCGGTTGTGTGAAAATTGTTCAAAAAATTCAAGTGTAATCGATCAACTAAGAACTGTTCGAGGATAATAACAAAGATGGAGTTCGTTACAAAAAACGGACATCAACGAATCACTGCACTCTGTTTGAGATCACAAGTTCCTCAGAAGTTGTCCTACAGTTACTCTCGGAACAAATAGGAAAAATATTGAAACATGATATTGACACAAAAGCACAAAACAGATATTTTGCCAATTTGAAAAACCAACTCAAGTTAGGTGAATTCTTAGTCGCCTTAGATTTTGCCGAAAATTTTGCTTTTATAGTGCATAATATAGTGAATAATGATCAAGCAATGCTTTTTCCAATGGTCGTGAATTTCATAGAGAATAACGAGTCCAAGCATTTCAGCTTCGTTGGCATCTCTGATTGTAGACATCACGATACAGAAGCTATTTGTTTCAAGAACAATTGTTAAAATATTTGAAACAGAGATTGCATGGTGTTACGAAAGTATACTATTTTTCGGATGGAGCACCACAGCAATTTAAAAACAAATTTGCATTCGGAAATTTATGTTACCACGTAGATGATTTTGTATTAGAAGCTGAGTGGCATTCTTCGCGACAGCCCATGGAAAAAAGGCCTTGGTGATGGGTTGGCAGGCACCATTAAACGTTCAGCTACAAAGACATCCCCTCAAATGGACACGAAAAATGCAATTTTATTATCCTTGGCGTTGTATAACTGGGCACGGGAATCATTTAAGAATATTGATTTTGCTTTTGTTTCGAACGAAAAATGCAAGGCTTTCAAATTACAACTTAAGGCCAGATTTACAAATGCTGTGACTATAAAAGGGACGCAATCTATACCGTACCCCCTGATTACGATAGTTCTGGATTCGTCATTGTTAACCCTTAGTGCGCATCTGGGGTCAGGTTGACCCCAAAATTTGTTTAACTGAAAAAGTGTTTTTTACGAGCACTATCAACTTTGAGCACGTTTTTGAACAATGAAAAAAGATTTTTTTGGAAATTCGACTTTGCAGCCTTAAAGTTGGATCAATCCACTGCAAAAAGTGACTAAACCTTTTATTCCGAAAAGCGCATAATTACCGAGATATTCGATGTCAAAAATGACCAGGGGTCAAAGTGACCCCATGTGCTCAAAATGTTTCGCTGTGAAGGTGTGCACACTAAGGGTTAAAAGTGTTTATTATATGTCAAAAGTATCGAAACGAGTGAAGATAATAAAGATCTAATACATCTTATCATCTTTTCTTACAACATTTGTATTTTCTCGTACCGGTGATGTTTTCTATATCTAAAATATTGAAAAGATTTTTATTAAAAAGCTGAGATTTTTTTACATATGAATCACTATTTTTAATGCTTCAAAAAATAGTTCAGATATTCGATATTTTCAACACAAAAAGTCGACAATGCAGTCGCGGTAGCGACTCAAGAAAAGTACACTCATGTTTACTCGAGTTGCTTCCAGAGACTCTTTACAAAAGCCATACCGTTTCTAATTGTTTTGAAAATTTCTTTCCTTAACAAAAGAAATAATTACACAAGTTCATAGAATATTGCAAGTTAATGAATTTTTTAATTTTTGAAGTAAAACTTCTATAAGCGTGCTGGGCTTGGGGGCTAAACTGGTGAAAATCTTTTTACGGAAGGGTGTAACGGAAGTGCTACGAAAAGTGTGAATGCGCATGTGCACACACACACACACATATCCGGACATGACTTTTCGATGTTTTTGAACATCTTCAGCACATTGTCATTGAAAACTGGAAAAAAAAATTTTTTCATCGTCACAAAGCTTCCTCTATGAGGAAGCAAAAATGCTGTTATGAATTTTGACATGTTTTAAGTATGCACAATCAAGAGTAGCTAAAACAATCTTTAAACAATATGCTTGTAAAGTCTTGGATTTTTTTTATTGAGAACCGATAGGCTATAAGTTCAAGCTTTTGTCAGTTCGAAGCTTTTGAATTCCTTTAATTATACGACCTCCAGACTAATTGTAATATAATATCACTACCGGAGTGGTTTAAGCTTTTCTTGTAATCGGGCGTTCCACACCAAGTCGGGCACTTTTCAAATTCGTATTTTTTATTTGATTCATTTTCTTTTCTCAAAAAGGACTCCCTCACACGAACTCATTTGATTTATTTCAAATTTTTATCTCAACATTTTTGTCGGCTACGAATTTTTTAAATATATTGCATTTTTTTATTTGAATGTATATAACTTGGTGAAAAATAAATCGAAACTAATACATCGGGGGGTCAAAATTTTTGTTTTGGAATGGCCTTTCGTTTGATAATATGCCAAAGATTATCAACGAATTGATTCAAGCAATTATATCCGTTTTAAGTGAGAATTTTTTGGGTTCGCTGTGTTAGTCCCCCTAGATTTTCTTTGTAATTTTTTATAAAAAAGGTTTATTTTTTTGATGAATTTTAAGCCTAGTTACATCATGGGAAAATGCTCCATTCTATTTTTCTAGAATTATAATAACAGTTTCATCTCCAATTACGTGCAAGGCGATCATAAATTAAATAAAGTGAATGCATGAAAGGCTAAAAATTCGTGATTTGAAAAGCACTTCTACTAAAACATACGTGATCAACTATTAAAAAATTATGTTTTCATAATTTTTTTCGAAAAAAAAATATAACGATTTTATAATTTTATCTGTCAAGAATTCATATCTTAAAACTAAGTTGGATTTCAGCCTAGTGGTTTTTAACATTTCTTTCGAATTATTTATTTTTTGCTTTTAGTTTTATTGGTTGTAACATTTTATTCAACTATTAATTTATTCATTCAATATTCATCGATATTTAATTTTCACGAGATAGATTTTTGAAGTTGTTTAAAACGTGGCTCGAACTCGTGTTATGCCTCCCATACATGGTTATCGGAGCAGTGGCCTGTTGTCCACAAATATACAGGCATAACTACTTGTCCTCAGTAGCGATCAAGGATTTATGTGTTATTATTTTCGAGCGCTTTATCGTTCTCATTTTTCACGATTCCTTGATGCTTCAATTTTTTGGCGATTGATGGAACCCAAAAATTGCATAGTGTGATTCCAGCCGGAGATGGTGCGTTAAAGGTGAAATTATTTTCACGATCAGACAAATTCCGTCGGTGTGAAATTGTTAAACGTGAAAGAAAATGAATATCGGTTTCGCAATACACATGGGGTTGCTTAATTTTTTCCACGACTAAATTAATTTTATTTCAGCTTTTGGGGGTGGGAGAATCATCATAACGATTCTTTATACACAATGGAACTGATAAATATTATATAATGTTAGTAATTACAGATTTACGAAAAATTATAAAGGAAATCGAAGCGACTTTTTCAATATTTTTCTATTCTGAAAAAAGTTATTGAAAAATAATTTTTTTATAATTGTTCATGTATGTTGAATTAAAAGTTTTTTCCAAATCACGAGTTTTAAGACTTTCATGCATTTGCTTTAATTAATTTATTAACGCCTTGTACATAATCGGAGTTGAAACTATTATTATAATTATAAAACAATAGAACGGAGCGTTTTTCCACGATGTAACTAGGCTTAAAATTCATCAAAAAAATAAACTTTTTTTATAAAAAATTATAAAGAAAATCCAGGGGGGACTAACACAGTGAACAAAAAAAATTCTGACTTAAAGAAGATGAAACTGCTTAAATCAATTCGTTGATAATCTTTAACGTATTATCAAACTGAAGGCCATTCCAAAACAAAGATTTTAAGATTTTTTTATTTCAATCGTGAATAATTCCTGAAGAAGTAAATTTAGGGAAAAATACTAAGAGGCCTTTTTGTAGAGCATCAAATTTGCTTCAAGAATCTGTCATGGTTTCATTTTTATATTCATTGATTCGTTAGTTACAAAGTTCCAAAGTAAAAAAGTCAAATCGAAAAAACATATCGATTTAAAAAGCTGAAATAGCTCGTCTGAAGAAAATTTATAATCAGACCATTTTTGTAGGGAATTCTATTTTATATAAAAATGAGTAGAAATAAATTCTTTTCACTTCAATCTCCTAGCAGTTTTGACGTAAAACATCGAATCATGCATAAAAATCAAAAACGGCAATGATAGACCTCTTAAAATTAATATTAAGGGCTCTAACTCTCACCAATTTTTTTTTTCGTCATTCTAAATAATATTTTCGATATATTTTTTGGAAAAAAAATATTGATTTTTTTTGGCCCAGTCTAGTATATACACAGCTACTGAATATAATGTTATATGTCGCGATCTTTGAGTTTTAACCGATAAATGATGTGACGACTGTTGCTGCAGTACGGCACATACAGATAATTCATGACGTATCTTTCAACTTGATTGTTTTATAGTTGATTTTTTAAGAATCTTAAAATAAAATAACACTGTTATAACCTTGAAAAAAAAAAAGTCTGAACTTGACGAAAAAAATATTCTATAATATTCAAAAAATGGTACATTAGGAGAAAAAGCAATTTTAAAGTTATATAATTGCTTTTTCAGGATTTATCTGATCCCTGAGAATATTTAAAATATTTTTATCGAAAAGCTGAGGTTTTTTTCACATAAAAATGACTACGTTTAGTGTTCCGAAAAATAATTCAGGGGTTCGATATTTCCAACACGAGAAGTTAATAATTGCAAATTGTCAAATTTTCAAACTTCTATAACTTAGAAACGGCTAGACAAAAAAATTTGAAAAACATCATGAAAGCTCACAGTGACACGTACTTTTGAAAAGTAATGATCATTATGCATAATTCAGATCCTCCCGCACAAATTAATTTCATAATTGGTAGAATGACCCATATGTCTGTACGTTGCGAAAAAAAGTTTTACTTCAGTTGTATGGTCTAAAGCGCACTCACTTTTTTTATCGATCGCGACCTCTCATAAAAAAATGTGTATTTGGTAAAGATACACAAAATGACCCTCCACTTGTGGAGCGGCGGAGTACAGGAGAATGGTGGAGTGAGGTCCCCCTACCACAACCCCGATAAAAAATAACGGCGATCACCCCCGTGTGTGTGTCTGGAACATTTTTCGATCTGAGTGCGGAATCGTCAGGTGGGTCTCGAATATCCTTCGATTTGCGTGCGTGCGCGTGTGCATGTGCGTGTGCATATCTGTAAATATTTTGTAAAGAGAAAATAAATTCAAATACAACGTGAGAATTAAAAAACCAAAAATTAGCTCTTGGAAACATTTCGGAAGCCAATGCCCCATTCTTCTTATCTTATTCTAACAACTAAATCAATTGAAAAAAAATCCAGCTAAGTTACGTGCTGCATTACAATTTATGATCTCAATTTGAGGCCAAGTATTTAATGGTAATTCGAAATATTCATTCCTACGGAAACCATCAGAAACTTAAAAAAGTTCTAATTAATCAAAAAAGTTACCATTTGAGTTACGTGCAGCACTCAAATTCATGATATCAATCGGAGCACAAGTACTTTATTGGGAACTCTGAACTTTAACATTATGAAATTGTTCTGAGAAGCTTTTAAATCCAGAAAAATTACATTAAAGGTAAAGTCATTTGTTACTCTACGGTGGCAGAGACTTATAAGAAAATCGATTCTTTTCAGACTTTAAGGATTCACAAAATTCGACGTCGATTGAGTCGGTACGAATTATGTCTAAATATGTGTTAAAAGTACTTGTCCGACCCATATCACTTTTCGTTCAAATAAAAATTAAACAAGACATTGATTCATGTGTCAATTTTATGGAACTAGCATTAAAGCTGGCGCGGACGGACATCTCTCACTGTATGTTTGAAAATTAAATTAGACTGGGAAATACTGGACAATATTTCATCTATCGTATAGTTACTACATTCAGCATACTTATATATGGGGACTTTCCATACTTCTGGTGTTGGATAATTACATTTGTTTGGTAATGTTATACCTGTTTATACGTACAGTCAGCCGCCCCGGGCCATTTTTTTTTTAACTCCCGACTGCCCGCACGGGCAAAAAGCCGAGAGTTATACGTTTGGCCACGATCAGCTGATTTTTACAAATTTTTCCAGTTGTTCCTCAATGATTTGATTAGAGACTTCTCCCGACGACGATTTAATTTTGTTATGTTTATAATATTTTTGATTTTATATGAGATTACATTTTTTTCAATTTTCATTTTAATTCTTTGTATAATCATTCAACTTTGATAGTTATATTTAATTTTTCATTTTTGTATATAAATGACTTACCTACCATCAATCAGCATAAATTTAAAAAATTCGAGGTGTGATTACCGACTGATCCATCATCTTAACGATGGAAGTTGGAAAAATGGCAGAAACAAAAGCTTTTCGTATATAACCGCGACTTCTCAGAGGTTAGGAATTAGTTCAAATTTCAAGTACTCCATATTCACGCCACCAAAAAATACGGTCATGCGAAAGGAATATCTTAACCATATTTATGAAGCTGACTGTCACTGACTAATAGTACGAGAGACCACGACCAAAACTTTTATCTTATAGTAATACAGCTAAAACCGCATCAAATTCATAGCTTCGATGATTCTCAATTCAAAAATACCAATATATTCGAAATTTTCTGCGTAGCGTTTGACCTGGCCGAATTTTCAAACATGTTAATAATTTTTTTATTTATTTTAGTACAAATGTCGACAAATTTTACCAAACTGTATCATAGCAATCGGTCTGATTTTCAAATTATAGTTGAATGATAGCTCTAAGATACAGAAACATAACTAAAAATCAATAGTGTAACGCAAACCCGAAAGATCACTTAAAAAAAATGAGACAAACTGACAAACAAAACTATTATCATAGCAATCTGTGTGAAAATCATCTTTACAAATAAATTTGATTTAGTTGATATGAAAAAAAATATTTTTCAGAAGAAATTTTGAACGCATTAGATTTCGAGACCGTTTTAAAAATGTTAATAAATTTTATTAATCAGTAACATAGCAATCTGTCTGAAAATTGTTCGGGTGATAAAACAAGTTTTCCTCGTGTAGAAAAAATGTATATCAGGAAGATTCCGCTGTAGCAACTTCTTTATCAGGAAACTTTTCAATACCCCGAAATAATTTGAAAATCGTATTCAGACACATTGAAGTATATGTTGCAAGTCACTGAATAAATAGGGGACCCTCCAATTATTAGATGAAGATTAACAAAAAGTTTACCCGAAACCGAAAAACTGAAGTTCAAGGACTTAAATAAATGGCACGAAAGGGAACTTGAATGAAGACGAAAAATGTGAACGTATATAATCACTGTCGGACTCGAAATCGTCATCATCGAAATTGCTCTCCAAGACAAAAGTCGTTCGTGCTATAGAAGTGTAACAAACGCTAAGGCGTTTAACAGGCGACTCTGGAACGATCTTTTCGTTTTTGGAACTATAGGCGATATAAAAAATTTCTAAAAACAGTTTTTTGCGCAATCCCGGCAGTCATACGATAAGTTTATAATAGTATATTACACCACAAGGGCAGAAAGTTTGATATTCCTGCACTGGGGGGGGGGTGCCCGCCCGACTTTTGCAAGACCGAGGCGAAGCCGAGGTGTTGCTGGTCGGGGCGGGCATTGAAAAATTTTTGGAAAAGTAAATCAAAAACACGAAAATATCACACATTCTAAATCCAAATCAATAAACTATAAAATAAATTGTATAGATTTTATCTGATTTCACGACCGATTTTCTTTATTACAATTACATAAATTGATGTTGAAAACGCAGTTGTTGAACGTACAATTAGAAAATTGTAATTGTTTGGTCTTCAGTGCTGAATTTAAACCGTTGGAATTTTGATGGCCCGAATCTTCATCGTTTTTTTTTCGTTTCCACGTGATTGGCTGAACAGCTGCTTGGTTTTGGTTGTCCGAATCTTCGTCGTTTTTCCTTCTTCCACGTGTCGGTGGCTGAACATTCGCTTGATTTTCGAAAGTTAGCTTTATTCCTGGTTTATTCCAGAACAAGTTTTTCCTGCTACCATCCGATTCATTCCGATTCCCAATTGGGATGAGTATCAGTTTGTTCCTCGCAGTGGTAAAATCGTTTTTTACAACTGTACCTGAAGAAAAATTCTATTATAAATAAAAAGTACCATATAGGTATACTTGGTAGTTAACTGAGTATATATTTTTTAGAATTACTTGGAGTGGGATCAACGTTGTTGACAGTGAAGTCTTCATCAAAATCCAACCAATTAACGTGAAGATCGGAGTCGTCATTTTCAGGTTCGGCGGTGTTCTGTGCGCTAGTAGATGGCATTGAATGGATGTCTGTCGTTGCAGTTTTTTGAATTACACCATTGTAGATCATTTCCCTATTGCGCATAGAATTTTCGATGTACCCCTGTGCGATTATGTCTGAACGCCATCTTCCTAGCTGCTTCACCATTTGCATGTTGGCACCGGAATCGGAAAGAAGCGTCGCAGACGTTCTGCGAAAGGAGTGGCCGGTGTATTTTTTTGGATTGGGTAGATTTAGGTAGGACGCAATCTTCTCGGGGACTTCTCCGATCTTATGTTTTCCTAACGCTGTTCGAAAACATTTGCCTTCTGCGTACTTGATAAAAAACCTGTCGCTGAATTTGTCTGATGGTCTCAACGAAATATATTTCTTGACTGTGTCGTAGAAAAGATTTCCAATAATAAATTGTCCAGCGTAATCATTCTTGTTATAATTTATTGAGACAAGATATTTATCAGTTAGGTCTTCCACATCTTCAACCTTCATATTTGTGATTTCGTCACAGCGTAGGCAACCGCAGACTCCAAATATTAGTATAACCTGTAGAAATTGGAGCAAACAAAATTGAATGGCTGTAAAAAAAAAAAGTATAGTTTGAGGTGAGCATATGTAAATGATTTTTTACCTTCATAGCTAAATACGTGTGATTTGGAGCCTCGTCCATAAATTTTGTGATATGATTCTATCTTAAAACGCAAGCTTTCTTCGGTTTGTAGCCTTTGGCATTCGTTTTTATCAGACTTTTTAATTTCAGAAAATGATGAATATTAATATTCTCGTTTATATTTAACGTTTTTTTAAGCATGCTCCATATGCTCCACAAAGTTGGCGGTTTCAGTTTTTCTTTTAAGGTTCGGAAATAAATTATCAGGTTGTTTTCTTCTGAGCTGGAGAGAGATTTTTTATTTTCTTCTCGCCATGTCTTGTAGGTGTTGTAGACGAGAAGATACCGATCGGAAGATTTCCTCGATATCATTTCGGCTTGCACAATAACGTTGGCCTCTTCATAGAAATTCCTCAATATTTCTTCCTCGTCTGCGGAACCTTCTGATGACGATTGCTCCATTTTTTTTACGCACGACTTCGAGGATGTAGAAACAATTCATGCGTTTGCAAAACGACCGTTTGACACGAGCAAGCACAGAACAAATGAATAGAGCATAATGCGTGCATATGTTCATATCACCGGCCGCAAAAATCCCGTCAGAGCGCGCTGTCATAAGCCGGCCACAAAAATTGCTCTTCCCGGTCTGAAATGCGGCCCGAAAGTGCGTACTTTCGGCTAGGGGAGCAAGAAATAGTATATTACACACCTAGGGAGGGAAAATAGACTACTTCAAACCGCGGGCAGAATTGTCACCCGAGCCGAAGGCGAGGGTGATAAGCACGCGGTTTGAGGTGGTCTAATTTCACTCCCGTGGAGTGTATACGATTTTTCTGTCCGACGCAGGCGGAATGCGGCAACTTCGGCACGCGCAGCGGGCCGAAAGTTGCCACTTTCCGCCCGGAGGGCTGAAAAAAGTTTTTGCTCCCGCCGAGACAAATGAAGCGCATGCAGTTTTGACAGCGCAGAAATGGTATCTTTCGACTGAGGTGTGCAGAGAAAAATTTTTGCGCCCGCTGTCACAGCGAGCGTGTTTTTTTTTACCAATGCAGGAATGTTGAACTTTCGGCCCTGAAATCGGGGCCGAAAGTGCGTACTTTCGACCGAGGTATGAAGAAAAAGCATTTATCTGGGTCGCTCAATTTCTTCACATTTTTAAAAATGCGCACAGGCGATATATGAGCGAAATTTCTGAAAATAAACTTTTTCGTCATGAAATGACAAAATCTATATACATTTTCAATATCAGACATATTGCTATAACACCGCTTGTCTTTTTTTTTTGACACAGCAGAAATGGCTTCCCACGTGGTTGCTACATTTTTGACCGTTACCATCCACCTAGTCAGGTTCAGAATAATATAATCTAACGATTTTACACAGTTTTGGGCGTATTACTATCACACATGGTTTTGGTCGTCGTGAACATTGTTAAAATGTAAAGCGGTCTTAATTTTGACTGATACAAGTCATGATTTTTGAGTAAAAATTATGCTAAAAATTGAGTAAAAAAAGATGGCTGCATCACCTCAATTTCCTTAAAGTAGAAGACGATTTAATTTACCGATAAAGAGTGTCATTAATCATTTTGAACTTTGCGGTCGATTGGTGGGTATGTTACAGCATGAGAAGCGGTAAATTTTTTCCAAAGAACTCGTTTCACGGATACTTCAATACTTTCTCTTGTTTTTATTTTATTCCCTTGTTGGTTCTTTGTTCGTCCAGGTTCACCTGTACTTCAGCGCTCTACCCGAAGACAAGATACCCTACGTGGGGAGCGCCGGTGAACGTGAGAGGGTCAAGCAGCTGCTCCAACAATTACCGCCCCACGACAACGAAGCCCGCTATTGCAGCGGGCTCTCGGAAGAAGAGAAAAGAGAATTACGAGTATTCGCGGGTCAGCGGAAGCGCGAAGCTCTTGGAAGAGGTCACGCGAGTCAGCTCGAAAGACCTCACGCTACCGGATGTCGCGAGTGCGGACGGGCAATCGCATCTAGCGAAATGGCTGTTAGTGCAAGCAGAGCCGGACCTTCAGCGTTGTGGCATCCCGCCTGTTTTGTATGTTGCGTATGTCGACAATTGCTCGTTGATCTCATATACTTTTGGCGAGATGGAAGACTCTACTGCGGTCGACATCATGCTGAAACCCTAAAACCACGATGCTGCGCTTGTGATGAAATCATACTTGCTGATGAGTGTACCGAAGCTGAAGGAAGAGCATGGCACATGCGACATTTTGCATGTCTTGAATGTGATCGCCAGGTCAGTCATTATTATCACGCTTTATCCCCTGATATATCATCATTTTATTCAAATTGAGTGTTTCAAATTACAAATTAAAATCATTTGATTCAAATCTTTTTCCACGTTACCAATTATCTCTTATGAATAGTTGTACCGATAAACCGATATGTCAATCTCGCAAGTCACCAAGTACATTATATTCTCAGTAATTCATATATTTTCCTTCGATGAATCCAAAATATCACAATGGATGATTTTTATCAGAAAAAAACGGGCATTGTTCATGACATTTGTTCTCACCAAATGTTGTTCATGTCATTGTTGATAGGCTGTAAATTTGAAAAAAATTCTCGATCATGTGTAAGCGTTTTTCACATAAATTCGTTATAAATTGGATGCTGCTTGAATATTTATTATTGTCAACAGCTTGGTGGCCAGAGATATGTCATGAGAGAAGGTCGACCCTACTGCCTCCACTGTTTCGACGCTTCGTTTGCCGAGTACTGTGACAGCTGTGGCGAGCCTATCGGGGTTGATCAAGGTCAAATGTCCCATGAGGGACAGCACTGGCATGCAACCGAAGCGTGTTTTTGTTGCGCTACTTGTCGAACATCCCTCTTGGGACGTCCGTTTTTGCCACGCCGTGGTGCCATTTATTGCAGTATAGCTTGCAGCAAGGGTGAACCTCCTACAACCCCTAGCGATTCATCGGCTGGTCCTCCCCCTCCTCCACCGCCAGCCTTTCCCAGGTAATAATTTCGGTTTTCTCAGCCAGCTTTGATCAAATAACGTGAAAAAATTGAAAAATAGCGCGAATTCGGGTCTGGTCTCGTTAGTAGTGCAAAATGTGTGTAAATAATGTATTAAGGATGTACAAACGCGAGAACTATTTTTAGATAGCACGCTAATTTTTTTATGTCTTACAATCCAAGTCTTCTTTTCTATGCCTGTGAAAATTCAAGACCCTTTATCGACTGTTTGGTTGAAATATTAACAGTCAAAAAGTATAGAAATTAACATGCCGCTTATGGCCACAATGACTTACTACCCCCTTCAACTATCTGCGACTCAAAATTTAATATAAATTAAATGTCTAAATTAGATGTAGAAGATTAAAAACATTACTTATATGATTTGAATCGCGCGGAATCTAACGGTACGTTAAAAAAGTGAGGTCAACGGTCATCTGAATTAGAAATATTGAGTTGAACACGACAAATGGTTACAGAATTGAAATTTTGCAGGTCCATACGTCACTTTTCATATATAGCGCAAGCTACATCACATTGTCAATGACAGCTGTGCTTCTTAGGGTTATATATAGTGATCTCTGATCTAATCTGTCAACTGATTACGTTCAACTTTGTCAAACGCTGCCTTTTCGCAATGTACTATCGAATTATGTGAAAGACTCGGAATGAAATATATTCTGCAATTAACTCAATTTATAAACGTTATTTGCGATTAAACAATTAAGATAACACTTTTTTACTAACATTGTGTTATATTTGAACGACTAGGCTAATTCTTTTAAAAAAAATATGCAAAGACTGTCAACTGACTAGTACGACGCACATGTACATCCTTAAAATAATCTTCATGAGTGACGTTAAAACTGTCAAGGCGCACAGACAAAAAACCTCGTATTTTCCATTATTTTTCATGCAAATACAAAGGAACCAAGTATTGAAAAAATACCACACCCTAAAAAATCGTACACATAATGTACAATTTTTAGTTTGTTTTCTTAGTACCTGGAGCTGCGCATGATATCGTTCGACAACTCTCCATACGTCAGAACAAAAAAATGAAAAACCGATCACATAGAGTGAAATTATTTATATAATAATTAGCACAGCAGATACTTCGAACCAAAGGTTCCCGATATCGACATTCTTAATCCTTCCCTACATAACATCTGCATACCAGTTTGTTGATATATATATATATATATATATATATATTGAGACAAAACACGCTTTTGTGAGATTTGAAAATGACATGCTCGATTGTTGACATCGGCAGCCAAATTGAAATCAACAGTTGACGAGCGCGTTAGTACAGCAAAGCTAGTGAAGCGGTTCTAATGCAGCGCCGCTGGTGACGCGTTTACACCGCTACCTATTAACATTCAAACAGACTAAAATTCACGATTGTGTAATTTCTTTTTTAATTCAATTTTCATGAAATAATCCAGTTTTTGATGAGATTGAAAACGAAATTGGAAGACAGAAATTATTTTTAGCAATATAGTGGAATTTTTAATTCAACATTTTTAGTCAATTCAATTTATTTCGTGAAATAGAAAATTCTCGGGCAAACGTGAATGCTGATTTATCTGACAAATCATGACTCGACGCAAAAAAAAAACTCCAATCAGAAATTTTATACGGGGATTCCCATGTTTGAGATTAAATTTCTAAACCAATCGGAAAACTGAGCAAAAGTCTAATCGAATTATCATCATTGTATCTTTATCTCGTCAAGTATAAAAGACCGAGCGCAGAGGCTTCGTGAAGCAGTTTTGCTTCGAAATTCTGACACCCAACTTTCACAAAAAGTACAATCAGACAAGGCAGTTCGAGGCCAAAACTTATTTTCCCTCCCGATCTAGCCAGGAGGGTCGGGACAGTTCGGGTACGTTCTGTCTCTCAAGATTCCTGGTGAATTCTTTTCCTTTTCTATCCAAAAGGGCCGTGGTCGTTCAGATTCGTTCGGTCACAAGATTCTTGGGTAGAATCCTTTCTTTCACATCAGGAGGGCCTGAACAATTCTGGTTTGTTCTGTTTCACAATTCCTGATGTGACTCAATCTTTATCTAGAGTCGCGGTAGCGACTCTGAGACAAGTACATTTATATATATGACGAGTTGCTGCCAGAGACTCTTTACCGAAGCGATAGTTATTATTTCTTGAGCGGCGAACAAATTGAAAAGTAATTTTTCTGAAGAATTAAATTCCCGATTGATCATTTCATTTTCGAGATAAGATGAAAAAAGTCTCACTTTTGTGAAAATGGTAAAGAATTTGACGTTTTGTATTTCAAAAGCGATTGCGAAATTTATTATTTCTTACAAAAACTGTATTGGGTCTGATGAGAAAAGAATCATATTTTTGTTTGTTAAAAGTGACTGCAAAATTATGGAAAGTAAAAACGAACTATAGAATTTATCATATTGTATCGAGTCATAAAAAAAATTGATTTTTTTGTTTAAAAATGATCATAAAATTATTGAATATCAAAAATTGACATTTTTTATGCGACAAGGAAACAATAAGCAACTCAAAAAGGAACTATATTTAATTTTTAAATAGAATCTTTAAAAATCATTATTGAATAAATTTTTGTTGATTTTCAAATTCAAAACACCGTATTCTCGTTTTTCTTTCGTGTCGGTTCATTTTATACTAAAAAAGCTCGAATTCACGCGTGACGGTGTGCACTAACACAATCGGACCGTTACAATATATATCTCCAGCGTCATGCTTTTGACTTCTTCAAATATTTTTCTATCTCTTTCCTGCGCGTCTCTATGCTTGGTTTTCTCGAACCATTCGCCAACAAATTTATTCTCTATATCTTTAACCGGCTGTGTATATTTTTTTTTATCGTTATAACTGCTTTATGATTACCGCTCTTTTTGTACAAAATTGACGAAAGCCATGTACAATGAGCCGCATACAGTCTCAGTCATGTTGCTAGGAATTTAGAAAAAACCTAATATAAAAACAAGTTAATGAGTCACGTGGATCCGTCTCCCAGTATACTTCAGAGACATTTTTTTCAATAATTGAGTTTTTATCTGTGAGCCGAGCATTCCAAGATTATTAAGATTCCATTGGGGAAGGAGACCACCTCTCAAGATGTTTCTCCACTCACTTCGCCGCCATTGTGACTCAATGCAGAAGACTAGTATATATGTTTTCATCTCCCTCTTATCCCATTTCAGAGCTGGCAGAAAAGCACCAACACCAAGTGAAGGTTCATCGAGCCCTCCGCCTCCTCCCCCTACGACGAGACATGTAATCAGTTCAGCGAGGAATTCACCCAGAATGCCACGTAAACATTATCAAGGATCAGCTTCCTTAGCTACAACTCCGACACAGGCTTCAGTACTTGAGTTTCCGGCTGAACCTCTTCCGGGAGCTGGATCCAGGTCCGGGGGACTTGACAGGGTTATACTTGAGAGAAATCTCGAGAGGTTACTACAAGAACGGAACACGCATCCCGAAGAAACTCCCAGCGAACTCGGAAGGTATGGACTTCAACGAAACACTTTTATATATGAATATTCTGTACAATGACAATGTGAATATTTCATTCTTTTTTTTCAAGTCAATAATAATCCGGAGCTTAATCGGTCGAGCTTCAGATATCGAGTCTGTTCTCTGAATAGAATTCAGTAGAATTAGGAATACCTCGAATCTACTCTTTCTGTTCTCTCTATCATTTTACTCCCTCTACTCAATTTTGACTGAAAAATAAAGACTGAAAATATATTAATCGTTTGTCCAGATTGATGCAAGCCAGGGATCGAGAACCGCTCCGCTGTGTTCCTACTTGTCCACCGACTCATGCATCAAGTATGCCGGAACTACCACCACCGCCATATTTGATAGGCCAACAAAGTGCTAGTGTCAGTCTGTCCAGTCCTTCCGCCGATACAACCGATATTTGTGGCAATCTTAACCTCAATGATCCACCCACTCCAACGTCCAGGCGTGTAAGATTTCAGGGCGATGATCCACACGCGGTATCAACGTCCTCGATGCCATTGAATAATTCTGCGGATACACCGTTATCCCCGTCATCTTCCAGACCTCAAGTCCCTCGCTCCAGAAGTCTCCAACCGGAAGAAGTCGCCAGTACTTCTTGGGGTGCGTTTATTGTCGAATTATTCTAATCATTCACGTGATACGCTCGACCGGTATCAAGAGAATTCTCCCGTTAAATATAAAGACGTGGCAGAATCTTGACCAAAAGTGTTATTGAACATTTGAAATTACGAGTCCAAAGCCACCGGTATATCAGAAGCTCCAATTTATATAATATAGAGGCGTAAGCTTCTTGTCTTATCGAATAATCTTTTTGGCTATGAATAAAAATAATATATTTCAATAAACATTCAATATAATAAAATGAGATATGGTCAATTGAAAATGAGCATACTGCAGACATGTGTTAATCTTTTGTTAAGTATTTTAATTACAAACAACGGAAACGACAAAATCTACATGCGTATTCAGAACACAATTTTTGAATCTTCAGGAACTAAGTATTTGCAAAATCCATTAACAAACGTCTCTAGGATCTCCACATTGATTACAAATGGACGCAACCATTATGTAATAGATAAAAATAGAACGAAATTTGCTTTTCAAATTATGGACATCAAAAAACGATGGTCCAGGTAATTATTGCAGATTGATTTATTTTTATTCCTAATTAAAAATTTGTTGACAAATGTGTAATTCTACTTATAATGTATTTCTTAATTTCGAAATATTTTCCTTCAATAGGTACAGCTTTCCAACATTTTCATTCCTTAAAACCCATAAATATCCAGACAAAATGCAAGTACTAAAAGAAAAGAGTTGAAAGAAAGTGATCACAAAAGATTCTTATTCCAGCATCCAGAAGAATTTAGAAAAACACTAAGAGTTATGCCGTCCTTAATTTCCGAATAGTTTGATGGTAGTCTAGAAGTGTGCGAAAAAGTTTCACAGGACTGCTTATCGAACCCGTAATTTTGAAACATCGAGTATCAACCGCCATCGTAACGAGACCATTTTAATGGAACGATCGGATAAAATTTCTCAAGAATTTTAATAATTATAATTATCTGAAAAAAGGGAAGAAATACATACCCAATTAACGATTTTGTTGCGTCTCGTACTTTTTCCAGGAAATGTTGGACCGCGAACGAGGCATGAAGACAACGAGAGTTGTTGCTCGACGTGCAGCTCGTCGAGTAGCTCGGACGAAGCCACGGCTTACGCCCTTCCACCACGACGTGCCTATGGCGGTGTAAGAATATCATACGTGCCAAACGACGCAGTAGCTTGTGCGAGACGACGTGCAGGACCGTTTTCAGTTACCTCGGGACAATCACAAAAGGATGCCGAGAAATGTGTTGTATCTTGATCTTTCCTTTCGCGGTTTAATCCGCGAAAGATCATAATTCGATCTGCTAAGAACACTTTTGCGATATGATGATCTCGTCCGAAAAGATAACCAGAAATAGCGTCAAATCATTATAACATCTTAGCGAGATACTATAAGAATGCCTTTTCTCGCTCGTATTTAACTATTCCTATTATGAAAACTGTAGCGGAGCATGCAGGCGAGCTCCCTCCATTTGTACATTTGATACATGTCGAATATTACCATAGTATTAATAATATTAATTTCTCATTTTGAGTAATCGTAACTTTTGTTCTAATGTAAATATGAAAAGATTAAACGATCGTGAGCTACTCCGGAGTTTACTGAAAAAATAATCTTTTATTTTCTCCGGATTATGGATCAAATCCAAAAATCCTTTCCATCAGCATCTGAAGTCGCTGCAACCACTCAATTTATATCTACAGATATTAGAAGCCGACATCGAAAAATCTTTACTCGGAGAAAAAAATTCAGAAGATGCACAAAAAGTACATTGATGATCGACCGTTTTCGCATTATACCTCAAAAAGATAGGGGGAATTTCTTTGAAACAACTTTTTTTGTCCTCAGGCCGCAAAATGAATGTTTGCGGCCCGTATAGAGACCGCGAAATGGTAAATGTAAAGTCTGAGCCGCGAAAAAAGAAAGAGATGGAAACAAAACAGAAGAGAGCTTGCTTGCTTCTCTCACATGAGGCTATCTCTTTCTTACGCTTAAGCGTGGGCACTGCGCTATGAAAGACAGCTATGTATCAAGAGACGCGGTAGCGGCTCGACGCCATAAGAGAGACAGACAGAGAAGCAAAGACAAAATACGCGCTTTACTGCTACTGTCATTTCTTTCCTTATTAAATTTTCGCTTCAGTTCGTTGTAAGCACTTTTCACGCGTATCATTATTATAAAAATGGCAAATGATTACAGTGACTCTGACTCAGATAATACAGATGAGATTCCTATAGAAATTCTAAAAAAAGCTAAAAAAATTTCGATGGACTCTTTACCTGCAAAATCAAAACGAGAGTATATTAAAGAATACAACAGCTTCAAAGCTTGGCGTAAAACTAAACGCACGTCGTCGTTTGATGAAGCAGTTTTTATAGTGTATTTCAACGAGTTATCAGTAAAACTCAGTTCAGCAACGTTGTGGTCAAAATATTCGAAATTGCGGTCCACAGTAAATAAATTCGGTGGAATTGATATCGGAAATTATAAAAAGCTGATTAGGATTTTAAAAACGTTACACGCAAACTATGTACCAAAGAAGTCAAACATTTTTACGGCGGAAGATGTCTCAAAATTTTTCAAGGAAGCTCCAGACAATCAGTATTTGGACGTAAAGGTAAGTACATAGAAAAATTAGTTTTTATTTTTCTGTTGAAATTTGATAATTTTTTTTTAGTAAATCAGTCTTGTTATTAAGTTTTCCTTTTAAACTATTTTTGTTTTTATTTCAAATTGATTTATATTTATATTTTCATATACAATTGTTTTTGTTTTTTTTTCGTTTTATAAAATTTTGTTGCTCGGATTTAATATTGATTTTGTTTTATCGACCATTCGCCAGGACCCCTCCCGCGCTACGCATCATCCGCCCCTTATACTTCTTTACCTATTTTTTTCTATTACAGGTCGTACTTGCAGTTGGAATTATGGGAGCTTGTCGAACTTGTGAATTGGTGTCATTGAAATACAGTGCCGTTGAAGATCATAATACTATGGTTTTAATGAAGATTCCTGGTATGGAAACAGCAGTAGAACGCTGTTTTACAATTTAAATTTTACAATTTACGGTCGACTACACGAATACTGCAAAAAGTACATAAATCTCCGACCGGCCAACTCTAATGTAGATCGATTTATTCTGAATTTTCAAATGGGCAAATACACCAAACAGCCAATAGGCAAGCATAAGATATCGAAAATGCCAAAACTCATCGCAGACTTTTTACAATTGCCGGATATCGAAAAGTATACAGGGCACGCATTCCGTAGAATGTCTGCAACACTTCTCGTAGATGGTGGAGGCGACATCCTAGATCTCAAACGTCATGGTGGATGGAAGTCTGACAAAGTTGCAAAGGGGCATGTTGCAGATTCAGAACGGAATAAAAAGAAAATAGCTGACTCAATCACAAGTAATCTTGACTTCGAATCCTCAACTTCCAAGGCTACGATTACTTCTGTTGCGACTGCAAAACGAGCCTCTGTTGATATCATGCTTCCTCGCAAAAAAAAAACGCATCTCTATCTCTATTGAAGAAAGCGACTCGTCTTCATTGAATATTACAAACAGTTAAAACAGTTCTGTAAATTCTCAAACAATAGAGGGACATGTATTTTCAAATGATTTAATTGTGCCACAACATTTTTTTGACGATGATATGTCTTCCTTTAAAGATGAAAACTCTGTCCACGCGATAAACGTGATATCAAACCATGAATCAAATTCCAACAAAAATTCTTTTTTTCAATTTAGTAATTGCAATGTAACAATCAATATAGTTTGAACCAAAAAAGACATTTAAAATTATACCTGTCTTTTCAAATAACGCTTTCATGTTCAACTTTTAACTTCATTCTTATGTTACATATATTACAAAACAGTTGTATTTCAAAACATTAAATTTAATAAAATAATAATATTAAATAGAGTATTTTTTTATTGTGTTACAATACATATTTAAATTAATAATCAAAAAGTTATCTGTGTTTACTTCATATCATTTAAAAATAAAATTCATATTAGCAACCTTTGAACGAAAAAATAGTATATGCAACCGCGGACGCAATGTATCATTCGCGGCGAGCGTCCTTGGTGCATAATGTACTATTCTCTGGAATGGTCACACTCGTCTTGACCAAATTTGACTCATGTTTTCTACATGTGATGGACAGTGTTCTTAGACACATAGTTTATTAAAATCTATGGTGAATTCGCTTGGAAAACTAATAACTCATAAGAAACAGCACAAATGCTGTTGAAAAATTGGAGACAAGTGATTTATGTTTTATGTCACCAGAAAAGTAGTCTCAGTGAAACCCTATGTGATACTCATGTAATCCAAAAAAAAAAATACACCATAATTTATAAGAAGTTGTTGGATCTATTCTCTCGAAACTTGCTTCAAATGAATGAGCAATTCATTACTAAGGGTTATAAAAAAACCATTTCAAACGTGATGAATAAAAAAAATGAATCTGCTAAATCTGGATAATGTATGAAAAACGCTTGGTTCAAAGGAACAAAACGTTGTTAAACAAATGCAAAAGAGACGAGTATATCAGATGCGAACGAAAAAAATTCAAAACATAATGGCGTGTACGAAAAATTACGAAACCAATTGTAAAAAATTTTAACAAAACAATAAAGAAAAATTTTCACAAATCATGAAAATACATTATATTAAAAAAAATATAAATCTGTAATTATATTGAAAAAAAAAAAATTAAAATAGAACGGGAGAAATTCATTCCTACTTGAAGCATCTGGAATTTGAGAAAGTTCTAGTGAATCAAAAAAGTTACCATCTGAGTTATGTGCAGCACTAAAATTTATGACATCAATCGGAGGATAAGTATTTTATTAGTATATAATCGACAATTGTTCACAATATGGAATTATTCTGAGAAGCGTTCAAATGTAAAAAAAATCGCATCAAAGGTAAAAGTCATTTGTTACTCTATGGTGGCAGACTCATAGAGGAAAAACGATTCTTCTCAGACTTACAAAATCCCCTGGTATTCACAATATTCGACGTCGGTTTCTCATCGGTACAAATTATATTTAAATATGTGTTAAAAGTACTTGTCCGGTCCATCACTTTAGTAGTGATGCTATGCTGGCTCTGGCGCATGTAGTGATCACTTTACCGACCGTCGGGAAAGTAGATTCCTGAACTAACCCAAACCAACCCAAACGTCAGTAAAAAAGGACGCCTACTCTAACCCAAACAAACCCAAACGTTGGTAAAAAAAGATGCCCACTCTGACCCAAACAAATCCAAACGTCGGTAAAAAAGGACGCCGACTCTAACCCAAATAAACCCAAACGTCGATAAAAAAGGATGTCTATTCTTGCCCAAACAAACGTCAGTAAAAAAGAACGCCTACTATAACCCAAACAAACCCAAACAGTCGTTAAGACAGTTTTCCCAAACCCAAACAAACCGAAACAGACCTAAACATGTTCGCGAGACCGCTTCGAAGTGCGCGCGTGGGGATGGCCGCGGGCATCAGCTATCAGAATGGCCAACTATCTTGAGTTCCTACTTGCCGCCGCTAAGGCAGATTCAAACTGAGTGCTCAAACCTAAACAGTCTGTAATTCAGATTTTCAAACAGAAGCAAACACGTCCAAACATGCTCAAACTCGTTCAAAAAGCCGGTAATGTATATAGATTTTCAAACGTGCGTGTGCCTCTGGATAGTCGGCGGTCCTGCATTACTGGCGACCCCATGAAATTCGGTAAACAATTGGAATAGTTCGAGTCGACTATCGGAATAGTTGAAGTTAACTATTGGAAAAGTTAGAGTTAACCATCAGGATAGTTCACAATTGGAATAGTGTATGATACACGCGGCTGATTATGACTGGTTTTTATTTACATTTTCTCTTACACACAAGGTATTTATTTACAAGGTTTACAACCTAAACGTCGGTAAAAAGGACGCCTACTCAAACCCAAACAAACCCAAACGTCAATAAAGAAGGAGGCCTACTCAAACCCAAACGGCCGGTAAAAAGGTTAACCACTCTAACCCAAACAAACCTAAACAGTCGGTAAAAAGGATGACCACTCTAACCCAAAGAAACCCAAACGGTCAGTAATAAAGATGGCCGCTCTAACCCAAACAAACCCAAACGGTCGGTAATAAATATGGCTGCTCTAACCCAAACACGTCCAAACGAATCGATTTAAGGCCCGCGCGCTTGCGGCCGTAGAATGGCCGACTGCGTTGTGAGGATAGTCTGCTCCATCCGTCAGTAAAACAGATTCCGCGGCGAGAGATTTGAACTCGTAGTTTTGGCGGTAGATTCGAACGCAGTATTTTTGGCGGGACATTTGAACTCTGTAGTTCAATTTGTCCGAGTAGTTCAATGTAGTTCATGTTATCCGATAGCTAACCAAAAACGGTTAACAAAACAACTTTCATAAAAGATATTTATATTGTGGAATAGAGGATTTGAAAATAAGCATAACAATGAGGGACGAAAGTATTCGTATACAAAGGATATTTTCGTTTTAACATATTCTCTGTACGAATACTTTCCTCGTTCACTGTATAATATACAGATGAATGTTTAACAGGTTTATTATAATAAATAATAATAAAATGTTTCCATAAATTACATAGAGTATTAAAAAATGTACTTAAATGTAAAATTTAAAAAATTTTTACCACGTAGTTTTATAACGGAACGTATTAAGTAAGTAGTTTTACATATTAAACGTATTAAGTAGAAACGACATGTAGTTTTGCTAAAAAAAATGTACAGAAATAGATATTAAAAAATGTTACGCGTAGCTAAACGACATTATTGTTTTCTTCGCGCAATCGCCGTTTGTTGGCTGCTACCGTTGCCGCTTCCATCCGTTCACCTCCACGGCGAAGCCAATCGGCCATTCGATTTTGTATTTCCCTTAATTTTGTCCCTGGGAACTCGCTGTGTATAATATCTGTAAAATTAATATTTTTAAATATTCCACGGCAAACATTATCATTGTTTTAAAAAAAATGAGAATTCAATAAAGAAATTTTCAATATACACAAGTATTTCAAAATCTGTACGTACCAATTATTATTCCATGGAAATTAAATTTTGAAATCTTTGATTTGGCCTCCGGCCCGAGCGTTCACACTAGCCCTTGTGCCAATTCATCCGTGATCACTGATTCGATGGCGTATTTTACGAGTTTTTGGACAGATGTACCGCCAACTTTCTTTATCTTCCGAATCTGGAATACATTTAACATGATCGTTATAATTAATAATTAATACATAATTATTTTTGCATCAATTAATGAGTAATTATTTGTGAACTTACAGATTGTTCTCGCATGAGCTCCCGCTGAGGTAAATTTACATTAAACTCTTTCAATGAATTTATGTCATTGAATAGTATCAAGGGAAGCTCAGAAACTTCGTTCAAATCTCTGCGAATTTCGTTCGGGCCATTCAATTCAATCAGGTGATTGGTTTTTCTCAAAATTTGGGCTTGGAAAGGTCTGCATTCATCTGGAATGAAAATTTATAACGTCACATACAAATATAGGTGGAAATCTCGCGTTCAATTTATAATGTTTTCAAGCATATACTGATTTGATTGTTTTATTCTTACCACTGCAACATGTAACTGGAGCATGCTAGCGTTGCTGTTGTTCCTCTGTTGGATCCTCATTTTCATCGGTCCCATTAACCGGACTGTTGCTTGTTGTGTCGTGGTGTCCGTCCTCTTCGATTGTCATGTCCCATTCTAGAAATATTAATTTTGTTTTATATTTCTTCAATTTTTATTAAAAATAGAATTCACGAAAGAGAGAGAGAGAGAGAGAGAGAGCAAGATAAATGGGATATATATTTTTTTTTTTATAATTTATATACCGGGGCTGGGGAAAATGCATTTACGCACTGGGGGGGCCTATAAGGCCCCCTGTGTGCCGGACTCTCCATTAGCGGAACTACCGGCTAAAACGCCTCTTTGCCTCCCTTCGTCCCCTCACCAGCAATGGATAATTGCCCCCCCCCCCCAAAATCCGTGGGACCATTTACGCCGACCACCGGGGCTTGCACCCGATCGGAATCGACGGCGAGATTCACCTCTTTGAGGCTGCTCGCTTGAGGTAAAGAGTTAACGTTTTTACTCATTGCATCTTTCTTCAAAGTTGATTTTATTTAGGGGTTGTCTCCCCGAGTGCTGTTTTAAGTCTGGCTCCTCGCTTCTGACCTGTCCGGCATGGTAGTACCTGTGGGTGCCCGAAGGCCCCGCCGGCATAGCTCAGAGGTTCATCGGAGCTCGGCCCCTTCCACCTGTAGCAGGCAGCACATGGAAGGTATCGGTTTGCTTTGGTCCACGAGAGTGCACGTAATCTACTTGGGTATGATGCAAAAGTATGCTATTTGAGATCAGATCAAGGTACAGAATTTACTGGTGGATACACAAGTGTTAAAAGAATTAGGCTCAGAACTACAGTTAGGAAGTCCCGATACTCCTGAACATACTGGAGTGACAGAAAGATTTAATCAAACAATTCAAAAGAAAGTTAGATCTTATATATATGATGCGAAATTACCGGAAAATCTATGAGATTTAGCTTTAACAGCAGCTGTATATGCATATAACCGTACTCCACATAAATCAAATAAAATGATAACACCTTTAGAGAAATTTGCACCTAATCATAATTTTAATATAGAACAGATCAAAAGATTTGAATGTATAGCATATATGAAAGTTCAAAGAAAAACTGGACCTAAATTTAGAGCTGAAGGAAGGCGTGTTATACTTGTTGGATATACTCCTACGGGATATCAGTTTTTGAGACCAGAAGATGGAAAGTATTATGAAAGTAGAGATGTGGGATTCAATGAAAAATTATTGAAAAAAAAATCAAAAAAAAAAGATTCAAAAAAATATACGGAGATAAATATGGAAAGAATAGTATTACAAATTTTCTACCAGATGATAACGAAATTAATAAAGAAAAATGGTTCGTAGACTTTGATAAAGAATCAGATAAGTCTAATGAAGAGGCAGACTGAGAAAAATAAATACAAATGTTTCAAAACGAAACATTTGTTTTGAAAAACATTAGATTTTAATTTATCGTTATTTATAACGAAAGGAAGGTAGCGAGGCTAATTGATACAAGTTTTGCAAACGTCACAATAGATGATAAATTAAAATCTAATGTGTTGTTTTCAACAATGACACATAACAATAATGAAATTGAAGTAGATTGTGTAAGTGACGAAGTATTTCATGCTCTACTGGCAGGAATAAATGCAGATCCTGTAAATTACAAAGATGCAATGTGCTTAAGGAGTTTCGGTACAAAAGTCTAAATGTTAAGAAATTGATGAAATTTGGTGATAATGTTCTTCAACATCAAGTGCGAAAACACAAATTTTTTCAAAATTTTTTTCTACTTAGGGGACAGCACGGCAGTCGGATTTTTGTAATTTTTCGTACTCATGGTACGCGAAGTTCAGAGCTTGAATATTAATATCCCAAAGCAGTTCGACGCCATATTCAGAAATTTTCGAGAAAATTGACTTTGAAGTTTTCGAGCGCACTCTTATCCCACAAAGATGCAACGATATTCGAACCGGGCTCGTGGCGTACCCGGTAGCGCTCGAGTCAAGTAATCGCGGGGTCGCTGGTTCGAGTCTCACTTCGAATTTTTTTTTTTTTTTTTCATTTTTTTTAAATGAAAAAACGCAAGTCATTTTTCTAATTATCTCTTGATTATAAACATACATTTTCAAGTATCAATATTTATAACCAACAACATTTTTAGGATGCAAATGAAAAACGTCGGGTAAGGAATTGAATACTTTATTATTCGGTCTGTATTCGTTTGTTTTATACATCGGGTGTAATGTTACACGAGCCAGAGTGGTAACCATCGTAAAAACAAGGAAAACAGTAATTTTCACGGCATCTCGCACACCGTACAAACGCTGCATTGTTACATTCGCAATTTTTTTTCAATACATCGATCGGAAAACAAACTTCATTCACGTTCATGAAGATTTCTCTTTGATCGCAAAGTTTCGAAGCAAACCACGCATATCTGATCATGTTATTGAAGACCGGAGAAGACAACTGATGATGAACAATAGAATGAATTTTTATGCAATCTTCTCTATCATTAATTTCACGTCCTTGTTCAATCAGATAGGCGCAGTTCTGCAGACGCTTTATGAAATTTTTTACTTGGCGGTAAAAATACACGTCACAAGGTTGGACTAATGGAGTGCATTTTGGTGGAATTACCTGCACCGTGCAAGTAGGCAGATGCCTGTCATTTCGAAACACCTCATTGTACATCACAGTATCGGTTTGGCCTCCCCAGGAATCGATAATTAAGAAAAACTTTTCTTTTTTTACGTAGGGTTTCAAAACGTTGATTAAAAAATCTTTGTATAACTTTGTAGTCAATTTTCCCGATTTTGATGACGTGACTACGACGTTTCCGTATTTTTTTAGGTACTCGTCGATCGATTTTTGAACTCTGGGACCAAATGAACCTGTTGTTTCTTGTAGGCATACGAACACCAGGGGCAACAATTTTCCTGATAGGGTGACAGAGTACTGCGCAGTATAGGAATGGGTGACTTTATTCATATTCTGCCGCTTTACCAGCACTACTTTTGATCCTTTGGTCGCCAGAGTTCTGTCGAACGTCGACTGGTATTGGCATCCTGAAAAAAATAGAAAAGGAATAAATTGAAAATACTATATACGAAATTCTACATTAATTTATTATGGAAAATGAGAACAAATTTTGAATACCTGTTTGGTCTGTATTAATGACGAAATCGGGACCAAAGTTTGGTATAACATCACGAGCCTGGATACGAAAATCTTCTGCAGCTTCCAGGATTTCATCCAGCGTTGCGGTTTCTCTTTCCGTTACAAACTTCGTGATTTTTTTTTGGCAAATTCGATGTTTCCGTTTAAATTTCATAACCCACCTATCGGAAGCTTTGAAATCAAAATTTTCAAATTGACTCGCAGCCGATAAAGCCCACTGCTGCAAGTTCCGGGTTGTAACTTGTTGGTTGTTCTGTCGCGCTTCTTCAAAGCGATCGTAAGTCCACGAATCGATGGTCGCGTATTTGTCTGTCATGGTTCCTCCGCTTTTTACATGTTTTTCCCATTTTGGCAATTCCTCCATGCGCTTTAAGCGGCTGCACCCGTTTTTTTGCAGAACTTTTAGGCTCCATGTCGGATGTGCTCGAACTATATTGATAACTTTCCTTTTATAATCCAGCGGAATATTGTCCGTGTACAATTTCGCCCTTTTCTCCTCTGGCTCATAATTTTCAGAAGAATCTTCGTTGTCAGATGCAGGCTCGTCAAAAGCGTATTCTTCGTCCAATTCATCAAGCATAATTAGTTCTTCATCCGTTACAAACTTTTTTTCTTGTAAAGTTTGTACTGTATAATGGAACAAGTCTTCTGCTAGTAACATTCCCTCTTCAGTAATTACCTCCGATGGTGTTGGTGCCACAAGATTATTTTGTGTGAGAATTTGCTCGTAATATACGAGGGCATCCTTCAATCGTAATTTTGAAACTTCACTGCACAAAGAATATTCAATATCATCTTGTGCCGTCGAAGGCCCAGGCACCTCGTCGTCTCCCACGCCCGACATTTTGATCTTTTTTTATCGAATATTCTACAAAATCGTGCACGACGCCGAAAAACAGTACTTGCTGCTCCGAAAACCAACGGTCGAATGCTACTTCAAACAGGCATTCCTTGCGGAAGACGCCGTATTCCTTCCACCCGTTCTGGAATTCCCAGAAATCTTTTGTGTACAAGCAGCTGTGCCCGCTTCGCAGGTAGTTGATCAGGACAAAGGCAACGATGTACGAGATAATCAAAAATAAGACTTGAATTTATCATTGACAATTATAATTACATATATGTGAATTAGCATAGATTTTATGATTTTTATCCCGGGATTATTTATTTATTTTTTTATAAATAATCACCTATTGTTATATATAAATAATATATGATCATATATGAGAAAATATATAATTATGTATAACTATAATGAATTTTGTACATAAATAACTATATATGGATTTTGTCCATATATAAACATATATAGATATATTATATTAATTATATATAATAATATGTGATTATATACAATAAAAATTTATCGGGATATTTAAATGACGGAGGTATACGAATTAAAAAAAAAAAATGAAAAAAAAAAAAAAATTTCAAAGTGAGACTCGAACCAGCGACCCCGCGATTACTTGACTCGAGCGCTACCGGGTACGCCACGAGCCCGGTTCGAATATATTGCATCTTTGTGGGATAAGAGTGCGCTCGAAAACTTCAAAGTCAATTTTCTCGAAAATTTCTGAATATGGCGTCGAACTGCTTTGGGATATTAATATTCGAGCTCTGAACTTCGCGTACCATGAGTACGAAAAATTACACAAATCCGACTGCCGTGCTGTCCCCTTGTTAGTTATCGAGTAATTACGCATTAAAGCAGATTTCTTATGCCCGGAATGTATACCTATATATATGGAAACGCTATGCTTATACACGTCAACTTTAGTGATCAATTACTCGATAACTGTGTAGAAGAAAAATCTTAAAAAATTTGTATAGTCAAATTTGGCACTAAAGAATATGTTCACCAAATTTTATAAAATTCTGAACTTTTTGAATTTTTTAATTTTTTTAGCATGGGTTAGCATGGCAACATTGTATCGCCTGTACCGAAACTCCTTAAGAGTCATCGAGCTCACGTGACCAACTCAAAATCGAGGGTAGCGCCTCACGGTGGAAAAGTCTGAACTAGCCACGAATCGACACTAGCGCGCCTAGCGATAAATATTTCAACTATTGATTTCTGCCAGCACAATGCGAGCGACAAGGACAGCGAAATAACAGCTGTTGCTTCCATGTATCGAGTGCAAGCACGATCTCGACCCGTCGCCGCGGTCCGTTCATGAGTTTTTTTTCTAAGTCCCACGCTCCCTTTAAAAAAATTTTTTTTTTTGGTCTCCCCACGTGTGTCTTATTCGATTCAGAATCGAATGAAACGCGTTTCTGACCCATCATGAGAGAAAATTTCGAAAATTTTCAAAGTCCCCGAACCTCGAAATTTTTTCAAAGTCCTCGAATCTCGGAATTTTTTTAAAGTCTCCGAACCTCGAAATTTTTTCTAAGTCCCACGCCCCCTTTAAAAAAATTTTTTTTTTTGGTCTCCACACGTGTGTCTCATTCGATTCAGAATCGAATGAAACGCGTTTCTGACCCATCATGAGAGAAAATTTCGAAAATTTTCAAAGTCCCCGAACCTCGAAATTTTTTCAAAGTCCTCGAATCGGAATTTTTTTAGTCTCCGAACCTCGAAATTTTTTCTAAGTCCCACGCTCCCTTTAAAAAAATTTTTTTTTTTGGTCTCCCCACGTGTGTCTCATTCGATTCAGAATCGAATGAAACGCGTTTCTGACCCATCATGAGAGAAAATTTCGAAAATTTTCAAAGTCCCCGAACCTCGAAATTTTTTCAAAGTCCTCGAATCTCGGAATTTTTTCAAAGTCCCCGAACCTCGAAATTTTTTCAAAGTCCTCGAATCGGAATTTTTTTAAAGTCTCCGAACCTCGAAATTTTTTCTAAGTCCCACGCTCCCTTTAAAAAAATTTTTTTTTTTGGTCTCCACACGTATGTCTCATTCGATTCAGAATCGAATGAAACGCGTTTCTGACCCATCGTGAGAGAACATTTTTCCGATTTATGAAAATTTCGAAAATTTTCAAAGTCCACGAACCTTGAAATTTTTTCAGTCCTACAACTCCTTTCGAAATATTTATCTTTGTCATCATACGGGACAGCAAAAAAGTTTAACTAAATAAAAAAAATTCATTCACTCCAAGTGAGATTCGAGCCCAGAATCTCTGAGGCTACATTCTGGTGCGCTACCCACTAGACTACCAGACATATTATCTTCCTATAAACGAAACAACTATATAAATCATGATTCACAATTTATATGTAAGATCAGTTATATTTCAAATATTACATGTCTCATCATGCTTTATCTACTATGCTACGAGACATGTAATATATGAAATATAATTGAACTTACATATGAATTCTGAATTCACAATTTATATAGAAGTTTCGTTACAAGAGTGTTGTAAAGTGTCTATTAGTCCAGTAGGTAGCGCACAGAATTACAATTTCAGGAGTCTTGGGCTCGAATCTCATTCCGAGCAATTTATTTTTTTTTTATTTAGTTAAATTTTTTTACTGTCCCATATGATGAAGAAAAATCTTTCGAAAGGAGCCGTGGGACTTTGAAAAAATTTCGAGGTTCGGAGACTAAAAAATTTCCGAGATTCGAGGACTTAGAAAAAATTTCGAGGTTCGGGGACTTTGAAAATTTTCGAAATTTTCTCTCATGATGGGTCAGAAACGCGTTTCATTCGATTCTGAATCGAATGAGACACGTGTGGAGACCAAAAAAAAAAAAATTTTTAAAGGGAGCGTGGGACTTAGAAAAAATTTCGAGGTTCGGAGACTAAAAAAATTCCGAGATTCGAGGACTTTGAAAAAATTTCGAGGTTCGGGGACTTTGAAAGTTTCCGTATATTTCATGTAACCGATGGTAGTTCGCTTTTACCGACAAACGGGACTAGCGAACCTACCGTCAGAAGGGCGAACCCGGTACCCACGGTTCTCAGTCTCCATATGGCCGCGGTTTAGCGTCAGACGCTTCGCGTACTGTTCTACCGGATTTCTCCGCGAGTTTTGTTCTAAACGTCTTGAAAAAAATTTTTTCGAGTGCAGTGAAGTGGTGCGAATCCGGCTGTGCTCTTGATAGTTGTGACTAATGTGCGAATTATTTTTAATTAAATGTGTTTCGCGACCGGTGTCAAAGCTGTCATGGCGTCAACAATCCGCCTAATATTTTCGTTGATTTATTGCGGTCATCACAAATATCTTACGTCCAAAAACGGAGCACAGCCGGATTCGGGAAATTGAATCAAATTTTTCGCAATTTTTTTTTTCGGTTTTTTTTCAATATTCGCGACGAAATCCGGTAGAATAAGATTTCAGTTCGATTTTTTGCCACTTGGCGCTGCATATGCCATCGCTCGATGACTCTTAATCCTCTCAGACCGAGACCTATTTCGCGTTGACGGAAAATGATTCCCTTCATAATTTTATCTCAAAATACTTTCTAGTTTGCGAATCCATTGTGACATTTCAGTTTTTTTGTTGGGAAATATGAATTTTTGAATGTTTGCTGCGCGCAGCACCAGGTCCTTGGGGAGCAAAATCAGGAAAATTTACGAATTAATCTAGCACCGAATACCTTAAATACATAATATCAGCTTCCCTTTAAAAGGAAATAACGTTTGAAGTACGAAAAAAATGTGTACTCACTTTTCTTTTGCGATTAACTAAAGCACCTTTTTACACAACGCCAACTCAACATGAAACGCCGACTTCATATTGATATTTCTATGGGTTAAAGCGGTTTATCTTTTGGTTTAGGAGTATCTATGGTGTAATCTAACCTTGCTTGATGGAAATAGGCAGTTAGAACCCCAACCTCACTGATCGATGCAGTTTTATAGGGCCTGGAAGCGCGTGTTGCGTAGAAGCAACATACGATCCGAGAGGGTTAAGATGATGGATCAGTCGGTAATCACAACAGTGAGTGCGAGAGAGATAGCTGCAAATTTTGAAAAGGAAATTTTTCCACATCGTTCGTCTGATCGGAAAATAAAAATGTCATCGGATTTTTGCGATCGTGCTGCGTACGATGACATTTTTATTATTTTAATCGGACGAACGATGTCAAAGAGTTTCAATTTCAAAAATTCGAGGTGTGATTACCGACTGATCCATCATCTTAAGAGATAAGATTTTGTGGCAAAAGGCAATCAATGATGAGCTAAAATCCATGGAGAAAAATAAAGTTTGGAAGATAGTTCAAAGGCCCGTTAAAACTATTGATGGTAAAAAGGCTAATATTATAGATTCGAGATGGGTTTTTAAAAGAAAATTGGAAGCAAATGAAAATGTAAGATTTAAGGCACGATTGGTAATTAGAGGGTTTAAAGATTTAAATACATATGAATTAAGAGAAACATATGCACCAGTATCAAGGTTGCCTTTGGTTCGAACTGTGATAGCAATAATCAATAAACACAATCTAGAAGTGTGTCAGATGGATGTGAAAACTGCATTTTTAAATGGGGTTATAGATGAGGAAAATTTACATGGAAAAAATACCAGATGGTACATTTTATACAGATGAGGAAAGGAAAAGAATGGTTTGTAAATTAGATCGAGCCCTTTATGGACTAAGAATAAGTCCGAAAAGGTGGAATGAAAGATTTACAAAAGCTGCATTGAAAGTAGGATTAAAAAATTCAGATATAGAGCCATGTTTGTTCATATGAAGAGAGAGAAAGATAAAGTCTTGATTTTACTTCTATATGTAGATGATATTTTAATGGCGAGCAATGATATGTCAAAATTAGATGAAGTTAAGAAGAATTTGAGCAAAGAGTTTGAAATGACTATTTTAGGTGAGCCAAAATAATTTTTAAGTATCAATATTAGAAGAAATAGATCAACAAAAGTGATTGAATTAACTCAGGAAAAATATATTGATAAAATTTTAGTAAAATTTGGATTTAATGAGTCACATCCTCAGAAGACCCCTATGAATACAGCTCAAGTTGTAAATAGAGATAAAAAAGAGAGAGAATCAGAATACAATGATAAAACAGGCAATGAAATAAAAGAGAGAGAAAAATTTCCTTACAGAGAAGCAGTAGGAAGTTTATTGTATTTGGCTGGTGCTACTAGCCAGATATTTCATATTCAGTAAATGTGTTGAGTAGGCATCAAATAAATCCAACTGAGGATGACTGGAAAATGGTTAAAAGAGTTTTTAGATATTTAAAGGGAACAAAGTCTATAGGTTTAAAGTATACTGGTATTACAAATGATATAGAGGCGTATTCAGATGCAAGTTTTGGAGACTGTCAGAATTCCCTAACTATACTTGTGGATATTTGATAAAGTTGTATGATGATGTAATAGCCTGGAGAACTCATAAACAACCATATGTCGCATTATCTACATGTCGTCAGGCAGAATATGTAGCAATGAGTGAAACTGGACAGGAGATAATTTCAATGTATAATTCTTTAATATTAATACTAAATAATTCTTTAATTCCAATGACACTTTGGTGTGATAACAAAGCAGCTTTGGCAAGTGTTGAAACGAGTGAAGGAAATAAATTAAGACATATTGTTGAAATAAAAGAACATTATATTAAAGAATGTGTAAAAAGAAAACTTATAATAGTTACATGGATCAGATCAAAAGATCAACTTGCTGATATTTTTACTAAACCTTTATCATTCGTATTACATAAATACCTAGCAGACAAAATAATGAACGTTGAATTATAAATATTTGTTTCCATTTGTTATTGAATATAGGAAATAAATAGAAGAACAAGATGAGAACAATGAGATGAAATCGATGAGATAAAATAATAAGTATAAAAGATGTGTTATATTAAAAATGAAATAGACATGAATTATTGACCGTGAACTGATTGAATACGCTCGAATGTTTTGTTTTATTATTCCCTTAGAAACGCTTGTGTTATAAAAATATGTTTTCTTGAAACGTTAAATAAATAAGATAAACTAAATCTTGTGTACATTTATTGGTCATCCATTATCCTGCATAACTCTAACATATAAAAAAAATACATTTTTACTATGACGGAAATTCTATTCATTAATAAAAACGTGTGCATGCTTGGGGTCTGGGATCAGGTTGCCTTGCTTCGGGACCCCAAGTACCCCCCCAAGTAAGCATGGCTTAAGAGTCATCGAGCTCACGTGACCAACTCAAAATCGAGGGTAGCGCCTCACGGTGGAAAAGTCTGAACTAGCCACGAATCGACACTAGCGCGCCTAGCGATAAATATTTCAACTATTGATTTCTGCCAGCCCAATGCGAGCGACAAGGACAGCGAAATAACAGCTGTTGCTTCCATGTCGTATCGAGTGCAAGCACGATCTCGACCCGTCGCCGCGGTCCGTTCATGAGTTTTTTTTCTAAGTCCCACGCTCCCTTTAAAAAAATTTTTTTTTTTGGTCTCCCCACGTGTGTCTTATTCGATTCAGAATCGAATGAAACGCGTTTCTGACCCATCATGAGAGAAAATTTCGAAAATTTTCAAAGTCCCCGAACCTCGAAATTTTTTCAAAGTCCTCGAATCTCGGAATTTTTTTAAAGTCTCCGAACCTCGAAATTTTTTCTAAGTCCCACGCCCCCTTTAAAAAAATTTTTTTTTTTGGTCTCCACACGTGTGTCTCATTCGATTCAGAATCGAATGAAACGCGTTTCTGACCCATCATGAGAGAAAATTTCGAAAATTTTCAAAGTCCCCGAACCTCGAAATTTTTTCAAAGTCCTCGAATCGGAATTTTTTTAGTCTCCGAACCTCGAAATTTTTTCTAAGTCCCACGCTCCCTTTAAAAAAATTTTTTTTTTGGTCTCCCCACGTGTGTCTCATTCGATTCAGAATCGAATGAAACGCGTTTCTGACCCATCATGAGAGAAAATTTCGAAAATTTTCAAAGTCCCCGAACCTCGAAATTTTTTCAAAGTCCTCGAATCGGAATTTTTTTAGTCTCCGAACCTCGAAATTTTTTCTAAGTCCCACGCTCCCTTTAAAAAAATTTTTTTTTTTGGTCTCCCCACGTGTGTCTCATTCGATTCAGAATCGAATGAAACGCGTTTCTGACCCATCATGAGAGAAAATTTCGAAAATTTTCAAAGTCCCCGAACCTCGAAATTTTTTCAAAGTCCTCGAATCGGAATTTTTTTAGTCTCCGAACCTCGAAATTTTTTCTAAGTCCCACGCTCCCTTTAAAAAAATTTTTTTTTTTTGGTCTCCACACGTATGTCTCATTCGATTCAGAATCGAATGAAACGCGTTTCTGACCCATCGTGAGAGAACATTTGTCCGATTTATGAAAATTTCGAAAATTTTCAAAGTCCACGAACCTTGAAATTTTTTCAAAGTCCTACAACTCCTTTCGAAATATTTATCTTTGTCATCATACGGGACAGCAAAAAAGTTTAACTAAATAAAAAAAATTCATTCACTCCAAGTGAGATTCGAGCCCAGAATCTCTGAGGCTACATTCTGGTGCGCTACCCACTAGACTACCAGACATATTATCTTCCTATAAACGAAACAACTATATAAATCATGATTCACAATTTATATGTAAGATCAGTTATATTTCAAATATTACATGTCTCATCATGCTTTATCTACTATGCTACGAGACATGTAATATATGAAATATAATTGAACTTACATATGAATGCTGAATTCACAATTTATATAGAAGTTTCGTTATAAGGTTATTGTAAAGTGTCTATCAGTCCAGTAGGTAGCGCACAGAATTACAATTTCAGGGGTCTTGGGCTCGAATCTCACTCCGAGTAATTTATTTTTTTTTTATTTAGTTAAATTTTTTTGCTGTCTCATATGATGAAGAAAAATCTTTCGAAAGGAGCCGTGGGACTTGAAAAAATTTCGAGGTTCGGAGACTAAAAAAATTCCGAGATTCGAGGACTTTGAAAATTTTCGAAATTTTCATAAATCGGAAAAATGTCCTCTCACGATGGGTCAGAAACGCGTTTCATTCGATTCTGAATCGAATGAGACACACGTGTGGAGACCAAAAAAAAAAAAATTTTTAAAGGGAGCGTGGGACTTTGAAAAAATTTCGAGGTTCGGAGACTAAAAAAATTCCGAGATTCGAGGACTTTGAAAAAACTTCGAGGTTCGTGGACTTTGAAAATTTTCGAAATTTTCATAAATCGGAAAAATGTCCTCTCACGATGGGTCAGAAACGCGTTTCATTCGATTCTGAGTCGAATGAGACACTCGTGTGGAGTCAAAAAAAAAAAAATTTTTAAAGGGAGAGTGGGACTTTGAAAAAATTTCGAGGTTCGTGGACTTTGAAAATTTTCGAAATTTTCATAAATCGGAAAAATGTCCTCTCACGATGGGTCAGAAACGCGTTTCATTCGATTCTGAATCGAATGAGACACACGTGTGGAGACCAAAAAAAAAAAAATTTTTAAAGGGAGAGTGGGACTTTGAAAAAATTTCGAGGTTCGTGGACTTTGAAAATTTTCGAAATTTTCATAAATCGGAAAAATGTCCTCTCACGATGGGTCAGAAACGCGTTTCATTCGATTCTGAATCGAATGAGACACACGTGTGGAGACCAAAAAAAAAAAAATTTTTAAAGGGAGCGTGGGACTTTGAAAAAATTTCGAGGTTCGGAGACTAAAAAAATTCCGAGATTCGAGGACTTTGAAAAAACTTCGAGGTTCGTGGACTTTGAAAATTTTCGAAATTTTCATAAATCGGAAAAATGTCCTCTCACGATGGGTCAGAAACGCGTTTCATTCGATTCTGAGTCGAATGAGACACTCGTGTGGAGTCAAAAAAAAAAAAATTTTTAAAGGGAGAGTGGGACTTTGAAAAAATTTCGAGGTTCGTGGACTTTGAAAATTTTCGAAATTTTCATAAATCGGAAAAATGTCCTCTCACGATGGGTCAGAAACGCGTTTCATTCGATTCTGAATCGAATGAGACACACGTGTGGAGACCAAAAAAAAAAAAATTTTTAAAGGGAGCGTGGGACTTTGAAAAAAATCCGAGGTTCGGAGACTAAAAAAATTCCGAGATTCGAGGACTTTGAAAAAACTTCGAGGTTCGTGGACTTTGAAAATTTTCGAAATTTTCATAAATCGGAAAAATGTCCTCTCACGATGGGTCAGAAACGCGTTTCATTCGATTCTGAGTCGAATGAGACACTCGTGTGGAGTCAAAAAAAAAAAAATTTTTAAAGGGAGAGTGGGACTTTGAAAAAATTTCGAGGTTCGTGGACTTTGAAAATTTTCGAAATTTTCATAAATCGGAAAAATGTCCTCTCACGATGGGTCAGAAACGCGTTTCATTCGATTCTGAATCGAATGAGACACACGTGTGGAGACCAAAAAAAAAAAAATTTTTAAAGGGAGCGTGGGACTTTGAAAAAAATCCGAGGTTCGGAGACTAAAAAAATTCCGAGATTCGAGGACTTTGAAAAAACTTCGAGGTTCGTGGACTTTGAAAATTTTCGAAATTTTCATAAATCGGAAAAATGTCCTCTCACGATGGGTCAGAAACGCGTTTCATTCGATTCTGAGTCGAATGAGACACTCGTGTGGAGTCAAAAAAAAAAAAATTTTTAAAGGGAGAGTGGGACTTTGAAAAAATTTCGAGGTTCGTGGACTTTGAAAATTTTCGAAATTTTCATAAATCGGAAAAATGTCCTCTCACGATGGGTCAGAAACGCGTTTCATTCGATTCTGAATCGAATGAGACACACGTGTGGAGACCAAAAAAAAAAAAATTTTTAAAGGGAGCGTGGGACTTTGAAAAAATTTCGAGGTTCGTGGACTTTGAAAATTTTCGAAATTTTCATAAATCGGAAAAATGTCCTCTCACGATGGGTCAGAAACGCGTTTCATTCGATTCTGAATCGAATGAGACACACGTGTGGAGACCAAAAAAAAAAAAATTTTTAAAGGGAGCGTGGGACTTTGAAAAAAATCCGAGGTTCGGAGACTAAAAAAATTCCGAGATTCGAGGACTTTGAAAAAACTTCGAGGTTCGTGGACTTTGAAAATTTTCGAAATTTTCATAAATCGGAAAAATGTCCTCTCACGATGGGTCAGAAACGCGTTTCATTCGATTCTGAGTCGAATGAGACACTCGTGTGGAGTCAAAAAAAAAAAAATTTTTAAAGGGAGAGTGGGACTTTGAAAAAATTTCGAGGTTCGTGGACTTTGAAAATTTTCGAAATTTTCATAAATCGGAAAAATGTCCTCTCACGATGGGTCAGAAACGCGTTTCATTCGATTCTGAATCGAATGAGACACACGTGTGGAGACCAAAAAAAAAAAAATTTTTAAAGGGAGCGTGGGACTTTGAAAAAATTTCGAGGTTCGGAGACTAAAAAAATCCGAGGTTCGAGGACTTTGAAGATTTTTGGAAATTTTCACAAATCGGAAAAAAGTCTTTTCATGATGGGTCAGAAAAGCGTTTCATTCGATTCTGAGTCGAATGAGACACTCGTGTGGAGACAAAAAAAAAAGAATTTTTAAAGGGAGAGTGGGACTTTGAAAAAATTTCGAGGTTCGGAGACTAAAAAAATTCCGATATTCGAGGACTTTGAAAAAACTTCGAGGTTCGTGGACTTTGAAAATTTTCGAAATTTTCATAAATCGGAAAAATGTCCTCTCACGATGGGTCAGAAACGCGTTTCATTCGATTCTGAGTCGAATGAGACACTCGTGTGGAGACAAAAAAAAAAAAATTTTTAAAGGGAGAGTGGGACTTTGAAAAAATTTCGAGGTTCGGAGACTAAAAAAATTCCGAGATTCGAGGACTGGAAAAATTTCGAGGTTCGTGGACTTTGAAAATTTGCGAAATTTTCATAAATCGGAAAAATGTTCTCTCACGATGGGTTAGAAACACGTTTCATTCGATTCTGAGTCGAATGAGACACTCGTGTGGAGACAAAAAAAAAAATTTCTTTAAAGGGAGCGAGGGACTTTGAAAAAAATCCGAGGTTCGGGGACTTAGAAAATTTCTCCATATTTCATGTGACCGATGGTAGTTCGCTTTTACCGACAAACGGGACTAGCGAACCTACCGTCACAAGGGCGAACCCGGTACCCACAGTCCTCAGTCTCCATATGGCCGCGGTTTAGCGTCAGACGCTTCGTGTTCTGTTCTACCGGATTTCTCCGCGAGTTTTGTTCCAAGTGTCGTGAAAAAAATTCTCTCGAGTGCAGTGAAGTGGTGCGAATCCGGCTGTGCTCTCGATAGTTGTGACTAATGTGCGAATTATTTTTAATTAAATGTGTTTCGCGACCGGTGTCAAAACTGTCATGGCGTCAAAAATCCGCCTTATATTTTCGTTGATTTATTGTGGTCATCACAAAAATCGCACGTCCAAAAACGGAGCACAGCCGGATTCGGGAAATTAAATGAAATTTTTCGCAATTTTTTTTTTCGGTATTTTTTCAATATTCGCGACGAAATCCGGTAGAATAAGATTTCAGTTCGATTTTTTGCCACTTGGCGCTACATATGCCATCGCTCGATGACTCTTAATGCATGGGTGGCGAGAATGCGCGCGCAGGGACCCTAGCGTCAGTGTGTGCGTGCTCATGTATATTGCACAGCGCCATGGTGGCCGGCGTCGGTACTAAGCCGACCCCAGCCAAAGTGCGCCCAATGGCCTGTTATTCCATGTAAATCAATGACCACGTTTACACGGTGCTTTTATTCCGGTTTAGTTATATCAATATAGATATACAAAATACATATCTGTCGATATATATAAATATACCCGTTGTGTATACAAAACCGGAATAAGAGGACCGTGTAAACGTAGTCTATGTTCTCTGAGAGAATGTAGCGATCGCGGGCCGCAAGAAGCCGCGAGGCGGCACGGCGAACGAGGAAAAAGGATTGCCAACTCAAAAAAGTAAAACGAAAAAGTAAAAAATAAAGAAACAGCTAGAGCTGTGGCTGAAGAGAAGGTGATGAGAGAGAGGAAACAAGAATGTAAAAAAACGTGTATCACTAACTATAAAATAAAATATTTATCTTCCTCAATCCTAAAAATAATATAGAGGCTTTATTCACAACCACACAATGCCCTTATTATTCTAGGTCCTTAGCATAAGAGTGTCGAAGGATATGTCCTAGCCTAATATTTATAAGATGGAAGTGGGTAAAAGTATCGTATTGGGATATTAAAACTATTTATATAAGAAATCAAAGAAAGCCTTATTTCGATACATTTCACGTATAGAGATTATTAGAATATGTAAACTATAAGAATGAGTTAGTCAATACGTTCATATTTCTTATCGACTAGCGGTTATTGTTTATGCTATACTTATATATTAGTCACCCAAGTCCGTCACGTTCCTCTCATTTATTAATATTTCAATGATCAAATTATCAAATCAGTATGAAATACTAAAGTACGAAATTCGCAAATTCGCGGTTCTTAGCGCAGAAATCAGCGCACTCTGGTGACGAATTACGCATTCGTCACAGATATACGACGACGACGACACGGCGACGACGATGACAATTCGGACAATGATTCACATAGTACATAGGTCCATGGGTATACTCATACGCTGCATACGCATTTGCGGGTGCGGGGTCAGCGGGGTGTGGAGCGCAGGGAGAAATCGTTTGTGTATAACAGTCAATAGTACAGCACCGTCATGGGAATATTCAACGAGGAGCAATCCAATAACAAAAATAAAAATTGTCTGTTTCCAAAAGTTTGATAGTTGAATAAATTGGATGAAAATTGGAGGTTTTGAATAAGGAAAGAGAGTGCTCGAATATCGTGTGTGCGTGTACTGTCATTTCTGAGATTTATACGTGTTCTTTTTCCGTTTGATAAAAAAATGTTCTCGCGAACGGCAGGTGGGTAAGTTTCCGTGAACGGCCCCGTAAAAACCCAGCTGACACAAGTTTTCAAAAAATCGTTATAATCGCGCTCGTGCAACTGCATGATATGCTTGAAATCGATTGTGGTTATGAGTGAAGAGAAAAAACATGGAACTTTTAGTTGACTGTTTTAAAACTATAATCTCCTCGAATTAAGAAAATGGCTTTAATAAATAACATTCCACCGATTAAGAAACGTTGAAAACATCAAAATATCATCGCAAGTATTATCCCAGCCTTGGGTTGATGTCAAATAAAACAAATCAATATTCGTGTAATACATGATTTGTACATTTTGTACAGCGAAGTTATCGAACATTCCATTACTGGTAGTACATTTTTTTATGAAATAAATCTGTCCAATGTCAACGGTTGTTTGAAAACACCTTGCAGTCGTTTCGTCAAATGAATTCCACACAATTCGGGATATTCATTGCGTGTTATCGAAGTTACAACAGAATATTTGTGCCTTCATCGCAAGGTGCTAATAATTGGAACAAACTACGAAATTTACGGAACGTTAATTGAAAACGAGCGAGCAAAGACTCTACTCATAGAATTGCGACAGAACGAAGACTCGTGAGATTGAGAAAAGAAGACTGCCCTAACGGGGGAGAGGGAGAGAGAAAAAGCGATAAAGTGTAGCGCGATAAAAAAAAGGATGGAAAAGGGAGACGAGACATCACGGCCGTCGGTGGAACTCCGCAACAACGGCCCCATACGAGACCAATCTGAGGCCGACGAGAGCGACTCTACGGAAAAACATTACGGATGTGCCCACTACAAACGAAGATCTAAATTCGTGGTAATTAAAGAAAATATTTATCTCATTGCAACCCTTTTTTATTGTGACAGCCGAGCTCCCTCCATCCCCACCTTGTCACAATTCTCGCTCAATATGCAACGTATTTTTGTTGATTCATAATCCACACATTGTCCGAAGAAAGAAATCGATCATTGCCCATGAAACATGCAATGTCACCATATATAAATATTTTTATCTTTTCCATCAGTACTTTCGAATTGTAGATTTTCTTTAAATAATTTTTCTATTTTGTCAAATTATTCAATTTATGGTAAACGTACGATTGGAATTTTATAATAGTAAAGTTTAAATCTTTCCATACACATGAATTAATTTCTTGTTGAAAAAATTTTCAAACGTTTTGCACCAACGAAACATATGTTCTAAAATAAGGTAATGATTCCCAAAATTGTATAACTTATAATCTAAAAAAAGTGAGATACTTGTACATAGCGTGAGCTTTCAGGTTTCAAAATATTGGATTCTGATCATATTGATTCTATTTTCTAAGTAAAAATATATTATTCCACGCTAACTGTTCCGTTCGTTGTTTCTTTTCGTGTGAAGTATTTTTAAACAAGACTCTTGAATCTTTTAACCATCTAAACATATATTTTGACTTGCAAAAAAATGTTTGATTGATACTAGATTCCTGTAAGAAAGTTGAGTCGAAGAACTTTTACAGAATTGATTGCTATGAAAAAAATATATCAATCATAAAGTTTTCCAGTGTTTTGTGTACTACCGCTCACAACTTAAAATAAAGTGCGTTACCCCAGTAATAAACTGACATATATTTTCCAATAGTTTTTACATAATTTAATCATTTCTTGAATCAAAACCCTTATAATTTCGTATTCAATTTGAAAAATTAAACAAATTATTTTTTATACGCTATAAAATATAACAAAATTTGAATCAAAGCTGTCAGGTGGTATAAAACTGATTCATGAACAATGTTTGAACATAAAAACAATTCTAAAATTCCAATTGGACGCATTGTTTACGAGTACTTATGAGGGAATATTCACCCAACCTAACGAAAAAACTTGTAACTTTTGGAAGATTTGGAACAATCCTATCAAAAACTGAAATGTAGGTTTAAAAAAATGGAACTGGTTTATCTTAAAATGAACAACTTTTTTCAAATTCTACTTATTTCTGTATTCTCAAATGCATGGTACGCACGCTGAGGAAAGATCTATTTGCGGTGTTGGGCAGATACACAAAAGCTTTGCTCATGTGATCACTTTACTGTTCGCAATACTTCACAATAAATTATCGAATTTGGCTTTTCAGGATCTTTAAGTTACATTTCGAAATTCCACTGATTTTCATTATGTTTGTTCAAACACATTCAAACCTAACGCACCGTGAAAGAACCGACGTCATCTACTTCGTTCATCTCCTTATCAAGCGGAAGTTACGTCAACCTCTATCTCAACAATATACATTGAATATTCTATTTAAAAAGTTGATGAACCAGAATAAATTATCGATATTTTTTAGTAAAAATCTTAGCGTAATATCGGAAGTCATGGGTGAAATTTATGATTGTTCACTATTTGCGGAAAATCCAGGTGAAAAATTGTTGCATTATCCTCCGATTTTAGTCATAACGTAGTTCAACACGAAGATCGAAGGTCATTCAGCTGCCTGCCAAGGATCAACTAAAGCATAGTTAAAGTTTGAATTTGTCTTATCATTGAGAGTGATGATCGGATATAGAGCCAGACCGTTCGTAAATCCTGATGACGCTGAAGTTTCCAACGTTGGAGTCCAACGAAATGATCGAAAAAAACTCTCCAATAATTCCAGTAATTCTCCTATTTTGTTTCCTGCCAAATTTGCGATTCGTAGTTTTTCAAGGTGCACCAACGATTCGTGAAATAAAAAATTGGTGAATTACAAACGTTTTTTTCGTTCATTTCGTTGGACTCCAACGTTGGAAACTTCAGCGTCGTAAATCCTGCGTTTTAGGGTGAGTTGCTAGTAGACGCTGAGACGTTCCTGCATGGCCTTCGACTTCCGCTAAAATCAATAATATTCAAGTAGAGTACCAGTGAGCGAAAAAAGTTGTATGTTATTTTCGTGCTCCGGTTCGTGTCTCTCATCTAGGAAACTTCGTACACGCATCAAAAGCTGTATACGTGATGGAATTATATTTTCATCTCTGCATACATTTTATTTTATTTTTTCATCTTTTTATTCAATTCCATCAAGTACAAAAAATAATCTATAAAGAATCTTTCCAATAAATATATTCTTATTAGTTGTATGAATATAAAGATAGAGAAATATTTGTGTAATCAGTGGCTCACGGTATTATATATTTAGTATTTTTTTTCAACGTTTTATATGAAATCAATTGAAAACTCGCATCTGATTGAAATTTGTTCATAAGATGACTTTTGGAAGATATTATTGAAGTAACATTTTCAAACCGCAACTACCGATGTTGATGCGAATAAATTTGAACATATATCAAAAGATACTATGGATGCCACATACGCAACGCGCGCGTACGATAGGGATTTGGACAAACGTTGCGACTCGAAAACACGGCTCGTCGTGTCGCCTTACTCTCATGGGGGAATGAAGCATTTTTTGGTAATTCTGCAGTTTGATTACTTTTCTGAAAATCAATGCAAGAATTTTTTTTCTTCTCGAAGTTTTTGATTGAACTATAATAAGTGATATTCTATCGGGAGAGGCTGACGTTTCTCATAAAAACCATAAGCTATGTACTTCCGAAAACTGATAAGGAAATAACCCAATGACAACCATACACATAGACAAAAGTGTTCCACACCCACCCAACAATTTCGCATACACATCGCGCGTGTTGTTCGGAGAAATTTTTTTATATCCAAATCCAATTCAAACATTCGCGCGATGAAATTCAGAACTTACTGTTTTGTGTTTTGATTCAAAATAGGTGATGATGTTCGATTAGTCTGAAAAAAATAGTCAAATAGGCGAATAATAAATGTGAGCGAAGATCAGCGAAATGTAATGAAGATATTTGATTTATTTGTTCTTAATGTTTTGTATTTCAACACATTGAATCACAATCATTCGAATTGAAATGCACTGAAAAAGTAAACGATGCTTTCAATAGTAACATCATGGATACATTTAAGTGTTTGTGTGCGAATTTGGGCATAATAAAAATAAATATTAAAATAGACAGTTAAGTTGAAGCCACTCTCATGTTGGCGGGCTCACAATTTTTAAATTAGTTACACGCAAATTCGAAATGTAGGTACGCAGGGTCAATTTATTGAATTTCTACATTTAGTATTTCCGAGTTATCCTAATAAAGAAAATGAAGAATTTCAAATAAATAGCGTCATTGTATACCCAATGAAATATCCACTGGCGAACTCTGATCTTTAATAAATACCGCTGCAAAGACGGTGTGTTGATGACTGATCTTCCTCAGGTGCATGATAAACAATTATATTAGTGATCTTGTAATTTTTGCATTTCATGTTCTTTCGGACGAGTAGACACCGTGCTGCAGCAAGGTATACACATGTCGTTACTGTCACGACGAGCAAGAGACTCACACCGTCAATCGAAAGGAGGTGACGGAATTGATATGCGTGATGTGCGACACCCGTCAGCCGGTACAGGCTACATGTCAAAAGTGCAACTGTCGGTTTGGAAAGTACACGTGTCTCGAGTGCAATCTCTTCGATGATGAAAACAAAAATCAGTATCATTGCGATGGCTGTGGTATATGCAGACTCGGAGGACGAGACAGGTTCTTCCACTGTGCAAAATGCAACATGTGTTTGCCGGTTTTACTTCAGAATGGACACAAGGTAATGATGCTTGTATCAAATAAAAATATAGTCAAATTGAGTAACGAAAAAACGATGACGCTGAAGTTTCCAACGTTGGAGTCCAACGAAATGATCGAAAAAAACTCTCCAATAATTCCAGTAATTCCCCTATTTTGTTCCCTGCCAAATTTGCGATTCGTAGTTTTTCAAGCTGCACCAACGATTCGTGAAATAAAAAATTGGTGAATTACAAACGTTTTTTTCGTTCATTTCGTTGGACTCCAACGTTGGAAACTTTAGCATCGTAAAAAACGAGATTTCTGTAGCAAATTTTTTTTTTCATTTTGTAAAAAACGGAGTTATGGAAAAAATGTTCCGATACAAGTCAAACAACTATGTACAAAGTGTGCATGAAAAATTTCATGCGAATCGATTGAGACTTTTTCTAAGGCTGTTTATGACCTTTTGAAGTATCAATAATTGTTAAATTTTTAGCATTTTTTTTGAACTTCTTTTTTGTTCCCTTTTTTGCCATTATATATTCACTAAATATGATTTTATGGAGCATCGCTCTTCATTATCAAAAAACGGAGAATACGATTCATAATGCGTTCTATATCGCACGCGAGTAATGTACTCTGTTAAAACGAAAATTGGGATAGTTTACAAGTCAGGTGCAGTCTTACTGTCGAAGAGATAGGTCAGAGACCTGGGGTTTCCCCAAAAAACCTTAAAATCATGAAGGAGTATTTGAATTATAAGAGTCAATTTTAACCAGTATAGAGATGAATATTTTAAACGTTTGCCTAATAGCGAAATAGTAAATTTAAACATCGTTCAAGTTCATCAGATGTTTGGGCGAATTAATGACCTCATATATTCCATGTACACTTACAGAAGAATTAACAATAGGCAGATACTCGCAAATCAAGCAACCTGAGCTACAATTGAACCATAATTATTTATTTATTTATTTCAGTGCGTAGAAAATGTTTCCCACGCAAATTGTCCTGTATGTCTCGAGGATATTCATACGAGTCGTATACCTTGCCACATACCTGATTGTGGGCATTTATTACATCGCACCTGCTTCGATGAGCTTTTATACTCGGGTCACTATGCGTGTCCAACTTGTCAAGTGTCGTTACTCGACATGACCGAACTATGGAGATTTCTCGACAAAGAGGTATCGCACACGCCTATGCCACTCGAATATAAGGATTATAAGGCTGATATATTGTGCAAGGATTGCCACAAAGAATCCACCGTTAAATTTCATGTCGTCGGACTCAAATGTTTGAACTGCGGTAGCTACAATACGTGCAGAATCAAAGGATCTCCGTGTCCGGGTAAGAACAAGTGATGCTAAAGTGATTGTTTTTGTAATTTAACGATAGGTACTTTTAAAGTATTACTTCAAGTTTTCATGCTCAATTTAGCTACAAAAAAGGGGACGGGGTTGATATTTCGAATATTCAATGCTCCGACGGCTCAAATCTTCGAATTTTCATAACTGGAAATCACAAGTTTCGTTAAGATCATGCAACGAAAGCCTACCCTGTTAATTGTAAATGATGTAAAAGCGTACAAGTAATGATAAAGGAAATTACAAATACGATTTCACATACAAGGTAATCTTCAGAAAAAGTATAAAAAAAAACAAAAGCTCTATTCGAATGACCAGTACTACTACGATTTACTAGACTCCGAATATATAGTATTTAGCATACCATTAAAGTCCGAAGTTTTATTATAGAAAATAAGATATATCAGAAAGTTTAAATATAATAAAGGCTCATGAAAGATTCGTCAAGTTGACGAAAGCTCTGAACCCCGAAATTCATATTTTTAATCATCTTATTTTGCAAAAACTGCAATTCTGACCGCTCAAAATCCGAAAAGGACATTCGAAATTACGAAAACTCACACGTAACGCAGATAGCAAATAGTCCTGACGCGTTTACATGGTAGCGCCATCGGCGTTTTGATCTTCCGGGAAAAACTTTTCTTATTTTTTACCTTTCGAGATAATGTCTTTTCGGAGTTTCGATCTATCGCGGTTTCGTATTTTCCGAATTCTGACAATCTGAACCTTTTATTCGTGAATATAAAATGCATGAATGTTTATCTATTAAACGGTTATTCAATATTCTTATTTTTAGAACTTTCCACTGTACGAAGTTCAGCCCTTCAGGAACTCAACTTTCTAGCCAGACAATTTTTCGGAATTTTGCACTTTCTGCTTAGAGGAAGCTGATATTAAACTGATAATAAATTGCATTTCAATAAATTTTCAACGGGATTTTGGCGTACAATTTCATTTTTATGATTGATTTTCATTTAAGGAGGGTGGATCGCGAAATCAAAATAATCAGAATTCGATCAAATTTCGTGATAATATTCTTTGGCAACAAGTACACAAATACAATTTTTTTCAAATTTTTTTACCACATGATTATCGCATAATTGAGCGTTAAATCGAAGTTCTTATGCACGAAATGTATAACTGTATATATGTAAACTCTATGCTTATACACGTGAACTTTAGTGTTCAATTACTCGTCAGCTGTGTGGTAGAAAAATCTATAAAAATGTATGTTGTCTTATATATTTTCAAAGAATTCATTTACCAAATTTTATGAAATTCTTTATATTTTTAACATGGTTCAGCATGGCAACTTTGTATCGTCGCGATCCACCCTCCTTAAATGAAAAGTGATGGCCGAACAAGTACTTTTAACACATAATTTGTACAGATCCAAAAACGATGTCGAATATTGTGAATAATACCAGGGATAAGAATCGATTTTCTTCCAAGTCTCTGCCACCATAGAGGAATAAATTACTATACCTTAAATGTGATTTTTTTTTTATTTAAACGCTTCAGTATATCTATATACATGCATATATAGATATTCAGAATGCCTGTTCGCTATTTTAGGCCTTCTAACTTTTGAGCCCCACCCAATTTAAACAGCTGATGTATATATGTAAATAACATATTATTTAGAATGTAAGTCGATACGCAATGATAATTAGACCAATTGAATTGAATTGAATCATTTCGGTGCGCAGAATGAAATTTGAGGTTTTAGGGGTACTTTACCCCCTTGATCTCTTGATTTTTTCTCTTGGAAAAATTCAAAGACACGTCAACGTGAATTCTTTTCGCTCTTCGAAATGTTGTCTGTTCCATAGAAATCGAACGAAAATTTTTTTTTTATACCAAAAAATTATGAATGTCAGGGGGTGAATCATCCCCATGTGATAGGGGTACATAAGAAGTTGAAAATATTATACAGGTTATTTGACATGCAGAACATTTTGCAATTGGTGTTGTTTTGTTCGGTTGAGTGCTTCGCCTCGGCCGACAATTACATGTGATCTGAGACTTTCCTTATTTTCCTGCCCTAGGTGTGTAATATACTATTTCAGCCCGAAGTAAAAAATGAAATTACACAAATTAATTTTTTCATACCCGGTACCTCGATCTGTACCACTCTGGCGATTTTTTTACGAGATCGTCAAAAATACTGAAAGACTCTGTAATTTTTTCAATCAAAAAAGACTAGCTATTTTTGAATAAAAAAATACTAATTTTCGTGATTTTATTTTTTATACCCTAGAACCTCGATCCGTGCCACTCTGGCGATTTTTTTGCGATATCATCAGACATATTGAAAACTTTGTAATTTTTTCAGCCAAAAAAAATGACTGTTTCTGAATGAAAAAATAATTCTCCCCTTTTTTCGTAAAAAGTCATCATTACCAGAACCTAAAAATTATTTCGAGTCGTCCGCTCAAAAGCTAACACAAAACTACAACTTTTATGTAAATACATTTTATTTCTGTTACTTTAAGTTTCCGAGATATATTCATTTGAAAAAAAAAACGGTATTTTCTAAAATTACGAATTTAAAAATCTGAAAAAATTCACATAGAGTGCCTATTAGTAGTACTTTAATATAATCAGTTATGAAGCAGATCTGAGATGGTCGAAAAAAAGTGGCCGGTTTGACAGAGAATCCCTCAATATAGGTATAGATTCAAGAATTTCATTTCGCTGGAACGATACATGCAGCAAGTGTCGTGACCCATTTAGTCGGAATCGTCAGGATGCGAGCTTCCATAGAAATGAGTTATAGCTGGCATCAAGAGGCCTCTTTGATGGTGTTCTATACAGACATGGTAAATCCATAAATGTGTTAGTAACTTTTGCATAATCTTGAGCCTGTGCAAAGTTTTTTCTCAGAATTACGCTACTGATCGTGTTGGTTTCGGACTCATTCGAAAGGGATTTTAAAAGGGGTCAGCAGACGACAAGGCTGTCAATGTACTTGTCCCGAAACTCTACCGAGTCTCTTGATCTTGTCGATGACCGCGTTTACACAGCACTTATATTCCAGTTTTGCATCATCGATGTAGTGGTAGGACGTTACGAACGACAATTAGTTATGCTTTTCTCCCGTACCAATTTTCAAATACATCTATTTTATCAAGAAACAACCTTAATTTAGAGATGGCAAGAAATTCAGCGAGTAATGAAGATAAATTCATCAAGCCATGAATAATTTAAGGTGATTTTTTCGATTTTGTTGTGTACGAATTTCATTATAAGTGAAACGTTCCTCATTCTCACCTTATATTCTTATATTTATTATAGTAAGGTTATATAAAAGTAGTTTATGTCATGCTCTTACATGTTGCCTCATTAAATGGAAATGTTTTGTTTCTCTCTAAACAATTCGTTTTAATAAATTTTTTATAATAGCATATAATGCAAAATTAGTTTAATGATGGACAAAAATTATTTCACGACGATTAGGTTATCGTGGTTCGCTGAAGATCCGAGCCATTTTTCGTGAATTTTGTAAATTATGCATGTTTGTGACGAAGAATGAAAATTGGTCTAAATTTTTTTGCAAACTTCATGGCGTGCTCTCAAAGTAGAAGTATTAAAGAATATTCAGAAATTTCATCAGATTTTTTATTGCAAATTACGTTTTCTAACATGGCTCAGCTTTTTAGCGACCCATCGCTAAATAGGGACCAATAAAAGTGATACCCTTAATAAGTTGACAAACTTCAATAAATTAGATTGCAACTGGTTGAAAAAAACATCGCAATGTTTATAAAATGCATAAATAGTAATGATGAACAATCAGTTTTGCACAGTTTAATACGATCTGTTTTTTTTAATAATGTCTGCAGATCCCGACTCCTTGGACGTAGCTGCCGGTGGAAGTAGTACTAGTGATCAAGAGCAATCTCAGGATCACAGTTCAGAATAAGAAGAAAAAGATGCGTGGAAAGCTGTCCGGAGAGGGTGCCATCGTTGAAAAAAATTTTTAACGAGAAGTCTGTGATTTCTCAGAAAAAAAAGACGCGCGGCCTTATTATCCCGCTTTCAGAACGCTAGAAACTTAGAAAATTTGTACATTTTTTTGAGCGCTGCTATTTCTGCCCTTTAGACAAACTTTTTTTTCCTTATTTCTGATTTTTATATCCGTCTTTGTCTTTTGATCATTGCAGTCCGGGAGCCAGTCAACATTTTTTGGAACTTATTTTGGAATTTATTTTATGGAACTATCAAATAGACAGTCTGGCTGCGAAATTCCGATGAAATCTGGCAGGGTTCCTCTGATTTCCACAAATTTGGCCTTTCTTCGAATGTTCGGAACTTTTTTTCGCTCAAGTGAAACTTGTACTAATTCACATAATAATTAAACTTCGTACAAAAGTAGTCTGGTTAATCTATAGATTTGGGAAATGAGTCTGGCAGTCATCCAAAATACGTTAATAAAAAAAACTTATGGAACTTATTATCGCAGATTTAAAAATTTTCCAATGATCGAATGCTGTATATAATAATTGAGAAAAGCAGTTTGGTTATCATTTGATATCACTCAAGATTAGCCAGACTAACCAAATGATAGGTAATCTGGAAATTTATAGACAATTATTATAGATTCGTTCGTACTTAAATGATTATTACAGTTTTAATTTTGCAAAACCAGAGTTTTTTAAAGGTATTAATAAGTGGATATGCGAAATGGTTCGGTATCGTCGGAGATGGCGTTTAGAACACTGAACTTACATTTAACAGTCTGGCGAGGCTCATTCAAAATCGTAATCACCCTGTTTGTTCTATCCACTTCATAGTGTTATCGATAATCTGAAGAAAATTCAGTCGTGCAAAAATAAGACTATAATCATTGTATAAATTTTATTGTAAGTAGAACGTCACGTATAAAGTCCCAGCTTACACATATTCCCGTTAGTTTGACAAGGTATTAGTAATCTCTAATGATAGTCAGACTGTTTTCTTTAATCGGTGAATGCAGTACTTGACCGACTGTTAATTTTTTAATCTGCGAAAATAAGTTCTATAAGTTTACTTTTTCATTTTCAGTTTTTCACGTGCCAGACTCATTTTCCATCGTCAAAAATCATCCAGACCGTCCTTCAATAAAGTTCTATTGTCTCCTTGATAGATACAATAAGCAGGATTCATGCGAAAATACGTTTAATACGCTAAGATTTTTTTTAACTTTTTGACATCCACCTTTGCTAAATCCATCGAAACTCGATAGTCAGACTGTCAATTTATTGGCATGCATGATTATGTGAACTGGAAAAACTTTGGTTGCTTCGTATGAAAATAAGATCCAAAAATTTCACTGGCTCCCGGATTATTGAAGATCGTGAAAATTGTGAGCTACTACTTACCATCTCGCGAGCAACACATCTATATAGTAGACAGATAAATGATAGATGACGATTTCAAAGCTATGGCCGCGAATAACCACTATTTATCGGTCTCCACTAATCGGTTAAATCATCGTTGTGTACGTCGAGTTTGCGTATAAATTAAACGTCTATGCGTTGGTCATCGATTTGTGAAAAGAAGGGTCAAAGAAAAATGAATTCAAGATAAGTTCTCTTTGATAGGTAAATACGTTTCAAAATATTGTTGAAAAAAACCTATGAGTGTTGACATATCTGTCGTGCCGAAAGAATAGGGGGAAATAAGGGGTAATCCGTCGCTTAACGAAGTCGAACATAAAAAAACCGAATTCATTCCAACCATTTGAAAACTGTTCAACTCTTGATATACCAAGGATTAGAAATTTTACAATTTGAAAATTATGTCGTGTTACCCGGACGGCGCTTGGATGTTGACTGTGATTTGGCATAAAATGAATCGATTAGTTTGAAAAATGCTAAATGAAAAATTGATGTGTGATACATGTAAATAATGTGAAATGCGATAACGTATGATTGTTTTCGTCGATTTTTCTGAAATTGCACGATCATTTATCAGATTATTGCCTGCAACGCCGCAAATTTTCAAAGTGTTATACAAAAGGAAAATGATAATTATCGTGCACTTGAATATATAAAAAATTATTTAGAGCCGTTTTTCAAATTGAAACCATTTTTCTCCGTATCGCTTTTTTTGGATGCGATCTCTGAATTGTCAGACTGTTCTGTTTTTTCACAAAAAAAAAATGAAGTTTTTATGAAAGAGCCGAAATAAGTTACAATTGGGCAGGGAAAAAATCCTCTTGACATACAAGATGATTGGTGTATTAGCGGGTATGCAAGTTTAGATAGTCGATAAACATAATGAATGGTGAGAATTGCTATAAAGCGAGAGAATGAATGATTTATTGGGTCAGCTATTTTCCAAACGAGCGCCACATCCTGTAAAACAAGCGAAAAATCAATGTATGGAGCGGACAGTTCTTTTCAATTTCTGAAGATCTTCCGTTTGAACAACTTAGCAAGTCCCTATTGAACAAATAAAACAAAGAACAAACTACTGAATATGAAATTGTGCTATTTCATTCACGAATAATTGAATGATTAAAACTTTCGCTTAAGTTTTTTAAAGCTATTCCAAAAGCATTTTTCAATTAATCATTGTTTTCTTCTACACTTTTTTTAGATACAACTCTCAGATTCAACAATTTTATGTTCAAAATGATTGTTTTTTTCTTTAAAGAAAGAACGAAGCTGTGTCTAATTTAGCGGCTATACATCTCCAAGCATAAAAAACGATAATTATATAAACATTCCATGTATGAAGAATAAATAAAATGGCGTTAGTTAATTAATTAGAAAATTAGCACTTTTTCAATGCGCATAATTGACGAATTTATATACACATACGCGATATCCTGTGGGTGTTTTATATTCTCATAGAGCATACGTAATACATTCCTGTTTTAATCTGCCAGTATTGTGGCTATACGTACGACAACTGTTATTCAGAAAAAGAATAAGTTGGAATTAATGTCGTTGAAACGAAGAAACCCTTTGTGTAAGCGTGATCATTTTTTCGGCAAATTCGAATTACGAAAATTGGTCTCATTGCTTTCCCGTAGAGATTCACTAGCTCTATAAAAAACATTCGGCGAAAATTGGGATAACAGAACCAATTGATTTTTATTGGCATATGATGATGTAAATTTCAATACCAATATCAAAATGTGAAAAAGACAAGCAAGTTAGCATATGAATTTGCACGAGAAGATATTGATGTGCGGTCGGATACTCATTAGATATTATTTCGGTTATATTATCGTTATGTTATTTGGAAACGAGCATCCTTCTACTTTTGGGGTTGATTGGTAACAAAAAAAAATGTGAAGGGAAGAATACACACACAGGTGAAGACGTACGCACGGAAAACTTCAAACGCTGGCAGTTTCCACTACGTACCACACAAATCATCATCAACGATATTATTATGATATAGTATTATAATTATTTGTTAATTCTTGTTTTTTTTTTGGTGCAATCTTTATTATTGAAAAATTATATGTTAAATACCAATTACAAAGGCTCTTTGTACGTAATGGCCGCAAATAGTGTTTTATATTACGATATATGATATTCTATAAAATAAACGGGCTATAGTTTACTTCCTCTGATTCATTTGCTTCCGATCGATCGTTTCTTCGCCCCACCTTCGCCACAGGTATCATAAAAAGAGTATAAAAAAAAGAGAAAAATGACGGCTTGGTCTGCAGAAAAAGTATATATAAAAGAAAAAAACTAAAAAAAAAATCTGGCATCTGTTCAGTCTACGAGGATAACTTGAAAAACGATATCCCATTCTACAAGCCTTGACTAATTGCTCTTTTTCGCTTTTCAGACCTCTTGTCGCTTCATCATTCTCAAATTAAAATTTTTTCGCTCGCTTAAGAATAATGTTATTTTTGTGATTATTTTTTTAACAACGGCGAGAAAATTATATCGATCCACATATATACGCACACGCACTCGCCGCAGTATCTCGCTAACCGCGAGTGTTCCGACTAGTTTCGTATCAGATTATGGTCATTTCATATTTTTTCGTGATTCTTCCTATTTTTCCATATGAAAAGTTCTTGACGAATGGGTAATTACAAAAGTTTTATAATCCATTTAGAAATGAAGAGAACGAGGACGCAACGGTACAAAACCATTTGTGGTTAGAAAACGACGAGCTGCGTTTGTCATTTCGAGCTGATCTTGGGTTAGTCCACATGCAACCATCGTCCATTGAGCCTCCAGTTGAAACTGTCATAAATGAACAATGAAAACGTCAAATACAAATTCGTATATAAAAACTAATTGCATTTTCAAGAGTGAAAATCGTCATCAAACAGTATTTCGTATACGATAATTGAACATTGAAAAAAAAAAAAGAAAACGATAGAAACAAAGAAAAACAGTATGGACGAACAGTGCACTCACCTTAGAACGTTTCTGGAGTTTGAGCAGCAGAGGACTGGTCAGACTACAGGGACTATCGAAAGCATCAAAAGTGATCGCCCTTTTGGCATTGGGCTTCCGTTGAACGGACGTTAAGTCGTGGGATGTCTGGAAAGGAGATAGAGACACACTAGCTACAGCCGGCAAGTAAAACTGTGATATTTTCAATACTTTTTTTTAACCATTCTTATCTTCTCGTTTTTGCTCGAGGGGAAAGAAAAAATAGCTCGAAGTCAAACAAAGAAACGAAGTTTATTCTTATGGAGTGTAAAGACAAATATATTCGACTTCGTCGTTTCTATCGAGAAAAAAAAATTGATTCGGAAGACGTGAGTAATGGGGGGAAAAAAGAATCACGGGAGTTTTTTTTCTTTTCATTATTTTGTCGACCCAGACGGAGGATTTTTTCGTTTGTGATGACTAGGGTACAGAGCCGAGTTGGGGACGAGCCTCAGTATTTGGTATTTAGTGTAAGTTTCAGTCATCAGCAGAGTTATTTCCATCATCTAAAATTTTATCTCTTCATTATTCTTTGAGTAGTACGCGGCGGATATCTTTGGATGTTTTCTCTCTTATTATTTTTAGCTTGATCGAGCTTCGAATGGGAATCAGGTGTGAGGAAGCTTTGGTGTTGGATATTACGGGCAATGAGGGATTCAAGGTACTTTGGTACGCTAGGCCAGGCCTTTTATAATAATCGAATGCATGAAAAAAACAATAAATGGTAAAAATTAAACAAAATTTCGTTGTACATTCGGTTGGTGTTAATTTTTTTGCGCGCAAACCATACGTGACAACCCAACGTAACGTAACGAAACGAAACAGAACAAAAAAAAACACATAAATAATATAAACATGTTAACTCTTGGAAAATCTCTATCCTGCAAAACATTTATCGCTCGATTGACCAAATGAAAACAAACGAGGTTATATTGATAAATACTAAGTACGAATGACATTCGTAAGAAAAAAAAACAATTATTTACGGCGTCTTGGACACGTATGCGGTTTAAATAAATTAAATACACGCTTGAAAATATGACACGGTCAACAGGCGTCAAATTTTCTTTCTTCAATTAATAATGAAATAAATTATTACTTTCTCGCGTTTATCTATTTGTTAGCGTTTTGCTTAAAGCCATTTATAAATAATTAACAGGGGGTGAAAGGGTGGAGAAGGATTAATTTCCAATAATAATAATAATAATAATAATAATAGTTATTAGAATAAGTTAATGCAGGATGTATGTACAATATATATTTTTAGATGAAATATGATTGTCGCTTATACGTCTTTCCCATGTCTTGACGATTATACCGTGGTGACAAAACTGTCATCTGGATTAGTCGAGCATAGCTAGTCGAGGAGGCACTAGTCTAAGTAAGAAGAACTGCTCTCGAAAATGCATAACGATGACAACATGATAATGACAGCAAAGAGAAAAATGACGAAAGAAAGAGTGACAGCGGTTAGAAAAGAGAAAATAGAGAGTATTGGAACAATGTGGCCGGCTAGCGTGTCTACAGGCGATGGGTACGTGAATAAAACCAAGATAGGGCAGGTTGTGATTGAGTTTGGATCGTATGATTATGATTTTGGGTTTGGAGCTCTACCTTTAAAGGGCTCGGTCCTTCCGTAGTTAGAAAACTATCTTCTAGAGCCATCGAAGCTGGCGAAAATAACACCGAAGTATCCAAACTCTTACTCTGAAACAATCGTAGAAAAAAAAATGCAAATTTGAAATTAGAGAACTTTAAGGATTGCAACAGACTTATACTAGAATAAAATACAAATGCGTGAGCTTTTAAAACCCGCTGAAATGCTGTCGTGAAAACATAGTAAAAGAATCTTATTGGACTAGAAAAAGTATTCGATCAATAATAGTAAATATTTTCTCCTACAGTTGTATGTGAGGTCGTAACATCCCAAATGTATATTTATAATATTGATAAAAGTACTGAGTTATAAATATGTTCGATATCTTACTAATTACACTAATTATGAACATAATACGCGTTTTTTTTTTTTTTTTACTAATATTCTAGTATTTCTTTGCCAGTGACGATTCTGACATTGGAAAATAAGATTAGAAAAAAAAATAGAAAAAACAAACATACCGGAGTTTCAACAGCGAAGCTCATGTCCGAGCTGTCATGAGAATTGGCCCAAGCTTGACATAGAGCTTTTCTTGCTCGTTTTCCACCCGGCGCACTATTTTCCTTGCCTCGTCTTCTGCCAGTGCCATATCCCGAGTCTTGGAGTATACTGCTGTTACCGGCGAGGCTCTCTCGATCGGTTTCCTGCTTTATGATCTCGGTAAGAGCATCAAGCCGGCTCGGAGTCGCTGGCAATTGGGTCGTCGCTCCGCTACGACGCTCCAACTCGGCAAGAGCATTTTTGAACGGCGTCGGTGTTCTTGGTGTGTTACCATCGTGCTGACTTCTTCGCATACCGGTTGGTTGCGGCGTGGTAAGAGGCCCTGGGCTACCCTTGGGCGTACTCGCTCGCGGCCACGAAGTTTCTGGACTCAGACTATTTAAAAACTGCGACGGGCTGAACGGTAATTGTTTTATCGGTGTCGACGGTGGTGTTGAATTTTCTGGCTGTTGTTCTGCGTTATTATGACTCGAGTGACTGTTATGTCCCAAAAGGTAATCTGTTTGACTTTCCAATGCAACACCACGAGCTGCAGAACTTATCGCCTGATGAAGAGCCGCACGACGACGTCGCAGTATCGGTGGTGGACTAGACTTTTCATGCTCGTCATCATGATCCCCGTCATCATCAACCTCTTCGAGATCCGGCATTGGTAATAAGCGAATTTCCGAACTGCCTGAACCCTCCGCTCCATTCGCAAGCTCGAGATTGAAATATCTATACATTTCATAATATTCCAAATTAACGAACTTTTCGGGTACAATATGTGTGCGTGCGTACGCGCGCGCGCGTGTGTGTGTGTGTGTAAAGTGGTAATTTTGATTTGATTTTAATATAACTCTTTTTTTTTCATGGAAGTTTCTACTACATAAATTACTCTCAGTTTCCAGGCAAAATTGATAGAGTTTTGTAACTGAATCTTTTAATTGTAAATCCTGTATCACCTAGATTGGCTCTACACGATGGTTATTATGAACAAAATGATAAACTTACTTGGAAAGCGGTGAAACGTCTGATTTAATCTTGGTTTCGTTGGTCCGTGGAGGTGGTGAATCTAGTTGACTATTATCGTTGTTGGAGCCTTCATTACTCATATGAAGAACATTCCGATAACTGTTGGTATCGTGTTGTCGGCTCGGCCGCTGTGACTGAAAAGTATGGTGGCGTTGATGATGTTGATGATGATAATGCTGATTTTGTGGAGGATCCCAAGCATTCGACCAGTCCAGCTGATCAATCTCGAGACTTTGTGAGCTTACTCCAATGCCGCTGTCCTCGTGTTTCACCGTGATTTTCGACCCCGAAGATCCGGGGTGCCCCTGACCCGAACTTTCATTCTGATCAACATGAGATTCTTTCTTCAACATTAACACTGCATCCGAAGTTTTTCTCCTCTCCCGACCTGTAGAATGAATTTGTAAATTCGTGATCAATCCATCTCTTACTACATCGTAAGCTTTTTCCTCATTCGTTCTAAGCTTTTAATCCGAATAAATGGGATTTAAATTGTTTTCAATAAAAAGTACAAACCTCTGGATCCCATGCTTCGTCCTTCTTCCGCTTCGTATTTTCGCCTCATTGTACTGTTCCAATGATTCTTAATGGCATTATCAGTCCTCCCTGGCAAAAGTTTGGCAATTTTAGCCCACTGGTTGCCAACACGCCTATGCGCGTCGACAATTATTCGATCTTCGGCCTCGGTCCATGCTGTCTTTTTGATCCCCGGATTGAGGTGATTGTGCCATCTCTCTCTACACTGCTTGCCAATACGTCCTTTAAGATGCCTCGCTATGAGGGTCCACTTTTTTGGGCCATAACGTTCCACCAACTCGACAACTTTTTCGTCTTCCTGTAGCGTTTAAATGATAAAAATAAAACTGAGGCTAAAGAACGTGTGACGAATACTAAAAGCCGGTAACCTTCTGACAAGATCATATGAATTCATTATAGGTGAACCAACGAAGAATTGTTTGGAAAGATAAAAATACAAAGATATTGTCGTATCAAAACGTGGATCGTCGAAAATTTTCGAATGATAAAGAAAATACGCTGTTCCTTTTTGAAAATTTGTTCCTTCTGTATGAAGACCCCTGAAGGTTCTAATTGATGGTTTCGAGCATATTAATTCGGAGAAATATTTGTGATACAAATAAAGCAGGGCGACATGAGAAGAAAAACTTGAAAGAAAGACTTTCAGCTGTTAAATACGATATTGTAATAAAAAGATATCCCGGTTTCAAGAAGGTCGAATTAAAAAAGTAAATTAAAGACAAGTAACGACAACGAGAGACACGACTTCCTGTAGAAAGAATGTCCATTCGATCAGGCCCTGCACGTTCCGCTAATGAATTCCCACACGATTGAAGAAGAAGAGCGTGTCTCGTATCGTGAACCTGTCGCTTGATTTCTCGCGAGCGTGAGAAAAACATCGATAGCGGTATGCTTTCGCTGAGCCCACGTCGTTTCTCATGGGCTGTTCAAGAACACAGCGGTAAGACCACCACGAGCAGTCTGAGCAACGAAGGAATACGAAGTGAATGAAACGCAAGGATGCGCCAATGAAAACAGGGAACACAAGACGTACAGAATTCAATTCGTGGAACACTCTTCTTCTTGTACCGAGCCAGAGCCAAAATCTTTTTTGGCGGAATGCGAACTTATCCCAACCAAGAAGTTAAATATCAACGAACCGACTCTCATTACTTTTTCGTTCCTCCCTTTGATATTTCAATCTTTTCAGCGATGAAGAATTCGAGCTTAGATTTCCAGCGCTGAGAAAATAGAAACAATCCACGAATAGCAAAGATCCGATGTATCGAAGGTTCGCTTATTCAAGATTAACCTTTTAAGGACGGGGTTTTTACGCTGAAATCGGCCTTTTTTGTACGATATTTGTGCACAATATCGATGGATTTTTCAAGTGGAGTGCTCGGCCAAACTAGTGGTTGATATTTCGACCAGACCCGTCCTTTAAGGTGATCTATTAGTTGCGTGAGTGCAAGAGAGGTAGCTGCAAAATGGTTGCACGGTTTGCTCGGACACTCCTGATTTTTTGAGAAAAATACGAGTACACCTTGGTTTTTTGATAAAATGAGAATAGCGTGTAACTCATATTTTTGTTTAAATATTAAGCTACCCGGAATAAACCGGGCAGCAGGATTTTTACCAACTGAACAACTGATAGATCACCTTAAGGGTTAAGACTTGTCAGAATCAGTCTATAGTCAGTTGTATTGGCAGATTGGATGAGTTCATTCAACGATGTATATTGTTCAAAGGCTAAAAAACTTTCATGAAGGGATATCAATTTGATAGTAATTATTAGTTGAAGATTTCAAGGAACATATCGTTACTGATATGAGCGGACGGATAAAAAATAATTACATCATCAAGGAAAATTGTTGAGCTATGTGAAAAAAAAAAAACAATAGAACAGATGAAATATCTGCATCTTCATTTTTTTTATGAGAAATAAATAGTAATGTAGAACAAAATCGGGGATAGAGGGGTCGAAAACTTTGGACACATTTTCGAGTTTTTTCACTCTTTTGGTTTGTGCGGTTAAAGGGGCGAGGGATTTGCCTCGTGGTCCGGTCCCTGAATGGCCGTGTTTGCCCTTGGCTGTTGCCGAGTGCATTGGCACTGTACGTTCGCGAGTGCAGCATCCATACACGTTTCTCTCTTTGTCTTGTCTCTCCCCTCCTCTCTTCTTGCATGCCATCCCTCCGTCTGATGTTCTTTCTCTCTTTTACTCTTCCCAAAAGATCAAGAAAAGAGCCATGGATCTTTCTTGCTGCATACTTGGTCAGAAAACTCTGCGCATTCTCCGACTTGGATTCTCCGCGCCTAAACCACGTTTGCGCAACATCTTAAAAAAATTTGCCTCAGCCGCGCCTCTGTTACATTATTACGAGTCAGTTTCAAAATCCCTAAAAATCTCGCTTCTACATACTTTTTTGATACCGCTCTATATATTTTTTCGTCTTTATTTAGCAATTTGTAGACTCTTTATCATATAATCGTCATCTAATAAGAAAATGTTTTATTATATTTTTTGCCTAAATTCATCCACAATTATTCAAACATAACTGCTTTGTAGGCTAAAGTTGACTTTAAAATCTCGTTCAATCGTGTTATATTGACGGAAAAAATATTTATTAGCATCATGTTTGTATTTTTCTTAAAACCGAATTAGAGGAAGCCAGAGCGAAAAAGTTATAATCGCATCAGCGCAAAATTATAATGAATATTTTTCTCCTTTGGAAGGTTTCGTACTCTCGACGTGAACTCATTTTTTACCTGTGGGATCGCAGCAACGAGTGGAGTAGAAAAGAAAAAGATATCGACGTCCCTTTTTCCCACGCGGCATTCCACGAGGCATTGGCGCCCCCGTTACCTGGACGCTGACTCGTATTCGCGCTCATGTTAGAGAGAGAGAGAGAGAGAGAGAGAGAGAGAGAGAGAGAGAGAGAGAGAGAGAGAGAGAGAGAGAGAGAGAGAGAGAGAGAGAGAAACGGAGACCCCTCATGGTACCCAACGTTTCAAGATACGAAAACAAAGACTCGCCGAATGTGGAACCAGTGGCCAGAGAATAAGGTAGAGGGAAAAATATGGCGGGAAAAAGAGCCTTTTGCTATAATTTTCCCACAATGTTCGTATAACTTTGAATCATTTGGTTCTTTACTTGAATAATAACGATTCCAGTAATCCCATGAAACGAGAAATAATGAAAATTATTCTGTTACTTAACTGGGCTGTTACTTAAACTCTACATTTTTTATTTTGTTAATTTTTTTTCTTCTTTGAGTTCATAAAAAAGACTTGCTTGATTTTTTTAAATTTTCATCTCAACAAATTGATCCGGAAAATATTTTCCATTTTCGTTTAATTTACCTATAACTTTTCAAACAGTCTAGCAAATCGAATAGATGACAGATAAAAATTTCCGTTTCTGAATGTTCTTGTGTTTATCGTAAAACAATGAACGCACTGGAATTAAGGAAACAGTGTTTTTATTAACAATGAATTACCTGAAATAATGACGATCGATAATAATGAAAATATTCAAATCAACGTGTAAATATTTACATTCAAGATAGAATAGAAATTGTATCAACTGAGAGAAGAAAAAAAGAGCGAACATGCGAATATGACCCACCTCTTTGGTCCATGGCCCTTTGACCAACTCCGGGTTTACGACCTTGGCCCATCGTTGTTGACACTGAACGTCGCTTCGATCGGGAAAGTGAGCTGCAACAGCATCCCATTTGAGTCCTGTTCCCAATTTTTCAGCATTGCTGACCAATTGTTTTAGTAAAGAATCCTGTATAGCAAGAGAGAGAAAAAAATCCAAAGTAGAGAATTATCTACAAACATTAAAGCATTTGCAATACAGATCTGATTCGCGATAAACGTTAAAATTTATAAATCTCAATTTATGACATGTCAAAAGTATTGGTGAACTTATGCGGACCAAAAGTATAATTAAATTCAATCGATTGACAATCTGAAGAATGTTGCTTGAATCAATGACGAACGAAGACGTCAGAACAAAGTAAATTTATGAAATTGCTAAATGGAGAGTCGTTCCATGATTTTTCTTACGTTTTTTGCTCTTTTTTTTCTATATATTACTTCCTCCTCGTGAAATAAGCAGAGACATGATTTGCTGTGAAATGCGTATATTCTTCAGACCTTGCATACAACTAAATGATCGGATAAGGACGAGGCTAAGGTTTTATAATCCTCCTCCGGATTATGGAGCTGTGACTCGCGGACGCGTGTACATCAAGAGACGCGGTAGCGGCTCGACGTCAAGTATACACGCACAGATCCATTACTTTTTGACGAAAGTATGCACGCTTAGGTCAGCATTTTGGTACTGATTTTATCTTTGAAAGTACATCAGAAAAGGAGATGATCCTAAAAATTTGAGTCCGATTTGATCAAACCCGGCTGCTGGAGAATTTTTTGAAATGTCATAGAGGTTAGTTTTTTAATCATTTTCAAAAATTTGTATTTTAGCTACTATATCACTTAGAGATTCCATTCAAACAGTATTCTTTCCTGTAATCGCCCTACTTTTAAGAAAAAATATATATATTAGTGATAAACTCAAATCCGACTCCGCTGAAAGCTATCAACTAAACCACTGAATCAACAAAATTTTACCTGTTTTTAAAATTCTCCCAAACCTACCAGTTGCCGAAGTAAAAGATTAAATTACAGCTGTTTTTTTTGTAAGGGTTTATTCTGCTGTTACCTACCCTAAACTTCTTTTACTTCTTATTCAATTATTTGATTAGAGACATCTCCCTTCGAAAATCCCGATACCTATTTTATTTAGGAATTTTTCAGTCAGGAGTTTTTATGTTGTTTTATGGGGTTAAATCTCGTCAAAATTTTCGAAAAAATCGATTTTTCGTTGACATTTCAAAAAATTTCGCTGAAAATTTTATGTCGATCCGTTCAAAATTGAGCGAGTTACGGCCATTCGGATTAATTCGGCTCACGTCGGCTTCAAGCGAATTATATGCTCACACATGCACACACTACACATTTAAATTCCCGCGCGGCGTTGCCACATTTCTTATGATATGGAAATGTAAGCATCAAGTTTCGAATTTTATTAAAAGTTTTAATTAATAATTAATTCCTTAATATCTATGAGATGGGAGAAGATAAATCTAGCATGAAATCATTTCTAAAAGTGCATTCTTTCTGTAGTAAATTTTGCACGAATATCTTATTATTTTTTCATTTTCTTGAAATATGAGTGATCGTATTGCGATTGCCATAAGAGTTAATGTGTAACAGCGAAATTTCAACAATATATTACTGAAAAACTACGAGGTCAAAACGTCTGAAATTTTTTAAAGAAACGCGGAATATTTACTCCCTGCGCCATTTGAATAAGCAGTAACAACAATACCATGACATTATCAAAGTAGATATCAATTTCTGACTATAAAAAATAATAAATAATTTATCTGAATTATTTATTTTCAATTATAAAATAATTATATGAAATATTATTCTCAAGAAGTATTTTTTACAGTACAATGTTCGGGTGTTCGAAAATCCATGACTCGGATCCAAGCTCGATTCCTAAGTTGAAATTTTCAGGGTTTCTTTGGAACATAACAAAGCAACTTTCCTATACATTTGAAACAATTCGAAGTTCGATGAAAAAAATTACAGCTCTTTAAACATAGCGATTTATGAAAAATCATCTTTAGATGGTTCTGTATAAAAGAAACCGAGGCAATCGAAGGAAATTAGAGCAGATATCAATAGAATACACCCTCAAAAAAGCAGCTGTTACTTAACCGTCTACTTCGGCAACTGGTATAGGTTTGGGAGAATTTTAATTAACAACAGGCAAAATTTTGTTGATTCAATGGTTTAGTTGATAACTTCCAACTGAGTTTAACCAAATCAAAATTCAGTATCAAAAAATTCAAATCAAAATTCAGCCTTCAAAAAATCAGCACCAAAATCGCTGACCAAAGCACGCACACTGTCGTCGAAAAGTAATGGATCTGCCAATATATATATTATATATTAGGGTGGTCGTTATTTGGGATCAAAATTTATTTTACCTTTTCCGCCTCCTAAATCGGTTCGAAATACATAAAAAGTAATGCTGTAATTTTTTTAGATTTTTAAAACAAAGCTTAACCCTCGATCACGGCGGTTGAAGTTTTCCGTTTAAAATACATGGGATTTTCCGGCGTTTGCGGTTACCATTTTACTGTGGGCCTAAAACATGTTTGTAAAATCTTGAATTTTTCAGAAATTAGTTCACTAGCATGTTGCTACACGGAAAAAATTTCCAAAACTCCTACCGTCAAAATATTGTAAAAGCATCACCATAAGTATGGTGATGTTTTTACATTTACATCATTTACATCAAGCGTTTATATGTCGCTCAGTTAATAGTGTACGTGCGTGTAACGTGTATCAATACAATGTATTCATCAATCCCACCAAATCTGATCAATGATTGCAACAATTTTGAATGACTAAGATGATAACTAGCACCTTTTAATAATAAATGCATTACGAATGGCAGAAAAACATCGCTTTTTTTTCAATCAATGCGGATTCGCCGGCACGATTTCCCATCATTCCATTGACCCCAGCTTTTGCGTGGTGTCTTTTTTAGTTATTTGAAATTGAACTAGGGGGAGAATTTGAAGAAAAAAAATTCAACCCCAAATAAGGACCACTCTAGTGTGCAATCACACGCTATGAAAGTTAATAGTTGTACGCATTTTGCAAACTGGACAAAAATTATTTCCGCCGATAAATTAAGACTATTGAGTCACAAATCGCAAAAGATGTCAAAATTCTGAAAATGTGGTATGTTTTTGTACGAAGTATTTAAGAGGTCGTGTAAAAATTTCCCGATATAGATATATTGTGCGTACTCGTACCATATTCGTAAAATGGACGGTAGACAACCGCAAGCAATAACGAGGCACACTGATGGGATCGGGGACCGAGAACGTTCCCATGGGAATTCGTATAAAGCGTATTCCACACATGTATATAGAGAAGTAACAATCGGCGCCTGTGCTCATCCCCATCTATCACGGATTTAACGTCCACGCGTAACAAACCCCTTTTTCCCAGTCCCTAGCTTCTGGTACGTCTTCACGTGACGATATATCCCCTCGGTCATGAATACCCGTAGTACCCCTCGTCCTCAACCAAATTCATAAGGGTAAAAAAATGAATCACTCTCCAGACTGTTCGTTGTTTTTTAGTGGCGATTTGAAAAACGAGATATCAACGTGAGACAATAAATATAAAAAAATGTTGACCAAGTCGCACATGAGTGCATTGTTGGTCTGTTATCGTTTGAAGATAGTTTGTTTGCATTACCTCTTCCTTGGTCCAGCGACCTTTATTTATGTGCTTGCCCTGAGGCGCACTGTTGCTCGTCGCGTTAACCGTGGCCTCATTATTGTTAGCCGCAATGGTTGAAGTTGGACTTCGCGTAATGTTATTCGTATGAAAATTCGCCGAATTTGAATATTCACCCTCGGAATCTTCGGTGCTACTCGAATCGTATGCTGACCTTGATCTGTAATTAAAAATACAAAGATCCATGAGTTCAACATTTTTATTGGAATGAATATTACGATGAATTATGAATCTCATTTTCGTGTTCAAATATCATATTCGGCGGATGGAGCTACCTTTTTTCAGAAATTTTATTTATTTTGTCTCTTGTTTATCTGGATAATAAATAAAAATATTGTGAAGAACGTCTACCTTAACATGCATATCACACAAGCCTCGAATACCTGAAGTGTTGAGATAACAAACAAATCATAATATCACTGAAAAATCAGGTCAGTAAACTAAGAAATATATTACGTATATTTGAATCATGCATGACGATGTATACGATGAAGAAAAATTCCAATTGCCTCATCCCTTTCTAAAAAGTTGGTGAGTAACGCCCGAAGTTGGTGAACAACGGGGGACGACATTGTTGTCCTTTTATTCGTACTGTGAATAATCGCTTGGCCGTTATACACGGGGCATTCGAATTCAGAGTCCTGCTGTCAGTTTGACAGTGGTGTACTGTCAATTTGACAGTGGTGTATTTCCCGTTCTAAAAAGTGGTGAGTAACGTCCGAAGTTAGTCACCAACGGGGGCATTGTTATCGTTTTATTCGTACTGTGATTGGTCGCTGGGGCTCTCAAATTTAGAGTCCTACTGTCAGTTTGACAGTTGTGTATACGTGAGTGGTTATAAGCTTCCCTTGGGCGCAGCTGCGCAAATAAACCCGCGTACCCGCGTTGCAGCGTGCGCTGGTATACCTCCGTAAAAATTAATAAGTGATGTCCATTTAGCTCATCTATTGGTAATGGAATTTGCGTAGTGGCAAACCATTTAATCCATGAAATTCGACATTTTCAATGGCCTTGACCATATGTACACTAGGGTGATGCAAAAAAAATCGATATTTTTTTTCTTGGAGCTCCAACGGAAATCGTTAGAACATAAAAAAAAGTCATTTTCCCAAAATTTCAGGTTTTTAGAAAAAATTTTAGATAATGCTCAAGCCACTTTTCGATATTTTCCTGTTTTTTTTTTTCACAAAAATCGCGCAGCAAAATTTTTTTTGCTCTCATATCAGTAAATGTTGGTCCTTCATGAATTCATAAATCTAATGAAATTTTGATATTTTTAAAAACATGTTAAGGCTACCTCGCATAATTCATTTCTGTTTCTTCTGTATATTTAGCTATAAATTATAAGATTAAAAAATGCGTGGCTACAGATGGCAGTTTTTGGCGTCCTTCCAAAAGAAAAGGTGAATGTACTTTGCAAAAACATACACTTCCGGTCAAAAATCTGAAAAAGCTCCCGCGCTCTTTTTTGTGCCACGACACCGGTAGTGAATATATCTGGATACAACAAGGCGCATTTTAAAGAGGAGACATTAGCCCTCAATGTGATTTTTTTGAAAAGTCTCGACGGCTTTTTTTACGTGTACTACTTTATTTTGAAAAAGTTCGTTTTTCGGCATTATTTTTTTCATTTTCAACTGGACCGCGCTTTGAGATAAAATTCTTGGCCCTTGATTATGCGAGTGAGTCCTTCAAGACACAAGCCTCTGCTTTAATTTAGTTTTTGAAAAAGTTTGATACGATTTTTTTTCGCAGAGTTATTCGGTTTTTGGCAAAAAAAGACAAATTTCAAAAAATGCCGTGTACCGTGTAAATTAGATTAAAAAAAAAAATATTAATAAACTCGAAATGATATAAAGTGAAACTACTTTCTCTCTTATAGATGTATCAAAAACCCCATCGTTTTTTATTTATGAATATCAATGCACTTGAGATTCCACTGAAAAATTAATAAAAAAAAAATTTTTTGAAAAAAAATCTAAAAAAATTTCAGCGACTAAAACAATTCCAGACGCAACTTTTTTCACTCTTGAAACATCCTTTGAAATCTAAAAGTTCTCGCGGTACACGGCAATTTCTGAAATTTGTCTTTTTTTGCCAAAAGCCGTATAACTCTACGGAAAAAAATCTTATTAATTAAACTTTTTCAAAAACAAAATTAAAGCTGAGGCTAGTGTCTTGAAGGTCTCACTCGCATAATCAAGGGCCAAGAATTTTATCTTAAAACGCGGTCCAGTTGAAAACGAAAAAAATAATGCCGAAAAACGAACGTTTTCAAAATGACGTAGTATACATGAAAAAAGCCGTGGAGACTTTTCAAAAAAATCAAATTGAAGTCTAATGTCTTCTCTTTAAAATACGCCTTGTTGCATCCGAATGTATTCACTACCGACGTCGTGGTACATAAAAGAGCACGGGAACTTTCCCAGATTTTTGTCTGGAAACTTTTGACCGGTAGTGTAGTTTTTTAAAATTATATGTAATAACAATGATTTTTGCGTTTTCAAGAATAGTTATTTGTAGCTACATGTTTTTTAATCTCATAATTTATAGCTAAATATACAGAAAAGAAGAAATAAATTATACGAGTCTTGAAATTTGTTCTGAGAGTGAAAATTTTTTATTAGATTTATAATTCCATGAAGCACTAACACTTTCCGCTGTGAGAACAAAAAAAAATTTCGCTTCGCGATTTTTGAAAAAAAAAAAAAAAAAAAAAAAAAAAAAAAAAAAAAAAAAAAACTTTCCGTTGGAGCTTCAAGAAAAAAAAATATCGGTTTTTTTGCATCACCCTAATGTACACGTTAACTTGAGTGTCTTGAAAAATGCGTTCAAATTGAGGTCTCTCTACGTCATCTAGGATATCCCATGGAACAATCTTTTTCTTGTTACCGTTCTTTTACATTTATCCAGTGTATGTTACAACTCTCACACAAATGAACGACTATGACTGCTTCTCAGAGTTAAGCCTTCCGCCTCTTTTGATTTTCATCCATGGCGTTGATGGCTTCTTCAGTCTCCATATACCAGGATACACGCCGACCACATCCTGCTGCGGTAGCTAAAACTGCCCCTCTCCCGATGGATCATTTTTCACCAACACCTTCTTATGGGATCCCATCTAACCTGAACCGCCGGCCCTTCGTCTCGAGTTTAATTGATTTCCTGCATCCCAGTATCGTTGACTTCTATAACACCCGACATTTTTCTTCCCCGCCATGTATTTTGGTTACCCATAACATGTTTTTTATACGGTTTCTGAGTCTCCTTCTTCCGAGGTTTTTAACGATCTATTTTTCTCCAAAAAAGAAAATTGAAACTCGGTTTTGGTTTTAAAGCAACTGACACAAATTTTAAAATGTGTTTTGGATTCAGCATCGTGTATCTATTAGGGTGATTAAAAAAAAAAAAATTTTTTTCTTGCAAACTGGCTTAAAAGTTTCTTTTTGATGTCAAAAGATACCAGTTAAAATTTGAGTCCTTAATATTAATATTAAGATAGTGTGCATCGCACTTTTCTATTTCCCATATAAATAGCATTAAACAATTTTTAAACCAATTATCACTAAATCATACCTCACTTAGGTATTTTAAATGATTGTTAAGAATTTTTTTTGTCTGGATTGAAAAAAAAGAAACTAACAAAAAAGATTTTGAAACTCACTGATACTAAAAATGTTCTCAAAGAATCGCTGGCCTTATTATTACAAAAAATTATGAAGAAACATTTTTTAACAGACTAAATTTATTATATATAAACATGAAGCTTTTAGCAATCTTTTTCAATACGACCAATAAATTTACTGTAATGTATTTAAAGCAGTCGAATTCACGATAAGTCGAACTTTATTAGGCCTCTATTAGGCCAAAATTATTTCAAACTGTTAATTTTATTATTAAAAATTATTTCGAACTATTAGGTTTCACGAAAAATCATAGGAGACCTTTTTTTTAGAGTGTTCAATTCTCTACAAGAATAAGTGAAGACATTCTTTTATGGAACACGATGCTAGTAATAAAAATCGGAATGTGCAAAAAAAAATTTTTCAATATTATTCTTATGGGAAATAGAAGAGTGTGATACGTACTATCTTAAAATTAATTCAATTTTAACTTGTGTATTTTTACACCAAAAAGCAACTTTTAAGCCAGTTTACAAGAATTTTTTTTTTTAATCACTTTAGTATTTATTTTATTAGTATTTATCAAACTGAGTGGCGAATAAGTTAAGGAACTAAGGAGCTTAAACTTCCCCCGATTGATTTATTAAACATGCCTATTAAATGATAGAAAAAGAAATATCATTTTATCGCGATCACTCAAAATTGTAACTCTTATAAATATTATTCAAAAGATTTGTCTTTCAATCGCTCCGATATGGAAATTATTCTCAAGGTTTCGATAATGTTGAGACGAGCTCTTAGAGCGATAGACTCCGGAGACATTGTTCTCGCTTCCGAGTAATCTTTGACGGTTGCATTAATATTAAAAGGAACATCGGTCTCAGGCGCCGTGTGCGGCCGAGCTATTTTAAAGCGAGTCTGCGGAGAGTGCACGTCAATGTGAACTGTTTCACATTCCTCACCGTGACTCCTGGTAAAGAGTGTGTGCCACAAAGATGAGAATGACTTCGTTGCGATTATCCGGTTACTCGCGATCTCACGTAACAAAATCACACGCTTATAACAATCTGAAATCCAACAGAACAAATCGTTAATTTCAGCTTCGTCGATTGCAATATTTTCCCATAAAAACCGAACATGCGAACTTGAGAACGTGTGATCGCAAACCAGCGGACCAGTCAACCACCGTGAGCTCATTATCCTTGGACGAACGAAAGGAAAATTCGCGAGAGGAAACGTCTCTCCGCGTTAATAGATTTTTATATACAATCGAATTTACAAATTGGGGCGAAGGAAATAAGTTGATACTTTTTTTCTGCATCTATGTAAACGTTTAGGTGTACTTCCGAAAGCTGATAACCGAATTCGACCTAAAATTTGGTACACAGCTTCGTTTTGATATGAGAAGACTTTCCTCCAGAAGATTTTGGGCGCATTTGAATATTTTTCGAAATATCGAATTTTGATAGTCATTTTTCATCATTATATATTATATTTATAGAGCATTACAGAGTATGTCTATCACGTTGAGTATAGCTACAACATGTCGAATATCTCTACTTATCGCGCACAACGTTTTACTTACACCACCCTTACTTAATTTCGCATAGGCATCAAAACTGTTTCGGATCTACTTAACAATTTCTACGAGTCCAAGAGTTTCTAGAAGTGTGGTCAGAGAGAAAGGTGATGATATTATGTAGATTTACTAGACCATGCTAAAAAAAGACTTTCAAAATTCGATACCCCGAAAAATATGCAAATTCGCTAAAAATTTTTTTGGAGCGAAGTTTTTTCGTATCAGTTCAATATATCGAATAACTGAATTGTAGAACGGTCGATATTTCGAAATTTTAAAAATTGTGATATCAGTTTGAAGAAAAATAAGTAATTCGAAATTCTTATTCCCGAACGACTATTCAGTAAATTGCGTGTTTAATCAAAAATTCCTTTTTTGAATTCGTATTTACCGGAAAATATATATTTCAATAGTTTTCATTTCGAATGCAATTTTAACAGACCATCCGAATGTCAAAAGTTCATATTTTCGAATTCAAAATGGAGAGTAATTGTTTTACAGACAGACCATAATATAGAGTAGAAAAAAATCGAAAGTGAATTTTTCGAGCCCATAAAATTTAGATATGCAGAATAGCGATAGCTCGAAAAGGCGAAAGTCAAAATGGCGATGTTTAAAATTGGAGATCACCGGCCTGAGTCAGTGAGTGAGTGAGACGCGTGCGTATTTGGAGCTCCACTGCATTTCTTTATTTTGATCGATCGACTTTCTAACGTTTCGCTAATTTGACTGTTCGACTTTTTGGTGTTTCAGTATTTCAACCTCAGTAATATTTGGTATTTCGTTATTATATTTTCAAAATTGTGAATATTCACAGCATCACTGCACTGTAATAATTTATGAATCGAAAGAGTGATAGTCGAATTTTCGAAAAATCGATATTTTAGTCATCGTCCTATGGGCGATTGTTACATTCTATTTTCGATGTAAACGTGCTTCGAACCTTGCAGTTTCTGCTTTATTTATTTTCGGCATTCAAAGTTCTAGTCGAATCTATCTGTCTCCATATGATCATTCGAAGTTTATAAACTCGAGATTTTAGCTGTTCGAAATTTTAGTCATTCCAACATTTGATCCCCACCCCAGCTCGAAATTCGATTATCAGCTTCCGGAAGTTTATCGCAACTCTTACATACTCTCTGAATAACTTTAGGGAAAAATCAAACCTGCGCAACATAATTCAATGCAATATTAATTAAAAATTCGTCGGACTACAAAAGAAAAAAAGATAGAATCGAGCCTTCTAACTCTAAGTCCCCCGATCGAATAATGTGCGTAACTTCATGTTATCGCGTGAAAACGTGGTACAAATAACTTTTTCGAGGAAAAAAATGTCTGCTCAATCGTGCCACACCCTTCGCGCAATGGTCGATTAAATTCGAGCTCGATGTTCAACACAACGAGCCATTTTTATTTCAGGGGAGACTATAGAAACATAAACGCATTAATATATATATATATATATGGCTAACCGTATGCGTGCGTGTTTGCGAGTAGCGCCTGCGCGTTCATCGTACATATACAAAGTTCTACAATATGATAAAGTCCGGGCCATCTGTGCCTGCCCTCGCCTCCCTCAGGGTATATGCTCATAACTCGGCATGTTGACTATTCTCTCATCGTATATCGTGTGTACGGTGGTGACGATGGTGCCGTGCAGCAGTCATTGTTATTAGCCATCCCTCGGAAATGTATGGGTCACGGCCGATTCCTAGCAACGAAATTTCTTGGGGGTGCAACTTTTATCCCTCTATTCGTATAGGAAATTCTCGCCATGATTTCCATCTCTCTCGAGCTACAACGATTTAGCAGTGTTTCCACGCACGTGTATTTCCATGCACGCACACATATTGAGCTGTCGTTGTATATGTATAAGAGCTATGTTATATAACAGGGCTGTGAATGCAGCTGCTTGTTCAGGGGTTCGAGACGAGGAGTGAGATCGTGGATATAAAACCCATTGGAAAGACGCATATCGATTAGTTTCGCTCTCCTTTTCTCTTGCTTTATTTCCATCCGTCTACGCGTTAAGCTATTCCTACAACAAATACTCATGGGAAGCGCTCCGTTCAACTACTATCTTACCAATACTTCAGTAATTCAAGCAAACCACTCTGGAGGATGCGTCGATTGAACTTATCGAAGATGGCATAGAAGCTTCAATATGAATGGTAGAAAACGAAACATCAAAACTTCTTTAGCACTGGTGTGATTTGTAACTCGATGTAACGAAAAAGCAACTATGAAAAGAGGCAAATATATTCGCTCGTAGGATTTGGCATGCGAGAGAATGAGATGAAATACAGAAATACAGTGTTTCGTGTATTTTCTTTGTCTCCTCTATGTGCGGTGCTTCGTGGCCTCCCCTCTCTTATCTACCAAACGTTCTATGTATATGTTATGGCGTCGTATAGTGGAAAATAGTATCCATCTAGATTCCACTTTCCACTGTCCCCTATACTTGCTCCGGCTCAAGCGTTCTACGTGTGTATGGTTGTACATGTGTGTATGCCTGCGTGTAACGAACCCCTGGAAAAAGGCGTCATAGCCAACGTAGTGTGTCGTTTTTCTGTATATTTGTGAAAAAATAAACAAAAGATAACCTCAATTGAAGGATTACAGTCATCTCGTTTCGAAAAAAAATTATCGAAAATTTTATCATGGCCATAGAGCAACAGTATCCACATCCGAAAACTTAAGACAATAGAAAAATTATTATATGATTTTATAAATACAAATAAAGGCTCTCACTGTTGACCTTAAACTATCCAAATTTACGAGCACATGTACAAGATCTTCAATTAGACAATATAGCATGGTTTTCGAATTTTCTCATTCTTTCCGAGGCGTGAATGAATAATGACAACATTTGAGATATTTTCGTGTTAGTACCCCACAAATTGATATCAATGGACAACTAGAATTCTGGTTGGTTCAGGTTACAAAGCAGAAGAAATGTGTGCCTGTAAAAGCAGATTAGACCATGGTCCATCAGTAATTATTGTAGCGATTTACATTTCTCCCAACCAAATGATAAAAACCAATATTGAATTCAACCACGAGAATTTAATAAAGTACACGCCAAAAGTATTGTGGATTCTGAAAAAAGATTATAAGTAAATTCCCATGATTTCGAGTGAAAATTTCTATGCGAATTTTGCGTTGGATACAGCGCTTTCTTTGATTGAGTTTTTCATTTCAGAATTTAATTGAAAAATATGCAACAGTCGTACTGAATCAATAACGCGATCGAAAACTGTAATTGACGATGTCGTTTAAGGATTTATAGATCGAATCCATACTGAAGCAGTTGTTTTGTATTTTAGTTACTATGAGTTACTTATGCCATTCGTCAGAATAGAAAACACGGAGTCAGAATAATAAAATGTAAAATAACTCCGAAACTTGATATCTGAATTATAATGAATAAACTATGGAATCATCTCATTCCTGTTACTATGTTCGTTTCATTCTTTTACTGTTTGAATTTCGGAAAGTGTCACTTCTACTACGTGTGAACTGCACACACTTATTTTTTTCATTTCTTTCAGTTTTTGTCTCATAGAAAGATGGCTCAAATTGCTTTAGTATAATTTACGAAAAACGAAAAATAGGTGGATTTTGATGGAATTCGCTGCAGCGTGTAGTTCACGTATTCCGAATATAGGTACCTACATTATTTTACATGGTATGCACGCGAATAGATTTTATCCCATAAGCCATGGAAATTCGCGGGCTGTGCTGGTATTTTATAAACTCGATGGTGCTTCGTCTGACCATTCAAATTATTGGAATTTTCATTTGATTTGAGAAACACTGCTCCGTCTCATACGTGAAGGAAAATTAGGTATGTTGAAAAATCTCAACTATTGATTGAAACAATCTCATTGATAGCTTTCATTTTATTTAGACTTTCACAGCAATTTTGTAATAAAAATGTGTTGCATATCAACTATTTTATTTATTTTCAATTTGTATTTTCCGATCGTTCAATTTGTTATTCAATTCGCTCATGACTTTATTGTAAATGGGTAAAATTATGACTGCTTTAGGTTATATTGCGACGAACTTTTCAAACGCTTATTAAGCACGGGTCGACCAAACTCTTTTGAATAAAATTAAAACGTAAAGGTCACGGTGAGCATCACGGCATAAGAAGATGTCGGAACGAATACTCAAATAAGCAACGGATAATTCAGATAAACGCGTGCACGTATTTTTCTTCGCTGTATCCCTCGCTCCTTCCCTTTCGTTACGTGAATCTTGGGCCTGTACAAGCGCGAGTTCACAGAGAGAGATAGACTTGACGAGACGACAGCCGAGCGGGGCTGTCTTTAAAGATCCGCAACGGTTTTCGAACATCCTTGGATTTAAATTCTGAGGCACGTGTTGAGCTAGACTCCCTTTCTTGTTTCTCTAAATTCTTCTTTCATCGCCTATGAAAAAAAAATGTTTGTAAATCATGAATCAACCGATATCTTCTATGGACGCTTTTTCGCTCAATAACTATTCCGATCGTTAATGTACAAACAGAAAGGCAATTCCATCGGGGAAAAACCAATTTTGGGTTTGTTGTTAAAAAGTAATATTTGAAACAATATTCGATCAATAAAAAATGCGTTGACTTTATAGATTATTAATGCACGAAAACTTTAACGATGTAACATAAAAATTATTCAAAGCCATCTTAAGAGAATCTTTGAATTATTAGATTCATGAGAAGACGTTGTAAAATGAATGAATGAAGAAAAAACTAAAAAGATCAAGGAACTGGTGGAAGCAGAAGAGAGAGAGACAAAGATATAAGTCTCGTTCATGTCGCGAAAGCGCGACGGGACTAACTTGTCTGCCTGATGGCTGTAAGACCTGTTCTCAATTTTTATTTGCATTTTTTATTCTCAAGCTTCTTCTTTCTATCTTGTTTCTCACTCTGTTCGAAACTGTCTTCGTTGAACTCTTCCCCGGCCCTGAACAACGAAGAATATTAGTATTTGAAAGTAATCCTAAATGTTTGGCAACATCGCGGAAGTGTTTTAATCATTTGAACGATGTTTATACTCAAAACCGCCTCTTGTTTATGATTTTGATATGGTTAACGTTTACGAGCGGTTCATAAAAACTTTTTTTTTCGGACCACACAACACAGATTTTTCACGCGTACATGTGCTATAAATGTATTATTAAAGTAGTTCGGCCGTTCGATAAAGTATGGTGAAGGTCCACTTTTTTTTGCCGGTAAATGATAGTTTCAGGCCCCCTGATAACGATGAGCACAGTTCCGGGGCCTCTTACGGGGAAAACTTTTGAATTATTTCAGTTATAATTTTGAGTTTTTAATACGGGAGAGCTCACAATAATATTAATTGTGAAAAAATTGTATGGTATTTGAGCTTCGGAACAGTTTATATCGTGAAGAAAATTTATCACAGATTCCGTTAAAAAATGAAAAAAAAAAACATTACCGTACGGGGCTTTTAAGAAAGATAACAAAAAAACTATAGTTTTTGACGTGTCGAAAGCGGATGTCAGTCATTACAATGGACTGCTGGAAACAGCTGATTGAACTTCGGGCAAATTCGAGAATCTCGGGAATTTCATCAAATTTATTATTCAGACTGACTCACGTGCTTTCATTCGTCTATTAACTTCGCTTTTTTTTTAATGAATTAACCATTCCTTTTCTCGGTGCGATTACACCAATATAAACTTTTTTTCGCACAATAAAAATGTTCCCTAGGTTATACGAATTTCAAGTGTTACAGGTACCGACTCAATCATTAACGAGTCAAGTTGAAATATAAATTTTATCTTTTATAAAACGTTTGAAGAATTTTATTACATTTTTATGATAAAAATATTCTCAATGTAAGTGTCCATTAATTTTATTAATAATTTAGAATTTAAATTAATCAACATGATGTAGTTGCAAACTTGACTGGTCATAGAAAGACCGAACTACTTTAATGAACAACGGTTGTCATTTGCACGGATTAAAGATAACCGGTTCCAATATTTTTAGAATTTAATCGAAACAGAAATTGCCTCCAAATAATGTTCAATGGTCGCATAAGCAAAGAAAAAGAAATATCAATTTTCTGTTTAAAAATGAACAATTGTTGTAAATTCGATGAAAATTGAGGGATATTTGAAGAATGCATGTTTATAACGAATGTGACGTTAGAAGTCAGATGATTAGAACTCAAAACGCCAATTGGGCCCTCGCCGGAAACAACAGATTTTAATTAAAAGTTGTCTATACTCATAGTCGATCTCGAATAAGCTTCGTTTCGTTGGTCTCGGTCAATACACTTCTTGTTCGAGCGTGATCAAATTCCGGTAAGATGGCGGCAGGGCTAACTTCGATCGTGAATACCTTGTTGCTTGCGCCACCACCTTTTGTCCTGCGTCTTCAAACACGTATTCCCCATGCGCGTATCGTTGAAAGCTCAAATGAAATAGGCCCTGTGCCCCGAGTTTGTCAGCTGCTGTTTCCTCTCTCGTGCTCTATACAAGGAGCCCCGATAATACCAAAGTGAAATACCACCTCCTTTCTTTTTACCCAGGAGTAGAGTCCCGTGAACGCGTCTTTAAAATAGGAGCTTGGAAGTTGCGATCGACGACCGCGGGCGCACGCTCATAGACCGACAGCTGTCTCGCTGAGGCCGCTGAGTGTTTCTTTGGGCAAGGTGCACCTGTCCTTACAGTCTCTTTTTTCACGCTTCATTCGTACGTAGATTCGATAAAGTAACGAGGTTTCGAATCGATTCCAGTACGAAATTCATAAATACTTAACAAGAAGAGTAACAATAAGCCGAAAAAATATGTGGGTACCGAAAAATGAGCTTACGCGATATCCTAATTGTCCAATTACCTTAGCAAAAGTTTTAATCAAAGACCCAGCCATTAGTTATTTTGAGTTATTTTTTTAGAGCTCCACCCATCGAAAAAGTTTCAAATATAAGTTCTTCATCATCACGTTTTCTATGGAAAGGTCCTATGCAAAAAAACGAGCTAACATCGGTAATTGGACGGTTAATTGCAAAGGAAAAAAAAATCTCATTTTCTTTTTTGCGACAACGTTCGATTGTTTATCAAAACATCAGTTTGAAGTTCATACATGATGCAGGAGAACCGAGCTCCAAGAAAATCGTGCAACATATATCGATCTGAGAGATATAGTTTAGTAACAATCTACTATTATCGATAAAACGTTGACAACCAATAGAATTTGCCAATAAAAACCCACAGCGTAGAAAAAAATCGAGGAGCTTTGTGTCATTGTGCTCAAGCGATGTAAAAAAAAAAAAAATCGTTTTTGTTGAAAATCAATACTGTTTTATGACGACTTTAGATTTTTACTTATAAACAAATTCAAACCAAAGTTACAAAGATAGATATCTCGGAAATTCTTGTACAACTTGATGCGTCGTTGAAAAATGAATAATAAAAGAAAAAGTTGCACTATCTTGATCACACTCCGAGGCATGAATATTTTTCAATTCAAAAATTTTTTTTTTGTTATAATTACGATTTTTGCAAAACTCAAACCCGCTAACCTTCCCTTCGCTTTCGGCTGCGTGATTCCCCCCTTCAAAATAATAAGCATTCAAAAAACGACTATTTCGTCACTTCGTAATCACATACTCGAATCATACGCGGTCTCGGTATCGAAATTTTACCATTTTTTTTAAATGTAACAAGTATTAAAACTTAAACAAAATATGAAGCATCACACGCGGTTTCGATCGGCCACGACTTCGACCATTTTTAGATTTTTCTCAAATTCTTTATTTTTTTATTAAATATTAAGCAACATGTGGAAGATTGAATAAACGAGTTAGTTTATGTCCTACAAACAGAAGAAATGTTCTAGTGTATTACGACCCAAGGCTCGAAAGTTGGATTTCATGTCGCACATGCCAGGTCATTCAACATTTGGGCCGTGGGTTGTATACTATTTTTCTTGATCCCGTAGCCGAAAATACGTTCAATAATTACTAGCAATCGTGAGGACGGGGGGGGGGGGGTGACTTTTGCAGGACCGAGGCGAAGCCGAGAATTTGCTGGTCGGGGCGAGCATTAAAAACAGAAACAAAAAATAAAAAAACACACAAAAATATCACACAATAATACAACAATATTATTAGTACAATAAATAATTCGTTGATAAATGTCTGATTTAAAGTCCCATGATAGTTAACAATTTCTATATGAATATTTCCCGCTATACTTGATAATTTTTATGAATATGTGCTTTCTTATGAACCTGGAATCTGGAAATACATCATTATTCCGGACGACCATATTCATTTTATTAGTCCGGTTACATTATTTTCTGTTTTCGCATCTGGACGAACAAATGTATGTTATTCGTCCGGGTTCATGGCAATATAGCGCATAACATGAATGATGAAAACTACGCTATACGCGCCGGCTTGAAGCAAATATATAATGACGCTTGGCAACGAATAAACAAAAGCATGGCAACGAATACAGGCTTCACGAAAGGATCACCGGCCGCAAAAATATCGTCAGAGCGCACTGAAGTTAGCCGAGTCAGCCGGCCATGAAAAATGCTCTTCCCGGTCTGAAATGCGGCCGGGAAGTGCGTACTTTCGGCTAGGGGAGCAAGAAAAAACCAATTTTTTAGATATTTACTAGGGTATATTAGCGCGCGCTGAAGCGCGCGTATAGGGGTTTATTAGCGCTGCTGCGCCCAAGGAAAGCTTATAACCACTCGCGTATACACCACTGCCAAATTGATAGTAAACATGAAACTGACAGCAAGACTCCGAATTTGAAAACCCCAGCGGCCAATCACAGTACGAATGAAGCGACAACAATGCCCCTCGTTGGTGACCAAGTTCGGACGTTACTCACCAACTTTTTAGAAGGGGATCTCACGTCTTTCTAGAGTAACAATAATTTTCTAGGAAACCGAAATTTTAAAAAATTCGGAAACATTTGAACGCTTGTATCTCTGAGACACATCGACCTAACAGAAACTGCCACGGCATTTTTTACGTTTTCACACTTTTCATATTTTTTTCGTTCTTCATACTTTTAGGATGAAAAAGAAAAATATTATTAATTCATCAGGCTTGTTAACTTTTTTGCAGATGAGAGCAAACGATAATAGGATGAAGAACACTCATCAACGAATTTTACGCTCTCTCAAGGCTGGCGCACACTAGTGACGGGCCGGGCCACATCGCATCGCACTGAGAACGAAATTCTTCATTTCAGTGAGTGTTGAGAATCCTTTCCAATTGTTGAGAATCATCGTTCTGTCTTTGTTTTGAAGGATCGTATGTCTCTTTTTATCTTACGTGTAGAGCTCAAAAATCCACCTGGGCCTATCGCACACTACGACGGGCCGGGGGCTGGGCTGCATTTTTGTCGCCGCAAAAATCTGCCTGCCGAGCGATCCGCCGATGCGACCCCTGTTCCATTTAAAATGCATAGAACCGATTCAGAAAATGCGATGCGGCTCAGCCCGGCCCAGCATAGTGTGCGCCGGTCTTTAATCCTCGCGTTTTGAAGCGGCTAACACCTTCCGAATAAATGCCACAAGTCCATTTTTTACAGAAATAAAATCCGAGAAATCGCAGTACAAAAAACTCTTTCTTTCAACATGAGGGTAGAAAAAATTTTCGAGACTTGCTTCGTTACAACTTCAAAAATAATCAAGATTTTGGGATTCCGTCGTTTATACCTGGACCTTCAAATTGGCATTACACACTCAAGTTAACAAAAGACACCCTTTCTTTCTAGTATACCTCTCTTTCTCGTACACCATAAAGTAAAAAGAGATATGATCCTCCAAAATAAAGAAAAATTTATGATTCTCAACAACTTAGAAGTGAACAACGCTCACTGAAACAGAGGATTTCGTTCTCTGTGAGGTGCGATGCGAGAACTAGTGCGCGCTTTCGCATTTTTCAAGTGCTTTGCGATATCATCGGCTCCGTCAAGTGTGCACGGGCCTTAATTCGACTCCATCGAAAACTTCAACTGCGCGATTTCTCGTTTTCTTTAAAAGTTTCCGTGCCTATCGATCGGTTGCGCTGCATTTTTTCTCTTTCCTCTTCATGACCCCTCCTACCATTGCGAACAACACGTCAAAACGAGGAACATTGCCATACCATCTGCGCTCCATCTGTGTGCGTGTGTGATATATCACCGCAGTACACTCGTCCTTTTCAGTGTGACCCGTAAGTGTCTCGCTTTTTCTTTCCTCTTTTTTTTCATCAAGACATAGGAAGAACCGCCGCAGGAACTCCCTTATGCTTGCTGTATGCTTAGGGCATTATTACCTCACGTTATATTGCGCGCACCACCGCATGAGGAGTCAGTTGTTACGTCTCCACCTTCCCTTCTTTCCGGCTAAGCCCGAACCGTATTGTTTCTCCCTTTTTCCATCGACGTGTGGTTTCTTCTTTCTTGCTCTTCTTCGCCGAAACTTCATTCTTTCTTTCCACTTTGCACCCGTTTTTTGGCTATCTCTCTAATTCCTTCCTTCCGTCCTGCGTCGCAGAAGCTCGTCGTCTCGCAACGGTAAGCCCCGGTCCGAACTATGACGAAGACTGTCGTTCGTCACGCCGAGTGGATTTTATACTATGAAATTCTTGTACCCAGACGACTTGGAAGAAATCGTTGCTCCGGATACCGTTCAATGTCTTCCGGGATGTTACGTATTTCACTTCTTTCCTATTCCGCTTCTCATTTCCGACTGTGACATAGACTATTGTGTCTTCTGACTCAACGGTCACTTTTTTATCGTTTGATTGAAATATCACGAAGAACTTGCACATTTTATTCTAATATGTTAGAAGGAATTGTGCATTTCTGGGCTGGTATCAAAATTTACGCTTTTATATCGGCGACTACGTTACGTCGAGCTTAAGAGAAGTTGGTCTACCGAAGAGTTAATTATCTGCGCTAGTCGTGTTCCCTTTTTCGTATAACGATACACATAATAGCGACTGTTTCCGATAAGCTTCTTGCATCATCGATAATTCCTGCGCAGCCTTCATTTCTGACCTGCGTGCTTCCGGCTCTTCAAAACGTCGTTATAGCTAAATTGGAGATCATGTAATCGAATAGACTTTATTACTCTTTACCAATCGCCATTGTTAAGTTGACTCGGCATAACTTTTTTTCTTCATTCATAATAATAATAACGGATAGTTTTACACGACGTCGAGCTCATTAACTTGAAATACTTTGAGCATTTGACCATTTTTTTCTCATTGCACATTTTCCGGGTGGTTAACTATTTTTTCCGAAATATATTATTGAAAATATTTTGCATGTTTTTTTTTTACATCATCTATTAAAATTCAACAACCGGTAAAACAGAGAAAGCGATAATCAGTTGAAAAAGAAAACCACAATCGCTTTCCGCTAATCGATTATCACCGATGTATCACTGAGGTAAAAAGTGAATGCCCCCCCCCCCCCCTCCTCCTCCTCCTCCTCGCGCAGCATCGTTCTGATTACATATTCATGCACATTCCCCATATTAGGGTAGTTTTGTATGTACACTAGGGTGTGCGGAAAAAACGATATTTTTTTCTCTTGTATCCAGCCGAAAAAGTTGAATTAAGGTAAAAAAAAGTTTTAGAGTTTCTTAATGAAGAACATTGTTATCGTATGAAAATCAAGCACAAAACACGTTTACTGAAATTTTTTGAAAATCATAAAGATAATGAATTTTATAAAAATTATAAAATTATAACGATTATAATCGTTTTCTGATAGAACTAATTCTCTATGAAAAGCTTTCAAGAAGTTCGTTCGAAAAAACGAAAATTTGATTTCGAAAGTCTAATGAAAAAATGGATTTTCTATAAAAACATATTATTTTCGCATTAGTGTGATTTTTTCCTGAAAAGTTATGATAAATGATCAGGTTTCAATAATTTCCTGAGTTATTCTTATGGAAAATCTTCAATCGTAATGCACTGTTCGAAATACTTTTATAGTGAGCTCTACTTTTAGCATTATTTTTTTTTTCACCTTAATTCAACTTTTTCGGCTGGATGTGAGGAAAAAAATTATTTTTTTTCCACAAACCCTAATGTACACGTACGAGCTAAGAGTTTGAGTGCGGTGTACAATTAAATTCAATGCTTATGCGGTGCTGCCGGCTACACGGTTTTATCAAAGCTTGTTCACTTTACCTATCCTGTACAAACACGCCTCATGCATGAATAAGACCTCTATACATATATATAACGCTATAATCGTAGCAACAATACCATTCTCTAGTATCACTATAGCGTCGATCAAAATATGATTTAATTCAAAATCGGATGGGGATCAAATGTTGAAATGAATAAAATTTCGAACAGCTAAAATCTCGAGTTTATAAACTTCGAATGATCATATGGAGACGGATAGATTCGACTAGAGCTTTGAATGCCGAAAATAAATAAAGCAGAAACTGCAAGGTTCGAAGCACGTTTACATCGAAAATAGAATGTAACAATCGCCCATAGGACGATGACTAAAATATCGATTTTTTGAAAATTCGACGATCACTCTTTCGATTCATAAATTACTACAGTCAGTGATACTGTGAAAATTCACAATTTTAAAAATATAATAACGCAAGACCAAATATTACTGAGGTTGAAATACTGAAACACCAAAAAGTCGAACAGTCAAATTAGCGAAACGTTAGAAAGTCGATCGATCAAAATAAAGAAATGCAATGGAGCTCCAAATACACGCGTCTCACTCAGTCACTCACTCACTTACTCAGACCGGTGATCTCCAATTTTAAACATCACCATTTTGACTTTCGCCTATTCTGCATATCTAAGTTTTATAGGCTCGAAAAATTCACTTTCGATTTTTTGCTACTCTATATTCTGGTTCGTCTGTAAAACAATTACTCTCCATTTTGAATTCGAAAATATGAACATTTGACATTCAGATGGTCTGTTAAAATTGCATTCGAAATGAAAACTATTGAAATATATATTTTCTGGTAAATACGAATTCAAAGAAGGAATTTTTGATTAAACACGCAATCTGCTGAATAGTCGATCGGGAATAAGAATTTCGAATTACTTATTTTTCTCCAAACTGATATCACAACTTTAAAAATTTCGAAATATCGACCGTTCTACAATTCAGTTATTCGACATATTGAACCCCACCCCAAAATCTTTTTTATTCGTCACGAAAGGAGTCAAAAAGTGTACAAATGGCACTCAATCGAGAAGGTGATCGAACGTTTGAGAAAAAAGCTTTAATATTCTTTTATGCCATGCGTCTATTAGTTCGCCACACCATACACTGTTATTATTTCGTTACAGCTGTTTATGTATCCGCTCCGTCTAGTAAAATTGTGTTAGTTCATTAGTCGATATTTCCGAAACTAAATGGTCGAAAATTTCCATTTTTTTTAAATATTAATCCTAAAATAGTACTGAATACACGACTGGTTTAATTTCAAAGTCGTAAGATCCGTTTAGCGCCCGTAATGAACAAAGTGCTAATCCAGTTGCGCATTAATTCCCAAGATTTTAACAAAACTACAGATCTACCTTAAATACTCGGAACGATGAATACATATTGCTCACTGACCAACCATTAACAGCGGTAACTAATACCACATTCCTCCCTCCTCACCGTCGCCCTCTCCTTTTCTCTTTTCATTGAAAGCGCCATTCCGGCTAACGGTACTACTCAGTTTTTAGAAGAGGGATGAATGTAACATATTATGTTTTTTGGAATGAAAGGAAACCTGGGCACGTTAACGTATGTTAAACTTCTGAATCCATCACCGACAGGAATATACGAAATACCACTTTTTCCTTTTTTTTCATTGATCATTGCATTTTTCATCGACATGGCTATTTGTCACGGTATTTATTCACGTTAATACTTTTCTAGGTACTTTATCAAGTTGTGTGTACTTTGTTTGAATTTCACGAATAAATAAACGAGTGAATGTTTTGAATAATTTTTTTAATGGTATTACGAGTTAAAATGCAGAATATCGTAACAAAATTTGAAGTACCTTTATAATTCAAGCTAGAAAAGTGGATCACTCGATCCAAGCGCCTTCATCTTCGACCAGCAGATCGAATTTGTTTCGAATTTTCAACTTTCAAGTTCCTCCTAGACTCATGAAAATCACTACCAAAAAACGTTGGACACACTTTTCTCAAAAATATATTTTTCAAATTGGTACAACGACCTGGTGTTGTAAACGCTCACAAGCGTTGAGACGGGTGCGTTTTAGCACGTTCATTCCAAGTCAAACGCTTTCAACGTCTAGCATCTCCAAGTTGATCGTGCTCTAAATGATTCTCATTGAAGAAATTTTATAACGATCATCGAGCTCTTGAAGATTCTAAGATGTATATTCCCTTAATATTTGTTATTTATTAAAGAACTAAGTGTTACCATTATCGATTCAATAAGGCTGTCCTCAAAAATTTCGTTAGAAAAGATGATAAATAAATTCGTATAATAACGAAAAAAGAAAACGACTAAAATATGGAAGAAATCATAATACGAGTGAAACTAGAAGGGAGCTGACCCACATGGAGAAGTAAAACGTTTCAGAATGTCGATTCACTCCGGTCAATCGACGATGTTTGTACTTGAGGGACATTCTGTATACAATTTATATTAATATTCATTCAGTCATACGATGTGTACAAAAAATGTAATCGTTGAGAAATAGATATGGCTCAATACACGGAGAATCAAAGTGATGAATGAGAATAATGATAAGAGCTCTGGAATTTATCGAAAGATTCATATCCGGAAAACACCCTTCCAACAGTTCGCGACCTTTAAAATCTAAGCTTGTTTTAGAGCTTAGACTTGTGTAGAGTATATAGACCAACACATGTATATTTTCCGTTTAATAATGACTCTTCCAATACAAATTGCAAGGATTTTGACGCAAATGATTCCACTAGGAAAGCAATTTCATAAAAGAAGAGTTGTCACGAAATCTCGAAATGCGAGTCATTTCTGAAGCTGCTATAAACGTATTTTGATTGGTTGTCAATGTCGTGCTCGAAGATCGTTCATGTGTATATTTCAGATCGTAGAAAAAAGGAGGAAACAATTGCAAGACATTCGATCGCGATCGTGTCAGATAAATTTATTTAGCGACATAAGAGTGAAGTGATGGAGGAATTTAGTAAGAGTGACCTTACGCAATTACTATTCGACCGTGAGTATCGTGATTTTTGCAATGAACTATTCGAAACAATAGACCTGAGTAATATTTTTATTTAAAAAGTGTTAAATCAATTAAAGACAGGTATTTTTAACAAAAGCCATCGCGTTTCCGGAAACTACCAATTTTTTTTTTTTTTTTTTTTTTACAAATAAGATGATTACGATAGTCCTAAGGATATTGCAAGTTCACGTATTTTATTATTATTTTTTTTCTATTGATCGTGACTCTTGGAACTTTGGAGCTTAATTACCGCAGTGAAAACATTTTAATCTAGAGTCGCGGTAGCAGTTCGGAGAACAGTGCATTTTCATAAGAACGAGTTGGTTTCCAAAAACTCTTTACAGAAGCCATCGCGTTTCCACCTGTTTTTGAAATTGTTTCTTATATAAAAAAAGTCCAGAGAACGTTGCAAATTCATATACTTTTTTTCTATCGATGGCGCCCTCTTGAAACTCTTTAGCTTAACGCATTAAAATAATATTAATTATTTATTTTTTAATTTTATCAAAAAATTGTGTATTTTCTTGCACCCATTTCTGATGTTTGTTTTATTATCTGGAGACACTAGTCATAATCCGGTGCCACAGAGATTATATACATACACTTATATATGTCCATGATACACAACTGTATACCATAAATATTTTTCGTCCATCTGACATTTATACGTGCTACACGAGTGATGATGGGGTTACTTCTAGAGATATCGTGATGTGAGAACTCACCAATATGTTTTTTCGATTCTCATGGTGAGTTATATCATGTTACTGTGTTTTCAATTCATATTTTAAATTTTCTTTTTTTTTTTTTAATAAATGAGTGGAATAAACACATTCGTACTGGTTTTATAAATGGAAAAAAAAATTATATGTCAAGTGCATCGCTAACCTCAATTAAATATTTACGGTTGTCTCGAATTCAATGATACTAGAAATCCTGGTAGACTTCGATGACATTACTAACCCATTAAGTCTGAATAGTCAGCTAGCAGGCTTTTCTTCAGTTTGCGTACAAAACTCGTGCAGACAAATTATTTACCGAAGTGGACGATAATTTGTATTTCCCAAAGTAAATTTCCATTCAACAACCCGAAAATTATTTCTTCGACTTACTTGTATACATATAGATCCATTTGTAGATGGAGCAATTTGAAAAATGGTTTTGTACCAATGTTTATAAAAATCGGGTGAAAATTAAAAAGTGATTTTGTTTATACGTAAATAAATGATAGAATACCGCTCAACTGGTTGATACAGAAAAACTAGTGGTTTTTGCTAACGTCAGTCTTGCTGATGAATAAAGACTTCCTGAGGTGTTAAAAAATCGTTTAAAACTGATGTGAACATTTTGGTTCTGCCACCCAAATTAAGCTGTTTATTATGAAAAATATAAAAGATAGAATGTTATTATTAAAAAAAGAAGAGACAAATGTGTTAAAACGTGTTGGTGAGTGGTTTTTTTTTGGGCAACTGGAGCGTCTCATAGTACTTTATTCTCGAGTGCATTTCTGGAAGTACATCGACTGCTACGTACATGTGTGTTAAGTTTTTTGACGTCTCGTTGCGTCGTGAGTATATACGAGGACACAGCAGAGGGTCAGGGTGATGGAAGTCTCTTTTACCGAGACATCTGGTCACCACCTGCCGTAATGCCCTTGCTCACTTACTCCCTTGAGCGGCGATACAGGAGGCATACAGGAGGCAAATTTTCACCCAGCAACTCACACGCGTTATGCATTTAAAATATTGAGTGCAGCAGCCTCCCTTTCCCTTGGCCGCATACTTTCCATTTACGCATCCGAACGAAAATGAATCATTTTCCTCGTAGAAATGCTTCAGTCCGGCTTTCCGCGCGTGCTATCAACTATTTAGAATTGTCAAGGCTTCATTGACATTCAGCCGGATGATAATAAATATAAACACCCTAAATCTTACGGAACAGGACAAGCAACTTAGAAGAAAGAGAGCTACGTTCTTGAGATAATGGAAAAGATAAAATAGTATTAGACATATTTTGATACGATATACCAGACATTTTTATTTACTGAGAAGTTTATGTCGTTCATATTTGAAAAAAAAAATAATCATTTGAAAATTTATCCGACAATGCAAAGTCGGTGGGTCGAAGGGTGTCGACGACCCAACATCGAAAGTGCACCTTTTTTCTTTGTTCGTCGACATGAGTGAGTATGGTAAAGAGGTAATGGCGGGAAAAATAGAATGCTCCTTCTTCGGTTCATCCCTCCATTTTGTTAGTTACGATTTCGTCCTTTTAATTCTGTATGCACCTAACACAACCTCCTTTGTATCGCGACTCGATACTTCTCTCTCTCTCTCTCTCTTGCTTTGTCTCCCTCTACATTTTTTTCTTTCTTCCTACTCCGTATAGTGGTCTTGGGGAAGCTACCCCTCTTCATGCTCACGTTCCCATGACAAGTGCGATAGCATTTTTCGTGTGAATCTTTAATTCGATACTCCTCACGAGGGAGAGACTCTAGCAGGGCACAACAGAAGGGCGTGGGAATCGCCCGCGCGAATTATTTCATGATCGACCATCCTCTAACCGAATAGACATTTACCGAGGGGTGGTGGTGCATTGAGTTATGGTCAGCAAGAATTTTCCCTTACTGACTACGGACCTAGCGATTATCGTTTCCGGAAACGGAGATACGTAGGCTCTCACGCCATATCGATATTTTAATTCAATTTTTCTTTTTGGATGCTCTACGCTTTATTATTTCCACTAGTAACTTTAATCAAAGCGTTTTTTGTTTGGCGTTATTGATCTATTTGTCAAAACATTCAGAACCAGTAAAGAATTCGTCGGAACGTTTGTTTCATCGGGCTACGCCATTTCAAACAACTCGTCACAATCAATGAAGATTGATTGATGATTTTATTTATGCCCCAGCAGAGCTTTGGAGTACATAGTAGTACAAATTGCTTCTAGGTGGTACAAAAGTTTAATAGAGAGGCAATTGAACAACTAATTATAGAATGAATCAAAATTAAATATAAAAAATAAGTGAAGTTAGAAGTAGCTAAATAAAGTGTTCAAGGTAATGATCAGAGTATCGATCGAGAATATAGTACTGAATACTAAATCACAATATCAGATCGAATTGATCTGGTAGGTATTAATTAAGTTAGGAAGCATGTACAGAATTGAGAAAGAGAGAGAGGGTTAGCGACGTTGCATGCCCACTGTCTTTTTCCTTGCTGTCCTACTGCTCTTACTGTCGTTTTCTGGGTAGAATGCTTTCTCTACATTACAAATTTTGTTAATTTTTCCATACGAGTAACTTGATAGGGAAAAAATATTTGGTGGTTTGTTATTTATTTGGTCTGATCTTCAATCAGCCCTGATCGTGATCGCGAGTTCCGCATAAACTTCTAAAAGTTCACGATAATATCAAACAATGTAGGCAGAGTTCAACGCGAATCTCAACTTGAGTTAGAGAAGAATGTAGTATTCGTACCGAGATTTTATTCGGTTGAGCGTTCCTCCTTCGGTACGTAGAAAGTCTCAATCAGACCAATAAGAAAACCAAAATCGAGTACAAGGCATTGGATACTACGTCCCAAAAAATCGAGTATAAGACTCAAAGCCAGCATTTATGCCGATCGATGCGTTGAGAAGTGTTCGCATCCCTCCTCTTCCGTCTGTCGCTCGTTGGTTCTTCGTTCCCTTCTTCAGGATGGAAAGCACCCGCTAAAACGAGCCAGACGTCCCTTCCCGAGAAAGGGAGTGCAACCCCTCGTGGACTTTGCAATTCGGAATTTCGAAGAGTCTTCCCGGTAAAGCAACAAACCTATATATATATAAATACAGTCCCCCATTGTCGTTCACCGTTTCGCCCTTCGTCTCGACATGCTACGACGGGCATCAAGACACAGCTGCTATCAATTTTTCAGGTTTTTCTCGCGTCCCTCGATGATTCCCATCAAGAATAATTTTTATTCTATCAGCCAAAGGAAAACGTAGTCGAAAGAGAAGATTGCGACCAACCGTTGACCAAAATAATCCCGTCCGATAGTACTAAATAAAAGTGCCTTTATGACTCCGAGATGTAATACATCTTTATCACAAATACCGGAAAAGCACAAAAATTCTTTTTTACGAGGAAAGGGCAATCTACCACTCCCACCTACTTGATAGCCGTAATTACGGGACATTAATACATCAGTGACGGAACGTGATTAGTGACCGTTCGGAATTCATAGACACCAGGTCACAAGATTAATAAGAGACTTGTCCGCTGATCAGTAAAACGAGTCAGAAACGCCGTGTCTGAATATCTGTAGAAGTTCTAATTCATAAAATTAAAACTTTCTTCTCTCTTGAAATTTTATTCCAAACCCCATGATTCTCGGGTTCCACCATCACTTCTCTCAGTCGAGTTACAATTAAAAATATTGGAAAAATAAAAAAATTCTTCAATCATAACATGTCATAATTGTGAATAAACATGATTTATTGTGCATTTCAAGAAAAAACAGAATGCTTGTTGCACTCAGACATTATCTAATTGCTCATATCTCCTTTCTTAAAAAAGACATTTCGATAAACCGAAATGTAAAGTCTCTATTCGCTGCCATGGTTTTGTTCATTTGTGGCCATGGATCGTTACCAACCATCATTGTTAGTTAGTTTTTTTTCGGTTAAACAGGCGCGTAGCGCTCGTGTTGTTGCTAGTTATTGTAAATAATTAATAGAATTGATTAAATGAATTTCCTTAGCCGATACGGATTCAGACCTGAGATTCATATTTCGGAACATCTTACCATCTCTACTATGCTATCGATCGCTACTTCTCTCTCTCTCTCTCTCTTTCTCCCTCTCCCTCTTCGTCCGAGAAATGAAGTTACTTCATTTGCGAATGCACATTTCTTTGATACAATTTGACTGATTAAGCTCTGTCAGCCCACGCAGGGTGATGGCAAAAATGGGCTGACATTTTTATTATTCCGATCGGACGAACGATGTGAAAAAACTTCACTTTCAAAATTTGCAGTTATCTCTCTCGTACTCACGGTTGCGATATGCCGATTGATCCATGCTCTTAAGCCGAAGTATAATATCGAAAACATTAGCGCGGCACAAAACTCGAAAAATAATGTCGGACCTATATACATGCAATAAAAAAACCTTCGTATGCAGGTGTACCGAACGATCGATCACTCGCTACTTTAATAACGAATCTTGGTGGACTTGTCTTCTTCAATCATGTGCCATTGCTGGGGCGGTGGAGACAGCTCCAAGAAACGATGTTTTGTTTGAGACAAAAATTTCTGCCTGTTGTTAAGGATAAATTGTTGATGTAAAGGGATAAACGGGTTGATGTTCCTACTCGTGTTATCAATTTCAATATTTCAAACCATATCATAAAAAATTGAAAGCTTTTTATTGCTGAAAGATGTGCATATTTGTTTCCCTTTTTTAAGTGAATTTTTGACGGATTTCTACGTTCAAATGTTTTGGGAAGCAATGAAAATATCGCACTGAAACATGGTTGACCGGATATATAGCCATAACGAAATGTGGAAATTTCACTTCTACAGACGAAAAGAAAGCCTCAAACCGAGCCGTCGACTCGAATAGTATGCGCACTGAAATGGAAAATAATGAAAATATTTGCCATATTTGAAAGAAACTTCAGAAGGATAATTATAGGTACACGAATGCTTATCATTTGAACCAAACTGGAAAGAAGACACTTGGAGGTATTTCACAGTTGTGCTGGAATCTATAAGCAATTTCCATTGGTTTACAACGACTTCAATACTAGAGCTATTTTGAGAAATATGCTAATTTTTGTCTACTCGTTTTATCACCTCGTGTCAAGTGGTATGGATTTTAAAAAACCTGTATTTCATTTTAAAGGGTATGAGCAGTGTAAAAATTGAGAGTTCAGGTATTTTGGTTTATTTTATAAATAAAAATCAATTGGATGAATTTACATAAAACTTTAAACAGAACGTTTTTAAAGTTACAAATATTGAAAAAAACTTTTAATAGTATATTTTCGAGCAATGGTTTTTTGAAAATGACACCTCTCGATTCTGGCGTTAGTGGCGTTGACAACAATTTACCAAACTGGAAAATTTAAGGTCCAAAAACGAAAGATTCTTAAAGTATATATTATTATTAGCTACAGCCGGATGTATAGCCGCAGTGCATCTTCATGATCATAATCAAGTGTATCAAGTGCCCGAGTTTTTGCCACTGGCACCAAGACTGGTAATTTAGCACAGTTTTCGTGAATCGGTTTTTTATGCAATTTTCGAATGCTTAACGGTAAAACTTCACTTAAAAATTAAGATATACATTCTTTGGGGTGTAAACTAATAATTTATGAAAAAAAAAATATTTTTTTCTAATTTTACACTGTTCATACCCCTTAAAATCAACGCTGATCATTTCCCGCCGGTTCATTAAAAAAATACTTCTCGACTAAGATGTATTTAGATAGCCCTATCACTTGCAAATGATTGACGATATTCCAGAATAACTAAACAAGAACATAATGATCGGAGTTATGAAACGAACGACTCGATCGATTGATTCGTTATCGGATTTGATTACTTATTTCGTATGTGAAAAATCTTTTTTTATATATTCCTTGTAGGATATTTAAAGTAATGGCAATGACCTCAGGATCTTGTGCATAAGTTATTTTTGAGGAGTCGTTGAGAATTATCAGGACCGAACAGTCGTCTCATCATAAATAAGAAAAAACCTCGTATCTGGTCAGAAAAAAACATAGATTTCGCGTATAAAAATAGTAAAATGAAAAAATGCGAACAAGCATTTCTCGTAAACGAAGAGTACACAGCAACGTAGTGTCCATAGCGGAATTAGCCATCAAAAATACGGTTTCCATCCTAAAATTCTGACAGGTAAAAGAGTTGCCAAACCGGATTAACGTTGTTGGCCCAGGAATTTTTCGCTTTTGGAGACAGAAGCTCAGTTTTTCAGATGAATTTACAGTAAGCAGAGAGAAGAGAAAAAGTAAATCACTGAAAATACTGAAACCACTGAAAACAACTGAAAATGAAATACTAATTCAATTCAATCTATATATATAAGTATATTTTTTCGTAGATTCGTCATCCGTACGTTAACATTCCTCGGAAACGAATATGTTTCTTTATATACGCTTACAATGCCCATGCATTGAGTGATACGAAGTTTTGTCTGTGTAATCACAATGGATTCTTTCAAATTATTAGTATAACCAAGAAATTCAAAATTTTGTTGACATCTTCAAGCTTTCCGATTTTTTTTTCATTCAAGCTTCCTCATTTAACTTGACTATATCCCGTTGTTTTTTATATTTTTCCATTCTACTTGCATACGTGATTCAAAGCCATTGATTATAATATTTCTATAAACCGGATTGAAATATTGGTGAGAACAAAGTGAATACCTCAAGGAACAGAAATGTTTATTCGTTTTCTTGAGGACATCTCTTTAGGTTCGAAAATATTAGTCCTTGAACTTTTTCGACCATTGCCATATAAAATGAGCTTTTTTGGCAATTTCGACATAGAATGAAGATACATTTATACAGATGTGTGTGCGCGCGCGTGTGTTTGTTGCGCTTAGCGCGTATTTGTGTGACCGGCGTATACTGCTCTGTCGATGAGATAAGGCCGTATATATCCTTTCATATGCATTGATATTGTAATAGAACTTCCGGCTCAACAACTGACACTTTTGATACAATCTACTCGTATTCTTTCTAATTACATAGAGCATCTATTTTTCTTCAAATTATCATTACTATTATGTTCCAACCGAACGCAGCGACTCTGACGTGAATTAAGGAAGTTCATCTGTTCAATGAATAATAAAAGTTCAATGAATAATAAAAAAATATCTTGTCAAAATTTGTAAAGCCCGAGATACTTTGTTCATGAAAAAAAAATTAAAACGAATTCTGCAAATTAACACGGTCTCTTACAGGTTTCAGTGGTTTACCCGTCTTCATACATTAAATTTGCAACCATTAACAAACATTCTTGCAGAAACTTCCATAAGTAATAGAAAAATATCTGAAGAATATTTTTACAGCTTCATAAAATCCATTCAATACTTATAAAGTTCGCTGATTTAATAAAATTTTTATTATTACTGATTTTTTTCTCGAAAAATGGGATCTATTGGCAGGTTAACCCATATGTTACTTTCATAATGACAATGATACAACCGCATGCTTTTTGAAACTGGAGACTACGTTTTCCGATCCACGCAACTCAGAGACATTTCTTTAGACATTTCTGCCTTGTTTTAATTATGCCAAACCTTTGAACACTGATTTATGACATCAACGCGCGTGAGAGATTCTGCAGTACAGGTTATGAGGTCGCGGAGTTTCCAAACTCACTGGATCGACTACGCTAGTCGCAATAATTTTTCTTTTGACTAACTACCAGATGAACTTCCTTAATGAAATGCTTGTCGAAACCCGCGCACTCTACTAAGCGAAAATGAGCATTGTATCGCATTGCATTTTCACAATTGCACATCTATACATTTCTTCTTCTTCTTTTTCTCCTTTTTGGCTAGGCTCACTTCTGTGTCGTCCGTGAGTCTAGCTTGGCCACTGGTAATAAACCGCTTCGACCAAGGGTCGATTTGTTTTGAGGTTGGTGTGAGCTCCTCTATATATACGTAGATTGTTTTTGAATATGAATTTATTTGAATATAAGTGAAAGATTATGTTGCGTTGTTGAGCAAAGGAGAAGGAACAATAGAATAGGTGATTCAGGGGTTCCATTTTCCATGGTCCAGGTGATATAAAACATGTACTTAGCTGTAAAAATGTACTTAGCTTCAATTTTTCAACAGCATTCGTGCATGATGCTGAAGTTTCCAACGTTGGAGTCCAACGAAATGATCTAAAAAACTGTCCAATAATTCCAGTAATTCTCCAATTTATTTCCAGTCGAATTTGTACTTTGTATTTTTTAAATCTACACAATTATGATTCGTGAAATAAAAAACTGATGGATAAATCATTTTATTTTCATTCATTTCGTTGGACTCCAACGTTGGAAACTTCAGCGTCGTTCATTATTGTTGTAACGATATTCGGGTTCAAAGTTAAAGGTACAAAATTTAATTGACTATTTTTCAGGGTAAGTCCGGATTCTCGTTAAACGTCACTGTATTTGTATTTTTGAAAGACACTGAAAAATTCTACAAGTCCTTGGAAATTAATTGTACTAAGATCTGCAACTATTCATTGCTAGCACTGATCGTTTTTCGATTTTCAAATTTGCAAAACCAATGCTGTTTTATGTCCATTCTGTTTAATAGTATTTTGTATTTCTAATGAACGGCAATTTGTATTTCTAATGAAAGGCACGCTCAGAAAATTATATCATAAACGCAATGACTTGTTTTGAATGATTCTGACATCCGTAAACATGAGATGAAATTTTAAGAAATTTTTTTTTCGTTATTCCAAAATTTTCACTGCAGAAGTGTTTGTAAGTGTGAACATCTGTTTCGAATCCATTTTTCCTTTCTCAAGCGAACTCTGATTTTTCAATGCTTTCAATACGAGCAAATGAACAATTGGTTGGCTGTGGAAATTCTTGAGATTAGTCTCAGTCTCTGCGTCAATGTCTGGTAATAGAGCATGACAGATCTCTGAAGTTTGCAACGTTGGAGTTCAACGAAATGATGTAAAAAAAACCCTCCAATAATTCCAGTAATTCTCCAATTTCGTTTCCTGTCGAATTTGCAATCGTAGTTTTTCAACCCGCGCATCGATACTTCGTGAAATAAAAAATGAGTGAATTACAAATGTTTTTATTCGTTCATTTCGTTGGACTCCAACGTTGCAAACTTCAATGTCGTAAAATTGAAAAATAGTCAAAGATATCAGAATGAATTAGAAAATCAAGAATATATTCTGGAAAAAATTCTACAGTTCCTATCCTTACACAAAATTTCAGAATTGCATTACTCCTGAGAAACTGATAAAATGACCGAATATATATGGACTTGCTATTGTAATGATATATTTAATTCTTTTATCCACAGAATAATTCATTGATGATGCTAATGAATTTAAATAAAAATTTATCTAAAGCAGCTCAAACAACGACGCTGAAGTTTCCAACGTTGGAGTTCAACGAAATGAATGAAAATAAAATGATTTATCCATCAGTTTTTTATTTCACGAATCATAATTGTGTAGATTGAAAAAATACAAAGTACAAATTCGACTAGAGATAAATTGGAGAATTACTGAAATTATTGGACAGTTTTTTAGATCATTTCGTTGGACTCCAACGTTGGAAACTTCAGCATCGTCTCAAACATTACAGTATCTATTCCAACGAGTTGTAAAAAATGTTGAAGATTTTAGGCGTTCTCTGGATGTCTAATAAAATGATCGATAATACTCATGTGTAATATCATCACACTGTGTAAACCGATGATTTCCAAACAAATTGTTCGACGATGCTTTTTTTGTATCCAATTTTTTTTGCCTTATATTGTACAACTCTTCACAAAGAATTTCTATGTAAGAACTATTTATTGAAATGTCGTTCGAATATTCCATTATGACGTTAAAAAACACATTTTTGAACGATTAGACATGTTGAAAAATGTCACGATATTCGTTCGATGCACTAATGAAGAAGACATCAATCTGATTATTTATAGAATCGTTATCAGTTGAAAACTGCATTGATAACTTTTCTGCTTTATTATTATTATGGAATGAAAATGCCTGTGGAGATAAAATTAGTGAATTTTTTAACCACAAATCCTTAAGCAGAAAAATTCTTATGAAATAAAATTTTTGCATATGAATAGAAGTGTAAAAATATGTCAACAGGGAAAGGAAATAAATAATGATGTTTTACTCAAACTTACGCTTCCGTGGGTGGTGGTGAGTAAAACGTCGAGTGATATGTCGTGATATCAACAGTTTTTGCTGGTATGAGCAAATTATGCGGTGATAGTTCCATTGTTGTTACTTTCCGTTTTTAATTGGTAGCCCAGTTACTCCTGTCGCTGTATAATCGTGATATATGTACACACTTCTTCCCGCCTCCGTCCGTGTACAAAGATGTCGGAAGTTTCCCGCCAGGGGATAATATTCCACAATCTACGGGTGAAAATGGAAAAAAGAGCCGGAGATTCTCCGGTGCCCGTTCGGGTTCGTTTCTTCACACTATATCCATTTTGTTTGTATTTCCGAAGGATCTTTGATCAGCTCGCAGTCTCTTATCCTTGATTGCCAAGTTTTTGTATTGGCTACATAAGCACACGACACTGTCTGAATTGACACTTGTCTCGATAACAACTAATGATCAAGATTGAAGTATTCCACAACTTTTGGCGAAGATTACTTGAATGACGAACAACATATTGAGTTGCTGGATAATTAACGAAAAAATCCACAAAATATAAAAAAAATAAATATATGTTGACTTCTCAACTCCACATAGAAAAAACTGGGGCTCCTTACGGGCTCATAGTTAAAGGTACGAAAAAAGGCGACGCAAATTCTTTCGAGCGTCGAATGAAGGAAAAGAGAAATCCTCTAATGACATGAACGGACCAGTGCTCGTACAGCCGTAGCGACGCGCCGCCTATCGACAACAATAATAATGCCCCACACAGTCGCACTAGATTCCCTCGCGAGTGTTCGCTCAATGGTCCACAAGAACTTTTTGCCTGCTCTCTGATGTGCGTGGACTTTTATGAGACGTATTTCCGGTCGCTGACCACACTTATCGTTTATTATGCTTTTTATTTCATTACTCCTCCATTCGTTCCATATTTTTTGTTAGCATTGCGCACCGAGCTGTTGAGTTATTTGTTTTTTTTTTCACAATTTTCAACAAAATCGCAATATTAGAACAAAGCTTGTGACCACCGATACAAATTTTGAATGTAATATAATCGGTATTTATGGGGTGAGTGAAAAAGGCACGCGTATCCTCGTACACGATGAGCAAGAGTTCGACATTAGGGCCGAGTCTGTACAGCTGCGGCTCGGAGTGCAGAGCGTATAAGACATTAGGTAGACGATTTTTTTTCACCGAAATGCAAAACTCACGTATCTGTTAATAATTCACAACTCAAAATGTAAATAAGTGGAGAAATGTCAGAAAAACACTTAATCGAAAAACTTGATTTATAATTTTTTTTTTTACTGTTTACAAATCGAGGAAGGTTACTTTTTCATAGCTATTTAGAGTATTGAAAATATTTCGTATCTCCATTATTTTCCAACAGAGAAATTAGAATTTAACGTGCGGAGGACGAAATATTGTGAAAGGAATATTTATCGAGGGAGCCCGTTAAAGTGCTTGCCCTTCGCTCGCTCGATTCGAACTAAGGGTATATCCCCATGCGAGATGCGAGGATTGCGAGACGACGGCGGCGACGCAAGCAAGAGAGCTGTCGCAGTCGCAGTGGGGGGACCTCGAGAGCAGTATGTTTGCGCGCTTCGACGACACAATCTAAGGCCCGCTACACACGGTCAACAATATTGCGCAATATTATTGACCGTGTGTAGAGCGCCATAAATTTAAGATCGCTCAAACTTCTGATCAATGATGATTGCGCAATGTTTCAATACTACATCTACACGTTCAATAATATTGTGCAATCACCTATATTGTGCAATATTATTGACCGTGTGTAGCGGGCCTAAAACTCATGGAACGCGAACATTGGGAAGATAGAGGGGGATTCGGCTACAAAAGCATAGCAGCCACGAATTCACAATCTTCGGTCGGCAAATGGAGAGAGAGAAAAGAATTAGCCAAGAGAGATGGTTGTCTGTAATGTTTAGCGCGCGAGAAGGGCGCTCCCCCTCCGTTTCCGTCGACTCGACCGCGCATTTCGTCATTCCCATCACACTAACTCGGACTGCATGCAAATAACTGATTGTTTTCATCGAAAATTTTGTAGAGTACCTAAACAACACTAATTTTTCTTCTCGGAAATAAGTATCTCACATTAAATTGTAAGTGAAGAATTGTTTAATATTTTTGTTTTTCAATAATGTAATTTTTTAAAAAATTACATTATTAATGTAATTTTATGTATCAATGTATCAATGTATCAATGTATCATGTATCAATGTAATTTTTTAAAAAATTACATTATTACATTATCATCGAAAATTTTGTAGAGTACCTAAACAACACTAATTTTTCTTCTCGGAAATAAGTATCTCACATTAAATTGTAAGTGAAGAATTGTTTAATATTTTTGTTTTTCAATAATGTAATTTTTTTAAAAATCATGTATACCGCTAGAATAGATATTATTGCACTGAAGCGTCCTCTTTCAAAAATATTTCCGAAATGTAAGGTATAAGGAAATTCTTTCAAAACTCCTGTATTTGAAACAACTAATGCTGTTCGGTGTTTACATAAGAAATATATTAAATTTAGGCAATAGATGTTTCAAATCAGGCGGACTACACTCAAAAGAGCTCGATGTTGAAAAATATGATTCCTAATGCATGTAGCATCATTACCGACTCATAAAGTTACATCAGAAAGAAATTTGGAGCTGTTTTAAAACGAATATCGATTCGAAACAATTACTAAAATTCAAGATATTTTTTCTTCTGAATATTTTTTCAAGAGAAATTTTTTCCTGGATATATTCTCGTCGGAATCAAATGTTACGTAACGGTTCGTACACTTTCATTTCATAAATACACGGAGAAATTATTATACGAATTTTTGAATTCGATTTCTCGTAATTTTTACTATATAGTTTGTGGTAACATGGTACCATGTCGACATTACGCTAATTTTTGTAATGTCACATAGTAATTAATAGAAAAACCTCAGTTTTAGAGGAGAGTAATCTGTTGTTCACGAAACATCGTTATTCGAACATAGTAAAATACTTGAGGTGTCGCCGTGTGGAAATTTTACTATGTTTTTATATTAATAAAATCTCGTTAGCCACCAGTACCAAATTTTACTATGGTCCTTCACCAATATTCGATCCTGTGGCTGTAGTGCAAATTTATATAGATGTATACGAATTTCGGCTGCGATTAAATTGTTTTTAATCAGTACATGCCCTTTCATATGCCCCCCCCCCCTCTCTTGGCCCTTCGTTCTCACTCCTATCATTGCACATGTAGTTAGCACTAGGAAAAAAAATATTAATAGTCATGGCATTTTGGGGATTCCTAAAAGTGGCATGTAGAGGAAATAATACTAAATAATTTTAGTTACAATATTTATTATTTATAAAAATATGTACAAAAAAATTCTTACACTAACCGAATTGTAGTGACAATTATTTTTCATTTTATCTTAGATCCACGTCTTAGGAATGTAAATGTTACCGTCGAGACCGGTCAACTTGTACGTAATCAGTACGTTGCGTAATTGTAACTGTTCCATTGCTATATTGCCGACCAGCTGCAATCAATTTTTGTTTTCGAATCGAAGTGGTGATCGATGCGATGAAAACTGCTAAAAAACTTTGGTTGTGTACATTGTTCCGGCTCCACGCACGGTCATTTTCGTTGCTCGATGAACGCTGAATGAAATACTTGCTCATGAACGAGCAAAGTTCTATAAACGAGTGGGGAGGGGGAAGAATAGTAAAGTAATTTACTATGGGCCATCGTAATTTGTCTGTATCGTTGAAAATGTACAAGCAAATCTACAAGGTCGTGATAAGCTCTACTATTTTTACCATGTTCCATTCTATTTTTCTCATAGAATCGTAATAACTTCCAAGTGTGTGGTCACGTGCTGTTAATTCTGCGATGTTACATTCCAATATTTCCTCCTAATTCGCAGCAATTATCAAACGCGTTCATGATTATTCAAAATTTTCTTATGTTCACTCTGATTTTTCTAGCTTTGCACATAGCATTATTCTGTGTAAATCTATATACATCTGGATTCGTTTGGAGCATAACAAAATGTCTAACAATACATTGTAAAATGTGACTATTTCGGCAGTTGAATAATTTTCTGTTCATGCTAGGCATAGATTTTACCATGGTTGGAAGTAAAAATTTCTGCTTTAAAGCTGTTCATTTGGAAACCTCCAATCGCAAATTTCGCGTATTGATAACTTCTAATATAGTACAGTGATAAAATTACGATGTATTGCTGTAAAAATTGAGAAGGTTACAGTATATTTCAATATTTTCAACATAATTTCTCCTGATAATGACGACTTGGTTCCACGCTGCAATGACTACATCAAGAGACTCGGTAGAGTTTCGGGACAAGTACATTCTTCTTCTTCTTCTTTATCCTGAATGGCTATCTCCCACTAAGGGCATGTGCCACGTCTCATTGGGTAATATGATGGGAGAGGGGAAAGACCTCTGTTGGAAATGGAAAGAAAAAAAGGCGGGTAGTTTGAAGTTTGACCAGACCTGTTCTGAGGAGAGTAAGCATATGGAAATGTATAGCGATAATAGACTAATTAATAGTATGGAAGCCTTAATTAGTCGAGAGGTAACTCCTCCTTTCGAATAGTAACACCTTGAGCTTATGTGTTAAGTTTTTGGAGAACAAAACGAAGATTGAACCTCTCTTTATACAGCAAAATTTAAAAGGTAAAATCAAAGCCCCCAGTCACATAGCCCCATCAAATTTATCCACTCAGCTCCTCGCTCGGAATAAGAAGGAGCGTTGGTTCCGAGGGATGTGATAGGATGATAGCTTGTTATAATGAATAAGTAAGTTGGTCCAGCGATTACTCGGGACATAATTATTGGGAGGATTGTGTATGTTTTTTAGATGATATTTTTTTTAAACCAATAAAATTAGAAATAGAGATATATTCTAATTAATATTGCAATTCAATGTATGAAGGCGTTGAAAAGGAATGAGATTTCTTAATAAAGAAAGGACACCGCCACCCGAATTGGAAGTTCTATCATTACGAATAATATTATAGCTTAGAATGGTGAAAAGGGTGTTTGGTTAAGCCAAGTCTCTTGGATGACCATAATATTGGTTTTGTTTGGGTTACCTTAATTACAACGACTCAATGAATTGCTCACCCATAGCAATAATGGACTCCATGATTTCTTGAGAATCCGGGAATTTTTGAGAGATAACATTATTGACCGTTTGGTTAAACATCAGAATGAATCTGGAGATTTCGGATCGGACGATATCTTATATGTTAATAATTTGAGGTATGGAATGAACAGATCTGTCATCGGAGGATGCTTCGTCAGAGTTAATATCTTTGCGTTCAATGTTAAGGAGAGGGGAAAAAGAACGGGGAGGATTGGTCATGGTGAGCAACACATTTGCGGAGTTTGCTTGGGCCTTTAGGTTTGAATTGGATTGAAATCGGGAAGAGACGGAAGAAATACCCGGCGTGTTGAGATTGGGGCTTTCACAAGTATGAAAACACGGGTTGCTGTTTTTTTTGGAGGGAGATTCAGATGATATAAGGGGAGAACACAAGTTCTTTTCAATCTGGTTGGATAGGACCCTGGAAGAGGTTTTAGATCTCAAACGAGAATGCGGATTTGACTTGATTATAGAAGGTTTATAATGATTGTAACTTAAAGGAAGGAAGTCCTGGAGAATGTCAAATGTTTGAGAAGCTAAATTAGCCTCATCTTTAGCGTGAAGCTGTTTTGGCTTCTTTAAAAGAAAGTTTGTTAGTGAATCGGTAAGTATTTATATTTTTGTAAGAGAGGAAGGCAGAACATTGGTTGAACAATGGAGAATGGTCCTGATACAGCAGAAGAAGTTTTCTTCGGTGCAGTCAGATATGCTGTGGGAGCCAGAACATTTGTAACATCTTACACCCTTGGATTTACACTGTTCCTTGGAGTGGCCGAATATAAAGCAGTTGAAACAGATGTTAGGTGAAGGGATAAAATGGGGAAACATATTACGTCTGACAAACCAGATAGAGATCCATTTCGGGAGGATCGAATCTGCAAAGTAGATTTTTAAAACGTTGGTGGGTATACGAACAGAGGCATCTTTCGGGGAGGATTGGAAGTCTGTTTCGTTGGCTTTTTTGATAATACGCTCGATGTGAGAGACTTTGATGTCAGGAGGAAACACTTAAACCTTCTTCGATTTTGTCAATTGACATGTCAGAGTCTATCCCTCTAATTAAACCCGGAGTGGAGACTCGATAGTTTGGAATGAATGCAATCCAATTGGAATTAATTTTTTCGATTTCAGTTTCAATTAGCGAATTGGCTGATACGGGATTATCAAAGATAAGATTAATCCTGTCCTCATCCGTGGCTTGATTTCTAGTAAGACGTTATGAAATTTTTGAAAAACTTTACCAATTTTCATTGGATGAAGATTGCCAATATTATTATCAGGTAAGGTGTCCATAACTCGGACGAGAAAAGGAGCAGAAGAGTTGGTGTTATAACGATTGTTGATAAGTCCGGTAAACCGATCAGGAATCTGATTTTTCCTTCAAGCCGGTTTTTTAGAAACGGGAACTTGAGTGTCGGAGGAGTGTATGTCCGGGGGAGACAAGATTTCACGATCTCTTTTCTTCCTGTTAGAGGGGGAAATCATTATAGGTACCGAAGATTCTAATAGTACTCAGTTTTTATATATTTTTTTTTTTTTACTTTTTTTAAGTTTTCAATTATTATTTAAAAAGGTGAGAGTTGTAATATTCTATTTAGTATTGATACCCCGAAAGGAGCTGTAACAGAAACCTAAATACGGAAAGATTTGGAGACAGGAGAATATATACGAGGTGGTAGGAAAAAAGATAACATGAGAAGGTAGTAGATTAGAACAGTTGAGAGGAGCACGAAATCTGTAATGTAAATATCGAAGGCGAGTGTGGATCGCTTAATGTGTTGATGCGAAAAGAGGACGAGTTAGTGGGGTATATGTTTTGGTTTTTTTGTTTGAGTAATAAGCTGCTATTCGCACGTCTATCTAGGCGTAAATAGGAAAATCATTTACTGAAGGCTGTACGAGTTGTTATGAACAGGGAGGAGAAAGTATTATCCTGCGCGGTCGAGGAACCTCAAAGAGTTCGATAGAGCAATATGATACTAAGGATTCGGCAAATGAGCAAAATCTGGAGATGTATGAATAACTAATTAACAAATTATGTAATTTAAAACGGAGAGGAGAAAGCAAGTCCACTGACAGTAATAAACAATACGACCAAAGAAAAGTTTATTAATTGTTAATTACGAGTATAGAGCCTTAAATAGAAGAGAGAGAGGATCAAGCAGAAATTAAGTGCTCGGTATTGTTTAGGGCAAAATACATTAGAAGGTGAAGTAGTATTACCAGTGAATAATCAAAGTATATGCGAAAGAGTATGGACCTCCAATATTTTGAGGAAAGGAGGAGTTACAAGAACTAACAAAATAAAGCGAGACTATTCACTATGATGAGATTTTGCGAATTCCTTAGTGAAGTTATACTTTCCTCAAATATATATTATTTTTTTTTCTTAAATTTATTAATTTTTTATCCCTTTTTTTCTTTTCTTTTCTTTTAATATTATGATAAGTGAAAGATGGATAATAAATAAATGAAGAAGAAGAAAAAATACAACAGAAAAGGAAAGATCTCACCTATTTAATTTATTCCAGCATGTATGACAGAACATTCATTGATAAATCAACCAAATTCTGCATTCCACACTCTGTTGATATTTTGGTTCTTGAGCTCATCAATAGCAAATTACACGAAATAAAGAAGACTTTTTTACTACTACGACTTTATTGAAAATGTTGAAATTCTTACCTACTAATAGCTAATATTTCTTCTTAAATTTGCAAAAAAAAATGGGCAAGAAGGTACAAGAATATATCGATGTGACGAGCACTTTTATCTCATATATAAACATTTTTTCAGAGATTGCTTCAATCGAATTTTCAATTTTCTGATCGCAGAGTATAGAGTTTTCATTTTTATTCTTTGAACTTAGCATGATTGTAGTTAACTCAACTTAATTTAACTCGAAAAATATGATTACTGAACTTTTGAGAAAAAAGACGTGTTATAAAATCTCAAAAGTTCCCCTAGGGAAAAAAAGGTTGGGACAAGTACATTGATGGTCCCTTGTTTCCTGATCATATCACGAGAAGTGTAAAAAAAATTCTATAAAAAAATTATAAAACCAAGTGTAAATAATTTCAACAGAACAATTCGAAAAAAATTTCACACCGATGCCACGTTCTTTTTATTTTATTCTAAAAGCTTAATCAATTGACAAAAAATTCCATCTAAGTTACGCGCAGCATTAAAATTTATGATATCTTTTCGAGGCCAAGCCTTTAATGGTAATGCGGAATATTCATTCTTATGGGGGAACCATCAGAAATTTGAGAGAGTTCTAATGAATCAAAAAAGTTACCATTTGAGTAATTCCGAGTTTGAATGAAATTGTTCTATGGAGCGTTTAAATAAAAAAAAATTACATCAAAGGTATTGTAATTTGTTACTCCTTGGTGGCAGAGATTTAGAAGATAATCGATTGCCCTCAGACTTTCAGGATGCCCTGGTATTATTGACAATATTCGACGTTGATTTTGGATCGGTACAAATTATATTTAAATGTGTGTTAAAAGTACTTGGCCGGCCCATCACTTTTCATTTAAATTTCATTTAAATCATTCAAATAAAGATCAATTATAAAATAACGAAATTGTAAGGCAGAATCCGGTAAAAAAGTTACTGAAATGCGATTTATTATCCGTTAAATGTTTTCAATATAAGTATAGGTTAGTTCGTCCATTCGGTATAACTAGCCTATACTATTATTAACCCTCTCGGACCGTATGTTGCTTCTACGCAACACGCGCTTCCAGGCCCAATAAAACTGCATCGGTCAGTAAGGTCGGGGTTCTAACTGCCTATTTCCATGAAGCAAGGTTAGATTGCACTTTAGATACTCCTAAACCAAGAGATAAACTGCTTTAACTCATCGAAATATCAATATGAAGTCGGCGTTTCATGTTGAGTTGGCGTTGTGTGAAAAGGTGCTGTAGTTATCGCAAAAGAAAAGTGGGTATAAATTTCTTTTTCGTACTCCAATCGCTATTTCCTTTCAAAGGGAAGCTAATATGATGTATTTAAGGTATTCGGTGCTAGACTCATTCGTAAATTTTCCTGATTTTGCTCCCCAAGGACCTGGTGCTGCGCGCAGCGAACATTCAAAAATTCATATTTCCCAACAAAAAAACTGAAATGTCACAATGGATTCGGAAACTAGAAAGTATTTTGAGATAAAATTATGAAGGGAATCATTTTCCGTCAACGCGAAATAGGTCTCGGTCTGAGAGGGTTAAGAACATTAAACTAATAATAAATCGCATTTCAATAAATTTTTAACCGGATTCTGCCGTCCAATTTGGTTTTTTTTATGATTAATTTTTATTTGAATGAATAGTGATTGGCCAGATAAGTACTTTCAACTCATATTTAAACATAACTTGTATCAATCCAATTGACGTCGAACATTGTGAATAATACCAGAAGATTCTGAAAGTCTGAAGAGAATCAATTTTCTTATAAGTCTCTGCCACCATAAAGTAAGAAATGACTAGCTTGCATGTGATTTTTTTTTAAATTTAAAAGCTCCTTAGAACAATTCCATAATCTTGAAATTTGAAGTTACTCATAAATTACTTGTCCTTCGATTGATATCATAAATTTTAGTGCTGCACGTAACCCAAATGGCAACTTTTTTCAATTTATTAGAAAATACTTGGCCTCGAATTGATATTATTAATTTTAATGCTGTAAGTAGCTTAGATGGATTTTTTTTTAAATTGATTTAGTTGTTAGAATAAAATAAGAAGAATGGGACATCGATTTCCAAAATGTTTTCAAGCGCGTTATTTCGGTTTTTTATTTCTCATGTTTTATTTGATTTTTTTTGACTTTACAAACGAATTACAGATTTATTTTTTTTTTTAATGTAATGTTTTTTTCAAAATTCGTGAAATTTTTTTCCAATTTTTCTGTTGAAATTGTTTACAGTTGGCTACATAATTTTTTTTAAGGAATTTTTATTACATTTTTCGTGATATGATCAGGAAACACGGAAGCATCGATGTACTTGTCCCAACCTTTTTTTCCCTAAGAGTTTGATGAATATCCTTGATAATATTGCTATCTCGCATAATTTATTTCTTCTTTTCTGTATATCTAGCTATAAATTATGAGATTAAAAAAAGTGTTGGGTATCAGTTTTTAAAATGTTTTCAAGCAAGGTCTTCGGGTGCTATAGGATTGTAATGTATTTGATTTTTTTTTTCGCGGTTTGAAAAAATATTCATTGCAAGGGTTGAGAATTTTTGTTTACATTTTTTGTGGTATAATGTGAGAACGGGCGATCATCAATGTGCTTTTCCGAATTTTTTCCCGGAGAGGGGACTTTTATGGTTCTTTTTAGTTCATTGAAAAAATCCCCACCTAAAGAGTATAAAAAAGATGAAATAAAAAAATTGGCGTAACCCATAGAATGAGTGAGAAAAATATTTGAAATTTTAAACCTCCTTAAATCGTATTTTCCGGTAACTCGATTTTTTTCTCAATTTTTTCACAATAGCTTTTTGTAGTAAGTAACCGATTTCTGAAATAAAAAAATTGGCGTAATCCATAGGATGAGCGAGAAAAATATCTAAAATGTTTAAACCCCGTAAATTCTACTTTCCGCTGAATTTATTCGTTTCTCAATTTTTGTCCAAAAACTTTCTGAAGCACCTTCACGGCATGTGAAATGAAAAAGTTGGCGTAACCCATAGAATGAATATAAACATTTTTTCAAGCTTTCAAATCGCTCCAGATCGTACTCTTCGGTGGCTCGAGCCCAAGGCTCAACGAGGACTTGAGTGGTCGATTAATACTTCCAGCCAGTGAAAAAGCACTACAAGGAGTTTTCAACTTTTAACGAAATTTATCGAGACTGAACCGGAAGGGAAACGAAAACTGAAAATAATAATCGATAATAATAGATATTTGAAAAGCATGATGTTTTAGTTTTCTGTATGATTTTTTTCCTTACGTTTCTCCAATTTATCTCGACGAAGATTTTTAATATCTTTTCATGCAAATTTCTCTAATTCCAAGTTCAACCTCGACGATAAAAATCAGAGCTGTAAAATTACGAATATTTATTGACACAACTTGGTCGATCGATTGTGTTCACACACTCGTGCGCGCTCTAAAAAATCATGAATAGGCTTTAACAGACTTAAGAGTATGGATCAGTCGACTAACCTCACTTGGAATTTTCAAAATCGAAATTCTCTGATACAGTTTGATCGATTAAAAAAAGGCTCTGTCAGTCTACGCAGAACGATGGCAAAAATCGACTGACAGAGCTTTTTTTTAATCGGTCAAACTGTGTCAAAGAATTTCGATTTCGAAATTTGCAACTATCTCTCTCGTACTCACGGTTGCGATATACCGACTGAATCATCCTCTTAAGAGGATGGATCAGTTGATATATCCATGTGCGAGAGAGATAGCTGTAAATTTTGATTTCGAAAATTTCAAGTGAGGTTAGTCAACTGATCCATACTCTTAAACGAGTTAACGATGCGGAGAATTTTATGTGCGAATTCTATGACAATTTGATTTGCGATCTTGATTTTTTTTCAATTTTAGACTCGTTTTCATTCTGAACATTTTTCACTCATTACACTGCCACACAAACAAAAGTAGTCAGTGCACTTGACCAGACCCTTCCTTCTCCATATATTTTGAATGGCTCAACTAGCTTTTAAATGGTTTTTCCGATGAGGGGCTGTCTCTAAATTTCCCAATAAATCAGAAGAGTACCCCACATTAAAAAAAAAATGAAAACCAGTTTTTTGATATTCGAATAAATTTATTTCAATGTTTATACCTTTAAAACATCATAAGGAGAGCTTATTTCACAAATTCTTGAATGCAAATAACGTAAAGAATTGATATTTATGATGGGAAAACAATTTCCTCCATTGCAATATTCTTTAGAACGTTGTAACTTTAATACCAACATGATTAAACCATAAAAATCCCTTCTCGGGGACAAAAATTTGGACAAGTAAATTGATGATCGCCCGTCTCCGCACTATATCTCAAAAGTAGTAAAAAAAGATTCTCAAAACTTTTTGGAAATTATTTTAAACTTGAAAAAAAATCGCATACACCACTCGAAATCATTACAATCCGATAATACCCAAGAACTTCGCTTGAAGAAATTTTAGAAACGATGTCCCAACTTAATAATTCTTTTCTGAAAGACAAACAACCATAAATGAATTGAGACATTTACTATCTAAGTTATGTGTAACACTAATATTTATGATACCAATTTGAGGTCAAGAATTTATTGATAATTCAAGATATTAATTCCTACGGGACAACTTGGGAACTCAAATAAAAAAATTATAACGTCATCCATTGAAGGAAAATACCTTTTATGTTAGAATTTTTCCACAGGACTAACAACATTTTTCTCACCTTCGTAGCTGCGATTTTTCACGATTTTCACCATTACCCACGGTTTTTTGCAATTTATTCGAGTTTTTTAGGTGCATTGGTCAGTGTAATCCCGAATTCAGATTCAAAGCGCCGAAATACGTAAAGATACATGCATCTAGTCAAGTGTACAGACCATTTTTTCTGTGTGCAGATGAGTTTAATGAATAAATGAAGAAGGTAGTAAAAAAAAACAATTTCTTAGATTTTTTATGGGACTCTTCTTTTTTATTCGCATTTTTCGTTTGTGTATATTTTTTTATGCTCCAATTTTTCTCTCTCACACTTTCTTTTACTCTCACTTGCTATTCCACATAACTCCATAGAGGTTATATCTTTACAATCCACCTCCACGAAGATTCTTCACATCAGATCGAACTGTTGTTTGGCCCCCATACAAAGTATCAAGTGCATAAAATCCACTTTGCGCATGCGCGACACTTTTTTTATAATAGCGATACCATGTACTTGTGACACGATGCAAAGCCTCGCGACTAAGTTCAAATATATACATGCACTACCGTTACCCTCGCAAAATAGAATAATCTTACAGGAGGTCGATGAATATCCCTGAGGAGGTCCAAAACTCTTAATGATGTACTGCTCATTTCTCTCATTATTGATTACATTGATTGAATTCATTATAACGCTCCCCGAAAATAATAGAAATCTCTCAATGTATCTCGTTTCTCTCAGTTTTTTCAATTAGGAAAAATTCAATTAAGAAAATCGCACAAGAGTGAAAATCGCCATTGGTGTACGGCGTGCTCATTACTGGACGATCCTTATTTTTCAGCACTGGGGCTTGAAGTTTCATGGATCAGGAAAAAAAGCAACAAAATCATCAGATTTCAACAAAAGTATACTAACAGGTAATCGTGAGTGCCTTTACACGGGGAAAGGTCCCCTGATGTTAATTGAATAGCTTTAGACACGATATTCCGAGTACCTTGTTTATTATGAACAAATTAGTGAAAAAATGCACTTTTTTTAGTTTTCTTGCTTATACAACGAAAACCAATGGATCCATGAAAAAGCAACTAAAAAATGAAACCTCAGGGAAAAAAAGGTTGCGACAAGTACATTGATGGTCCCCTGTTTCCTGACCATATCACGAAAAATGTAAAAAAATTACGAAACCAACTGTAAATAATTTGAACAGAAAGATTCGAAAAAAATGTCACAAATCATGCAAAAACATTATATTACAAAAAAATACAAATCCGTAATTATTTTGTGAAGTGAAAAATATTCCAATAAAACGTGAGAAATAAAAAACCGAAATAACACGCTTGAAAACATTTTGGAAATCGATGCCCCATTCTTTCCAATTTAATAAAAAGTGGAAACGATTTCTCCTGTAATATCCTGTAATATATACAAAGGATATTATTATGCATCAATAAATGAAAAAGATTTTGCACAATAAATATGTTCAAACTTCCAAAATAACCCCCCAGTTTCTATTGCAATGACGACAATTTTTACTTCTCATTTCTTCCAGCAAATGTGTTCCATTCGATATAAGAACTAATTTGTACTGTTATTAAGAATATTAAAATGATAATAAATCCCACTTCAATAAATTTTTAACCGGATTCCCCCGTACAATTTTTTTTTTTTTATGATTGATTTTTATTTGAATGAAAAGTGATGGGCCAGACAAGTACTTTTAAACGCATATTTAAACATAATAATTTGTATACCGATCCAAAATCGACGTCGAATATTGTGAATAACACCAGGGGATCCCGAAGGTCTGAGAAGAACGTCTGCACGTAACTTAGATGAATTTTTTTTCAATTCATTTAGCTGTTAGATTAAGATAAGGAGAATGGGGCATCGGTTTCCAAAATGATTTCAAGCGCGATTTTTCGGTTTTTTATTTCTTATACGTTTTACTTGATTTTTTCCACACCAAAAAATAATTACATTTTTATTTTTTTAAATATAAAGTTTTTCATTTTTTGTGAATTTTTTTTCGAATTGTTGTGTTGAAAATATTTACAGGTGGTTTTATAATTTTTGTAATGGAATTTTTTTCGACGTTTTTCGTGATATGATCAGGGAACAAGGGACCATCAATGTAATTGTCCCAACCTTCTTTTCCTAGGGTAAGCATATTATGTTCATACCCATTCGTCGTTTTCACTTGCAAGGTGGGACGAACAATATACATATGGGATATTCCATATCAAGACTTCATAAATTTTTGCTGTGTAGTTTGAAGTGTCAGAAACTTCTACAAATAATTTCCAATTTTTTACTGCCCAATTTTACCCTTAGTTTTTGTTTTTCCGTTTTTATCGATTCTATATATTGAAAACTAATAATTAAATTAAAAAAATATAACAAAATAAAATTTCTGTTTTTGCACATACTTTCTAATAAAACGATTTCTTTTACAGTTTACTTTAATTTTCGCGTAATTTTCGACAAAACTAAAGAATATATATTTTTTTTTCATTGAGAGAGATCCTTTTTAGATAGCTGAAAGATTCACAGCTTTTTGTTTAGCCTGTCTACAAACCACAAAAAAATTGGCGTGTTGACAAATCAGTATGTACACACTGTTTTGTGTATTCTTGCAGAAAAAAGCTTCTGATGTAATTATGATTAACCTATTCCGTTATGGTGATGATCCAGCCATTTGTCATTTTTTTTTACTGTTTTTAAAAAACCTATCTGGAACGAATTTTTTTTTCATTCAGCCCGATAAAACATGAAGTATTTGATAAAAAAAAAATCGTATAAAAAAGAAGAAATATGAAGAATAATTACCACGATAAAACTAGTCGTAAAAATAGTTAAATTAGTCAAAGTTTTTTCAGAATTTTTCAAAAAAAATAAAAAATGTCCCTCCCATTGAAATCGACATTTTTGCTTCACGCTGAACAACAGTCAAGAAGATTGACATCATCTATTTTTTTCGAAAAGTACAATAAATACCGAAGATTAAAAAAAAAAACTTATTTCGGTTCATTGTTCCCAAAATTTCAAAGGTTAAAAAAAACAGAAGCTTTTTCCGTAAAAACAACCAAACCGTGTGTATACATACGGTCAATTTTTTTGCGGTTTGTAGACAGAAAAATCAAAAACCTCTCAAATTTTCAGCTTTTTGAAAAGGGTCCTTTTCAATGAAATTGGGGTGGTCAACATAATATGAAATACCCCATCTATACATGTCAATAAAAATATGAGATGGTATCCCTGAGAGATGTATTCCGTGTAAATGATGTAGAGTGAGTTAAAAGATCAGGAGAAGCCTGACGCTCACACATATTATTAAAGCTATGACAGGAAATATTAAGAGAGTAAAGCGACTGGCGAGGCCAAGGCTCGAAAAAGAGACCTTTCTTTCATCTTATTCCGTCGTCCAGCATTTTACTCCGTTTAGTTAGCCAGGGACTTCTCAACACATACCCCTGGACTGTATATACTCGTTCAATACCAAAAGATGAAGAACGATGCTCAAAGCAAAAGATAAATTTGTGGCGGGCTCGCGCACGCGCAGATAGCCCCTCTTGGCTAAGGCTATAATGCCACGTGCACGTATTTCTCTCTCTGCGAAAATAGTACTGCGAGAAGATAGATATACCCAACACCACGAGAACCCTGAGAATCCGAGAGTGAGAGATCGCGCCAAGATCGATGACCAAGAATTCTCTGTGTTTGTCCTTTCGTTCCTCGGAGCAACACCCAAAAGCCTCTCTCGGTTGCTATGCGAGAACGCTATGTAACTTTGATGACATCGACGACAAATGACGTCACTCGTCCTCTAGATCCTCATGGGCTTCTCTATCGGTAAGGGGCTATATTTAATATTGATAAAGTGTTCCCATCTTTAAAGAGGTTTACATTAAGTATAATACTGACTCGTTATCCAATTTTTGTGACTTCACCCTCTCCGTTACATGGTTAGCTCAACACTTTATGATAAGCTACACAACCTGTAACTTGATTGTAGAAAATCAGCAAAAGATTCGGAGAGCAGGATATGGATTTAATCGGATTAGAAAATTAAATATCTTCTATCAAATTCTCTTTGTTTTATACGTATTCCCCTTTTCCAACGTGACGACAAATATAAATGACCATGCATTATTACCTTCAATAGAAATAGAAAACAATATTTATATTCTTTTGAGATCCATGAAGATATTAACGCCACTATTAACATCATGACAATCATGACAAATATGCAATGATTGGACTTTTCTAGAAACTTATTAATGTATCGGCAATATTTATAGCCGCAATCTTGGTCATTCACTAAATCGTAAGTCGAATTCAAATTCGCTGCATCTTTCACTCGTAAATATATGGGCCATTCTATACAAAACCAACCAATCCGTAACCCCGAAATTTTTTATTTTGTTGAAAATTTTCAATTTTTTTGTATCTACTTGGAGCAGCCGTTCGATTTCTTTTCTAGACTTTTGTCTCAACCCATTTGAAGACAATAAAGTTTTAGTTTTATTGAAGAGATACTGAAAAAATAAAAACACCAATTTTCATACGCTTTTTTCAGTTTTCAACCAAAAATATACATTTTTTTTCAAACTTGGACCGTTTTGATTTTTTATTTAATTACTACCTTTCATGTATGTGTGCTGAAAAGTTCGTAGCTTGTGATATTCATAACTTGAATTTTCTTCTATTTTTTAATACGTGTTTTCTCCTTGAAAAAAAAAAACGCAAGTAAATTTGATTCCAAACTGGCCTTTTTATTTTAATAAATTGATTGGTACTTATTTACATTTTTATGTACACTATCGGGGAAAAGTTTCTGGACAAAAGTCCAAAATAGGTTCCGCGTTCCTTTTTGTGCTCCTGCATCGGTAGTCTAGAAACATACGAATGCGACAGGGCGCATTTTGAAGGGGAGACATTCCGCTTCCTTTAGGTTTTTATTTTTGAAAAGTCTCTGCAGCTCTTTAATATGCGATTACTTTTCGCAGAAATATAACGTTTTCAGAAAAAAAAAGATAAATTTTGGAAATTGCTGCGTACTCCGAGAACTCTTACGTTTTACAGGATATTTCATGAGTAATTCATGAGCGTTGAATTTTTTTTTTTTTAGAATTTTTTTCCAAAATTCTTTATTCATCAATTTTCAAGTGTAACCTCAAGTACATTCATTGTCGTAACTCGCAAACCATGGGATTCTTGATGAAATTTTAACAGAGAAAAAGGTTTTACTTTTCCATTTCCTACTCATTAGAATTTCATCAGATATTTTTCTAAATAAAAAATGGTCGGGGTCACGGATTGGCCGGTTTGGAATGGAATGTCCCATACACAACTACTATGAATCAAATTTTTTCCAACTTGACCTTCGAGTTTCTTCAAGGTTTCCATTCAAAACGCTGCTCTTCTATTCAACTTCTGCGACTTCACTTTAGCATGCCGAGCAGTGCGTCCACTTTTTTCATTACAAATACAAACACTCCTCCTCATTTTTTAAGTTCCGTTGGAGAATATTGTTCGACTGATATGTTAAGCCGATGAACTTAAACCACGTGTAACTCGAGCGTTCGTAAGTGAATTTTTAAAGCTACAAATAGTATATGATATCACGAATATCATATACGTATATATCGTATCGTATACGTATATATCAATGTGTATGAAACAAGTGATAACTTATTTCAATCAATAAAATTTTCGTTAAGGTGGCTCTGTACCTACACGTACGAACGAAAAGTTTGAGCGGCGGCATACCATGAAATCCGTTTCATGCACGAATAGGTCTCTTACACATATAGAAAGTGGCGCTGTAATCATGGCAACAATGCCATTCTTCAGTATTACTATAGCGTCGAGCATCAAAATATCAGTATTTCCAGAAAACTTATTTATACTGTTGAAAAATTGGAGATAAGTACATTTTTATGTTTTATGTCACCTGGACAGTAATCTCAGTGAAACCCTGTGTGACACTCATGTAGTTCAAAACACAAATGCACTATGATTTATAAGAAGTTGTTCGATCTATTCTCTCGAAACTTGCTTCAAATGAGCAATTCATTACTGAAGGTTATATAAAAATTATTCCGAACGTAATGAATAAAAAAATTGAATATGCTAAATCTTGGTAATGTACGAAAAACATTTCATTCAAAGGAATAAAACGTTGTCAAATAAATGCAAAAGTGACGAGTATATCGGATGACGAATGAAAAAAATTCAAAACATAATGGTATGTAAAAAAAAATTACGAAACCAAATGTAAATAATTTCAACAAAACAATTAAGAAAAGCTTTCTCAAATCATGAAAAAACATTATATTGAAAAAAAAAAACAAATCCGCAAATATATTGTAAAGGAAAAAAAATTTAAATAGAACGTCAGAAATTCATTCCTACGGAAAGCATCCGGAACTTGAGAAAGTTCTAGTGAATCAAAAAAGTTACCATCTGAGTTATGTGCAGCACTAAAATTTATAACATCAATCGGAGGATAAGTATTTTATTAGTATATAATTGAACGATCAAACGATCAATTATGATCAAACGTCTTCGGCGGGCTCGTTTGATCATAATTGTATCAAATGTCTCGTTCTTGATGATAAAATTGTAGTCATGCTTGTCATTCCTAAATTCACAACGTTTACAGCCTGATCCTGAAAACAAAAGCTGCTCGGACCATCTCTATACGTGTCCTCTCCTCGCGATATTCATATTGTTTTGTGGGCACTCGGTTGAATTATCACAACCATTTGTTGAAGATGATAGCGGGTTTTTTTTTCTTTGAGTGAAAATTATGGGAGGGGTGTTATCATCTTCGAACGAGACATTTCATACAATTATATGTCTCGTTCTCAATGATAAAATTGTAGTTCTTTAGAGAGAAGTGATAATTCCACGATCTTGTTTTTTAAGAAAACAAACAGTCTGTATTTATTCATTCAACAAATAATACAAAACGTTTCAGAATTTGGTGACCATCCTGCACTACGTCTAATAGTCGCAACGTCCACCCCTCGTTTATGTGCCGCTGACACTGCTGCATGGCGAGTGCTATACGCCGTGAATTGTTCAATATCAATACCGGCTTTTCTTAAAAACGATTTGATCCAGTGGCCAATGGTTTGCGCTGATACTGGGCCAAATGGCTTCGTTGTAGCAACGAACAATTATTTCGTTTTTTCATTTCGTAAGTCTTTTGTATAATCTAAATAATCTACGGCTGCTGTTGCCACACAAAATTTGGTTTATTCTTAAAAAACGGCAAACTCAATTCTGGCTGGAAAGCTTCAGGCCTTGATGTTTTAATCTGTTTTGTTATTTTTATGCATATTCCTGACTATGATTTTTCTATATTTTCTATATCAATTAATGATAATGTTTGTAACCTTTGAGCAGTCACTAAAGCCAACATTGTTACTACCTTTTCAGTTACCACTTTCTTCTTAAGATCTTTAATTGGACCCAACTGCTCTATATAATTCAGTACGGGAGTAATATCCCACGTAAAATCGTACCTAGGTTTGGTAGGTCTCTATTTGAAAACTCCTTTTAAAAATCCTGAAATTAAACCTTCTTCATTGGTATCAAACACTAATATCAGATAAATTGCTGAACGTCATGTATTTAACGAACTGTAGTTTGAACCCTTATTATAACAGTCAGTCAAGAACACTAGGATTTCTGAAGTTTTTGCATTGAAAAAATTAATATTACGACGATGGGTAAATTCTCACCAGCGCTTCAAACTGCACTCATATTGTTTCAATGTTGATACCGTTATAGAGTTCAACATTATATCTGCAGTATCTTCTGACACTCCTTTTTTCAAATATGCCGACCTGATAACCTGCCTTTGTGCTTCCGGGTCTGGAAATCTCGAGTAGAATTTCACACATTTTTTATTTAATCGAGACGCAAATAAATCGACTGCAAAAGGACCAAATCTTCTCTCAATACAATCAAATGCGACTTTGGAAAGTTCCCATTCCGAATCAATGTTAAGATTACGCGATGCTCTGTCAGCTTCCACATTCTCAGCTGATGCAAGCCTTGAGCCAAATGTTTCTGCTCTCGCACCAATTCCAAATTTTTCTAGCTAATTCGCTCAAGTGTGGGAACTGTACACCCCCAGCTTTATTTATATACGAAATTGCTGTCGTATTATCCAATATTATAAGCACTTCACAATTTGATAATGCAGACGTAAAGCATTTAATTGTAAAAACGGCAGCTAACAGTTCAAGATTATTTATGCGATTTTTCTTTTCCTCATTATTCCAAAAACTTCGCGCTTTTAAAGCTTTACAATAGCAGCCCCAGCCTGCTAAGGATGAATTAGAAAAAATCTTAATCACAAATTTATGCCTTTTAATTGAATTATTAGATCCAATAGCTGCGTTTAATTTCCACCAATGTAAGTCTTCAATCATTGAATTAACGATCAATATTCTACCGTCATAATTTCCTCCATTGAACTTTAACGCCAAAAACTTTTGACGTTCTAATCGTTTGCAATGTATAAAACCGTATGCTACAGTTGGACAGGCTGAAGATAAAATTCCCAAGAATTCTGCAAATTTTCTGATTTTGTACGACTTTCCAAGCTTGAATTCATTTGCAAAATTAATAATCTGATTCTTCTTCTTATCAGTCAAATCGAGAGAAAAATTTAAATAATAAAAAATTTAAATAATGAATCCTAAATATTTGCAACTCTGTTTCGCCACAATTGAGCTCTTTTGGTAATTTATAATGAAACCTACATTTTCCAGCACATCAATTGTAATCCTTATGTTTTCCTCACATTCTCTTTTGGAGCCATGAACGATGAGGAAATCATCCAAATATAAAATTATTAATATTCCTTGTAATCTCAATTGATTTACAACTGGTTTCATTATCTTGGCGAAGATGTAAGGGCTCGAGCACAAACCGAATAGTAAAACTAAAAATTGATATAGTTTTCCACAAAACCTGAATCTTAAATATTTCCTATGATCTTTATGAATTGGGACCAATAAATATGCATCTTTAAGATCCAAGGTTCCCAAAAAATCTCCCGGCGATATTAAATCCAATGTACATCTAATATCTTTTAATTTAAAATGAGGAGCATTAATAAACTTATTCAATTCTTTAAGATTGAAGATGAAACGATTTGAACCATCTGACTTTGGGACAAGAAAATATGCAGAGCAAAATTGCCCTTCACACTCTATAAACTATTCAATCGCACCCTTCAATAAAAGTTGATTGATTTCATTCTGGATATTTTGTAGCTGTCTGGGAGGAAAAATTTTTTCCCCTGGAGAAAGATTCTGATAAGGTATCTCCGTAAATGGAATCTTAGATCCCTTTATGGAGTTAATAATCATTTTGTCCGAAGTAATCGTTCTCCAACGATCTATAAAATAACACAAACGTCCAGCAATCTTTTTTACCCTTTTTATTTCCTCATTACCTTATGATTTGATTTGACTACTTTTTGTGCACTGTGAACTTAAAAAAATTTTACAGGATATTGGAAAATCAAATTCTTCATGTTAGGGCACAATATAGATGATATTCTGTTATTGTTAATTCATTTTTTGTTCGTTCCAAGAAATGCACACTACATGAGATACATATGTAGGGTTTATTCACTGAGACTACCGTTCAGATGTAATGATTATCACCCATTAGAATGTACTTGCGAAAAGACATTTATTGAATAAATTTTTAATTAAAATTATTCCCCGTCTCGTTGAAAGAGATATCGAAAACAAGAGAACAAAAATTTTTTAATCAAACTACGGTTAATTTATTTAAAAACTCAAAAAATTGCAACGAATTATAAATTTCAATGTCGTTAAATAACGACAGGATTTCAACGACTAAGGCACTCGAATCTTTTTTTCTGATAACGCGATATTGATCGATTGGAATAATTAAATTCAACATGAGGGGGTTACACCCCGTGTGGCAGCCGGATTTTGTGGGGTTTTTTCGCGATTTTCTTGCGGAAAGGAAAAAAAATATAGCCTTTTGAAATTTGAAGAGTTTATTCAATAGTATTTCATCTCTATGTTAGGATTTTTTAACTCTCATATCTCTGGTAGATTCGATGTAAAGCTACTCCACAGGAACATGTTTCTTCATAGTCTCTATGCACGATTCTGAGGGATCGGTTTATCTGAGATCAAAAAACCAAGGAGCTTTTTGATTAGTAAAGCAGTGGTTATCACCTGAATTAAAATCATACAGAAATATTAAAAATTGAAGGATTTTTCTGTTTCAAAACACCTGGTTTCAACAAAATGTTGCATAGCTCGATAATCCTTCAATTTTTAATATTTCTGTATTATTTTAGTTCAAGCGATAGCCACTGCTTTACAAATCAAAACGCTCCTTGGCTTTTTTATCGTAGATAAACGAAACCCCCGGGAATCGTGGAGATCATGGAGAAACATATGGGATCCTGTGGAGTAATTTTACACCGAATTAATTGATTGCAGCTTGCCCGGCTCTAGAATATAGTTGGATATACACGAAAATTCTCGAAAGAGAGAAGCAAGAAACCCTGATAAGAAATTAATACGATTACGATAGAAAGATACCTATGTCTGACACAATTACAAAAGATCTAAAATGGTGGCGACATAACTTGAAAACAGGTTCTAGTAATATAACGACTGGCGAATCATACACACCGATGCCTCCGGCTCAGGCTGGGGAGCAGTAGAAGGAGACAATAAAATATATAGGTTCTGGAATGTTAGGCAATAGAAATGGAACATAAATTATGAAGAGCTCTACGTAGTAAAACTAGCGTTAGAACGTTTGGCAGACAAAGCACAGAATTGTCAAATTCTCCTAAGAGTCGATAATACAACGGCTATATCCTACATTAATAAAATGGGAGTAATCAAATACCCGAAATATAATTCACTAGCGAGGGAAATCCGGCAATGGGCAGAGAATAGACAAAATTTTTTATATGCGTCCTATATAGCGTCGAAAGAGAATGTCGAAGCTGACGCTTTATCGCGAATAAAAAATCCCGACACGGAATGGGAACTGTCATCGGAAGCTTTCGAAAAAATTGTTGAAACGTTTGGGAACCCATCAGTAGATCTATTCGCTAGTGAAACGAACGCAAAATGTAAATACTTCGTTTCGTGGTATCCAGAGCCGAAGGCTACAAAGATAGACGCTTTCTCGGTACCGTGGTCGAACTTGAACTTCTATGCTTTTCCTCCTTTCGCGTTAATTTCAAGGACGTTAGCAAAACTTAAGAGAGACAAAGCTATGGGAATCACTGTGGTACCAGACTGGCAGAACCGACCTTGGTTCCCCCTTTTAAAGTCATTAACTATAAGTAAAAGTTTACGCTTTAAGCCTCAATCAAACTTACTATTGTCGCCTTGTAGGACCAAAAAACATCCCAGGTGGAGATACCTCAGTTTAATAGCATGCAGAATCTCAGGAAAGCCTTTGAGAAAAAAGGAGTACCAGCAGAAGCAATCGAGATAATAATGTCATCATTATCGGTACCTACCATCAAACAATACGGGGCGACATTAAAACAGTGGTGGATATACTGTACGGAAACGAATGAGAGTTTTTATAACCCCGGAACGTGTTCGGTACTTAGCTTTTTAACACGAAAATTCAAAGAAGGCGTAGGGTAGAGTACGCTCAATACCCTTAGATCAGCAATATCTTTGGTGTCGAGAGAAAAAGTAGGAAACGATCCATTAATTACACGCTTCTTAAAAGGAGCCTTTAAACTGAGGCCTTCTAAACCAAAATACGAATTTACTTGGGATGTAGCGATAGTTTTGAGGTACTTAGAAAAACAATATCCATTAGAGGGACTATCGCTAACAGAACTATCAGAAAAAACGGTGATGCTGATTGCACTGTGCACAGCACACAGGGCACAGACACTAGCAAAAATAGATATAGATAATATCAGAGAAACAGAAAACGGCGTGGAAATAAGGATTTCCGAGTCAATTAAGACATCGGGAAAAGGGCGGGCTCAGCTGAATCTTATCATCCCGAAACTTCGGGAGAAACCCGAGTTATGCGTGGCTACTACGTTAAACAAATATCTCGAGGTAATAAAACCTTTTCGGGGAAAAGAGAATCGATCGTTTGTTGCCACAAAGAAGCCCTTTAAATCTATTTGTAGTCAAACGATCAGTCATTGGCTAAAAAAGACGTTACGGAAAAGTGGAATAGATATAACGATATTCGGCGCGTATTCTACACGCCACGCGGCGACCTCAGGTGCGTTTGCCAAAGGGGTGAACATTGACATAATTCGTAAAATGGCCGGATGGTTGAGAGAGTCACAAATGTTCGTCAATAATGAATGACAGAATTAATGTCATAACTATAATTACAAACGAACGAAGAAAGCGAAAAAATTTTATCCATTCCTGCATTAAAAAATGAACAAGGCTCAACACTAGTAAGTGCCATCACTATGCACAATTTATAGAAAAAAATCATAATAATCACACAACATGATCCATAAAATGATACTTCATGTCCACTCATTTATATCACGTTAAGCTTACTTTAATATTTTTTAAGTAAAAAAATAATTCTACCCATTGATTTGAAAAAGAAAATTGTTTTCCATGTAACTTCACAGGTTCTTCAAAAGTGGGAATAAAAGACTCACTAATGATAAGAAACGAAATTTAATCATGAAGCAAGTGGTTGGAAATTTTTAAAAAACGTATCCAAACGTTGGCAGAGGGACTTTGTTTGAAGCGCTTCATCGATGAATTCTCACACAATTTCAGATTTTTATGAGTTATTGGTAAGTGTACACTGTTGATTACGGCTCAAACTTTGTCTAAATGCTTCAAAGTGGCGTTTAAAAGTGCTTCGATTGACCGTGATGCCGTGATCAAAGTATTAAAAAAATTCAAATTATGGTTATGTTGTAACGGTAAAAATCACGGAAATAATCTTCGGAAAAATCTGAAAAAATTCCGTTTCGTACCCTTTAATATAAACAATAAGTGTGCCAAATTTCAGATTTCTATCATCATTATTATGGGAGGCAGATCATAATTAAATAACAGGTTTGATAAATACACGTGTTTTGCATTTAAAACTTCAACTCTTCGGTGGCACCTGTTTAAATTTTCCTAGCGCATTCAAATTTAATGTACATTTTTTTTATGTTGATGATGTTTCCGCGAAGGAATTTGCAAAAAAAAGTGACCTGAGTTGCGGCCACCCTAATAGGTATATAAAATGTATTATGGCACTAGATTTGTCACTAAATAGAAAACAAATAAACATCAGAAATGTGTGCGAAAATCCGACTCATTTTTTTGATGCAATTAAAAAATAAATAATTAATATCTCTTCAACGCGTTAAGATACAGAGTTCGAAGACGTCGCAATCAAAAGAAAAAAAAATAAAAAATATGTCAACTTATAATATTCTCCGAAATGCTATGGTTAATTAATTATTAAAGGAACAAATTTTGAAAATTTTCGAAAACGCAACCACGTTTTTCTCGCTTTTCGAGCCTGCCAGCGGTATACGCAAAGTAAATGTTTTACCCACTGTTGAAGTAGATTAGTGGTGGGGAGTGCGAAAAACATCACTTTTACCTCCTATTGGGATCTGATATGGAGGCGTGGCCAAGCTAAAAATGGCGCATACCGGGGTGCAACGTACATGTATGTGTCATATCTTCAAGTAACTTATGCGTGTGTTAGTTGTCCATGTTGCACCCCGGTTGTAGTTCAAAATTTGACACCAGATGTCTCACGAATTTTGTCAGTGTAGCGATCCCAGGCCTCCAGCAGCCGCGAGGCGGCGCGTCGGGCAAGAAAGGGGTGCCAACAAAAAACAAGAAATGAAGAGGTTGGCAAGAAACAAGACGAGCGGCTAGAGCTGTGGTGTGGTAAAAAAAGAGACTGAGTGCTGTGGCTTCGGAGAGAGAAAAAAGAGCTGTATTAAAATAAAGGTTATTCTAATAAATAATTTTCGCATTTAAAAATAAAAAAGTTATAGGAGTGTTTCTCATTCAATCACCCTATAAAATTGGTGACCCCGCGTAAGATTGGACAGATTAGAAAAACAGTGCGAATAACCAAAAATAAGGCACGTGTGAAAAAACATGGCGGACGCCGGTACAACAACGGACGTTGGAAACAATACAGGAGAGCCTACATCATCGGGAAACAGAGAAAACCACAACGGTGAGCATGGTGGAAACCGTATAGAAACGGTCGAATATTTCAGATTGCCGCAATTCTGGACAAAGCTGCCGGAAAGATGGTTCGATCAGATCGAGGCAACGTTCAACAACCGGAGAATAAGCAGCGATAGAAAAAAATACGACTGCGTCATCGAAGCTCTCAACTCAGACATCTTACAGCAAATCACAGACTTTATGCGAAGTCCTCCTGAACAAGATAAGTACCAAGCAATCAAAAGATTACTGATAAATCGTTTCACAGATTCGAAAGAAACGCAAATAAGGAAATTCCTGAACGATTTGCATTTGGACAACAGAAAACCATCGCAATTATTAAGAGAAATGAGAGACTTGGGAGGTGAGATGGTTCATGAGGAGTTTCTGCGCTCCCGATTTATACACTGCATGCCACAGAATATCCGAACAGCATTATTGAGCCACACGGATCTAACTCTGACAAAACTGGCAGATATTGCGGACACAATTATTGAATCTTGTTATGCCCCAAGTATAATGGCGACAAGTACGCAGCCATACAGGCCTACGCAGGGGATGACAGCAATTGATCCGGGAGTGAATGCAATCGACCCGCGCATCAGTACCGTAGAGAAAGAGGTTGCAGCATTGAGACTGGAGGTGCAAAAGCTTTGTGCGATGCTGGAAAACAAGGAGAAAAATAATAATCAAGACCAACAAAATCAAAGATCAAGGTCAAAATCCCGCAACAGGTACAGACAGCCGACGAACGGGGTATGTTATTACCATCACAAATTTGGGATAGCAGCGACACGGTGCACCTTACCATGTTCATTCCAGCCTCCATTGAAACAAGGGAACCAGGGAAACTAAGGGCGCTGATCCACGTTGAAGCGGTCGCGGACAGCGAAAACAATATACCAGACGCTGAAATCCGTTTATTCATAAATGACAAAAATAACAATCTGACCTTTCTCATAGATTCCGGTTCGGTTGTGACGGTAATACCCCGCGACTACATACAGGAAAACCTTAAGCGACAATCCTTCAAGCTCTACGCAGCAAACAAAACAGAAATTGGCACCTTCGGAGAGAAGATTCTTACTCTGGATTTAGGTCTTCGTCGACAATTCAGGTGGCCTTTTATCATCGCAGAAGTAAAATCACCAATCATCGGAGCTGATTTTATTGCACACCATGGAATTCTGATTGATCTCAAAAACCAATGCTTAATTGATTCCGTAACTCAGTTGACATCAAAAGGAGTGATACGAGCAACGCCGATTCACAGTATTTCAACGGTCAACAGCGACAATGGATATGCAGAATTACTTCAAAAATTTTCTAAAATTACAAAACCACTGGATCGCACGGAAATAGAGGAAAAACACACAATTGCTCACCACATCGAGACAACGGGGACACCGGTAGCACACCGACCTCGCCGATTAGTGGGAAAAAAACTTGAAGCACTACGCCAAGAAATCGAGTATCTTTTGGAACGTAAGATGATACGACCATCCAAGAGTGCTTGGTCCAGCCCAATACACCTACAGACAAAACAATCAGGGGGCTGGCGGTTGTGTGGCGATTTCCGGGCATTAAACGCAAAAACAGTACCAGATCGATATCCTACAGGTCACAGCCATGACATTTTTATGGGACTTCAAGGAAAAAAAGTATTTTCAACGCTCGACTTGACGAGAGCATACCATCAAATTCCGATGGCTACTGAAGACATTCCAAAAACGGCAATTACAACTCCACTGGGTTTGTATGAATTCACAGTTATGCCTTTTGGACTTAAAAACGCGTCTCAAACATTCCAAAGATTTATGGACTCGATATTTAGAGATTTAAACTTTGTAATAGTATATATAGACGATATCCTCATCGCGTCAGAAGACGAAAAAGAGCACAAACAACACTTAAAAATAGTGTTTGAAAGACTGCAAGAAAACGGACTGACAATTAATGTTAGTAAGTGTGTTCTAGGAAAACCAGAGCTAGTATTCCTCGGGTACACAATCAGTCGAGACGGATACAAACCTCCGACAGAACGAATTCAAGCTATACTTGATTACCCGAAACCGGAAACCATCGTAGATCTCCGTAGATTCCTCGGGCTCGTCAACTTTTATCGAAGATGCATTCCAAAATTAGCAGAAATTCAGGCACCGCTGAACGAGTTCCTGAAAAACTCTAAGAAGAACGATAAAAGACCAGTGCCATGGACACCACAGGCGGACAATGCGTTTGAAAAATGCAAAGAAAGTGTAGCGTCAGCAACGATAAATACATTTCTCTCGAATGATATGGCATTGAGATTAACAACAGACGCATCAAACATGGCGATTGGAGCATCACTGGAACAACAAGAGGACGATAAATGGAAGCCAGTTGGATTTTTCTCCCGAAAACTGACTCCGACGGAAAAAAAGTATAGCACGTACGATAGAGAACTACTCGCAGTTTTCGCAGCAGTAAAATTCTTCGAGCACATCCTAGACGGAAGACACTTCGTCATAAGAACGGATCATAAGCCACTAACGTACACGTTCCAACGCAATTCGGACAAAATTTCAGAAAGACAGTTAAGACAGTTGGATTATATATCGCAGTTTACTACCAAAATTGTTTATATTCAAGGAAGTGACAATGAGGTAGCAGATGCATTATCAAGAATTGCAGAGATCAATCAAATTGAGATGCCCAAGGTACTATCGGCGCAGGAAATCCACAACGCTCAACGAGAGGATGAAGAATTGCAGAGTATCATCGAGAAGTCGTCGTTAAACCTACAATTACTATCTGTAGAACCAGGTACGCAAATTTATTGCAATATTGCAGACGGGATTGTGCGTCCATACATTCCAAATTCATTACGAAAAAAAGCTTTCGATTCAGTTCACGCTCTCTCACATCCAAGTGGCAGGAGTACGAGCCGAATTATGAGAGGAAAATACGTATGGCCCGGAATAAAAAAATACGCTTTAGACGGGGTACGATCGTGTTTGTCGTGTCAACAATCGAAAATCCAGCGACACAACCGACTACAGCCTCGCATGATCAAAGTTCCTGATTCCAGATTTAACCACGTACACCTGGACTTAATTGAATTGCCAACAATAAATGGTTACAGATACTGTCTAACGATGATGGACAGATTCTCAAGGTGGCCTGAAGCGATTCCGTTAAAAGATATGACAGCGGAGACGGTGGCAGACGCTTTCTACTGCAACTGGGTTTGTCGATTCGGACCACCCCTTACGATCACAACCGACCAAGGTAGCCAATTTGAGTCGAGAATGTTCAAAGCATTGTCAGAGATGGTAGGAGCTGAAAGAATTCGGACGACACCATACCATCCATCGTCAAATGGAATGATTGAAAGGTGGCATCGAACATTAAAAACATCACTGATGTGCAATCGTCAGAAACCTTGGATGAAACAACTACCGACTTCCTTAATGGGACTGCGAGCGGCGTATAAAGAAGATATTGGAGCGTCAAGTGCGGAAATGGTGTACGGAACAACGATTAGACTTCCGGGAGAATTCTTTGTAAGTCAGGACATGCCAGCAGATCCACACATTTTCATCGAAGAATTCCGTGAAATAATGAGAGGGTTACGACCGACACCGACTGCGCATCACAACAAAGCACGTATGTTCATCATGAAAGACATATACACATGCTCCCACGTTTACTTGAGAATTGACGCGGTAAAACCTCCTCTTCAACCTCCATATTCGGGACCTCATAGAGTCATAAAGAGGTTAGATGATCGCAGATTCGTAATTGACGTGGACGGGAATGAAAAAACAGTATCCGTAGACAGGCTAAAACCGGCTTACATTGCAAAAAGAGACGATGACATCGTGACCCAAGAGGAAGAACAGCCGATGGAAGCTCATCATTGGGGTTCGATGGTGGATAAACCAAAGAGAGTGTACGCTAACAAAAAAACAAAAAAAGTATCGTTCCCTTCGTAAACTTAAGGTCACTAAGGGGGGAGTAGATGTAGCGATCCCAGGCCTCCAGCAGCCGCGAGGCGGCGCGTCGGGCAAGAAAGGGGTGCCAACAAAAAACAAGAAATGAAGAGGTTGGCAAGAAACAAGACGAGCGGCTAGAGCTGTGGTGTGGTAAAAAAAGAGACTGAGTGCTGTGGCTTCGGAGAGAGAAAAAAGAGCTGTATTAAAATAAAGGTTATTCTAATAAATAATTTTCGCATTTAAAAATAAAAAAGTTATAGGAGTGTTTCTCATTCAATCACCCTATATCAGATCCCAATAGGAGTTACTCCCCACCACTAATCCACTTCAACAGTCGGTAAAACACCTTCTTTGCGTACCGCCGGCACGCTCGAACAAGCTCGGAAACGTGGTTTGGTTAGATAAAGTATCGTGTACACCTTGGAAGCAAGGGCTTTTAACGCCTATCGCGATATTTTCAGTACTCGGCGTTAAAAGTCCTTCTTTGCCTCCTTGATACACAATGTACTATTATTCGTCGCGAAAGAAGTTAAAAAGAAGATTAAGGATGTTTGGTACAAAAGTCTAAATATTAGAAATTGATCAAATTTGGTAATAATGTTCTTCAACATCAAGTGCGAAAACACAATTTTTTCAAAATTTTCTTCTGCTTAGTTATCGAGTAATTACGCATCAAAGTAGATTTCTTATGCCCGGAATGTATACCTATATTTATGAAAACGCTATGCTTATATACGTGAAGTTTAGTGATCAGCAATTACTCGATAACTGTACGGAAGAAAAATTGAAAAAGATTTGTATTGTCAAATTTGGCACTAAAGAATATGTTCACCAAATTTTATAAAATTCTGATCATTTTAAAATTTTTTATGTTTTTAGCATGGTTTAGCATGACAACATTGTATCGCCTGTACCAAATATCCTTAAAAGAAGTTCATCAGTTGATATCTCCGAAACTAGATGATCAAAAATTCCTATTTTTAAAAAATATTAATCCCACAATGGTATACTGAATACACGATCGATTTTATTTTAAAGTCGTAAGATCCGTTTAGCGTCGGTAATAAAAAATGTGAAAAAAGTGCTATCCAGTGACGTGTTAAGTATAGGCATCGCGTACAAAGCGACCCATTTTTAATCGTGAATATCTCGAAAACTATCTAATAATAATCGATTTAAAATTTTAACAGTCAGTTCGTGAAGGCTTTCTTTACACCAAATTTAAATTTCAGCCCATTCTTAAGATTTCAAATAAGTATACAATATAATGTCAACTTTTTATATATTTTTTTAATAAAGCAAAATTGTTGAACAAATATTCAATAGATTTAGAGAATATAATGACGATATTGGAGATTATTCCGAGTATAAGATTTTTGTAAAAATCAGATGGACCACCCTCATGTTCCTCTCATCGGTCACCCACGGGTCCTCTATTTTCTTGCGAAGAAAGCTGACCGTTTCATTGTCCTAAGGAGAAATAGGATGCGAAACGTTCCCCCTTTTTCGAACGGGACACATTATACGCTGCTACTCTAAAAATAATACTCGTCTGGCCTTTTTATATACTGAATATCATAAGAACCATAGCACAGACCACCTCACAGGGTCGAAACTTTATACGACGCAATGAGGTGCTGATTCAAATTCCCTCACATATAAGACTGTTTTTCTTTTTAAGTAAAAAAGTATCCTTCATTTTTAATAATTCATACAAAGTCTAAATAAATCTGTTGCAATATTTCATGAAATTTTCATGGTCTGTGATGGTGCCATCGAACAAATGAAAAGAACTTCTTTGTGCTTCAAACTTTCATATATTCATCAACATTCCGTAACAATTTATATTTGGAGATACTTTCAAAAAGAAAAAATTATGGCAAGTATTAAAAGTTCGTACCGTTAAGTTGTAAAACATTTTAAAAAATAAATCGCAAAAGTAAATAAATGAAACTTTTAAAAATGGAGTGGAAAGTAAATTTTTTGTCAAGTTTTACTTTCGGTATTGGTTTTGCAGTCCAACGCCGGTCCAGAAACTGTCAGAACTGCGATCAACGACAACAAATAACGTATATGCACGGTCCAGGCATTAATCGAAAACTTGTAATTCTTGGCTGCAATCAGTGATGATAAATTCGATCCCCCCTCGTATGTCGCGCTGTTAAGAAAACTATTGAATCCGGAAGATTGCCGGTTTATATACTCGATCATGTCGAAAGAAATTTTTTCTTTTACAAATTTTTTTTTTTTAATAATATTTATGAATAATTTAAAATTATATTGATAACTATAGCTCTTGTGACCACAGTTATTGTTTCATAAAACCTTAACATATCAAGCGGCCCGGATAAGCCAGTAGCATTTTCTGCCGTTAAGATATCAAGAGTTTATAAATATGGCGTGATGGTTCAATATCGGGCTTGTACTCGTGAAGTTGGTAGTTCGATTCCTTGTTCGTTTTATTTTTTTTTTCCATCATAGATGTTATTGTTCTTTGACTGTAGCAGAAATTTGAAAAAATCAATTGATGTTGAATTATATTTTTTTTTATTCATTTATATAAAAAATGACTGCAATTTGTTAATGTATTTTAACAGCAATGGCCTCTGTGTCAGTGTAATTATCGCAGTGTCAGCTGGCAGCAACGCATGCGCGTATATAACGCGTACATTGTGCGCATGCGCCACCGTACGAAACTACAATAACGCCGCTTAAGAGGAACCCTCTTTCCCGACACTTTTACGAACGTGCCCGATCGCCAAGATTGGACTCCTTAAGAGTATGGATCAGTCGACTAACCTCACTTGGAATTTTTGAAATTGAAATTCTCTGACACGGTTTGACCGATTAAAAAAAGGCTCTGTTAGCCTACGCAGAACGATGGCAAAAATCGACTAACAGAGCCTTTTTTTAATCGGTCAAACTGTGTCAAAGAATTTTGATTTCGAAATTTGCAGCTATCTCTCTCGCACTCACGGTTGCGATATACCGACTGATCCATCCTCTTAACCTATAGTCTCCTTGATGCACACGATACTTTATATAACCAAACCGCGTTTCCGAGCTTTTTCGAGCGTGCCGGCGGTACGCAAAGTAGGTATTTTACCGACTGTTGAAGTGGATTAACTCCTATAGGAGTTAAAAGTGGTGTTTTTCGTACTCCTTACCAAACACTTACTTTGCGTACCGCTGGCAGGCTCGAAAAGCGAGGAAAATGTGGTTGCGTTATATAAATAAAATAATTATCCTCCGATTGATGTCATAAATTTTAGTGCTGCACATAACTAAGATGGTAAATTTTTTAATTCACTAGAACTTCCTCAAGTTTCGGATGCTTCCCGTAGGAATGAATTTCTCACATTCTATTTGAATTCTTTTCCTTTACACAATATAATTACAGATTTGTATTTTTTTTTTTAATATAATATTTTTTCATGATTTGTGAAAGTTTCCTTAATTGTTTTGTTGAAATTATTTACAGTTGGTTTCGTAATTTTTTTTACATATAACATTATGTTTTGAATTTTTTTCATTCGTCATCCGATGTACTCGTCACTTTTGCATTTATTTGATAATATTTTGTTCTTTTGAACTAAAAGTATTTTCATATATTACTAAGATTTAGCAGAATCATTTTTTGTATTCATTATTTGTTTGAAACGGTTTTTTTTATAACCTTTAGTAATGAATTACTCATTTGAAGCAAGTTTCGAGAGAATAGATCGAACAACTTCTTATGAATCATCGTTGAGACTATTGTCCAGGTGTATAATATATAGTCTCGGCGAGCCTCGGGAACGCAGCAGAAAATGATTCACTGCCATCAGCGCCTTATTAACCCTTTTAGGGGCAGTGGTACATGTATGGACAACCCTTTTTCCTGCAGTTTTTTTATTATTGCAGTTTTATTTTGCAATACCTTTGTACTTCTAAGTTGTTTCTAGTAACTTGAATGTATATTTGTTTATTTATTATTAGTTATACATATTTAAAACCGCAAAAACTTGTTTTTTTTTTCAAATAAATTGAGCTTTTCTTGAACGGAACGACAGGTTGCATTGAAATTTTTTTTACCGATACTTTATGTCTAGTACTATAACATATACTATTTTCAGATTTTTCGACAAGCTAGAATTTAAAAAAAAAATGTTCAAATTTTCAAAAGTTGAATTCTGAAAAAAATGTATTATTCATAAATTGTTTTTAAATATTTCATTTGTTGTTTAGAAACTAATTTTCAAGCAAAATTATTAAAAATTACAAAGAACATAAAAAAAATGATTAATAAAGAATTTTAATGAAAAAAAAGGATCTAGTTTTTCCCTACGTCCACGTCGTTAGTTCTGGGTCATGCTAAGAGGGAGAAGAATATGTTCACGAATTTTTACTATTTACAACACTCAATATGAGACCTATGTATCATTTTCTACTCATTGTGGTCGCCATATTGAATCCGCCATCTTGAACTGTGGAATTTTGATTCCAGAATCATAATCATAGCGACCCCAAAAACCTTTCTATACAAAATTTCGTGCCAATTGAAGGAAAAACATCAAAATTAATCAAAAATAGTCGCCATTTTAGATTCGCCATCGTGAATTTTTCAATTCTGAGATCAAAATCGTAATCAGCGACCCCAAAAACCTTTTTAAACCGACTTTAGTGCCGATTGAACGAAAAGCCGCGAAATTAATTTAAATATAATAGTCACCATTTTGGATCCGCCATCTTGAACTTTCCAATTTTTACGCCAGAATCATAAAATCAGTGACCCAAAAAACCTATGATTTTGAAAATTTGTTCAATAAAAAAATGTGCCCCTCAAAGGGTTAACTCGGGGCACTCTGGGCAAAACTGTGGGCCTGTGGGACAACCCCCCCCTCCCCCCAGTAAGAATCGGTACAGAAAATTGAACTGTGCATAGGGTATGCTTCTATACCTACTTCTCCCTTATGTTGCTTATGTGCGTTTGAGTTCTTTGCCCTTCATTGCCAATCTGTTGTCTTATTGTTCAACAGTGGCAGTACTGATTTTTTTATTCCCTTATTGTCCGAAACGATAATGAAATTCAGATGTAAAATGGTTGATACTGCGGCTATGCGAGATTTCATGAGTAAGTTAATCCACTTTAATTACCTTAACCTATCATCAATGTTCATTTTATTTTCATGCAATTTTTGGCGAAACAAAGAGGAAACAAAGTCAATAAAACTCTCCTCTTGGAAAAAATTGTTTTCAACAATTTCTGTTTTCGAAAAGTCATGTTAATTCATTTACTTTTGAGAAAAATACATTTTCAGTGGGAATTTTTTTATAACTCAGATTTTACAATCCAAGAAGTGACGCTATTTATGTCAATGTACATGCAAGTATGTTGGTTTTTATGATGTCGCATAGTGTTTTACAACCATTCTGATGGAATACTTATAAAGACTTGGAATTTTGCTCCATATTCTTTATCTATTACAGAAGTTTAAGAAACCAATTAAGTTGGATCATTATATATTTTTACAGATATTTTTCCTGTTTCTGGAAAAAATTATCAGAAATATTTTAGATTTTTGAAATACATACTCGAATGATAAACAATTCGAATGAAAATAATTTTTTTAAGGATCTTGATAATGTCATGAAATTCCATCAGTTTTTGTAAAATGATCTTTGACAATTTGTTCATCAATTTACTTGTGTCTATTTGTAGCAATTTATAATTTTTCAACATGCGTGTCCAATTGCATGCAGTAAGAGGCTAGAAATAAATTATGAATCTATGTAATTTTTTAATCTTATATTTATTCAGATATAGTGAATATTGTTTCACGTATGTCAAAGATGTGCGTGATAAGATTGACACCAGAAGAGCTTTGCTTCAATGTTTCCGATGATGGATCGCCAGTTGTTTGGGCAGAATTATCAAAAAAACACTTTTTCACTGAATATGTCGTTGTTGGAGTCTCCGATATGCAGAATGAAATATACTTGGAATTTGATGCTGCAATGCTGGGTCGAAGTCTCAATTCATTGAAACAAACAGCACGGTCGACAAAGATTAAACTAACAAATAAGCAACAACCATGTTTGACGATTGAAGTAGAGCTACCGTCAGTGGCTAATGAATCTTGGCAGTGCATCCACGATGTACCTGTCAGAGTAATACCTCGTAAAGAATGGCCGGTTTATAAAGCACCTCATCTACCGGTTTTTGATGTAATTGTTTTTTATTGATATTTTTAAAGTCGTACATTCCATTCAAATAATTTTTCCTTGCCGATATTAACATATTTTATTTGTTTTGCACTGTAAGTTTTTATTTTCCTACTTTCTTTACTCGTACAAAATGGAGATTCAACTTGCTTTCGAGTTTCAAAACTTTGACTTTTATCAATTAAGAATTGAACTTCGAATTCCAAAATTTTCATATAAAACTTGAAAATTGATTCACCATTCAATGTATAGATGAATTGCTTGATCCTGAGTATCAATACGCCGCGCGTTTTTCCTTGACCGGTTGAAAATCTTTCTAAAACTCAGTATCGAATACTAAAGTGTATCCAGATATACGCATATAGGCCGACCAATTTCGGCGCGATTAGACTAAGGGCGCATACGAGTTTGACGCCGACTATGCCAACAGCGTTATAACAACGTTAATAAAGTTTCTAACGCCAAAACGCGTTCGACTTGGAATAAACGCAGTTAAACGGAGCGCTGTTAGCATTGTGAGCGTTTACAACGTCAAGTCGAACGGTGAGTAACGTTATTAACATTTTCAGCATCCAAGTCCAATGCGCCCCAATAGAGTTCATATTTTTATAATATAAAAACCAAGTTCCCAATTTGATTTGGGTGTAGTAATCATAATCAGACAGTTTGATACTAATAGGCCTTGCACTTACAATCATATGAGTTGAATATTGGAAGGAGAATTATTTTGTTTCATTTTGAAAACAATCAATATGTATCAATGGAAAAGGTAGAATGCTCTGAAAATACTTTGATCTTCTTATCAACCCCTATTCTAGTCTATATCTTCTTTTTCAGATATCGATCGAAATGCCGTCGTTGAAACACGTCCGCAACATAGTTGAAAGAATGAAAAACATGAGTCCTTATTTGAGCGTTTGTGCGGATGCTGCAGGAACTCTCAGATTGAAAATAACTACAGATTCCGCGAGCGTCGCGACGCACTTTCAAGGATTAAATTTTTCAATGGAAGCACAAAATGGCGGTGACGAAACTATCGAAGCGAGCGTTGACGTTCGGAAATTCTTGACCTTTTTAGCTTGGGATGTACTTCATCCTGATATGGTCAAGTGTCGCATTCTTAACGAAAGAATGATTTACCTCTACTTTAATCTCGATGAAAATGTTGATATTCACCATTTCATACCTGCTGTAGCAACATAATGTATTTGTTTTATTCGAATGTATTAATCAATTATCTTTTTATAAACCCATAAATATACTTTTGTGATAAAATTTTTTGGAATCTCGTTATTCATCATAATTATATAGGAGACAATCAGATTTAGCATTTTTTACACTCCGCTCAGTTTCCAATAAAACTTAGCTGTCTTCTCTTTAAAACTAATTCAAATCTTTGTCCCCCTGTGGATCTAAATTCATATAGTGAATTGAATAAGAATGTTGAACGAGGATCAAACATTAATTATGATTTTGCGCGAGGATATTTTGAACGCTTCTTTTAAAGTGAAATTGAATTACCAATAACGCGTGAGCATTCATTCCATTTAATTTACTTATAGATCAGAAAACGGAACTCCAAAATAACTCCATTGGGAAAAAAATATAACTCGATAACCGCGAGTTCCAACACACGCAGGAGAGTCCCTTTATGTTTATTTATAGTTTTGAACTCTAGCTTCGCTTTTTCTTTTTTTTTTTACTAATTAATGGTAAAAAAGGCATTTTTTTTATTTTTTGCTTATAAAACGAAAACTAATGGAAATTTATTCGAAAAAACGAAATGTAGAAAATGGAAATGCGAAAAGAAGGGGCGCTAAAACAATCCAAACGATTTACAATTAATGGAGAAAAAATGAAAAAAATCGCGTTTTTTTTTCATTCGTATTGTCACTCTAATCGATCGAATCGTTTCAGCGCTCATTCTCTTCACATTTCTATTCCCTACATTTCGACTTTTCAATTCATTTCTATAGCTGCATCAGTTTTCGTTTCGTAAGCAAAAAAAATTTTAATTGCGCTTTTTTTACAAATTTGTTAATAAACGCAAAAAGGGGACACCCGAGTCTAAAACTATAAATTGAACACCAAGGAACCCTTCTGCGTAGATAGCACTCGTGGTTATTGGGTTATATGATATTATTACTCTACTACGATCCTTTTGCAATGTTGACCACCCAGTCGATTCATTAATCACTTAATTAATTCCCTCATTTTACAAAATTGTACCATTGCTGCTGAGAAACCTATAGTATCATTCAAAGCCACTTCGAATGTTGCATCTTGACTTCCGTGTTGCATCTTGACTTCACCAGAAGCAATCAGAATAACCCGTTGGCCACGTATGCATTACTGTTGCCGAATCATTAGGTTAGTCGCTTTTCAGCTCTGTTACCGTTTCTTCCTCTTGAGTGGCAATTGTCAATGTACTTGTCCCGAGACTCTACCGAGTCTCTTGACATCATTGAGCATAATATTGAAGGCGGTATCAATTGTTTTAACTAGTTCAAAATTCTCAATTTTTAAATCTTATCGAAGAAAATTCCTGATTTTTTCAACGTTTATAAATTGTCGTAATAAGTAATACTTAGCATCGAGACTCTTGATATCCCGCGTGAATGGCGACAGAATGGAATAACTAAAAAAATTTGTTTGCTCAAATTCATATATTTTCTGAAATCTTTACTTTTTTGCTTCGAGACTGAAAAATTTCCACTTTTTACGTAAATGAGTTATTTTTTAAACACTGGAGAATGTACGTTATTTCTGAGTTACATATTCATTTAACCTTGGGAAAATTACAAATATACATAACAGATTCACGGTTAAAAAACTAATGAATATTATATTTAATCAGTTGTAAGCAAGATTGAAGCTCCTTTCATTTTCTTGACGGAAATTTGTGTGCATCTGATCGATTTGTTGTATTTTATGGCCAATTACAGTAGTTTTTTGATCGAGCCACTGAAGACTATTCATATGGGCATTCAAAATTTTTCCTATTTGTACAATCGGATCACTCGAATCTTGCGATCGATTTGCCTCGTTAAGATGTTCGATTATTTCCTTAAGGTCCTGAGACATTTGTTTCAACTGTTTATCCAAATTTTCGGCCAAGCGATACGTGTAATCGCGCTCGGGATCAGCCACCGACAGTGAAGCCAATTCTTTCTCAAGAGGGGCCAGACAATCTTGTAACTCTTTTTGTTGTCCAACCTAAACAAAGGATAATTTCACAGTAGTGAAAATTCAAAATCAGCTTTCAATTATAATAAAATAGTATGCAAAGATAATAAGTATGTGTAGGATGCAGTGAAAAATTGAATTATTGAGTTTTTATAAAAAAACAAATGGAACAAAATAAACAATTAATGGCTTATATGCACGCAAAGATTTTATATATTTTGTTTATGTAATAAAAAATTCTGTGGAAAAAAGAATTTACTCGTTTCGTTATAACAAAAAGTCTCTTGTTTCGACTGTACGTTTCAACTGCAGATATAAAAGACAAAAATCTTCTTTTGAGTTGTCAACGAACTCCTTATTGTTGTAATCTAAATATATTTTTGGCATAATGATGGAGACTTGGGATAAACTTCCAAAAGCCCAAAACCGAATTTTGCGATGGAATTTGGCATACACCTTCTATTTAGCAATACAAGAGTCTCCTTAAAAGGATTTTTGGTGACTCACAATATTTTCCAAAATATTGAATTTATTCTGAATAATTCAAACACGCTCTGATATACCTATATATATCTCTTGCCACCCGCAATTGCTGCTTTCACAGGCACTTCAGTTTACCCCCACAACTCACGTGTTGCTAACCCCACTCTTTACATGCCACCAATCAACTCTTCCAGCAATCTCTTGATTGTTGTTATCAAAATTATTTAAAAAATAAAACATTTATTCAAATCTTAAACTGTTAGGTCGCCCCGGCGCTTCGCACCGAGGAGACGAATTTTAAAGGAAAAAAACCCCAGGTTTTGATTACAGCAAGGTTTGAATTTTATATGTGACTGAAGTTTCTTATTATTTCATTGAATTTTTTCTCAAGTAGATTTTTTCAAAGGAAAAAAAAACCGGGTTTGGTTACTATAAGATTTGGATCGTATATAAAATTCAAACCTAGCTGTAACCAAATCTTGGAGTTTTTTTCCTTTAAAATCCAGAAAATACCTGGTTTGAACGATACCATAATTTTTAAGATTGAACTCTATAAAATTCAAACTTCAACTCTTAAGTCATAATCTAAAAATCCGCCACTAGCAGAGTGGGGACACTGGCCGAGCGAGACGAACTATAGATATACTCGCTCGTGTTTAAAAAGCAAGTTTAACATTAAATATCTCGGTAAATATTACGAGTCGTCAAAAATTATTTTAAGGATATTTGGTACAGGCTTACAATGTTGCCATGCTAAACCATGCTAAAAACATAAAAAATTTCAAAATGATCAGAATTTTATAAAATTTGGTAAACATATTCTTTAGTGCCAAATTTGACAATACAAATTTTTTAAAATTTTTCTTCCGTACAGTTATCGAGTAATTGATCACTAAACTTCACGTGTATAAGCATAGCGTTTCCATAAATATAGGTATACATTCCGGGCATAAGAAATCTGCTTTAATGCGTAATTACTCGATAACTAAGCAGAAGAAAATTTTGAAAAAATTGTGTTTTCGCACTTGATGTTGAAGAACATTATCACCAAATTTGATCAATTTCTAATTATTTAGACTTTTGTACCATACATCGTTAAGGGGATTCTTGTATTGCTAAATAGAAGGTGTATGCCAAATTTCATCGCAATATTCAGTTTTGAGCTTTCGGAAGTACATCCGAGACTTGAAGCCATAATTCAAGATTTGTCTGTTTTCTATGATCAGTTTTCAAAATATTTATCGATAATGAAAACTATGACTGGAAACAAAAATAATAATAAATGAAGCTTCAAAGGTGCGAAACTATGCTTTAAAGTCGGTAACTATTCTTTTTCAAAAACCACCAAACTTGACAGATTTGGATAAAATTTAACCAGCTTATTGGAAACACAAAAAACTAGTTCCCAATAGGAAGTTTTTATTTTAAACTTCTATATTTTTTGACAATAAACTAATACTTTTTTTTCTTGAAAAACCCGCTAGAACTGACGATTTATTTTGTTTGATTTTAGATGAACCAGTAAAATGTTCTGATGGTCACCACAAAGCACTACTTTCTTAAAGAGGTCCAACAAAGGTAATGACAATTTCGTTTATAATGAATATTTTTTTTTTTAATCTTGGTCAAGTAAAGTTGAAACATAATATAATTACTTCACGAAATAAACTTTATTGCTATAGAATAAAAACAAAAAAAAACGAAAATACTCATTTTTTCACGTTTCTCATTACCTCTAAACCCATTAACCAAACAATGTTTTCTTGTAGTAAAAGAATTAGGGAAAAAGTTTGAAAATGATGTAAAATGATGTTACCACATAGTCGAGCTCGTGTTCAAGTTGTTGCTGTTCTAATTTAACTCTCTCAACTTCCTGATTGAGAGCGGTAATTTTTTCGCCATTCACAATTAGTAATTTATCCCAAGTGTTGACCTGTGTTGCTTGATTGACGAACGCCTTTTCTTGTTCTTCGAGTTCAAGGGTCCATTTGTTTATTGACTCTTCCAATTGACAAAAATTCGTTGTTCCAGTCTGTGTGATGTTCGATGAACTAACACTTTAGCAAAAAATATGTCATTGAAAAACCAATATTAAAATACATATGAATCACTCTTTTTCTATTTTGCAACATTCATTTGAATATTTCAGTACAAATTTCAACTGCTTCGAATCAAAATCAGACTATTTACTTTTCCCAGAATTTAGCTGTTTAAATGTTGGAATATTGAGAAAACTGTAATAAGTGAGAAATCTAGAAAAAAAAATCAGCTTGTTCCTCAAATGAGTCTTACGTCGTAATTGTGCCAAGGGTAGTTTGTGGTGTAGGGTTGGTTGTAATAGTGGTAGCAGATCCTTGATTGGCAGAAGTTTTATTAAGAGTAAAACTCGTAGAATTGGTAGAAGCGACGCTGCTTCCCAGACTCAACCCTGTAGAAGGTGCAGTTGTCACAGCGTTCAAAGAAAATCCAGTCGGGGCTGTGGTTGTTGCAGAAGCGACTGTTGGTTGGCCAAATGTCAAGTTAAGAGAGGTCGAGGCTGTGCTTGGAATGAGACTGAATCCTGAAGAAGGAGCTATATTTCCCAGTGAAATTGCAGGTTGTGGAATTGAAGTAGTAGTGTCTGTGATCGTGAATCCTGCGCCTGTTGTAGCGATAGAAGCTGCCGTAGCAGGGGCGGTTGTTGCATTACTCGGGGTGAATACTGTGCTTGCTGATACTGGTGTACCAAAGCTTGATTTAGGTGCTGTTGATACTGCAGTGGCTACCGTAGAAGTGCCAAGAGAAAAGTCAGATGTTCCCACTGCAGGTTTCGGAATCCCAAAGTTCAAGCTACCCGCTGTTGAAGTTGTGGTAGACGTTCCAAGTCCTCCAGTACCAAAGGTTGTAGCTCCGAAACCAGAAGCTACTGTTGCTCCACCTCCAATTCCAGAATTCAAACTACTTGGTATGGCTGATGTTGATGCGAATGATAATCCTGTTGGTGGTGCACTAGTCAACGTTCCACTCAGGTTAAGACCGGTATTTGGGGTCTCTAACGTACCAAATGTTGAACTGGGTATACCACTAAGCGCTGAACCAAAGACACCACTTGGCTTGACTTGGTTTTGCATTGTACTCATCAAAAATCCTGATGACAGTACTTTTCCTGTATCACCAGCTCCTGTCGTTCCAGCGGTAAATCCAGGTGTACCTGTCAATTTTTGTCCCATTACTTGAGCTCATCTATTCCTTTTAATATTACGATCAAGAAACATTTACTTCATTGGCAATTTTTTTATTATACCTTTTTGAATTTATAATGTACACTAGACTACAATGTAAAGCAACAAATGATTGAAAAAAATTCTTAACTTTTTAGATTCTCCAGGAATTCAGATGATATTCAAAGCATTAACATCTTTATGATAGTGAGGGGAATTTCAATCAAAAGTATTCACTATTTTTTCTGTAAAACGTTCTTTATTAAGTTTCCCAAGTCTTACAAAAATTAACAATAAGATACATTTCAAGAAATTGTGATGTCACAACAACTTTTTTCCAGGTGTTGATGAAAGAACATTTGAAAAAATTTTAAAAAATTATTTTTTACTTTTAATTGAAAAGATCAGATATAACAGGTATAATTTTTTGATCATTCTACTGGTTCTATTCGAGTTCTCAAATAATAACCAGGAACCTGTTGAATGTGACAGTCATGAAACTGCATTAAATTTAGAAAGATGGGAAGTTTAACGAAGAGGTTATGGTATTAAGAAAATATTGGAGAAAATTCTGTAAATCAGGATATTACTGTTAGCTAATATTGAATGAATTATGAATATGTTACTCACTCGAAGCTGAGTTACCACCGGCTTGTGTTTTAGAATTATCGAAGGAGAAACTCATGTTTTTTTTCGTTGCCTAGAAAAAAGGGGAGATTTTTCTAACCTCGACGATTTATTCTTTTTATTATAAATTCTCTCAAGCGTGAATGTTTTATTGTCAAATTGCTAGGATAATGAAATCGAAAAAATATACTGAAATCTTTTTTTATACTATTGAAATTTGCTCTAACGAGCAAATACGAAAATTATTTTTTGCGTCGAAGGTTAGTTGTTCCGTTTGGTGCTGCTGCTTCCTGATCTCTGTCAAGGAATTCAGAATTCAGACGTAGGACGACTTTAGTGGGGACATGCACCCAGCGTTAGTTCTTAAATGTGGCGGCCAGTGATGGCACTGATGGCGCGTTTCATTCTCTTTCTGGCTTCCTCACGTAACTTGCTTATTGGGATCTGACAAAATTCGTGAGACATCTGATGTCAAATTTTGAACTACAACCGGGGTGCAAGATGGACAACTAACACACGCACAAGTCATTTGAAGATGTGACACATACATGTACGTTGCACCCCGGTATGCGCCATTTTTAGCTTGGCCACGCCTCCATGTCAGATCCGTCAGATCCCATTGGGGACATAATGGCGTCCTTTCTGCTGCTCTCACAGCTATTAGGCCCGCTGCACACGGTCAAATGGCTATTTTCCAACAAGTCGACTCTGTGTGACATTGTAACGACACTGTGAAAGGTGCTTGCTGGAAAACTTTTTAGGGTACATTCTACTTGAACGCTGAAAGCGTCAATATTTTTGCGTTCGACTTGGCGTTGTAAATGCTATAAGCGTTTAGGTGGGTACGTTTAGAATTGTGTTCTCAATAACTCTCCTGACGTTCAAGTGGTTGAACGCATCCACAGAGAGAATCGTCTGTTATCTCTGTTATCGTACTACTGCTTGTTTCGCTGTCTTCACTTTTCGATGAATCCAGTGTTATTTCGTCGAGTAATTGAAAAAAAAGAACAAATCACTTGTTGGTTCCGCCATTTTGTAATCGCACCAAGTCGAACATGACGCGAACGCAACCAGCGTCACCGCGTTCACTTCAAATCGAACACGTTTTATGCCCGCCCGTTTTCTCCAACGTTAATCCGAGTTTAAAAAAAAATTGAACTGAGTTTGAACTGCATCGGAGAAAACGGCCATTAGCGTTATTATGGCCATTTTCTCCGACGCGGTTCAAACTCAGTTCAATTTTTTTCATATAGTTTCGAGATAGGATGAACCGAGTTTAAACTCAGATTAACATCGGAGAAAACGGCCATTAGCGTTATTAACGCTGTACATATTCTACTTAGACGCTCTGTCATGCAGCGTCTAAGTAGAATAAGTATAAATTAAGTATAAATAAGTATAATAAAGTAAAAATAGAATAGTAAGAAACCCTTAGTTTCTGACACAACCATCAGATGTCAGGTAGCCCCCGAACATGTGTAGCGATTTATGTTATGTATTGTGATGTATGTATGAATGAGTTGCTACTTTTTTATATGTATGTTGATCCGCTCGACTGTGTGTGGTTGTGTTGGCTTCGACGGCTGATGTTGGTATAGAGAATCTGCCACAGCTATGGTGTGAAAAAAAAAGAATTCTGTTTCGTCTCGGGTACAGTGGCAGACTCATCAGTGGGGCTGATGCCAACTGTACCCTACCCCAGATATTTGTGGATGGAAGGTACTGGGATAGGAAGTGATATCTATGGAATGGAAGCCAGTCGAACCGTATACGAGAAATCGTAGCCTCGTAGCGGCAGTTGAGCGAACTACTAGAACACCACACATGATGATGGACATTGACCGTGTGTGTGTAGCACACGGTCAATAATATTGCACAGTAATATTGCACAATAAGTTTGTATGGTGTGTAGTGCGCCATAAATTTAAGATAGCTCAAACTTCTGTTCAATGATTGCGCAATGTTTCAATACTACATCTCCACGTTTAATAGTATTGTGAAATCACCTATATTGTGCAATATTATTGACCGTGTGTAATAGGCCTTAAACGAAACGTGTGTCTCGAGGTCTCGAGGTTAGAAGAGAACTGTGTGTAAAGAGATGAACCAACTTAAGGAAATAGAATTTTCCCAAGAAATTGGTAGCCATGCGTGAAGTAAACACGCTAAAACTCTGCTACTCGCAGTGTCTGGCGGTGTCGCACAGTGTCGTAGTAGGAACGCACGGTGTCGGACACTGTGTGACACAGTGTCGTTCAGTGTCATAGCCGGAAAGCACCCACGGTCAATAATATTGCACAGTAATATTGCACAATAAGTTTGTATGGTGTGTAGTGCGTCATAAATTTAAGATAGCTCAAACTTCTGTTCAATGATTGCGCAATGTTTCAATACTACATCTACCCGAGTGGGGCCACGGTCTTATATACAGGTCTTGAAACGTAGTCAGTTTTCTACAGGACGGCGTGGTTCTCTTATTGTCCGTGTATTAAATGTTTGATATGTTCGTGGCGCGGCGCTGCAATCTAGGGATGTACGTAGGTAGGGATGTGGTAGGGATGAAAACGTGCAACCTATTTGTAAACAATTATCTAACCTAAAATCCCTAAAATCAGCGAGTGTGTTATATGGTGTCATACCAGTACGACAAATAAATTCCGTACTTTTATATTATATTGAATTTCTATAATTCTTCGTGCTTATCGTGAGATGTTTGAAGTGACAAAAAACGAAAATAGTTAAACCATGTGCGGTCCCGCGGTGGAGATTTTATCGTACGCGATTGTTTATTACATTCGCGTTTGCGTATGAGGCAAAATGTTCTTCAAGAGAACAGAAAGTTACAACCAAAATTTGTAGTAAAAAAAAATGTCAAAATTGGTGAACCAATAAAAATAACGCCGTATTTATTCAAACTACATACGTATATTTCATTTATAACCTCCGTAAATACTCTTTTGCCTCTAATCTCCATATACGTTTCAATCATAATAATGAAATCATAATAATATTCATATTAACTACTTTTAAAATCATATTAATTAGCTACTTTTATTCATAGAAATTCAATACTTATAATAATAATATTTCTTTTTATTAGGGCTATTAGCTGCACCGCGCATGCGTTGATTATTCATCCCTCGATCACAACGCCGATCTGGCGGCCACAAAGTGAAATAATTGAGCACACGTTAAGAGAGCCACCCCCACTACCTTCGTTTCAAGGACCTGCATGTACTACACGTTCAATAATATTGTGCAATCACCTATATTGCGCAATGTTATATTATTGACCGTGTGTAGCAGGCTTTATTGCACAATGCCTTTTTATTGCGCCGTGTAGGCTTCATATTGCGCAATATTTTGCAGTTCACTGTTTGGAGCGGTCGCAATCAGTCAGTCAGGTAGCATACAGCAAATCGGTTAAAATGACAAGCAATAAGACTACCACGAAAGATAAAGAAAGAGAGTTTTTACTCGAGTGTATCGAATTGTATAGAGATTTACCGGCCTTGTGGCAAATAAAAAATAAACTTTATCGTGACCGGGACCAGAAAAATATGGCTTATGATCTATTGTTAACCAAGTACAAGGAGATGTTTCCACAAGCAACAAAGGAAGATTTAAAAAAAAAATTTAACAGTTTGAGAACAAACTACCGCAAAGAACTGAAAAAATATTTAAATTCTATGAAATCTGGAGGCAGTACAGATTTATTATACAAACCAACGTTGTGGTACTTTCAAGAAATGAATTTCTTACAAGATCAAAAATTACCATTAGACTCAGAGTCTTTTATGGATACAATTGCTATAGCTGATGGGAATGAGGATAATGAAGAACAAGGATCTGTAAGTTATTTAAAAAAACTTTTGAATCTGTTGGTATCTATTGAATACATAAATAGAACTCAAATTAAAGTCCAACAAATTTATTTTGCCATGGAACTGCACCTTCGTTATTAAAATATTCACAAAAGTCGTTCCTTGTTTTCTTTGCAATCTGTAGTGCATTTCTTTGATTGATTGTTTGTAGTGGAATCATTTGGGTTATTGCCTGTGTTTGCATCTGAACAGTTCTGGACTCAGTATCTTCGTGTAGAATCAAATTTTAAAACAAGTATGAAGTGCACTTTCGTAAGAAATGCAAATTACAGTAAGCTAGAACAATCTTTCGTACTTTTACTGGTTGCAAAGAAAAAGGTCTTTGAAACACTCCAAAACTGCTTACTAATATTCTGAATGTACTTTTCATTAGACGTCTTGCACGTGACAATCGGTAGTTGAATATTCGTTTTTCCATCGTTAGTACGCTTTGATTGTATGGCTTTAACAAATTTGGATCCATTGGAAAAGCGTCATCTCCAACAAAATCGTATGTAAGAGTACGGGTTGTATCAGTTACAATTGCAGAACCTGGGATATTTAAAGTGTTATTCTTCAATCTTTTTCCAAACTCAGTATTTTGTAGAACACCGTCATCTAACACGCGTCCATTGGTTCCAACATCGACCATAATAAATTCATAATTAGCATTTACAGCAGGCATCAACACAATACTACATGTTTTTTTTTGTAATTTAAATAGAACGATCCTGATCCAAATGGTTTCTTAATTTCCACGTGCTTGCCATCTATTGCACCAAGTACATGAGGAGCATTCCGCTTGATCTCAAAATCTTTTGCAGCTTCTTCACATTCTTGGCTTGTTTTTGGTAACTGAAAAAGAAAATGCCGAGTTTAATATATTTTTTCTTTATTTTCAGGAAACTCAATCATCTATAAATGATATTCAAGATTCTAAGCCTAGTCGAATTCTGACTCACACAAAAAATACACATGCATCTAAAAGGCCAAAGAAAAGTGAACAACTTATCAATTTAGCATATGAACGCTTAAGTGAAGTAAAAGACGAATATCATTATTGGGGTATGGCTTGGGCTGCAGAGTTTCGAAAGATGGAAAGAACTCAACAATATTTTGCTAAGAAAGCAATTGGAGAGATTATACTGGAAGGTCAATTAGGACTGCTACATCGTGATTCTGTACAAATAAAAAAACCTCCAAAATTCCCTTAAGAAAAAAATCGTTGGGACAAGTACATTGAGGGTACCTTGGTTCCTGACCATATCACGAAAAATGTAGAAAAACTTTCATAAGAAAAATTATGAAACCAACTGTAAATAATTTCAACAGAACAATTCGAACAAAATTTCTCAAATCTTGAAAAAATATTACATTAAAAATAATACAAATCTATAATTATTTTGTAAAGTGAAAAAAATTGAAATAAAACATGAGAAATAAAAAGCGGAAATATCGCGCTTGAAATCATTTTGAAAAACGATGCCCCATTCTTCCTATCTGATTCTAACAACTAAATCAATTAAAAAAAAAAAATCCATCTAAGTTACTTGCAGCACTAAAATTTATGATATCAATTGGAGGACAAGTATTTTATGAGTAACTTCAAATTTCAACATTATCAAATTGTTCTAAGAAGCTTTTAAATCCAAAAAAAAGTGAGTGTGCTTTAGACCACACAGTTGAAGTAAAACTTTTTTCGCAACGTACAGGTGTATAGGTCATTCCACCAATTATGGAATTAATTTGTGTCGGAGGGTCTAAATTAGCATAATGGTCATTGCTTTTCAAAAGTACGTGTCACTGTGAGCTTTCATGATTTTTTTCAATTTTTGTCTAGCCGTTTCTAAGTTATAGAGGTTTGAAAATTTGCAATTGTTAACTTCTCGTGGTGAAAATATCGAACCCCTGAATTACTTTTCGGAACACTAAACGTAGTTATTTTTATATGAAAAAACCTCAGCTTTTCTATAGAAATATTTTAAATGTTCTCAGGGATCAGATAAATCCTGACAAAGCAATTATAACTTTAAAATTGCTTTTTCTCCTAATGTACCATTTTTTAAATATTTTAGAATGTTTTTTTCGTAAAGTTCAGACCTTTTTTTCTACAAAGGAACAGTGCTATTTTATTTTGAGATTTTTAAAAAATCAAGTATAAAACAATCAAGTTGAATGATACACGTCATAAATTATCGATGCGTGCCGTACTGCAGCAACGACCGTCACGTCATTTATGGTTTGAAATTCAAAGATCTCGACATATAACATTATATTCAGTAGCTGTGTACTTGAATATGTATATAAAAAACATGAAATTCTTGTGGTTTTCGTAGAGGATTACTTTCTCTAGTAAAAAAGTGTTACACTAATTGTAATTTAAAATATTTTATAAAAATACTTATTTTTATTCTTTCATGCTTGGTTTTTATATCGTTCGTTTAAAGCTACTGAACTCAAAACTCGCACACGCTTTACTGAGATGTATATATTTCATGAACTGGCAGTGAGAAAAAGAGAGAAAGAAAATATACGCGCGAAATTCCTATCACTTGCTCCTATAGGGCTTCTTCCATCAATGTCCGTATAAAGCAGGCTAACGCACTAACACCAACTAACACTGCGTAAATAAGAGAAAGAAAATGTGCGTGCGCATCACTCTCTCTGTCTCTCTCTCTTGCTCCTAGGCTCACTATACACGGTCAATAAAATTGCACAGTAATATTGCACAATAGGTTTGTATGGTGTGTAGTGCGCCATAAATTTAAGATAGCTCAAACTTCTGTTCAATGATTGCGCAATGTTTCAATACTACATCTACACGTTCAATAATATTGCGCAATATAGGTGATTGCAAACTTATTGTGCAATATTATTGACCGTGTGTAGCGGACCTATAAAAGCTTGTGGGGAAATAGCACTGCAAAATTGTAAATCCATGAAAGTATTTCCAGTGGCCAAATAAGGCCCGCTACACACGGTCAATAATATTACACAGTAATATTGCACAATAAGTTTGTGGGTACATTCGACTTGGACGCTGACAGCGTTAACAATAGCGCTATTTTGCGTTCGACTTGGCGTTGTAAATGCTACAAGCGTTTAGATGGGTGCGTTTAGAATTGTGTTCTCAATAACGCTCTCGACGTTCAAGTGGTTGAACGCATCCACAGAGAGAATCGTCTGTTATTTCTGTTATCGTACTACTGCTTGTTTCGCTAGCTTCACTTTTCGATGAATCCAGTATTGTTTCGTCGAGTAATTGAAAAAGAATAAGATCACTTGTTGGTTCCGCCATTTTGTAATTGCACCAAGTCGAACATGACGTGAACGCAACCAGCGTCACCGCGTTCACTTCAAATCGAACACGTTTTATGGATGTTTTATGGACGTTATAGGATGAATCGAGTTTAAACTCGGTTCATGAAAAAAAGCAAATTCATTGAAAAAGGATCCTATCAGATTTTTCCAATATTTTCGAATGACTTTTAAAGAAATTTCAAGAATTATTGAATATTCTTGATCTGAAAAAACAAACTACAAGATGTAGACGCCCAATTGGGATCTGAAAAAATTCGTGAGACATCTGATGTTAAATTTTGAACTACAACCGGGGTGCAACATGGACAATTAACACACGCACAAGTCACTTGAAGATGTGACACATACATGTACGTTGCATCCCGGTATGCGCCATTTTTAGCTTGGCCACGCTTCCATGTCGATCCCAATACAACCAGAAGAAAAACTCGCTATTTGCTTTATTTTTATAGCCATCTAAATCAACAAGAATCGTCAAAAAAAACTTTTTATATTTCAGTGCAAAGTAATTTATTTGGATAAAAAAAAACCTGGTTACAATATAGGTCTATTTGTCTGTTCATTCATAATTCCAGCGATTTTTTTCTCATATATATTCATCTGATACTGATCATCAAGTTCTGTATAGTTAGCCGAATAAAACAACAATTCTTATTTTTTAACTCCCAACTGCCCGGAGGCCAAAAAAGACGGAATTTTTATTGTTGCTATATCTTGGGAATTTTCTTCTTGTTTTTCTCCTCTATGGCTATTTCCCTTCTAGGGAATGTACCACAATCCCCCACTCTTCTTATTTGGCTTTAGCGTCGAAATCATAGTCACCTTACAGACACGAAATTATTCGAGGTGAAAGCATACATTAAGGGTAGTGTAAACCTGAGGTACCTTATATCTACACGTTCAATAATATTGTGCAATCACCTATATTGCCTAATATTATTACCGTGTGTAGCAGGCCACCTCCGTTAACTTGGCCCCCCCATTTAATTATTTTAAACTTTCGTTAATGCAAATCGTTTGAGAGTCGTTAGAGAGAGTATGAGAGAAAAGAAAAATTGTTTGAGAGTAATTATTTTTTTGGCAAAAATGATTTTATTTTTTGGCGTGAAGCTGGCCCCCATTTTTTTTATCTCCTAGAATAATGGACTTGGACGTTTCATTTTTTTTTTAATCGCTTGAAAATCGTTTGAGAGAGATTGAGAGTGAAAGAAAATCGTTCGAGAGTTAATATTTTAATTGATATTAAATTATTTATAATTAGTTGATTTAACCTAGGGTCCCTAGAACGACGCACTTCCGGTGTGCGCAGTGAGTGTGCGCAGTGCAGTGCAAGAAAAAAATTTCATGCTGCAGAACGCAGATATCGGCAACGAATATTTCCATCTAAAATGGATGAAAATACAGACTACAGACCCGGGAATAGTCGTTTTTCATAAACTTTTCAAATTCAATTTCAATATTTTTACGCAGTTCCTGACTCGATCTGACTAAGAATGCAGCAAGTGCATTTGCGTGTAAGACATCTGCGTCCCAGCGTGCTCGCCGCAATTTTAGCTCCCCACGCCAGGGAAGCCGAGTGGTACCGAATTAATCATCATGCCTTTCGTTGCGAATATTCTCCGAGCTACGCTGGCAATTCATGAGTTGCCTAAAGACTATACAGGTCTTTTTTTAGGATGTAGCAACACCGATTGCCCTTCCAACAAAGCTCTCTTGAATGAGTGTTGTGACAATCCGTGCGTTGTGAAAATTCATGCATTGGACAACTCGAATTCTCGACTCGATTTACAATCATGTGCTTCTGATCCACCTGGATACATCGGTGATATCGATTCTGGCTGTACACCAGGTGAAAAACAAAACATTTAATAAATTGATTGGCTTTGCGCTCATGAACTTGGATTAGTCGAAAGAACTAGACTTTTTGTTAGGAGGCAAGAGCAAAGTTTGTGGAGTAATATTTTTATTCAATGATAAATCGTTTTTTTGCCTCGAGCGGCTCTTGATAATTACAAATTTTAGATTAGAAAATCATTGGATATGAAACAAGATGTTCAAGTGGTTTGTCTCATAAGCAGCCACAGGTTGGGAGAGGAGCAGGTTATATCAATAATTCAATAAGTTTGAGTCGGAGCTAAACGGTAGATTATTACATGTAACGTGGAAGCAAGCAGTCTCTTGGTAAATAAGCTCAAAAGTCTTTCAATCACCCCTGTGTTGTTTCGCAAACCCGATCAATTTTGTCCCCCCCCCCCCCCCCCCCCCAGTCTCCCAGTTTTCTCTCTTGCTCTTTGCACGTATGTACAGTGTAATATTGAATTTGCACAATTGAAATGCCATGAAACTCGACGTTTTTTTTTCGAATAAATTAAATTGCAAAGACCATTTGCAATTTAATGTAAGAAAACAGTTTATTGTATTCAATTAACTTTCAAACTTGAGAACAATGATGACAAATAGCAGCAAAACATACCAAAATTTGGAAACTGAATTAATTGTGAGAATTTGGTTTTACAGGTGTGAGAAAAAGCTCGTTACTGCTGAGGTTTGCGGACAACACATTCAACAGTAGTTACCTAACGATGATAGATGTTGACATCAAAATAAGGACTATAGAGGTTAAAGGAGACAGGGTGAAGCTGTAGGTATGGGACACCACAGGACAGGAGGAACTCAGGACAATAACGTCAATGTAATACAGGGGTACGCATGGCGTAATATCATTGGTTACGACGTTACCAGAGGTGACTCGTTTGCAGATGTCAAACGATGGCTACACAAGATTGACCACAACTGCAATACAGTCAATAGGGTTCTCGTGGATAACAAAATCGATGCTTCTAACCAAAAAGTTGTACTGACCGAGGATACTGAACGTTTTGCCACTCTTTGAGAGAACTCTTTGAGATCTCTGCTAAAGGCAACATCAATGTTCAAGAGGTATGTATATATTGAATATGTATATATTTTGTCATTTTCTCGCTTTTTTCGAGATAATCTTTTCTAGGCTGTTGTATGATCGTATAGGATTTTTTTATGAAATGTCCTGCAGTCGTTTATGTTAAATTGATCACAATCAGAACCGATGATAAAAAAAGTGAACTCGAGTTTCGAACAGAATTTCAAATCAATAATTTAACTAATACTTTTTTACTTGTATGAACTCAAATCAAAACTTTTGAAGATGGAGAAAAAGTTGTGGCATTTGCTGTAACTCTTGAAGGCAGATTGAAAAAAAAAACTGGATTTTCGTTCCTGAACTTGACTTTCTTTTTTGTTGATTCAAGATTTTTTTCATCAGTACGCTCTCGGCCTGGCATAAGTAGAATGTTTGCTAATTCATTTGTCAATCGGATCGATGAGAAAAAAAATAGTATAAATATAGACCAAGTCCGCGAGATTTGGCGAAGCGCTTGAAAGCGCTCCAATTGTTCGATGAAATAATTAAATGGCATCCCAGATGCGAGGAATCCGACGAATCAGCTGAATAGCGGCTGTTATACCGTACAAATGGAACAAGACGATCGGCCAAAATTCATATTGACATTTCATGATATTTCCAGGCGATCCAGAGTAATTCGACGACGACGTCACTATAACAGCGGCAGAGTTATCGGCGACTCCAACGGCAATGAGAACCGCGAGTGGTTGGACCGGTGGCTCAACGAGATTCAATCCAGAGCAAAATGCAAAAGCCGCGACGACGGGGAAAAACGGAGCTCGAGGACGAGGGAGTTATAGAAACAGGAGTCGGAGCGAGAGAAAACAATACACGGAGACGACCTGAACGACGAGCCAACGAATCCCATTGTCGAGCGGAAAGACAGAGAGGAAAAAAAATGATAAAAATGTAATATAATTTTTTCAATATTCGCGCATATCTTACATATAATGTATAAAAATTCATACGTACATAAATAATTGATCAACGGGTATAAATAACTCTATCTGAGTTATGTCATCGTTCCGAAAAATGCTGCTCAGCACTCGTCTTTCATATACCAATATCGCGAGCAAAATTCAAGATACAGTTGGACAGCTTCTTATGGAAAAATTCACGTGAAGATTTTTTTGTGTTTCAGGATGCGAAGCACTATGACACATTACGAAAAATGTATTCACCTACGAGAAAGTCACCGAAAATAATACCGATGGATACTCCAGTTGATGCGCAAGTGATAGACGCGTCAGTGGGGGCAATGGAAACTTGAGATCGACAACTTTTTTCCTTTCGATTCTATGAATATGGATTGATCTGTATTTTTCAATAAACTTGTAATTCATCGTATTGATACATATAAAATCATAACACCGTTCCCCTTCCTCTGTCGTTTGATCTTCCAGCGAAAATTCATTCGAGAAACAAATTCGATATAACAAGACTGAACTCCAATGACGGAAGTGAGTCTCATGCGGTGACTTGTTTGCACGATAGAAAAACTATTTTTTTATAATTCAAATAAAAACTTATTTTAAAAACTAAACTAAAAATTGCGTTTTCACACCTGATCCAAAAACCACTTTCTAACATATACAACTCTCGAAAGTTTTATTCGACTTGAATATTTTTAGTTAATGCGTAAAAAAGCATTTCTACGTTCCGTTTTTCACTCAACCACCTCGTCCAACGGTTTCAAACTATCAACTGAGCCTCAACGTGCTGAGAAAACCTGGAAACCCCCAAGAAAGAAAACAAGAAAAATTATAGAAATATTGCGCAAAGGGAGTCGTTTGAAAAGTAAATTGGAATATACGTCTCCAACATCAATTCGCAGCGCGAAAGCTTCAGGAAGTTACGGTATGAAAGATAATGAGGAAACTATAGGAACGAGAAGAATTGCGAGGTTGAGGATAGCTGTACATTTTTATCTATAGACTCTCAATTAACAATTGAGTGAACTTTTCAGTGTGAATATGAGATTCCATATCGGAACTTAAAACTTCAAATTCCATTCAATCTGGATTTTAATTACATGTAATTTAAAGTGAACGTTGCTCGAGATTCTCGGAGGAAAACGTTGAATCATACCATCCCAATAAAAATCATAATGTAGTCGTCTTGAACAAGTGCTAACGAATTCCAGGCCAAATAAATTGCTCTGCACGGGAAATTTTAGTGCGGTGCAATTTAGAGGCAGGGAAAGTCGATGCATCGAATTACCAATGCAATTTGGCTGAAAGTAGCCGGAAATTTTTTCGCCCTTCAAAATAAAGCCGAAGCCGATAAAGCAGTATGAAAAATGAAACAAAATCGAGTAGATCGACTAATCGTTAAGCAACTGATGCCACAATCACTTCGCTGATGTAAATTTGGATTTAAAAAAAATATAATTCTGAGAATAACTGAAATAAATTATTAATTTCTTTTATAATTTATTTGACCCTCTGTAGTGCCAACGTGAGCCGTAATTATTCAAATCCAGTCATACGATTTTTCTTACAGAAATAAACTGGTAGTAACGGCGGTGAGTTTGATTCAGATGAAAATCCGATGGTTTCGTGGATCCGGATGAATTGAATCTAAACAAATCGAAAAGAAAATGAATTAGAAATTAGAGAAAAAATTTTTCGTTTATTTTATAGAATTCGTCCTAAAACTAAACAAATACAAAAATTATTTATGGCGTGGTTGAAAAAACGCGACGTATTAACAATTCTTTTGTTCCGAAATTATTATTAAATATAACATTTTTCAAATGACTTATAGCGTCGAATTGCTTAATTTAAGGTACATCCAACACACCCGCATCCACCCTCTATCAAATACATCGGAATACGATTCGAAGTATTAAAAAAAAAAAATTATCAATGTCCAAATTTCAATGTTTTAATAATGGAAATCTAGATACTCAGAAAAGATTGAAATGATCCGCGAGAATGAGAACTTTGCAACGAAGTCAATTGATCGCTATTTGAGAAATCTCAGAAATTGACAAAATAAGAAGGTGGAACAGAATTCCGGGAAAAAATATGCAACGACTCAAAAAGCTATGTATATATATATATAACATTCAATATATACTCCAACTCTCCATGCACCCAACGCGAATTCCCTAAAAAATCGTTTTATCGCAAGCGTTTTCGCCGAATTGTACGATACATTGTATGGTGCACCACATACACCCATCTCATCGTCGAGGCGAGCTCATTCTCATGCCTCCCGTTGCACAGTTAACGGCTTAGCTTCTTTCAATTTTGTGATTTTCTGATTCATATCCATTTTTTTTTTTAAATTATTTTCGTGCTTGAACTTTTTATTTGTGATTTTTATTGTTTCGTGTATGGTGCACCAGTGTTCGTACTCGCGGTTGGAACAAGCGAATTTGCAATGCCACGGAAAGCCGCTGTCACAGTGGAAGAAGCTGTAGACAGCTTAAAAAAATTTATTTCATATTTTTCAACAACCACCCTTCCTGCATATAGTTCATCAGTATGGACGGAAATCAGTGACAATTTGCAAAAAAAGTGGACTCCCCATCATGTTTACAACAGTGTCGTACAAGATCGTCGTAAAATACTCACAATTGCACGAAGTGAAATGGGCATTTCGATTCCGTCGTACAACAATTGCACGACTGAAGAATCCGATAATGGTTCTACTTTAGAAGAATCCTACGAGTCTGAAGTAGATTCTGAAACTTCTGAAAGTGAACGCGAAAATGGACAAGTTTTTACCGTATCATTAACCAGCGAAGAATGGCACACAATGAAACCCAAAGGTATGCATTCACTTCATGTTAATATTACTTTAAATTTAAGTTCAATGACGGAATCGAGGGCTCTAGATATTTGGAAAAAAATAAGATTAAAAGAAATATTTTGAAAACAAAAAAAAAAGCAAAAACTTTCCGCGAAACGAACTTTTCGGAGCCGATTGGAGGGAGGTAGGTCAAGTTTTGGCACTGTGTGCGAGCAGGACGCAAAATGTAGTTTTCATCCAAGAGTTTTAGTTCGCGATAAAAATTTCAGGCGCACATTTACAAATACGAATCTAATCCGGAATAAGCAAACGCGTATTGATGCGCGTCGGAACTTGATTTTCATTTTCCTTTTCTCAATAATTTTTAACCAAAACAGTTTCAATTCGAAAGGCTGTACTTTCGCATAGCTGTTACCTTCAATCTAGCTGAAATTTGGTATGGAACTTCTTTCGTATCTTAGCCTTGACCATTCAGTGTTTTGTTACGATAAAATATTGAACAAATTATTATTTGGCGAAAGCACATCCTTACAGAAAGTTTGAAATCGGAAGAAAAAAGGAGGAGCTGAAAATCTAACAAGAGAAAAACCACGTGGTGTAAGAATTTCAAATGTACATTACCCAAGTTTTGGTGTTGGTGAGAGCACCGGCATCCACATCGTAGATAAATTCTTTCGCTGGTCCAGTAACCGACGCCCATAATAAAGGCTCCTTTGACCTATCCCAAATCACTTTCTGAGTTGAGGTTAATTCCCGCGTCTTCAATTACGACGACTCTTCGTATGATATGTTGACCCGTGAACACGTTCAACCCGACTTCTGCTACGATCGCGCCGTAGATCGGGTATGGCTTCAGTTCGAGCTCCTTCGTTGCCGGCGCTATCCTGTAATGAGATTTACCGAATATTTTATCTCGCAATAATTCGTCGTTCCTCGTATGCGCATTTTTGTGCTTTTTCCAACTCTCATTTGTGACGAGAAATAACGGGTTTCAAACGAGTATGTCGGTGGTTTCTCATAAAAATCGTAAAAATTGAGAATCGACAAACCAGAAAATGACGAAACGTATATGTAACGAGCGTACAAATCTACGTCGGCCGCATGAGCGGCCATCATCAACACCATCCAACTGGCATTTTTCTATTTTCAGTCTGATGGACTCGAGTCGTTTCAAAATTTCTTTGTATGCCATCATCGTTGTCTGGGATAGAATATATACGACGGGTAAAGAAAGCATGTTAAGGTGCTATGAATAAGCAGACAGCAAGTAAACCCGCAAGAATGAATAACAATGTTAATAATGAATGAATATATACATTGGTGCATAATTCGCTCGTTAAACTTCCTCCTGTCACTGAATTTTTCGGAATTATCATGTTATTAGTGGGTTTAACGGAAACTATGCACAGATCAATCCTTAAAGTATGAGCGGCGATTTGGGCAACCTTGAAAGAAAAAAAAATGATACTTTTATTACAGAATAATAAAATTGGAACTGATCTTACATGGGGGTGCATCATTTATTCATTTATCTTGATATCTTCGTACGAATTCCCTAACCACATTCTAGACCATCATGCACCACCGAATATCATTGAGTAAAATTATCTTCAAAACATCAGAGGATCCTTCATCACTGCGAACGGTATTCTCTTCTTTTTCCAACGATTTTTTTATTGTAGGGAGAAGAGAATGAATCTTTTACTCGCTCCTCTCGCTAAAAAACTTTCCGCTTAAACCGATATTTTTTTTTCTAATAATGTATGAGGTTAGAAGTTTCAATTCTCCAAGATATGTATACTCTTTGAGGTTTGCGATTATAAAAACTGGAGAGCGGCGAGAGGTATAGGAAAAGAAAGACATACACTGTTCAAAATTTCAACTGCTCGCTTGCGAACTTCGTAACCTGAAGATTTCTTCATATCCTCGATCATGGATAGTAGAGCTTCCTTATCCACCGAATTCATGTTCAATATGCGCACTTCCAACGGATTTTTTTCCAATTTTTCGAACTATATATTCTATTATGCTCTTTGCCATTGCGGCTCCCTCCGTAGAAGCTGAAAAGAGCAAAGTCTCACTAGATCAATGAATAATTAATCAATAGACGCGCGGATGATTTGAAGCGTGTTGACAATAGACAATAAACGAATGAAATATTGAGTGCTAACCAGGTGCTCTTCGAAAGATATTGGATAGTATCCTGATTTTCACTTCGCACTCATCATAGTTACATGTTTCGAAATAGTAGCAAGTGTAAAAGTGATAAACGAGAAATGGTGCGTGTAACTCGTTTAAAGAATAGCCGGCATTTCCCCAATGCACCGAATTGAGATATTGTATGAGGCGGTTGTCGTCAACGCCGACCTCGCAATCCTGTTTCATCGAGTAAAATTTGCCCACCTTGTCCACCGTTACTCGATTGTCATGATGAACCGAACTGGTCGTTTCAACAGGTGCCCTACAAGTGCGCACGCGCACGATTCTTGAGTCGATCGCGAGGTCTTGACGTCGTAATCGCCCTCCAAACGCATTACGTTGACGTTTATGCTAAAATACGTTTTTTTTTATATATGAGTATAGGTCGAAATGACACTTGATGCGGCCGCTTGAAAATTTTGGCCGAACAATTTTGATTTTTATTGTTTCAATAAAAAATACGGCGTTGTTCGTTCCGGTATGAAACAAAAAATGAGCACGAATTGAAATATTGATTGCGCAAGAATGAATGAAAAAACTAGCTGACATATTTATCAAACGGTTCGCAATTGATTATCAATGGTTTGGTGAAAACGATGTTGAACCATTCGATGGAACAAAGTCGATTTGTCCGAGTTCACCATAATATTTCATCATAATCATTTTCCATCAAACGATACTTGGTTCGATAATAATATATGATGATAACTTGGTACACGTATATATATATATACACACATATACTTGTCAGCCAGATCGACGATGACTAAAAAGCAAAAACGGGCGGTCATATTATCAATAGAAATAGCTACCTGTTGTTTCGAACAGCGAGGCAAGAAGCTGTCGAACCTTTAGTTAAATCGAGCCACTGCGAAGCGGGATAAACGTCAATACCGTCTTCCGTCGGTATGCAAACGCAACTCTGCGGCTCCATCGTGAAGTGACACTGAGATCCTACCTCGGGTGTACCCTTGATAACGTGCTTTGCATCGTTCCCTGTGAATGATAAATCAAATTTTATCATTTGCCAAAATCATATGGTGATGCGAGCGTTATTCGAGCGTTTGCCAAAAACAATCGAACGAAAATTATGATGAAGCAAGCGAAACAAAAAAACTGTTGCAAACTTTGGAATACGTGAGGCAGGCCTTGATAGAGAATACGAAAAGTACAAAGAAGAGAAGTAGAAAAAAATGAGACCTTTTCGCTTCGCTGACATGTGTGCAGTTTGGAACAGTCGAGTTTTATCACCCGAAGCAATAGCGTCCTTAATTGTTACAATCGCTTTTTTTTATTAGTGTCTCTGAATTTGACTGACTTTGATTAGTTTCGTAGCCTCGTTCGCGAGCGCCTGAGTTTCGGCGACTACAACACCGATCGGTTGACCCGCGTACTCGATCTCCTTATCTGCAAACAATGGGAAATAAATGAATCAACAGTTTATACAATTTATATACAACAAGACAAACTATGGAAATTTAATTTCCATTCGCGATTCAATTTTTTTCGATATATTTTTAGTATGTTTTTTTTTTTAATACATTTTTTGTATAATTTTTTTAGAATATTTTTAAATTTCAATTGAGCGAACAGTATGGAATAATTTTAACGTTAGAATCTGGACCTATAATATTCATGGCAAATTGACATGAACAGATTATTATGTTCAAGCAATGAATTTATTCGTATTTGTTCCCAATTGAATTGACATTATTTTCAACCATACACAAATGATTAAACCTAAGATCATTTTATTTGAATCTATGCAATCATTTTTCTGTTGTAGATTCTTCCTCCACAACTAATAGTAAACGCAGTTTGCGGAAAAAAGTCTGGACGAATATAATCGCAGTTGCCATATCGCGACAAACAAAAATACCGTGTGCGTATGTTTTCAAACGAGCCAGAGTTTCGTCGGCTGAGACGGGTAAAGCAAATTTCATTACCATTTGGGGTAAATGTAAGGGGAAAGTCTGCCGAAATGAGATCAAAGGGATCGTTGAAAACGAACCGGCTGACGACGAAGAAGTTCTCCTGAAAATCTACACGCGAGACACTCGCAATGAGAATAACATTCACGAATCGGTTAAACGTCCGCTGAATGGAATGCGGCGTATCGACGTTCAAAGAGATTTGATCCACGAAGGAGCATCGAATTACCGAAAACGCCAGGCAAGGGAAGAAATGGTACTCGGGGATGCAGAACCTCCCTATCTTCCAAATGCAACTGTATTGCGACAAGCTGAAAAACAGTGCGTCGATAGAAATTTAGGAATTGACCCACTTGATCGAAGAGATCTCATAGGAGCAATAGAAAAGTTGTCAGACCGACCAGAATTCGCAGGAGTCATAAAGGATATTGGGTCACGACCTTTTTATGTCATGTATCAGACTCCTTCCCAGTTACACGCGTACATTGAATATTGTAAAAATAACAAAGACAGCACTGTGATCATTGATGCAACAGGTAGCTTGGTAAAAAAAATTGATCACAATAACAATACCAAATCTGGCCACATTTTTCTATACAGCATGGTGATTAATTTTGACAAGCTTCCGGTATATCAGATGTTATCAGAGAAGCACAAAGCAGGATTTATCCATTATTGGATCTATGTATATGGAAGCGACCACTATTAAACCAAAAATAGCAATTTGCGATTTTTCAAGAGCTCTACTTCTTGCAATGTGTCTTGGCTTCAATAACATAACTCTAAAGAGCTACATTCAACAATGCTTTGAAAGCTTACTTGCAAACAAACTGTTTCGGATTGCAACTTATATTTTTGTGGATGTCGCACACATTTTACACTTCATTGCTGGATGGGAATGTTGGAAGACTGTCGTACACTTAGAAATTAAGCACTTTTTTCTGAGATGTGTTGGATTAGTTATCGAAACGTCCGACTTGAAGTCGTTCGCAAAAATTTATACGTACCTCTGTACAGTAGCTGCACAAAAATTTTCTGACTCCCTAGTCAACATTTCGATCAAGAATGATATGCCAGCAGCAGCCGATTTGACGAGTGTATTGACAATCAGGAACTGCCTTGAAGATTTAATTGGAAACAGGACTGATCTCAAGAAACTTGAAGAACCACATGCACCTGAGAAGTCCAATTATGTCCAGTTGGATGAAGATGTTGAAGAATTTCCAGGTGATGAATCCAATCCTGAAGAAACTGAAAGCATTTCAACATGGATTGAAAAACTATTGACGATAGCCACAAATGCAAAAAAAGTAGGCACCGAGATGAATGTTTTCTATTTGCCTAGTTTTGTAGCATCGTTGAAAAAAATTGCGGTTCTTTTTTCCATTTGGACAAATGTTGCAATGCCTGAACGCAGAAAAAAACATGCATTGTCGGCTTGTGTTGAAAGCCACTTCAGTGACTTAAAAACTAGAGTATTCCCCAGTGGACCACAGCGGGTAGACAGTTTTATTGTCACTCACATAAGAGATATTATTGGTGGAACGCTTCTCTTTGTTGCAAACACCCAAAAATATCAAAAGAAGTCACAGGTATTAGCGGACATGGCTATTCAAAATGTCTCCACCTTTTCGGAGGTCGACTCTCAGGATCCAATCAACAATTTCAATGACTCCGATTTGATGACCTATGAGGATTGGAGAGGAAAGGCATCGAAAAGTGAAGTGATCACTGGTGACGACAACGATGAAGAGCTGAATCACATTGAAGAAGTGATAGATAAGTGGGATCACTCTTACAGCAAGATCGACGTAGACTCTTTGGATAAATCCAAAACAGAGAATCCAGAAATGCAAGCAGCTAATGAGAATGACGAAAAACAAAAAGGAACTTATTTCACATCATTCCCGGAAATTAAATATGTCAATAGCCAAATCAACCACAAATCTATGACTAGACGTTGGAACAAAACTTTTTTCAGAAAAATCGTATACACACCTCGGGCAGGAAAAAGTAAAGCCTCAGACCACATGTTTGTCAGCCTCGGCCGACAATTACATGTGATCTGAGACTTTCCTTATTTTCCTGCCCTAGGTGTGTAATATACTATTTCTTGGAAAATGGTTCGAAGATTCAACAGTCGGTGAAAATGGACGGCAAATGTTACTTCATCGAATCCACCTGTGGATTTGATTCATTGGTGCAAATTTTAATCTGCGGAGCCATAGACCATTCCAGTTATGCATCGTCGATCCGGAACTCAAAGAATAAAACACTTTCCTTCGTTTCACAAATTTTAACAACTGGTATAACTAAAAATACCTATGTCGACCGAGCAAGACTTCTTTCTCAGTGGTACGCGGCAACACTGAAAGTTCAAACCGAAAAAAGTATCATCTCGTACACAGTGAGTGCATTTGACAGCATTGACAACTTAGTCAAAAAGGCCATGTCGTGCGAACCGAGTGTGCGTGTGATCGAACGGTGCAACGAATGTTTCGAAAACTCAAATTCCAGTAGTCAAGATCAATCATTGGTGTCGATTTCACCGAATCATAACGACATAAAAAAAAGTGGGTTCGGCGTCTTGGGAGCAGCTCTTCGCATTTGCCCGCAGCTTTCGAAAAAATGTCCTGATGAGAATTGCTGTGGAATAATCCACACTTCGAATCGAATGGGGATCCGCGTTTTTATTGAAAGCGATGTTCGAGCGATCTTAGAAGATCCGCGTGGAATAAGATACAAGCTGACCAATATTCCGAAATTTATTCAAATTCCTGATTCCAACGGAAATCAGGTGCAATACCGGTAAGAAATTTTGTTATATAAAAATGATAATATTATCCCTAACATGATTTTATCCCACTTAATTTAATTTTGATGTATTTCAGACTGATTGGTATTGTTGCGTACGAACCAAACCATTTTACTGCGTACTGCCTCCGAAACACATCAAAATGGGAACTGAACGACGATTTACAAAAAGCTAAAATTAATAAACCGCCGAAAACAGAAATCGAGCCACATTTAATCATTTATATTCCGACGGAAGTGTAATTCGTCCGCAAAATAATTTGGGTAATTCGATAATTTTTCAATATTTTCATTGGATGAAAGTACTTAAAAATTTCGATTCAATCTCAATTCTCTTGATTAAATAATACATTAATTAAACGAGATTTCGACTAATTTATTTGGAAAATATTTATGTATGTTAATGTAGAACCAAAGTTTCATTGGCTTCGTCGTGGTTGATAAGCGAGTTGCAGCCAGCCGAAGGGAAGAATTACGTGCCTTTATGCTCGAATCAAACATTGGATACCGGAGCAGTACATTCATTTGTCGAACAACGCCGATTACATAAAGTGATATTTCATTGACCAATTGGAGCGCTTAGCCAAATCTCGCGGATTTGGTATAAATTTATACTATTTTTTTTCTTATTGGCCCGATGAATTAGCGAACATTCTACTTATGCCAAGCCAAACATATGGATGAAAAAATTCTTGAATCAACAAAATAGAAAGCCGAGTTCAAGAACGCAAATCCAGTTTTTTTTTTCAATCTGCTTTCAGGGTTACAACAAATGCCACAATTTTTTCTTCATCTCCAAAAGTTTTGATTTCATACTGGTTCAAAAGTATTAGTTAAACTATCGATTTGAAATTCTGTTTGAAACTTGAGTTTACTTTTTACCATCGGTTTTAATAGTGGTCATTTTCACATAAACGATTGCAGGACATTTCATAAAAAATCCTGTACAATCATGCATGCCTAGAAAAGAATCTCGAAAAAAGTGAGGAAATGACAAGACAAGACCAGATAATACCTATTGAATATTGGTGATGCCAAAGAGTTAAATATCTATTTAGGTGGGAAAACGTTCAGTATCCTCGGTCAGTACAACTTTCTGGTTGGGAGCATCGTTTTTGTTATCCGTGAGAACCCTACTGACTATATTGCAGTTGTGGTCAATCTCGTGTGGCCATCGTTTGACATTTGCGAACGAATCTGAAATACAAAAAACGATCTTTACGTAAATTTTCCCATAATAAACAATTCAATTGCATTTTTAATTCTTTTCGCAATGTTCATTATTTCATTTACTTTCAAACGGTTTGTAAATGATGTTGTCAGAGTTTTGGTGCAGCTGCAATCGTATTTCAATAATGAGAAATATCGAAAAATGTATTATTTATTTTTACATAACATTATTATATACCTTTAGAGTATTGCTTTTTAACGACTGGATTAAAAGCTTTAGGCTGTTTTGAAGGTAATACCAAAAAATAACGATATTTCTCAAGTTTAATTCAAATACACGTAGTTTGACTGAAAAATTAACTTTTAAATGTGTGACAGAGACAAAATTCATACTTTGAAATCATTGAATTTTCTTTCGCCGTCTTCCCTCGTTTTTTCAATTGTTTTCGAGTGTTTTATGATGGGAGAGATCAGGATATAGATGGGGAAAAGAAATTCTTTCCATGAGCTTACTCTCAAAGTATCATATAGAACAAAAAAAAATGATTTCATAGAGCGGATGAAGATAAAAAAAAGGATGCACGATGTTTGTGATCAGTATGAGGTGCTCAAGCTGTTCATCGAGAAAAATTTCAACTTATGAAAGAGATAGAAAAAAAATTCAACAAGGAAAAACATAAAAAATCAATCGTACGTTTCTCAACTAAATCCTATAAAAACGAAGGATTTGAAAAGTACAGATTATATCGGGAACGTGTAATTAAGTAATGACTTTATCGAATAAACACAAAGAATTTGTCTGATTGTGCGTATGACAATAATTCCTGTCTCATTATCGATCCGGAAAAAAGTTATGGAATTATATTTTATCAGTGATCGAAGAGGTGAAAAAACCTTACCTTTCTCGGTGGAGGTACAGGATTGCCGGCAATACCATGATCGGAACACATGGAGCTCAAAGATTCGTTGTTTCAACCGTTGCTCCATCTCGATGAGTTTGACATCAAAGGCACTGGTGGTGGTGGGTTTCGTAGCCTCTGTAGAGTCGAGCTGTTAACTTTGTCCATTTCTGAGTAAAAGTGAAACGTTGCACTTAGTCCGCACAAATCCACAGCGAGACTAACAATTCGATCGTTGATCAGTCAACATCATAATAAATAATGAGTGTACTATGACTGCTGGTAGAAGAATCTCCGCTGGGTAATCTTTTGTGAGGTTAATGCAATAACGTTCCACCAATGTCCTGAGGCGGCAATATAACGATAATAGTAAATTAAAAAAAAAATAAAATAAAATGAAAAAAAAATAAAATTCTGCGTAGACGAATAATAAACGTTTTAATTTTTACTCACCGAAGTGGGAAGAGGTGTTGCAACGTCGACGTTTCTCGCATAAACTTGCAGCAATTGTTGCAAATCACGATTGTTTACCGCATGCTCGAGATCCGAGAGAAGATCGTGCTCGTTGGCACACGTTTTCATTACGTCTTACCCTTTTGTCCACGTATTTCACGTAGATAAATTGATTTCAACCGTCCCTCCTTTTCCATTTTGTCAGCATTTTTAGCGGGTGTAACTTGCGAGTGGATGAGGCCAGCCTCTGCGTACTTGGTGTTGCTTCTTTTCCTTTTCGATTCGCGTACTTGGTCTCGTAATCTTTCGATGCTTTTTTAAACGGCTTTTTCAAGTCGCCCTTGACGCCTCTCAAATCCCCTTTCAGCACAGAGTTCAGTGGGAACATGAAGAGTTGGAGAGGCGAGAGGGTTAACATAAACAGCGGAGACGATACAGATATAAAATTGTACAGGTTCAGAATACAATATCAGATGATTTGCGTAACGAGTTTATCACGAACTCAATAAAACGCGATATGCTGACGTAGCTAATTCGCGCGTCATGATTAATGAGTAATATACCAATAATGGGCGATAAATGCACTGTATTGACAATTGACATCCACAAAAATATAAGTTGCAATCTGCCGGTGTTCACTCTCTGCGCACACTCACTGCGCACACCGGAAGTGCGTCAGTTCTAGGGACCCTAGGTTAAATCACCTATAATTATAAATAATTTAATATCAATTAAAATATTAACTCTCGAACGATTTTCTTTCACTCTCAATCTCTCTCAATCGATTAAAAAAAAATGAAACGTCTAGGTCCATTTTTAAAGGAGATAAAAAAAATAGGGGCCAGCTTCACGCCAAAAAATAAAATCGTTACTACGAAAAAAATAATTACTCTCAAACAATTTTTCTTTTCTCTCATACTCTCTCTAACGACTCTCAAACGATTTGCATTAACGAAAGTTTAAAATAATTAAATGGGGGGGCCAAGTTAACGGAGGTTAGCAGGCCTACGGTTATATATATATAGTAATAAAATCAATGTCGTTGGTGAAACTGACCGTCATGGCGGCGGATCGTGGAACTTTACGGACGTTTTATCTGGTTTTATGTCGTTGGTAATGGAAACTGAGTTCCCGAAACGTTCGACCAATCACACTCGTTTCGGGAGGTGCCAAATAAGCCCTATACTTTAAGCATTGTCACCACTGTCACCCCCTTAGGTCGAAAGAGGAAAGTATCTTGGCGAAGTGCCTGTCTCGCGTTTTTTGCATATCGGTGAGTGTGTTATTTTTCAAAACATGGGGAGGTTAATAATTTGAATGGAAACGTTATTTAGTAAAATAATATGTGGGATCTAAGAAACCGTGATATTGTTGCGTTGGTAACTGTGACAAGTGGTTGGGCAGTACTGTTGAACATATTTGGCACGTACATTGGGTCGACGTTAATAATCGGATTGGTATTGTGTGGTTGGTTAATTTACAACGGTGGTTGTGACGATACGCTGTTGTCGCCGCACGTTTTTCTAGCTCTTGATTGTTTGAAGCAAGCAGCCAGTGAGACGTATCGCTTCCTAGCGCACATTTGCCAACAGTTTATACTTGATATCATCATTTTTAAACGTAATCTTCGACATCGTTATCGTGTTAACATTGCGGACAGAATGGCACAAAGACGACGAAGCACTTATCAGCTGAGTTCTGAGATTCACTCCAGTTCGCGAAACTCCTCAGGACACAGTCTCCTCGATAATCCAAGTCCAATTGCCAGAAGGGATTTTCGGAATTTCGATAATTTCACTAATCTTCAAAGTACTCCGTATCTCCATACCGATAGGACAGTCTCAGAACGAACAAGTTCGTTGGATCTGTATACTTCAACACCATTCTCATCCTGGAAAAAAGAAGATGCCGAAAACGGTGATGTTTCAACCGCTAATGAAACACGCAGTGATTCAAATACTTGGAAAAATTCTCAAACTTTCACACAAAATTATACTGTTTCCAAAGATGATAGAACTAATTACAGTCCCAAAGGTTCTCCATGGGGAATGAGTATTAGCCCAAAGATGAGACTCAGAGCTACTGGTATCAAAACTGTTCAGACTATTGCCGGACCTCTTTTGGCTTCTACACGCTACAACATTGATCCCAAGTACGAACATTTGCTCTCATTAAAATATTTTATAAATATTCACAAAACTATTGGATTTTATTTGTTCCAAGAAATTATATTCTGGGAACCGAGCAAAATAATTTCATATATTATTATGTAAGATGCCCAATCATAGTTGTAAAGTCGTTGTGAATCATAGTCTTTGAAGACCCCCATATTTAGTAAACTATAAGTTAGCATGCTATATAATAAAACATGAAATTGGCCTCAAATGACAGCAATAACATATTTCTAAATTAGTGGAATCAGAGGTAAGGGCCGTTTTGTGAATATTCATAAAATATTTGCCTAAATGGCTCAGCACAGTCATGTCGGAACATCAACTCTTTGCTCAAATTATAAAAAATTCCAAAGTTATTCATGCAATATCCAACAATTTTCAACTATAATTCAAATTTATTTATCCTATAAAGACAAAAAAACAGTGACTGATGTTGATCTCGGTGCTTCAAGAAAAATATTAAGATTTTCCTACATTTTTTCTTATACTAACTTCAATCTCCTATTATCTAATCTCTAAATTGGAACCATTGAGATGTCAGTTTTTGTTCCGGTAAAGTTTGTCATGCGTCTCTGCATAGTTAGAAGAAGTTTATCAAAAAAAATCAGTAAAGTTTCGAACTCATCATGAGAAATGTTTAATTGCTAATATTTTTCAGTAAGAAATACATAAAGAACCATAGAATCTCTGATAGGAAATAATTTGAATTTTGAGCAGAGTTTTATCTTTCAAAATGTGCAACAAATACTCATATTGTGGCATTTCGAATATGTCACAGTAACACCACAAGAATCTTCTCCATTGAATCAACGATTCACTTAAAAATTGCTATTGAATTAAAAAAAAAATGATTGAAATTATTATTATATTACATTAGTAAACATTACTAAAAACAAGAATAGTCTGATATCTGAAGATTAATGAATATTCATTTGTTTATTTCAATTTATGGAGTCGTCAAATTAAATAAACATCAGCATGTTTTATTTCCAAATAAACTGTCATGTATATTATTAGGTAGAGAAAAGAGAAAAGAGATTGATGGAAAATACAAAATCAAGAAGTCTCGGATTGTTTGGAAATTATTCCAACATAGAGTGTATTCTCATTATTGAGGTTCCAGAGGCACGAAGGGTATTTTCCTGCTATAGCAAAAATGAAAGTTGTTCTTTATTAATAAAAATTGAGATTTGATGATTACTTGAAAATGATTTCAATTTTTTCTACAGTGATAATGGAAAAAGTTTGCTCGTACTAGAACACTCGTATCATTAAAATCAATGATATTCGATTTGACTATTGACAATGAGGATGAATCGTATATTCGTTGTGTAATAAAATATTTCTTCAAAACTTCAGGGTGTATTCGGACGTAACATCACCGGGATTGACAACGCGTTTGACGAAATACGCAACGGAGGCGAACACAAAATTGACCCATCAATCACAGTACGGAACAGGTCAATTTCCACGAGTGAATTTGAATTCAAGTCCACTGCCTCTGATCAACGCGAAAACAGGCGGCAAAACGCGAATGACGGTGACAGTGAGAATAGCGCCGCCGGAAACTGGTCGAAATGTAAAATACGAAAGAAAGCAAATATTATCAGAAATATGCCAAGCAGAAAAAAAAGAGCAACAACAGTCGAGTGTAGTTCAGGTGTTGCGCGAAATATCATTAAAAAGACATGCATCAAGAGAGGATGTGACGTATGAGACAGCGAAGAAACAAAGAACGGAGGGTGTTCATAGCGAAGGTTTAGAGAATTTGGATGAAATGATGCAGAAGCGGGGTAGAGATGATTCGTCAAAATCCGAAGAGGAGGTATCACCTCATGGCAAACCATTGCGGCCAGCCAAAAGATCGAAGATGCCTTCGTGTCATGATATTCTGAGTTCTTTGAGCTCGAGCATCAACGTTTCATCAGGCGTTAAGAGAAAAGCCCTGGACGTATCAAGAAGTGGCACTCCTGAAGTTGGTAAACACTTCAAATCATTGGATTCTAGTCACAGCGATATTGAGGATTATACTACTTGTCCATCGCGGAGCATCTCCGAACCAACGAAAACGAGCAAACTCCTGCTGAACGATTCGGCAACTCAAATTTTGAATCTCGAACGTCCAAACAAAAGATCTCTGGAATCGTTTCTTGAAAACGTCCTTTCAAAGTCTCGTTCGCCCGCTGTAGCAGTTTCAAACACTGCCGCTCCTCTCGAAGCAACCGGTATGCAGCGAGAGATTTTGAAACTACAGGTTCAACCACCGACGGTGCAAGAGGAGGTACCAGTGGTACCAGTTAAATTGGCCGAAAAATTATTCATGAAAGCCAAACCGGAAAATATTGATAAAATTAAAATTCTGATTGAGGAACATGGCTCCGTAAAGCCGCGCTTTGCCAATGATTCTATCAATGAGATTAAAAAATCCGATATAATGAACATGCGACAGACAAGTATGAAAAATCGTTTGAAAAGCATGTTCGAAGCCATTTCCGGCAAAGGAACGAGTAAGATCAACCCTGAAGTCGTTATTCAGGCTGAGGATAAATCTGCGTCTTCTGATTCTATAATCGTTAGTCTCAGTTCGTCGACTTCAACGACTAATGTCAATACAAGCCCTATTGCAACTTCGGCCATTGTTCCTATCATTGGTAAATTTAAACCAACAACGACACCCGCAAAACACGTATCTTTCCAATTTACCAACAACGATACGTCATCGAAATCAAGCAGCAACTTCGAAAATTCTCAATTTTCACCCCAAGAAGCGAAAAATTTGGAACACTCTAGGCTCGTGAAAACCTGTTTGGCCAATAAGAATATTGTTGATTCAAAACTAGCTACGAGTCCGTTATTCACGTCTGTTACGACAAGCCCTTCAAAACCTGTCAGTCAAATTTCATTCCCGGTTTCCACCCAATTAACCGAAACGCCAACTCCGACCGGCCGTCCTGCCGTCGTCGTATCTACGACGACATTGACGCCACAGCACAATTCCAGCACTATTCCGATGTTCGAAATTCCAACAACAACAGCAACAATAACAACAACAACGATTACTACGAAATCTGATTGCACCTCATTTTCGAGTTCCCAGCCCAGTGAGATGAATCAGTCAACGGTGAACTTTTCGTTTGGTGTTTCTAAAATTGAGAATCCGGCATTTATCGATCAAATTGCTGGCTCATCAAGAAATATACAGTCACCAGTGACTTCGGAAGCCAGAAGCAACGAAACTGGATCCGCGCTTGCCCCGATTATAGTCCCTCCAACAAAGCCCACCAGTGTTTTTAGTTCTGATTCAACGATCAAATCGACCGTGAGCGAAGAAATATCATCTACGGTAAGCTTGGTGGAAGCATCGTGCAGTGCCAATAAAGGAGCTGCTAAAAGTACCTCAATGGGTTCTTGGGAAGGGGCTCTCGCAGAAGAAAAAGTAGCGGTACAAAATCAAAGTTTGCCGTTTGAAGAAGTGCCATTATCAGGGCCTGCACTCAAAACTTCACCTGGATTCAATTTCGTAAAAAGAACGACATCGGATATACTTTTTGGAGCATCGGGCGCGAGCACCGGATACTCGGCGTTAACGAATACAACCACTTTTCCGATGGGAGGCAATTCAACTTTATCCGCAACAACGAAACCGGCATTTTCTTTCGGGGTTACAACTCCTGTGACTACTTCGTTAGCTACAACTTCGTCCAGCGCTCCTTCTCTGTCTTTTGGTGTTACGAGGACAAACTCATCAATTTCTATATTCGAGGGAGTCGCCTCGACGATTACATTGGCTAATGCACAATCGAATATTTTTGGAACTCAAACTACGACCTCTTCATTACCGGGGCAGTCGAACCTGTTTGGAAAACCTGTGACAACTGTTGCAAGTGCGACAACAACAACGCAACCAAGTATTTTCGGAACACCGACAGCAACCGCGTCTACAATGACGATCCAACCAAGTATTTTTGCTTTCGGAACTGATAATGGTGGACAAACGACATCCTTTTCTAATACCTTTAGTGGTACATTACAAAAACCGAAGCAGCCTGAAACTGGTGATGGTACCACGATTGCTGCTGCCTCTTCTTCATCTTCGATGACGTTTGCCTCAACTTGTAAGACTTCGGCTCCCCTCAATTCCGTTAATAAAGAATCAAACGCGCTCACGTCCGCGACTCTTCTAACTTTCGGAAGTAGCGGCTTCGGCCAAAAACCTACCTCGGCGAGCTTCGGCAACGATGCACCGGTGCCGGGTTTTACCACGAGTACCGGAAACACTTCTTCTCTGTTTGAGGCTCGTGCAAACGGAACTTTTGGCGCCGCATCTCTTGTCCCCCTTGGAACCACCGGCTCCGCTCCGAGTTACAGATTTCCGAGCAGCGTAACATCAACGCCAGCTTTCGGCACACCAAATACAACACCACCTACTTTTGGCGCTTTTAATACCTCTACGACAAGCTTCGGCGCGATAACTACAGCCGCCCCAACTTTTGGATCGCTCAACACAACAACCCCAACCTTTGGTACACCCAATCCAAGCACCGTTACGATCGCCCATCAAAATCCCCCTGCAAGCTCAAATTTTAACTCTTCTAACAACACTACTTTCGGCGCCACCGTTACAACTCCATCGGTTTTCCCTTCAGTCTCAACTTCCACCGGTTTTGGTACTTCTATCGGAAGTACTACATTCGGCACGTCGACCAATCCACCAACCGCTTTTAGCACCGCCAAAACTTTCACAAGCTTCAGCTCTCCGCCGACCAATACGGCGATGCCTTTTGGCATTCAGACATCAGCGCCGAATTCGTCTTTTGGTTCTGCTGTAGTAACACCCAGCAGTACCGGCTTCGGTGCCAATGTTACTAACAGCAACAGCAATAACGACGGACACAATTCCAGTACTACCTCGAGTTTCACCTTTGGCGCTTCTCAATCTAATCAGCCGCCACAGCAACCTCAGCAACAAAATGCTATTTTTACTTTTGGCGGGACCTCGTCAACGTCCTCCAATAATACAACCTCTGGATCGTCTACTTTTCAATTCAATTCAGCACCACAACAAAATGGTATGTTCATAAATCTTCCCAGTATTACAACACCACAAATGAAGCCTAAATTTCGTGTCAAACCAACAAATAAAACGATTAAGTCACGTATGAAAAATATCAATGTTGCACCACGTGCATTATGAGCCTATTTATTTATTCATTTATACGATCCAGCATGTTTGAAAACGCTGTCACTTCCGACATCGTCACAATTCGTGGCAACATGATATCGTTACATTGTGACGAAGCTAATTAAAATGTGATGTTCGGGGGGGATTCAATATTTATTAATTTGTTGAAAAAATATATCTAAATTTCAGGTGGTTTCAATTTCACTGGAGCACCAACGGCACCGGCAATAAATTTTTCGAAAGACAGTGCTTCGGGTAGTTCGTTTGCTCTACCGACACCAGGAGCAGGCTCATTTAGTCTGCCACCAACGACCGGTGGAATGTTCAGTATAGGCACGGGTTCAACGGCTCCTCGATCAAGACCGAGCAGAAGACGACAAAGATAGTGGCGAATGTAAAACGAAAAAAAAACGAACCAAAAACAAGATATTGTAAAAATGGAAAGTAATCCCGTTTCGATCGGTAACACCGATCACGTAATGTATCAATGAGATATACACGCGAGCGTTTTCCAAACCTATATTCACGCACGATTTTTTCGTATTATTTTCGAAAGAAATTTAAAACAAATCACGTATATGAATCTTCACAGTACCGACCGCCAATATCCTCGATTATTTAAATCACTACTCTCTCCATTTTCATTTTGATGATTTTTCATTGGCAATATAACAAAAGATAATGATCGATTTTTTCAAGGTCGACTTATATGTGGCTTTCGTAATTGCGGAAAACTTTTCTGAGCTCGTTAACCGATTTTGGATATTTGGATAATATCGAACCCTTTGTTCGATATTACAAATTATCGGTTCCACGTGTTTTGCAACCTCTTTTTTAGGCGAATATTTTTGTCAATTTATTTAGGCCTTTTTGATCGAACTGATATTTCGGCCTCCCCCCAATAATAGATAACGAATAATTCGAAGTATCAATGAAGTGGATGTTGCGAAAATCGGGAATATCTATGAGACAGCTTCATAAAGTTTTGAGAATTTTCCGAGTCTCGTCTTAATCCAATCTACTTTATTATTATTCAATCGTAAATGACGAAAAATAAAAATAAAAAAAAATGCCTCAATCTTGTTAACAATTTTGTTATACGAAAATATTATATGAACGTTCAAATTATGAAATTGCGTTCTTTGAGAGCTATTCGCAAGAAGATGCAGAAAAACAAGTCCAATCAGAATTGATTTTCATAGAATTTCGTAGAATCGTAAGTATTTTTGTTTCACTTTCTTCAACTTTATAATCCTAACTTAAGCGAAATCCCAAGTGTTTGAGTAATACATTATATTACGATGAATGAAAACTGTAGGATATGGGAGGATTAATAGTAATAATAAATCATTTTCTTGTACTACACATGTTACCAACGATAATTTATTGACATTCCGATTTTAATTGACGATTCATCTGGAATATTATGACAATTTTGAATAACAGTTTCAAATTACGTTTTGAGTTCCTCCCATCAATTTATACATTTTAACAAAGCTATTTACTAAGTACCATTTGTTTTTTCATGCGTTGAAAATTTTTACTTGATCGTTTTCTTCGGTATATTTCTTTGTTCTATCTATTCATTTTCTTTCATGTCCGTATTTCATCGTTGTTTCGCCACATTATTGTACTAAAAATTTCTCATCAATCATACCCATTTTTACAAATATATCTCTATACGTTATACTCGCTAGCTTTTGTGTTATAATACGAATGTATTACGAAAAAATACGCCCTCTGTTAACAATATTTTTCACATATTGGACGTTTCGTTTCAATTATTTATAAAAATTCTATTTTCATTCTAGTTCCTTTTCGTCTCTAAAATGATTGCTGCAAGTGATTCAGATAGTACGTCATTGACTCCGTAGTAGAAATTCATTACGAGTCCTTTTGGGCTACATAAAAAAGATTGGGAGTTCTGTGGGATAATTTTTGTTTTTTGCGAGTGAAGCGTGTACATTTTTTACAATAACAATTATACGAGAACTTGTACGTTATAGAAGAAAATTACTGTAATTCATGATGAGTAATAAACGACGTTGAATATTAGTTCCATTGATTGTTTCTTCAAACGTGCGAAATGGCAACGAACTATCGATTTATCATTATCATTTTATGTTTTTTTTTATTTAATCAATCATTATCCTCATATGGGTAAGTAAATTTTGTAATTTTTTTTTCTTTACATTATCTGAATCATCTTTAAGGGTGAATGATACAAAAGTCGAAATAATTAGAAATTGATGAAATTTGGTGATAATGTTCTTCAACATCAAGTGCGAAAACACAATTTTTTTCAAAATTTTCTTCTGTTTAGTTATCAAGTAATTACGCATTAAAGCAGATTTCTTATGCCCGGAATGTATACCTATATATATGGAAACGCTATGCTTATACACGTGAACTTTAGTGATCAATTACTCGATAACTGTACAGAAGAAAAATCTTAAAAAATTTGTATCGTCAAATTTGGCACTAAAGAATATGTTCACCAAATTTTATAAAATTCTGATCATTTTGAATTTTTTTATGTTTTTAGCATGGTTTAGCATGGCAACATTGTATCGCCTGTGCAATATATCCTTAACACGCGCTTATTATCCTGCATGATGCTCAATATTTTTTTGTTTTGCTCAGAAGTTGAGTTTTTTCATCATTCGACTCGTCGTCGCATACTCATGCACCGGAATCCTTTTGTTTCGGGCTTTTTTCATCATCGGTCGATACGTGACTGCCATTATAGATAGCGGGAAATTCAATTTACATTTAAGCACTTTTCTGTTATTTACTCTTTACTAGACTTTTTTTTCTCGGGGTATTGAAACAAAAATATTTTCCATCATCGGTAGACTGCCGCGAAACCTGATAAGAAAAATGCCTTCATCAAAAAATGATTAAAATATCATGTTTTTTTTTCTGTACCGCGATGACAAGAAAGCGAAAAGATAAGTCCAGTAGCGCCACCGTCGGTGCGCCAGCTGCTGCTGCTGCATCGACACTACGCTTTCTATGAACATGCATATCTATGTACATATTCAAGAGGAGGGAGGAACTTGATTTGAAAGTGGGATTGTGATTGGGCGAGATAGGTCAGTGTCGTTGTTTACGGCCAATCCGTGTTAACGTGACATATCTTCAGACACATGTTTCGTGCGTTCGTCTCTGGCAATCCTGGCGGTGAAGCAGCCATGTTGGGAACATTAGAAGGTAACCAACAGTACAACCAGAAGGACAGGAACATCTAGGTTCGGCAGCGGCGTGTCTAACACCTAACACCACCACCATGGCTGACCCGGAAAAACAGCCCGAACAACCAAGCGCAATCCAGCAAAAAATGGTCATCGGTAAGTTTTTAATCAAGTACAAGAGAACGTGATAAAAAATTATTGATTTTTGTGGAATAATCGATTAAAAAATAATGCGGTGGAAATCTCGAAGCTTGGAATAAAAATTCAGCCCCGGGCTCGTTTGTGTATTTCGGGGCTTGCTCGTCCATCGTGTAATGGCGCCTATGACGAGCAGACGTGCGACCATGTGGCCCGGCATGCCGGGATTCATCCCTGTAGTCATAAAAATTACTTATTTCTTTTTCCTAGTTGATTTTTCTCTCGATGTTCAATCAATATGATTATTTCAAATCAGCCTTTATTTTCTTATAAAATTGCAGTCGCGCTCGTCAAATATTCTCCGGCATCTTTTTGTCTCGAAATATGGCTATCCATGGTTCTTTTTTCTCTATCATTTTCGATCCTCCCTTTAAGTGATATTTCTTGCATTTTTTTAAATTCATGCTCGACTGCTTCTACTCATCGGATCTTTATCGAAGTCTTTTTTCGCTAAGTTATTAAAATTTTTTTTCTTTCTAACTTTCGCAATGTCAGTCAGAGGATATGAAAGCGTGGCTTCAAAATTCCAAATGAGGGCAAGATATTTTTGGTTCTGTGTGAAAATAACGGCTTTCGAGTCGCAACGGTTGTGGATATGAAATCATTAGACTTTCGGCCCTCATCCAGCGATTCAGAGGAAAATGCTTTTTTTTTCAATCTCCAAAACATCCTTTTATCTCCCTCTCCCCCTTTTTTTTTTGAATATCCCCATTCGCGAAAACGAAAAATGGTTCCGCGGCGCTTGTTTACGCGTTTCGCGGAGGTCAATTCCCCCTTCGTATTTCGTGTGCGCGAGACTCAATGTAGATATAGAGACAAGTAAACTAACTGCGCTAAGGGAAACGCGAGTAGTACGCAGGACGACAGGCAGGGGGGAGAATTTTGAATACCAACGGGTTCACAGTCTACCCTCTTGTTCTCATTGATTTCACGCGAATTTCCGATTTCCCGTATAATATGCTTGTACGTTTTTTCGCTTTATTATATGTATCACTAATATCACTTTTTTCTATAAATTTTTTAAATAAAAAATGAACTTTAATGCGGTGAAAAGAAGAATTAGCGAATTTCACTTAATACGAAATGTCATAAACGCTTTGAAGGAATGGAAAATGTCTATTTTTATCGAATGAAATTTTAAACTTGTGGGCAAAGCGAAATATTTCCATAGTTGATTGTTTGATGAAGCTACTGAATGATAGCGGAAAATCTTGTTACAAATGTATCAGAATTTTCATTCCCTGAATAGAGCAAATTATACGATAATGTAGATTGCGTAATGATTAATTGAGCCAATAGGTACGATCTAAAATACGCATTCCGTCCCCGATATCGTGAATTTTTGGATTTGTGATTGGGTTCGTTTTTGTTTGAGTATTTTGGGAGGACGTAGTTTATCTGTAAAGTTTTCGTTCAACAACAAGAATCTAAGCGCTCCAAAGGGTATAAACTTCGGCTTGTTATTCCCCACAGACGAGAAGCACACACACGCGCGGGATTATTGCTCCGTTGCCAAATACGCTATGGTTCGCTTAATCGAATCGACCGACGTGTAAATTTCTGTAACGCTAACATATCCATACATTCGTTCAAATATTTGTTGTGAATACGAGTTGAGTTGTACATGCGAATGTATACGATATTTTCTCGCTTCTCACAAAACCAATATTTTTCAGTCGAGCAATATTCGCTTTTTTTTCTCTCTTTCAATCATGACGAAAATTCGATTGAAAGCTTAATCTCTATATTTTGTGTTGTATACAGTCATATATTCGAGAAGAAAAGCTTGTTGCACGGTTGAGCAATTTTAATGTCGTCGTTTGTGCCATTTTATATGAATGCTTTTCGTTTTGGAAGGAAATGTTTTATTTCTGAACGATATCCGTTTTCACACCATGGCAGCAGCTTGCATCTTCTCGAAAACCTGCTCGTATCGAGCACGAATTAGGGAAATATTTGTTACATTTGCTTACTCAAAGATATTTTATAGCTTAATAATGGGGAAATTATAGAACAACCGTTCGGGTTACATAATTTTATTCGAATGTTAGCCTAATTATGATTATTTTTGACCATATGAATTTTTTGAAATAATGCTTAATACTCTTTATAGTTATTTCGAAAATTTGACAAAGTTGTCGATAATACGTATTCGGTAGGAAATTTACGTACGAGCGATGCCTCAATGATTTAATTTTTGACTATCGTAAACTTTCATCGAATATTCATTGAACGAAAATAAAAAAATGCTCTTAATCTCATTACAATATTCTATGACATTCCTGCAATGAAATTTATCACGGCTTTGCGTTCATTTAACTTTTCATATATCCTGTTCAACTCATTTCAAATAGATCAAGAATGACTCGAACATTCGGAAAATGGGATAAACAAATTCCCGTAAATGATAAATTAACTCCGTAATTTCAACTCCGTAGTTTCGACGTGACTGAAATAAAATAAATCGACGCTTCCATTCTTGCCTTGAAAACGACGCTGAAGTTTCCAACGTTGGAGTCCAACGAAATGAACGAAAAAAACGTTTGTAATTCACCAATTTTTTATTTCACGAATCGTTGGTGCACCTTGAAAAACTACGAATCGCAAATTTGGCAGGGAACAAAATAGGGGAATTACTGGAATTATTGGAGAGTTTTTTTCGATCATTTCGTTGGACTCCAACGTTGGAAACTTCAGCGTCATGCCTTGAAACGAATTTAACGTTATAAGAAAATCACCAATCCATAAATATATATTTATAACAGTTTGGATATGCAGGCAGCCGTAATAAAAGTACATTGGAATTTTGTAAGCTTTTGTCTTTTCAATATTTCAAAAAAATAATTTAATATTTTTCCAGCTAACAAAGTGACCGGAACCGTGAAGTGGTTCAACGTAAAGAGTGGATACGGGTTCATCAACAGGTCAGTCCTCAATTTTTTCGTTCATACCAGTTACACCCTTTCTTTCTTATTTCCTTTTTTTCATTTCATTCGTCTTTCGTTCAAAAAGTCGCTGTGTAAATACATACCCAATAATCGTACATGCCCGATCGACTATCGTGTTTGCAGAATTGTCCACACCAGTAAGCCTACTCGTTTATCTTGAATTACAGAATTTATTCCTCCAATTATTCAGTTACGTCCAATTCATTATTCTTCTCAAACAAATTCATCAATTCGCATCCTCAATCAATTAGCTATGCGGTTATATGTATAGATACACGCTTTTTACGGATGCGCTCGATGTTTGAAGAAACATGAGAGTTATGTGCTGTTCTGTCTTCAAAAGACTGAAAACCTCTTTTTTTTTTCTTGTAGTATCAAGCGAGTATGTATCGAACTTGTGGTCATCTCTCGTACTCGCGCCAATGAAAGATCACTTCGATAAACAGCATTGAAAAAAATTCAAACAAATTTTTAATCATTATATCATTGTATCTTCCGAAAGTAACAATTTTTCGAAAAGCCGACACTTGTGAAAGTTCCAATACTAATAAGGAAGCATCAATGAACCCCATGAATAATATTTGACCTTTTATTCGTGTGTCTGAAGTCAAAGTATTTTTGGGAATGAGCATGGGTAATTTTATTTTCTTCTTTTCTATTTTTGCGATTCTAGGTGCATATTTTCTAGCATAGAAATTGGAAGCTCTTCTTTTCGTGTGTTTGTTAAAAATAAAAATTGCGATCAACATATATTTTGAAAAGAGAAAGAGATTTTGAAAGAAAAGAGAAAAAAAAGATTTTTTCTCTTTTCTTTTTTTTATTATAAAAATGTATTATATAAAAAAACTGCTGCCGTTTGTCGACACATTGAATGGTTCAAGGATAATCCGCGACGTTGAAACGTTTTTACGAGCTCTCTCAAATCAGGATGGTTGTAAACTAGAATCGCAAAAACATAAACTCTCGAAAAATATCTCAGTATTGACATGGATATTTATCTATTCGATTCAATACTATTTTTTTTTTGAACTCTTGAAAATTGGAAGCAGCCGAGATCACAGCTCCTAGGAATAGCGGAGAATGCCTTTCGAGCATTTCCGATTCATGACTTCATCTTATTTGATAATCGCAAGCAGTCAGAGTCTAAGCAGACGAAGAACTTATTCAGAAGTTTACGGTTGAAAAATGTTCCGACCCACACAGTTACAAAAAAGTATAAACGAGCAGTAGAAAAAAATACTCTTCACTTGGCAGTTTTTTCTTCATAATATTTTTTCATGCACGGAGAGTAAATAAATCGTGGAAAAAGAGAAATAAGAATAAACGGTATCACCGATCACACATATTTTTCTTTTAGAATTAAAAGAAAATAATTTTAGGAAAACACTCGCGGGAGTATTACATGATTTAAAATCTTATCTGTTCAATCGGAGGGCTGTTTGTTTTCAGTAATATCTGGCAAGCACAAGCTTTTTTTGTCGTGGTTTCCAGAATAATACTCACTGTTTTACCTTGCCTTTATTACCACCTTTGTGGTCTTTCCTTAACACACTACTTTACGAGTCATTTATTGTACTAACACGCAGAAAGTTGGACTACCACCCGAAAAATGAAGAAAACGTATACAAACGTGAACAAAGCATAATTACAGAAATATACATTTTGAAAGCATCAATAAAACATTAGTAAAAATTATGTTCATGAAATTGTAGTTTATACTTTAGGGCCACGAAAGCAACAGATACGTACAAAGTTATATATACTCCTATTTTTTTTTTTTTTTCATTAATTTTTATAAGAAAAACGATAATATTAATAAATTTTCTCAACTGTATCAATCGGCAACAAATGAAAATGAATAACACGGACAGTAGAAACGCAGAAAAATACTTGGAGATAGTACGTCGACTGTTTTCAATTCTTTATGAAGGGACACTCCACACGTACTATTTTCGGTCTCTTCTATTTATTTGACTGGGTGCTTTCAGCCATTGGCAATCACATTGTCGAGTTACCGTCCGACCGCGCATATCTCATCTGTTTCAACGAAATGCTGTTTTTTAATATTACAGAATTTCTTAATTTTTCGTTGGAATAGATTTTTTTTTTTGCACATACCATTCAATTTCGTGATCGATTACGGCTTCGCCATAAACAACGCTCTTGAGGCGAATAGACTTATCAGAATGAAGTATGTTGTAAAAAAGAAAAAAAAAACACGAGTTCAATATTACAGTCACATTCACGATGAAATGAGAATAATTTGGGCCTTTTTCACGAATATTCACAAATGATGAATTATCATGTTTAAATAATGGAAAATACATATTAAATCACTTGAATCCGAGATACAGATGTAGTTAGTATCTTGGCTATGAAAATATTGGATAACCTATGGGCTGAATTTACAAACTGTGTCAAGTGCCCCTTGAATACTGTAACGGGGGCGCAATCGTTCGTATCATCAAGCCAGATGAGTGTTCTCTTTTTTCTGTTTTCGTCTTTCAGGGTATTTCGTCACCCCTTCAACTATCTTGCTGTGATTTTCATGAGTTTTCCGGTCATTACCTTGGCATATGTCACTGATCCTCATTCATGTGTGTTAGAACGATTTTAGTTAGGAAGTATATTTTGTGGAAAAAAAAATGCGAAAATTTCAGAATAATATTTTCAAACACATTTATAGCAAAACATATATTTTAAGACGTGTTGTATCTTTTATTTTTTTTTTCTAGAGCAACCGAATTGTGAAACAGTGGACAATATCAGGACAAATCACGAGATATAATTCGTATTTGAATTGAGCTTACCATGTTATAATGAAAAAAAACCTTTTTTCTTTGGATATATTAAATTTTTGCGCGCGAAAGTATATTTTTAGTTGCACCTATGTGAGGAAATAATTCGTGCCAACATGTATATATATAAAACTGCACAGTTTAATTATCTTTTCGTTCGTCTTGTTTGGTAGTGAGGTCGGTTCGAAACCTTATTAACGTTTTCTCTGGGACTGGGTGAAGCCCTCGTCGACACGTGAGCAATTAGGAACGCGTGCTGTACTGATTAAGTCCTTATTCCATCACGCCATTAGTGTCGTCATGGTCATTCTCTATGTATTATGAATAATGTCTTTCCAATTTTTGATGTAACTTATCGTTACCAATTTTCGTCTTAAGGACGAACTTTGATATCAGATTTAACTAAAAGAATGTCTACAACACGTTTATTAAGCTTTTCTGTCAACATTCTTTACGCTTCTACATCAGCCTGCTTTTTCGCATGGACAGGGACGTCCTTAATTTTCATCATTCCACTTATTTTTTGTTTAGAACAATTGTTATTCACAAATTAGTATTCTATCATTGGTTGTTGGATTATTTGTCTTTTTTCGAAATTGCATTAGATCTTTGTTATTTTATAACAACAGATACCCATTTTAAGAACACTTGAAGCAAAAATAAGGTTATTATTTTTCCTCTGTTCGAAAATAATCACATGGTCGAAATATAAACTATTAAAATTGACAACAAATCTGGGTGTTTTATTTCTCAAAAGTTTACGATAAACAAATACGACTGTCAAATAGACGTTGTTAAAAAAAAGCACCATTGAGATCAGGGAACAGCGAGAATATTTGCTCGTATTGAAACGAATAAAATTGAGCGAATTGAGGTAGTTAATCCGGTCATATTCAAGAGACTCGGTATTTTTATGTACGGGAAATGGGTGCGAACTATTGATAAAGAGAAGCTGATCGGAAAGTTCGAGAAATGCGACGGGTTGTTGTTGAAATGAGATGAGAGATGATGAGGGCATGGTTGAAATAGGAGACACACGATGTAAGGATTCTTGGACGTAGTACCGCGGCGGTAAGCCGGGTGAGGGTGGGGGGGGGGGGGGGCGTTACCTGAGGAAAAGCGGCAGCAGGCGTTGTCCCGTGTGACTGTTTGGTTCGTACAAGTCCGAGGACCCGCGCATCCAGAGAGGGAGAGGGTTCAACGATCTCTCAACTCCGTGCTTTGCTCCGCAGCTTCACGCGCCGGGACTCTGGAGCTGAATATACATATATAATTTTTCGTATAGTCATAGACGGCTCGTGGATTTATGTGTACAGAGATGAGTATAGCATCTATATCTGCGTGTAACGTCGGATCTATAAAGTAAGAGCAACTTGACGAAGAGCAAAGAGTGTGAGTTTCGTTCATTCGAGGTCTTTGAGTGTGTTAATACAAACGCTTGTAAAATAATGAAAATGTGGACAGTTATTTTCGAAATTTTATAACTCAATTGAACATAAAAAAAGCATCGCGTATTCTTGTTTCGTCCCGTGCTACAAATGAAATTCTTTTTTACCGCTGAAAAAAAATTCATTAATTAAAATCGTTTACTTCCGTAATATCAGGATGTATTATTGTAAACCGATTTTCAATCATAATCTCTTATTATTATATATTTTTTTAAACAATCCTGCCGTATATTTCGTAGAGAACTTTCCATTTGTTAAATTTTACACTTTCTCTACGTGTCTGGTCCATCATCAACACTCCGTTAGCAATGAACTAAGAAGAGGGCCGGGGGGGGGGGGGCATATTTTGTATTTTTATTCTCGTATGGTGCAAATAATAATATTTCTAAAAAACTTCTTGATACTTTTTTTCGTTTCTTTTAAATATTAATGTATGATGCAAATCGTGGACTGTCGAGAGGGTTCGGGCATTTGACTTTTAGATAAATCGAGGACCGATGTCCGAATTAGAAGTTTCATCGTGTTCTCGTGTTCCGACTATTCGTAGATACGGTACAGAAGAAAGAGGAAGCTTCGTCGCAATACTATATTTAGGCTATCTATTTTTACATATCCATGACGCGTTTGTGAAATTATTTGGACATGAAACTTTTAGAAATATATTTTTCTTGTGCAGAAACTAACGTTCTTTCATTCGTTCGTTTGTTGCAGAAATGACACGAAGGAGGATGTGTTTGTCCATCAAGTGAGTTTATTTTAAAAATATAAATATACATCAATTCGCAAGAAAATTGGAGAAAAGTCTGGCCTACACCGAAAAAAAATGTCTATTGAAAAAGGAAATCTTTCGAGCGAAAGTGATTGAAAAAATCTATTTCATCATGATTTGATGGAATTTTTCAGGCAATATAATCTCTTGATATCTGAATTCATGCTTGCATAGAAACACACGTCGTTCGGAAAATGAATTTTCTCACAGAATAGCCCGCAATAAAAGTGAACAATTTTTGAAATAAAAAATACAACGCGTCGTCTGGCAATCGATAAGATGGTCAACTGGTTGTTAGAGACGAACTTTAAGAAATAAGAAAACAACATTTTGTTGTATTTACTTGAAATGATACCTATTTTAATAATGAATTAAGGAAAATTTAAGGCTGTCATATCCCGCAATATACGCTCATAATTATTTGTTCGATATGAATATGTTCTATAACATTTGGCGGATAATTTGCCAAAACAATTACATCGTAGTTGGACTGTTTAATTTAGTGTTACTTTTTCGTTTTAGTCGGCCATTGTCAAGAACAATCCGAAGAAGGCCGTGCGCAGCGTGGGCGACGGTGAAGTCGTCGAATTCGACGTGGTTATTGGCGAGAAGGGCAACGAGGCCGCCAATGTGACAGGACCGGGTGGTGAACCGGTGAAAGGTTCACCTTACGCGGCAGACAAACGCCGCGGTTATCGCCAATGGTTTTATCCGAGACGGGGTGGCGGTGCAAGGACCCAACGTAGACCACGCGAGGGTCAGGAGGGCTACGAGTCCGGTCAGTTCAGTAAAAAACCTCATTTCTTTTATTCGATGGACACCCGATACGGTCTCTCAAAGAAAATGAAAACTTTGATCATTATTATCTGTACAGTTTTAGTACTGATCAAATTAAAAATAACCGTCTACAATGAAATATAATAAAATATATAGAATACATATAATAAAATACATTAAAAGTATTGGAATTTATAAAGTAGGCTTTACTAAAAAAAAAAAGTTAACTTAGCTTTCAATTTTTTTTTCGTAGAGTCAACCTTTATGAATTTCAAAACTTATATTGTTTAGTCTGTTTAACGAGAAATTCAATAAATCAAATGTTTGAATGAATGAATGACTATGTAGATCATTTTTCGATATACTTCAGTCATTTTTTCATGGACAAAATATTCGGTAGAAGCCAAGCCAGTATCTATTACTATTGAAACTCAAATGAGGATATTTTGTAGAAATATAGAATTTTCGGTGGAAACCATGCTTCCCTGTAATCAATGAAGGGAAAAATAAATATCGATACTAATCTTTGAAGAAAACTGTAATGAAAAACGAATTTGGATTGAAATTTTTTCAGGTGAGGGTGGTAAACAAGGCGAAGAAGGAAACAACGCCGGTGAGACTGCAGGAGGTCAAATGAGACGCTACAGACCTCGTCGAAATTATGACAGTTATTATCGCGGAGGTCGTCGATCGGGCCCGGCAGGAGCTCAGCAGGGGGAGAACGGTGGAGAGGGTGGTGAGGTGGTTGGTCGTTACTCCAAGGGCGAACAGGGAGGCGAGGGTGGAAACGAGGGAGCTGGTGGAGTACCGCGCAGTGGCGGTGCCGGAGGTGGCGGGCGGGGGCGCGGTGGACCACCTCGTCGTTATTACCGACGCAATCTTCGCGGTGGTCGTGTCGGTGGTACGGGAAGACGACCCAGAAGTCAGGATGGCCAGGTATAACATGAAGGAATTACAAAAAAATTGTTCAACTCCCTCGCTCCCCCCTCCAAACATATGTCCATTGTTTCATTATTTTTTGCATATTGTTTCGGTTTTTTATGTTATTTTAATTTTAACCTATTTATCGTATTTTTCTTATTAGTTTGCACATCCTTATCGAACTTTTCATGTTTTTTTTCTCACTAGAACACTCTTTATTCTTTTTTCTCGTTCCTTTTAACATTAAAAAAAAATTGTTCCTATTCGTCGTTCGTGAAGTTATTGAGACTGAAAATAGAACTATTCAGGTGAGCGACTTTGGTGATAATGGCCGCGCCGAGCATATCCAAAACGGTGCAACCCAAAGACCTCCCCGACCTCGTTATCGTAGGCGCCCAATTCGTCAACCTCGATCCTCAAGTTCTCAACAAATTTCCAATAAAAATGACGACTCGCGATATACGATAATCGCTGATCCTCCTAAACATTTGAAAACCTCTCCTGGATCCTGTCATCAAATCGTAGAGGTACATTTCTCATTGTATCATATTTTTGCCTATCTATTTTGACTAGACAATTTTCACGAGTGACCTGAATTCATGATGAAATTTTGAAAATGTTTCAAAACTTCGTACTGCACGTGGACATAGTCGTTGACAAATGACGGTGAAGCTGAATAAAGAAAGTTTTGCATTGCACAGTAATAGAATCTTTTGCAATAACGACAAAAGGCAGCATCTAAGCAACCACTGAGTATCCAGTGGCCAAGCAATCAGCTGATTCTCATAAATATGGGCCCTCCAAACGCGCGCAAATTGAAAGCTTCTAGTGCGTTAACCCGAGATGCTTGAACTTTTTCCTTGAACAAGGTCAAGGAATATAGCTCAAGTCTTGTGTTCAATATAATTTGATGATCATAGATCTTACCGTGAAATCCCTTTAAACGGCGGACTGCACTTTCAGCAGCATGATACACGTGTGATATAACACAATAGGAATCAGGTGTAAAGAGACATTGAACCATTAATAATGAATCAGCCATGGAATCATACTCATCATTTATTAAATAAAAGCTGACAGCTTTCGAAGATACTTCAAAAGTTTTTAAAAGTAACCAGTAGGCTCTTGTCACAGCTCAATCCGATTTGTCTCCAAACCGAACGCTATCCACAATGAAAACAGTAGAATGTAGATTCACATCGATTGGGGTTTCTAAAATTTCGAAACTGCCATATTTTTACACATATCAGCCGCAATTTTAATTTTTTAAACATGATCCTATTTTAATCCTATTTTAAGATTTCATCCCCTGACAGCTTGAGTAGGTCGTAGCGAAAGAAAATTTGATAAATTGTTTAATCTTTAATACCGTGTTGATTAGCTCACTTTTTTTTTACAATCAGAAAGTAATTGAGAGCACTTAATCGATAATCAGAGTGAGAAATTGATATCTGATTTCTGTAACGTTAATCCGGTACCTCGTGATATCAGAACCAAAAAATCTGGTAGCTATTCTTAAGTAGCAATCAACGATTAAAAATTAATATGGTAATACAAAAGAGATCGGTTATCGAATGAATTCTTGTAATTTTTTCAATTAGAGTTGACGAAAAGAAAATATCAAGAGACTCGGTAGTGTTTCGGGACATAACCTCATTTAGCCATTGGATTAGTGCGTGATGACCCATGTTGTGCTTTACTGAACTTGAAATTAGTGTCATCAAGTGCATGATGATCGCGGGCTTGCAAATAAATTTTTCACAAATCATAACATCTTCACACAATTACATATGCTGCGAATATGCAGCGTTGCCAAATTTTGCTATCACAAATTAATTGTCTGTAAACGGCTGATGACGAGTAGCGCAACTGAGTGATTCAAGATTAATTTTTAAAAAATTTAGTTTGATCAATTAGGAATGTTGACGTTTCCTTGAAAATGTACAAGAAAAAAATTTATTCACTATGAAATTATCGATTATTGGTTTTGCGAAAGAGAAAAAAATGAACAATTATTTACGGTCAAGCGATCACAAGAACCGTTTATCATGTTAAGAGGATGGATCTGTCGGTATATCGCAACCGTGAGTGCGAGAGAGATAGCTGCAAATTTCGAAATCGAAATTCTTTGACACGGTTTGACCAATTAAAAAAAGGCTCTGTCAGTCGATTTTTGTCATCGTCCTGCGTTGGCTGACAGAGCCTTTTTTTAATCGGTCAAACTGTGTCAAAGAATTTCCATTTTGAAAATTCCAAGTGAGGTTACTAACTGATCCATCCTCTTAATAATAGTCCGAAAGGTGTAATCAAAATATTTTGTGATTTGAAACAAGCGAAAACGCACGCGTATGTGCGCGATTATTTTGAAGATTTTGTGACTGAATTCGGAATAGTTGTATAATTACCGAGTTTCTTTTAAGTCGAATTTTTTTATTTTGAACGAACAGTGTTGTTGAAAAACGTGGAAGCCTGATACGCAATTTTAGATTGAAAAAGACGTTCGTTGAAATCTCCAAGTTTTTGAACCTTTTTTTCTCTATTCCATCGAATAAAGTAGAGAAAACTACTAGATTTATTTGGATGAAACTAATTAATCACAAAAGAAAGCTCTAAAATCGAAGTCATTTTCAGAATTGGAGAAACGGAGAAATGGTGTTCAGTCTCATTTAAAGTCTGTCGAAAACATCATGACGTCATTTGTTATTGCACTCAACGAAATAAGCACTACAGAGATCGGTGTAAAGTTTAAATCATGGACGCGAATGTTATGTGCGTTCTACTATATTTTATATACACAAATACTTCTTCAGAGTCCAATCCAGCTTCTAAAGTTGTTTAATAGTCTTTCTAAAAAAACAATGCAAAAGCATACCCGAAGGATTTGTTATTCAAAATAGTATACTCAGTTTGTTAGGAAGTTATACCATCCTTTTTCATTGAACTCTACAGTGACGTACACACGAAAGGTTTAGGATGATCTCTCGGGCAATGGCTTCTTTAATAGCAGGTGAACAAACGCGTGAAACAATGAATATGGTGAAAATTGCGGTACATGAATTTATATTTATAATTTATGTGCAGTTGAATAATAATGCGTCGGTCGCTTTCATGGATAATGGTTTCATTTAAATACTCAATAATCATTTCACGTTTATATGAACAATCGGATTCTATTTTGTTGATCGAATTTTGATCCATTAAAATAATCGCTTAATGAATTTTTTCTTCGCAAACACTTTTTCTACTTACTTTCACACGTATTGTTCTTCATTTTACTCTTTTAATTCAATCAACCGTCCTTGTGTACGTACCCCGGTTCGTACGATGTTGATAGAACGAGTCCTCCTCTTCGAAATAGAAGTAGCGCTTGGCACACACTTTTGCACGTCTTCCTTTTGTACAATTTTCAGCCGGAGCAGGCCTCTGCACCTAAAGATTCCGGCGAACCAGCGTCGAACCCTCATCCACAGGTAAGGTTTTCCTCTTTTGTTTTATTTTCTTATTTTCTCAATGATGTTTTTTCTTTATATTTTCGCAATTTTAACACTAATTCTCATATTAATTGTGATAATTTTTATCAGAATGATTCTAATCCTTTTTTATATTCAACATTATTATTTTCGTAGTCTTGGCTTTGTTCATTGGCATGACTGTTCTTTCATCCTTACGGACGAAAGATCCATCTCTTATTCAGGGCTTTTCACTTTTAAAATCCCAAGTAGATTCACCTGGTTGAGTGATTGAATAAATGAAAATATACCATGGACTCGAAACAATACAATATAATATTTTACTTTCTATTTTATACTTGAACTTTTTTGCCCAATGTGTCACTGTTTAATATTTACATGAAGGTAGAGAGAATCGTGGCAAAGCTGGATGATACAGGTGACTGAACTGAGTTTCACTTGATTAGTATCATCTGGAACTAGGGATAATTGCTCCCCTCTCAGCCGTCGGTCGATGCCCTAATAGTTGGTGTATGGCGAAGTGATCACGCAACTTAATATTGACTACGCCCAAGATTGATTAATTTCGGAGATCGCTAGAGCTATTCACCGACCGTGCAATACTTGCTGGCAGTTACAATTACATAATAATAGATAAAAATGCTCAATTTGAAATTTCATTCAGATCAAAAAATTACCTGAAAATTGCTTGCGAAGGCGTTCCAGTTTTATTTTAACGTACTTTTTTTGCAATTAATAATGTTGGAATATTGGCTCTTATCAAATTGCTCTGTATCTAAAAGGAGGACCTTATAAATACCGAATTTGATGAAAAAGAACGAAATCGATGCTTTCCGATTTTAATAATTTTATTCTAAAAGAAAACTGAAAATATCGCACGAGAATATCCTCACTCCCTGGTCCTATTTTGCCAGACTTATTATTAAGGTCGGAGAGAAGTCGATGTACCTGAATCATTCTCTTCACCTCATATGGGTCGCCTCAGAAGATTTTTAACATGGTACACTCGCGTGGAAAACCATTTTTTTCACCGCCATACTTTATTTATTCCTTACAATTTTTTATAGCTAAAACAGTTTTACTTAATGCTCTGAATAATATTAATTTCATTAATTAATTAATAAGTTGAACAATATTATGTTTTTTTTAAGTTTTTCAACACGTCAGATAGAAAACTTACGAAAAAATTTGGCCATTTTGAAACACTGGAAAAACTCATGGAAGATAGCAAAATATCAATAATTAAACATTCTTTCGAAAAATATTGTTTGAATAGATGTCCGTAAAGTATTTTATTTTATTTATTTATTTTTTTTTCATAAAACCTCATGGATTCGAGTTTTATAGGATATTGAATGTCGCGTATCGATCGCATTTCTTGCAAAATCTAGTAATTCTGGAAGTTTTGGAATTGAGTTTGAAATATGCATTGCACGTCATCGATGTGAGCTTCCATTGCTGCCATGATTTCACAACTATAAATATCAAGATCTCCTTTCGTAATGTTATCGACAACCTTTTACGTTTCGTGTTACGTTTCGCTGTAAACTTCCCTTGATTTTTAATGAAGTAAAAAAAAAAAATTAAATAGTTCGTTCTTTAATCGTTTTGCAGGACAGTCAGCCGGTGCAGAACACTACTACCGAAAGCACTGCTTAAAGCCAGAAAAACCCGTTTCTACAGGACATTGCACAAAATCCCTCGTTGAGCAACGGAAAATTAACATTCATTTTTTTTTACAAACTGATATTCGTGTTGTAGTTTTATATTCAACGTATAAAAAACAACGGGAATAGCGATTGTATAGAAAAACAAGGAATTTTGGTGAAAAAGAACATCTTCAAATGAACATCTTAACGTCCGTAGAGACAGAGCAGCACCAGCAGCAGCAACAGCAGAAAACAGCAACATCATAACATGATAAATAAGAAAATTGAAAAAAAAATATATATATATATAAAACATAAAAGAAACGAAAAAAAACAAATCACCAATAAGAAAGAAAACACTATTCGGTACTCTTCCTCAGGAAAAAAAAACATGTGAATTTTTCGCGGTACGTAAGAGAGAACATCTGAAAAAAAAAACCGTGATGGACACTAGTAATAAACCTAATAGAGAACAACAAAAACAACAAACAAAGAGAAATATCGAAAGCAGTAGATATTATAGAGATCGAAAGATTTTTAGAAATCGTACCAATATTCTGGACTGTCTTCTGCTCTTTTATTGGTTTTTTCTTTTTGTTGTTCTTTCACGTCTCACAAACTAGTATTCCTATGTAGACGGAGAATATCGTGAATGGAAAAACCTAACGTTCCCCGATGACTCATTGATTCGCCCTATTCATACTCTCGAATTATTTCCAAAAGACCTTGGCTAATTTGAAACACGTATATACACATTAAAAGGAAACATTCGGAGTCAAATAGAGGGTGAAAGTGACCTTGGGATGTCGTCGCTGTCTTCATATCGATGCTTTTCGTTGTTTTTCTTTATTTTTTTTGTTCTCATTTCGTTGTTTCAAACAGTAACGGGAGTACAAGTAAAGACAAGAAAAACCGAATATCAAATGCCAAAAACTTTGCTCACTTTTGATTGTGAATAACTTATCATTTTCCACCATTCGTTTTCTTAGCACCATTGTACCCCAAATCGTTCAAGCATTTCTACTCTTTTTTCATAAATCGTGGTTTCATTTTTTCATCGCATTTTTCAACACGTTATCAGTTTCTGTTGATATCAATTTTTTGCCTCCTTTTTAGGCTCGAAAACCCCGAGATAATGTTTTCTCCGGGAAAAATCGTGTTCGCTCCCGCGCTCTGCCCCTTGGTTACGGTCATTCCTCGCTCCGTACGTGCGGCTTAAATGTTCTTATATCGTTGATTCTTGTGCTTTTTTTAGGTTTTTTGTTTGTTTTGGTTTTTTTTTTTTTTTTTTTTACTTTAATGTTGTTCAACAAACAGCATTAATGTAACGGGAGAAAAAAAGGAGTTGCGTGTGACCCCTGGAGGGTCGGAGCGCAACGCTACCGTTCGCTACAAACGGTAAACACTGTCTTGACTGTTGATTCGACTGAACCTATTGAAACTTCAACGATTGGACAATCGCAGTGCTTGTCCTGAGTTCCGTTTGTTTGTGAATTGATTCCTCGAATTCTGTTGAGTGGAAAAATTAAAAACAAAAATCCAGGAGATCTCAAACAATAACTCTTTCTTCATTTATTTCAAATATATCGCTATGGAATATTTTTACAATCGTTCGACCAATTCTATTCACGAACACGCCTCAATTCGAGACTCCCTATCTGTTCTGCTCTACTGACAATTTGATTGTGATTTGTCAAAAGGGTTAGCGAAAGAGAAAGAGAGAAAAAGAATAAAGAGAGAAATGCAAAAAATAAAAAAAAAAAATTATTATTTACCTTGCATGAACGAAGTACTTTTAAAGAGAATCTTTATTAGTTTTGTAGTGCTGCCATGAAATAAAGTTGATAATTTTGATTCGGAGTTTCTCCTCTAATGATTTGTTATTAATATGCCGCAATAATCTTCTGTAAAGCTATCTTTTGATGCTAATTTTTTTTTTTAACTTTCCAGTGACATTCATATTCAAATACATTGGCCTCTCTTTGTCTCGCCTATGAATCATACCATTGCCTAACTCAAACTTTCACCAAATTGTGTGCTTACATAAAAAAATTTGCAAAACACAGATTATCATGACATTTTCTCTTCTTTCAACGAAGATTTTCTCTCTTACCAAATGATGTTCTTGCTCATAAGCAGCGAGGCAGTATCGTTCAAATTTAGTTCTTCTGTTTTTTGTTGAAAAAAAGTACGATGAAAACATTAGGTTTTCAACTACCAATAAATAAAAATAATCATAATTCGCACTACGTCCTTGTGTTGTGCATAATATCTTCGTTGTATGTAGTAATTGTTCGGAGTAAAGGAAACACTACGATTACTATGATTCAAACAAAGTGAGGATATAATTAGTAAACGAAATCTGGGGCAGCTTTTAATATTCTAGAAAATGTGTGGGTGCGAAATTCAACAGAGTGCTGAGTAACGATATAAAATAAAACTCGCGATTACGTTACGTATCCGACGATTATTTAATTTGTTATGACCTATGAAATTGAAGCACCTTTTCTTTCGAATTTATCGAGTCAGTTTATATAAAATATAATTATTCAGGTGATCTATTAGTCCTCGCAGTCGGAAAAAAGGAGATACACACACTTTTCACGGACACACTTGATATTTAGGGAAAAAGGAGTTACAGACCGTTATGTGATTCAAAAAGAATAACTTGTAATTTTACTTTATCTCTTAATAGCAAACGTCTTCGAAAAAATCATGTATCGATTCTTTGGTTTTCAATGGTAATATCTGAAATTCGCAACTGTTATCCATATATTTAAACAAATTACATTATCCTAGTTTGTAATGAATTAACCATCCATCAACTTTAAAATTGTAAATAACTGAACTACAACATACATAAATTGTAAATATTTATAATTGAAATCTCTTCACTTTTTGGACGATTTATATAAAATTGCAATAATTCCTCTTTTTTTCCAAAAATGTTAAATTCTCAAACCTACAAAACAAAAGATATTTTTTATCGTAAAATGAAAAGAAAATAATAAAGAACAAAAAAAATGAATAAACAAAAGAAAATGGAAATGAAATATTCCATTTGCTCGAAACATTTTCTTGTTGCACAGTTAAGAAATGGGAGCCATCAGCCGAAAAGAGGGTCATTCGAGACTTCGACAATTTAATTAATCGTAAGATCGATTAACGTAATCGCGGGCATGCGGACGCGAAGCACCATAGAGAAGGAATGATAAAACAAAAATAACAAGCAAAAAACGTTAACAAATTCGAAGAGTCGACGAACAAGAAAATGAACACGCGTATCAAATATGTTCACAACATCAGGTTTTTGTGATTAGCCGTAAGGTGAAGGAACATGAATAGAACTAGAACTTTCGTAAAAGAAGAGGGAAACGAACAAAAAGAAGAGCAGACCGTCTCGAAATTTGTATGGCTGATCGTGAAAAAATACGATGCATGATTTGACTGAAAACGAAGTTATTGGGGAATAGCGATACGTTGAAGAAATAAAGGAAGAAAATAAAAGATGTCAAGTTGGAAGAGAAATTACAGGCAAATTGACACGAAGAAACGAAGAGAAGATGTGTGTGCATCCCCATAAATATGACTTAATCCCTAAGGGAATCAGATAGTAAAAAAAATACCATTTGGAGCCGCGTCTTGAATACACTTCCTAATGCTATGACGTTAAATTTTTTCACTTTCGAGTTGGTGATTGGGAAATCTCTGGGCATAAATGCGGATCTTGATAAGATAATACCAGTTGAGTACAGGGCTGGAAATAAATGAATGGGTTCGTAGTGGAAAATCGAGTCATTTGGAAAAAAAATTCGTGGGCAAATTGAGCAATGATGAAAAGATGATGCGAGGGGAGGGACAAAGAAAACTAGCTGACAGTAGCCTCAAGTCTGCGTTTTAGATCGAGATACGCGAAAATATGCAAACACAAACCATGAATAATAACCATTTGTGACTATCGGATTGCAATAATAATGATAATAAAAACAATCGATTTGTCAAGGCTAATATGAATTACTAAACGCGACATTCGTCAATTAGTCGTCAGATAGGGCAAAAAAGCAACAACATGAAAACTTATATGTAGTGTGTTTTTTCAAAATTGACGGGGTCGAGAATCAAGGGCTAATTAGTGGGGGAGTAGAGACGCGAACAGTAAGTGGCCCCTAGAGATATGTTGGTGTGGATCATTGAGAAAAGAAAATAAACGATAAAAAGATGAGAGGAAATATGAAAAACCAAAAAGAGATAGAATTTAAATCGGAGCGAGGCGTTCACTTTTTTGAACAGAGTCTCCGCGTAAAAAGCTCGACGGGCTGGCGAGTAAACATGCACCGACGTTTCCTATCTATTCTACGCTTTTTTGATTCCTATAAAACAATGAAAATGAAAATGAGATAATAAAAAATGGTGATTCGATTTCAATGCGACATGAAACGAGAAAGAAGAAACCAGCCGTCGGGACACGGGACGTTTTATTGCCTTCTCGAATCAATCGCCTCAGTGCCCGTCGACTGCCCAGTGAATTTTGTACCGAAACGTGTGAAGCTCTAAATGCTAATTTCATATATGGAATTTAATTTTTTCACGAAACATGTGCATTAAAAAAAATGAATAAATTGACGAAAAAAATCGCAAAACTCGAAAAAAAAACTTTATCGTGTTCTTTATTGCCCTGTTGTACTTTTTCCCAAGTGTCCTTGTAATGTTGATTATTCCAGCTTTTGCAGTTGTATCGAAATAGTTTTGTAATTACTTTTCCTGTTTCAATAAAAAATCTTACCTATAATTTTGAAGAATTTTTTTTATGGGATTCGTCAGTTGTTTATTAATTGGCATATATATTCCCCTAGGAAAAAAAGATTGGGACAAGTACATTGTTGGTCCCTCGTTTGCTGATAATTCCATCCATAAAAAAAAACTTGAAAAAAGTTTTTTTTAAATTGTAAAAAAAATTATTTTATAAAAAAAAATACAGAACAATTGGAAAAAAATTTCACAAATCTTGAAAAAAAATTATATTTAAAAAAAAACTAATCTGTATCTATTTATTAAAGTGTCAAAAAAATCAAATAACAAGTAACAAATAAAAAACCGAAAAATCGCGCTTGAAATCATTTTGGAAACCGATGCCTCATTCTTTTTATTCGATTCGAACAGCTAAATCAATTGAAAAAAATTCCATCTAATTTACGTGCAGCGATAACATTTATTATATCAATTCGAGGCCAAGTATTTTCTAATGAATTGAAAAAAGTTACCACTTGGATTACGAGCAGCACTAAAATTTATTATATCAATCGGTGGACAAGTATTTTATTAGTAACTCAAAATTTTGACATTATTAAATTGTTCTAAGAAGCTTTTTAAGGTTGATGGGTGACGGCTATGTGATTTTTACAGCAACTACATTTTTCGAAAATTTCAAAAGACGAAACATGCTTGAAAACAATATTTTCATTATTTTAGAAATATAATTGGTAAAGAACCAACATTTTTATACAATTTTATTATTAAATAAACGTTTGAAGAGTTCATTTTTACTAGCGTGGTGCAGCAGCTGCCGCTGCTGTTGATGTCACGCTGTCAGATTTTGTTTACAAATTTTATAGGTTGTGAAGTGAGTTTACTGTCCAAAGTAGTATTGCAGTGGACGAAAATAAAAAAATGAACGATCACAAAGTTTACCAGGATAAAAATCATCATTTTGGAAAAATTTACAAAAAAAAACGTGGCGAAGCTAACGAACAACAAAATATGACCAAAAGGTCGAACTGACGTCACATGCGATCGTACATTGAATGCAGCGTTGTCAGACGTTACTGATCCATTTATTGTGTAATCCGAATGATGTTTTATTAGATATTTTTTCATATTTCAGCCGATTTTCAATGGTAAGCTTTAAAAACTAAAATACTCGTGTATTCTTGAATATCGACGAAATACAACGATCGATTTTTTTTTTTGCGAAATCATGGATATAACTAACGAAAAAATTCAATAACTTTTCATGTGTGTACGGCTTTCATATACTGGAGTGATAAGTGTCAGAGAAAAATCGATATTCAATAATTAATTTGCTGCTAAACTACACGGTAACTAGCGTCGAAATTTTGCAAATCTATCCAGTACGTAATCATTTTTGCCTACTAAAAGTATCATCGCGTAATCTTGGATAGCGAATATTCACCCATCTGCCTTCTATGTTGGCAGAGCCTTATAAGAAATCGATTCTTCTCAGACTTTCAGGATCCATTGGTATTATTCAGAAAATTCGACGTCGATTGGATCGATACAAATTATGTTTAAAAATGGGTTAAAAGTACTTGTCCGGCCCATCACTATTCATTCAAATAAAAATCACTCATAGAAAAACGAAATTGTACGGCAGAACCCGGTTAAAAAATTATTGAAATGCGATTCATTATTAATTTAATGTTCTTAATAATAGTATAGGTTAGTTCTTATTCCGAATGGAATTCGTTCGCTGGAAGAATAAGTGGGAAGTAAAAATTGCCGTCATTGAATATAAACTGGAGAGTTATTTTGGAAGCTTGAACATATTTATTGTGTAAAATTTTTTCCATTTATCGATGTACAATAATATCCCTTGTATATTACAAGACAACTCGTTTCCATTCTTATTAAATTAGTGCAATTAAGTGAAAATTATTTGAAGATAATTTTCTAAATTCCCTCTGCATGAATACAAGTGCTCTCTCATTTCTAGAAAAACCCTGATTTTTATTTGAATGAATAGTGATGGGCCGGACAAGTACTTTTAACTGATATCCTCTGGACCATCCTCTGGAACAATTCTTTAGCTGTATCCCTCTGTCCAGGCGTTATTCCGAGTTTATCGCAGGCTATGTCGCGATGAAACGTTCTCAAAGAGTGGAACACACAAATGAGCACATTTGCGGACGGTATCTCTTCTTTAATAATTTTTCGCTCAAGAAGATCTTTGTCAGTCATGACGCACTTAATTTTCACCCATGATGTATGAACTTTTTTGAAAGATTGAATCATCCATCTTACGCTCTCAGCATCTTCAGCCATTGAAATGCAAACGCCAACAATTTCCGTTAAACCCTCACAATCCTCAACAATCATCAAATAAATGGGTGCTCGAATATTGAGCAATTTGAATGTTCCATCGATTTTTTCATGTTCGAAGTCGCGAAAAACAAACCCTTGAATACCTTGTTTTCTTCGAAAACGTAACATTCAGCATCTAAAAAAGGCGATATCCAATATTGAAAAATGCGTTCGCTTTAAAAATGTGAATTGAAATCACGACAGATGATAATAATTGACTAAAATTAAACTATATCAAAGTACTAATTATTATAAATAAAAATACAAATATACTTACGATACTTTTCTCGTAACATTGTTATAGTTTTCTGCAAATCATTCTCGCCTTCTCGAAATTCTGTGTTGATGTTGTGTAAATCTCTGAGAAGGAGTTTCTTCCCTGTTTGAGCGTGAAAACGATTGACAACTTTCTTCTTATTAGCATTCATTTACAACAAACTAAAAACTTGTTTTTTCTCTTTTTGTATCGCTATTTTTTTATTCTCAATTGTTACGAAACTAACTATTCTTTTTCGCAGCAAATCATTCAAACCAACCGAAAAAAGTTTTTCAACCCATAATTTATTCCATTTTTTTTTCAAAGGATGATTTAGAAATGTACAATCTAAATACTTACCCATTTTGATAAAATTCACTGCGAAATAATCGACGCCATGTAATACACGTGGCAGCGTCGTAAACAGTACACTAGCTAAGTAATCGCGTTATACTTGCGATAAAATCAAACTCTTATGACAATAGTACCGCAACAACTATATGTGAATGAAATGAAAAATAATAAATTAATAAAGAATCAAAACTTTTACTCAAAAACACTCGGACACTTTTCGTGATATGACGCACGTAGACGCAACGATGGCTGATCTAATATCCAAAAGAAAATGGCTGATGGCCGCCCGAGAAGCATCGCTAGCACCTCCCTCGCTAGCACGATGCACGATCGCACTTGAGATTTATGGCGCATGCGCCAAGATGATGGATCAGTCGGTAATCACACCTTGAATTTTTGAAATTGAAACTCTTTGACATCGTTCGTCCGATTAAAATAATAAAAATGTCATCGTATGCACCACGATCGCAAAAATCCGATGACATTTTTATTTTTTCGATCAGACGAACGATGTGGAAAAGTTTCCTTTTCAAAATTTGCAGCTATCTCTCTCGCACTCACGGTTGTGATTACCGACTGATCCATCATCTTAAAAGTACGATAACCGGACGACCAATCACTGCGTCTCTTCAATCATGAATTTTGATTTGACAGTCCAAATATGTCGAAACTGGTGATGATTTCGAGCAGTGAGAGATCGATGGAAGTTCCTCAAAACGTCAGTTTGCCATGCAATGAAAAAATTCGCAAAGTTTCTTCGACGAATCTCATAAGCAAGAGATCAAAAGATACCCAAGACCGGGGCCCATCGAGGTCAATCATTTTGCCGTCAAGCAGGCCCAGTAAATTATCGTTGGATAAAAAATTAAGTCTTGAGACTGCTCTTCCAAGTTTCAATGCGGACGATTTGTCGTCCAGACAAATGTACGAATCGTTGATTCGTCTGAAAAAAAATGCAACTGAACCGTTTACTTTTCTGAACAATATTTTGGATGAGAAACAATCCAACGTTCATAACCCCGTAAAAAAAGCAAAACCGACTGAAATTGACGTGAGAAAATTGCTTGAAAAAAGTTTTTTTAAAAGCATTAATTTTTTTACACAAATCTTTTGCAGTTGCAGCTGGCAACATTGACACGACGAGTTCAGCTCAATAAATCTTTGCTGGAGCGTACTAACGAGAGGGTTAAAGAAATCAATTTTCTGGTTGAGTGTAATATGATGGCTGCAGCGAGAGAATTGAATTATGGTGACGCGACAAATTTCCGAATTTTTTTCTTCAGAATTTCACTTTGAATTACGAAAGAAAAATTGTTTTACAGATCAAAAAGAACTGGGAAACGTAAAGGTGAACAACGAGGAAGTTACGGACAACGATACTGCACTCAATATCGCTTGTCCTGGAATAAGTGCGTTTTTTTCCAGATACAATTCAAACCATAGAAAAAAGTTTAACAAAACCTTAAAAAAAATCTTCATTGCTTTATTCCTTTTCTCAGTAATCTATTGGAATTAAACATTTCTTCAATCAAATACCCTCGTTATAGTAATCGAATTTGGGTTTTTCAGAAGAATTGAAACGAACAATAAGCGTGACCAAGGAGATGTTGACATACGTGAAGAAAATTTGTAATAATGAAATTGAGATGGAAGACTTGCCCGAGGAATTGTTGCAACACATGAGCCCGTAGTGAAATAAAATCAAACAGCTTTCTGCAAAGGTCAATTAAATCATATGTATTTATATTCAACTAGTAACTGGAAAAAAATGGGGTATATCACCACAAAATATTGGTGAAAATAAATAATTTTACAGTCCGTTTTCCTGGTGAAGAAACAAAAAAAGTTTCGAAAATGAATGAACATTTTGATAACGTTGATTACAATTTATTCGGTCGTTTAGAGTACACTTTTTCCATATAGTACATAGAGAGATGAGATTTGACACACATCGAAACGCTATTTTTATTTGTAGACTTTTAAAAATTTTTTTTTTGTTTCTCAACTTGACGCTCAAATGAGAAATAGCGCGATGTTAATGCAAGTCAGAATCGATTACGGTTAATCTCCATCGTTTATCAGCACATTTGTGAAGCAAACGTAAAAAACAGGTAAAGAAACGTTTCACTAAAATGTACAATAATTATGCATATATATAGGCTCTCGGGTACGAGTATTTTTTCTTCTATTTTTTTCAACAAAGAATAATGTTCTTGCAATTTGAAACAGTGTATCGGAGACTATAATCTCGACACCTGGTTCTTTTTCTTCCACATATTTCTTTTATACATATATATTGTGGGTTTTTTCTTTAACAATACACTTTTAAATATTTTTGTTGTATCTATAGACTATGAAAGTAACGATGAGTACGATGGTTCCATGAATCTCGCCTCTTTCTCACTACGCAGACATAAGTCGGACCCATACACCAGCTGATTAATTTATCACGATATAAATTGTTCTTTTTTTTTATTTATTCGTCTATTCCTTCCTTCTTCTTTTATCAGTTTGACTACTGCTTTTTTCTTATCAATGAGGAAGAATTATTATTCAATGTTACAGGTCACAATGTTCGGAGCGAAAAAGCAGATTTTCTTTGATCTCATAATTTAAAAATAGTGATTAGTCCATTAAGAATTAATCGCATAGGTTTCGTTAATTTTGCCATAATTTAATATAACTTTAAATCCACATGTCGAAGATGTGACATTGCGATTCTCATTCGTGACGTGAGAACAGAATTCTCGATCTCTTTTCCGGTTTTGATTTTCATAAGTGATTGATCAGAGAAAAATGATCTGAAACATAAAAGATTTACTCGAGACTCCTTACGATTTTTTTTTTTCATTTTTGCGGAGTTGAGCTCTTCATTGCTTATTGTCTGTTCACAATAGCAGCCCCACGACGTGTCATTATACAATCCCGTTCATCTTCACCGAATATTAGTATCATACATTTTTCTTTTTTTTTGTAACACAATGCAAATCTTTGATGTTGAAATAATCTCCTCGAGGCTTTCTACAGATTTTCTTCTGGATCACGATTGTATTCTTGCACATATTTTCGTTATTCTTACAAATTTTCTCTTCGGAGTCCGGGATACACGCGTGAATAATAATTCGTTATTTTCATCTTTTTTGAGATATGTACTTGCGTCGAGACACAATCAATTTCTCGCTTTCATTACATTTTATTATAACTGTGAAAATGTTTTTTTCTCTTTTTCCTTTACATGTAGTTTTGTCAGAGTTGCTGATGGATTATTTATATATTTTGTTTGCTTGGTCGAGTGTTTCATCGGCGAAAGCTATTATAAATACACAATAGTAATAGGGGCCTCGTTTTTTCAAAAATTTCAGCTGATTTAAGTATTCTCTCACTGGGTCAGGATCCTGATGATTGAGAAGAATTATCAGTCATGAAAAACGAAAAAACTTGAAAAGAGATTTGAAAAAAAAAATTTTGTTGGACACTGAAACTGTATGAGAAAGGAGAAAAATAAAATTCAGTGTTCGTTGTATTTCGTAATAATTACGGATATGTCCCGAGTCTGTTGATGACTCGTTATCTCGCAAATTCTTAATAAACATACTCTTGATTGCATCAGCAATTCGAACAAGCCTCGGCCTAACACGCCGATTCATAAAATTTATTTTCTTTCTTTCTGCAATTCCTTTCGTCAGTTATATTAATTCCCTACGTTAGCTGACCAAATTTTTTTTCTTGCATACATTCGAGATGCTCTGTGCTCGAAAACTGTGTTATTCGTATATCGAATTTTGGTGCCGATTGGAAAATTTGAGTACATTAATCAAAAAAATGTTCATTTTTAGGTCGAAAAGGTGATGAACTTTTTTTTTTATCGTTTGGTATTGTCAGCAGCGTCTTTTGTCGTTCACAATATCAAGCATTCTATTTTATTTACAGAATAATATCGATGAGGTTTATTCATGTTTATATGTGTTATGTATATTGTATACATATTTACGTTTCTTCACGTTTGTAGAGTAATACATTATTTCGAGCAATATTCTCAATTCCCAAAGTTTCGAATTAGACTGCTCTTTTATTTTCATTTTAATCGTTCGGTTCTCCCATTTATCATTAATAACTTATCTCGTTATTCTCATACGGGCTTCATGCATTCGTCATCGTTTTTTTTTTCGTCGAGAGGCATTCGGCGTAACGGCGTTCAAAAAATTGACTCGCGTTTCGTATCAGGAGTAGGCGCACATGAACGCGACCTTATTGAAACATTGAACTCGAGGCGGAAAACTGTCTTTTTTTTACAATCCGACGAAAATAGTGCTGTCACGACCGTTCGCGAGTAGTTTGTGATTTTTTTTATTCTTTCGAACTATCACAAACATTCATCGTAAACGGTCGGAACAGAACTTTCGTATCCACGGGATTCACGTGAATTTTTATTCGCGAATCTAACGCGATGTCTTCACAATCAAAATGCATTTTTAATGATTTTTTTTTGTTTTTTCGTCAATTTCAATATTTTGTTCGTTTCCATTTTTCACTGCTCCAAGAAGGAGTTCTTTTGATACAATTATGTGAGGTGTTCGTTTACTGAATAGTGGAGAGTGAGAAATTCTCCGAAAATATAGAATTATTACGAGCAAACGTATTTGTTTTTTTTTTTTACTTTTTCAAAATTTTCATTCTCAATCAATAGCGCGTACAACAAGTGTACAGAGATGCGATATTACTCCCACAGCAATAGCGGTTAAGATAATTTTGGTGTATCCTAAATAATCGAGATGAAGATTCGAAAACCGAGTAGCTTAGGATCTTAACTTTCGTAGCATCCAACGCTACGAGATTACAGTTTTTATTCTCATTATCTTTCGACACATATACACTGACTTTAAATATTTTATCATTTTTTGTTTCCAATAAATACGCGACAGTAAATTCAATAACATCAACTTGATCGATACACTTGAGTGCATCGATCGCAATAAGTTTAGTTTTTACTTCTAAAACACTTACTTCAACATTTAGATACGGTCGACTACGACGAATTGAATCTTTACTAATCCAATCGTTCTATGAAATACACAGATAGATCTTGAATATATTAATAAATAATAGTCGATATACGTATTCACTACTTTGTATTGCTTCTACGAATTTATGTTCTATCCGAGAATTCTCGTTTATTCGTAAATTATATTTTTAGGGTTTTTCCTATTCCATCCGAAAGAGTTTACCGCCTCGATTTCATCTTTATATTCATCTCTACCTCGCTGTCGCCGTTTCGCCGAATGCCTAGAAACAGAGATATATTGCCGATGCTATTCGCTTCTTTGGTCGTCACATAAATTGAAACAGCGCATGCAAGAAGACCGATGTTTAAATAAATAAAAGCAGACGATTATAGTGGATATGAATGAACATCGAGAGTCTCGAATACGCTGTTTCGTTTGGTGAGACTGTTTCAAAGTGTATCGAAGTAATCAAACCTGTTCATCATCGCTAGGGGCCATAGCACTTTTGACATTACATTTCTCTCAATACCAATGAAAAAATTTCGATACCGCAATAAAAAGGAGAAAAAAAGTGTCTCGTGTACTCTTCATTGGACCCGATCGCATTTTTTGCACGGTTTCCCTGCAGCCATTCAGGGAATCCTAATCGGGCGGTATCACGAATAATTTGGCTTCTAATTAATTTTGAAAAGTTACTATTCGGCTCACCATAGCGAGTTGTGAATTATCCAGCTGATGCATCAATTCGTGACGAATAATATCAGCCCCCCGTCTGTCGGATTTTTATGACATTCCACCAATGACTATTTTCGAATTATTAATATATTGTGACAGTTTATACCATTAGCTGTCGCTACAATGTCTCTCTATTTCTCCAATTTTTCCTCAGACTCCCAGATTTAAGTTTTTTTTATATACTTTTTTCTTATGGGAACGTCTCGCGCTCTATCTCCGTTTGTTTTATGTAAATTATGTTCACGGTACACGTAGCTTACTGCATTCATTATGCATATAGCTCCGCAAATTCTAACTATCGATGAATTCGTAAATTTCATCCGCTATCTTTCGTTAACGTTTGTTTTTCTGGCCTGTGACAATTTACGGTAAATCAGGTGATATCGAAAGAACTCAGATGGGAAAAAATCTCATTTGTTAATGTTTCTCGAAGGTATTAACTTTTAGAACCAACCGAAGGAAAGCAAATAAATTTTAATCCGTTTTCCCCTTGATCCCTGCTAAAAGATTTTGATTTTCAACTAAATTTCTAATTCACCTGGTTTTATTCATTTGAAAAATATTAACAGACTCGAGAAAAATGAAGATAACCCTTTGCTGTTGACGCTGACTCGCTTTTTTTTTTTTAATTTTGCATCACGCATAGCGAATTTATACGCTTACATCTTAAACATGATTCCATACCGTATTTATTTTTCGTACAGAATGCTATTTTTTTCGTAATTGCTGAATGTGCAAAAATTGAACTTCAATATGGATTACTCACCATCTATCTCATGTACTTTACATATATCCCACCTGTAGTTCTGAAAACTAAATCCCGATTGAGATCGATAAAATTCAGCTCTCTTTTCAAAACTATGTTGCAGGACGATTTAGTGCATTGTTTATCGTTTTTTTGTAACTTTACGATCAACGAGCGAATAACTTTCAGTACAGGCCTCACTGTTGAGTAAGTGTATTTTTTTTCAACATATCTTTCCATATTTATGTTTATATTAATTTTTTATTGATTAAATAACTTTGTCGAATAATTTCAAAGATAGGTGTAGACTAGATAAAATGTTAATTGTAGTTCACGGTGCGCTCACGATGCTGAAATCTTGAAAATTGGGAATTCGTGCGGCAGATATCGAGTGATTATTTCTCCAATTTTCGTTTTACGCTTTTCTATTGTACATACATTTTTTCTTGTATTTTGCCATGCGGTAGGCCGAAGTATTCGAATATACTGTCCTCTTTACGCGTTAAAGAGGACTCTCGCACCGTGCACGCTCCGTGCATTGCATCTTTCCACAATATACAGAATTTCCGAAAAAACGACCATAACCCGAGATAAGCTAATATATGTGCTAATTTTTAGCTCTCGCTTCTTGTGTAACAGTTTGCTCATTCATATTTGATTTTCAGAAAGCGCAAGAAATCCACTGATAGCGAGTAGTTCGCTTTGAAATATAAACGTTAAAAAATATTGTTTAACCGTTCAGGTCATTTTTTTCGTCATAAATCATTCTTCTTGTTTGAAAAAAGACAGTGAAAAATGCGACAATTCAAATGCAAAAATAAAATAAACAACGATTCCATAAGTGATTAGTTTTTAGTCTATTGGTCTTCTTCCTCGTCTTGATAAGTTACATATCGCACTGATGACTTTTCGCCGATTATCAACGACTGAAAATAAGTATTGATTCAATGTAATCTGTAATGTGGTTTTTTTTCAATACTTGAATTCTATTTTCCTTTTCATCGATTTCTCTTTAACGTACCTTTTTCTCTTCTTTCGTCGGTGGGGCTCTCAAGAAGTACATTAAAGGTGCGTACATGAAACACAACATCGCATTGCCAAACAGCATCCATTCGAATCCGATTGTGTTTACTAGTGTTCCACTCAACGCAGGACCTGCATGATTTAATGTAGTCTATTAATATCAATTCATTCGTTATGCAATATCAATGCAAAAAGACTGTACTATAAACGACTCAAAATTAAAATATTCTTACGGTTTCCCCCTCTTATATGTGTATTGTGTATATTAGGGTGTGTCGAAAATAATCGATATTTTTTTTTTCGGGCTCCACAAGCATTTTTCTTCTTATTATGCGAAACGATGAAGCTAGCCGAAAGGACAGCTCTAAATAAAATTATTTCGGCCGGCCCATCGTATACAATTTAAACAGCACCATTAAAAGGAGCGACCTCGAAAATAGAAAATGATACATGCGAAATCTGGCTAGGCGACGTTAGAAACTTCAAACTGCTGTAACCGTTGAACGGTTGGTTCTAGGCCACTGACTCTAAGGACTTTATTTGTAGGGGATTCAATTCTCTACAAAAATACGTAAGTAGAATATCTGTGCAATTTTTTTACAGATGATATGGAACAATGTTCACCGAAGTTTTTTTTTCACGTGTTATTCTTATGGAAAATTGAAATATGCGGTGGTCCGGCCGAAATAATTTTATTTCGAGCTGTCCTTTCGGCTAGCTTCATCGTTTAGCATAATAAGAAGAAAAATGCTTGTGGAGCCCGAAAAAAAAATATCGATTTTTTTCGACACACCCTAGTGCATATATTTGTCTTATTAATAAAATGAAGATCTTATGTTCTCTGACAATGATCGTCCTTTGTAATAAACAAAATCAAAGACTCAGAAGACGTACGAACCTCAAGCGATACACATCACATTGTATTCTGTTATATAATAAACCGCCCCATACTTTCTGAAAAGTAGTTCGACTATTTATTTCGCCCACAACGTAACAATATGATCAAAAAACGAGAGACAAAGGGAAAGGGAAGAGGTACTATGACAAATAAGGCCAAATCGATTTTTTTAATACGGTTTTAACTCAAGTTTTTGGAGTATTGAGAAAAACTTCAAATTTTTGCAGTATTGAGAAAAAACTTCAAATTTTTTGAGTATTTAGAAAGTTCATTTATTTTTTGGGGTAATATTTGAAGTGTATGCTTCATATGCTTATTTTATTTTCAATGACCTATGTGTTTTATTGCCTGTTAAATAATAAAATTCCCCGGCGTCAACAGCATCGGTGGTTCAGTGGTAGAATGCTCGCCTGCCACGCGGGCGGCCCGGGTTCGATTCCCGGCCGATGCAATTTTTCCTTTTGTAAAGCAATTCTGAGTAAGTTTCGATCAATGCTTATTAATTTTTTAATTCAATGAGTCATCCCGTATCAATTGTTCGAAAAATAACTACGTTTCTCATCAATTTGCATATTCTATGGAAATAAGTGATTCAAGCATTTGTTGATTTACCACTTAAGTGTTGTATTAAAATTTCTCTGATTCCTTCATTAAAAACATATTAACGCATGTATACATTTAATGAAAAATATATCCTACAAACATTTTCCGATAACTAAATTTGGACTCAACGGAAGTGAAATTCGAAATCACTGATCGATATTCCGTATGATGCTCAAAGCATTGTATTCATAAAATAAATTAAAAGAAAGCAAGTGGCTCTCAATCTATGATATGAAATAAATTTAATTTTCCGCATCTCTCCAATAGCCGTGATCGTCTAGTGGTTAGGACCCTACGTTGTGGCCGTAGTAACCCAGGTTCGAATCCTGGTCACGGCAATGTGAAAACATTGTCACGGTGGAGGTATTTTTTTTTTTTACTCCAAAATGATCAAACTCTTTAATTTCAGACAAAGAGGATTCGTATGTTTTTGTCTAGCAAAGAAACAAACCTATAGCAAATCCAAGACAAAAAGCGATGTCCCCGATGGCGTAGACAGTGCCGTAAACTGCGGAGTGACGTATATCAACGAGATAGCCGAGCTCAGGCATCATGGAACTATCCACCATGCCAATTGCGAAACCCAAGCCAGCATTCGGTATGATCAAATGGTTGATATTCTTGGCTAGTGGGATCTGTGGTAAAGTATATCGAAAGATATTTGCAACTTGTTTAAATTTGGAGTAAAAACAAATTTCATGCATGTATTCCACATATAAATCTGTATACATCGCATGTTTTAGGCTCGTTTTATGAGCTCAGCATTAATTTGACATACATTTCAAAATACTTACACACATGAGGCAGAAACCAATTATGACGAGGCCGATTAAAGAGGCCAACCACCTGTGGACAAACAGAAACGATGATTTCACTTCGATTGGAGTATCAAAAGACTCGGTAGAGTTTCGGGATTAAATGCATTGACAACTCTGTCATCTGCTGGCTCGAGGCTCTCGTCGAGACTATATTATCTCTGAATAAAACAACTTCCGGTGGTGTGGGTAAAATTGACATATCATAATGTTCAATTGCGAAATTCATGAGTCATTTTGCAACTTGAAAATTAATCTTTCAGCCTATTCAGAAATTCTCTTTCGATTGCACTTAAAATCAGCATTATAAGGTGATTTATCCGTTGTTTGGTCGGTAAAAATCCTGTTACATGATTTATTCCGAGTAGCTTGATATTTGAAAGAAAATATGAGTTATACGCTATTCTCATTTTATCAGAGAGCAATGTGTAATTTATTTTTCTTGAAAAATCAAGGTTGTCCGAGTAAACTGTGTAAATGACCCTGAAGTTTGCAACATTGGAGTCTAACGAAATGAACGGAAGAAACAATTTTTAATTTTCCAATTTTATTCCCTCACTAATTAGTAATTCGTAGTTTTTCAACCTATACAAATGATATGTGAAGTGTAAATTTGAAGAATTACGAATGCTTTTTTTATTAATTATTCGCAATTGCTGAAAAAAAAATTTTCACGATCTCAAGATTACGTAAAAGTTACTAACACTTTTACGAATTTGACATGTCTGTATATGCATATAGACCAATACATTTATCCTCTAGAATAATTCTAAGTGATATTTTGCTTGTATGGATAAAGTTGATTTTCTAAGTTAACTTTGAATTGATATAATAGATTTTAGTGTTGCACGTAACTTAATTGGTGCTTTTTTATTATGTTCAAGTATTTCGCCTGCGGAATAAAATTGAAAGAATGATGCATTGGTTTTTTTGAATATTTTCAAACGAGGTTAATAAGAATATTTGAATTTTTTTCACTAGGTTTTTCGATTGATTTATATATTTTTTCACATTTTTGTGTAGAAATAATTTTCATTAAAATTGACATTTTTTTGGAAATTTTTTAGATACAATTTTTTTGAAAATTTTGTGTGGGGCTCAAAAGTTAGAGCGACTAAAATATACAGAATGTATATATATAGATATACAAAATGCCTGTTCGCTATTTTAGTCCTTCTAACTTTTGAGCCGCACCTAAAATTTTGATGATATGATGCGAAAACGAGGAATCATCAATGTACTTTTTCAATTTTTTATGATTTGAAAAATGTTGAGCAAAAAAATCGCCCGAACAGGGACTCGAACCCTGGACCCTCAGATTAAAAGTCTGATGCTCTACCGACTGAGCTATCCGGGCGGCTTGTTTTGCTTCGGCATAAGGACGAACAGGAAATTAGCGCAGCGATTCTCACTGTCGAAAACATTGACAGTCAGTGTGTATTGAATTATCGTAACTTGCCTGCCCATACGGTGGCCTAGCGGTCCAAAAAGATTCGTTCCTATAAGATAACTGATGCTAGCAGGCAGAAATGTTGCACCTTGTTTCCATCTACTGGCGCCCATTGTGTCCATCATCCAAATTGGTAAACTCGGTTCCAACATCGCGATTCCCATGTTAGCGAATGTTATTGCTCCTATAAATCGCGTTGAATCTTTTACCTCAATTTATCCTTATCTGATTTGGAGTTTGATCCATAGTACCATGGATCCTTGTAATTTGGGCGACTTTGGATGGTCGTAGTTTCCCAAAGAAAATGTATTTCAGAATAAGCTTTTTTGAAAACAATACAATAACTTCTAACTAACATAAGGGAGTATGGACGAAGTTTAATGTCCAACAACTATTATTTCGATTTAGACTGATTTATCATCAGAAAGACAACTTTCACGTGGTTTTAGATACTTGAAAATATGTAAATCGAGTCTAGATCCTTAATATAAAGATGTTTGTGCTAAAAGCAAAAATGCTTTGTCTTTAAAAGTAAAGATTTTCCCACACCGATTGTTTGTAAAAATTTTTCTGCCGATTTCGAAATTATCCCCAGAATATAGTGACTGCTCAAATTTTAAGTCGATTTTATTTCAAAATCTGCTCCCCATAATTCTAGAAATTCGTGGTGAAAATTGTACAGATATATCTTTGTATAGTCCTCAAAAAATACGTGAAAAGAGCCTACACGCGGAATAACGTTTTAACTTCTAGAGGACCGGAAAACCGATATATGGATCCGCTCTGTGTTATTAACTTGATATAATTGATACGGGATATCAGATACTAATTAGAGCACTTTTCAAGGGTGATTTTAATTCTCATTCGGAGGGAATAAATGTACTTGTTACAACCTTTTTATTTAGAATTGAGGTAGTTCTGTAGTTTTATTAGTAACTTAGGGATCGGCTGAAATTTAAGTATGGCATAAAAGTAGCCTTCATTGACTGACTTTCGAAATGTTAATTTAATTCACCGTCGAGTTTTCCAGAAATATGCTTTTGAAAATGGGTCATTCTGTACGCAATGTATATTCCTAACACGTGACTAGATAGAACTTTGTTCACATTTTTCATGAACCCAATATCATGGGGACCAATACTTATGCATGAACCTATTCATGCATAAGCCGTGATTGTGTAGGGCAGTTAGCGTGTCCAAACTTTGACAAAACGGTGAAGCTGGCAGCATCGTATAAGCATTGGATTTCATTGTATGCCATGACTCAAACTTTTAGCTCATACGCGTACGTATAAAACTACCTTAAAGCTGTATTTTTGGAAGGCGAATTGAGTTTGTTTTCGATGCGTTATGTCGCTCCGATTAGTTTCAATAAAAATGATTAAGTCTTGAAACAAAAAAAGTTACCAGCTGCTATGACGATATAAGGATCCATCATGAGCGATTTCAAGGATGGAGGGTCCGTCTCTGTGTAAACTACCGCAGGTTGTAGCATAAGTAACTGCAAAACTGAAATAAGAGATTAATATGATAAAAATTCTGTTTATGAATATACTACCGTGATGAAAGATAAATTTCTCACACTTACCACCATCGCCTAGTGCAAGCGCTGAAAGTACTAGGAAAGGTGCCGATTTTCCAACAAATTCATACATAACACCGCCGAAAGGTGGACCAATCAAAACTCCTAGAGCCAACCCTCCCAAAGCGATTCCCATCACATTTCCTCGCTCTTTATCGTTTTGATACCTTTCAGCCAACATACCCATACCTAAAATTTTGTCACGAGAATCGTGTTAATCACAGCCAACGAATTAATTCATTACTGCGATGAAATCAAGAGCATCGGTGGTTCAGTGGTAGAATGCTCGCCTGCCACGCGGGCGGCCCGGGTTCGATTCCCGGCCGATGCAAATACCTTTTTGATCTCATATCTTTTGAGCTGGGTCAGTTTCACCTCTTAGCACGATTTCTAATTCGGCAGAAATCAGCTAGAGGGCTACGGATGGAACACTTTCCCGTCAATGGAGCATCACTCGTACGCCCATAAGTTTCTCAACCTTTTCATCAAGCAGTATGCACGAATTTGCATACAAATCTCTCCATATCTCTGTATAGTATAGTTTTGGAGTATACTGGGTGGTTTTCCTTACTCACTTCGAAATTGGTTGGGAATGTTTGTCTGATATCGTCTTAAATGATAGATAATGAAGATATTGTAGCTGTATTAAATTATCTTTATTTTTGTTGCAGTAGATGAAAGATTGAGGTGTTATATATAACTGGAAATAGCTTGGTGAGTTTTGTCTACCTTGGATTGTTCGGCTGAGGTATTTCCAACGTTGGGAGTCTTAGGTATTATTCTCCGATGTTTGGATTTGTTTAGCACAGGATCGCTCTGGGAGTTGTGACTCCTTTGTCGTTGTACTAAATTAGGTGCTGGCTGATTTTTAGATTTGCTGTTGTACGTACTGAGCTCATTGCGTGATTCTTTATATAGCTTATCAAAAACTGCTAGAGTTTATCGTTTTTCTTAATGGAGGAAGTTTTTCTCATTCCCAGCCATGATTTGTAATGTAGAGCTGAAACCTCCTGTCATTAGTTCATAATATTGTATATTCGATTTCACTTTATTTAGCACTAATGAAAGGGGGCCTTTAAAAGGGATTTTTACTAACGGTGTAGTGTTTTGAATAACCGTGTAACATTCATATAAGATTTTAAAGTTTGCTCGGTTGTGACATAATTAAAGCCATATTTTTTAGAGTGCGTTTTGTGTTGCGCAAACTTTCACAAACTAAGGCAAAAAGTAATTTGCATCGGCCGGGAATCGAACTTTTTTTTTTATTAATAATTTTTGTTTTTTATTCATCTCTTACAGTTTGCGTACATACTTGGTCTAAAACAATCTAAACAAAAAAAGACCAGTCAGGGTCTATGACTTTTTTTTTATAACACATTAGGCCTATCGTTGGTAGGCATCTCATGTGTAGTCGATATTATATATAAGATTGGTGATTCATAGCGTTATTTTAGGGCTTAACTTAATCGCCGACGCGCTATTAGTTGTGTTTTTTTATAAGTGTAACGGGAAAACTTAATGCAGTTTACTGAAAAAGAAAAACCTGTTAGTAACGATAGATGTTGGAACGATAGATTTGTATATCTATCGTTCCGTGCGGCCTATATATGCGGGACCGTTACGCTGTTGTCTGCTCTGTAATTGTTTATGGCGTTTTCGCCTTCGGACTTCATCCATGTGTGCGTCGTCTTGAGCGAGCCACCAGTAATTGTTATTTATTCTCGCGAAATCGTTCAAGTCCCTGTTGGGGATAGTTTTGGAATATACCAGCTGATTTTCTTCGATCTCGTTGGGATTTGTAGGGAGCGATTTATTTGCTTGGTTTCGTCTTAGATGGTAGATCGTGGGTACATTTTGGTTATCTTGAATTATTCTTTTTTTGTAAAAATACATGAAAGATTGCGGGGTTATGTAGCCAGAGGCAGCTTGATGCGTTTTTTCGATATTAGGTGGTTCTGCAAAGGATTTGATTATATTATTCATATTGTTTGGGTATTTGTTATAATAATCTCTTGTGAGTTTTATTTTGAAATTATCTATTCTTGGTGTGTTTGCCGTTTAGTAAAGTATTTTGTTACTAATTATGTGGTTCGGATTGTCTGAGTATCTGTATATGTGGAGTGCAGTCTGAAGGCATCTTCTTTCGAATTTTCTTAGTTTCTTCATGGTACTAGCTGCCATATTCCACCATACGGAAGTAGCATAGGTGACTAATGGTCTTATTAGCAACAAGTAGCAGATTACTTTAGCTCTATGGTCCAGTTTTCTCGATAAGAGTACAATTTGACTTCCAAGCTTTGTTAGTTTTGACTAGTTGTTGGTTTGCGTGTTTGTTTAGTTGTAACAGGTAATCTAGTTGGACGCCAAGGTATTTAACAATTGATTTGTGTGGAATGTTTGTTTTATCTATTTTAATACTGAAGTTTCTAATACTGTCTTTTTTTTGTTGCTGAGGAATCTAAATGGCTTATGAAAAATTATTGTTTCGCACTTTGTCGGGCTGATTCGGAGGTTCCAGAGCAGGTAAAAATTATTAATTTCGTTCGCAGCCTGCTGCGGTTTGTTTTGTATGTAGTCTGGGTCGTTATCTTTGACGTATACAGCGAGGTCATCGGCAAAAGCAAGTGAGAGAGTGTCGCTATTTGGTGTGTTATAGAGATGTAAAACTTCATGTGTAAAAATGTTGAAGAGTATGGGTGAATTTACGGTTCCTTGATCTAGTCCTTCGGTTATGTTAAAAATTTTGGAGCAAGAGTTTTTCCCATCTGTCGTGATAAATTTTCGGATGGGTGAGGGAAATTCAGTGGTTTAGGGAAATTTGTATTTTCTAATGTATAGATTAGACCGTCTAGCCACACTGAATCAAATGCTTTTTCGATTTCGATTAGGCACGCCCCTACCATGTATCGTTGAGTGTTTGTGTCTAAATCCAAATTGTTGATCTGGGATGATGTTATTTGCGTTTGTGTGGTGTACTATTGAGTTATTTATGATAATTTCATATACTCTGCTGATATTAGGTGCTAGTGATATCGGTCTATAGTTTGCTGGTTCGTGTAGGTTTTTTCCCTTTTTTCCTATAGGTATAACTTTCGCTGTTTTCCATGCCGGAGGAAAGTAACAGTAATTTAGCGCATTATTATATATTATTGTGTACTCTTTGATTAAGTAGGGGGGAAGATTTCGGAGTATTATTGAGGGTATTTGATCTGTGCCTGTTGAGGTTTTATTCGGCAGATTTTTGAAAATTTTTTGTATCGAGAGTAAGTTATGAAAATATCGTGGTAGGTTTTCGAGTACATTGTTGGGATATATCGCTGTGTTAGTGTCGCTGAATTGGGTTATCTTAGTGTGATTTGTCTTATAGGTTTGTAGGGCGTGTTTTAGCTCCCTTATCACTGTGTTTACTTCGTTTTTTAACAGAGTATTGTTGCTTGTGTGTCGGGGTGAGTTTATTTTTTCGTATGTTATTCCTATCAAATTTAGTTTGTCTATGGTGTTAGTAATGGTATACTTATTGTTTGCCTGGTGTGCTTCAGCTATGTTTATGCCGCTGCTATCTATGGTGTTGTTGTCATTTACACTTATTGGTAGTTCTTTAATTTGTAGTGGTTGCTTAGGTCTGAAGAACCTGTTAATTTTAGGGAAGAATTCTTCCGTGTTTTTATAGTTTATTTTGGCGTGTTGTTTTTCCCAGTATTTTGTATATGTGTGTTTAAATTCGACTTTCAGTTTAATGTTGATGTTGTCGATGGCTGTTTTGGTTGCTATGACAATGAGCTGTTGGTTTGAGTATCTTTTGCGCTTGAGTTTTTTATATATTGAAATTATTTTCGATTTAGTTGCCTGCATGCGGATAATTCTGTTGTTGGTGTAGTTTAGTGTATTGTCTGATTGCTTGTATATTGGGACTGTTTCCTGGATTGTTTTTCTAATAGCTATGTTTATTACTTCTATGGCTGTATCTATTTCTTCTATTGTCAGATTTCTGTTGCATGGTAGTTCGTGTGTGTAATTTTTCCTAAGTTGGGCATGGAATTTCTTCCATTTCGTTTTTTTATAGAGGTACGCCGGATTTGTAGTACTACTTGTTTGCGTTGTGTTTGTTTCGACGGGGATGCTAACCTGCATAACGATTGCGTCGTGGTCGCTTGGGTAGTGCGATACTGGGAGTTTCGATTCATTGGTTCTATTTATTATTGTTATTCTGGTGTCTGCTATGGCGTAATCTATGTATGAGTTGAAGCTAGGGAGCGTGGGAGCCGCTGGGGGGTACACTGAGGCTTTGTATAGGTGGGATTGCTCGATTTCCCATTTTTTGAGGAGACAGCCTTTATAATTGCTCGCCGTGTCTCCCCATTCGATATGACGGGCATTAAGATCCCCTGCGAGGATAAAATAGTTGTTTAGGTCATTTAATTTTAATTTGGCAAATAGGGTATTTATTTCGTGGACGAATATTTTTCTAGCCTCGTTATTTGCATAAGCGCTGATTATGATGAATTTAGTGTTTTTATTGAACTGACATTCAAGTACGGTGTATTCGAGGACTTCATTTGTGTGTGGTGATGGGTGGTGTATTTGTTTGCATGGAAAAGGGAAATCTTTTTTAATGAGTACCGCAGTTCCCCCTCCTTTTTGCGCATTAATTCTGTCGGTTCGGTATATGTTATACTGTGAAAAGGATACTTTATGATTTGTATTAAGCTTAGTTTCGTTGACGCAAATGATGTCCGCATTTGAATCCTCTGTGAATTTGAGAAGGTCGTATCTTTTTGCGTGCGAGATGATCGAATTCACATTGATGGCTGCTATCTTGATTGAGTCTGTAACGTTGTGGTTGTGTGCGTTGGTCTCGTCATCCATGTTCATATTATGTTGAAGATTGTGTATAGGTGGTCTATCCTGCTCGTGTTGTTGTTGATCAAATTTTGAAGGCTGTCGGTGCTTGCTCGTATTACGTTGATCAGCGTGCTTTGCAGGTTCTTGATGGTGGTTTCTAATTTATCGTACTGCGTTCGCTCGCTGTCTCTGTTGTGCGTCGGCAAGAAGAGTTGCTCTCGTATTGCTGTGGTCGGTAAAGGGGGTATTGCTTGTACGTTTGGTGTGTTTGTTGCGGTGTGTGCTGGCTGGCGGCCATTGCAAATGAGTATCCTGGTACTATTGTTTTGTATGCAGCTGTAGGTTTTGCAGTTTTAGAAGTTTTGCTTCGCTCGCGCGCCTTTTTATGCTCGTCTGTTGTTTTTGCTACGAGCTTTAGGTATGGACAACCTCTGTATGATGCTGGGTGGCCTGATTCTCCGCAGTTTGCGCATTTTAGTTCGGTTTTGTCGCTGTCTGCCTTGATGGTACATTTACCTGGCTCGTGTTGAAGCGCGCATTTGACGCACCTAAAGCCTAGGTTGCATCGTGTGCTAGTATGTCCTGCGCGTTGGCATTTGTGGCACTGATGGACTTTGGTCCTTCGTAGGGTATCCCATGTAATTTTTTGGTGTGCGAGGTGACGGATCTTCATTATGTCCCTGGCACTGCTGTTTGACGTGATTTGAACCATATGATGAAAGGCGCTTGGATTCCTCTTGGAGAGGAATATCCTGCTTACCTTGGTGATTGTGACGTTATCGTTATTGTATTCGTTGATTTCGTTTTTAATTTCTTCGTCAGTATAGTCGCCTTTTATGCCCTTGACGATGAGGATTATTGGCTTGTCTGCTTTTGGTGTATATGTATAGAATGGGATGGTATTGTCCGTTAGAGTTTGTATAATGTTTTTGTATATTGTGATATCGGTCGATGTTAAAGTCATGTAGTCTTCGTTTAACTTCAGGTAGAATTGTCTTTTGACGAATCCTTGCTCAAAGAGTAAGGCGGCAATTTCGCTCACTTTATTTGAGTGGATGTTAATCGGTGGCGGCTTGGCTTTGGCGAATCTGTGTATGGTTATTGGCGGTCCACTATTGCTGTTGCTGGGCCCGGCTTCGTGGATGTCTTGAGGCAGGTTTGCTCTCCTTTCCGTTGTGTCTCTCGGCGCTTCCTTGGCTCGTGATATATGCCTTATTTTCGGCGCAGGATCTGATTCCATCTCGCTTTCGTCACTGATACAGCTATATCTGCTGTTACTTACGTGCGCTATGTTTGAATCGGTTTGTGTATATTTTCTTTTGATGGTTCGGCGCGGTTTTTTCTATTGTCGCTGGTCGTCTTGGGTGTCGTCCTCGGAAGTTTGAATTTATCTAGCAGGATCGCTCTGGTTATTGCGGCTCCTTTGTCTTTGTATTAAATTGGGTGCTGGCTGATTTTTAAATTTGCCGTTGTCCATGCCCAATTCTTTACGCGTTTCTCTAAAAAGTTTATCAAAACTGTCAGAGTTTATCGTTCTTCTTAATGGCTGGGAGTTTTTGACGTTCCCTTCCATTATTTTTCACTGGTCAGCGGGGCCGAAGCCCCCCGTCGTTATTACACTGTTTGTGAATTACACTTTAATTACTTTTTACAGCACTTGTTAACAAACTACCTTGTTAACGGTTATTATGTTTTTGAAAACACGCGGCGAGTTGACTTTATCCCGTATAACATTCGTATAGTCTTCGATATTTGCTCTGTTATGACATGGACTCGACAATGTTTACCGGAGAGCTTGTTTTGACACTTGTGTGACAGAAGCCGGTTGCGCTCGAACTCCCTCTAGCTGATTTCTGCCGAATTAGAAATTGTGCTAAGAGGTGAAACTGACCCAGCTCAAAAGATATGAGATCAAAAAGGTATTGCATCGGCCGGGAATCGAACCCGGGCCGCCCGCGTGGCAGGCGAGCATTCTACCACTGAACCACCGATGCTGATGAAATACAACACTTTCATACTTAAGACTCCGCCGAACATATGGGTCATGGGAATACAGCAACCATTCATAGGGCAAATCGTTATCCCTAAAATCGGAGTATTTTACTCTTGAAATTTTCATTTTTATTCATAAAAAATCAGCGTTGAAGCTTGATACGATTACATTGACGGAAAACTTTCAAATTTCGATTTTGCGATAGTTAAAGAATTACAGTAGTTTGTAAAATTTTGCAAGTGATCAGATTTTTTTTTACTTTTTTTTTACTATGTTCAACTTTTCTGAATATACTTATAAGGTTCAGAGCATCATTGGAAATTGATGCTTCGAAAATTTGGAGTAAGTATTCCAAAATACTCCGAAAACTTGGAGTAATAATCTGTTTCATTACTCCAAAAAAATTGCGCTCAAAACTATAAGAATATCAACACAATTGCTCACCTGATACCGTCGAGCATGATGACCCTATGCCTTGAAGAGCTCTGGCCAAAAATAATATGCTGTAACTCCGTCCAAATGCAAAAATCAAGGTCGATACAAACATTATAATAAAACCTGCGAACATTGGTATGCTGTAACCGATTCTGAAACATAATGAAACACAGGCATAATTGGGACATTCATATATATTATATACATATCTCGAATATGATCGGACCGGGAAATTTCTCAAACTCCTCATAGATTTGAACAGAACATTGTCGATATGTCGACAAAAAATATGTTGACTTTGAAATATATAAACTAAGTTCAAGCCCATTGGGAACTCACAAGTGTCACCCTGACCTCTGGTGGTCAAATATTCAACTGCTCAAAACCAGTCGCTGCCTGGGTGTTTCTATAACTATGTATATAAAAAATGGACTCTCATTCACAGTCAATTTGCTAAGCCACGCCCCCATGATGTTTCCCAATAGTGAATAAAACATATTATTAGGATCAACTTCTCCAAGTGATTGTCACCGGTTCAATTTGCGATCGACTAAATTAGAAATAGTTAGGTAGAACACGTCGAGAGACAGACAGCATACGAACACAAGAGCGGGAAATGTCGAGAGAGACAAAGGAAGGCACTTACGCCTCATGACAAGAGACTTGAGAGGATCCTTTTAAGATTTATTCCAAACTATGTTTTATCACGTCTATTCGATAATTCGTCCCTTGTTTCATCTGAACAAGTAAACAAACAAACGGAAAAGGGGATCAAGATGACCGCCGATCAATAGCTTGACGGCCCTCTTCCACGCCTTTTCTTCAAAAACTAAATTTCCATATCAATTATTGGAATTCAATCTTCAGAAAAAAGAAGTGGTCAAAAGAAACTGGCAAGGAATATAAGAGTGTTCGCGAAGAGAATAATGATCAAGGAATGGGCTTACTAAGGGAATCCTTCATGACATAAACACTAACCACAAAAATAATGGCCTGACGACACTCGTGTAAAAACTGCCTCTAAATATTGGTTCCGTTACACACACGATAATTTCCTCTCTGCCCCCGGTCCCCTGTAATGGGCTACGTCCATGTGTCCCAGACGCGGACTAAGTACATCATTTGATGCATTGTGCTCCCCACAGCAATTATAAGAATCTATTACGTGGGAGAGCACAAACTCTTTTGCGTTATGGATTTTGGCTAACACCGCTAGAGCTATCGATTCTGTGAACGAGGATCTCGCCTCCATCCGTTATTTTAGTCGCAGCTCGGGTATTTTGCCTCATAGGGACTTGGCCAGTAATCTCGAGAGCCAGAGGGAGGCCTCCCTCGTGATCCGGGTGTCCTTTCAAATCAAGGTTGGTTCACGACAAACCCACCAGACAAGATACTAAAAAAGGTCACGGGAGGCATTCAAAATTTTCTCAAACAATAGATCACGCCGGTATTTAAGCATTGATGATCAAATACCGGCATGATCCCCACCGGTCACCCACCGGAATGAGCTGGGTTGTTCAAAGCCCAGTCTTCGAGATATTAACGAGAACTCAGTCCACGAAAACGTCAGAAAACAGTAAGCACACGCACGCCACCTTCCACATGAGACCGAAAGGTAGAGAAGGTAATTGGGAATTTTAAATTGACGACCACCAAATTTCGGAGAAACTTCACTTTGTTTGGAGTTTTTGCGCAGTAAATGCACTTTTAACTCGACTACTTTACATATGTAACTCAAGAAAATTTCTATAAGTACCAATCATTATTATAGTAGGCTCTTAATTATATTTCCACGTTCAACGTACTTGTGAGTCAAAGGTCCAACTATAGGATTAGCCAACAATTGTACAAAGGCCTTCGATGCGAACATCATCCCGACGGCGACAGTTTCTTCAAGTAATTCCTTGTGCCTTTGCATTCTCTCAGCCTCTTCAGCAGCTGTTACGTTATAAGCTGTTGGAGACACTATCAAAAAACGAAAAATAAGAATTAACCGATCGAATTTTATTTTAAATGTTCATGTTAGTGAGTAATCCTAGAGTCTGTCACTAAATGTTATGATTTTAATCAAGTCTAATAGAATAAATACATAATATTGGTAGTTTTATTCTGAAATAGATAGAACTACGTTGATTTTCATCTTAGGTTATTTTCAGTGAGTTTAAAAGAAAACTAATCGTCATGTTGATATATTTTTGAAACATTTTTCTTTCTATGATAATTGCATAGGATACTTGATATGTTTCTATCTTTGTCAAAATGAAAGTAGTGATGTGCGACATTCTACAAGATCAATGGGAGAGATTCCACAAACCTATGAGATCAGCTGGTGTAGTAATAGTCGATGAATGAATAGTCGACGAATGAAGAAATTCCAATTGTCCGTTGTTCGTTAAGTTTTGAGGGCAAACGCATTTTCCCGTAGATGCCAAGGTCGTAGTCGTTAGTGGGGGAATAGTTGTTATGAGACGGGATGGCCCATCAAGGTGTTCGCTCAGAGTCGCGTTCGGATGTTTGATATCGTACAGAAATTCCGGGATTATAGGGACTGCAACAATAATTAATGATTTCAATTAACAATTGATGTAGTTTTGTATTTCCGATTACATCAGTCATCATTTCGCCTGGCAATGACACGTTGGGGGTGTAACTCAGTGGTAGAGTGTCTGCTTCGCATGCTGAAAGTCCTGGGTTCAAATCCCAGCTCCTCCAGAATCTATTTTTTTTCTCGAATCAAAATTTGACAAATATTTTCAGTGAAAAATCTGATAGTATAGTTTTACTTTACTTGTACCATCAGACGATTGTTTATTTATCAAATAGAAACACTGAAGGAACGGGAATAGAGACAGAGGTAGTAAGTATTTTCAAATACAAAAACATCACATGGACTTTGATATTCACGCGATTCAGGACAAAACTTTGTTTCGAATATTGTGGGAATATCTTTAATTTTTTTCTTTATTTTTCGAACAATATAGGATTCAATTTTGATATGCATTAGAAAAGAGTATCGCGATCGTAGGATCCACAAATCAGTGGTCAGAGAAATGGAATGCAAAAATTTGGGTACTTATGCAGAAGTGGGGCACCACTTCTACATAATTACCATTTTTTTCCCCAATAAAGACAATACCGGGCTCTATTAAATCCTAACACATATGGTTACGATGGTGTTGAATATGGTCTTTTTTTTATTGGGACGTATGATAATTAAGGAGGGTGGCTACATTCGTCAAAATGATAAGAAATTGATCAAATTTGGTGATAATGTTCTTCAACATCAAGTGCGAAGACACAATTTTTTTCAAAATTTTCTTCTGCTTAGTTATCGAGTAATTACGCATTAAAACAGATTTCTTATGCCCGGAATGTATCTATATATATAGAAACGCTATGCTTATACACGTGAACTTGAGTGATCAATTACTCGATAACTGTACAGAAGAAAAATCTTAAAAAATTTGTATTGTCAAATTTGGCACTAAAGAATATGTTCACCAAATTTTATTAAATTCTTATCATTTTGAAATTTTTAGTGTATTTAACATGGTTTAGCATGGCAACATTGTATCGTCACTAGCCACCCTCCTTAATTAAGGTTGCCGAACTTTATCTTTTCCTTTGGTATTATCACTGGAAAGAGTGGATTCAAACGAGTTATCACCAAAGGCACGTCTATTATTCATCTGACCGCGTGTACTACTCCTTGATATTGTATCTATCTTGTGACTCACATGAACTTCCAGTAAATAAAAACGCACAAATATACATGAAGGTTTTTGGCCTCTCCATAAATGCATGACCACTTATCTGGATTGGCACTACGCGACACACAACGCATTGGTCAGAGTCCCATAAGTTTCCCGTCGTCCGAGATTGCGCTCAATTCAGAAAACGACGAATACCTACTGAATTAAACATATAGTGAAAAGGAGGATCGGAACTAGAGGTACTTTTGGTTGTTGGGGTGGAAAAATCCCCTCGATCGTCGAGAGTTAAAAGCTGGAAAAGCATGTGCCCGAACTATGACCGCTGAGTTCTTTAATATAAATATATGTGATCTGTAACTCTTGACGTTACATAATGGGTGTAAAAATCCTAATGCAATACACCAGGGGGATTGAATATCATCGCTCACAGTTTAAATGCTTGCCATTTCTCTGAGCTCCTCATAAAACACATTTTTTTTCTTTTGGTGGATCATTTTTTCTTCTGATATAATGTAGTGACTTTACCGAAAGTTTGAACAGTCTATTATTTTAGCCTTTGTTCTGTCAGCAGTTATCACTCAAATTGTATTTCGACATTATTCTGAGCTTTTCGTGTGTATACTTGATATCCTACCGAATGGTTGTTACTGGAAAAGTACGCTGGTATGCATTAGAACGTGAGTTTCATGTCAAGTTCCAGTTTGTTCTTAACGCTCTACGTACAATGACATTTGCAGCGTCTTAGTTTATTATACTGCTTACAGTTTTCGTTTTCTATCTTACAACTTCGATCGGTTACAGTGTATTACTATTTTTATATTCACAAATATTCACAAATATATTCACAAAAAAGATTCCCTTAGATTGAAGGTGGATCACTAGTTTTCTATGGAATCTGAGGAATTCGTAGTTAGGAATCTATCAAGTTCGTAAACTGCCAAATTATCCAAACGAATAATATCAAAAAGTTTTGATCCAATAAACCGTCTGCCTCATTGACATGCGATTCTCGCTTCTACTGCTAAGTTATCATCGACTTCAATACAATCGGGACCCCTTGAAGATTGATTTCCCAATGCAATAATAAACCAAATTCAATTTTACTCATTCATGTTATTCAATGCGATTCTGTTCAGGTATGAGCACAATTTAATAGGCTTTATCGTGAGGATTTCTTATACGCCTGACTTTCTTTTCTTACGGTCCTTAGGAACAAATCTTTCATTTTTACGGAGGACTTAATATAGCGTCGTTCTCTGGGGACAATCTGTTCTTCGATACTCCGATAGAATTCATGATTCTCGTAATCCAAAGAAATTCTCCTTTTTTACTTTACTCCAGATTCTTGAGTAGTTTATTGATCGCGGATTACATGATTCCTGTACATTTATATATTTTTATATATGTTTCAGAGATTTTTATGCTTCAATGTAATTGCCCTTTTCCTACAATCCCTTGAGAAATTAGGAAAATGAGGATCGTCTAAGAGGGATCGAGTGAGTACCGAGGAAACATAAATGTGCGTGAAAGACTTCGACAAAACAAAAGTTAAAGAAGCGTCGTTAACTAAAAAGTTGCTCGTCATTTCTTGCAAGAAATGACTAGTAAGAATGTGTCTCATTGAAATGCACAGACGTTATTGTGTGATAAAGTAATTGTTCAAACGGTGCAACAAACTCTTGACCTACTGCTTGACGCTCTGTAGAACCCTCACTTATATCCCTTATGCATAATTCTCGAGAGCTGACTTGAAGAATGTACCTGATGACTTGAAGACTCCCTTTAAGTGAAAAACACATTTCAAAAATTTCTATTTGCCCCTAACCATTACGGGTGTGGTTGAATCCGATTCTTCCTTATTTAACATTATACTTTAAAAATATCATTCCATTGTTCGTTTTTCACAACCATTCAATTCCGGATGTAATATGTGTCTAAAGCGTATTTATTAAAAAAACAATTAAAGACATTGTGTGAGCTGTTAGACTAATGAGCAGTTTTGGTCTTTTCTTTTTTTCTTGTTCGCTACTCATCTCATATAGCTCGAGGGGATAAGATTTTCTTTTTCTCGTGTTATATTGAATACAATCGTCTCGTTCTCATTGGATCTCAGTCTCACTAATTGCGTCTCTTTCGCGAAGCACGCTTTAGTGAAACTTGGGATTTCTAACATGTTTCACGTTTTTAACACACCAACGGCCACAATCAAACACTCTGACTTCGATAAAGATAAGGATGAGCGCAAAAATACTTGAGTCAAGATGTTATACTGCTATTAAAACTTTTTTAGTAATAAATTCAGAACCTTTGGATAAAAAATTTGATTCGATATGAAATGCACAACTCTCGTTTTTTTGCCCTGATCTCATCATTTATGTTATAGTAAGAGCTCAAAATGAATAAACTCTACAGTTCGATATGTAAGTATGCGTTGACAATAATGAGTTCGCGATCATTATTTTTTTTCGATAACGAATTCTCGATACTGCTACTTTACCGATTCTGCTTCTACTAAGGTACGTTAACGAAAAGTGGTTCTGAGCAACAATTCTCGAATTTTGCACAAATATGGAAAGCAGCAAGATGGGAGAAAAAAGATTGAAATTGACATGATATGACGGTCTCGCAAAAAAAAGCATAGATATTCGCAAGAAAATTTAAAATATTGTAAATTATGTTTTAATATAAAACGGTCGAGTGCAATAGAATCTCTATATTTGGATGACGTTGAAGTTTGCAACGTTGGAGTCCTTCGAAATGATGTTAAAAAAACTCGAATAATTCAAGTAATATCTCCAATTTTGTTCTCTACTGAACTACAGCAATGATTCGTGAAATAAATAATTGGTGAAGTAAAAACTTTTTTTTCGTTCATTTCGTTGAACTCCAACGTTGCAAAGTTCGGCGTCATGTATTTGGTCCCGACAATCGCTGTAATGAATTTTTTTTTTTCACGATATTGCACGGAACATTATCGCAATTTGTCAGACGACGATAATAATGCAGTTTCATGAGCGTGTTGATTATTCACTCACCGACGGTGGTCAGCAACATGTTGTCGAGCAGAAGAGCAATGGCGACAATCACGATGACTAATCGTCGTGATTCTCGACATCGCTGTAGCCATGCGGTCCATGATCCTCCGGCCATGCTACTCCTCGATATCAGCGACTCTGCTCGCTGGCCTGATCACAGAAAGATGATTTTATTTTATTTTGAAAACTCACCCTCGTCGTAATTAATCTACGGAATAGTGAACTTCATTACATTAGTTACGAGAATCGATAGCACTAATTGAGTGTTATTAAGGTAGGAGTCGCGCGACAATCGATATTAGACGAACTCGTGATTTTTAAATTATATCATTTTTACGTGATAAACTTTCATATGGCTAAAGGATTTAATAGGTTACCGAAGATTATATCAAGAAATTTACGATCAAAAATAGAAATATAGCACGACATCGTATGAGAAACCCATCCCGCCAGCACTATGATTGCAGAATTCATTTCCTTATCGATTAGATATAGTTTATGTTAAAATTGCTCCTCATAGATTATATTATAAAGATTCTAATGTGACCATGAAAATATAGGGCCATCGACTAATTCGAAGAGAATTTTAAAAATAATCTCGATGAAAACTCAGAAAATGGCAAGAGATCGACTGCCATGAAGTGGCTCGATATACTTGGCAACGTTAAGAATGTATACATATATATATATACTTTTCGTGATAGCCGGCGAGTTTGGAGGCTATGATATCTTTCGACTGTCAGGTGAGAAGAGAACCGATATATATATGTATATATTGAAAAACCGGGTCAAATAAGCAATCATAAGATATTTTTAATCATATATTATTAAATATGATCTTGTATAAATTTATATGAATCCAGTTTAAATTGCCCCAAGATTTATTCAATACAGAAAACCTTGCTTATAACCTATTTTATTTCGACGATTAATAAATAGTCATTTGACCATAGAGTCGCGCGACTCTTACCTTAAAGGCAGGTAATTTCAAATCAAGTGACTTCACGATGCTTTTTGTGATGTCGAAAAAAATGCAAAATTATTTTTGAACGTAAGTTGGTGAATCCACAGTTAGTTATTTCGTATTATTTTCTATAGTAAATAAGTTTGGTATTTCGATTACACGAATTGATAATGTCTCATTGAGGCTCATAATGTGGATTCATATGGTATTCAATATGTCTTTTCGGGAATAGATTCAATTGATCCACATATCCCTCCATTCCGTTAAAGACGAAGTTAGAAGTATGTACTGTTAAGTGCATGGATCAGTTGGTATATCGTAGCCGTTAGTGCGAGAGAGATAGTTGCAAATTTCGAAATAAAAATTTTTCCACACCGTTCGCCCCATCGAAATAATAAAAACGTCAGCCTACTTTTGCCATTGTCCTGCGTGGGCTGACAAAGCCTTTTTTTAATCGATCAAACTCTGTCAAAGAATTTCGATTTCGAAAATTCCAAGTGAGGTTAGGTGCGCGAGAAATCTTGTGGTTCGCGAGAAAGAGAGATATACTGGAAACACGTGTAGAGCACGAAAAATTCGCCTCTATCGCACCTTATAAGCCGGGCCGTATTCTTGCCATGACAAAAATCCGCCTGTCGAGCGATGCAGCCCGGCAACTAGTGTTCGCTGTTCCATTTTAAATGTTTAGAACAGAGTCAAAATATGCGATGCAGTCCGGCATAGGGTGTGCCGGCCTTTAGAACAAGAACCTTGCGTTAGGTTTACTTGATCCAAGGTTTCTTGAGTTGTAGATATCACTTCAGCATCAACGATACTGTTACAATATTTCATATTATGGTCAGTATAGAAATCTGTTCTCTGATCTCTTCGGGCAACTCGTGAATCGAGCCTTTTCCTGTTTTCGTTTTATGAAAACTTACCTTCCCTTTCATGTCATACCTCTCGAAGTACTCTTATTCGTGTAGTTCAAAATAACCTGAGGCACGTGTTTACCAAATTACTTTAATTTACTGTGGCGTAATACTCCCGACTCGATACGACCCAATACAAACCTGAAGCATTGCGCGATGTTTTTTCCGATCGCGCACAACGACTGACTGACTGACCGTATCGCTGTTGACAAATGGCAGCCATATTGGGCAGCAATACAAAGACCCGAAACAAGCTGCGATACGTGACACTAGCACGCCAACGGTAGAAAAGTGAAATAAAACATCGAGAACACGTTCTTTTTGTTTTATAAATTGAAAATCATCGCGACCTTTGTTGTTAATGTAAAATAAATACAATTTTCAACATAACAAATTCAATATTCAAATTCATAACAAAAAATAACAAATTGGCGTGTAAAAATCGCTTAAAATTGAATAAATTCGATTTGTTCAATTTTTCAAAATCCAAATTGTGTGGCAGCGTTCATAGCCCAAGTCGGTAAGAGCGTTACGTTACAATACTTTAATATTCTAGTCTCCATTGTCAAGCACAATTTTTATGTAATAATTGTGACAAGGAAGCAGTCCCTTTCCCCCAAATCCTTAATGGAAATTTTGAAAATATCCAGCAAGACTGAGAAACTATGTCGGACATTTTTCACGACTTTCGGTGAATTTGTTCTCATCTGCGGACGTTAGAGCATTTCTGGTCATCCGCGAATTTTTATTCTTTGAGAAATTACAAGTCTCGAAAGGAGAGAGATGAAAGTCCAAAAGTCAGTTGGAAGGGGGGGGGGGTGAGTTCCTGCCGTGAGATACTATTTTTCACCACACATGCGCCGAAAGTTCAACTTTCCGAAACTGGAAGGTTGAATTTTCGGTGCATGTGTGGTGAAAAATAGTATACACTCCACGGGAGTGAAATTAGACCACCTCAAACCGCGTGCTTATCACCCTCGCCTTCGGCTCGGGTGACAATTCTGCTCGCGGTTTGAAGTAGTCTACTTTCTTTCCCTAAGTGTGTAATATACTATTACAGAAACATTTGAGACATTAAAAGTGGTTGGGATAGACATTGCGCAAAATATCACAGAATGCCTTATGTACAGCTCATCTATTAAATTCCGAGTTCAAGGTTTCAGCTTCAAGAAAATAAGGTTCGAACGAATCAGAACGAAACCAGAAAATTAAGAGAGTCCGTCTGTAGTGGTTTCGACTTTCGATCGTCCATTAGAAAAAAGAAACGTTTCGTGGTGTGATCATGGACAACGAAGGTGAAGAAATTGCGCAGCCACTCAGTCACAATTTCACGATGATTCGTTTCACCCCCTCGAGTTTCCGGCACTTTTCTTCTTTCGTTCATAGTGTGTACCATCTCTCTTTTCCTCTCGACTTCTCACTTGTTCGGCTCTCGCGGCGAACATTTCCGTGACCTCGGAAACCGACGTTTCTCAAGACCATCCCTAGATAGAGTGCAGGAGAATTTACTCACTTTTCTCTCTTCTCTAAACTCGGATCTTTGTGTCGAGATCGTTAAAAGAAGAAAAAAATCAGAACGAAAGCGAGGGAGATGGAAAAAACGCGACAGCAAATTGTGAGAAACCCGTCGTCAAAAGAAAAGCTAACCCGTTCTTGTTCACGCTACCGTACTGTCGCGATATATAATTATCTCGTATTAATTAACACCTTTTAGTTCCATCTTCTTTGCTCTCTTTTTATATTAAACGTTTTTTTCTTTCTCTTAGTCGTGATGGTCGAACACGCTTTTAAATTCGAAATAACTCTGTTATCTAGCCCGCTCGTATACTCTTATTTCTCTTTCAATTTATCACATGCACTTTTGTCCTTCCACATTCTCGATGCACTCCCTGTAAAATGAAATCAAGAACCATATACCGCAATCGAAGAAAAATTTCATTGACAGAAACGACTTAAGAAAAAAGATACGCATATGCGAAAAAAAACTCTTGCGCACTGATAATCCTCATGCTACTATTACCCGGTTATCCATTTCCAATTGTTACCCGGCTAGATCTCTGTTATCTAGAAATTTTCGAAAAGATATCAAGAGATGTTATTTTTTCCTCCATTCTTTGAAAAAAAAATTCACTTCAATGACGTCTTAGACTCAAATGTTTCTCCAGTTACTCTTCAGTTATTCATAAACCATTTTCTTTGAACAGTATAAAACAAGCAAATGAAAATGAATAATTATTCACGGTCTTAATTTAATACGCATTAGTGGTAATATTTATAAAATGAAATATGCACAAGTGACTCGCTCTTTAGGAGGAAATAAGTTTATAACACTAAGCTGACGAAAAGAAGTTCATTTTATCAGACATTACCTAAAACTACTGACATCAGCTCATTGGCACTGTTAATATTTTTGATATAACGTGCTTATTGGTGATATTAAAACGAGAAATCGTCTATGGCATAGCTATTTTTCTGATGATAGAACAGTATCATTCCATACAATACGCTGTTCGTGTATTGTATGCGGTATACATGACGGGTGTTTATCTATATAAAGAATAATGTGGCGAACTGTCGTCAATTGATGTTAAATGAGAATGGAAATGAAGAGGAAAAAAACATGACAGAGAACAGGAAGAAGAAGGGGAGTGAGAAAGCCCGATGAGAGCGAGTGAAAAACGGTCTCATAGGGGTAAAAGGAAAAAGAGGAGGCAATCAGCATTTTCTGCTAAGAACGAGGCAGCAGTGGCATCGCAATTCCCAGGAGAATGTGTGCATTATTCTCAGGAAGCTCTGCGAAAGGGTCCCCCCCTTTTATCATTCTCGATTCCTTCATAGCTCGTTCTCTTCTTTTACTTCCACCCCTCTCCTCATCTCAACCACTTACGTGCTGCTTCTGGAACAGAAGTGGGGGGCAAAGACGAAGCTTCGTTTTCGCGGTGCTTCTTTACATCTCTGCATCCTTATTCTCCCTTCTCTGTGTAAAACATTCCATCTTCTTTACGGTAATTATTTACCGCGAAATGAATGACCGTCGCTGCACTGTTTGTCAGAGTCCTTACGTCGATGAAGTAGCCCGACTAGCTGGGCGACAGACAATCCACTCCGACGGAGATTATTTAAATGCTTCGAAGCTTCTAGGAGCTCCACCGAGACAGGGAAACAGAGCTGAACAAAAATATTCACAGTCTGCGTCAAATATTGCTTGCGGTTTTCTGTTAGTCGATCTCGCATGAAATTTGAATCTCACGCTATGATTTGAAGTTTCTTGTAAGCGAGATTCCTGGAAAAAATATTGCAAAACCGACACCTCCATTGACATGGAACATTTCATTGCGGTAGAAGCGAGTGGACAAAAATGGCTGGAAATTTCGGAACAAACTTTTTTTTTCCTTTGGCCGGCCGACTGATACCGAAAACTCTTGAGGGTTTCCAGAGTGCGGAAAGTGGCTGACTTCAAATCATAAATTCGATTGGAAAAAATGTGGTTTTTGTTCTCCATTGCCGAATTATTTATATTCAAGAGATCGGTCAGATCGCGGATTTTTAATTTGATATGAAAACTGTGTAGTTTTCATATATCAGTGTAAATAGTATATTACACACCTAGGGAGGAAAAGTAACCGGGTGCTTATCACCCTCGCCTTCGGCTCGGGTGACAATTCTGCCCGCGGTTTGAGGTGGTCTAATTTCACTCCCGTGGAGTGTATACTATTTTTCACCACACATGCACCGAAAATTCAACCTTCTGATTTCGGAAAGTTGAACTTTCGGCGCATGTGTGGTGGAAACAACTTTTTTCTGCATTCCGAAAGGTTTGACGTAATTATTTTTTTGACTTTTGACGTTTGATGTTTGAATCGATATTGCCTACGTGTTTTTTGAAAGGTTGTGTCTAGTCATCCGCAAACCGTACGAATAAGGTTATGTTATTCATTCGGAAATATGCTATGGAAATGTCATATTATTTCCAAGCACTATTATCAAAACAGCACTATACTGCTACAAATCCGAACGAATAACATACATTTATCCTTCCAGATAAAATCAATGCGAAGGTCAAAAATAAAGTGACCAGACTGATAAAACGAATATAGTCGTTCGGAATCCCTTTTCATAAAGTAAGGTTGTAACGCGTGAATTAGCTGTTCATTGTCATCGCTTTTCCGCGATTCCGATTGGTTCTCGTAATGATCTATTTTCAGGTTCATAGGAATACAAATATTCACATGAATTATCCAGCAGCACTCGCTTCGCTCGTGCAGCAAATGTCGGGGCAGGCATCCAAACATCTTCATCGATAGATGCATATTTCGGAAGAAACGTACTTTCGACCGGCTATGAAGAAAAATAGTATACACCACACGGGCAGAAGTTTAATAGCCCTGAACTGCGCGTCAAACTTTCTGCCTTTGTAGTGTAATATACTATTACGCTGTTCATAACTTGCTTTCTCTACTTGTCTTGTTTTTAACCCTCGTGTTAAAATGGATTGGTATATGACATTTTCGTTTATCACTGATAGAGTAGGCAATAATAATGCGAACGATGTATATCGTATGGATGTAGAATTGTATGGAGAGCGCTCGAAAAACAGAGGGTTGTTTGACATGTCGTTGGTTTGCAATTGACAGGGCACGGACGTTCTCACCGGTGATGAAGTGCAATTGCCGTCGAGTCATTCACAGCTCATTAACAAAGAAAAGAAGACATATTCATTCACTCACACGGATGGGAGTTCGAGCTCGTGAGGCGAGAAAGCTCCACTGAAACGATCATACTTTTATTCACACATAAGTTCATATGTACGTAAATATACACATACGAACATACCCATACTTGAGAGTCACGTACAATCGTTTCGTAACCGAGCTACGCTGTAAGAATGAGTCGAAAGATTCGAGGCGGAGTGGACTTTTTATTTCACTTCTTTTTTTATTTCTTGTCATAGGGTTGGTGGAGGGTCGCGAATGGTAAGTCCGGCTAATAGAAAAATCGTGTAAGCCGTCGACGTCCCTGGGAAATTATTGCGGCACGTGATCATGGCGTGAAGATCAACGATGGAGACGTTTCGAATAATATCATATTTGGAACGTTTGAAAATTGCCATAATCGTTTTCCAAACAGATCTATTGAAAAGCGTATAACGTTTTTGTACTACATAATTCGTGTCTTATGTTTGAATAGCTTTCATTTGTCACAACCGAGGTTAAATTTTTATTATTTTATTTCTTTTTGCAACTTAACCAAACAGATCTCGAACTAAGTGCGGCACATCACCTAATCAAAATACCGAATATAACCCATAGTGATCTCATCACCAAAGACACCTGCCCTGACGTATCTTATGTACGCAAGTATTCTGGTTTTTACGAAACTCCCATCCGAGCACTACTGCCCTAAATTTCGGGGATTCATCGATCCAAATCTAGCCCTATAAACTTGCATTCCGTTCCGTACTTAGAGTTGCGTTTATACTGTTCGCAGTAGTTCGGTTGTCGTTCGGTTAGCCGTCTTATACTTAAACTCTGGACGAACTCCAGGTCTTCTGTAGAAGAGAGCGAGTCAACTCCAGCAACGAAGGTGTTAAGATATTTTACTCCGATATAAGACTTTGAATATTTTCCAAATATCTCGACTTCTGACTTGGAATATTTACAATCGATCATGAAATTTAATGAAATTTAATAATGACCGGGCATCGACGAGAACGAAGACACCTCTCCGGTAACGTACCACGTACTATACTAAGATGTATCACTATTGTACTTACTAACGCCTTACGTTATATCCAGAATATATAGAGAATCCTAGATCTATCTATCGTATTCTACAATTGTACTTTATTAACACCTTACGTTATATCAAGAACATATAGAGAATTCTAGATTCCTCTATCATGTTCTACGATTGTATTTTACTTTCAATCTATTTTCATTAAAGAGTGTATAAAGAATCCTAGATCTTTCTGTCCATGACTTTTCATACCTTTCCTTAATCGTAACTAGACAAAAGCAAGACTTCTCGAGGTCTCTCAGCGTGCGCCCACGATACTCAAACGAGTATATCTATATATAAACGTACTGCGTATAATACCTGCATGGAAAAGTCTATATGGGACATAGCGTTTGCCACTTCAAACACCCAAAGCTTTCCTTCACGCCCCTCCGGACGTGACACATTGAAGATTCAAAATTTTTATCAAATAGAAAAATTTTAATTTAAAATTTATCATTCATGGAAAAAAAACGTACCATGAAATTTGATCTCTTATTACGTGTGATTTAAATGCTGATACAATGTTACATGTAATTGAATGCATTATTCCTTGCCTTGTTTTGTAGAATCGAGGTATTGAGGTCAAAAATGAGATCAAAAGCTTACACGAAAGCTCTGCTCTGGATGAATGACGCGCTATTATATTCATATTTGCTTCAATAGTAATAGGAGTTTCCGAACACTAAAGAGACACGTTTAACTAACTTGAAATCTTCGATGTATCAGCAACTGTGAACCCTCGAAGAGGTTAGCCGCGCGAGTTCAAGGAGTCCAATTAGATATACGGTACCCGATCGTATAGTAGGCTACACGAAGGCACAATTGTACATGTATCGTCTAACTTGTGATATCTCGTAAGTAGTTTATCTTCTGAAGCGGCGAATTTTGCGATGGCTTCATTAAATTGCAGTGGAAGAGAAATCGTGGTAATTTGGATCTAACGGTATTCCTAACGTGAATAATGCAGAGCCATGGCCGCTCATTTTTGTATACATACCATGAATCAAGCTCGTATCATAGGATTGGATTCACAGATTTGAAATAGCGAAAATGGTCATTTACGACATGTAAAAAACTTAACGAACTATTTTCAACAAAAACGAGAATTCGTCTCCAGCCTCTTGACCAGCGATCGAATATCCTCAAAATAATTTCCTGGCTCATCGAATCGATTAAAGAGTTTCGGTACAGGCGATACAATGTTGCCATGCTAAACCATGCTAAAAGCATAAAAAATTTCAAAAATTTCAGAATTTTATAAAATTTGGTGAACATATTCTTTAGTGCCAAATTTGACAATACAAATTTTTTAAGATTTTTCTTCTACACAGTTATCGAGTAATTGATCACTAAAGTTGACGTGTATAAGCATAGCGTTTCCATATATATAGGTATACATTCCGGGCATAAGAAATCTGCTTTAATGCGTAATTACTCGATAACTAAGTAGAAGAAAATTTTGAAAAAAATTGTGTTTTCGCACTAGATGTTGAAGAACATTATCACCAAATTTGATCAATTTCTTAACATTTAGACTTTTGTACCGAAACTCCTTAATGAATTTTTCATCTAGATAGATCTTACTTAGGCTGCATTATCTTCAAAATTCTGTTAAGCTCGAGAGAAGATAGGAGAAGTGGGAAGGAAAGTGAGTTTGTTTTTTTGGATACGATTGAAACGAAGAAAGAGAGGCGTAACATGTTGGAACAGGGACGAAGGAGTTCGCAGGAGCTATCCGCTTAAGGGAGGAGGTAGAAAAAGTTATGTATAGAACGATAGCCATGCTATACTTCTATAAGGAACTCGCCAGGGGAAAGTCGTGAGGAACTGAGAGAGCTTAAAGGGCAAACTGTTGCTTCTCCGTGAGTTTCAGCAACCAGACACTACCCGAAGCAATGTCGTCACGTTGACGGGAAAAAAGTAAAATTTATTTCTCCTTTCCATTATCATGAAGCAGATGGGAACGGAAGTGATTTTTTTTTAACACTGTGTAGACTTGCTTATTGTAAAAAAGCCTAAGAACATTGAATAGTAATTTGCTATTAGGATTATCGTGAAAATATCTAAATCAACGGCAGTCAATGTTCAATTTTATTAGAAAGTGCGAAATGGTAAACGGATTATGGATTTTAATAGAATACTTTTGTTGGATCGATTGATTAATTTTAAACCAATTAGTGGCATTGAACAAATGCTTTTTCACTGCACTCTATTGTAAAGCAACTGCTGAGTAGTCATCGCTCTCTCCATTATAATCAGTAATGAAAAAACTGCACAGCCATTTGATCTTTGGAAAATCGATTTCTCGAGATTTTTCGCAGATATTTTTCATACATATAAGTATTTTGCTGAAAATGCTTTCAGACAGTAATCGTTTTCCTTGTATGGTTAAGGGATAATTAAATGTCAGACATGCGTTACCGGTAGATCCGAGGAAGTGTACGTTCACGTATGAAGAAGATTAGATAGGAAGAACTTTATCTTCAGCTTCCTTCCCCTATCAATCCCAAAAATATATACCGGAAAATGACGAACATGTCCATAATGAGTCTGAAGCAATCCATCATTTTTTCGTCGCATTCTATGGCACGTTTCTTTTGATCGGCATTGCTTTTCATCTATACATTCAAAACTATATCATTATTTCTTGATATTAGAAATTCAACAAGCTTTTGACTTCAATTCACGATTAAAAAATAGTTTTCATATCCTTTGTAATTCTGATTATAGTCAAGCTTCCACTGAATTTTGGAACCAAAAATATCCTTTATGTATTTATTCCACTTTTTGGGTATCAACAACTTTCACACTATCGAAAATTCTGAGATGGTTTCTTATCTTTCGTACTACCCAAAACCATTTATCATTCAGGTTATGAATGATGCCTTTGACATCAAGAATATTTGAATACTCATCCACGGTGCCAGTACATTCCAACAAAAGTTTTCGAAAAAACGTTCTATGGTAAAAAGGCTCGGAATAGTGTTCGCTGACGGAAATATACATTTGTATATACACCGAAAGTCGATTGAGAGGTAAAAAGCCTCAACTTGGATAATTGGAAAGCAAAAGTTGACTGTTTTACGCCTTTTCGTTCGGTAGTGATCGATATATCTATGGATGTATTGCATTCTCTACCGGACACATTTTCTCGCGACTCCCTCAGTCCATCCATTTAAGCCAGGCCGCCACTTTGTCGCGTGATATTGCACGCTAAGCGAGTTACTTCGTCAATTACGTTATCCGTTGCAGAAAACCCCTTCTGGATGTCTGCCCTCGGCAGTCTGTTCAACAGATTGCCTCCTAAAACGCACAAGTTTTACTAAAAATTCTGTTTTTTCCATCCGGGTCGTCTCTCCGTTCAATGATTACGTACAGTTCAACATGTTTCACCTTCCACCCCAAGCTTCTTCCTTGATCTCTTTCGAAGCACTTGGAATCACGACTTTATTGCAATGAAAATAATTCAAATAGAATAATCATAGAGAAAAAATAATTGTTTGATGAACAAGAATCCGGACACATAGTATGCGATTGTTTTCACGAAACTAGTCGCATCGCTCGGTGCAAATAGACGTCTAACTAAGAAGAGTCTCTCTCCCTTGGCCAGCTGTCTCCTCGAACCTATTCCGCGTCTTCGTTAAATCAAGAGTGGGGATAATCAGATAGGATTTTCATATGGTTTAATAAATAAGTCTCTCGGTGCTCTCAGCCCATCGCAACTGTCGCTTCGCAGTGAAGCACGATGTGTTCACGCATATGTACACAGCATTCTGTGTGAAAAGGAATCATAGTAGAAAAGGCACTTATTAATGAATCATTCCGTTTCCTCTTATAATTTCATTTGCTTTTCGTGCCTAAATCCATCGACGAGCTCATTAAAACTAGACTTTTTAACACCCTATTTTTTTTTTCTTTTACTTTTCATGAAATGGTATATGTTGGAGGTTCCAGCAACATTGTCGGTTGAAATATTCTCAAGTTAATGTGAAGTGTCGACGAACATGTGTATGGATTCTCCATTGCCCATTTGATATGCTTTCGAGACTGAAAGGCCGACGAACCATAAGATAACTCGTATCTAAAGTGCACACTCATTGTGCGAGTGATCTGCATGTTTGCATTGATGTATAATGAACGTTGGACATTTATTTTTGTGTCTGAATTTTGTATTTAACGCGAGTCATAATCATAAATTAACACTGAAGTCATATTGCCGCTTCTGCTTACAACTTTGACGGCCATTGCGAATATTCAATTGACTGGCGTCTCATCTGTAATCTTCTTATGTAGTCTACTCTTCAGGGATTATTGTCGAAATAAAATGTTCTTAACTTTGTATTGTATCGAAAATTTACATTCTTAACACATTATCATGGAATGGTTTTTCCATAACCAATTTTATGGTAATAAGCAAATCCTTTCTTCTTCAATGATTTCAAATAAATTAATCTTGACCAGGAATATTCTACTTGGATCGATCTCACTTTGTACGAGTGATCATGTAACAATGAGCTTACTCGAAATTCATATTTAAATTGTACTTTGGAAAAAATTGATTGTCAAAATGACTTGACTAACATCTACACCTTTAGGAATCCAATGTGAATCTAAAAAATAAAAGAATCTAAAAATCGATCAATTTAGGTATTAAAAAAGGTATACGAATGATTGATTAGAGCATGTCAATCGTTCCGACGATCACACAAAATGTACGAAAGAGATAGCAGCCCTGAAGATTTGGATTCCATGCTTCAACGAGGGCTCATATTTCCCCAAAGACTTTCTTCAAAATCGGAAAATCCCAATTTATCATTTTTTTCAAGATGCTGATCGCTCAGCTCTGATAAAGTACGAACGCAATGAGAGCTAATGAATCGTCCTAGTTTCAATTTTTTGAATGGAGGAGCACTTCGTGCTTTATTCGGAGGTTGTGGGGCACGCCCCCCTGTATAAGTGGTCCAACATTCTAGTGAAAGTAGCATCGAGGAGAGTAAAGTCTAGAAAGCGCACAGAGCGAGAGAAAGGGAGAGAGAATAGAACGAGGCAGATAGTCTTCTCAGTTACCACCCTTGACGAACCGGTAATAGCATTATCGCCGGTAATTACAGCGGCAGGTCCGAGGCAGAGCTTTCTCTCTCGCTCTCTATCTCACCGTTGCAAAGTACCAGACCGGGGGTTATGCAGATTGCTTTGTAACCTTGTTAACGATCACTCTATTAACCTCGCGTGCTATAGCGCCCCCCCCCCCCCCCCACGCGTACACTTCTCCTTCTATTTTATGCACATATCTATATATTTTCATACATTTATGTATATATAAATAGCCATCTATGTGTAACGTTCGTTTCGTTGTAGTGATAGAACCTTAGTGATACGTGGAGGCGGCCCGTTTTGGAAGTTCGCGCGTCACGAAAAACCGTTTGGCTCTCTCCGACGATTCTAAGGAACAACCCAAAAATCAAAGTCATGTGAGACTCAATCCTAACTCTACAAACTGGAAAATTTCATTTCTATCGGACGTTGACGGTACCAAATATTTCGAGTTTGTTAATTTATTTTGAAGGCTTCATTTAATATGATTTTTTTATTCTTGAATGATGTTCCATCGGTAACAATAAAAAAAATCCCGTCTTTGTGTGGCTGAAAAACGAAAAAAGCCCGAATTCTGTTCTGCTCACGTACGTAAGTGCGGCAGAGCTCGTGAAAAATTGTATGAAAACATAATAAACACAAAGCCCGAATAAATATTTCTCTAACCAACATTTTTGTTCCATTTTCGAATATGCACTTTGGTTGAAATATTTCATGTTGATTCAATGAGCTTTATCAAGAGACGCGGTAGCGGGTCGACGTCAAGTATTTAAAGGAATAGCTTGCACGAGCCCTGCACTTTTGTATTAAAAAAAGAGTGAATTTTTAAAAATTCACTGTACAATTGCTAGCTACTGAATTTTCTATTGATCAACCGTCTCATCTTTTCGAAATTTCACCTTTCAACAGTTATGATTCCCCTCCTACACTCATTACTATCGAGAAAAGTTCTACGGGTTTTATAAAACCATACATTCAAGATGACACTGCAGTACAGAAAATCAAGGAAAAAATTGTTTCATATAACTTTTTAGAGAAATGGTTTGCAAAGACGAAAACAATCGAATCGCAGAAAATGTGAACATTGATAAGTCTTCACTGATTTAAACATTTTCCCATTTGGCATACAGTGAAGGGATACTGACACGATCAAAGCTATCTCTAAGCTCGAATCTTCTCCACAGGGCAGTTTAAGTCACGGATATCTGTACGCTTGTCCGTGACACCTGGAAATGAGAATAGTGCCCGTTTCCTCTCTCACTCTCTGTGCGCAAATCGAATTGGGAGATTTTCCGACTATCATGGGGGCTGACTATGGTTTGTCCGTCGGACGCACTCATACGTATATACACGTATGGCTACAGTATTATCATCCTGAATACAGGAAACTGGAGGAGGGTCACTGTAAAAGAACGCTGGTACAAAGCTCCAGAATCTCTTACGCTCGAGTATAATTGAAATGGAAGCGTCGAAGTAAATAATTTTCTATGTGCTTCTGCTGTATATTAGGATCTATTATCACTTTGACTGCTATCGAAACATTATTCCGAATTTCTTGAAATGATAAAATTTTCATGGAAGAATAAATGATGAAGATGAAAGGGCGTTTTGGAATTTTTGCATATAAAGATTGTAAAATGGTTGTTTCAAGATTTTTCGTTTTCTACGAATTTAAAAATGTAAAGATGTAAAATAAAAGATCTCGGAACGAGATCCATTTTTCTACACGAATGTTTAATCTCGATTTATGAGAGGAAAAAATCACAGAATCGTAGTAATGCAATCGAAAGGTGTGCATTGATCGAAGTTACGTAGAAAATCGTTCAGCGAAACAGCTCGCATTTTGTGCTCACTGATTTTTTTCTTATGTACTCTTTTTTCAATGTGAGGAGAAAATCTTTTCTCACCGTCGTTCGGGCGCGTTTTATCGCTCGTGCCAGTCGTTCCCTAACCCCAGCAAGAAGAAAAAAACGCCAATGTCTCGGGCATAATCTACCGAGTCGATTGAACTCGTTCGGATGTGAAGCTCTGATCGGAGAGGAAACGACAAATAGTTTTGGGTTCAATCCTCGCCGTGCCGTAAAATATCTACGTCGTTTAGATTCTTGACAAGGAATTTGTAACGGAGATTTTATTTATTAATAATTCATTCAGCAGGCCTTATCATCGGCTAGTATAAAAATTGAACGAACCTGTTTTTAAATCACTCAATGTATAGACAACTTCTGAAAAGTAAATATTCTGTCTCGATACTTTGCTTTCAAGTTTTCTGCCAAAAGTTTGGGCTATTTTAGTGCGAAATCCGATGTAAAACAAAGTACGAAAACCTCCAATACAATCAATACGATTGATATGAATCTTTACAATTATTTCAGTATTTGTAAAAAAATTGCCTTTCAACTCACCAAAAACTAGGGTTACTAAAACACGATGATTTCATATGGTGAGTCAGGAAAGTTTTGAATCACACTCTTAAGGAAGTTGAAGCGATATATATAGGACATCATACGAAAAATACATTAGATTTTATTATTCCAAATTAATGAATTGAAAATTTACGTGAATCTTTTTGAATAGCGCTTAATTATGTGTGAAAAATTTGGAGAGGTTTCACCGCCTAGTAATCGAGATATTCATTGTTGAAAATGACAAGGTTAAACATGGGCTCTTATGGAAGCTTTCAAAAAATTGCGAACTTCAACAATAAATATCTCAATTTCACGACGGTGAATCATCGGCATATCCCGTAAGAAGTTAAATACTGTCTTAAGCTTTCTGTTTAAAAAATTTTAATGTGCAAAGTTGGAAAATAGTTTTAACATAAGATATACGCTTCAACCTCCTTAAACGAGCAACTTCATTTATCTTGATTTTCGGTGATGACTACCTTAAAAGTACGACCAATTTCTCCGGATTTTCCTCAGCCAAAACAATGAACTTCGAGCTATTGAGTATCGAATGTTTTATCCTATTATCTTGCCATTGTAGTAAAATTATTTGGTTCTGAGTATGAATAATTTCTTTAACCTCGTAACGTGTTTGAAAACTGTCAAAAAATTTGTTTCCGGACGTAAATGTATGAAGGATTTAAAAATCGGTCGATTATTGATTGTCAACTGAATCGATTGAAAAAAAGTCAGAAGGATGAGTTGAAAATTGAAGAATGTGTGAGAGAAAAAAAAATAAAAAAAAATAATAATTAGAAAAATAGTAAACTTACCGAGGAACTTGAGTCCCGGATACGGATTGGGGAAGAACTCTCCGGTCCTCACAAGATCGCGAGTCCTGCTAGTCCTCCTTCTTCTTATCCTGATGGCGAGTGCTCGCCCGAGGAAAAGCGGCGATCGTGTGAGGATGAGGTCGCATTCTCCACCCTTGTAGACGGCTCGACGGCCGCGCGTCGCTGCCCACCGTCGTCTGCGTCTCACGAATGTCGTCAGGCATATCCAACGCTACGATTTTCGCGATTCCGTTGTTTCGACCCTAGAGCGCATGTCACGATTCAAGTGACTCTCTTCATCCTTTTCCCCGCCAACTCTGGTGTGGGGGTGTTTCACGGGGTAGGTTTTCCTCGCACAGCATCACTGCAACAGCTCGCTTTCCGTAAAACTGGCTCTCTCTCGCTCTCCTTTCTTGTCTTCTTTCTTACCTTCATGCTCCACTGTATTTGTCTCTTTTTCCCTTTATATTTTCATCACTCTGCAATTGCTCCTCGTGCGAAACTACACGACAAGTCCACAGAGCTTTCACTCCTCTCTCTGTCTTTCTTTCTTTGTGGAACCCTTTCCATCTATTTTCTCGTATCGCCGCGCGATTATTACGCTCTCTTTTTCGCTTTTCCGCTTTTTTCCCTCACTTCTGCACCCTCACATTTACATTTATCGTTTTTTGGTCATGTTTTTTCTCACTGTACATATACGACAAATTTTTCGCAGACTCTATTGTTCCCACAACTTTTTGTTATCTCGTTATCTGGTTCGTTTTGATCTCGCGTATACTTATGATGCAGCGGCCAATTTGTTTAACTCAAATCAATCATTCGGATCATTTCTCATATTGATTTTAATTATTGCGTATATTTAAAAAAAAAATAAAAAGTGGGAATCTTTTGAGTCTGAAATGATGACGGGAAATCTCTTCGAAATTCGTTTAATATTTGAAATGGTCGCTGGGCGTTAAAATTTTCGAACTGAGTAGTTTCACAAAAAGAACCTTCTGGTTCAGGAAAAACTCGGAATTTTGAGTACGTACCTGGAAAATGGTACCGCAGATATCGGGAACTATGATAATATCTTTTCACATAATTATCTTATCATTGGAGCATGTAATTTTTAAAGTATTAATTTCCTCGTCGTCATTTGTGCGGAGCCCGCGAAATACGTGAGCTTTCGAAAGATATAGAGTCGACCGATTTTTCTCCCCAGGATCTCGAGGTGGAAGCGTCATCCCGCAAAGACCACGTAGGAATTCCGAGACCCTGAAGAATTCTCGATATGAGAGTTGACGTGCCGTTCTCTTCCACAGCAAACGATCTTGGCTTGCTTTATTAAAGCTGTTCTCTTCGCACCAAACCCGGAAAAGCCTGGTGATGGCTTCATTCCCTCGACTCAATACAGCCTACGTACAGTCTACGCCAAAAAACGATTTTTTATCGTTTCATGAATTTAATAGTCTGTCAAATCCAGGAAAAAAATGGCCTTATTAATACGTGCAATTATCATATTGTTAATGACAGAAAGTTAATTCAAACAGTTCGAACGAATTACAACTACTTCAACGGCACTATTAACAACATCAAATAAAATACGATTTTTTTCGTTTTGCCAATATTTTTGAACTCACGAAAAAGGGTAAATAAAATTTCCCCATGATATTCTTTAGTCAAGAAAAGTAACCTAGACTCGAAAATGGATTGTGCTCTTCCAGAGCAATATTCACTGCGGCCAACGAAATTGTCGGATTTGAAGGGATACGAAATCGTCATATCTGACATTCACTCATCTGCCTTTACTCTCTATTACTCACAGATCATCCCGTCGGTCATATTCGAGTCACATTTGCGGTCGAGGGTGCTATAAAACAATCTGATTATTATTACGTGACCCGACTCAGCGAGGATATGGGGGACTGGCCTAATACGAAAAGAGGAGTAAGAGTACGTTGGGGTGGATTTGTGGCGTTGATATATGTGGTCTAATCTGTATCTCCTTACTCAAATATATATTGCGATCCGTCATCGCCAATCGTGAAGCTTCTTTCATAACGTTATGTCAATTTAGTAGCAGAATATGGAAGAGAAATCAATGTCTATAGTGCTAAAGTTACCTTGAAATCGATTCGTCGACGTAGCTCAATTTTCTGGTCAATAAGTGTTCGTTAGGCACGGTTATCAATCAACGTTCAATAAACAATTTAACTAGATTGATCAGGTAACGATTAATGCAGGATTAATCGTACCAACTGAAGGTATAACTATAACAGGGCAATCGATAGCGAAATATAAATAGTAGATAAGTCAATATATAACTGAGCAACATGTTTCGTTAAACTCGAGGATTATCTATGTTGCCACCTGTGGAGCCGCGCGATGGCAAAGTATATAAATTCTCGAGCACCAGGAAACGGAGTCACTTGTTGATTACGTGGATATACTCGAGCCGCAGACGGGTTGTGTAGTAACACATAGAGGCAACTTGTTGCTAAAGATTTTTTTTCGGATCTATGTGCCATCGGTTGATGTATACTAATGAAGATTCCATTGTGAAAAATTTTATTTTTACAAAATCATCTTCATGGGCGTTTGAGAACTAGACATTACAATGTTGGGCACGGCCGTTCTGCGCTAGAGTTGTTCATAGTCATTGCGAGATCAGTTCTGCCACGTTTCACATTTGAAACGGATCGTTAATCTCGACCGAAACTCGAAAAAGCACTCAAATATCAAAACTCTTTTCGTATCGTACCGTACACATGAATAATAAAGGCCCATTGTTTTTCGTTACAATAGATCCCCAGTAAACTTTCAACGGTTGGGGAGCAAGGAGCTTGGAAATATTTTATGGGTCGTTGCATTTGATGAATACTCATCCGCTTCTTATTTGCAGTATGTAAATCTCATTGTATTATGTTTTGACTCATTCATTCGGGTCTCTTAAGTCGTATATTATCAATTGAAATTAAGCAGCGTCCTGTTGAAATTAAGAAATTTTTAGCCTGAACTTGCTTCAATTACAATTTATTCGATTCTTCAACTCTCGTATAAGAGATGCGCCATTAAAGCTAGCAGACTGCATTATTAACAGAACAAAAAACTTTTGTCGACGGAAAGTTAAAACCATAAACGCCGTAAAGCACGATGCTCTAGTCGCTTCTTTTCCTTTTGGAGCTCACTGATTTGAAAACGTTGACCCCATACTTTGTGTGACGTATACACTAGTGGGTTTTTTTTGAGAATTTTTAAATTTCTTCATATTTCAGGTGCTTCCAACGTACCTCGATAATTTTTGAATTCTTTGCGATTTTAATTGAATTTTTCGCGATGATTTCCCGGGGACGAGGAAACTTTGTATCTCATAGATTCATCCAATGAATTTGATTATTTTGCCTCCTTCATGACTCGCTTCACAAGCCGTTACAATATCTGCAATCGAATCCAGCAATCAGTCGGATGTCAAATTTTCACTACACCCCTTGTATATGGGGGTAGGGAAACTTGATCATCTCTGTAAACACAGCTCAGGATCGGGTTGTCTCGTGCAACGATGTACAAAGAGCAAAGTGTATCACATAATTGAGTCTCAGGGAAACAAGTTTCCAAGATCGATGAATGGAATCAAATGAGACGATGGAGGAGGCGATGTCGCGGATGGGATGAATTTGCAAGTTTCGCGTCTTTCACCCTTCTTCTGTATACGAAATCGCCATTTTCGCATCGCTTTCCTGTCCTCCGTTTTCATTTTCGGCACGTGCAACATCAATTTTTTCATTGTAACTAACCCTTTTATTATTTTTATTTTTCAAAAAAAAAAACAACAACAATCGTAAATTAAACTGTAAAAAATCGGAAGAAATTGTCAGCTTACTATAACAAAATTTCTCTTTCACGTTGATCTTCACTTCACTATTATTTACGATGCATAGTTTAACGTTTTGTCGAAAACGCATTTTAGTGCTTAAAAGGTATAAAAAATTCGTGGCACCCATCGTACTTCGCTGCGCTCAAGCCTGCATTTCTCCGACAAATAATGGACTGATGGCAAAATTTCGTCGAGCAGAGTTAAGCGAATTGCTTGTTAAAATTTAGGAGGCACTCGCTCTGAGACATATTTTTACGTACCATCTGGAGTTACGCTATACACACTATTAGAAAATAATACAAATAATACCCAATCATATAAACGTAAATATAAGCATTCAGCTATGCTGACCTACCGATCGCTGAATAGACAAGATGATGAAATCGCTCTGAATCTATATGGAAGTGTGGAATTTCTTTATTGTATGCTCTCAAATAAAAGCCCCTATACCGGGTGACTCACGTGCGAAGGTAATTTCGGTGAACTCGAATGCGATAGCACTACTAGTTGAAAATTTTGTTAACATTTTTTAATCGAATGCTCTCTGAGCGCACTTTCATCTTGAATGTTGTCAAAATTGGAGGTTTAGTTAAATAGAGTAAAACAGAACATTGGAATTGCTATTAAAATCACCTCAATCTGTGCTTTCTTATTTTTAGCGATTGATTAGTCCGGAAAGCGTTTTAAATATTATGATATGAAATTCTGTCACATCACTCTGCATAGTGCGGTTGCGCACATAAGTTGACGAGGCCGATGGACGTTTGTGACACGTCCTGTAGACTCGTCGATCTCACTTTTCACGCCATTCCAGTCACTTTCTCTCTCTCTGGCTTCTTATTGCGTCGTTTCTCTCTCGCTCTCACTCTTCTTATCTCTCGGATCCTTTTGCAAGCTTCCTGTCTTTCTTCTCGTCTCTCATTCTCGGCGCTCTTCGCTAACCCAGAGCATCGAGAAAGCCTGTCCGTGCCAGGCATGCCTCTCCACAGACACTCACATTACCTATAATTAATTCTAAAGCGGTATCCTTCGTATCTCTTGCCCTTGCGGTTCAGCAATCGGTCTGATTCTTTATCTCAAGACTTTCCACGTTCTCGACCTTTCTATCTTCTCTCCTTCTTTCGCTCTTTGCCTTAATTACTTATTTATTGTGACGCAAATTTTTTTTGACCAGTCACATTGAGCGGAAAAGTTAGTCAATACGACAACCCTTTCGCGCAATGTATTAGTTGCAATTATACAACTTCCCAAGGCTTGCTCATGCTCCAGGCTGAACAGGAAAACAAAAAATTTTGTGCGATGTTATTTACTATATGGGCCTCCAGAAAATACATGCAGTTGGTTTAAACCTAAGCTGATTTAATTCGATCAACTGTAGTCAAATTATTTTATTACCTCGTCTCCAGGCCTAAAACGGATTCATTTAGCAAACCATTTTCTTCTTTGATCAGAAATATTTTTTAAATTTCTTACCGAGAAACGGTTTATTCTGTTACGAATCTCCGAGCATCCAAAACTACCAATGAAGTTCATAATTATAGATTTGATAAGATCAGAAAGTGGGGTCACCGTTTAACATGCACCGGTTTACCAGTGGTTCGGAGATGATTAGGAGAGGCTGAACTTTTCCATAGTCTTAGCCAATTGTTCTTATTTTCTGAGAGGTGTAATAAAAAAATGATAAATCTGATTCTGAATTGGAAGTTCGATTTCTAGTGGGTGGTTGAATCATTTTCTTACTGATAATTTTCTGGCAAATATTTCGATCTCAAATATAATGCAAACAAATATTGTGATACTGAAGCTTAGGGACAGTGTACAACACAATCACAACATTATTTATGATATGGATACGAAAGGAAATGGCTGCATGGCACCACGTACATGTGATAAGCGGGAGAATAAATATGGATGCGAATTTCAGTGGTTTAATATTTTTTTTTCGATATATTTTCCACAGAAAACTAATTGCTGCTAAATGTTCGAAAAACATAAACCAACTCAAAACCATAAAATCATTATATAAAATTGTAAAACTCAAAATTTATGAGTATTGTGGAAGTGGCATAGGCAGTCGGATCGAAAATCGCCAATCAGAACGCAAGGGTAGAGAAGGGGAGCAAAACGCGTATGAGAGGATAGAAATAAATGGACGTGCATAAAGTCAGGTCACGACTACGCACCAACTGAATCGTAGCCGAAAATAGAGAACTAACCGGCTTTAAGGTTCCGTGCACAGTGGAAGACAGCAAAGGTAATTCGATCACCAGGCTCAGTTCATAAAATTTTTTAAAAAGTTTTGTATGCTGTACTTTAACCTTTAATAAAGGACGTGTAAAATTTCAGGGTCGGTTATCAACCTGATTAGGCATACAAAAACCTAACTTCTGGTTGCTATAAAAGGGTATATTTGCATAGACATCCATGAAATCTTGAAAAAAAAACTGCAATTCGTATACTTAACACTTGTAGTAACCGAATGCTCCGAGAAAAAGTTACACTTATTGGCCTATTTTTTATGGAATCTAAAGTTTAATCCGAACTTCCGGCATTGGATTGACTACAACTCGCTAAGATAAAGAGACGTGACAGTAAAGCAGCAGCTGAGTGTATTCCTAACCTTAATGTGACAGATCAACGGGCTTGATCTGCGAATTTGATGTGAACATTCATTTAAAGAATTACATATGGAAAATTTTAATTAGAAATAATTTTTTTCCATATGTCAATAACACTGATTACTACAAATATTAGCGGTGCTTGACTAGACTGAAGCGCTAAAATTACCTTAACGTTTCTTGTATGTCTGCTATACATTTCAAGAAAGCTAAAACCCACCTGTAGCGACATTCAGAGATCGACCGATGTATACGGTTACTATACACATGGAATTCGTAGTTGAATTCGACACGAGATCGCTTTCCACCCTGTTGTTTTTGTTTTCTTTTCTTCCTTTGAACCTTATTCTGTTGGTCTTTTCTGGATGACTTGGATGATGCATCTCGTTTTTGATAATTCAATCAATGGTGTATATACATTCTGTAGAGGATAGCTAGTTAATCGTGTATAAATTTTGGTGCCTAAACGAAAGAATTTTTTCGAAGATAGAGCCAATAAAATATTTTCAAATTTCAATGAAATTGGGTTTTCAATGCTGATCTGTTCTCAATATTTGGCCGGGTTTTCCAGACTCTTTTACTCTTTCGTATACGCGAAAACTGATGTTTATTTATAATCTTTTTTCTTCAGGTGTGCCCATCGTAGCGAAACAGAATTGGATTGGATCGACCATCGGTCTTGGGAAACCCTTCGGCGCTTACGATTGCCAGCCTCATGAAAAGCAATGAGTTTTCTTCATGCTCTTCCCCACCCCACATACTACTTGAAGACCCTCTATATATCACCACTCGTTTCCGAGATTCATTATTACGAGAATGTTGTTTATTCTATACTTGGCTTCCTTCACTTTTTATTCGTCTGTATGTTTTTCCTTTTCATTCTTGTCACCCATCATTCCTTTTATACGTTCTGCTAGTACCCTTTTATTAAACACAATACTTGAATGAATTTTTTTTCAAGCTAAACGGAACTTTCATAATTGATTTATTTTAAGTCTTTTATTTTGTATTGACTACGTAAAAATGCACTTTTCTTTAATCTCTGTAATTTGAAACCTGGTTTATACTCGGTACTAAAATTTATTCAAAACGTGGCCCACTTAATTATTCCATGTGTCATAGTACGACGTGTACACGATAATCTTGAACCAAGAACTCATTTATCGATATCTTAGCTTTTAGGGAGAGAACGTTCTTTTCAAAATGAATAGCAAGTACACGCGACTGATATTGTTATCACTAAATCTTATGGAATTTCGTCGTCCTTTCCGGGGAAAATTCAGCCAATGAAATGAGTAAACCGCGGTTAATGACTTGATGAATTTCAACTCTGCAGTTGCCCAAGTATCACGGATCGATGATTTTGGTAAGAAGAATGTAAAAGATTGAGACAGCAGGATTTTACATGATGCACGAATGGAAGATAGAAGAAACGTGATCGAAGGGTAGCGAGGCCAATGACGATCGCTCGAGCTTAAGCGTTAGTGTGTTAGTGCTGCTTCTTAACGAGTAAGGAGTAGTCGACTTCGTTCATAGTTTTACGGAGATACGTGGATTCTTTTATTCCAGCCACTCGCAAAAGCTCGAACGCGGCTACAACTGTTCCCGTAGCTTCGAGGGATAAAATAGCTCCAAGGGAAAAAGGAGACGGGAGGAGCTCACGTTTACGATTTTTTCGTGTTTTTGTGTGCATTCGACCAAGCTTCTTTGGAGACAGTGAAAATGATCGATGCTGACGTGAGCCACTGACTACAACGAAACCCTCTCGTCGCTTTTACTTTTTCACTTTTGCGTTAATAAAAATATAGATAAATGTGGCACTTGTCACAGCGCATGTCATTTTCGAGAAAATATGAGCGTTCTTATAGTTGGCAGTTCTGAGTTTAGGGTGGATACCTCCTGAATTACTGGATTTTGCATCTCCATATTTAAACCGTTCAATTCTTCATATTTACACGCCAATATATCATTTTATTCACCAGCAAAAATACTTCTTCAGCCCAAAAAGATAAACAAGGGACATACACGTCACGAAGCCGTGGTCTGAACTTGGAAAATGTCTGGAGTCATTAAGGTCCATTCCATTCCGTCATATTCTCAGTTCCCAATGTTTTTCACAAAATAGCAAATAATTGTTTTTAAGGTAAAAACAGACATACATCTGTTCCCTTGCTTAAAACCGCAAGGAGTGCGTTTCTTGTTAGTTCACCGGAATCTAGAGTCGCGGCCGCGTATGAACCGTTGAAAATATAACATGGGGATTTACCGACTGTGTAGCCAGTAAATGATTCCACCAGTCACTTCGCTTCATATCAAACTTCTTACCTATTACACTATCTTTGGAAGCTCGATCAGATAGATATTTTTCCACTAGTTACTGCAGATTGCCTGTAAGAAAATTACTCTACCGGCCGGAGATACATTTTCACAAGGTCATAGAATTAGATCATGGTAATGTCATAGTATCGATTTCAAGCTTATCGAAACTTATGTCACAATTGGTACACATAATTGTAAAAGAAAAAAAATACAATTCCTTATTCATATAAACACTGCAGCATCTTGATAATCTGCAGTGACATTTTGTCTTCGGTAAGTTTTCAAATATTCGCATTAACAAAGATTTTCAGGAAATCGCCAAGTCAAAACAGAACCAGGAGGCTTTCATTCCGAGCACCACCTAACAGCGGCGTTGTTTGTGCCGCGGATGACCAGGAGCATGCACAACTGATACGCTACCATACCGACATCGACTACGTTCGTTGGTACCTTTCGTATTCACCCTAAAGTTACATCCACGTAAGACCTTTTACCATCGCATGGGTGATGAGAAAGTTTTAACACGACATTCTCGATGGAAAGGTTTATTGGTACCAATATTTACTCATGGAGTTTGATGATACATCGACACTATCATTTGGAATCATTCCATCACCTGTCGTAGAAGAGTAAACATCGAGAACGCTGATTTCAAAAGCTGAAGAGGTGAACAAAGGACAGAATAATATAACTAAACGTAGAACGAATGGAACAATATGATTATTCAATGAGGGGTTCGTCAACGTACCCATCCGAATGTTTCCAATGAAATGACGACCAGTTTGTTCGCCGTTATAACTAAAGGTTTCTGTGATTTTTCTATTATAATATAAATGAGTTTGCCTTCTTGTCTCGTCCATTCGTACCAGTCGAGATTGTACGCTGCATGTGAGATTTTGAAACTCTATCATAAAACAAATAAAGGCATACGCTACAATTCAAAGCACATTGAACGAGATTCATTCAAATTTAATTTGAAAGCTCATTTAAACGCTTGAGTAAGTGCCCGCCTCGGCGTTTACTCGAGTGTGCATTTTAAAAAGTATTCTTTTCATCTGCTTATTTATCCTTACCTCGTCTCGAAGCGAGTCTGGTGGCCAACACATCATGAACATGTTCACTACTGATCCCGACATGCAAAATGCCATTTTTGGAAGATCTTTTTTGGCCACCTACAGAACCGAGTCAGGATTTGTAACTTTTTGTTTTTTGTGTGCTGCTAGTGCATTGTGTGAGAAAAAAAAATCAATGCAGTTCAGAAACCAGAAGAGTTCTTAATAAGCAGACGTTAAATATTATAATTATCCCTAACGGCCATTGTTTTCGAATCACGCAAACCGTCGATTATAATTTCATTCTTATATTTACGAAAACCTGTCAGTATATGGGTTATTCCATGTCAATTCAACGACGTTGTGACGATGACTCTCTTCGATCTCTTATGTCATTTTGATTTATTTTCCATCTAAGATCACGTAATTTCTTCAAGATTTTGAGACTGATTGAACGAATTACGTGATCTTAAAAAGAAAATAAATCAAAATGACCGAAAAAAAGTTGAAAAATTTTTTTTACAAGAAATTATTGGAAGCCCATCTTGCAATAAGACTGAAAAATTTTGTTTTTTAACATAGAACTTTGTTAATTTTTTTGAAAAAAAAATCGAAAATGTCGCATAGAACGAAAACCCGATTTTTTGACTAAAAATAACCGAAAAGCCATTTGAAAAAAATATTTTTTCGTTTTTCAATTTTTATTTAGAAAGAGGGTTGAAAATAAAAAAAAATGACCCGTATTAAGTGACATTATGATAATTATAGTCAGAGATATACATTGTTTAAACAAAAATCGATGACTCCGGAATGGGTGGAGATAACAAGCTAAAAATTTAACTGAAGATTTCTTTTAACATATATAAAAGCATATTAAAAAATGAAAAAAATCGAGGAGGGTCACCGTCACAAAGTCGTTGAATTGACATGGAATGACCCATATATAAGTAACACTTGACATGTCGGAGTCAAACAATTTACAAATATTCTTCCATCAAATAAACTGTTCGATAACGTACGACTTGACTGAGGAAACAGTAACCACCAGTGCTTACGAGAGCTGTAAATATCTCTGCAAAGATGACAGATTGAAAAGTTTCTTCAACGTCTTTAGAATATCTATAGAAAAAGGCTTCATATGAAAAAAAAGGATTATCCATTCGAAAGCAGAAATTCGTAGGTGTGTACTGCAAAATTTCAGAGTGATACACGATACCGCTAACGACATGTTGGAAAAATTTATTTCTCATTACATTCCAAGTACTATTGTTCCTCGTCAAAGGTTTTTCAAACATTATTTTTTCGGTTACGCTCTCAAAATTTTTTTGGCATAGTCTCATATGAATGCCAGCATGCATAACGTAAAAGAGCGGTGCAGTGTTGACGGCAACAATTCCTACAATGGCGCTCAAAGCTGTCGGCACTTGAAGAGTATACCAGATATACAATTTCATCACGTTATCGTGAAATATTCCAGTTGACCATGGCAGACTTTTACTTATCAAAACTGTACCGTTAGCGGCTACTACGAAACTCGTAAATAACGGTGCGGTTAAAAAGCATATCATTATGCCGAAAGTGCAACTTAAATAAATGTACATAATTTGTCATATTTGCTCGGTGTATTCTTCAACAATTGCCAAATCTCATTCACACTCAACGTGCCTCCACAATCTCTCACAACTTTTCAATAACTCGTAATGCTTCTTGCGCTTTGGAAACAATATAAAAATTGAAATTCAGTCGATAATTCATGACAATCGCACTATCAAAAAAAAATACTCTTATTCAAAATATTTTTGTTCGTAATACATATTTCAGGGCTTTGTTCACCGGGAACTTTATTAGAAAAACTGTGTAAAAATGTAAAAATCCGAGGAAAAGACGTGGTACCCAGTTCACAATTCGGTGGAAATTTTTTTTTTTAATCGTTTTTTTTAATTTAAGCACATGAGTTTATCTGCATCAAACACGCATCGTTTCAGTATAGCTCGTTATATTAAATTGAATTCTGAGTTGTCATGGGCTCGAGTACGGGCGCGTATTCTATGAAAAACTATCCTCGATGGATATCTACGTGACAACGGATTCAAGCAGTAATCGAAAGTATCTGAAAAAAGGGTGTATTTGAACATATAATGTAAAAAACGATAATTTTTTTGCCACCATAACTAACGAAGGTAATGACTTTTGCAAAATCAATAAAAACATTATATTCACTTCTCTATACCGCGTATATGAAGAATTATTATCCTATAACTGCACTGATAGAATTTTATTAAAAAATATTAGAAAGAATAAAAATATGGGAAAATGTGTTGCCTTTTATCATGCAAATGACGAAAATATACGAGGTCACCGCTATGTCAAATCTTTCGGACGGATCAATGTTGTCCCAATTAAAAATCAAGCCATAAAAACTTGGTCCGGCTAAAAAGGATAAAGATTCAAATGTTACGAAAACGAAGAACAAATTCGCAAAATCATTCTGCAATTTAATCGGTAAGACGCCGCAGACGTTCAACATAAACTTATTGAGGTACGAATAATCCTTGAAACTTCGTCGCTTCATTATGAGTCTTTTGTTCAGTTTTATTCGCGCGAAGAACTCGGTACCTTTGAAATTTCAGTATGGAACATCATGCAAGCATGATATTTTTTATACTTCTCACTAAAAAGGGATAATTTCTTGTCTCACGCTGTGCATAAGATTTTATTATTCAGTGAAGCACCCATAAGGTCATAAAAAATTCTCTGAACCAAGGCCTTGAACCACGGAAGTGAACATAAGTTAATGGATGTTTTTCTGACGATGGTTGGGAGATGAAAAATTATTCATCGCTAAATCATGTGTCGTCTAGTCACACGTAATTCCCTCATGAAACATCAAGTGCACGTAAAGTACGTCTATCATTGTTAAGGAGGCGTTTGATCCGCGAGGGCATTCGGTGAAAGTTAATAAAATTGTATATTCTTTGAAATATTTTCAATAAAAGAACACGATCCAGCAAAAATTCATTGAATAAGAATTTTCAAGGCTACCCCTTTCATCCGCAATTTTCAATACAAATTTTCGCCATCAAAAATATGGTACAGAAATATCACTTTGGCTCGATTCGATATTGAATTCTAACATTTTTAAGTTATGAGTTATCAGACTCATAATGATCACCTTTAAGAACATGGGTCAATATATCGCAATCGTGAGTGCGAGAAACATAGCTGCAAATTTCGAAAGTGAAATTGTCCACACCGTTCGGACGATCAAAATAGTAAAAATGCCAGCCCATTTTCGCCATCGCCCTGCGTGGGCTGACAGAGCTTTTTTTCATCGATCAAACTGTGTCAAAGAATTTCGATTTCGAAAATTCCAAGTGAGATTAGATCCATACTTTTAATTGACGTGTACTCAAAAGGAATTAAAGTTGTAGAATTACGGTATGTAACAGTAGATAAGTACAGTAAACAGTCTTCAAAAATAGTAATTATTGCCGAGTAGATATTTAACTCTCTGTGGAAAAGCAAGAAAATGAAAATTTTGAAGGCTTCATCAAATATTAATATTATTTTGATTAAAAATTTATTTTGTTGGAGTTTCAGGAACAAAAAATATTCCCTGTTCCCATTACTGTAATGTGATTTTCATTTTTGATTGTCTTTGTGCGGTAATTTCTCATCAATCGTTTCACAATTAGCGAATAAGAACTAACCACTATACCAAAAAGGTAATAAATAAATAAAATTGAATAAACCAGATAAAATAAATAAAGAGCATTTCTTGTGCGTGGAAGAAAGCACATCAAATATTGTAACGACGTTGTGCTTTGCTCGAATTTCAGGAACATTTAACACAAGTGAATATTTTTTTCACCGCTCCTTATAAAATAACAATTTTTTAGTCTACTTCGTCGATGGCGCAAATAGAAATATTCACTGAGAAATAACGTCTGTTGAGGGCAGTACTTGACTGGGTTACCATATAACAACGCTAAAGTTCGCACTAATTTAGTGTATTATAAAAAAGGGATAAAAATTCACTGAAGATGATTAAAAATAAGAAAATGGTGCAGTGGGCAATGGTACAAGGGAAGATTTCCGAAGATCCGAGGAACTATGAAAAATTTTTACAACTATTTATTGGTTCATTTAAATGAAAAATCACTGTTCGTTTAATGGTATTTAAATTTTTTTATCACTTTTATTTCTAAAATACAAAAAAAAAACCGTAACAAATAAAAAAGGAGAAAACTGAACAACACTGTATATTAATCACCCTAAACATATCAACATGCGAATGATTGAAAAAATGGAAAAGACACCAGAATTATATAAATTCGTAAGTATCAGAGAAATTTTAAAAAATGCCAATGTCGAATGCTAACGACAAAAAGGAAACAGATTCAAAACTGAGTAGAGCAAAACAGATCACCCATAAGTAGTAACAAAATGTTGTCTCTGACACGAGCCCAACGTTTTATTCTTTACTGGGATGATCGCACGGAGAACACGCTGCAGAGATGTTGAAATTTGGACTGCCCGTCACAAAACACTGAGACTCATTGTTTCCCCTTCCAATCTACCATATTTCAGATTATGCGCAGTCTGAGGGTTAGAAAAAACTCATTACATATGACACGCGAGAAACTTATTCGGTGGTAAAAAACAGTAATGTATATGAACTTTCGGAACTTCCGTGCTTTGTCGTTCAACAGATGAGTCACGAAATCCTTTATAGATTATGCATGACATTATGTTCATCGAAGTTGTTGTATAGGAAAAATCTGGCATATAGTCAATGAAGTGCTTAGATACATCGGTTATATCCAATAAGAAATACTTGTTATAATTCGTATTCAAACTGCACGGCAAAATATTGATCCTCGAGCCTGAACCAATCGTCGGACACCTTGTATGTAACAGCGACGACACATATTGGTGTAGACAACCCTAGGGATTCGTCGCATTGCTATATTTTTAAAATGCTTATTCTAAAATAAAAAATGAACGATCGTTACTATTCATTTTTTTGTAACAATGTGCAAAAATGATTCCAATGTGGGTGAAAAATATTGAGGGGCGTAGCTCAGAAAATATTGGACTTTTGTTTTTCGATTGCTGATTGCAATGAGAGATATTAAGTTGAGTTTGCGATAGCCAAATGTCTTTATTTGGACACAACGTTCCTTGATTTGAGTGAAAGAAAAGCCATAAAAAATTGATTTATAGTGGGGCTCTTCGTTCGCCGAATCTCCTCCCTCTTCCCTGCTCGCTCAATACAATGACAAAGGCAAGTTTTTGCAATGTGAAACCGTGACACTGATGTACCGATTGTAATAAAAGTTTCAAAACAACTTTTTCCGTGCGCAAGGAAATGTTTCTCTCTTGTGAATTACTTATGAATCGAAGGTATAAAGGTAGCGCCTGAAGAAGATCGCTAATATTGCAAGAAGTGGGGAGATCCTTACATATGTTGGAGGGGCGGACCAATGATCGAAGTCGATCTGGAATAGGTTTATCTTCACTACATTTGATTGGCTGGTCTGAGCCCTCCCTCCGACAGCCCACTGCAGTAAAGAACGCAGTAGGAGTCTCCCTGGTAGTAGGGTTTATCTACTTCTGTGATTTTTGTCTTTCGGGATTGGAGAAAAATTATATTTTGCGAATAAATGAATATGGACGAAGAACAAACGAATCGAGGAACGGACTAGGAATGAAGAGAATTGAAGAGCGTCGTGCTACTTCATTAATTTCGATGTTCTTCAGTTTTCTTTAGAACAAGGCCTTATCAGAGGCGACCATCCCAATAACTTTTTGAGCCAAAAATCTGCGCAAGAAATGGTCACCTAAGTTAGTCTGAAAATCTTTCCTCGGTTTGGAAGCGATGAGAAAACGAAAAATTTATTTGTGGTATTCTTCATTACGAACATTATTATGATTCATTAGGAACAGGTTACTAAAAATGAAATGCAACAATTTAATCTCAAATTGCTTATTGATCGACGGAAGATCAGTCAAAATGTAAGACTCTCATATGTATTTTGATATTCACTGCACCCTGGAAATCAGTTTCGTTTGTAGTTTCCAATTACCACTCAAACTCCTGTTCCTATATTAATAAATTTTCTGCTTATATATGCATTTCAAAGCTTCTTTTTTATTTCACGAAATGATTCTTGACTAAATCACATTCACTCGGTCGTTGCACTGGACAAATCAGGAGCTATAACAAAATATTATTGTATATTTTCGCCTTTACGTGAATGAAAAACGTGCTCGTTGGCTAACTCTATAAATTAATACAAAAAACTGTCAATGCAAGTGTGGAAGTGGTGCTGAGACAATTTTCATAAAAAAAAAAATCAAGAAAGAACTCAAAACATTCGTACCAGTAGCAAGAATGTTCCAAGTCGACTTCTCAAACTTATTTTTTTAAGATTCTAAGATTAGTCAAATTCTTAATTTTAATATTATAAAAAGACAATATAAGAGGTGAGATTCGTAACTAATTCGCTGTGATCACCCTAAATGAAAAAATTGACCGTTGGCCACAAAAGATATTAAAGAATCATACTTACTGAGAACAAGATATTTAATTGAATAATTATTATTGCAAGTGCATGCTTTACCCCTCGCCAGAAATGAGATAAGTTTTTATAAAAACGATTTCTTTATAGTTTGCTTCAAATTTATTTCAACGAAACGTTGAGCTCCGATAATTTTCTACATCCATCTTGTCATATTTGAAAATATTACAAAACGTTTCGCAACAGAGTGGTCACCGAGAAAGCCGTTTTCATGACCTGTTAAATTTTAATAAGTACAATTTAGTAAAGCATACGGAAAACAAGATCTGAATACAATCGAAATGTCCAATGGAATTCGAGTAACGTACAAATGTGAAGGTCAGAAGAGATATGATTGCAAATTGTTTGGCTGTTAATAAAACGGGTCTTTGGGATTTAGCTATTATCATACAGACGAGCTTTCCTTCCTTTTTCGTCCAGTCGTACCACGGAAGATCGTACGCTGCGTCAGCCACCTTCATGCTCTATCATAAAATTTTTATTCAATGCTTCGTTCTAGCCAATAAATATCACCCAAACAAACCCAAATTGTTTTCACCTCATCCTGAAGAGAATCCGGTGGCCAACACAATAAAAGCAATTGAAGTATTACAGCCAACCCGCAAGTTGCACTTCTTGGACGTTCCGATTCTTCTCCCTGCAAATCAGAAATAGTCTCCTCATACGTTTTTACATTTTTTCTTATCTTAAGAGAACCAACTAAGTGGCTTTCAAATAAAACGTTTCGAATCATTTATTGCGAATTATTCGTAGCCTTCAAAATAACTTTCCGGTCAACTGAGCATGCATCATGAAAAAAATATCTTTTCAACGATGTAATTGTTAAGACAACGTACGAGCAAAGCGCCAAAACTGTAGCCACAAATCGCTACGATTCCTTGCAGCGTTTGAACGAAGATAACAGGTGAGTAAATTTTCTCCACATCGTCCGAAAATCTGATTAACGTAGTTCATTAATAACTGCGTTCATTCGATGACAGTTTGCTCACGAAAAGTGTGTACTGGATATTACTCACCGAAGTATTTCCTTATGAAAGGACACATTTTTGACGACATGTCGAAAAAAATTATGTTTTCTTTTATTCCATTCGATTTCATCGAGCTCTAAATCTTTACCAAGAGTACAGTCTTCGTTTATTCGTTGAAAGAATTCTTGGCATAATTTCATATGAGCGCAAGCATGCAAAACATAAAAAGAAAGTCCAGTGTCGATGGCCACCATGGCTAGTATGCTGTGGCAGGCTGTTGGCACTTGGAAAGCATACCAGATATAAAACTGTTTCACGTTTTCGTGAAACATTCCAGCTGAATAGGGTAACACGATACTTTTGATTACAGTGCCATTTTCATTTAAGACAAAACTTTCAAACAACGGCGTAATCAAACAAGAGGATACTCCGATACAACAATTTGCAGCATAACCATAAGAAAGATACAATCCTCGTTTGGCGTAGCCCTCCACAATCACCAAATCTCTCTCAGTTTCTACGTGTCGCCATAACTTTTCGCAGCTTTCTGTCAATCTGTAGAGCTCGTGACGTTTCAGTATCAAAATGCAAGCTGTAAAACACCGTTTGTTTTCAAAGTGGTTATAACTCGTTCGCTATTCTAATAATTTTTGCTTATTTATATTTTTCTTTTGTTCCAACTTCCAAGTGTGTATGATTGATAATGTATGCCTTTTATCGTGGAAACTACGTAGACGTTTTCCTCGCGCACAATAGCTATTATTTCTGGTGGGGTAATATTGTTCCAGCGAAAAATTAATGCCCAGAATCCCGGACCAAACACGAAAATACATGCGAAAATAGTTATGATACTAATCGATAAGGCCAAACAATCGTATCCCAATTTGAAAGGCAATAAACCGATAAGCTTCAACAAAACCTCATTAAAATGAAAATAATCACGAAAATTCCGTCGTCTCATGGTTAGCTGCATGAGGGTGTGGTTCTATAGAGAAAACTTATGAGTGCTGTTGAGATGTTTGCGTTGAAAATCTCAGGAATCCGGGAGCACACAATATTCCTAATACTACGTTTCTCGGATTACGAATAACCTGCGCATGCGCAAATTTGATCTTATGTTATTCAACGAAACACTGTCGAATGCTTAAAAAATTCATCAACAAGGAAAGACTTAGTTTTGAAACTTTATAACAGTTTGTCAGCAGCTCCCATTTCGAATGGTTAAATATTGGATAATTCTTCTTCAATATATTATCTGTTATATGGTCATTGACCTGCTGTTATAAGCATCGAATACTATTAGTCACATTACCATACGAGAACAAAGCAGCTTCTGCTCGAACTGATACGTCCTCCCATGTGAAGTTTCGAATCGATCCTAACATGTCAACGACTGAAAATTGTGATATGAAAAACATCTCATAAGTTACCGATCCGTAATCCAGGTCGTATAATTTTCGTTGATTTCTGCATCGAACTTTCGACACTTCTGCACGAACATTCGCTCAAAATTTTACGCAAAATTGAGCCCCGAGGCACTCGAGAACATTGCATTGAAGTTCTCGAAAATGTATTACCGAAGTTGAAGCAAGTTCTCGACGACTATGCGAGACCAGATGTCAGAATTATTCTTAATTAATCTCTACAGCTGCAGGTGGAGGCTGAAACTTTTTTGTTCAGTTACTATTTGACAGTAAAAATGTTCAGACTTTGATATCGTCACTGAATATGTTATTGCTTATTCATGTATAAATACCAGATCTTCGAAATTCTATGTTTATTTTCTATAGAATTCTACAAATCGAAATCTCATAGGGATTATAAATAATTGTCGACGATTGTGAAAAACCTTTCAACTTAAAATTTCTTATGTTAAACTATACTCGAAATTACTCCAAAATTTGTCGCAGCAGAGTTAGCAACGAAAAGGCACTTTTCATAACCTGTTAACATTAGTCAAAGGTAAAGTTGAAAATGAAGAAAGTGAATAAAAAACATCACGTCGAAACAGATTGTCAACGTACCCACGTAAACGTTTCAAGTGACATAATTGCCATTTTTCTTGCTGTGATTATGACAGGTCTCTGCGATTTTGCGATAATCATGCAAATCAATTTTCCCTCTTCTCTTGTCCAATCGTACCACGGGAGATTATACGCCGCATCGCCCACCTTGAGACCCTGTCAGCATTAATACTTTTGATGAGTGCAACCAATATTCTGTGCTGTCTATTCGTGAGTTTTGAGTATTAACGGTGGCTAATGTTTTTTGGTATCGATCGATAGCATTGTTCACCTCAGTCTGAAGAATGTCAGGTGGCCAACATATTAAAAGCAGCTCTGCGGTCACTGACAACAAACACGTCATAATCTTCGGACGTTCCGTTTCATCACCCTATGAACATATATCAATTCTTCGGCTTTTCGAACAAAAATTGTCCAATTTAACGAATAAGTCGAGCTTCGCAATTCTCCACTCCAATTTTTTGTTTTTTTCATGTAAATATTGTTGAATTCCGAAAAGTATTGTCAAATTCATGCGAAGAAAGTTATCCATCTGAATACTCGAAAAATCAACGTTTTAGTTCTGTTCAATTTTTGACAAACCGAACCCAAAGTTGTTTATACTTCTTTTTAAGAATGTTTTTAACTTTGGAGGCCCTTATACGATGGACCGTGCATACTTTTTCAGTGCTCGTAGATATTTGTATGCGAAGCCATACATATTTAAGAAACCATTTCATCAGATCTAATTTACATTGTTTTTTCTTTGTTTCATAAATGTCACGTTGATTAGAATTTTTGGTGCTACATAAATGTTTGAATGTCGTAGATTATGTGATGACCTACGACTAAGATACCGAAACAGTATCCGCAAATCGCTGCTAGACTTGCTAGTATTTGAGCAAGGATGACTGTTTGAAAAATGTCTTCCACATCTTTAGTGTATCTGTTCGACAACAAATGGAAAGTTGTTCATTCCAACTATAAATCTTCCGTCCAGAATAATGCACTCCGAATATGACTTACTGTAAAATTTCCGAATGATAGACCACACCTTTGACTACAAGTTGACAAAATTTAGTTCTTTTCGTGTTCCAATCGTCTTCACTATCGGTCAAAGTTTCGTCAAGTCTAATACTATCGGCTATCCTCTCAAATACATTTTGGCACAATTGCATGTGAGCACAGGCTTGCAAAACATAGAAAGGTATCGCTGTATCAAGGGCAATAATTGCGATGACACTGTCACAAGTCGTTGGAACTTGGAGTGCATGCCATAAGTGGAATTTTTTCACGTCGTCGTGAAATACTCCGGCTGAGATAGGTAACGCTTTGCTTTCCAAAACCGTACCGTTCGCGTCCAAAACAAAATCCGTGAAAAATGGTGTAATGAGATAAAAAAAAGTTCCAATGCTGATGTTTACTGTTAGCATGTACGTCACGTACAGTTCCCGTTTTCCGAACTTGTCGATGATCGCGATATCTTTATCCGACTCGACGTATTTCCAAAGATTCGCACAATTTTCTGTGACATAGAGAAGCTTTTCACGCTTTGGAAAAAGCACTAGAACTGCAACAAATTTCAAATTAGCGATTATTTCATGGATCGATCGACTGTCATTGAAATAGTATAATAGAAAATCATGAAATTTCTCAGAAATATAAATTAACAATGTATTAATTTTCAATTATTTTTCGGCTGCTTAAAACTATGTTGCCCTGCAATATGACGATTAAAAAGATTCAATAAGTGCCTTTTATCGCGCAAACAATGAAGGCGCTTCCGTTAAGCAGAACGTCGAACCTATCTGACGGGTTAATATTATTCCAATGAAATATAAGTGAGTAAAAACCCGGAACGAATAAAAAGCATGATGAGCCGAAAGTCGCAAAAGCCAGGAATAAAGTTAGCACATTGTTTTTCGATTTAATGGGCAATAGGCCAGAGGCATTCAATAAAAATTTGTTGAAATACGAATAATCGTTAAAATTTCGTCGTTTCATCGTGAAGTGTTATTATTTTTATCAAGATTAGTTTGAGTATAAAAACGAACACTCCCGAGATTTCAACAAGTATGAGTAGCCATCGGGGAAGGGATTTCCGCAAGTTTGCAAGGTGGTCCGTCAAGGTGGCATTTTCCGCGTATGCGTACTTCCCAGAACATATATTTTATTATTCAGTGTAATACTATAAGACACATTAAGTATTCGCTGAATAAAAGCTTCTAGCCCCGGAAGTAATGAAAGTTTATCGGTGTTTTTCTCGAAGGCTTCAACGGCTGGCAATTCTTCGCAGTAAGTCTTGTTCAGCCATAGAGAAAACTCTTCTTTTATCTTCTTATACGGAACCTTTTTTTTTGTTAATTCAATCGTTCTGTTTTATTACAGTAAATTTGTGTCATTCCAAAGGTAGTTTGAGAGGACTATTTTGGAGTTTCTCCTGCTATATTATTCATTATTTGATAATACAATTAACAAGCAAACTATATGCAAAGTAGGCTTTATTTTGATAAAATTTTTATAGTGATGTGGTGATTGCACAATGAGTTTTCCAACAAAACTTTCGGCGCTTCGATAGAGTTAGAAGTTGCACGTCAAAAGTCCTGATATATGAATATGTTGATTTATTTAAATTTAATGATTTTTTCTATTTTCATTCAAATTTTTTGTTGTGTTTTTGTGTTGAATTTTTGGACTACCTTAAAAATCATATTCGCGCTCGAGAGTCAAATTGATCAATCGGTTCGATGCACGTCTCACTGAATAGTTGAAAGTCCAACGACAGTGTCCGACATGGAACAAGTTTGATAACTGAGCATTACGTCAGTCGATACAGTAGCAAACGACGGTCGGTGAGGACGCATCGATTACTTTTTTTTCAATGCGAGCCACGGAATAAACAGTATTTAACCACTCGAGAATGCGTAACTGAAAATTTTCAGTAGGTAATAAGGAGATTTCCGCTAAACCTGTCCCATGAGTTGCATGAAATGCTATTCCCGTTTGTTAACAACGACGTTTTTCTCATCGATTACGAAAGTGGGAATAAGTGAATCTAGATATATGTGGTATTTCGTTAGGAGATTTCGCTGTGGAGCCAAACGATGGCGGTAGCAAACGTTCCCTTTCCGAGGGTGGAATCGCGCAGCGGTGACTTTGACGTACCCCAAGCGAATTCGTATGTATGTATATATGCAGTATATAAATTGTGACGTGGCAATTCTGCTCGTCACTTAAAATTGTATAAATTCGTTAAAAATGACTCTGGGGAAGGCGTTTTTCGACGTTGTCTGAATTCCTCTCGAACAAATACTCCTCTCAAAAGTCTCATGCGATAATATAACCAATATTATGATTTTTTTTTAAATATTTTTTTTTGTTTCACATTTAAACATTTTATGAGCGAGCAACGAGCTTCGAAAATGCAAAGAAGAAGTATCGATAGACGAAAAATCGGGCAGTTCAAAAGTAGGAGGTCGTCCGTCATTTCATCGTAGATCTCGTTGGTCATCGAGTACGAGAGTCAAAACATCGAGCGGTGGGGATGCTGACTTAAAGCCCTCACCCCGAACCGTCGAACTCGCGGTGCGTCTTCCAACACCGAGATCCAATGCCGAAAACTGTCAACATCGAATATTCTCGAACGGCTTCTTTGATTATTAGGCGAATCCCTCTCGAAGATTCTCGAAGAAATCGTTAGAAGTAGGATTAAACGATGAGGCTAAGGGTGGGGGGTTAGGTCTTAAGAAACCGCGTTATGAAATTTCGAATCGATCTCGTTACTCGAAATCCGGACCACAACGAGGAAGGACGCATTCTTTTGAGCCTCAAAATTTTTCTGTTGAGAAGCCAACGCCCCGAAGTCGAATAGTAATCCCGAAGACAATAGCCGGAGTTACAATTTCTGAAACTATTGCGGTGAGCCGTTGTCTCGTTCATAATTTTATCTCGTTTTGTATTATTTTGCGCGCAAACTAAAATCGGCGAAATATCGAATAATTGAACGATATCGATTGGTTACTTGGTCGTACGAGCGAATTGAATTCTAACGTCCTTTCTGAATTATTTTTCCTTTCTGATTAAGAATTATCGTAATTTCGTGTTCTGTCACCGAGAACCAGTTTATCGTAATTTCGTAGGCCACGCCTTAATTTCGTATTCTAAATTGTGAAGTATTATTGTTTGAATTATATCCGAGAATAAATACTCAATGGAGACAACATTTGTTAACAAAATATTATATTGACGGAATTACAAACTGAAATTTTGGGAAATTTTTAACATTATAATTGTTTCTTATTTTGTTTTATAATAAATCATTTTTTGTATACATTTCCGTAATTATTTTCCTCCAAAAGGCTCACGTCCCTCTACCGAGAATACTGAAACTTGGCTAGTCTGGTCGATTCTCGAAATCATCTCCTTTGTTCGATAAATAAATTTTGTCGAGGTGAAATCCTCGACTGGCGCCCAATATCGAGAGGAATAATTTAATTTGTCGCTTAATCTGGGAAAAAGCGTTACAAAATATACGACGAGGTAGGACGAAAAAGGACGCTTTTTTCGTAGACAGAATACGCCGTTCGATGCAGCAGAGGGATTGCGCTTCACGCTGTGTGGTGATGAAGTTTGTCCCTTGTCAGCACACTATCTGAAAAGCTCCACCGATATTTCACGCTGTTATTTCGTCCATCTGCTTTCCTTTCAATTCATTTTCCGTTTTTCTTTTTTTCCTTGTGTTTATCGATTTTCAGTGCTTTCCTTTTCTTTCGTTTGTTTTTTCGTTTTTTTCTTCATCGAGTCGTTGTCGACCTATCGTGTGACAGATGCAGAATCGTGGCGGCGACGTGTATTGCGCGTGAACACCGCAACGTTCGTGTTTTTTTGGAATCTCGTGAGCCAAATGTGATGCGATGTTTCTCCTGAAAAACCTACCAGCGGGTGAACACTTTTTACCTGTGTATACACGCATGCATACAAGAGTGAATAAACACAATCATCATATTTCTTAGGAACGTAAATCAAATGTCATCAATGATTTAGAAAGTCATGAAATGAAAAAGGGTTACAGCTTGTTTGGGCCAAAACCATTTGAGCCAAAAAACAAGCGAGAATCGTGTAACTCTTGATCTTGATTTAAGATGATGGATCAGTCGGTAATCACACCTCGAATTTTTGAAATTGAAACTCTTTGACATCGTTCGTCCGATTAAAATAATAAAAATGTCATCGTATGCAGCACGATCGCAAAAATCCGATGACATTTTTATTTTTTCGATCAGACGAACGATGTGGAAAAATTTCCTTTTCAAAATTTGCAGCTATCTCTCTCGCACTCACGGTTGTGATTACCGACTGATCCATCATCTTAAGGTGAGGGATCAGTCACCTAACCTCACCTCGAATTTTTGAAATGAAAATTCTCCGCTGTCGTTTGACTAATCAAAAAAGGCTTTGTCAGCGGACGCGGAAAGGTGGCAAAAATACGCTGACAGGGGATTTTTTTAATGATCAAACCGTGTCGAAGATATTCAATTTCGAAAATTCCAGCTATCTCTCTCGCACTCACGGTGGTGAGATAGCGACTGCTCCATCACCTTAAGATGGCGTCACCGTTGTTTTGTCGATAATCTGACAATAGTAGATTCGGCGGAGATACCCGAAGGTGTACTTGATTTGACTAGTTCGGTTAGCGGATTCCGGAGCATTCGAAATACTTATAGTAATACTGATAATATTAGTGACGTGGTGATGGTAGTAATAACAAGAATGCTGGTGGCTCGTGAAAAGTGTAATGGGAAGCGTTGATCTTTTTGTTGCGCATCGTATAAATTATTTATTAATAAAGTGAAAACACAACGATGAAAACACAATGTGATAAATTTGTTTTTATTGTGTTATATATAAAATTACTAATTGACCAAGTAATTTCCAATTGCATGGTAGACAGCTCCAAGTTTATTGGTGTCTAGATATATTTTTCCACGGTTTTCGATGTCTAGGTATACTCCTTAATAGTTTTCACTATCCAGGTCGACGGCTCCATGATTTTCAATGTCTACACTGAGAAAAAAAAATCGTTGTAACAACTAAATGTCTTTAGTTGATATTTTTGTTGCTTGATTTAACTAACATCCGCTTACGATAAATAAGAAATAGTTCATTTAACCGAATCACTAAGTTTTTGTTTATGTGAATTAACTAAACGGGTGAAACCAAATCTTTTGTTCGAAGAACTCAAAATATTTGTTTATTTTTACTCAATTCACATACGCTTTTATGATATATTTATTTGAATTTGAAGTACTGATGTATCTAAACGGTTTTGTTAAGAATGATAAATATTTTGTAAATCGAATTATACTGATCAGTTCAATATAACCCAAAATTTGTCGAAATGTATTATTATATTAGCCAACATGATTTGTGGAAAATAACAAATAATTTTGATAGTCAGATTTTTTCTTCGTGCGGCTTAACTAAATTTTATCGAAAACGAACCAAATCAATTGTCTGTACAGATGTCTGCCTCGAAAGAAAGCTCAGTATATTTTGTGTATAATTTAGTTAAACGGATTTACTTATTTTTTAACTAACTAAATTTCTGCCTGATCAAATAGTTGATTTTCTTTATTTCAATTGTTCATACGAAAAACTTTTTTCATATGTATTCCTAAGTTTCGTGATCACGAAACAAAATTCTTGTTAAAACGAATAGTTATTTTTGTTACTTGAATTCATTGATAATACTTTGAAAAGTGTTTACATCTACTTTATTTTCAAATCCAGAAACTAAGCGCGTTGAATAATTAAACAGATAATTAGTCCATATGAATTTTCTAGCATGGATAAGAGCTCCATTAATTTGTCAATGATTTAGTTCAGAATAGCTATTATTTTTGTAACTACCTAACAAAATTTTTGTTGGGATAAATAGTTATTTTTTTCATCCTTAACAGTAAATTGTAACGGCATAGCCTAGTACGAATTCTAGTGTGGCAGAAATCCGCTAGAGGGCTACGGATGGAGCGCTTTCGCGCCAGCGGAGCACCACCCGTACGCCTATAAGACTTCTAATCTTTCTATTCTCCTCCTCAGATAAAGGAGCATAAGTCCTCTACTTTATGAAGTCTCATGTCAAATGTAAAAGCCTTGCACTTTGCCCATTTGACATGTTGTTTACAAAACGTATGTCAGAGTTTGAAATCGCTCTTGAAAAGTGATCAGAAATATGGTATCATGTATCAACTAAATACAAAGCTCATATCACAGGGCGATCCAATATATTGATTTGTCCGGTCCTTTAGAGGTTAAGGAGGGTGGCTAGGGACGATAAAATGTTGCCATGCTAAACCATGTAAAATACATTAAAAATTTCAAAATGATAAGAATTTAATAAAATTTGGTGAATATTCTTTAGAGTTAAATTTGAAAATACAAATTTTTTAAGATTTTCCTTCTACACAGTTATCGAGTAATCGATCACTAAAGTTTACGTGTATAAGCATAGCGTTTCCATATATATAGGCATACATTCCGGGCATGAGAAATCTGCTTTAATGCGTAATTACTCGATAACTAAGTAGAAGAAAATTTTGAAAAAATTTGAGTTTTCGCACTTTATGTTGAAGAACATTATCACCAAATTTGATCAATTTCTTAATATTTTGACTTCTGTACCGAAACTCCTTAATTGATCACTAAAGTTCATGTGTATAAGCATAGCGTTTCCATATATATAGGTATACATTCCGGGCATAAGAAATCTGCTTTAATGCGTAATTACTCGATAACTATGCAGAAGAAAATTTTGAAAAAAATGGTGTCTTCGCACTTGATGTTGAAGAACATTATCACCAAATTTGATCAATTTCTTATCAATTTGACGAACGTAGCCACCCTCCTTAAAGCAACGTATGTTAAAACCACGAAACTTTTGAATGCGACAGTCTTGATTTGTTCTTAAAAGTGCATGACTTACTAATTCGATTAACAGTATTTTCAGGCTGTATGACAGGATCCTTGTTTATAGTAAATATATATTTTGTCACTTTGATTTTATCTTTAGATAAGGACTGTAGATTTTTGGTTAACAGAGATAAAATGTTTGTTTGAATGGCATATCATTTTATTAATTCAGCTGAATGTTTTCTTACTACAACAAAGTCTTGTTGTAGTTGTTGTTGTTGTCTTCGACGGCTTCATAGTTTTCGAGGTCTAGGCATATTTTTTCATAGTTTTTGCTACCTAGGTCAACGACGTCACAGTTTTCGGGGTCTAGGTATTGTGACGTAACGCCTTCCTGAACGACCCGAATCGACTAGAACCCGAACCTAACCTCAAAAAACATCGCGACGCGGCGGAATGTTTTGACGGAGCGCGTACAACGACCGGTGAGACGCATCACTGCTGGCCGGCGGCGGCCGTACTGGTGGGCAATACAAAGGCCCGATACAAGCGGTAGAGCGCGATACTAACGGCGCCGCGTATTAAAAACTCGAACTATTATATTTTTTGTTTTGTTAATTAAAATTCAACACGATTTCGTAAAATATTGTAACGAGGTTCAAATGAAGCGGAAAATTATAACGGATCGAAGAAAAGTAATGAAAAGATTATTTCTTTTAGAAAATTGGTGTCAATTCAAATAAACCAAGACGCGTGTTTATGACGCATGCGCGGGTAGAGCGTTAATGGGCTATAAGACGCGTACGTGACTTTTAGCGATTGAAATTATTCGAATCACATTAAACAAAGTAACAATGCTAAATCAAAAAAGAAATTAAAAGTTAATTGATCAAATTGAAGTTTTTATTGTTAATAATCACACAAAGCTGAAAAACGTGACAAGCGGTAGTCCGCGCATCGTATGTTAGCCCGCGCAACCAATGGGCGAGCATGAATCATGGCAACGGGTCAATAAGAGAAGGCGTTAGAAATAGATGCGCAGAACCGATCCGAAAACCGAAAATTCGGCGTTTGATAATTTTATGGTGGGGACACGGGTATAAGAAGCGCTGCGCGACTCATTCGGCAGGCAGTCTTTCCTCAAAATTCTGACTCGGAACAAAAAGGCTGACCTCAAACACTCTTCCTGATTTTAGCAGGCAATCCGACCTATCCTAAATTTTCCTGGATGCCTGGATTCTCGGAGCGATTCGGCGACGTCTCGATCCCATAACCCAGGGTCCACACCTAACCTCTAAATTTTCCAAGCTTTCCGTTGCACGGAGTTCTCGGAGCGATTCGGCGACGTCTCGATCCCATAACACGTGGACGGCAAGTTACCTTAACCTTCCAAATACTCGGACTCTCGGAGGGATTCGGCGACGTTTCTATCCCATAGCCTGGGGTTTGTTTCTTAACTGAACTTATTTTTTTTTATTATTCTTTTGCTTGCTATAATCAGGGATGATTTTTCTTTTAAATTAATTTGTAAATTTGTAAATTCTGTAAATTCTCTTTTTAAATTCAAAGTTGCAATTAATCGAGTCCGAGTCAAACAAAACCGAGATTTCTGTAAATTTTGTAAATCTTGAAAATTTCAAATAATTCAAAAGGCCGCTGTACGAATTTGAGGTTATATTGCGTCAAATTAATAAATTTCTCTCATTGTATAAAATCGAAACACTATTGAATTATCGAAACTACTATTTTTAAAAGCGAGCAAAAAACGCGTAAATTAAAAATTGTTCAAATTCGAAAACGGTGAGCGCAATCGAATTTCCCCTAATTGGCGAACACAATCACAATAATAAATCAAAAAACGAATTTATCCTGTAAAATCGATCAAAATTGAATAAATCGGAATTGTTAAATTCTTCAAATTCAAATTCCGCGTTCTCAAGTTTCTTTTATACCTGCTCCTTTTAAAATTAAGGTAGCTCGAACCGACGCGTGGCGGCGTTCAGGCCAGGTTGGCAAGAGCATTACGTTACAGTATATTTTTTCGTAGTTTTTGCTACTTAGGTCAACAGCTCCATAGTTTTCGATGTCTACGTATAGTTCTCTACGGTTTTCGATGTCTAGGTCGACGGCTCCATAGTTTTTAGTGTCTGCGTATATTTCTCTGCGGTTTTCGATATCTGGGTCGACGTTTCCATATTTTTCGATGTCTAGGTATATTTCTCCATATTTTTCCGATGGCTTGGTATATTTTTCCATGGTTTTTGATGCCTGGGTTGACGGCTTCATAGTTTTCGCGGTCTAGGTATATTCCTTAATACTTTCGCTATGCAGGTCGACGGCTCCATAGTTACCGATGTCTAGGTATATTTTTCCAGGGTTTTCGATGTCTAGGTATGTTCCCTAATAGTTTTCGCTATTTGTCTCGAGAATTTCATCGATAGTTTTAGTCTCCATCTCGGTGAGTGTAGGTACTTGACTTACTTTAAAAGTTTCTGGATTGTGCCGACCTTGGCTGTAATTCGCAAATAGCAATATAAAATTTAATGACTAGTGACAAAATTAATATTATTCAACAACGAATGCAATTCGACTTACGCGTGTTTCGTCAGAGCACCTTTATTTCTTGTTTTCAGCCACGCAGTCATACTTTCCAACATATCATTTTTCAGTTTAATTTTTTTATCGGTAGGTTGGAAGCACGGATGATTTTCCAACGGTACAGCAGCATATTGCTCAAGTGCTTTTTGTTGCAGTTTCTTCCATCCACATTTGCAATCTGTACTAGTCACGATCGGTAAATCTTCCTCTTCAACCCTACATAATATTTAGATCTCAATGCATTATTGAAATTTTATTTTATAGGTTGTTTACATTACCATTTTGAGGTTAGAAACTTACCGCTCCAAGTGCAAAAGCGTTGCTAATGCGTGTTTGCACTGTTGACCCAAGCCAGACTTACATGAACATTTAATAAATATTATCACTCCATTTCTTATTTTTCCTTCGATTTCGTGCATACTTCCTCTGACTTGGGAAGTTTGTAAACACAATCCCAAGAAGTTCAATGTATTTGGCTTGCGTCCGATTTCATCGTTTATTCCACACTTCACAATGTGTCCCGCGTGTAGAACTCTTTCACCTTCAATAAAATTTCTTTATATAACGCAACCACGTTTTCCTCGCTTTTCGAGCCTGCCGGCGGTACGGAAAGTAAGTGTTGAAGTAGATTAGTGGAGTTTTAACTCCAAGGAGTTAAAAGTGGTGTTTTACGTACTCCTCATCACTAATCTACTTTAACAGTTGGTAAAACACTTACTTTTCGTACCGCCGGCACGCTTGAAAAAGCTCGGAAACGTGATTTGGTTATATAAAGTATCGTGTGCATCTCGGAGGCATAGGCAGGGTGGATCTTTGTTACACAATGTACTGTTGTGCAGGATTTTCACCAGCCCAAACACAAATATTTTCACGACTTACAGACATGATAATGGAAATTATACAAAAGTCATAGTATGTCACATGGATTCTCGTACAATTTGCATCGGTGTCTGCGCCATGTTTCATTTTTTTAATTAAGCCCCGCTCCGAGGTCAGATCCCAATAACTTAAAGTTACAAAGGAATGGAATTTTTTATAAAATCCATGGGAATTATTTAACAAATCTAAGGGATATACGAAATGGATGGAAGTGCAGTTTATGTAAATAAACCATGCAATGCAGAAAAATTCAAAACTACTAAACAACGGTAAGGAAACAGAATTCAAAAGTGGGCAAAAGGGATCCCCCGGGAGAGACAATTGAAATTAAAAACTTCGTCATCTCCCCCAACCTCCCATCGCTCTCGTCCATCTGACTCTACTTATCTAAGTATAGAATCGCGACCCCGCGGAACCACAAAATATCGCGAAAATGAAAAAATTAGCATAGAGAGCAACTCTGCGAGTACCGAAGGACCATGATTCGACATACCCATCCATCTGGGTCTGAGGGAAGGGGCGGGGGCACTTCTCATTGGTATATTTCATGGGTAAGAGTGAGAAGACCTCCGTCGGAATAAAATTTGAAGAAACTGGTGGAAAGTTTTTTAAAGGCAAAATCAAAAGACTCAGCTGAGTCTCGGCACAAGTACATAGCCCTGTCGTTTTTTGGCTCAAAGCTCTCGCCGAGACTATATTTTCTCTGAATAAAATTATTCGTGGTATAAATAATCATGTTAATGCGCCATATTTCCATCCTTTTTTCATTTAGCAACCCCATCGGATCACAATTAACGCCATTCAATAAAATTGAATCCACTTTGAAAAGATGGAGTGTAAAAAAAGATTCCCTGAACGAACCCACGAGAATGCGAGAGATATCGGACATTTTGCTTTCTACAAAGTGGAGAAAGCACATGTCGTATAATTCTGTTTTTGCCAATTTTTCGTCTGGAGAAATTGTAAATTCAATTATGGAAATGGATGTGAAACTTATCGAAATTCAAAATTATGACCCGACTTCTCCTCTTATTTTTTACTACCAAAAATTCACCAACCTTTTCGAAAAGCTCGATCTCATTCAATGTAATGGTACCTTTACCGCCATCCCCAATCTCCCAGACCTAAAACAACTGCTGGTCTTGATGGGGAAGATCGATGGTCAGGTAAATACAGTCCGATCTTTTTATAAGCCTATTTAGGGTTTGTAGTGGAAATTCAACAGCCCGGTCCCCACTATAGCGCGCCTATAAGCGCGAGGCAATCGTTCTGGTAAATTTTACCTATTCTGATTTGAAAAAAATCAATTTCAAATCACATTTGCTCCGGGCTTATAAAAGCCAGTTGGTAGAAAACCTCGAAAACTCTTCAGAGAGGGGCAAGCTTTTCGCGTCGAAAGCGGGGGAAAAGGCTTGTAGCAGACAGGCTTACGAGGGTCGACTGTAGTTTAAGGTATTCCTTTCGCAGGGCCGTATTTTTTGGTGTCGCAAACTAGGGCACGCGAAATTTGGACTGATTCCTAACCTCTGAGAAGTCGCTGTTATATGGGAAAAGCTTCTGCTTCTGCCATTTTTCCAACTTCTATCGTTGATATCTTTTTTAAACATTCAATAACCCTTTATTTTTATCGTTACTATGGATTCCTTACATTTTTTTTTCTATCCGTGAGACAGTTTGTATCAGGAATTTAGAGTTATTCAGTGTACGAATTATTCAATAGAAATGTGGTGATGACAGATTTTCCATAAGCTCCCGTAGAAATTTTACGATTTTTAACATTTTAATTCTTCATTAAATGATCGATAATCTGACCTGAAATTTCGCCAATTTATTTGAATGCAGTTGTACTTTACTGTAAATTAAAATTAATTTTTTGTAGGGATTTCCGATTCGTGAAAAGAATGCCTTAATCGAGTTTCAAATCACATCGGTGCAAATAAAAAAATTTTGATACACATTGCAGACGTATCCGCTGGCGTATGCGTTTATGTCGAAAAGAACCAGCGAGTCATACACCAGGGTGGTACAAGAATTAAAAAACAACTATTTAGGAAATACCCTGGTTAAAAGAATAATATCCGATTTCGAACCAGCAATGTATACAGCCCTGCAAAAAAGTTTCCCCACTGCCGAGTGGAAGGGCTGTTGGTTTCATTATTGTCACGTAAGTTGAAGATAGATTAAATAATTAATATCTCTTCAATGCGTTAAGCTAGAGAGTTTGAAGAGGCCATGATCGAAAGAAAAAAAACAAATACGTCAACTTTTTCGGTCCTTTAGAGATTCATTATTAACCCTTAATAGTCACAAGGGGTATATTGGACCCCAGCCGTTTTTCGACCAACGATACCAAATATAAATTTCGAGAAAATGGGACTTGTGGTTCCCTCGGTCGACAGTTCGAACCTTTGAGAAGGAAGCCTCATCGTTATTATTTGAAAGGGCCCGTTAGTGTAGTTTTGGTAGTCGATCAAGTCAGACCGTGCGAAGATCTGGGGTCCGATCTACCCCAGCGTGACAAATTTAACTAATACTACCTGAAAGCGTGATTTCTCAGGTTTATAGAACGAGTTGATTTTTTTTTAATTGAAAATGACGATTTCCACATCAATTTTTGTAAAAAAAGTCATTTTTCCCGCATTCTTTTCTTTGAAGATTTTTTTTAATATTAAAAATAACACGACTAGAATAAAATCGTTATGGTTATTTCTTAAAGGTTCAAAATACATTGCAGTATTTTTATTTTATTTTTTTTACAGTTTTTCAATTATTTATCGTCCCCCAAAGTGAGTGGGGTACTTTGGACCCCGTATGACTATTACGCCAGAAACTTGAGGTGTGACTAGTAAGGGTTAAAGAAACAAATATTGATAATTTTCAAAAATAGTTGGAAATGTTATAGCTTCTATAGAGTCTTTGGGAACGACTCGGCATGACATGAACGTACTTGTCTCAGAGTCGCTGCCACGATTGTAGATAAATTAATTCTTTTTCATTTTTAAGAGGATGGATCACACGATAAAGTGCGCCCCCCCCCCCCCCGCCTCTGTCTGCAGAACCTGGAAACGAGCTACTGCAGAGTACCGACAGATGTCGCGGCACTCGTCTTCCACCAGGGTTCGAGGTTACGCACTGAGCGCATACGACGAACCCGATGAATGACGTTTGCCAAATGTAGGACCGAAATGTAGGACCGTGGCGCATGTCAACACTTGCCTCGAAAGATGAATTACGTGCGCTATGCGCGAACGCAAAAACATTATATATATGTGTGTATATATATACAAGTCTTTTGGCTACTTCCATGACCGATTTTTTTTATTTTATTAAAATGTCTATTAACCTCTTAATAAACTTGTATTACAAGGGTTTTCAAAAATTCTCTATATATTTTGATATATTCCAAAAATGATGTATAATGGACACTTTCATAACCTTAGCAGTATATAATGTGGTCAAAATGATGACACTATATATAATGAAAACCGTCATCATTGTGACCGCTTTATTTGTTGTGACTCGTCTATACATTTCGAGCATTCTATTTGGTCACTATGGTGACTATATATAATTTATGTAATGTCGCGATAGTAACCAGATAATATCAATGACAAAGTTAAAAATGTAAATTATATATACCATCATTTCATATATTATCTGGTCTTTTTGACGACATATATATATGCCTGCATAAGCAATTTTGATATTCGATTGAATTTATACAAGAAAAAACCGTGTCGTCTCTCCAAATCTTTAGGGATTTTGTTGATATGAGCTTGATACTACTGTCGTGTTCTCACAAAATCGTCGGGGTATTCCCCGAATTTCGACAGTGGCGCCGATTATGCTTCGACGAACACTGGTCATTGAAATATCCACATTACGTGAGATACATATTGTGAATATTTCGATGACATTCGTCACGAAAATAACCATACACTATAAAATATTTTTCATTTTATAGGCAAACGCTCACGTTCTCACAATACAACACTGCGAATGAGAATAACGCTGCCTCAATGTTCAATACTGTCAAAATATAAATTGTGCAATGTTTTGGTTTGATATCTGTAAATATCACTTTTGAAATAGTTCGAGTATTTAAAATGTTTACAAATTCAATGTCGATGCCGAATTGAATAATGCAAAACGATTTTATTATCGGGAATGGATCGAATAAAACATTTAGTTACTTTGATGATATCGCAACATAATGTGGTCAGTTTGAAGACGCGAGAGTCATCGAACTTACCATAATGTATGTTCTCAAGTTTTCAAACTAAATGAATAATACTGTTCCGTCAATAATTGCATCGTCTTTATTTCCGTTACTTGAATGATACGTCATTGGTGACTTGAATGATGAAACGTTGACTTTGCCTTTATCTGCTACTATTTCAAATTGTAAATGAATAGAATTCTGCATTAAACGAGTATTTTAATGACACTGGTCATTGAAAAATCCACATTACGTGAGATACATATTCTGGATATTTCGATGACATTCGTCACGAAAATAACCATACACTATAAAATATTTTTCATTTTATAGGCAAACGCTCACGCTCTCACAATGCAACACGGCGAATGAGAATAACGCTGCGTCCATGTTCAATACTGTCAAAATATAAATTGTGCATTGTTTTGATTTGATATCTGTAAATATCACTTTTGAATTATCTCAAGTATTTAAAATGTTCACAAACTCAATGTCGATGCCGAATTGAATAATGCAAAACGATTTTATTATCGGGAATGGATCGAATAAAACATTTAGTTACTTTGATGACATCGCAACATAATGTGGTCAGTTTGAAGACGCGAGAGTCATCGAACTTACCATAATGTATGTTCTCAAGTTTTCAAACTAAATGGATAATACTGTTCCTTCAATAATTGCATCGTCTTTATTTCCGTTACTTGAATGATACGTCATTGGTGACTTGAATGATGAAACGTTGACTTTGCCTTTATCTGCTACTATTTCAAATTGTAAATGAATAGAATTCTGCATTTAGTTACTTTGATGATATCGCAACATAATGTGGTCAGTTTGAAGACACGAGAGCCATCGAACTTACCACAATGTATGTTCTCATGTTTTCAAACTAAATACGGTTTCTTCAATAATTACATCATTTTTATTTCTCTTACTTGGATAAAAAATCATTATTCACTAGAATATTGTAACGTTGACTCGATAAAACGTTGATTTCAATGACATTGACCATAGAAGTAATCATCTACTATGGAATATTTATAATTTGAGACGCAAACGTTCATATTTCCATAATAGGATAGCCCTAATGGGAAAAACGCTATGTTCATATTCAATAAAATTTAATCATTCATATATTACCAAAAGGGTATTACCACAAAAAAACTATAATAAATATAAATAATAATAATAATAAATAAATAATAAATCCAGGAAAAAACTCGAAACCAGCTATTTTCAAGTAAATCAAAAGATAATTGACCATTGAATTAATTGGTTTTGGTGCTCAAAATGTACAAATAGCATCATTTGGATAGTTCGATGACATTTTATTAACAGAATTAACGAGATTTCGTTGAATGCAATAATTATTAAACGTAAATATTCAGCAATCGATTAAATGGCTGGATGACTCATGCGTTGATCAATCAAGTTTGAGTCACGGGAACACGCAGAAAATATAATATGGCCAATTTGAAGACCTCTTTTAATATACTTTGATTTCTACTATTGTCATCGAAATATCCACTTAAAATTTCTTGGATATTTTGATGACAGTTATCGAAGTGTCCATAAGCTGTGATCTTTCGTGACTCTTCAAAAAAATTTCATATATATACTCGGAATTCATTTTGATGACAGTCATGGAAAGTTGCAGTTCGTAAGAAAGTTTAACGATGACCGTCATCAAAGTGACCAACGGTCATGGAAGTGGCCACTTGATATCGAACAATGTCACCAAAGACGTCGATTGACAAACATATAGTGATCCATCCTCTTAAGGCCATTGAGAAGAACAGGAAGCGATTTAGAATAATTTCAAAACTGACCAAACACACTCCTGAATTTGTGGCCTTATGCATTCCTCAGGAATGTGATGAATTTGGCGCTCATTCCTGAGGAATGCATAAAGGAAACTTATGAATTTCTTGTAGCCGGAATGAACGGTAAAAAATGTTTACAAGAAGCGTTCGCCTAATTTAATATTTATTACAGATCATTTTGGCTACGAGAAAATGGGCCATCTAAATTCAGCGTGTTTGGTCGGTAAGACCGAACCAACAATTCCCTCGAGCGGTGGAATCGCAATCTAAAAGACCACGTGGCATCACCCCAAAATTTTCAAAATTTATGAGTGAGTATTCCAAATTTATAATAAATCCTAATTCATTTTTCGGGTTATGTCAGGGTATATCGTTTGCAGGAATGATTCGATTTAATCAGCTACCTCATAATCCCCCAAAAACAAAGTTTCTAGCCAATCGCATGTAAGGAAAAATGTGTGCTTCAAAAAGGGTTAAAAAATTATAAAGGAAAGTCTTTTGCACTCTAATATCACAAATAATATCACAATAAATCAAATAATATTATAAATAATTAATCACAAAAATTTATAATAAATTTAAAATATACATTTTTCAAGCTGACGGGATTAAATATATTCAACAAAAAGCAAATAAAGCACTTTTATCGCAACGGAGTGGAAATTTACCGAGGCCTCGGGGAGATGTGGAGCGAAAAAAAAATAATCGAAGAAGCATGGGCATCAATTGAGGGTGTAACATTGCTGGCTTTGGGAGAAAGAATCGAAAAAATTATTATGGCATTTTTGAGAAAACTGACCCCGGAGACTCCGACACAAACTGGTCAATAAAAATTTATATAAAAATATATATTCATATATGCTTATTGATTGACCAAATTCATTAACAAAATTTTATTACGAAAGCAATTTAAGGAGTTTCGGTACAGTAGATACAATATTGCCATTGTTAAAGTTATCACCAAATTTTGTCAATTTCTTAACATTTATTAGCATGCACCGAAACTCTTCAGCCCTCTGTATCGTACTGCCCCTTGTTAAAAACGACGCGCACGATCGTCGTACGCGATCGTCGACCTGACACCTTATTCTATTGATGTAATTAATTAATATATCGATCAACAGAAATAACGTCAATGGCAACGCCATCGGAAGAAGAAGATTGTTGTCCGGTAGAGGAGGAGGAGGCGGAGGAGGATAAAGAAGCCGTGGACGACCCTACCTCGAACATAAATATTGAGATCAACGAGTTCCGACATGAACTCGATGATTTTTTATCACTGAGAAAAAAATTTGGTTGAATCACTTGAAAAATGTTCAGTTCAACTAAAATATTTAGTACCATACACACGACAAAATATTTATTAAATTTCACAAAATATTTAGATAATGATTCAAATAGATAACGATTTGAATTAACAAAATTAAGAGTTATATGAAGATATTTGGGCTACTCTAACATTATATTTTGTTGCTACGAAAATAATTGTATATTGAATCTCCGTAGACTTTGTTGTAGTAAGAAAACATTCAGCTGAATTAATAAAATGATATGCCATTCAAACAAACATTTTATCTCTGTTAACCAAAAATCTACAGTCCTTATCTAAAGATAAAATCAAAGTGACAAAATATATATTTACTATAAAAAAGGATCCTGTCATACAGCCTGAAAATACTGTTAATCGAATTAGTAAGTCATGCACTTTTAAGAACAAATCAAGACTGTCGCATTCAAAATTTTCGTGGTTTTAACATACGTTGCTTTAAGGAGGGTGGCTACGTTCGTCAAATGGATAAGAAATTGATTAAATTTGGTGATAATGTTCTTCAACATCAAGTGCGAAGACACAATTTTTTTCAAAATTTTCTTCTGCTTAGTTATCGAGTAATTACGCATTAAAGCAGATTTCTTATGCCCGGAATGTATACCTATATATATGGAAACGCTATGCTTATACACATGAACTTTAGTGATCAATTAATCGATAACTGTACAGAAGAAAAATCTTAAAAAATTTGTATTTTCAAATTTAACTCTAAAGAATATGTTCACCAAATTTTATTAAATTCTTATCATTTTGAAATTTTAAATGTATTTTACATGGTTTAGCATGGCAACATTGTATCGTCCCTAGCCACCCTCCTTAACCTCTAAAGGATCGGACAAATCAATATATTGGCTCGCCCTATGATATGAGCTTTGTATTTAGTTGATACATGATACCATATTTCTGATCACTTTTCAAGAGCGATTTCAAACTCTGACACAGAGTTGCCAGATCAGGGGATTTCCCCCTAGATTCAGGGGTTTTTTGGCCAAGTTAGGGGCAAAATAGGGGGAAAAAATATTTGGGGGATTTTTTAGGGGATATTAAAAAAACACGCCAAATACACATTTTTCCATACATTATGTTCCTGACGCTTTGTATTAATGTTTTTTTTCTCGTCGAATCGTAAGACAGCGTGGCGCTGCAGTCGATGTATCACTAAGCGACTATTATTACCATACTACCATCTGAATATTCCGAAATTCTGAATACTATTTTTCTTTTAATTATTTTTTGACCAGTTGGCTACACTCAATGGAACACCACACTGCCCTCTGTCTCTGTGCCCTGTGCTCTGTAGTCTGTAGTCAACTGTTTACAAACATCGTTCCTCGTTCGTACGTTCATGTTCAGTTTATACTTCATAGTATTATATCGCCAAGTTCATTTCCAACCGTCACAGTCATAGGGAATTGGGTACTTGGGAAACCCACTCATAAACATACATGCGTATATACCGGAATAATGCCGAAAGAAAAGAAAAAAACTTACGTACAAAAGTACGTCCAAAGTTGGGAAAGTGAACAGAAATTCAAAGGTAAAATGCTTCTGGTACATCACAGTAATTCTTGTTATCCCTGAGAATAATTTTTGTCGCGTGTTAAGACTATTAAGTGTTAATGATCATATTATGGCATTTCACGTCATTTTACCGTTTCATCCATGCCCTCTCTCCTACCTGTCGATATGTTTATTTCGCTCTGACAAAAGAAAGGAACAATCATACACAAGAATTCCTTCATCAATGTTTTTTATGAAAGCACTAAGCAGCGAAATAAGAAGAAATTATCAGTCTAAAAGAATTTGACTTCAAAATCATGTGATGCGAAATTTTCGTTAAATGCCTTACATATACAAACACCATTCAGTTCAAGATATGTGCTAAAGTTGTAATTTATACGCTATCCGCTATAGGTTGGTTAAAACCGTCACCTGTTGGAGATCCGACCAAAGCATTTTGCACTTGCTGCAAGATCAGTCTCAACGCACATAAAAAAACATTGTTGGAGCACGTGGAATCAAAAAAGCACATCCAAAATTCGAAGAATCTCGAGGTTACCACAAGTTTACCGAAAATAAAAAAATTCATGAAAGAAACGCTGCCTGAAAAAAGAAAATCTGCTGAGTTGAAGATCGCAGTCTATGTAGCTGAGCATTGTTCTATCAAGACGGTTGATCATCTTTCCGTCGTAATAAAAAATCTGGACGAGGAATCGCGAGTCTTGCAAGACATAAAGTTGCACCGTACCAAGTGTGCAGCTTTAATTAAAAACGTATTGTCACCGTGTATCGTCGATGATTTGCTCAAAGACATTGGCCAATCACACTATTTATTAATAATCGATGAATCTACAACGATTGACACAAAGAAAGTTTTATGTTTGATGGTGCGTTATTTCAGTGAAGTAAAAAAAAAAATTTGTACGACGTTTTATCGGCTCATTGAAATGGAATCTGGCACTGCAGACGCTATCGTAAGAGCAATCTTAAATCAGTTAAAAAAAGATGGACTGGACGCCAGAAAATTACTCGGTCTCGGTGTTGACGGAGCTAGCGTCAATGTTGGTCGCCACCATTCGGTGACAACACTATTGAGGGAAATAAACTCAGAGCTGATTATTATAACATGCATCTGTCATTCACTCCATTTAGCAGCCGAAGAAGCCTGCAAAGTATTGCCGAGATATTTAGATTTCATGGTACGGGAAACACACAGTTGGTTTTCTCACAGTACAAAGCGGCAAATCGAATATGCCGAAATCTACAAAACTCTCTCAGGAAAAATACCGAAAAAAACAGTAAAACTTTCAAACACGCGATGGTTGGTTCGACTTCAGGCTATCGATGTTATGTTGGAGCAATGGGATGCGTTGAAGCTACATTTTCAAATGGTGCAAAGCAACAAAGAACGGTGTTTCACGGCCTCTCAATTGTACGACATGTACAGTAATCCAGAGAACAAGTTATATTTAACTTTCTTAAGTAACAGTCTGAAGAGCGTCATATATACCAATAAACTTTTTCAATCGGATAACGTCGATCCAGCAAAACTGTTTGAAGATGTAAACAACCTGATGTATACGAGTCTCCAAACAATTGTTGTTCCATTGCAACTTCAGAAAATATCGCGCAATGATCTGGCTACGTATAATTTCCATCAACACCTTATGGCCGTACAATGCATTAACTTCGGTTATGAATTTAATGAGCTCAGCATGAAACTAGAAAATGAAGGAGTTTCTCAAGTGAAAGATCGATGCCGAAATTTTTTGGTTGTTTTATGCACGGAACTGCAAAAAAGGATCCCAGAAAATATCAAAGTGTTGGAAAAACTATCAACATTTTCCACACAGACAGCTTCGTCGCAAATTAAAAGTGACATCACGGAGATTATCTCAAAATTTAGAAACACCGTCTGTCGTGATGGTGACTCTACGATTCGAGAATGGAATCTTCTCCACAGTGCAAGAACCGAGAATTTACAAAGTCACAGCACAGAAAGCTACTGGGTCGAGGTTTTTGGTATTAGAGATGCTGGTGGTACGAAACGATTTGAAAATATCGGAAAATTTGTTTTGACATTGTTAAGCCTTCCGTTCTCGAATGCAGCAGTCGAACGCGCTTTTTCCATAGTCAATATTGTTAAAGACAAGTTACGAAATAAAATATCCATCAAAATGGTTGAGGCAATTTTGCATATTCGTCTCACTTTGAATACTAAGTGTTGCGATTTCAAGCCAACACCTCTCATGTTAAAGCGTTTCAACTCCGAGACTGTCTATGATAATGTTAACGATAGCGAAGTAGATGTTTTTGATATTTTTCCCACCGAGTAGATTTCGACCAATTCGACCGTGAATTCCAGCCCATACCACAATAATCGAAACTCGAAACCAAAGATTCAAAAAAACATCTTCAGTCAGTATTTTTAATTGTTATTTCTTTTCGAATAATATAATTTATTAATGTAAACTGTCGAAGTAAACTTAAACAATATAAATACAATTGTTAGTTGCAAATATTATATTCGGAATATGCCTTTAATAAATTCAAGTGACAACCTCGGTGGAGAGGGGATTTGGGGGATATCTAGGGGGAACTGGAGATCGTCTGGGGGGAGGGCATGAAAGTGATCTGGCAACTCTGACTCTGACATACGTTTTGTAAACAACATGTCAAATGGGCAAAGTGCAAGGCTTTTACATTTGACATGAGACCTCATAAAGTAGAGGACTTATGCTCCTTTATCTGAGGAGGAGAATGGAAAGATTGGAAGTCTTATAGGCGTACGGGTGGTGCTCCGCTGGCGCGAAAGCGCTCCATCCGTAGCCCTCTAGCGGATTTCTGCCACACCAGAATTCGTACTAGGCTATGCCGTTACAATTTACTGTTAAGGATGAAAAAAATAACTATTTATCCCAACAAAAATAATAGCTATTCTGAACTAAATTATTGGCAAATTAATGGAGCTCTTATCCATGCTAGAAAATTCATATGGACTAATTATCTGTTTAATTATTCAACGTGCTTAGTTTCTGGATTTGAAAATAAAGTAGATGTAAACACTTTTCAAAGTATTATCAATGAATTCGAGTAACAAAAATAACTATTCGTTTTAACAAGAATTTTGTTTCGTGATCACGAAACTTAGGAATACATATGAAAAAAGTTTTTCGTATGAACAATTGAAATAAAAAAAATCAACTATTTGATCAGGCAGAAATTTAGTTAGTTAAAAAATAAGTAAATCCGTTTAACTAAATTATCCACAAAATATACTGAGCTTTCTTTCGAGGCAGACATCTGTACAGACAATTGATTTGGTTCGTTATCGATAAAATTTAGTTAAGCCGCACGAAGAAAAAATCTGACTATCAAAATTATTTGTTATTTTCCACAAATCATGTTGGCTAATATAATAATACATTTCGACAAATTTTCGGTTATATTGAACTGACCAGTATAATTCGATTTACAAAATATTTATCATTCTTAACAAAACCGTTTAGATACATCAGTACTTCAAATTCAAATAAATATATCATAAAAGTGTATGTGAATTGAGTAAAAATAAACAAATATTTTGAGTTCTTCGAACAAAAGATTTGGTTTCACCCGTTTAGTTAGCGTTTTTCTAGCTAATTATCTATTTTTCAATTTTGTCAATTATTTGAAAAATTTCAACAATACTGAAAAAAATTCACATGTACTCTTTGGATGATTCTAAACATTTTTTGTTATTGAAAATTTTTCCGTAAAGTTAAAACTTTTTGAGAAAAAAATTATGAACCGATTCATTATGCGATGAAAAATAATTAATTTTATTAATAAAAGATAATTTTTGATTTTATTATATAATTTTGTTTCGCTTCACAGAATGGTCCTTCCGGAAAATTCCAGGGAGGAACATATTTCCACAAACAATAAAGTGGAGGCGAATTTCCTGCTTCCGGTCCCTAAGCGGCTGGAGCAGAAATCAACATCAGATTCGGCAATCGCACCAGCACAGGCAGGATGTAAATGCAACAATTGCCGCTGCGCGCAGCGGTACTGCGTTTGCTTTAAGGCCCAGACTCGCTGCACTCAACTGTGTAGATGCAGAAAAGATAATTGCACAAATCAGGTAATGCAAAATGCAAAAATCTTTTTATCTCATGGAAAATAAAGGCGCGAATAAGCGTACACTCGCCGACAAGAACCCAATGGGCAATCAAACACCGATTAAACAAGCTAAAAAAAATATCCCCGAAGCAGCGCGTAGCCGCGACAAGTAACAACGGGGGTCTGACTACTGTACTGAGAAAAAAATTTGGTTGAATCACTTGAAAAATGTTCAATTCAACTAAAATATTTAGTCCCATACGCACGACAAAATATTTATTAAATTTCACAAAATATTTAGATAATGATTCAAATAGATAACGATTTGAATTAACAAAATTAAGAGTTATATGAAGATATTTGGGTTACTCTAACATTATATTTTGTTGCTACGAAAATAATTGTATATTGAATCTCCGTAGACTTTGTTGTAGTAAGAAAACATTCAGCTGAATTAATAAAATGATATGCCATTCAAACAAACATTTTATCTCTGTTAACCAAAAATCTACAGTCCTTATCTAAAGATAAAATCAAAGTGACAAAATATATATTTACTATAAAAAAGGATCCTGTCATACAGCCTGAAAATACTGTTAATCGAATTAGTAAGTCATGCACTTTTAAGGTACATAGGTGACGGCTACGTGATCTTTGCACCAACTACATTTCTCTAAAATTTCAAAAGATAAAACTCACTTTAAAATAATTATTTTTCTATTTTAGAAATATACTCAGTAGAGTACCGACATTTATATACATTTTTATTATAAAAAAACGTTTGAAAGAGTTCATTTTGACCAGCATAGTATATTCTAAATTGAAACGTTTGGCAACGTAGAAGATGCAACAGCTGTCGCTGTTGTTTATATCACGCTGTCAGTTTTGTTTACAAATTTCATAGGTTATGGTATGAAGTGTATTTACTGTGCAAGCATAGTATTATAGTGAATAAAAATGAACGATAAAAAAGGTTACCGCGATAAAAATGGTTGTTTTGCAAAAACCGATAAAAAAACGTGGCGAAAGAACATTGGGATTGCTAATTCGAATAGAGCTGACAAGGTAAAACAGTCACTTGCAAAAGGAAGAAGAATTTTCGATGTAGAGAGGTTAGCACATGAAATGTGGTGCCCTGCCTGTGACATCCCTCTTTCATTAAGATTTATTGAAAAGGAATCTTTGATAGGATTAGCGAGCATCATGACTATCAAATGTTATGAATGTGAAATGGCTTATAAAGTCAAAACATCAGCAGAATCAGAGCAGTGCGGATATTCTATCAACGCACTTCTTGCTTTAGGTAGGTATTTAACTGTTTTGGTATTAAGTGCATAAGAAATTAATAAAGAAAAATAATTTGTTATGAAATATTATTTTACTAAATTGTAGCCATTTTTGATGCCGGTGTTGGATGCTCCGAAATAAATAAAATTCTCTCCGTCCTGAATATTCCAACCATTCACAATCAATTGATCAAGCGGAATGAAAGAACCGTTGGACTTGCTATTGAAAAAGTAGCCCATGCAAGCTGCGTAGAAGCTCTGAAGCTAGAAAGAGATATGACGATAACATGCTCCAGGTTTTTAACAATGGCATTTTGAAAATATATTCTGTCTAATCAAAAATGCTTTATAAATTCAGTAGATAACTAATTTTATTCGGAACGGGACTAACAATAAAATCGTTTGTAAAGATTCAAAGTATTAAAATTTTTGATAGTATTGTTCTTTAGAATATGTCGGTATAATATATCTTTATTATATGTTTATATTGTTGCTTTGTATTGTCGCTGTGTATTTATATGTTTATAATTGTCGTTGTGTAGACTGTATGATAGACTTGGTATAGTAAACGCATAGCTTTAGTAAGATATATGTATTTTTGTAATTATTGAAATTCCATCTAGTCATGCATTGCACACCACCAGATGTATCAATGTACATAACATAAACTTGAAGAAAACTTTTTTGAGTTTCAAAAAGTGATTGCTTAAAAAAGAAATAAAAGTTCATGTTGTTTATAATGATATTGTTCTATGGTCACTAAGTCAACAAAATTTGTTTGTAAGTATTTTATGCTATAATGATAGCACAAAAATTAATGTTTATACTTTTTTCTTAAAGCGGTGAATATTAAAATTAAAAACATTTTGTGGTATAGATCAGACACCGGAGAAATTCCTGCTTCTATCAAAGAGTTTCCGAACACTGCAGAAAATACAGCGGTCAAAGAATTAGTGGAAATTATTCCAGAAGAAAAAAGATCCTCTATTGACATTGTTAATAATGCCCACAGTAAATTGCAGAGAAGAAAGCTGAAAGCGAAAATCAAAAACGAAGAGTTCAAGGCATCTAAATTGAAAGCTGCAATAGAACTATTTCAGATTCCAAAGACTCAAGAAACTCTGAAAAATATTGAACGGTGAGAATGTGCAAAACTTTCATGGTTTTTATTGATGATTGTCAAGTTTCTAATTTTCTTGTACTATTTATGATTTTCTACGGATTATTTTAGATTTGATTCTACTATGATAGACCCCCAAACAAAAGTAGGTCTCACTCTTTCGTTTGATGGCGCTTGGCAAAAAAGTGGCAGGGCTCATAATAGCATGACAGGTGTGAACGTTTTGTTGTATTTTTTGTTTTAATCTCAGTGCCAATGATTGAAATTTGTTTCAGGTCATGCAACTGCGGTAGGTAGCAAAACTGGTTTGTGTGTGGGTTACGACGTTTGTACCACACGGTGTAGAGAATGTGCGGCTGGGAATTCAAAAGACCTGCATGATTGTCGAATAAACCATTATGGTAGTGCTAAGGCTATGAAACCAGCAATGGCAGAGAGAATAATGCTCCAAAATCCTGATTTTGAATCAGAACGCGTTGAGCTTCAAACTTTGATCGGCGATGATGATTCTTCAACCATTGCTTGTTTGAGACGAAAATCCGATCATTCAATTACGAAATTTTGCAATAAAAATCACGCCGTCACAAAAATTTCGAGTTCGATGTATAACGCAAAATTGTCGACCGCGGCGGTAGATTATTTGAAATATCTCTTCAAATGCGCGATTGAAAAAAATGGCAAAGATGTCTCCCTTACTCGGCAAGCTATTTTGAATATTGTTCCACATGCATTTGGGGATCACGTTACCTGTGGCGATTGGTGCAAACATACCGATGAAAAAAACAAATACACTAGGCTTCCCGGAGGTAAGCCATTATCAGGAGATACATTAAAATGCGTTTTAATGTCGATATTCAAGAGATATGCCGATAAATCTGAAGAGCTGGCACCCGGGGCCTCCAGTCAGATCAATGAATCTCTGAATCGACTAGTTGCAACACACCATCCAAAAGACAAATATTACGGGGGCTCGAGTTCAATTCATGCGCGTGTTGGGGCGGCCATTTGCCAAAAAAACATGGGAACTGTGTATATTGATGCAGTGAAAACAGAACTTGCACTTTCTCCCTCAATTAAACGGTCTTTGAGATATCGTAGCTTATTAGACAATGCGCGAAAACGTCAAGCACTTTATTCGCAGAGTGCTGAAGGCAAAAAACGACGACGGAAATTGTTTGAAGCTCGGCGGAAAAAAACAGTACAAACGGAAAATAAAGAAGGGATTTGTTATCAGTCAAATTTAGGAGTAGAAGCTGGTATAAATTTCGTTGATGCACCTGCCATCGCTGATGACCATGTTCAAGTTGATCAAAATATGACAATTGACTATTTTGATCTTGAGACAACAGGACTGGCCAAAAATGATCAAATTCTTCAAATTGCAGCAGCATGTGCTGAGAAAGAATTTAATCAATACATAATGCCATCCAAAAATATTCCTTTTCATATTACTGAACTAACTGGCCTTCGGATTGATAAGGAAAAAATGTTGTACAATTTGCATCCCGTTCCCACTGTCTCCTGTCATCAGGCTGTCGATAATTTCATCCAATTTTTAAACGGTTTTACGGGGGGTGTAGTTCTAGCTGCACATAACTGTTTTAGATTCGATGCACCATTGCTACTGCGTTTAGTTTCTGAAGTTGGAATGCTCAATCAATTTTCTAAAGTGGTGAAAGGATTTATTGATACATTGATTGTGTTGAAAAAATGCTTGATAGACCGAACCGCAGCTAAAGAAAGCTTCAAACTGACTGCATTGGCTGAAAAATTTATAAATGCTGATTTCACAAAAGAAATGCACAATGCATTGATTGATGCCAAAGTTTTGGAAAGTTTAATACACCATCCGTTAATTGATATTGCTGCTAACGATCTTCTCAAAAGTGCTGTCACTGTAAATAATATTTGTATGCGAGAACAAAGAAGTATTGAATGCAAACTGAAAAAATCATCGTTGAACGTTTTATTAGCAGAAAAAGATGAGCATGGTAAAAGTTCTAAAGTGGAAGGTGCTAGTGCAAGTATGCTAACAAAAATGGCAAAAGCTGGAATAAGTTTTACGGATATAAAAAATGCTTTTATTAATTCGAACACAGAAGGGGTTGCGATCTTGCTAGGCCAGAGTGTCGATGGAAAAGCACGAGTAACGACATCGAAAAAAATTGTGGATGCCATCGTCAAAAGATTGGTAATACTAACAGCACAATAACACAATTGAGGTTATGTTTTAAAGATTTTTCACTATTTTATTTTCAAAGGTGTTGTACACAAACATCGATATAATAATAAATAATTTAACAAATAAAATTTTACAAAATGCATTTATTGTGTGTATATTTATTTATTACTGTTGATCAAGAGACTTGGTAGAATCTCGGGACAAGTACATTGACAGCCCTGTCGTCTGCTGGCCTGAGGCTCTCGCCGAGACTATACTTTTTTATTACGACTCCTAACAAAATATAATCAAAAGGTCCAACTGACGTCACATGCGGACAGCTGCTAAGTGCAGCGTTGCCAAACGTTACCAATTCATTTGTCCTGTGAATTTTATTGCAATCTGAATGATTTTTCATCAGATATTTTTCAATATTTTAGCCGATTTTCAACGGTGAGGTTCAAAAATTAAAATACGTATGTATTCTTGAATATCCAGGGAATACAACGGTTGATTTTTTATTGCGAAATCTTGGATATAACTAATGAAAAAATTCAATAACTTTTGATGTGTGTACGGCTTTCATATGCCGAAGTGATAGGTGTCAGAGAAAAGTCGATATTCAATAATTAATTTGCTGCTAAACTACACGGTAACTAGCGTCGAAATTTTGCAAATCTATCCAGTACGTGTTCATTTTTGCCTACCAAAAATATCATTGCGTAATCTTGGATAGCGAATATTCACCCATCTACCTTAAGAACAAATCAAGACTGTCGCATTCAAAAGTTTCGTGGTTTTAACATACGTTGCTTTAACCTCTAAAGGACCGGACAAATCAATATATTGGCTCGCCCTGTGATATGAGCTTTGTATTTAGTTGATACATGATACCATATTTCTGATCACTTTTTAAGAGCGATTTCAAACTCTGACATATGTTTTGTAAACAACATGTCAAATGGGCAAAGTGCAAGGCTTTTACATTTGACATGAGACCTCATAAAGTAGAGGACTTATGCTCCTTTATCTGAGGAGGAGAATAGAAAGATTGGAAGTCTTATAGGCGTACGAGTGGTGCTCCGCTGGCGCGAAAGCGCTCCATCCGTAGCCCTCTAGCGGATTTCTGCCACACTAGAATTCGTACTAGGCTATGCCGTTACAATTTACTGTTAAGGATGAAAAAAATAACTATTTATCCCAACAAAAATTTTGTTAGGTAGTTACAAAAATAATAGCTATTCTCAACTAAATCATTGACAAATTAATGGAGCTCTTATCCATGCTAGAAAATTCATATGGACTAATTATCTGTTTAATTATTCAACGCGCTTAGTTTCTGGATTTGAAAATAAAGTAGATGTAAACACTTTTCAAAGTATTATCAATGAATTCGAGTAACAAAAATAACTATTCGTTTTAACAAGAATTTTGTTTCGTGATCACGAAACTTAGGAATACATATGAAAAAAGTTTTTCGTATGAACAATTGAAATAAAAAAAATCAACTATTTGATCAGGCAGAAATTTAGTTAGTTAAAAAATAAGTAAATCCGTTTAACTAAATTATACACAAAATATACTGAGCTTTCTTTCGAGGCAGACATCTGTACAGACAATTGATTTGGTTCGTTATCGATAAAATTTAGTTAAGCCGCACGAAGAAAAAATCTGACTATCAAAATTATTTGTTATTTTCCACAAATCATGTTGGCTAATATAATAATACATTTCAACAAATTTTCGGTTATATTGAACTGACCAGTATAATTCGATTTACAAAATATTTATCATTCTTAACAAAACCGTTTAGATACATCAGTACTTCAAATTCAAATAAATATATCATAAAAGTGTATGTGAATTGAGTAAAAATAAACAAATATTTTGAGTTCTTCGAACAAAAGATTTGGTTTCACCCGTTTAGTTAATTCACATAAACAAAAACTTAGTGATTCGGTTAAATGAACTATTTCTTATTTATCGTAAGCGGATAAGTTAAATCAAGCAACAAAAATATCAACTAAAGACATTTAGTTGTTACAACGATTTTTTTTATTCGCGTATAAAAAGTTGAAAAGATCCATCACTATGACGGTCACGACCGAAGAACATTGATCAACGAATCGTTATTAGATAGAGTAGGATTTATCAGGCTGTAAGGTAAGGTAGAATCCGCCCCAGCTGTGATCAATGGGGCTGATGCCACGTTGACGAGAAATTAGGTCTCTTCGCGCTGACTGAACTTTTTGCACTTATTCTGCACTTTCGTGAGTTACGACATCACTTTATATATATATAGAAAGTGCAGAAAGTTCAGTCAGCGCGAATAGACCACGTAAAAACTGTCTCGACAGTCATCCTATATAGGTTGTGTGGATGCATAGACAAGAGGAGAAGGAAAGAAGATTGCAGAACCGATCATAAATAAAATAAAAGAGGAAGTGCTCATTTCAATAGTGATTTTGGCAATGAATTCGGCAAAGAGTGCGACAAAACGATTGCAAAAGTATCTTTTATTGATAGGACAATGTCAGGAGACAGGTGGACAATATGCGAAATGCATTTTGCGAAAAGCCAATGTACACAAAAGACGATTGTAAGAAGGAATTTGAAAAGTTCAAAGCCTGTTTGATCGAAGCGGCTAAAAGGAACAAGACAAAATTGTAGGATTATAGTAGAAGCTCGATTTTTACTGAAAAATCCTTTTCTTCATACTCGGTCGAAAGTACGTACTTTCGGCTTTGACTTCAAAGCAGAAAGTCTAACATTTATGCATTGGTAGAGCCGCGCATGCGCTCTGATACAGTGCACCGAAAGAAATTAATCATGCACTGAACAGATACACGAAGGTGTCCGCTAGTCAGGAATCGCTGCCGCTCACTCGGTTGTTTTGTTTGTTATTGCGGATACTGAGTTACGCATAACATCAAATTGCTTGCTGAGAATTTTTATGTGAATCTGCGTATCAGAGATTATAAATTAAGGAATTGTATTAAGTGAAATATAATTAGTAAAAAAAAATGGACGAACCATCTTCATCAGTGGAATCTATGGACGGGGAAGAGATTATAAGAAGCTTTGATGCAGAAGCCACTTTAATAATACAGTCGGATACGTTGCCGAAGAAATCCGCTGATAGATATATTTTAAACCACGAAGCATATAAAAATTGGCAAAAGGAACATAAAAGTTCTTTATCGAACTCTGAAGAGAGTAATTTAATTGTGTACTTTAAAGAATTGACTAAAAGGTTGAAACCGTCAACAATATGGAGCACATGGTCAATGTTAAAAAAAACTTTAAACACACGAGAGAACATCGATATTGGTAAATTTCAAAACTTAAAAAGTCTTATGTATGACTTAAGTCTTATTATGTATATTGTAAATGTTTTATTCAAAAATAATTTAATCATTGATTTATTTACAGGCTATGTAGAAAATTCTATGAAAAATAGAGAAAAAATTTTTAAACAAATTACTCATGCAGCTGTTTCTAATGTTGAAAGTAATCCACAACCGTCAACCAGTGCAAACGGTTCTACTGATGAAAACTTCACAAACACCAATCAAAAGTCTGCATGTGCCAAAGGAGATTGGGATAATTTTTCGGAAGATTTAGATTTCAATGCTCAAGAATTAACTGCCATCGATAATTTAAATCAATCCGAAATACCTAAATCACCGATAATCGCGTTTACAACAGCTAACAACAAAAAATTACCAGTAATCTATGATAAACAATTGAAACGAGCACATTTTACAACAAAACCACCGATTAATGTTTTTTCTAAAGGAAAAGAAAATCAACCACCGATCAAAAAAATGAAAATTAATCCAGTTCAAACTATTTCAAATGAAAAATCATCAAATTCAACTTCCGACGGAAATAAATATGAAAACTGCGTATTTAATGGAAATATTATAAACAATTTTTATTATTCGTATATTGGTCATAAAAACTATGAAAAAGAAGAAGAGAATATGCAATAACAGTTTTCACGATACAGTAATATAATATGAATGATAAGTGATATCAATTTTACGTTATAACTACTCTAAAATGAATAATTTCATTCTGTTTTATTTATAAAATGTCAATAAAGGTGTACTGATGTACGTAAATAATTAAAACATCTGAAAAATAAGTTTTTTCAGATGTTTTTGATGCCTGCCCTGACATTTGCGGCACGAGCGAAGCGAGTGCTGCTGGTATACTATGGTCTAAGTTACATTTACGGCTAAAAAAAGTAAGTAAACGGAAAGAAAAAAAACAAACCGAAAAAATGCTGACATGAATAAAAATGAGATAAAACGTACTTTCGACCGGGTATAAAGAAAAATAGTATACACCACACGGGCAGACGTTTGATAGCCCTGAACTGCGCTTCAAATGCAGGAATATCAAACTTTCTGCCCTTGTAGTGTAATATACTATTTTTCTTCGAGCGTTATAAAGATTCATAGAAATGACGACTTTATCGTTTGCTCAACATTGCACAGAGTTTATACGGACGCATCGCGTATGATGGTGAACGGTGATTCTCCTTACGATCGTTCCACTTATCGTTGCACACCCTTTCTAGCCAGTATTCTAATACCAAACATCCTTCTCCACGGGGATTTCGGTAAAGTTTTTTTTTCCTTTATCGACATCGTCGTGACGATAATCATGAGAATTACTTAATACTCAATCCTTTACCGGTATTACAGATGCAAGCCACCGATGAGCCATGCACAGTGCAAGGACGCACCCATTCGCCGAGAATAACAAATACTTAATAAAACCATATAAACAACAAGTTGAACGTCTTAACACACAACCACCTGGTCGAAGAAGCGATCTCGTAGTATACCATCGGCCAGGTGTAGTTGGCCGCCTCACGGGACGAACGGCAGAAAAAGTGAGGAGGAGGCCAAAGTAAAAGAAGAAGAAGAATAAGTGAACGTCTCAGTCAGTCAGTCAGCGTAAATCTTTCGGCAGAGACGTTGAGGAGACGACTTCTTTTTCCATGGGTGCGTTCCACTTATCGTATTAATCTGTTTACTCGCCGAAACTGCCAAAACTCAACAAGGTGTACCATATGCGACAAATTTATCGCTCTCTTAGAGTGCTACGTCCACACTGAGAAAAAAATTTCTTTCAATGAACTAAATCCGTTTAGTTGAAAGAAAATTTAGTAAATTCAACTATTTTTCTTGTTGAATCGCGAATTGCGTAGTTGATTTAATTAAATTAGAAAAATGTCTTTCAGTTGAATCGACTAAAATACTCTAAGGATATCATTTAGTTGAAACAATTAATACCATTTATTTGCAATAATATTTTTTTAATTTGCTTTAACGAAACGTTCCTTTATATATACCATTTCGAATTGACTAAACAGTATCATTGTGATAAATAAATGAATTTGTGTATTCAAAGAAATGGTGAATCAATACAAAAAAAAGTTGCTGAACGAAAACGATAAATTTGATTCATTTAAATTGCAAAAGCAACAAAAAATTTAGTTATATAAACAAATATTTGTTTATTTCAACAAATATTAACGAAGTTACATTTTGTTGATTGAATAAATATGGAAGTTTATTCGCTATCATGTGGCAGATCAATATTCATCTAACTTTTGTTCATCAACAACTGAAAACATGTTTCAAATCACCTTTCGTTGAGTTATTTCAATTATCCCATTTGTTTCTTCAACTAAACGAAGATTTTATGTCTGTTTTTTCACTCTCAATCCTTAAGGTTGTTGTGGGGTCTAGCCGCCGGGGGTGAAGTAAGAGGGGGGCGCCCTGTGCTTATACATGGGGCCGACTGATTGTTACCAACTATCACTATGTCATGTTACCAACTATTAATCGTCATAATTAATATATGGTTTTGAACAGTTTTTTTCACGTCTAATCATAAAAAATGCATTTTTAACAAATTGACGATCTCAGGAAATATTCTTATTAATTTAGGAAATTATTTTCGATAATTTTTTATACCTCAATTTGCGTCATACGAATTGGCAACGGCGCAAATCACGTTATGCAATAGCGGTCAGATTGACGGCAGTGTCGCCGAGCTTTAGAGTACGCATCCTCAAAATCACCAAAACTTTCAAAATCAATATCAATATTTATCAACGGAAACCCTTGTACATGGTTACCGATTGTGAGTATGGGTAAAGTAGGGAGTGTTCGTGCCGTCTACGCTGTTGCCGTGTTCCACGGCGTAATATTTTGCGTACTCGATTTTACAGCGAATTCTCGATTAAAAACTTGAATAACTCTAAAACGGTGCTGCAGATTTTAATTTCGGAAATGCTACAAGATAATCTGATATTTCATCAAACCGTACCAATTTTTTCAGCTCTGTGGTAGCATTTTTTTAGGAAATATATCTAAAAAACTGAAAAATGGTCGGAATATTCCCATAAGCGTCATGTAAAACGCGCATTAAACACTTTGACTTTCCGAATTTTTTTCTCAAGAACGGTTCCATGAATCCCCTTCAAATTGCACAGAGCGTTCAGCGAAGGGGTTATAAACACAGAAAAAAATTCAGCTTGGTGGTAGCATTTTGAGCTGGCCCCATAACAACCTTAAGGAAGACCTATGGCAAACGTCATTATTAGATACAAACGCGATATTTTTTTATTTGATAGTTAAAGTGCACAGCAAAACGCTTGCAAAGTTTTTGGGCATATCATCGACTAGTTATAATAATGAATAATCGGCAAAATTTAGAAATTTAACACACAGCTTATCGAGACCGCGCTCCAACAGAGATTTGAGCTATGATTAAATTATTTTCCCGATTAGATATTGTGGCGTAACATCCTCCTGAACGACCCGAATCGACTCGAACCCGAACATATCCTCGAAAAACATCGCGACGCGGCGCGATGTTTTGACCGAGCGCGTACAACGACCGGTGAGACGCGTCACTGCTGGCCGGCGGCGGCCGTACTGGAGGGCAATACAAAGGCCCGATACAAGCGGCGGAGCGCGACACTAGCGGTGCCGCGTATTAAAAACTCGAACTATCATATTTTTCTCTTTTGTTAATTAAAATTCAACGCGATTTCGTAAAATATTGTAACTAGGCTCAAATGAAGCGGAAAATTACAATGAATCGAAGAAAAATGATCATGAGTCATTTCATGATCATGAGTTGCCGAACAATTAAAATAAAAATTTTCGATTTAGTCGAGTAATTACGTGGTGTGTCGTCGTCTTCTGCTACTACCGCTCTAGCTGCGTAGAGGTGGCAACGCTGCATAACCTCGAATAACTTAGAGCGGATTCGAATATGTGAACTGTTAAACCGTTCTCATTGAATATTGGAACTGAGGCTTATTATCCGAGAAACAGAATGCTAGGAAAAGTAAATTTGAAGAAAATGTTTCTGATAGTTGGTACCCTGGTAAAAATCTTATCTGCGTAAAAACTACCCCCAAAAAAAGGAAAAAAATTAATTACATGAAAAAAACTACTATTGGCGACGTATTCTTTCAAAACACTTTGAAACATATACTTTTATTAAATTCTTACGATAATTTTGTTGATATTATATATGGATTAAGTAAATATAAAAATAACGACTATGTCACTCTTTTGTATTATTTTTATTTCACAAAACTTTCCAAAAAAGCGGGTAAGAAAAATAGTTCAGTAATATGATATATTTTGTTTCTCATGTTAAATTTCAGATAAATCATAAAAATCATACTGCACATATTTTTTCTATCGAAGTGGTGATGGCCGCAAGAATCTTTTTATTTTTTGTCACTCGAGGTTTTCCTTTCATATCTTCACCAAGAAGAAGTCGAATCCCTTCTGCATTAGAATCAGCGTATGCCGTTTGCAAAGTCTGCATTGTGATTCCAGCCTTCGCCATCTTGCTTCGCATACCAATCGACACGGTTGCTTTCAATGAATTAAACGATTCTCGGTTTTGAGCATGGATAACTGCTATTTTCTGTTCGTGTAATAATTGGTTTGTCGCTTTTAGCTGAGCTGCGAATTACATCATCGCTAATTTGACTCTTATCAATTAATTGACTTAGAATAAACACGTCATTCACAACGTTATGAGCACCCTCAGACGCCCCAGAGCCTAATAGATCTTCTGCGAGAGCTGTTTGACTGTAACCTTTCTTGTCTTTTTTGCGATCTGGGAAGCGGTCGCGAAAAAGATGTAAGGTATCAGCGAAGCCTTTCGCAATTGATTGAAACTCATCTAGCAGCCCGTGTTTTTGCATATAACGTAGTAGCATCGGTGCATCATACCTATTGCAGAGATAAAAGCGTACACAAATGTAGATCGATATATTAAGCCAGAGTATATGATGATGGACAGTAACCTTCAACTAAAAATCTTACGCACATTAGTTAACATTAACAGAGTCAAAAAATATTTAAAGGTAATCATAAATAATACAAATTAGTTAAAACCGAAAACCTAAAGCCGTTGTGAGCTACTAAGATGATGTTATTCCCAACATTTTGTAGATACGCAATGAACTTTTGCAAAGCCATTTTTAGTGGTGTCGTATCCACTACAGTGTCATTCACATACATTTCCCCTATGTTAATGCTTAATCCAGTAACCGCTGCTGCCTTTGCGGATATGCCTCTTCGTGACATGAGATATGTATTAAACGTTTTACCGTCGTGGACTGCTGCTATTTGGCATATTTCTGCCGTTTTAGCGAGTCCCGTAGTTTCTAAATCAAAAATGATTATCGCCGAATCTCGAAAATCTATTGACTGTTCTTTAAAGTCACCTACAAAGATGCACAATTCATAAAAATGAGAATTAACATAAATTTGAACAGAATCTGATTCATTGGTTACTATTAAATCCGAACAAATATGTAGAATACATTGTGAAGAGGAAGGGTTGTCTATAAGATCGGATACGCAAGTTAATCCACTCTCACTCTCGTACGTAATCCCTTCACGTCGTTCTATACGTGCTCCTTTGCTTGATCTCTTTTTCTTAAGAAGTAGTCTCCTATTCTTGGTTTCTACGAGTCTTGATTTTGTAAACTTCGATGCTCGCGATTTGTCTTTTTTTTCTCGAAATCATTTCGTAATGCTACTCGGCTACAAATTCAGTTTTTCATAAATTTTTTCAATGTAAACTACTTAGCTACGCCAATATTTTTTTGTGATACAGCTGCTGCAACACGTTAATGTAGAGATTCTGATCCAGCATAAAATCTCGATTTCGGAGCTTTGCTAGCTACAGTGTGATTGAATGACTCATTAGCCTGACTTGAGGCACACGGCACCAATTTCTCTGAATTTCGTGCAAAGCGTGCGAATATGGACGTCAAAGAGCTCCGGAGTACAGGATCTGAGAGTGGTTGACCTTTCGGGAGACCTTTGTATCGATAATTTCCAGTCGTCTCGTCATTTTCGTTTTCTTCGTTTTGTGGTTCTTGTTCTTTGTTTGTTTTTTGTTTTTTTTTCTGTACCATGTGCGACAGTTGTCATGCTCTCCATATGCATGGCAAACTATATTGTTCACTGCCGAACATACGGCTGCAGGATCTCCTTGGTTTTGTTTGATCGTATAGTTGAAGCAGCGTGAAAGATACGGAATTATTTTTGTTGGCACATGTGCCTTGTAAAGAGCATTAGTTAATCCTTTGGCTGAGTGATTCAAATCAGACCACTTTTCGACTTTTGTAGTAGATTCTCGTTGTACTGCTGCAATCGTTGAAGAGTCGTCGTCGCCGATAAGTACAGAAATTCGGGCTCCCTCGTTTTTGAGTAAGTCATTATTCACGACCATTCTCACAGCCATTTCCGGCTCCATGGATTTTGCGCTACCCTCGAAATTTTTCCGACAATCATGATCGTCAGGCCGATGTCCTCGATTACACTTCGCACATGCTTTAGTACGAACATCGTAACTGAGAATCTTTTTCGAATTGTGACCGATAAGAGATGAGTGACCTGTATAGTTAAATTTCATATGTACTTGTTGACGTTTTATTAAATACTATCAGTAAAAACGTCACGTAATATTTACCTGACATACTGTTGTAAGAGTGTCCAGTACCACGCCTCTGCCATGCAGTATCAAACGATGCTGCTAAGTCCACAGGTTCTTCTGGTTCATGCAGTGATTGAATATGTGAACTAATATTATTATTGTCCGTTACGTATGCTTCTTCATGACTGAAAATTATAATTTTCTCTTATTACAAATTCTCTTACCCTACACCATGGGCTGCTGATAATAACCCGTTGTTTATAAAAAATATAAGCTTTTAACAACTTCAAATTCACATATTTCTTTTTGTTGAAGTTTCCCAGATCTTAGACATAGTCATTGTCTTCTCTATTTTAATACTGTCTCTGCAACTTTTTTTCGCAACAGTTTCGATTTCCGGACCAACTATTCGTTCGTACCGTTTAAAAGTTGTAGGGGACAGTACGGGAATATTCAAAGCCGACAAGATTGTATTCCACTGTGTTTTCCCTATACCTGCATCAATGATTGCTAGAAATAATGAAAATAAATGAGTTTTTGAATCATGAGAATACGAAAAACGGAAATATTTGTAAATACTAAAACTGAGCCGCAAAGATAATCATTATTGTAAATATTGAAGTTAACCTACCCATTGCAGCCTTGCTATTGACGTCATATAATCGTTCAGTTACTCGACGATTATTCGTTTCAACGGTATGATTTTTTTTGCAATACACACACAATACATCCAGTTGACTAGCGAATCCAAATCTCTGCTCCCTCACGATATTTCGAAGTGACAGAGGACTGTCACAATCAGCACACCAGAGTTCGCGAGCAAGGTTATGCACGTCAACGATGCGCCGCCCAGAACATTGAAAAGATTTCGACAAATCCTCATTCCGCACTTTTTTTTTCTCGATAGACGAACATTATTTCGCCACGTTTGTATTCTACTGGACACAAATCGTCCCTATTCTTCCCATGATCAAGCCGAACATTGTGTCGATCCATGGTCAAACATGACCTCCTTGCACAAAGCGATGTAAATAGTAAGCAAACGAGACAGCGTTGCCATATTTATTAGGAGTATGGCTGATTGGACGATGTGAGTCAAATCAGAATGACATTAAAAAACTTCATAATAAATTATGTTCCATAAATTATCACGAAACATACTTGAAAAATCATGGACTTTCGTAATATTAATAAAATAACATATAGATCCATCGTCTATAGCTAATTTAAAGTTATCAAAATAATAGTGTGCCTCTTGACTAGCTGTTGCTATAGGTCAACCTTAAGCCTTACTCCCTGGCACGATTTCTGGTGCGCCAAAAATCAGCCAGAGGGCAACGGATAAAACGCTCTCGCGCCAACAGAGCACCACCTATACGCCTATAAGGCTCCCAATTTTTCCATTCAACTCCGTCCGCATGATGAGTGATCAGTGATCATTGATTCGATTCCGATCATTGATTGAGGAAACCGACAAGTTGAGTGTGTTCTGCAGAATCAAGTTTGCGTTTGTTGGAGCTATCCCCTCTTCTCTTGTCCGAGCCAATGGGCTGCGACACGGTCCAGATTCGAACTTGGATTCCGATAAATAAAGTGACAAGACGGCACCGCTTAGTGCCAATGAAGCTTCGAGATGGGCTCACCTCCCAAAACAACATCGGCTGTAAGCGAATCATTTCAACGTAAAGGAAAAAGAAAGCGAATAGCTAAGTCATTTAATCAAAGTACTCCGAATAAAAAGGGTGAAAATAACAAATTGCCACTTTTCAAACTCGACGACAACTCAAGTGACTCCTCGCTAGAAGATGATACATCATCAATAAACGAAACAATCCAACCAGCCAATGCAAATAACAACATTCCACCAATAGTCGTGAACCAAAATATTACGGATATAAAGCTATTTGTTCACAAAGTCAGACAGGAATGCAGAGACCAAGTCTTATTCAAATACAAAAACCAAAGTATAAGTGTATATACGGAGAGTATAGAGGACTTAACCAAAGTCGAATCGCTTTTTCTCTTACTCTCTATTCCACACCACACCTTTACATCCAAAGAGAATAGGCAAAAACATCTAGTAATAAAAGGCCTCCCAAACATGGATACACAAGACATCATCCAAGAACTCGCCGAGCATAACATCACAACAACAAGGTGTATACTCATGAAACAAAAAAAAGAGCCACCTCACGATTTTCCTCTATACATGATCACGTTCCCAAACAAACTTATCGCCAACGAAGCAATAAACAAAGTGAAACACATCAGCTACATCAAAATCACGTGGGACAAATATAGAAATTCCAGAAAAATCACGCAATGCTCCAACTGCCAAGCATTCGGACACGGGCAATCACAATGTGCTAATCCACCGAGATGCGTCAAATGTCTCAATCAACACAATACAAGGAACTGCATCAAAAATTCGGAAACTCCACCCAAATGCGCAAACTGCCAAGGTGATCATCCTGCGAACTACCGAGAATGTCTAAAATACATCGAACATCTTCAAAAAGTACAAGCTCAACGCACAAAGAAAACCTCAAACAACACAAATCCGTACACACACCAACATCCAAACATCGCAAGAAGAAACCCAATCGGCCATAGCCCACTAGAAAACACCAAAGCATCCGTAACAAGAACACCAAGCTACGCATCCATCGCAGCCCACGGTCATCCACTGCTGCCCACAGAACCTCAAGCATCCTCGAGCTGCCTGCAACACAACACCGACCAAGTAAACCAATTTTATAATCTAATTAAAGAGATAGAAAAACTGAATCAATTCTGTGACATTAGAAAACTAACAAATACGGCTAGAAATATCAACGCCAAAATTTATAACTGCAAAGATGATATCTCAAAAATATTAGTAATAGCAGAATACTTAAATCGCAATGACCCAGAATAATAAAAGTAAACCAATTCATATCATCCAATGGAATGCAAACGGTATCATAAATAAATATAACGAACTATCTTATTTCTTAATAAGAACAATGTAGATATTCTGCTAGTAAGCGAAACTAAACTAAAAAAGGATCAGCCATTTTATATAAAAGGTTATAAAACCTATAGAAGAGATCGCCCTAATCAAAACGGAGGCGGAGGCGTTGCAATAAATATAAGAAACAACATTCCGCACCACCAAGTACAATTAAATACCATGATTTTAGAGGCAGTCGCAATTAAAATCACGGACAAAAATATTGTAATTATATCCGGCTACCTGCCACCTCAGGCAAAACTCAACATAAATGAAATAAATGATTTATTGAAATCAAGTAGCAGAACAATCTTAGCAGGAGACTTTAACTGTAAGCACAGCCTCTGGCATTGTAAAAATGCCAACCCTAATGGCAAATTACTATACCGTTTCATCCAAAAAAATCTAGTAAACGTAGAATTCCCAGATGATCACACACTTATACCCTCAAACGGCGCACTACCCACAACAGTAGACATAATCTTATATAACAATATTTCAAAAATCTCAAAACCAAGAGTTATTAACGAATTTAGATTCGGATCATACACTGGTTTCATTCATGCTAAACGAAAATTACCAGCGACTAGACAATAAAAAAATCCTTGACTATAAACACGCAGACTGGGAAAAATTAAAAAATTATTTAGATTCTAACATACATCTCAAACCAAACCTGAACTCACAAGATGACATTGAACACGTTAAGAAATTCACTATTACTATCAAAGAAGCCACAAAACATTCCATCCCACTCTTAAACTTCGACAAGTGCGAAGTAAAATTACCAAAAAACATAAGTAGTCTAATAAAACAAAGAAATGCACTTCGTAGAAAGTACCAAAAAACTAGACATATAATGTATAAACAAGAACACCAAAAATTAATTTATATAGTAAGAAACTTAATTAAAGCAAATCAAAATGAAAAAATCACAAAACGACTTAAAACACTAAACAAAAAAACCCTCTGGAATGCAATAAAAATGCGTAAAAATACCACAAATATCATCCCAACATTACACTCTAGATCAGGACTAGTCTTTAGTGATGAAGATAAAGCGAACGCAATAGTAGACACATTCGAATCTATTCACTATCAAACAGAAAATCTCAGCGATCATAAAACCGAAATCATAAGAAACCGAGCATACAAACAAAGCAAATCAACGCAACCGAATGCACACGAAATTAAATTAACCTCTCCAAAAGAAATCAGTAATGCCATAAGAGCAACGAAACCAAAAAAAGCGCCAGGCAATGACGGAATACAAAACCTAATATTAAAAAACTTAAAAAGAAAAGCAATAGTTTACTTAATATATATATTCAATGCTTGTTTCCATCTTTCGTATTTCTCACAAACTTGGAAAGAAGGAATTATTTTACCATTCCAAAAACCAGGGAAGGATAAAATATTCCCTCAAAACTATCGACCAATCAGCCTATTACCAACTCTAGGCAAAATCCTAGAAATAATTATCAATATCAGAATAAAAACTATCCTAGAAGATAAAGATATACTCATGCCGGAACAGTTTGGATTCCGACACGCTCACAGTACTGTACAACAACTTACTCGTGTAACAAATATTATCAGCAAAAATTTCAATCTAAACAAGTATACAGGATTGCTCTTGTTAGATATAGAAAAAGCTTTTGATACGGTGTGGCTACGTGCTCTGATATACAAACTGCATTCGCATGATATACGGGTAGTTCTACAAACGAGGGAATTATTGGCGGCTCAGCTTATTTCGAGTCGTAGTTTTTCACAAATCAAAATAAATAAAAGTCAAAATTACTCATTACAATCATTTTCATCTGAAAACTTAAAATTACCCAAATCTATGATGTATTTCTCACGGAGAATAATATTCTAACTATCAAATTCTCAGTCCCCTGTCATGTCCTTTTCGAATGGTTCGAGTGAAAATTTGAAATTATAACTTTAAATAAGGATTAAAGTTGAATTTTTCACATCATTCTGTATCCGAAATAATAATTTTTAATTAAACGACAAATAACTTCTCCATAAATTGAAATTTTATTGAAAAATTTCTCTAGTAAATATTGTCCTTCGGTTTCCTTATCAGTCCCCTGATAAATCAAAATATGTTGATACACACATTGCATTGTCGCTTTAGCAGCGCGAAGTCTCGAGCGAAATTAGCGCATTATCATGTGTTTTTTTCAACTGTCGGTTTTTTCAATCATTATATCGAATTTGAAGTCGGAGATCGTCTACCAATCAATCAACCTCTCAGTTCCCTGGTTAGTATTTTCGTAAATAAATATTTTATAATTACAAAATTTTCTCATCCTACGGTTCGTAAAATATATAAATTTCAACGTCGGAATGATAAAATTTTTGATAAAGTTTCGTTTTTTCATTTTTATTTATCGAAAACTGGAAAAACATCAGTCCCCTGGTCTCAGTCCCCTGAGTTTTCGAAGAACAGGGGACTGAGAAAAATCCAGGGGACTGATCGAATTTGACTTTTCTGTTGTAAAAACTATTATGCTCGCTTTATTACTTAATAGGAAAGAAAATGTCAAGAAACAAGAAAAAATTAAGTAGAGAAGAAGTATTAGAGAAGAAGAGAGTTACCGAAAGATTGCGGTATGAAAAAATAAAAAATGATCCTGAAAGACTGGCGGCTCAAAAAGAAAAGGAGAAGAAGAAGTACCTTAGAAAAAAAGAAAAAGGGCAAAGAAAATTAGTGTCTTCAATGTCAGCTCGTGAAAAAAGACAAGCTCGCAAAAAATGGAAAAGGTACGCCGCAACTTATTATTCTAAAAAACAAACCGAAGGAAAAGCTGTTGAAAAATTAGCAACAAATGAGAGTTCATTCAGTTTAAGTAACGAAGACGCCAACTGTGAGGAATTACAACGAAAGGTAACATCGCGATTAGCCGTGGGTAGGGAACGTTCGCATAAAGAGCGACTAAAACGTAACCGATTATTAAATGAAAAAGATAAAGTTATTACGAAACTCAAAGCTGATTTGAATAAGTATAAAAAGAGATACCAAAGATGCAAAAAAAAGAAGAAACAAAAATCACAAGAGCTTACGCCAAACGCTAAAATGATGGTTCTGGCTGAAGATCCAACGACACGAGCCGATGTAGTAAAAAAAGCTTTATTTGGCGACATCATTGCTGAACAAATTGCAGAGAACATTCCCAAACTAAAAACGGTCCACGAAAAAAGAATTTCGAATAAACTACTTTTGGGGAAACTTGTTGAACAAAGAAAAATTTGGAAATTAGACAATAAAATTATAACATACAAAAAGGTTTGGCATAATAAGAAACAAAAATCAAAAAAAATACCAAAGCGTTGCTTGAAAACAATTGTTCAATCTTTTTTGGAAGACGACAAGTATAGCAGATTGTGCGCAGGTAAAAAAGAATTTGTAACAAGAAAAAAAATTAGAAAGCAGAAACGCTACCGATTAGATACGTTAAAAAACCTCCACAAAGAGTTTTTAAAGTTGGGAAACGTTATTATCAGCTACTCTATGTTTGCCAGATTAACACCATTTTGGATAGTTTCCCCAAAGGTTACAGACAGAGATACGTGCATGTGTACCGTGCATAGCAATATCCAGTTGCTTGTTACTGCTCTAAACCGTTCGAAAATTCTGAAAGTCTCCAGCTACCAAAATTTATTAAACTCCATCTGTTGTGACCGGCATAGGGAATCATGCGTCGAAAGAACATGTGAAATCTGCTCTGGAAAATCTATCCCTTTTCATGAAGAGTTTGATGACACGTTGTTAATCCCATACAAACAATGGACATCTTCCAAAGAAAAATTTATTGATTTGAAAACGAAAAAAGAAAAAATTGTAGTCAAACAGAAGCAGAAAGGTTTCGAAATATGTGCTAGAGAACTCGTCACGAAATTAGAGAATGATTTGGGCAAAATCTTGAACCACGAGAGAAATATTTTGCACCAATATCAGTGCATAAAAATGAAAAAAGAATCTCTTACTGAAAAAGAAGTCATGATTCACATGGACTTTTCAGAAAATTACTGCACCAAATATGGTGAAGAAATTCAGTCTTTCCATTTTGGAGGATCTCGTACACAGTTGTCATTGCACACGGTTGTTGTATACTTGAAAGGATCGACTAAATCTTATTGCACCGTTTCATCAAACTTATTTCATAATGTGCCGGCTATTTGGGCTCACTTAAAACCAGTTTTGCAGCAATTGCCAGCAGATATTGAAAATATTCATTTTTTAAGTGATGGACCTGTGACACAATATAGAAACAAGCTCATGTTTTACATTCTGGCTTCCAAAATTTCTGATTTCTGCCCTGAAATTAAGAGTTGGACGTGGAACTACCATGAGGCGGGTCACGGCAAAGGAGCACCCGATGGTGTGGGCGCCGTCTGTAAAAGAACTGCGGACAGTGTCGTGGCTTGTGGAGGTGACGTAACGAACCTTTCAGAGTTTTGCCGTGCAATTCAAAATCGTTGCCCTAACATTACTCTTTATCAGCCCCCTGACACAGACGAACTATTCCTATACGATTACTAAAAACGCGTTTTGTAGCCGCGTTTTAGTTCCGCTATTCGCCACGTCGCAGCGCTGACTGTTTTGTGCTCGCCTCGAGCTCCATCAGAGCTTCGAAAACAGAAATCAGCTGATAATTTTGATAAATTTCCGACATTTCGTTTAGATGGTTTAGATCTTGGTATTTTAAAAAAATTATTTCAACGTGCTACGGGACCGTGTTACATATTGACGTACTTATCGTGATATGGAAGTTTTATCTGTCCTCAGAGTAATTATTTAGTGAGTGAAATGCCAACGTGCATCGTTCCGGGTTGTACGTCAGGATACGTTTCTAATCCCGAAAAAGTGCACTTTTTTACTGTTCCGAAAAATGCCGACAGTGCAAAACAGTGGAAAATTGCTGTGAGGCGCCCAGACGATTTTGTTAAATCTAGAAGTGCTGTGTGTGAAAAACATTTTCGAAAGAGCGAAATTCTTTGGAAACGAGAACTACTCGGTCCTGATGGCCAAGTGCTTGGAGTGGTGAGTTCGGTTTTTATTTTTCTTTTGCTCAATATTCAATTTCCTTGACATCGTCAATGTTGCATCATTCTAATTAATAAATCAAACCATACAATTGCAGTCACATTATAAAATCCCACGACTGAAAAAAGGGTGCGTGCCATCGCAGTTTCCATGGGTCGAGTCAACGGAACCGGATGATACACAAATGAAAAATCTGTTATCTCCAGACAACAATCATGAATCTGCCGCCACCGCTCAAGTGAATATTACCAAAGATGAAGCGATGGAAATTCCAACTCCTGAAGATTGTGCTACTGTCACTGAACCTGCTCCAATGATTTTGCTCGAACAAAAAATTCCTGAAACAAGTTGTCCCATATTTGGATTCAACGACATTCTCACTGCACAGTTAAATCTTCCAACTGGATGGGCGAGACAAGCAACTTCGTGTGGAGACAATAAAATCGTCTTTTTTTTTATCCACCACACCGTAGAGATTGAGGGCATCTTCCAAACTTTCCTACTCAAAGATGTGACAATAAAAGAAAACTTGTCGATTCAGATCAGAGTTATGGGCCTACAACTTGATCCAGCTAGTCTTCAGTTACCTTCAGTCATTACGGATATAGAACAACTGCAGGATTTGCTGACTAAAATTCATCGGTTCAACTTATGTAATGGTTGTGCGGAACCACCGATTAAACCAGAATTAGAACAATTGAATTGCAAGGCAATCAGAAAAGATGTAATGAATAAATGGCGTCATGCTGAATGCTGTCTTCTGATTTCAAAAGGAAGGAATTGCCCATATTGCAGCAGGGCGAAAAAAACTTTGGAAACAAATTTTCGCAGATTTATACAAAACAAAGTGAAGGATCGACGGAAGAAAAAAAAGGATTTAAATGAACAGAAAAAGACATTGGTGAGATTGCAGTCAAGATACCGTGCAGCAATAAAAGCCAAACGTCTCGCTCGAGAACAAATAAAAAACTTGAAGCAAGAAGTTTTTAAGATACGGAAGAAATTAGCCGAATGTACCTCGAAAGACCTTGAGTAGCACATAAAAAGTGGAAAAATTCCCCCGAATCAACTACATGTTCTCACACAAATTATTGACGCTGCAAAACATAAAAGTGCAAAAGGGCGCCACTACTCTGAGGAATGGATGCTGCTGTGCATGCTTTTGCATATGAAGTCCCCAACCGGCTACGAGTTCTTGCGGTGCAATGAAATTTTACCCCTTCCAAGCATGAGAACTGTTCGAAGGTACGTTATATTTGATAATTTAACATTATTTTATAATACGAAAAAGTGTAAACATCTTATTCCAACACAGGGTTGAGAATTTATAATATGGAAAAAATGTATGTCCAGGCCTAAACGAATAGATCTGCATCTATTTATAAAACATAAATATGAAAAATCGAACGCTGATAAATAACAAACGTGATATTTTAGAGTCAAAAATTTCAAATATTTTTTGCGGTTATTTTGTACAATGTTGCTTTCTTTTATTATTTTGTACATCTATCGTACACGTTGATTTATCTACATCTGAACGGGACAAACTTTCGTCCTATTTTCAGATATTTATCAAACATTAAAACTGCATGCGGTTTTGATATGGAATTTTTTCGAGTTCTGAAACTGGAGCTGGGGAAGGTCGACGAATCGCTACGTCACGGGATTCTTTTGCTTGATGAAATTTCGACCCGGGAAAGCGTTGGCGTTGATTCAAAGAATCTGACGTACAAAGGATTAATTGATTTCGGTTGTGAAGCCCCGAAGTCCTCTAATTTTTCAGAGAAAGTGAATCACGCATTGGTTTTGATGTTCCAACCATTGAAGGATGGCCATGCTCAGCCCATTGCAATGTTTGCATCGAGAGGACCTGTAGCTGGTACAGTTCTTGCGCAGCTGATCATCAAGTCGATCATTTTATTAGAACAAAGTGGAGCGAAAATTCACGCCGTTGTCAGCGACGGTGCGAGTCCGAACAGAAAATTCTGGACCGAACTTGGTGTAAGTGGAGCAAGAGAAAAGGTTCGCAACTTTTTCGAACACCCTGTGACACCTGACCGCAAAGTATACGCGTTCTCTGATACTCCACACCTAATCAAGACCACTCGCAATCGTTTGTATAACAACGGTGTGCTACAGGTTAATCTGTTTTTATACGCATTTTGTTGTATCATGAGAAAATTTACTTACTGTCGTAACACAAGTGTAATACTTTTCTAGATGGATCCTTCCGGGTTAATTATCAACTGGGAACACATCAAACTTTTGTACGAGAAAGACCGCGAACATGCAGGGCCTGGTCAAGCCCTGGTTTGTCCAAAATTGTCATCGAACCACGTTCATCTTAACAATTCGCTGAAAATGCGTGTCCGGTTAGCTACTCAAGTAAGGTTCTTGATTATTATTTAAAAATAGACGAATTTTGGTTTTTATTAAACTTATTTCGCGGGATTAATTCATTGATATTGTGTTTGTTCAGGTGTTCAGCAATTCAGTCGCCGGTGCAATGCGATTTTTTGCGAAGTACGTGCCGGAGTTGCGTGAGTGTGAGGGTACGGCTTCGTTTTGTCAGTGGATGAACGACATGTTTGATGCTCTCAATCGCAAACACCCGATCCATGGAGTGCAACCAGGGAATAAAGATTTTAAGGTATGCTTTAGAGATTTATTAGTTCTTCTGTACTCGTTCAGTTGAATTCATTAATTTTTTTGTTATAATTGAAATATTATAAAATATGGGAAAGTACAAAAAAATATGTTTCTTATGACCATAGATGCACAAGCTCCTGCAAATGCCGACAACTATGAGATTGGACGATAGTTTGTATGCTATTATTTGTTTGCAATGGTTATTTTTAGTGCTATATACGAATCGATGTTCGTCCCTTTGTAGATAATTCAAGAGTCACTAAAAAAGCTAGATGCGTGGGAGGAACACGTGCAAGCAGGACGCTTGTCAAAAGAACTATTTTTGACCAAACAAACAGCTGAAGGCTTACGCGTCACACTGCAATCAATGTTGGATTTGGTTCAGTATCTTACACAACAATGTGGTTTTCCATATGTTTTGACAGGTCGAGTGAACCAAGATCCTTTAGAGGTTTGTAAACAAAGCCCGTTGAAAATAAAATTTCTAATAAATTGCATTTTTAATCAACAGACTGTTTGTGGTGGAATGACGATGTGGAATTCAGAACAGCTCTGCTCTACGAATTCTATAATTGAATGGCATTTATTGTGGAATTTCTGTTTGGATTTTTGGCTATTACATTTTTTCATTTAAGGCATGTGTGTTTGGTTTTGGATTGTTCCTAACAGAAGTTTTTTGGTACCGTACGACAGGCAGGAGGTTGTGATGACCATCCTTCAACACCTACGTTTTTATATATTTATAAAATCCTCTCCATATATAGCGTCTTAAGACCGCCGAAAACCGGGAATTGTTCAATAACAAAGAGCAATTCGACTGAACCTTTGGTGACTCTGGGCGATCTCAAGACCATATATAACAATCCTGATGCCTCCAAAGATTTAGCAGATTCTATTAAGCTCAAATTGCAGCAACTTGTTCGGCACGAAGATTGGGATTTAGAGCATATTACATCAGAGCACGATTACACCATGCCTCAAATTGCTAACTGTGTCACGTACTGCTTGACGGCGGATTTGACAAAAAAAATTTGCAACTCAGTTAAATGCTTGGTGTGTAAAGAGGCTTTGTTAAATTCTCGCGATGGTACAGTTATTTTACCTGAAGCTGTTTTACAAAATTGGCAACAACGGGGTGCGTTAGTACATCCCAACGGGCATTTGTATCGGTTCGTGTTGTACTTGGAAAATAGCTTTCAAACCCACTGTCAATCTCCATATGTGTTTGAAGAAATATTGCATGACGTCTACAAATATGATTTCTTGTCGTTCCCCTGCAAAGCACACGCTCACGACATTTTGTATCAACTGATACAATGTTTTATTATGAAAAGGATGCAGCAGTATTGCACACGCATTAATTTAGAGCAAAAAAAAGAAAACCAGTTGGGCAAAAAAAAATCAAAATTTTGCAAAACCTAACCCTTGAACTCGATGCATGATTGAATGTGCAATGTAAAATTCGCATAAAAAAATAAATATTTTCAATAAAATATACTTTCGTTCATTTCATTTACCTCGCGACGCTTTGCTGCCCATTTTCCTCTGCATATCTACTAAAAACAAATTCTAACATATACTGTGCAATTATTTTATTATATTATATTATATGATATATTTCAAAAAAGTTATATTTTCCAGTCAATTTTTTTTAAAATTGACATGAATAAGCTTTTGGAGTATCCAAATAATGGACCCCATATATATAGATATACAGTGAATGAGCCGGTCGAGTGACTACCAGCGCCACGATGCGGTGGACACATACCGCGAACCACTTTTATCCGGCTGTGTCAGGGGGCTGCTCTTTATACAATAACCAGTGAAGAGATTGAGGACACAGAGAAATTCATTTCGACTGATCAACCAAGTTTGATTGCTTTTGGTGGTACTCTTAAGGTTCATCAAGTACAAGGCAATGCGTTTTGGCCAGGAAAACTTTTCATGAAAAGTCTGAGCTGCTTCTGTAGTACTGATACATGCGAACATTATCGATTGGGCGTTGTAAAGTACTCAAAAGAAACGACATTAAGGGTGGATGATGTTTTTTCAAACAATAATTCCGAAGAATCCGAATGTGAAGATCCCCATAAAAATAATAGTCGAAATTCACCTGTACCTATGTCCTCATTGATTGATTCTTCCCGAAACGCAATGCACGAGCAAAATTTGGAGACGCAGCTGACTGAGTCTTTGTCCGTTAATTCGGAAAAATCAATAACGGCCCCTGTATCAATTGAAAACTCCAAAACATCTGACGAGGAAAAAACTAATGTAGAGTTAGAATTGCGAACTCGAAAACGAAAACGGAGTGAGATGAACAACTCGACAAACACCAATGATAAGAAAACGAAGAATCAAAGAAGAGAGAAAAATTTGAAGGCAAGTTTAAGCCCGAAAGAAAAACGAAAACCGAAGGGTAAAGGCAATAAGAGAGAAAAAAAGACGAACGCCAAAGAGAAGAAGAGTACTTCGGATGATTGTCGTTGTTTGATTTGTGGAGCGTTGTATAGCGAAGATATTACGGGGAATGATTGGATTCAATGCATCACTTGTCGTCGATGGGCACAATTTGACTGCATTGAAAGTGACCCTATTTCATTTCAATGTTTAAAATGCTCCTAGGTATCTAGGAATTAAGAGAAATAGTATATTACACCACAAGGGCAGAAAGTTTGATATTCCTGCACTGCGCGTCACAATGCCCGAGGCGAAGCCGAGGGCATTTGACGCGCAGTTCAGGGCTATCAAACTTCTGCCCGTATGGTGTATACTATTTTTCTTCATAGCCGGTCGAAAGTACGTTTCTTCCGAAATACGCAACTATCGATAGAAGATGTTTTGATGCCTGCCCCCGACATTTGCTGCACGAGCGAAGCGAGTGCTGCTGGTCGGGGGGGCAGGCATCAAAAAAACAAGATATTAGCAAAGATAATTAATATGAATATTTGCATTCCTATGAAGCTGAAAATAAATCATTATTCCGAACGACTATATTCATTTTATCAGCCTGGTCACTTTATTTTTCGCTTTCACATTGATTTTATCTGGAAGGATAAATGTATGTTATTCGTTCGGATTTGTACTGTTTTGATAATAGTGCTTGGAAATAATATGGCATTTCCATAACATATTTCCGAATGAATAACATAATCTTATTCGTACGGTTTGCAGATGACTAGACACAACCTTTCAAAAAACACGTAAGCAATATCTGTTCAAACGTCAAACGTCAAAAGTAAAAAAAATAATTACGTCAAACCTTTCGGAATGCAGAAAAAAGTTTTTGCTCCCGCCGAGACAAATGAAGCGCATGCAGCTTTGACAGCACAGAAATGTTATCTTTCGACTAAGGTGTGCAGAGAAAAATTTTTGCTCCCGCTGTCACAGCGAGCGTGTTTTTTTTTTACCAATGCAGGAATGTTGAACTTTCGGCCCTGAAATCGGGGCCGAAAGTGCGTACTTTCGACCGAGGTATGAAGAAAATGTATTTAACACTACTGTTTAATGTAAAGAATAATAAATTCTTAGACTTGTCTACTCTTATATCAGTCCCCTGGACATAATCTCAGTCCTCTGTCTACTAATTTTTTCAAAACAACGATAAAATTATGAGTTTTTTTTTTATTGACTGACCAACTTAATTTGGGCTAGAAGACGTTCTACTCTTGATCTTAAGCTACTTTTTACATCCAATATGCACAAAAAATGTCATGCCGGAATAGATTACTTTTCCTTCTCTCGTTTGTAGAACTACCCATACCACTTTATCTAACGAAAATCATCGATAATTACCTAAGTAACAGATCATTTAAAGTTCTCGTGGGGAATATGACAAGCACACGCAGAAACATAGTGGCAGGAGTCCCTCAAGGATCTATCCTTGGCCCTAACCTTTTTCTAATATACATAAATGATATACCGAAACATAAAAGTACACATATAGCCCTCTTTGCCGACGATACTGGTATTACTTACCTCCTCCTGGAGCAAAGATGTCATTATGCGCACGCTGCAGGAACACATTGTTATTCTTGAAAAATATTATCACAAATGGAAAATTAAAATAAACGTTAACAAAACAGAAATCATGCTCTTCACCCACAAAAACAAGCAGGCGCTAAGAAGTGTAAAAATATATAACAAAACCTTAACACTCACAAATAATGCGAAATATTTAGGCCTTATATCTATGGTCAAATGACTATTTATTAATCGTCGAAATAAAATAGGTTATAAGAAAGGTTTTCTGTATTGAATAAATCTTGGAGCAATTTAAACTGGATTCGTATAAATTTATATAAGATCATATTTAATAATATCTTATGATTGCTTATTTGACCCGGTTTTTCAATATATACATATATATATCGGTTCTCTTCTCACCTGACAGTCGAAAGATATCATAGCCTCCAAACTCGCCGGCTATCACGAAAAGTATATATATATGTATACTAGGGTGGTCCTTAAAAGGGATGTTTTCGAATTTCTTTGCTCCCAGGGGTTCAGATGCTTCCAAATTAATAAAAAAATAATTCCCTGCAAACTTGAGCTCTTAATATTAACTCTAAGATAGTCCGCATTCCAACTTAAGATTCTTATGGAAATAACATAAGAAAAATTCCTTTTTTTCTTTAGTATTTCATAACTCTGGGACAAATAAATTAAAAATTTCGAGACGTACATATTTTCATAGAGAATTTGACGCTCTACAGAAAAGGTCTCTTATGATTTTTAGCTAAGCCTATTGATTTAAGAGTTATTTGAGCTCAAAGTTTAATTTTTTTTCTCATTATCAATGTTATCAAGGATATTCATCAAACGCTTAGGGAAAAAAAAGGTCGGGACAAGTACATTGATGCTTCCGTGTTTCCTGATCATATCACGGAAATTGTGATATGCCGTGTTACGATTCTATTTTATATATATACGATGCCGTGTTATATTTCTATTTTTGATCGTAAATTTCTTGATATAATCTTCGGTAACCTATTAAATCCTTTAGCCATATGAAAGTTTATCACGTAAAAATGATATAATTTAAAAATCACGAGTTCGTCTAATATCGATTGTCGCGCGACTCCTACCTTAAGATCGGCTTTTAGAATATACTTTTCTATACACTCGTCGTTTCAAGACATGCCTGGGAACCTGCAACGACCGAAGGGTCAATCATATATCTCTCAACATGGGTCCGGTTTTCGATCCGTTTCATGTTGATCTCAGGATCATTCCGGATTCTGTAAAAAATGCGTTGCAGGAGAAAAAATTTGCGAAAGGTAACACAAAAATTTTGCTATTAAAATAACCCAGGAATATGATGATCATTCAGAATCATTTCATGAATTTTTACAGTTGATTTGACGATACCGAATATGCCGGAAATTAATATCGAACGACTGTTGAAATTCCTCCCCTCTGAGCGAGAGAGCACAAGACACATACACTTTTATCTTCTATGGATTGAAATCATATAAACGCGACAAAGACGCAAAATGGGTCGGATCTGGATAGCGAAAACTATTAGGGAATATACCTAGACATCGAAAACCGTGGAGAAATATACCTAGACATCAATAACCTTGGAGCTGTCTACCATGCAATTGGAAATTACTTGGTCAATTAGCAATTTTATATATAACACAATAAAAACAAATTTATCACATTGTGTTGTCATCGTTGTTTTTCCACTTTATTGACAAATAATTTATACAATGCGCAACAAAGATCAACACTTCCCAATTGCACTTTTCACGAGCCACCAGCATTCTTGTTATTACTACCATACCCACGTCGCTGATATTATCAGTATTACTATATATATTGCTTGAAATTCTTTTCCAATTCGAATGCACAGCTGTCCTGTCACGGCCTCGTATTCCGGATGCTCCGGAATCCGCTAACCGACTAGTCAAATCAAGTACACCTTCGGATATCTCCGCCGAATCTACTATTGTCAGATTATCGACATGTGGACCGACCTTTATTACACATTTTCCCTCGGGCCGCTCGAGCCAATCATCGAGAGAGTTGCCACGCTCCGCTGGGTAGCGGGAACGAAGAGGCGTTCGGTGCCTCGCTGATAACGAGGAGCTAAGGAGAGTACCTGTGGACTTGTAAAGAGAAAGACGCGCGCAGCAAGATTAAATAAAGATAACCATTTTTTATCTTGTAAAACTCGTACGTCTTTATAAATTCCCCACAGACAACAAGTTGGTGACCCCGACGTGATCAAATTGTGAATAAAAGGAACGCATTTACGTGAAACTCGTCCTCGAATGTTCGCTCGAACTTTCTCAAGCACGTGGGGGAATTTTCATTGTTCATCTCTCGTTTTCCCGAAGGCTCTATTTATCTCCGTGCAAGCGTCGCTTTTTCTTGCCGCGGAAATATTTTGACCACGCGGTTTCGTTTACGAACAATTTTCTTTTTTATACTTTTCGTGTGCGGTGTGTTATTCGTCCTCTCGACTTTCGCAATGAAGAACGAAGACGGAGGAGGTCCGCGCGACCCACTAAATTCAACCATCGATGGACGAGAGCAGCAGCACGTTTGCATATCAAAGATCGCAAAGCTCCCGCCATTCTGGAATCATGACCCGAAAGTTTGGTTCCACCAGGTCGAAGCAGCATTTGCGATCGCACAGATCGTGACCGACGATACTAAATATCAGTATATTTTGACAAACCGCGATGCATCGATTTTCCCGTTCGTTACGAATTTCATCGATGATCCTCCGCGTCAAGGTAAATACGAAGCAATTAAGAAAAAAATACTCGACAGTTTCGCAGAATCTCAAGAAAGCGAAATTCGCCGCTTGTTAAGAGGTCAATTATTAGATGATCAGAAGCCTTCACATTTCTTACAACACTTCAGAAACCTTGCTGAAAATCATGGTGACGACACCATATTGAAATTGTTATTTTTGGAATAATTTCCGTCTCAAATCAGTATTGTCCTCTCAGCATCAACGGACGAGGAGTTCTCGACAATCTCGCATTACTTGCAGATAAAATGATGGATTCAACGCGAACAGCCAGCATTAACGCGTTAACTTCAAATTACGCGAATTCACAAAAGGAAATCATCCAAATGATAAACAAATTATCTTCGCGGTTTGATAAATTTATAAATCAACGGCAATAGACGCCTCGTCAGCGTAGTAAAAAAAATCAAAACAAACTTTGTTTTTATCACGCTCATTTCGGAACGAAGACTCGAAACTGTTTCGCTCCGTCCTCGTGGGTCGTAAATCTACCGAATCCGGGAAACTAAAACCATCGTTGTATTTGCACGCAGTCTCCAACAACGATGACGGGAAACAATACCGCCTTATCATCCTCGACAAGGAGTCGGGGATATCTTTCCTCGTCGATACTGGTGCGGATATTTCGGTCTTACCTCGGGTTTGTACCAACGGCATTTCTTGTCGTATGCTTCGGATTTTAAATTATATGCCGCAAACAATTCGGTCATAGACACTTACGGTGAAAAACGTTTACAATTAAGCCTCAATCTTCGTCGAAAGTTTTCGTGGACATTTATAGTCGCAAACATCTCGCGCGCAATATTAGGTGCAGATTTTTTGTCTCATCACGGTTTACTTATTGATTTGAAAAGAAAGTGTCTTATTGACAGCGAAACGAAATTATTCTCTCACGGCAGTGTCACTTACGAAGAATACCCTTCGATTTCGACTATCGCTAATGACATACCTTCCCGAGAACTTCTCAAAGAATTTTCGGCGATCACGAGACCCGTCCGGTTCAAGGAAATCCCAAATCACGGCATCCAGCACCATATTGTGAGTACAGGCCCCCCCGTCGCCGAAAAAGCTCGACGTTTAGCTCGGGAGAAACTCGCTGCTGCTGCAAGCCGATTTCGAATACATGATTTCGATCGGAATCTGCAATCCCTCAACTAGCAAATGGACAAGTCCCCTGCACCAAGTAAGAAAAAAAATCGGGCGAGTGGCGTTCTTGTGGCGATTATCGACGATTAAACAGCATCACCGAACCCGACAAATATCCGATCCCGCATTTACATGATTTTTCTCATTGGTTGCGTGAATGCACCATATTTTCTACAATAGACTTGACCCGGGCATACAATCAAATTCCTGTCACAAAGGAGGACAAACCAAAAACGGCTGTGATAACACCATTCGGTTTATTTGAATTTAATGTTATGACATTTGGTTTGTGTAACGCCGCCCAATCATTCCAACGATTCATGGATAATGTTCTTCGTGGATGTGATTTCGCGTCCTGCTAAATCGATGACATTCTGGTGGCATCTAAAAACATTACTGAACATGAAAAATCACTTACGAATCATATTCGAAAGGCTTAAAAAATACGAACTCTCTATCAACGTCGCGAAGAGTAACTTCGGCAAACCAGACGTGTAGTACCTCGGGTACGAGATCGGTGAGTTCGGAACTCGCCCTCTCCCCGATCGCGTAGCGGCCATAATGAATTATCAAAAATCTCGTAATGTGTCGGAACTGCGTCGTTTTCTCGGCATAGTGAATTTTTATCGTCGTTGTGTTCGAAACGCTGCTGACACTCAAGTTTTGGAACGAATTTCCGACGTCGGTTTTAAAATTCTAGTTAACGACCGGCCTGTCACAATATCCACAGAGAGGATAAAGCCAGCCTTTTTCGAGCCAGACACGTTAACAGACAACGGAAATAACATCAACACGACAATCCCATATATTGGTTCGCCGTTAGACTCGCCTACACCCGTGTCCAAACCTCCACCACCAAATGTCATTTCACCACCTTCAAATCCGCCGCCAAATCCTCCCTTGGACACAACAGCATTACCGGCGAACTCCAAAACTAATCATGCACAAAACAAAAATGTAAAAAAAAAGGTATCCTTTCTACCGTCTGCCCCAATAACACTTACACCTCGACCTGATAAACCACCTTGGGTTTAATCTGAACCGAAAAATAAGGCAACCACCTATCGCAACTTGGCAATGTCTCTTGGAGGGGAGTGATGTGGACCCATCTTTACTACACATTTCCCCTCGGGCCGCTCGAGCCAATCATCGAATGGGCGTTCGGTGCCTCGCTGATAACGAGGAGCTAAGGAGAGAAGGAAAGAGAAAGACGCGCGCAGCAAGATTAAATAAAGATAACCATTTTTTATCTTGTAAAACTCGTACAGTGTACTTCTTCATAAATTCCCCACAGACAAAACAGCGGTAGCGCCATCTTACATCACTTTTAAGAGTTACACGATTCTCGCTTGTTTTTTGGCGCCAATGGTTTTGGCCCAAACGAGCTGTAACCCACGGACATTTCGAGCGATCGATATCTAAACGCACGAAACAGAGCTACATGTCCTCCTTGCTAGCTTTCCGATTTTTTTTTCTATAAGACGTATTCGACGATTTTCTGGTTCAGGCAAATGATACAGAGTTGCACCTGAAAGTGAAAAAGAGCACAGCAAAGACATTCCGTTATATCAAGATGAAATGAAAATAGTCTTTTCGTCATAACGACTGTTGACAGATGAGTAAGTTTTGAGCTTCCAAAAAAACACATATTTTTACGAGAACACAGTATAAATGGTAAACCCGAGGCTCAGTGTAATCACCTAATGCCGGATTTTGCGTTCCGACGTGTCTTTGTGTGCAAACATAAGACGAGCCATCTCATTTTAATAATATGAGACACCGCATACGCTAAATGCACCTTCCTTGCGAGAGCACGTTACGAAGATCAGCATAATTAATGTCTACATGACATCAAATTTCTCGTCACATAGTTTTCGCAAAACATTGATAAATCTGTGTGAATTATAAACTGCCATTAGTAACTCAATGTTTTCAGATTGTCGGGAATTCATTAAAAAATTTTCATAACTAAGAAAATCCAGAAATTCATTTCATTCGAATGATACTCGAATGAAATTCTTCGCATTCGACGATTCGTACGTGTGAGTATTCCTAGCGCATTTCCGTAGTGTCGTGATTATCCGTTTTCATTTACGAAGATAAATGGAATATTTCATTTACTTTGAATCTCTATGATATTCCAATCATTCATATCCCCAACGTGAATCACTTTTACCTCATGAACGTTGTCGTATTAATGGAATATCTAATAATTTGAGTCAATCATTGTTAAATCCACGATGGAATGAACAGTTCAGATCGATGAGAAAAACAGAGCTTGAAAAACCAGCATCTGCATGGAACATTCAGTATGTTATAGCTACCACATGAAGTGCATATTATCAACTATGCGTCATATCTCCACACGGTTAGATGCGTAAAAGATCTCGTCGGTTGCAAGATTCTTCGCCACACACCGGTTCAACATTTATTTCACGCAATTATCCATCATTATGAAATCGTAGGGAGGGAGATGGAGAGTGCGTGTATGAGGAAGGGAGCTAGGGATACATCGCGTGAAGGGTTCACTAAACGGGTTTCCCTCGTTTTTCCTTCCTTGGGTTTCTTTCGTTTTTCCTTTTTGTCACGTAGACTATTCCCTCCAGTCAATGAAAGGCCGTCAAAAAACGGACTGGGAGCGTGCGTTTTCTTGTCGCTCCTCCTACTTAACAACTGAATATATATACAGCTTGAAAAAAAAAAATTAACGCAGGAAACATTTGCGTGTCGTATGTAAGGTAGCTGAGAAAATTGAGACCTAATTATCTTACTACTTTTACTCCATTACAGAAAGCTTCGTATGAACACTTTTTTAACGTAACGTTAAAAACGTAATCACTACGATTCCTGATGAAATAATCCTGGCGAATTATCTTCACGGAACTTTATTCTCTTACTTCACATTACAGATTTTTATTCAACAAATATTTTTCTACAGAAAATATTTGAGAACTCATAAAATTCTTAACTTTTTAGGTGCACATTTTTTTCGAAAAATTAGAAACTTCACAATGGGGATTCAATATCATTGAGTAATCCAATGACATCGAAATCATACTTGATCGATGTGTGGGTGAGTTCATTTAAAAAAACGTCTCCTCCTCGTGCATTTATGAAGGCAAAAATGAGTAACTTTAAACGCTGCTCGAATGATTAAGAAAAAAGTTAAAAAATTGAAGGAATTAACTTCAACGAAATTCAGGATTAAATAGAAAACAGTAAATTAAGCGCAAATGACGAAAGTGAAAATGCGGAGCGATAGAGATTCGACGATGAGCCAACAAGATCGATCGACCGCTATACATTGACATATTATAGTCGTACGATTCCATGGCTCAATGCATTCGAATCGCATCGCTCTTTTCTGCACCCAGAAGAGACTCCCGTTGCATTTGAAATACACATATTTTCGATGTCGAAAAATTGGTAATATTCAATACTGTCTACCACATAACGAGATAAAATGTCGTGAGTGAATAATAATTGATTTTATTTACCGTGAGATTTGAGGAACCTTGTTTTGAAAATACTCTCTGATACACTGTGTTGTTAACCTAATTTAGCCAAATTTGGCGCCATGCCTTGGAATGTTTCTCAGTTGGATTTTAAAAAGATTTCTTCCATCCATAAATTTCTTTATTGTCAATCTGTGAAATAATTTTGGCAGTCTCATGAAACCGTTTACTCCGACATGGTTTAAGGAGAGTGGCTACGTTCGTCAAATTGATAAGAAATTGATCAAATTTGGTGATACTGTTCTTCAACATCAAGTGCGAAGACACAATTTTTTTCAAAATTTTCTTCTGCTTAGTTATCGAGTAATTACGCATTAAAGCAGATTTCTTATGCCCGGAATATATACCTATATATATGGAAACGCTATGCTTATACACGTGAACTTTAGTGATCAATTACTCGATAATTGTACAGAAGAAAAATCTTAAAAAATTTGTATTGTCAAATTTAACTCTGAAGAATATGTTCACCAAATTTTATTAAATTCTTATCATTTTAAAATTTTTAATGTATTTTACATGGTTTAGCATGGCAACATTGTATCGTCCCTAGCCACCCTCCTTAAGTTGAGTTGAATGTTTTCACATGGTTACAACGTAGATTGAACTGAGTCTAAGCTTGAATTAACGTTGAAGAGAACGAGCATTAATCGTTCAAAATGTCTGTGCGGATAAAAAAGAAAAAAATCATGAAAAAAGCTCGATCGCTCTATAGAAAAATATGCTCCAGCACAATTCCAGCTGAAATGGTGGTACATTTTTTTCTTTTTCTGTTTAATTTAAGGCAATGGGGCTGAGTTTGAAATATCCCTAATAGCCTGGAGGGTACAGTGCTCAATCCTGTCCTGCACCCACTCCTGCTTGCCTCGCGTTTTCTGTGATAAATACACAGATGCCTTTTCCCTTGTCGTTTCGTTCTTCCTCTCTTTCTTTTCTATCTCAGTTACAGTTCGCCGACGTTGGTTATTCATCTCGTTCGTTGCGTTCCTTTAGCAACGCGAATACCTATAACCGGAGGCTTTGAGAAAGCCTCTATACGGTGCTGCAGTCAGCCGTTTTTTCGTATCGTGGATATACGCATTTAATCCTTACTGTGCGTTTTTTCACGAGTATGAACGCATCAAATTAGTGTGCATTGTAGTGAAGTTCCATAGTTTTACGAAATGATTCCCACACTTCGGAATTGCTTGCTCCCCCATAATTGTGAATTAAACGACCAATGAAAAATTGCTAAAGCATGTTTAGCGTACCATTCCGCTGTGATTCTTTAGTGATTCTTTACCCCAGAATCTGTGATTCTGTGGAAACTCTAATTCTACAATTTAAAACGATTTTTTGTTATCAGATATTTTATCAATCTCAAGCCTTTCCACGTTCTCGACCTTTCTATCTTCTCTTCTTCTTTCACTCTTTGCCTTAATTACTTATTTATTGTAACGCAAATTTTTTTTGACCAGTCACATTGAGCGGAAAAGTTAGCCAATACGACAGCCCTTTCACGCAATGTACTAGTTGCAATTATACAACTTCCCAAGGCTTGCTCATGCTCCAGGGTGAACAAGAAAACAAAAAATTGGTAATTGTGCCGAATCACGGCTCCACTTCAAAAAGGGTCCAAATTTTTTTTTATCATTTCCTAACACTAGTAGATGGTAACCCATGCAATATTAAGGAGGCGCATGACTTTTAACCCCTTAAAAAAAAAAATTACAATTAGTAGCAATATTTAAGTTAGCAAGTTCTGAACGGTAAACAAAAGCTGTACACACACATACGCATACGCACACATACGCTACACAAAATATAGAGCGAACATGGCGTTATGCACGGTCCGTGATTCCAAAGTATGGACGAAGAAAACACTTTATGAGTGGATATATCGCTGAATTTTTGTATCGTTGAAAATTTCCAGACCATACAAAGCGTTTGCACCATTTGCTCAAAGCAATTGCTGATTTTTTCGACACATCATTGAAAGATGATGATTGAATGAACTTCTATCTCGAGATGTGTGTGTTTACTTAACAATGTGATGTGCTTTGAGTACACCCACCGATTTCGCAGAAACTTCACCGCGTGTGCGTGTGGTATCGCTGGGCGGGTTTAGAGAACCTTCGATGTGTGTACGGTTCCAGACAAGGTGTGTGTGTGTGTGTGTGTGTGTGTGTGTGTGTGTGTGTGTGTGTGTGTGTGTGTGTGTGTGTGTGTGTGTGTGTGCGTGCGTGCGTGCGTGCGTGCGTGCGTGCGTGCGTGCGCGTGTACGCTGTGTGTGCGTATGTATGTTTACCAGTCACACACTATACATCACTTACTACATTACAATCCTACACCACTTCGTATTATCATTTCTTTTATTTTTTTAAGGGGTTAAAAGTCATGCGCCTCCTTAATATTACATGGGCTATAACTTTTTGGTGATAAAGAATGGTATAAAAACAATTGGAGCTGTTTTGAGGTGGAGCCGTAATTCGGCACAATTACCAAAAAATTTTGTGTTATTCATTATATGGGCCTCCAGAAAATACAAGCAGTAGGTTTAAACCTAAGCTGGTTTAATTTGATTAACTCTAGTAAAATTATTTTATTACCTTGTCTCCAGGCTTAAAACGGATTCATTTAGCAAACCATTTTCTTCTTTGATCAGAAATATTTTTTAAATTTCTTACCGAGAAACGTTTTATTCTGTTACGAATCTCCGAGCATCCAAAACTACCAATGAAGTTCATAATTATAGATTTGATAAGATCAGAAAGTGGGGTCTCCGTTTAACATGCACCGGTTTACCAGTGTTTCGGAGATGATTAGGAGAGGCTGAACTTTTCCATAGTCTTAGCCATTTGTTCTTATTTTCTGAGAGGTGTAATAAAAAAATGATAAATCTGATTCTGAATTGGAAGTTCGATTTCTAGTGGGTGGTTGAATCATTTTCTTACTAATCATTTTCTGGCGGATGTTTCGATCTCAAATATAATGCAAACAAATATTGTGATACTCAAGCTTAGGGACAGTGTACAACACAATCACAACATTTTTATGACATGGATACAAAAGGAAATGGCTGCATGGCACCACGTACGTGTGATATGCAGGGAAATAAATTTGGGTGCGAATTTCAGTGGTTTAATATTTTTTTAAAATATTTTTTCCACAAAAAAACTGCTAAATGTTCGAAAAACATAAACTAACTCAAAACCATAAAATCATTATATAAAATTGTAAAACACAAAATTTATGAGTATTGTGCAAGCGGCATAGGCAGTCGGATGAAAAATCGCCAATCAGAACGCAAGGATAGAGAATGGGAGCAAAACGCGTATGAGGGGATAGAAATAAATGAACATGCGCAAAGTCAGGTCGCGACTACGCGCCAACTGAATCATAGCTCATAGCTTAACCGCCGAAAACAGAGAACTAGCCAGCTTTAAGGTTCCGTGCACAGTGGAAGACAGCAAAGGTAATTCGATCACCAGGCTCAGTTCATAAAATTTTTTAAAAAATTTTGTATACTGTACTTTCAATAAAGGACTGTGTAACATTTCAGAGAAATTAGTTAAAATAGGGTGGTTCTCGTGAAGAAACTTCAAAACGGTATACAAAAACCTAACTTCTGATTGCTATAAAAAAGTATATTTGCATAGAAATCCATGAAATCTTGGAAAAAAAACTGCAATTCATATACTTAACACTTGTAGTAACCGAATGCTCCGAGAAAAAGTTACACTTACATTGGCCTATTTTTTATGGAATCTAAAGTTTGATCCGAACTTCCGGCATTGGATTGACTACAACTCGCTAAGATAAAGAGACGTGACAGTAAAGCAGCAGCTGAGTGTATTCGTAACCTTAATATGACAGATCGACGGCTTTGATCTGCGAACGTTCATTTAAGGTGGTTCCTCCACGAGACAGTTAAATTAGGAAATTATTTAAATTTGGCATACGTATTGTTTAACATATAAACAACACCTCTATAAAATTTTAACAAGTTTCACCATCCCGAACCCGAGATATATGTAATTGAAGTTGACTCAATTAACACATAATATATGAACCATGCTGAACCATGTGAACCATGTTCACCATGGTGAACTTTTTTCCAGTTTTTGTGCCAAAACTGGTACGAGCCAATATGTTACCGAAAATCACAATAATTTATTTCTGAAGGTTTTCGAGGTTGCTGATTCCATTTTCATGTGATAAAGCGTGAAATTTTCGCAGTAAAAAATTAACAAATTTCACCCTGAACCCTTATTTTTCACATTTTTGGGGGTAGCGAATTTTGTTTGATTTCGATGAAAGAGTCCAGTGTGATAAAAAACTAAAATTTTCATATCATATTGCATGAAAATCCATTGAAAAAACGAAAAATTTCATCCTCAACCTTTGATTTTCCCCATTTTCAAGGGTATTGAGGTGAAAATTAAGTTCAAAAATCGACTCAGCGACCCTAAAAACCATTGTATGCCAATTTTTGTCCAAATCGGTTGAAAATTGAAAAAGTTATTTCGATATGTACACATATGATACAAAACCAGAATGGGCCCGACCTTTTTTTGTCCATATATGACCCAATACCAGTCAACCGGTTAATTCTACCGCTAGTATTAAAATTAGGAAGTTTATAAAAAACGAGGAGGAGCTAGAGCAGGATATCACAGATATTGTGAAAAAAAAATCAAGTCGATTGACCATCTAATTTAACAGATATAGTCTTGAGAAGTACGAAGGTTTAGGCTGCATACGATATATTTTGCAAGCAAACAAGCGAATGTCGTCTGTATAAGCAACCATTTCTGTGTGTTGAAGCGTAGCCTGGATAGTTCCGTCAAAAAATTTACTCGCGATGTCAGATCAAAAATACTTTTAGAATAAATTTTACGAAAGCAATGATATTTGTGCTATATCTGCTGGCACCGAGTACGTATATAGGCTCTTTACAAAGTTATTGATTACGATCCGAACGAATTATCAACCCTTTTAATATGCAGACGGTACATAACTTTTGGTTGGGGGAGGGGATGTCGCAGGGGATCGACCTTAAAGAATTACATATGGAAAATTTTAATTAGAAATAATTTTTTTCCATATGTCAATAACATTGATTACTATAAGTAGGAGAGACCGGGGCAAAACGGGATACCTAAGGAAATATTGAACTTTTCAGAAGTTTGGGAAGCTCTGTCTCTTTTTGATTCCCAAAAACTAAGACTGGAATTCTTTTTAATTTTCAAAAAAAAAAAAAAATTCCGAGGCAAAACAGGGCACCCCTCAAAAACTCATGAAATTTTTTTTACTATGATTTTAATTCAATGCACCTTGGGTGCATTTTGCACCCGTAACCGAGTGCTTCCGACTTATCGCTGTAAACGTTGAAAGCGATCTCAGCGCTTACAGCGCTCAAACATACATCGAACGCATCCTCTGTAATTCAATTAAAAATTAACTATATGTATAATAACGAAGATTGCCAATATTTGTTTTGTAAAAAATTGTATTCTTTATCCATTGAATCATGGATTTAGTGCCAAAATTGTGCGGAGTGGACACATGATTCATGTGCCGGTGTAACCACACATGATGGTTCGCAAACGTATATCTGCGATTACTGTCGTAAACAGTAGTCTGCGAGGCAGTATATATATATATATAAATACTTTTTCTATATCTGTGCAAAAATGTTTTCACTTTGGAAATGATGTAAAAAAAAAGAATTTGAAAAAAAACGAATTTTATGAAAAAAAAATCAAAATAAAAGAACAAGATATTTTGGAAAAAAATATGTTTCATGTTCTTTTCGGACAAGTATAAAAATTGAAAAAAAAAGACAAAAAATTTCTCTCATTTTTTGGGTATCCCGTTTTGCCCCGGTCTCCCCTATTAGCGGTGCTTGACTAGACTGAAGCTCTACAATTACCTTAACGTTTCTTATATGTCTGCTATACATTTTAAGAAAGCTAAAACCCACCTGTAGCGACATTCAGAGATCGACCGATGTGTTCGGTTACTATACACATGACATTTGACAAGAGATCGCTTTCCACCCTGTTGTTTTTGCTTTTTTCTCTTCCTTTGAACCTTATTCCGTTGATATTTTCTGGATGACTTGGATGATGCAGCTCGTTTTTGATGATTCAATCAACGGTATATAGATTCTGTAGAGGATAGCTAGTTAATCGTGTATAAATTTTGGTGCCTGAACGAAAGAATTTTTTTGAAGACAGAGACAATAAAATTTTTTCGAGCTAAACGGAACTTTCATAATTGATTTATTTTAAGTCTTTGATTCTGTATTGACTACGTAAAAATGCACTTTTTTTAAATCTCTGTAATTTAAAGTCTAGATTATACTCGATACTAAAATTTATTTAAAACGTGGCCCATTTAATTATTCCAAAGCTCTGTGCCACAGCACGACGTGTACATGATAATCTTAAACCAAGAACTCATTTATCGATATCTTAGCTTTTAAGGAGTGAACATTTTTTTCAAAATGATTAGCAGGTACACGCGACTGATATTGTTATCACTGAATCTTATGAAATTTCGTCATCCTTTTCGGGGAAAATTCAGCCAATGAAATGAGTAAACCGCGGTTAATGACTTTGTTACATCATGATTAGTAACCCCTGACCTAATGAAAAACCTATTAGATACAAAGTAAGAGAAAATGTAGTACACAGAAAAATAAGTCTCCCTTTTTAAAACGAATATCATATCAATACATAAAAATTATCGAGGCAAGGAAAAAGAGGCTGCCCAACTTGATAAAATCACTGTACACCGTTAGTATACACTCATCCAGCTCATCATACTAAGACACTATGACACACGCTGACACACGCCACACAGATAGACTCATCTTTATCACATAAGAGACGTGTATTGCAAGGCCAAAGAGTATGAGCAGAAACAAGTGCCAGAAAAGACATAAAACTGTTGTTGAACTCATATGCAAGAGAGCCACGGGTACCCCCTCCTTTTATTATTTGCAACCATTGGCTATGGGCAAATGGGTCACATGCGCGACCCAGAAACTCCAAAGTTCATCCCTCAAGACGCAGAAATCATGCCATATTTTAGCGAACCAATCAGAAGAAAAGAAGTAGATGGGGGAAACCCTATAAAACGGGGGGGCAAGTGCCCAAAAAGAGCAGATCAAAAGATCAGATCAGTTGTCTTAAAAAGTCTTTGTTATCACGTCTACTCAGTCCACGAATAATTAAAGAAAAGGACTTAGTCAGAATTTTCATCAGCTCTTGTTCAAAATCGAACTTAGAAAATTTCAAGAAGTAATCTCACTCAATATCTCAGACTCAAACCTAAACCAAAGCGGAATTCCAATAATAATTGCAATAAGATAAATATAATTATAAATATTGTAATCTATCTCGGAGCGAGCACTTGTAACTGCTCGAAACCTACGACGACGCTTCAACCCGGACCATTGTAAAGAAAATATAAGAGGGAACAACCAGTACCTTCCAATAAAGAGTAACACCAATTAACCAAGCAAGGCAAAAAAACCTATGAGTACTCTTTTATTCAAACAAACCATATCGTCACCCCCCCAGAGGGTTCATCTGCATGCCATCGGGGTCTAAATCAACCTATCTCGCAAAAAGGAAATATCATTCTTGCGCTCCCATACTCAATCGACGTGGCTCTCGTCCCCGGGTAAAGGACTTGAGTGACTTGACCCAAAAGAAGAGTCAATACCGTGTTGCGTATACCCCCCTGCTAATTCAAAATCATCTACGGGGACGTAACAACTTAATAAATTTCAGATCCTCAGTTGCCCAAATATCACGGATCGATGATTCGATTTTGATTTTCGATGACACGTTTACGATTTTTTCGTGTTTTTGTGTGCATTCGATCAAGCTTCTTTGGAGATAGTGAAAATGATCGATGCTGACGGGAGCCACTGACTACAGCGAGCCCCTCTCGTCGCTTTTACTTTTTCACTTTTGCGATAATAAAAATATAGATAAATGTGACACTCGTCACAATGCATATCATTTTCGAGAAAATATGAGCGTCCTTATAATTGGCAAACCTGAGTTTAGGGTGGATACCTCCTGAATTACTGGATTTTGCATCTCCGTATTTAAACCGTTCAATTCTTCATATTTTCACGCTAATATATCATTTTATTCACCAGCAAAAATACTTCTTCAGCCCAAAAAGATAAACAAGGGACATACACGTCACGAAACCGTGGTCTGAACTTGGAAAATGTCTGGAATCATTAAGGTCCATTCCATTTCGTCATATTCTCAGTTCCCAACGTTTTTCACAAAATAGCAAATAATTGTTTTTAGGGTAAACACAGACATACATCTGTTCCCTTGCTTAAAACCGCAAGGAGTGCGTTTCTTGTTAGTTCACCGGAATCTAGAGTCGCGGCCGCGTATGAACCGTTGAAAATATAACATGGGGATTTACCGACTGTGTAGCCAGTAAATGATTCCACCAGTCACTTCGCTTCATATCAAACTTCTTACCTATTACACTATCTTTGGAAGCTCGATCAGATAGATATTTTTCCACTAGTTACTGCAGATTGCCTGTAAGAAAATTACTCTACCGGCCGGAGATACATTTTCTTAAGGTCATAGAATTAGATCATGGTAATGTCATAGTATCGATTTCAAGCTTATCGTCTTTGTTCATTTGCGATTAAGGGATCCAGTAGCTGTCGCTACTTAAAAACTTCTGTCACAATTGGTACACATAATTATAAAAGAAAAAAAATACAACTCCTTATTTATATAAACACTGCAGCATCTTGATAATCTGCAGTGACATTTTGTCTTCGGTAAGTTTTCACATATTTGCATTAACAAAAATTTTCAGGAAATTGCCAAGTCAAAACAGACCCGGGAGGCTTTCATTCCGAGCACCATCTAGCAGCGGCGCTGTTTGTGCCGTGGGTAACCAGGCGCATGCACAATTGATACGCTACCATGTCGACATCGACTACGTTCATTGGTATCTTTCGTATCACCCTAAAGTTACATCCACGTAAGACCTTTTACCATCGCATGGGTGATGAGAAAGTTTTCACACGACATTCTCGATGGAAAGGTTTATTGGTACCAATATTTACTCATGGAGTTTGAAGATACATCGACACTATCATTTGGAATCATTCCATCACCTGTCGTAGAAGAGCAAACATCGAGAACGCTGATTTCAGAAGCTGAAGAGGTGAACAAAGAACAGAATAATATAACTAAACGTAGAACGAATGGAACAATATGATTATTCAATGAGGGGTTTGTCAACGTACCCATCCGAATGTCTCCAATGAAATGACGACCATTTTGTTCGCCGTTATGACTAAAGGTTTCTGTGATTTTTCTATTATAATATAAATGAGTTTGCCTTCTTGTCTCGTCCATTCGTACCAATCGAGATTGTACGCTGCATGTGAGATTTTGAAACTCTATCATAAAACAAATAAAGACATACGCTACAATTCAATGCACATTGAACGAGATTCAATCAGATTTAATCTGAAAGCTCATTTTAACGCTTGAGTATGTGCCCGCCTCGGCGTTTACTCGAAAGCATTCTTTTCATCTGCTTATTTATTCTTACCTCGTCTCGAAGCGAGTCTGGTGGCCAACACAATATGAACATTTGAACTACTAATCCCGACATGCAAAATGCCATTTTTGGAAGGTCTTTTTTGGCCACCTACAGAACCGAGTCAGGATTATTTGTAACTTTTTGTTTTTTGTGTGCTGCTAGTGCATTGTGTAAGATAGAAAAATCAATGCAGTTCAGAAACCAGAAGAGAAGCAGATGTTAAATATTATAATTATCCCTAACGGCCATTGTTTTCGAATCACACAAACCGTCGATTATAATTTCATTCTTATATTCACGAAAACCTGTCAGTATATATAAGTAACACTTGACATGCCGGAGTCAAATACTTTTCAAATATTCTTCCATCAAATAAACTGTTCAATAACGTACGACTTGACTGAGGAAACAGTAACCACCAGTGGTTACGAGAGCTGTAAATATCTCTGCAAAGATGATAGATTGAAAAGTTTCTTCGACGTCTTTAGAATATCTATAGAAAAAGGCTTCATATAAAAAAAAAAGGATTATCCATTCGAAAGCAGAAATTCGTAGGTACTCACTGCAAAATTTCAGAGTGATACACGATACCGCTAACGACATGTTGGAAAAATTTATTTCTCATTACATTCCAAGTACTATTGTTCCTCGTCAAAGGTTTTTCAAACATTGTTTTTTCGGTTACGCTCTCAAAATTTTTTTGGCATAGTCTCATATGAATGCCAGCATGCATAACGTAAAAGAGCGGTGCAGTGTTGATGGCAGCAATTCCTATAATGGCGCTCAAAGTTGCCGGCACTTGAAGAGCATACCAGATATAAAATTTCATCACGTTATCGTGAAATATTCCAGTTGACCATGGCAGACTTTTACTTATCAAAACTGTACCGTTAGCGGCTACTACGAAACTCGTAAATAACGGTGCGGTTAAAAAGCACATTACTATGCCGAAGGCGCAACTTAAATAAATGTACATAACTTGTAATTTTTGCTCGGCGTATTCTTCAACGATTGCCAAATCTCTTTCACACTCAACGTGCCTCCACAACCTCTCACAACTTTTCAATAACGCGTAATGCTTCTTGCGTTTTGGAAACAATATAAAAACTGAAATTCAATCGATAATTCATGACAATCGCACAATCAAAAAAAAATACTCTTATTCAAAATATTTTTGTTCATAACACATATTTCAGGGCTTTATTCACCAGGAACTTTATTAGAAAAACTGTGTAAAAATGTAAAAAGCCGAGGAAAAGACGTGGTACCCAGTTCACAATTCGGTGGAAATTTTTTTTTTTTAAATATATTCAGTTCTCTATACCGCGTATATGAAGAATTATTATACTATAACTGCACTGATAGAATTTTTTTAAAAAATATTAGAAAGAATAGAAATATGGGAAAATGTGTTGCCTTTTATCATGCAAATGACGAAAACATGCGAAGTCACCGCTATGTCAAATCTTTCGGACGGATCAATATTTTCCCAATTAAAAATCAAGCCATAAAAACTTGGTCCGGCTAAAAAGGATAAAGATCCAAGTGTTACGAAAACGAAGAACAAATTCGCAAAATCATTCTGCAATTTAATCGGTAAGACGCCGCAGACGTTCAACATAAACATATTGAGGTACGAATAATCCTTGAAACTTCGTCGCTTCATTATGAGTCTTTTGTTCAGCTTTATTCGCGCGAAGAACTCGGTACCTTTGAAATTTTAGTATGGAATATCATGCAAGGGTGATATTTTTTTCACTTCTCACTAGGAAGGGATAATTTCTTGTCTCGCGCTGTGCATAAGATTTTATTATTCAGTGAAGCATCCATAAGGTCATAAAAAATTCTCTGAACCAAGGCCTTGAACCACGGAAGTGAACATAAGTTAATGGATGTTTTTCTGACGATGGTTGGGAGATGAAAAATTATTCATTGCTAAATCATGTGTCGTCTAGTCACACGTAATTCCCTCATGAAACATCAAGTGCACGTAAAGTACGTCTAACATTGTTAAGGAGACGTTTGATCCGCGAGGGCATTCGGTGAAAGTTAATAAAATTGTATATTCTTTGAAATATCTTCAATAAAAGAACACGATCCAGCAAAATTTCATTGAATAAGAATTTTCAAGGCTACCCCTTTCATCCGCAATTTTCAATACAAATTTTCGCCATCAAAAATATGGTACAGAAATATCACTTTGGCTCGATTCGATATTGAATTCTAATATTTTTAAGTTATGAGTTATCAGACTCACAATAATCACCTTTAAGAACATGGGTCAATATATCGCAATCGTGAGTGCGAGAAACATAGCTGCAAATTTCGAAAGTGAAATTTTCCACACCGTTCGGACGATCAAAATAGTAAAAATGCCAGCCCATTTTTGCCATCGCCCTGCGTGGACTGACAGAGCTTTTTTCCATCGATCAAACTGTGTCAAAGAATTTCGATTTCAAAAATTCAAGTGAGATTAGATCCATACTTTTAATTGACGTGTATTCGAAAGGAATTAAAGTTGTAGAATTACGGTATGTAACAGTAGATAAGTACAATAAACAGTCTTCAAAAATAGTAATTATTGCCGAGTAGATATTCAACTCTCTGTGGAAAAGCAAGAAAATAAAAATTTCGAAGGCTTCATCAAATTTGATATTATTTTGATTAAAATTTTTATTTTGTTGGAGTTTCAGGAACAAAAAATATCCCGTGTTCCCATTACTGTAACGTGATTTTCAGTTTTGATTTTTTTTGTGCGTTAATTTCTCATCAATCGTTTCACAATTAGCGAATAAGAACTTACCACTATACCAAAAAGGTAATAAATAAATAAAATTGAATAAACCAGATATAATAAATAAAGAGCATTTCTTGTGCGCGGAAGAAAGCATATCAAATATTGTAACGACGTTGTGCTTTGCTCGAATTTCAGGAACATTTAACACAAGTCAATATTTTTTTTACCGCTCCTTATAAAATAACAATTTTTTAGTCTACTTCGTCGATGGCGCAAATAGAAATATTCACTGAGAAATAACGTCTGTTAAGGGCAGTACTTGGCTGGGTTACCATATAACAACGCTAAAGTTCGCACTAATTTAGTGTATTATAAAATAGGGAAAAAAATTCAATGAAGATGATTAAAAATAAGAAAATGGTGTAGTGGGCAATGGTACAAGGGAAGATTTCCGAAGATCCGAGGAACTATGAAAAATTATTACAACTATTTGTTCATTTAAATGAAAAATCACTGTTCGTTTAATGGTATATTTAAATTTTTTTATCACTTTTATTTCTAAAATACAAAGAAAAAACCGTAACAAATGAAAAAAGAGAAAACCAAACTTCACTCAATATTAATCACCACAAACATATCAACATGCGAATGATTGAAAAAATGGAAAAGACACCAGAATTATATAAATTCATAAGTATCAGTGAAATTTTTAAAAATGCCAATATCGAATGCTAACGACAAAAAAGAAACAAGCTTCAAAACTGAGTAGAGCAAAACAGATCGCCCATAAGTAACAAAATGTTGTCTCTGATACGAGCCCAACGTTATATTCTTTATGGGGATGATCGCACGGAGAACACGCTGCAGAGATGTTGAAATTTGGACTGCCCGTCACAAAACACTGAGACTCATTGTTTCCCCTTCCAATCTACCATATTTCAGATTATGCGCAGTCTGAGGGTTAGAAAAAACTCATTACATATGACACGCGAGAAACTTATTCGGTGGTAAAAAAACAATAATGTATATGAACTTTCGGAACTTCCGTGCTTTGTCGTTCAACAGATGAGTCACGAAATCCTTTATAGATTATGCATGACATTATGTTCATCGAAGTTGTTGTATAGGAAAAAATCTGGCATATAGTCAATGAAGTGCTTAGATACATCGGTTATATCCGATAAGAAATACTTGTTATAATTCGTATTCAAACTGCACGGCAAAATATTGATCCTCGAGCCTGAACCAATCGTCGGACACCTTGTATGTAACAGCGACGATACATATTAGTGTAGACGAACCTAGGGATTCGTCACACTGCTATATTTTTAAAATGCTTATTCTAAAATAACAAATGAATGATCGTTACTATTCATTTTTTTATAACAATGTGCAAAAATGATTCCAATGTGGGTGAAAAATATTGAGGGGCGTAGCTCAGAAAATATTTTCGATTGCTGATTGCAATGAGAGGTATTGAGTTGGGTTTGTGATAGCCAAATGTCTTTATTTGGACACAACGTTCCTTGATTGCAATTTTCACGATTTGAGTGAAAGAAACGCCATAAAAAATTATGGGGCTCTTCGTTCGCCGAATCTGCTCCCTCTTCCCTGCTCGCTCAATACAATGACAAAGGCAAGTTTTTGCAATGTGAAACCGTGACACTGATGTACCGATTGTAATAAAAGTTTCAAAACAACTTTTTCCGTGCACAAGGAAATGTTTCTCTCTTGTGAATTACTTATGAATCGAAGGTATAAAGGTAGCGCCTGAAGAAGATCGCTAATATTGCAAGAAGTGGGGAGATCTTTACATATGTTGGAGGGGGGGACCAATGATCAAAGGCGATCTGGAATAGATTTATCTTCACTACATTTGATTGGCTGGTCTGAGCCCTCCCTCCGACAGCACACTGCAGTAAAGAACGCAGTAGGAGTCTCCCTGGTAGTAGGGTTTATCTACTTCTGTGATTTTTGTCTTTCGGGATTGGAGAAATAGTATATTACGACCCTAGGCCCGAAAGTTGGATTTCGGCTTCGCCTCGGCCTTCATATAGCACATGCCAGGGCATCCAACATTTGGGCCGTGGGTTGTATACTATTTTTCTTGATCCCGTAGCCGAAAGTACGTTCAATAATTACTAGCAATTGCGAGGAGGGGGGGGGGGGGGTACCCGCCCGACTTTTGCAGGACCGAGGCGAAGCCGAGGTTTTGCTGGTCGGGGCGGGCATTAAAAACATAAACAAAAAGTAATAAAACACACACAAAATATCACACAATGATACAACAATATTATTAGTACAAATAAATAATTCGTTGATACATGTCTGATTCAAAGTCCCATGATAGTTAACAATTTTTATATATGAATATTTCCCGCTATACTTGACAATTTATATGAATATGTGCTTTCCTATGAACCTGGAATTTGGCAATACAACATTATTCCGGACGACCATATTCATTTTATTAGTTCGGTTGCATTATTTTCTGTTTTCGCATCTGAACGAACAAATGTATGTTATTCGTCCGGGTTCATGGCAGTATAGCGCATAACATGAATGATAAAAGCTACGCTATACGCGCCCGCTTGAAGCAAATAATAATGATACTTGGCAACGAATAAACAAAATCATGGCAACGAATACAGGCTTCACATTCATATATTGAAATGTTAAAGGATCACCGGCCGCAAAAATATCGTCAGAGCGCACTGAAGTTAGCCGAGTTAGCCGGCCACGAAAAATGCTCTTCCCGGCCTGAAATGCGGCCGGAAAGGGCGTACTTTCGGCTAGGGGAGCAAGAAAAATTATATTTTGCGAATAAATGAATATGGACGAAGAACAAAGGAATCGAGGAACGGACTAGGAATGGAGAGAATTGAGGAGCGTCGTGCTACTTCATTAATTTCGATGTTCTTCAGTTTTCTTTAGAACAAGGCCTTATCAGAGGCGACCATCCCAATCACTTTTTGAGCTGATAATCTATACAAGAAATGGTCACCTAATCGAGTTACCAGAATTTTAATTCTTTGGAGTATTCCTATTATAAATTATTGTTCCAAGCAACGTTCAGTTAGTCTGAAAATCTTTCCTCGGTTTGGTAGCTATGAGAAAACGAAAAATTTATTTGTGGTATTCATTACATTATGAACAGGTTGCTAAAAATGAAATTCAACAATTTAATCTCAAATTGCTTATTTATCGATATTAACTGCACCCTGGAAATCTGTTGCATTTGTAGTTGTCGGATTACCACTCAAACTCTTGTTCATATATTAACACATTTTCTGATTATGTGCTTTCCGAAGCTTCTTTTTTATTTCACGAAATGATTCTTGACTAAATCACATTCACTCGGTCGTTGCACTGGTCAAATCAGGAGCTATAACAAAATATTATTGTATATTTTCGACTTTACATGAATGAAAAACGTGCTCGTTGGCTAACTCTATACATAAATACAAAAAAACTGTCAATGCAAGTGTGAAAGTGGTGCTGAGACAATTTTCATTAAAAAAAAATCAAGATAGAACTCAAAACATTCGTACCAGTAGCAAGCATGTTCCAAGTCGATCTCTCAAACTTATCTTTTTGAAGATTCTAAGATTAGTCAAATTCTTAATTTTAATATTATAAAAAGACAATATAAGAGGTGAGATTCGTAACTAATTCGCTGTGATCACCCTAAATGCAAAAATTGACCGTTGGCCACAAAAAATATTAAAGAATCATACTTACTGAGAACAAGATATTTAATTGAATAATTATTATTGCAAGTCCATGCTTTACCCCTCGCCAGAAATGAGATAAGTTTTCATAAAAATGATTTCTTTATAATTTACTTAAAATTTATTTCAAGGAAACGTTCAGCTCCAATAATTTTCTACATCCATCTTGTCATATTTGAAAATATTACAAAACTTTTCGCAACAGAGTAGTCACCGAGAAAGCCGTTTTCATGACCTGTTAAATTTTAATAAGTACAATTTAGTAAAGCATACGGAAAACAAGATCTGAATACAATCGAAATATCCAATGGAATTCGAGTCACGTACAAATGTGAAGGTCAGAAGAGATATGATTGCAAATTGTTTGGCTGTTAATAAAACGGGTCTTTGGGATTTAGCTATTATCATACAGACGAGCTTTCCTTCCTTTTTCGTCCAGTCGTACCACGGAAGATCGTACGCTGCGTCAGCCACCTTCATGCTCTATTATAAAATTTTCGTTCAATGCTTCGTTCTAGCCAATAAATATCAATTGCTAGGAAGCAAAAAGGCATAAGACTCGTAGCCCTATCTTAATGGAATCATATGGTTTACGCCTTTTTCCTCGTTCCATTCAAATTGTTCTTACCTCATCCTGAAGAGCGTCCGGTGGCCAACACAATAAAAGTAATTGAAATGTCACAGCTAACACGCAAGCTGCACTCCTTGGACGTTCCGTTTCTTCTCCCTGCACATCAGAAATAGTCTCCTCATACGTTTTTACATTTTTTCTTATCTTAAGAGAACCAACTAAGTGGCTTTCAAATAAAACGTTTCGAATAATTTATCGCGAATTATTCGTAGACTTCAAAACAACTTTCCGGTCAACTGAGCATGCATCATGAAAAAAATTATTTTCAACGGTGTAATTGGTCAGACAACGTACGAGCAAAGTGCCAAAACTGTAGCCACAAATCGCTACGACTCCTTGCAGGGTTTGAATGAGGATAACAGGTGCGTAAATTTTCTCCAAATCATCCGAATATCTGATTAACGTATTTCATTAATAACTGCGTTCACTCGATGACAATTTGCTCACGAAAAATGTGTACTGGATATTACTCACCGAAGTACTTCCTTATGAAAGGACACACTTTTGACGACATGTCGAAAAAAATTCTGTTTTCTTTTATTCCATTCGATTTCATCAAGCTCTAAATCTTTACCAAGAGTACTGTCTTCGTTTATTCGTTGAAAGAATTCTTGGCATAATCTCATATGAGCGCAAGCATGCAAAACATAAAAAGAAAGTCCAGTGTCGATGGCCACCATGGCTAGTACGCTGTGGCAGGCTGTTGGCACTTGGAAAGCATACCAGATATAAAACTGTTTCACGTTTTCGTGAAACATTCCAGCTGAATAGGGTAACACGATACTTTTGATTACAGTGCCATTTTCATTTAAGACAAAACTTTCAAACAATGGTGTAATCAAACAAGAGGATACTCCGACAAAACAATTTGCGGCGAAACCATAAGAAAGATACAATCCTCGTTTGGCGTAGCCCTCCACAATCACCAAATCTCTCTCAGTTTCTACGTGTCGCCATAACTTTTCGCAGCTTTCTGTCAATCTGTAGAGCTCGTGACGTTTCAGTATCAAAATGCAAGCTGTAAAACACCGTTCTGTCTTCAAAGTGGAATTATCACTCGTTCGCTATTCTAATAATTTTTGTTTATTTATATTTTTCTTTTGTTCCAACTTCCAAGTATGTATGATTAGTAATGTGTGCCTTTTATCGCGGAAACTACGTAGACGTTTTCCTCGCGCACAATAGCTATTATTTCTGGTGGGGTAATATTGTTCCAGCGAAAAATTAATGCCCAGAATCCCGGACCGAACACGAAAATACATGCGAAAATAGTTATGATACTAATCGATAAGGCCAAACAATCGTATCCCAATTTAAAAGGCAATAAACCGGTAAGCTTCAACAAAACCTCATTAAAATGAAAATAATCACGAAAATTCCGTCGTCTCATGGTTAGCTGATGAAGGTGTGGTTCTATAGAGAAAACTTATGAGTGCTGTTAAGATGTTTGCGTTGAAAATCTCACGAATCCGGGAGCACACAATATTCCTAATACTACGTTTCTCGGATTACGAATAACCTGCACATGCGCAGATTTGTTCTTATGTTATTCAACGAAACGCTGTCGAATGCTTAAAAAATTCATCAACAAGAAAAGACTTAGTTTTGAAACTTCATAACAGTTTGTCAGCAGCTCCCATTTCGAATGGTTAAATATTGGATAATTCTTCTTCAATATATTATCTGTTATACGGTCATTGAACCGCTGTTATAACCATCGAATACTATTAGTCACATTACCATACGAGAACAAAGCAGCTTCTGCTCGAACTGACACGTCCTCCTATGTGAAGTTTCGAATCGATCCTAACATGTCAACGACTGAAAATTGTGATATTAAAAATATCTCATAAGTTACCAATCCATAAGCCAGGTCGTATAATTTTCGTTGATTCCTTCGTCGAACTTTCGACCCTTCTGCACGAACATTCGCTCAAAATTTTACACAAAATTGAGCCCCGAGGCACTCGAGAACATTGCATTGAAGTTCTCGAAAATGTATTACCGAAGTTGAAGCGAGTTCTCGACGACTATGCGAGACCAGATGTCAGAATTATTTTCAATTGATCTCCCCAGCTGCAGGTGGAGGTTGAAACTTTTTTGTTCAGTTTGTATTTGACAGTAAAAATGTTCAAACTTCGATATCGTCACTGGATATGTTATTACTCATTCATGTATAAATACCAGATTTTCGAAATTCCATGTTTATTTTCTATAGAATTCTACAAATCGAAATCTCATAGGGATTATAAATAATTGTCGACGATTGTGAAAAACCTTTCAACTTAAAATTTCTTATGCTACACTATACTCGAAATTACTCCAAAATCTGTCGCAGTAGAGTTAGCAACGAAAAGGCACTTTTCATAACCTGTTAACATTAGTCAAAGGTAAAGTTGAATATGAAGAAATTGAATAAAAAACATCACGTCGAAACAGATTGTCAACGTACCCACGTGAACGTTTCAAGTGACATAATTGCCATTTTTCTTGCTGTGATTATGACAGGTCTCTGCGATTTTGCGATAATCATGCAAATCAATTTTCCCTCTTCTCTTGTCCAATCGTACCACGGGAGATTATACGCCGCATCGCCCACCTTGAGACCCTGTCAGCATTAATACTTTTGATGAGTGCAACCAATATTCTGTGCTGTCTATTCGTGAGTTTTGAGTATTAACGGTGGCTAATGTTTTTTGGTATCGACCGATAGCATTGTTCACCTCAGTCTGAAGAATGTCAGGTGGCCAACATATTAAAAGCAGCTCTGCGGTCACTGACAACAAACACGTCATAATTTTCGGACGTTCCGTTTCATCACCCTATGAACATATATCAATTCTTCGGCTTTTCGAACAAAAATTGTCCAATTTAACGAATAAGTCGAGCTTCGCAATTCTCCACTCCAATTTTTTGTTTTTTCATGCAAATATTGTTGAATTCCGAAAACATATGTCAAATTCATGCGAAGAAAGTTATCCATCTGAATACTCGAAAAATCAACGTTCCAATTCTGTTCAATTTTTGACAAACCGAACCCAAAGTTGTTTATACTTCTTTTTAAGAATGTTTTTAACTTTGGAGGCCCTTATACGATGGACCGTGCATACTTTTTCAGTGCTCGTAGGTATTTGTATGCGAGGCCATACATATTTAAGAAACCATTTCATCAGATCTAATTTACATTGTTTTTTCTTTGTTTCATAAATGTCACGTTGATTAGAATTTTTGGTGCTACATAAATGTTTGAATGTCGTAAATTATGTGATGACCTACGACTAAGATACCGAAACAGTATCCGCAAATCGCTGCTAGACTTGCTAGTATTTGAGCAAGGATGACTGTTTGAAAAATGTCTTCCACATCTTTAGTGTATCTGTTCGACAACAAATGGAAAGTTGTTCATTCCAAATATAAATCTTTCGTCCAGAATAATGCACTCCGAATATGACTTACTGTAAAATTTCCGAATGATAGACCACACCTTTGACTACAAGTTGACAAAATTTAGTTCTTTTCGTGTTCCAATCGTCTTCACCATCGGTCAAAGTTTCGTCAAGTCTAATACTATCGGCTATCCTCTCAAATACATTTTGGCACAATTGCATGTGAGCACAGGCTTGCAAAACATAGAAAGGTATCGCTGTATCAAGGGCAATAATTGCGATGACACTGTCACAAGTCGTTGGAACTTGGAGTGCATGCCATATGTGGAATTTTTTCACGTCGTCGTGAAATACTCCGGCTGAGATAGGTAACGCTTTGCTTTCCAAAACCGTACCGTTCGCGTCCAAAACAAAATCCGTGAAAAATGGTGTAATGAGATAAAAAAAAGTTCCAATGCTGATGTTTACTGTTAGCATGTACGTCACGTACAGTCCCCGTTTTCCGAACTTGTCGATGATCGCGATATCTTTATCCGACTCGACGTATTTCCAAAGATTCGCACAATTTTCTGTGACGTAGAGAAGCTTTTCACGCTTTGGAAAAAGCACCAGAACTGCAACAAATTTCAAATTAGCGATTATTTCATGGATCGATCGACTGTCATTGAAATAGTATAATAGAAAATCATGAAATTTCTCAGAAATATAAATTAACAATGTATTAATTTTCAATTATTTTTCGGCTGCTTAAAACTATGTTGCCCTGCAATATGACGGTTAAAAAGATTCAATAAGTGCCTTTTATCGCGCAAACAATGAAGGCGCTTCCGTTAAGCAGAACGTCGAACCTATCTGACGGGTTAATATTATTCCAATGAAATATAAGTGAGTAAAAACCCGGAACGAATAAAAAGCATGATGAGCCGAAAGTCGCAAAAGCCAGGAATAAAGTTAGCACATTGTTTTTCGATTTAATGGGCAATAGGCCAGAGGCATTCAATAAAAATTTGTTGAAGTACGAATAATCGTTAAAATTTCGTCGTTTCATCGTGAAATGTTATTATTTTTATCAAGATTAGTTTGAGTATAAAAACGAACACTCCCGAGATTTTAAGTTTGAGTACCTATCATCGGGGGAGGGATTTCCGCAAGTTTCCATGTCCAAGTGGCATTTTCCGCGTATGCGTACTTCCCAGAACATATATTTTATTATTTAGTGTAATACCATAAGACGCATTAAATATTCGCTGAATAAAAGCTTCTAGTCCCGGAAATAATGAAACTTTATCGGTGTTTTTCTCGAACGCTTCAACGGCTGGCAATTCTTCGCAGTAAGTCTTGTCCAGCCATAGAGAAAGCTCTTCTTTTATCTTCTTATACGGAACCTTGGTTAAGGTTGAAGCGCGGCGAACTGATGTAACGTATTCTTCTCAATTGTCCATACGAGGCTTCATTTGTCAAATTTTATTAATTCAATCGTTCTCTTTTATTAGAGTAAAATTGAGTCATTCAAAAGGTAGTTTGAGAGGACTATTTTGGAGTTTCTCCTGCTATATTATTCATTACTTAATGATACAATTAACAAGCAAACTATATGCAAAGTAGGCTTAATTTTGATGATTTTTATAGTGATGTGGTGATTGCACAATGAATTTTCCAACAAAATCTTCGATGCTTCGATAGAGTTAAAAGTAGCACGTCAAAAGTCCTGATGCATGAAGATGTTGATTTATTTAAATTTAATGAATTTATCTCTTTTCATTCAAATTTTTTGTTGTGTTTTTGTGTTGAATTTTTCGACTTCCTTGAAAATCATGTTCACACTCGAGAGTCAAATTGATCACTCGGTTCGATGCACGTCTCACTGAAGAGTTGAAAGTCCAACGACAGTGTCCAACATCGAACAAGTTTGATAACTGAGCGTTACGTCAGTCGATACAGTAGCAAACGACGGTCGGTGAGGACGCATCAATTACTTTTTTGTCAATGGGAGCCACGGAATAAACAGCATTCAAGCACTCGAGAATGCATAACTGAAAATTTTCAGTAGGTAATAAGGAGGGTTCCGCAAAACCTATCCCATGAGTTGCATGAAATGCTATTCCCGTTTGTCAACAACAACGTTTTTCTCATCGATTACGAAAGTGGGAATAAGTGAACCTAGATATGCTGTATTTCGTTAGGAGATTTCGCTGTGGAGCCAAACGATGGCGGTAGCAAACGTTCCCTTTCCGAGGGTGGAGTCGCACAGGGGTGACTTTGGAGTACCCCGAGCGAATTCGTATATATGTATACATGCCATATATAAATATACGACTAGGTAGGACGAAAAAAGGTACAAACTTTATGCCATAACACGTAAAATGTCGGGAGTAACGCCCTTCTGTACATCAGCTATTGACATATACGTTACATAGGAGTTCCAGGGTGAGTGGACGCGTTTCTCGTAGGCAGCACACGCCGTTCGATGCGGCAGAGGGATTGCGCTTCACGCTGCGTGGCGATGAAGTTCGTCCCTTGTCCGCACACGATCTGAAAAGCTCGACCGATATTTCACGCTGTTATTTCGTCCATCTGCTTTCCTTTTAATTCATTTTTCGTTTTTCTTTTTTTCCTTGTGTTTATTGATTTCCAGTGCTTTCCTTTTCTTTCGTTTGTTTTTTCGTTTTTTTCGTCACCGAGTCGTTGTCGACCCGGAAGTATCGTGTGACAGATGCAGAATCGTGGCGGCGACGTGTATTGCGGGTGAACACCGCAACGTTCGTGTTTTTTCGGAATCTCGTGGGCCAAATGTGATGCGATGTTTCTCCTGAAAAACCCACCAGCGGGTGAGCACTTTTTACCTGTGTATACGCGCATGCATACAAGAGTGAATGAACGCAATTATCATATTTCTTAGGAACGTAAATCAAGTGTCACCAATGTTTTAGAAACTCATGAAATGAAAAAGTGAACATTTCGAGCGATCGATATCTAAACGCACGAAACAGAGCTACGTGTTCTCTTTGCTAGCTTTTCGATTTTTTTTTCTATAAGACGTAGACTTGAGTCTTCCGGATATTTATTTTTTTACTTATGATTTTCTGGTTCAGGCAAATGATACAGAGTTGCACCTGAACGTGGAAAAAGAGCACAGCAGAGATATTCCGTTGTATAAAGATGAAATGAAAATAGTCTTTTAGTCATAACGTCTGTTGACAGATGAGTAAGTTTTGAGCTTCCAAAAAAACACATATTTTTACGAGAACACAGTATAAATGGTAAACCCGAGGCTCAGTGTAATCACCTAATGCCGGATTTTGCGTTCCGACGTGTCTTTGTGTGCAAACATAAGACGAGCCATCTCATTTTAATAACATGAGAAACCTCATACTCTAAATGCACCTTCCTTGCGAGAGCACGGTACGAAGATCAGCATAATTAATGTCTACATGACATCAAATTTCTCGTCACATAGTTTTCGCAAAACATTGATAAATCTGTGTGAATTATAAACTGCCATTAGTAACTCAATGTTTTCAGATTGTCGGGAATTCATTAAAAAATTTTCATAACTAAGAAAATCCAGAAATTCATTTCATTCGAATGATACTCGAATGAAATTCTTCGCATTCGACGATTCGTACGCGTGAGTATTCCTAGCGCATTTCCGTAATGTCGTGATTATCCATTTTCATTTACGAAGATAAATGGAATATTTCATTTACTTTAAATCTCTATGATATTCCAATCATTCATATCCCCAACATGAATCACTTTTACCTCATGAACGTTGTCGTATTAATGGAATATCTAATAATTTGAGTCAATCATTGTTAAATCCACGATGGAATGAACAGTTCAGATCGATGAGAAGAACAGAGCTTGAAAAACCAGCATCTCCATGAAACATCCAGTATGTTATAGCTACCACATGAAGTGCATATTATCAACTATGCATCATATCCCTACACGGTTAGATGCGAAAAAGATCACGTCGGTTGCAAGATTCCTCGCCACACACCGGTTCAACATTTATTTCACGCAATTATCCATCATTATGAAATCGTAGGGAGGGAGATGGAGAGTGCGTGTATGAGGAAGGGAGCTAGGGATACATCGCGTGAAGGGTTCACTAAACGGGTTTCCCTCGTTTTTCCTTCCTTGTGTTTCTTTCGTTTTTCCTTTTTGTCACGTAGACTTTTCCCTCTAGTCAACAAAACGGACTGGGAGCGTGCGTTTTCTTGTCGTTCCTCCTACTTAACAACTGAATATATATATATATACAGCTTGAAAAAAAAAAAAATTAACTCAGGAAACATTTGCGTGTCGTATGTGAGATAGCTAAGAAAATTGAGACCTAATTATCTTGCTACTTTTACTCCATTACAGAAAGCTTCGAATGAACACTTTTTTAACGCAACGTTAAAAACGTAATCACTACGATTCCCGATGAAATAATCCCGGCGAATTATCTTCATGAAACTTTATTCTCTTACTTCACATTACAGATTTTCATTCAACAAATAATTTTCTAAAGAAAATAGTTGAGAACTCATAAAATTCTTAAAATTTTAGGTGTTTATTTTTTTCGAAAAATTAGAAACTTTGCAATAGGGAAAGAGAGTAATCCAATGACATCGAAATCAGACTTGATCGATGTGTGGGTGAGTTCATTTAAAAAAACGTCTCCTCCGCGTGCATTTATGAAGGCAAAAATGAGTGACTTTAAACGCTGCTCGAATGATTAAGAAAAAAGTAAAAAAATTGAAGGAATTAACTTCAACGAAATTCAGGATCAAATAGAAAACAGTAAAATAAACGCAAATGAAGAAAGTGACAAAGCGGGGCGATAGAGATTCGACGACGAGCCAACAAGATCGATCGACCGCTATACATTGACATATTATAGTCGTACGATTCCATGGCTCAATGCATTCGAATCGCACCGCTCTTTTCTGCACCCAGTAGGAACTCCCATTGCATATGAAATACACATATTTTCGATGTCGAGAAATGGGTAACATTCAATACTGTCTACCACATAACGAGATAAAATGTCGTGAGCGAATAATAATTGATTTTATTTACCGTGAGATTTGAGAAACCTTGTTATGAAAATACCCTTTGATAGACTGTATTGCTAACCTAATTCAGCCGAATTTGGCGCCATGCCTTGGAATGTTTCTCAGTTGGAATGTATACTTTAAAAAGATTCCTTCCATCCAGAAATTTCTTTATTGTCAATCTGTGAAATAATTTTGGCAGTCTCATGAAACCGTTTACTCCGACGTGGTTTAAGTTGAGTTGAATTTTTTCACACGGTTACAACGTAGAATGAACTGGGTCTAAGCTTGAATTAACGTTGGAGAGAACGAGCATTAATCGTTCGAAAATGCCTGCGCGGACAAAAAAGAAAAAAATCATGAAAAAAGCTCGATCGCTCTAGAAAAATATGCTCCAGCACAATTTCAGCTGAAATGTTGGTACGTTTTTTTTCTTTTTCTGTTTAATTTAAGGCGATGGGGCTGAGTTTGAAATATCCCCAAGAGCCTGGAGGGTACATTGCTCAATCCTGTCCTGCACCCACTCCTGCTTGCCTCGCGTTTTCTGTGATAAATACACCGATGCCTTTTCCCTTGTCGTTTCGTTCTTCCTCTCTTTCTTTTCTATCTCAGTTACAATTCGCTGACGTCGGTTATTCATCTCGTTCCTTGCGTTCTTTTAGCAACGTGAATACCTATATCCGGAGGCTTTGAAAAAGCCTGTATACGGTGCTGCAGTCAGCCGTTTTTTCGTATCGTGTGTATACGCATTTAATCCTTACTATGCGTTTTTCACGAGTATGAAAGCATCAAATCAGTGTGCATTGTGTCGAAGTTCCATAGTTTTACGAAATTATTCCCACACTTCGGAATTGCTTGCTCCCCCATAATTGCGAATTAAACGACCAATGAAAAATTGCCATAAGCGTGTTTAGCGTACCATTCCGCTTTCCAGGTGATTCTTTACCCCAGAATCTGCGTTTCTGTGGAAACTATAATTCTACAATTTGAAACGATTTTTTTTACCAGATATTTCGAATGAAAGCTGCGAACGAATATTTTTTTATCGTTTATTTTTTCCACGGACTGATGATAATCTATGAAGCCATATTTGAAGCTTTCTGAGAATGATTTTCAATTTACATTCTTGAAATCATGTTTTAGATGAGTTTCTTACACGAATTAATGATCTAAAGAAGGAATGAATTATGTTCAAAACGAATTAGCCCCTAATAATGGTATGTGCTGTCTTGAGTTTGATGAACTACGCGCGCATATCCGCATAGTCTGTGAGAATTCTAACGCAATAACGGCTCATGCGCCGCTACAGGGAGTCATTTTTTATTTCCCATTTTTTTCCTGTATCTTTCCTCTTCATATGTTTCGAATCTGAGATTAGGTACGCATACAGCGGATAATTTACCGTCACGAAAGCGGAAAATAAATGAATATGCGTGTCACCTTTTTTTCAGAATATTTTCTTACATGCGCGTTACGATTCGAGCATTGCTTTAGTAGTTCATTGAATATCAACATTTTTTCACATGTTATGTCTCAGATAATTTCTATTTGCAAAGCATGCTTACTTTTTTTCAAAATGTTCAGCTATGAAACATCTCTTTTCCTTTGTATTGATCAATATTTAAAATGCAGCCATGTATGATCACTTCCGCAGAGTATTTTGATATTCCATCTCATTTCAAAAACTTTACTCAGAGTCAGAAAGGCCATATAAACAGCTCGGGATAAATTCACCGGTACAAACTGTCCTCAAAATTTTCTCTGCTTTATTCCGCATACACTGTCATTATCGTAGATATTCCGATGGATATGTCCGTCCAGAAGGGAGATTTACCCTGTGGCTTGCTACTTTCCATTGAGCCCATGTCACTTTTTGTATGGGACATGTATATGGATCAGCATCTGGAGTTGCGGTTCATTCGTGAATAGCAAGCTCGCTGGAGCTTCAAAGAGATGTTCGCGTATTTCACACCAACGTGTACTTTCATGAGTATGTGTTTTCCCATATGCACTTTGATAAAGGCGAAAGGATCTGTGCTCGTTTTCGAAATTTCTTCTTTTAGACTTTTCATTGTCCAAATGTAATGGAGATGCACATAAATGCACTGCATCAGATGTGATATAAATTTTTGGCTTTTAGCTGCCAATAGCGTTTAAATACCATTGAATTATTGGATTTAAGTAAAACTATTGTAATGATGCTTATTACCCAGATTAGTTTTATCCTTTGACCACGTTTTTCTCCAAACATTTACGTTGTTTTCTTTATTCATATCCCTTGCATACAATTCACGGCGCAATAATGTCTCGATTATTGAAAATAACCGTAAAAGCTCGTCTCAAGTATAATAACAGTATAAACGAAAGTGTGTGATGCAATGTATATGTACGCGTCACTTTCCAGCACAGACTATGAGACGACGTCGGGTTTGCGTATTGTTTACGGTAGTTGCGCGCACCTGCCCAGCTGGCACACTCATCGGTGCATAGAATTCTGTTCATTCTTTTTTTTCCTTTTCTTATTTCTTTTTCTCTTCATCTCTTCTTTTGTTTCTTTCTCCACGCTTTTAAAACGACGTTGCCCCATTGCGTTCAGCATCTTTGTTTTCGAGCCTCGACTCTTTTTTATCTCATTATATATTTTAGATTAAATTTAATGCGCGAATTTAACTCTGTTTTTTCAAGTTGAATCTTTCGTTTTATAACTTCTCAAGTATTCTGGTTTTGTTTCAGATAATCTCAGAATCGAAGCTCATTTGTACAAATTTATTCTATTCTTTCATTCATTTTTTTACTCCTACGCTAACGATTACTTTTTCAGACTTAGTCGCAGCTTCGTTAACACCCGTGTGTTCCGACTTTCATGAACCCCCGACAAACGTCTTCAAATGGGTTCGGAATCTCGTTGTTTTAAAATTTCTCTTTTTTTCGAATAGCCGAACGCTCCCACCCAATTATTTGAGTCTGGCTTTTGGAAGTGTTTCTTCCAAACTTTCTCCATATCTCGGCTTCAACCTTCTGTTTTTCACACTGATCATTCGAATAATATCTCTTCCGGTAACAAGGTTGGCTCATTTCCTATTCCTTCTCGTGGATCCTTGTATAATACGCTGGCTGAGAGGCGCACTTTCTCAAAATTTGATAAATGGTCAAAGTTCTATTCGCCGTAGTCCACCGAACACTACCGGACTAAACACGATCCTCCGCCGACTCTATCACTTCTTTTGATCCGATTCCCGGCCAGTAATCTCCCCAAGTTGGAAAAACAAAATAAAAATAAAATCTTTTGAAGAGCCGCTACGAGGAAAAGGAAGAAAAAAGCTCAAAGCGGAATGAACTATTCTCTTCCTCACGTAACTATATACGTACGTGCTTGAAAGTGCCCCACATACTTTAAGCATAGCGCGCACCGATACAACATTCCCGAACTCCCGGGGCGAAACCACCCATTTTCAAACGCCGGAGCATACACCAGCTCATTCCACGCTTACCACTTCTCACGAAATACCGGATACAGCAATGCGCTCGTTCTGCCTTGTATATGTTGTATACTCCACGTACATAGATTGATATACGAGGAGATACACGAGCGCTGATGTACACACCGATGATCGTGACAAAAGGACGCAAGTCGAGTAATATTGCGCTGTAATTTGTGCAATTCACGCTCTTTTGATTGACCGCAGCCTGTTAATATGTGTATGTGCACGTGTCTTCGTATTCAGGTATGCGTATACGAGTGCAAACAGGGCGCGAGGAGCTACGACGAGCGTCCCGCGATTGCGGCTTAACGCACTGCCGCATCCGGCGATCTTGCTAATTCCCGCCCGCGGAGCACAGCGCACCGCAAGCCTAGCTCGAATGCTTGTGTCCGGTTCACTTACGTGTGAATGTGTATATGTACGAACACGCATAATATTTGCTTATACATCTAAAGGCAAAATGCAGATGTACAATTAACCGGCGTTAGCGGGGTTGCATTATCTGTTCAGCTATATATTTATCATCGTCATCTATTTTTTTTCACGAAACTAGATTACAGATGAACGCGATGAGGAGATCATGAATCGAACAATGACTATTACAACACGGAAGGATTCCGCATTACGGCAATCGCCGTTTCGATGGTTGTTGCAAAGTTCGAGACAATTGGTTGGCATTTTAGTACCGTTGTGGAATAGTCGAATCAATTATAATCGACAGGCCTTTTCAGCTGAACCGAATTCACTGGAAATCGATTTGTTTACGTTATAAATTCATCAAATTAGGTTTAAGGATATATTGCACAGGCGATACAATGTTGCCATGCTAAACCATGCTAAAAACATAAAAAAATTCAAAATGATCAGAATTTTATAAAATTTGGTGAACACATTCTTTAGTGCCAAATTTGACAATACAAATTTTTTAAGATTTTTCTTCTGTACAGTTATCCAGTAATTGATCACTAAAGTTCACGTGTATAAGCATAGCGTTTCCATATATATAGGTATACATTCCAGGCATAAGAAATCTGCTTTAATGCGTAATTACTCGATAACTAAAAAGAAGAAAATTTTGAAAAAATTTGTGTTTTCGCACTTGATGTTGAAGAACATTATCACCAAATTTGATCAATTTCTAATTATTTCGACTTTTGTATCATTCACCCTTAATACGACAGTTGTGGAGTGTGGTCTCTGGTGCACATTGAAGAGTGAATGAATACGAAGTTTTTACGGTTTCTATTGTATTGGAAATTGTATTAATCGTCAGTAATTCTAATTCTGATGATGTATCGTTTACAAAACACATTCGCTGACTTGTCATTACTCATACCGGTTTCGTTGTTGAAGAGTAACGTCATTCAATGTTATTTTCTTTGAAGTTTGTAATTATTTAAACGCTTCAACGTCAAGCATTCGTTCTCTGTTTGCTTTTTTCATTCATTTTCTGCGTAATGAAATAACGTGAAAAATTGGCACGCTGAAAATCGCATGGATATAGAGACACTAGGCTTCGGGCTCTCCCATTTCGTTCTAAGTAAGTATTATGGTATGAAATTCGACGAGCCAAGGTGGGGCACAGCCAAAGCGAGCTTCCCTTTCACGCGAATCATTAAAGCCGATTTTCTCTACCGACTTATCGCAGGCTATCATGCGATCAACTTATTTCACTTTCAAAAAATGATTCTTCTGTTGAAGAATGTAGCGTGTTCGTTGAGTTTCTGATTGATGGCGATGGCGATGGTGACACGAACGAAGGACGCTCCGAAATCGAGAATTCATGACTTTCGTCCGTCGAGAACACACGTGACGACTTTAGACTTCCTGCGATCCTATCCCAGCGATTCGACTCCACTTTTTCTTCACTTCATACTTCCGACGTTGCTGGAGAGCTCTCAAATACTGCGTCGCATTTTTCCGAGGCACAAGGTAACTGAAAAATCCCGGCGATATAGTAGAAAACTGTTTTTCCTGTTGGTTATATTCGGCGATCAATGAGCCAGCATCGAGACGAGCACTACTCAGTCAGCTATCCATTTGAGAAATAGCGACAGCGTACCATTGGAACTAGCCAAACTCCCACATCAATCATGCATGAATGTCAGTGAACTATGCCCATTGCGGTAAATTTAATGTTTTATCAAGTAGCATATCTGCAGGTTTAAAATCAACGAATGTTTCGAGCGAACCTCCAGTCGTCGTTTCATCGCGTCGGCGACCAACTTTTCCAACGAGAACCTTGAACTACTGTTAGATGTGCGAAGTCGTAACACTTATTTTCCTCCACACATGTAACTTCGCCTCAACGTACATGTTAAATCCATAAGCACTTGTGAGTTTTATTCGAGCGATCGATTAATGGAATATTGATCGCAGTTCTCGTTGACGACGAGAACGCAAATACACTTGAGGTCGATCGTGTACACTTATAAACTCACAGTAGTACATATTATCCTGGCTGTTGAGAAGTCTACGATCCTTTGCGTGACGTCTGTGAACGACAAAACGTTCAATCACACACCCACGACGAGTGATCAGTAGATTGCGCGGTGAATTGTTAAAAACTATCAATTTATTCCTTAGTAGGGAGGGACTAGAGGATTTATGATAACGTACGTTCACCTTAAATATTAACGAAGAATACGAGAAAATGTATGTCATCGAGTGGCGAATCGCTGATTACAAAATTATATTCGTACGAGGCGAATATTTGAAATGCAAAGAAAATCTAACTGCTTAAATAGCTGAATTCGTCGAAAGGTCGTCAAATGGATATCGTTCAAGAATAAAATTTAAAAAAACATTCTGCTTCCACCGCCGCTATTTATAGAAAAGGAGTTCATCTCCTATCGAACCAGTATCCTCCTTCAAGCTCGACGAGTTCAATTAAACAAAGTCTGAGTAATCGATTGTTTCATTCAATGCAGTCCAAGCAAAGCTAAAACGTTTATATAACTCTCGGAGTATATAAGCAATACGACTGTGTATACATAACTCAGTCAAAGTGGAAAAGTCTAACACCAAAGCTTCCTATTCGCACAAAGACAAATCTTCGGTGTCCGTATTTTCTTTGGTGTATTGTACTCGCGTTACGTCGAGCAAGTAGTCATCATTGCGAGTGGCAAACGACATTACGACGGGAGTCGTAAGAGACCTACATGCAATTGTCGATTCCATTATGTATAGCGTATACAACCATGACCAAATTTTTAACGTTCTCTCCGGCATCGTGAGTCGTCGTCCGCTCAACATTGACCAAGCAAAATAAACTCAACGAGTGTTCACCACTGTACAAGCGCGATTCCTTGATGGGAAAAAATATGTCATTGCTAATGCCTTGGGATCTCATTGGTGCACGACGTGCAAGATAATGCTTAACGCTTACCGAAACAGTCGTTCTGAGAAGTCTCACAAAACAGTGACACTGGGCTCAGATGACGTATCGCATATACAAGAGTTAATAAAGCAATTCGCCATTATAATTGAGCAGCGCAGCGTAAACTCAGCCAAGACCTTGATGGCCAATGTCCCTTTCCCGTACACCCATTACCCTATATTTTTCTTGCTTTGCCAGGTACTCTTTTGAGAGAGCTCTCGATGACCTCCTGCTCGCGGTCAAGAGGTCTTTTGTCTGTCTACCGCGATGCGTTTTGCTTAGCAGAACAGAAAAAATGCAGTCGTACGTACAGCCATTCAGTAGCGGAAGGAAAGAAAATGAGGGGTCACGGAATTAGACCGGAGGAAAAAAGGACTGATGAGTTCACAGCGGCTTCAGGAGAATAAAGGTGCACGCGACTTAGCTGATGTGTGCGCAGTTAAGAATTCTAAAATAAAGACATTGGAGGAAAGTCCGGTGGCCCTTGAAACGAATTTTTGGCAATGGCTGAAGCACGACGTGCCTTTTTGCTCGTCTACGAAATTTTGGATTCGCTCCAAAAATGTGATCTCACGTAGGCGTGAACTCCACTGAGAAAAGTTTCGCATACGACGACGAAGACGGGGTGACATGCGATGTGATATCGACCTGGTACTCCCTCGCCTCAAGGGTCCTAGTGAATTTCAATTCTTGCGAAATAATGAGGTCGAATATTTGCAAATACACTTGAATTCATTCGAACAGATTCCTTTAACGAAAGATTGAAAAACTTAAGAAAAAGTTAGGGGCAGGATAATAAGAGTGAAGCTGCGGATCATGGGCGTTGGTGACGAAGGCGTTTCCTTTGAATAGATTACGAAAGCTGGAAGGATCATATTTTTACAAACCACTGAGAACATATACATCTACTGGCTGTACAGAAGCGGTATACAACGTGTATAGACGCTGCCGCTGGTATCGCGCGAAAGAATGTTAAAAAATGGCTGAAGTTAAGGCGTGACGAGGAGACGGTTAACGGATAGAAGCAAAGGGGATGTAAAAAAAAACAGTAATAAGCTTACACACTTCGTATAAGTATAGTTAGCGTTTACGAAGCTATAAGAGTCTGCTAGTATTACCAAGGACGTATAAGATCGTGAGAATACCATTGTAGAAAACAAAGGGCCGTCGAGATTAAAGGGATAAGGAGAACAGGCTGACTCGACTGGCACTCCTTATGTACATGGAAGACTTTGCACTATATTATACTCCCTCGTTCACCTGCTGTGTTCTATCATGTAGGTGTATACACTGTTAAAAAAAAAAAGAAAAAGAAAAAGTCTCGTTAAGTAAAGTGGAAGTTTTTTCGATCGAAGCTCGTAAAACCATGTATTTTCCAATATTACGAAATACTTTACTTCTTTATTCTCATGGTTACTTATCTTGGAGTACTTTAGCCATTTTCATTGTCATCATTAGCGCGTAAACCGAGATAACAGACTGATAATAGTCCTATTATTTAGATGTTATTTTAAATTTGCGTGTTGCCTGCAAGCACCACGAGTATCATCGTCGTCGTCGTCGTCGTCGTCGTCGTCATAATCTAATGACTCGAATATTTTCTCCAATCAATTCCGTGAGATTGGTCGATCAAGGAAGATCATGCGTTACTTGTGATTGAAAAAAGCAACTGAACTTCTTTGCTTTTTTCATGATCAAAGAAACGATTAAAATTTATTCTCGCAATTATTAAAATTATGGGTAACTTATTTGTTGAGGTTGATAAATTTTTAATATTATGATACCGATTAAAATAGTTTTGTAGTAAAATCGTCAAGCAAAATGTGACAATAGCCATTTTCCATTTATACGCGTATGCGTATTTTTTATTTTTTATATATATATTTTTTTTATTTTATTTTAAACTATATTTTAAACCAGCTGGCTCACGGTGTTGTCAAACCTTCCACCGTTTATGTCGTTATTACTCGTTGATCTCAAATAAGTGTTTTTCTTTTTCCATTCCCAAGTGATTTTCACCGGTAACAAAGCCTTCTCAAGACATCATTGATATCTAAAAACATTTTATTTATTTGTTCTCGTTTTTGGCTCTTCAAAGTTGGGAGGATCCTATTTTATAAAATCCAAATCGTCGCACAGGAAGTGTGCCTGCCCAAAGAGCCTTCGTGCCAAAACCCTTCAAAAAATGATTTTCGTTAATTATTTTCTCGACAACTAGACCGTAGATCCTATAATAATTCCAAGAATAGATGCACGCTGTATATTTCTAGCATATTTTCAAATTCCAATTCGAAAAGTTGCCATTTTCAATTTTCCTTTGGATTCGTGTGAACTTCCAACTGCATTTTATGAATGCGCGGTGCTTCATTGATATTTCATGACATCGAATGTCAGCCTTTCGTTGGTTAGTATAAGGTTGAAAAACATGCGCATATAATGTTGGCTTCGGTCGATCAAAGGCAGTTGCAGGTGTCATGTGGCTTCTGTGGTGACGAGCCGAAAGAGTGGGGCAAAGGGTGCCTATGATGACAGGAGTGTTTTCTAGGCTTGGGTCGCCTTATCGTGGTTTACTCTTGTCAATATCACTGTTCAGGCTTCTTTCTCGTGTGGCTAGCAGATACGCAAGAGTACACGGTTTGCTAAAGTGAGGTGCCTCTTGCTTGCTCGTCTCGAGGATATCCGCATTGTTTCGTGTCACCAAGCCAAGTCAGCTGACCTACATTGGGCCATGCTGCCGCTACTTCTGAATATCAGGCCACTCGATGCTCACCTCTCAAGAAAAGCACTTGTCAAGTTTCGAACAATTCTAGCGGTGTTCATAACTCCCGAGCAACCTGCTATTTCAAATCCCTGTATTTTTCATTTTCTTATATTTCACTTCGTCAATCGTATAGGAAACTTGATTTCGTGAGAAACTCAGCCATCTTTTTGGGATTCCAGGTCGAATAAATTCTTCACCAATATAGTCTCTTCACTTTCTCTCAAAGAAATTTATTCGTGACTATGTAACTCGATGCTGTAACAGACAGCGAGAAAGTGTTTATGTCGTGTCACTGACAATTTGTATTTCCACCTTGCTATCATGCCATCAATTATTTCCGTCGAAGAGTTCTCCAACGAGGTGACACACCGAAAAAACGACCTCGAAAACGCGACGCTTACGACATACTAGCGGTACACATCGTCTGACCTTCAAGAAACAAAACAATTTGAAAAATTGTATCATAAGATGTTGATGAATGATCAGGAATTTCGAAGTTTCGAAAAGTAGCAGAATTGTTGATCAAACCATAACAACCATACAGGCCGTTGAACTTACGTTTTTTGTTACGTTTTTTGTTTGCCGTCATGGCGGTTCTATAATATTATTGGAAAAAAAAACAAATGTCAAATCAGAAAAAAAAGTTTAATTTTTAGAGAGATTCCACTCGAAGATGGAGAATTGGGATTCTCGGATAACCGAAAAAATTTCATTTTTCTTCTCGATCATTGCTGTTCGAGACAGCCCATCAAAATTTCACTTCAATAAAACTCCCTCGTGCTTCATGAGGTTTGATCGTCGATCCAGTGACGTACCAACAATTGAAATAAAGAAAATCAACTATTTGATCAGGCAGAAATTCAGTTGATTAGTTAAGAAATAAGCAAATCCGTTTAACTAAATTATACATAAAATATACTGAACTCGCTTTCGAGGTAGACATTTGTATAGACAATTGATTTGGTTCTTCATCGATAAGATTTAGTTAAAGTTGTTATTTTCCTCAAATCATGTTGGCTAATATAATAATACGTTTCAACAAATTTTGGGTTATATTGAACTTACCACTATGATTCGATTTACAAAATATTAATCATTCTCAACAAAACCGTTTAGGTACTTCAGTTCAGTTCTTTACATTCAAATAAATATATCATAAAAGTGTATGTGAATTAAGTAGAAATAAACAAATGTTTCGAGTTCTACGAACAAAAGATTTGGTTTCACTCGTTATTTATCGCAAGCGGGCGTTAGATCAAGTAATAAAAATATCAAATTAAGTTGTCACAACGATTTTTTTTCTCACAATCAGTCTACATGAAGACTATTTGAAAAAAAAAAATATTTTTAATGCTCACCAGAATGTGATTACAATACAATGACCGAAGTTTCAAACTTATCCGAGAAATATACTGTTGAACAATTACCGTAATGAACAGTAATTCATTCCGTGTCATCACGAATTATTACTAATTATTTTTTTCCATGTGGCTCTATCTCGTCCATCAGATGTTGCGTGTTAAGTATTATTAGATGGGAATCTGTGTCACCAAGAATTCCTCTTATAATTACTATTTTTCTTCTAATAGGGCTTATGGCTTTTCAGAGTTCAAAGTATCCTTAAATCGAGTAATTTCAAATAAGTGGTTTAACAAATATGTGAAAACTCGCACATGCTCCGATTCGAGGTTGACCGAGGTTGACTCTAAGGAACGTTGTTTCTCGCAATATCAACGTCTATAAAACAATCGTGCAGTGTTCTCAGAGTGAAATATAATTCTGAAGCTCTTTATTCATGAAATCAAGCAATCCTGAGGAGCTCATATAAATCACAATACGAGATGCCGACAAACATTGACGCAAATTGGAGCGGGCAAGCCGATTTTCGTGTATTGCTCTCATGGCTCTCCTATTGCGCGGTCCATCGAGTTCGTGGCACGTGTGAGCGACAATATATTCCTCCTAAAGGAGGAGAGATGTGCGTTGGTATCGAGAGGGGAAGGGCTGGACCAAGAGAGATCACGAAACGAGAAAAGCCCGCGAGGTGGTTGGGAGAGGGAAGAGACGTGTGTAATAGACTGCGAGCGCGCGCGAGCTTTCCTCGATTGGCTAGCTTCGTTGAACGTTCAGTCCGTTCGGACCACTTGCGCGCATCGCGCGATCCGAATAACGTCGTGCATTAAACAGTCGTCTATCTTCCAGTCTTCGGGGAGGCTTGTTAACCTCTGTGAATCGTTTTACGGAGATAGAAAATATGAAGTAAAGACGTTTTTTCAACTGAAAAGTATAGAAAGAACTGAAGAGAAATTCTATCGTATTTTACAATGATTCGATTGAAATCATTTCTTTAAAGTATTGTTCGTTTATTTTCTCGTTTTATGAAAATGTTTGATGGACCATCGCGGGCGAAGAACAAACGCTGCTTCGTGGACGAGTGAGTTTTTCAAGTGTATAGAGATCATTGATGCTTTTCTAGATGTATGTGTGTACAGATATGATCCGGCGTGTTGAATCTCGAATTTAGAGGATCGTGACCCCTCTTGACTGCTTTATCTTCTTTTTTATCACTCTTTTCATAAGTCGTCAAAAAACAAACTCACATTCTCCTCTTCCCGAGGTTTTTTCGGTGTTATCGAAGATAGTATTCAAATTAACATCGGTCAGGGGCCATCGATCTGTCTGTCATTCGAATAATATTTGTCAGAAGCGATAAAACTACGGAACTGAGTGCTGAAGAAAATAAAGTTTAACGGCCGTGCGTTTGAAATGATCTCTGAAAATGTGACATCCTCGTTTTAGTCACCTTGAAAATTTAACGACCCGGTCGTGAGAGTTGCTAAGCAACCGAAAATAATCAACAATCGAAAAAAATCATTCGAAATTTGGAATAAACTAATCCAATGAAAACGCTTCTTGTAACAGGTTTTGTAATATCAATTTTTTCCTTAGATCCATTTTCATTGCTAAATTATTTTTGTATCAAGTGACGTTTACGGAAATGATAAACAAATGAATTTCACCTAGAATACCTCATGGACCGTGAATAGCAGCATATATTTATGTATATCTATGTAGAAAATCCTACGACAGCTTTCTGTCCGCTGCCAAATTAGACACGCGCTTATTCATCGTTGCCTCCGCGGTACTTGACACTGTGTGCCATATACCTCACGAGATATATAAATATATAGCAAGTGTAATCGGTACCTGCTCGCCGGAGAGACTCTATGATGAAACTCCTGAAGTCCTACACGCGTGAGCGTGAAATTCCAAGTAACCCTCGTTACATTTTGATCCCAGGAGAGAAGTTTGTCTCATAAACCTTGCACCGGAGGAAGATCTTGGAGGATCCTCCCTGCGTTCTCGAATATCCACGATATTAGGGACTGTATTCGAGTCACGCTCGAACATGATTTCATCACACCTTCGGTATCGCGAAGTTCATATTCTTTACAAAATGGTCCAGTTTTTTTAAAGGTAGTTAGAATTTTCACATAACTAATGGGAAAAGAGAGTGACGATTTCATGGGGTTTATTGGACGATTCGGTGCTTCAAAAATTCATTGCAATTCTATCAGATCCTTGGAAAATTGTTTTCGTTGAGAAAAAATGAAATGGTTCAAATATCGAGTCACCTCACCGAACTTAATCTTTCTGCGACGATCCACATTCCTGATAATCAGACCATCGCATTTCGCTGCTTCAGCGACAATGAATAATGAGTCTGTACTTTTTCTTACCGATGAATACACCACGTAATATCAAATATATCAGCACCTATGCGTTAACAAAAACAGTCGCTATGACGATGATATGGCCTCGATAGTTCTTTTTATGGTACACGGAAAGAAAATTTCTAAATTATAAAACTACTAAATTCTCTTATTTACCATAGTAAATTTCTAAACACTTTAGCGTATGATCGATGCTTGTGTTCGAGCTCCTCAAATTTTACTATGTTCAACTGTAAATTTCAATTGTAAAAACAGTACTAAGTATATAGCAAAACGGCATAATAATTCTACTTGACAGTTCATCACCGAGTCAACATAAATTTTACAACGTTTCCTTGGTGGACTATGTTAGGAAAAACTAGCACAGTTTAAACCTTTGTCACAGCAAAATACGCAATTAAAAAATTTTCATTCAGAATTGACTTGGAAATTACAATATTTTTGGTAAAAACCTTCAAAATGGGCGATATAGAACATCAATACCATGGCAGCAAAAATAGTAATTCTTACTATTTTTTTCTCTCCGTGTACAAATCGGATTTTCCTGATTTATGCTTCAGCGATTGTATACTACAGAGAACGAGACAGAGAACTTGTCGTAGTCTGAAAACTAGTATCCTGGTTCTCAGTATAATTTGGTGTTTTTCTATGATATTATGATTATTTCTGTGGACCTTCAACTGTGATTTTTTCGTTTTCGTTTGAAGAACTTGTTTTCGCCGCGATTTTATTTCAGTAACTTCTACAAAAACTCCAATAGAACACGCGACGTTAGAAACATATTTTCTTTTTTAATTATCATTTATTTAAAATGGAAAAACCTCGTCAACTTTTCATACGCACTATCATATCAGCTAAGGAAACATTCGGAAATGATAATCGCAGTGAACTCGCTAGTCACTTGCGTACTCGAAAAACGGCTGTAAGTACAAGCCGCTCGAGCTGCTCGCTTGTTTTTCTAAAGTATGAAAGTGCAAACCGACAAGTCCGACATTACTCTTGAAGTTTGCGTTAAACTTCAATGGAGTTCTACCGAGTGAAATATCGACCAAGTTTTACTATAAATTCGAGTCTCTCACGAAGAGGTTGTTGACTAGAATGCTGTTTTTACGATTGATTTTTGGGATGAAATATGCTTGAAAATATTCGAGTTTTTTTCACCTCTGTATTTCGCGTGTCATTTTATTATTTGGAAAGGCATTTGAATTTTCGTGGAGAAAATTCAATATCGTGGCTCATCGCTTCGTTCAATTTGGGAAAATGCGGACAAAAAAAGACCATGTTCACGAATTTTGTTGACCCAGCTACTTATGGAAAAATCATGGTGGCCAAGACGAGAAGCACGTTGTCGAGAAAATCTCTAAAAATCTTTAGCGATTGTAACGTACTGTTGTTTTCGATGAAATTTGCTTAGCCATCGCAGGCTCGTAACGAGTGTAATATTGACTGATTTTTCAATAGAATTCCCTGAACCATTCTAATGACATTAATTTATGAGGTCGGAATGTGTTTTCGCATGAAGACCGAAAGCATACTGGTAGCGCGTAGACCATTTTTCAAAAAGTAAAAAACAAGGTTATATTGTGTCCGGCGAATGATTCACCTGTACATTGTCCATGCGTAGGTATTCAAGGATTCAGAATGTCATCATGCACCGCGTACAAAAGTATAAGATGATTCATCGTCAACACTGACAAATATAACGTACCAACAGCACTCGAACTATAACCTGGGACGAAATAAAGCAAAATAAATAGTTAACGGAAGAGTTTCAGCAGTTTTTTTTCAACTAATATTGTTACACTAACTTTGGTACAGCTAGCCACAAAATTTCGGGAATGAGGGGCCTTGGGAATAGTTTACTTTTATTCATCGAGCGAAAAGCACGTTTATCTTGATTAAATAAATCCGTAATCGTTGTTTCTGGGCCACGTCCACACGCATCAGATCCTGATTGGATTTCCTATTAGCAACGAGATTCTCAGAAACCGTCTTGTTAATGAAGAGTAAATTAGATGAAAATTCATTCGTTCACTTATCTTGTTCAGGAAATCTGCTACGCCTATAAAAGCTCAGCATTAATTTTTCATATCCTAGAAGCAAGTTAACAATATTTTTCATCCCTCCCATTGTTAATGCGAGACTCATAGAGCCGCTATTGACTGTCTGAAACATTTTGAATATTTATATAAACAAGCAATTTCCATTTGTTTTTTCCGTTCACGTTGAGAAGGTATCATCCATCGATCTTCGTATTAATCTTTCATAAACACCTGTATTCATGTACATAATGCTCGTATCTATATAAATATAAATATTCACGACATAAATGTATACAATTTATACATACGCCGGTACAGAAACGACGTGCCATGTTATTCTTCGCATTCGATTACACAACACGATTGACAAATATAACAACATTGTAAGGCAGCGTCTCGAATATTCATTCCAGATTCAATGGAATAATAATAACAACAATAACGATAATACGTTTAAAAATATATTATTAGGCATTTCCGTGCAGTTGGGTATATATATAATTAACAAAACGTTTTCTTGCTTCCTCTGATTCTTTGGCTTTGATCTATACGATCTCAACAAGTTGCTTTAACTGATGCCGTTGTGGTGAAACTTGGCTCACAAGGTGAACGTTTAATTTCCCTGCCTCGACTATATTCTCCGTCGCGACCTTTTCTGCCGCAATCTGCGACCAATGCGTAACTACTTTCCGGCCTTAACCTTCTAGCACTCGACGTCTGAATAAACAATTTTAATGAACGGAATAAACGAGCTATTTCTATTAATGATTGAGCACTCGTAATCAATAGTAAACTTCGCAAAAGTGGAAATACGTTGGGAGGAAAATCCATTGCGTCGAGCAGGATCAATATTTTCTAGGATAATCTACGAAGAAAATGGATCATCGGGAAATTACTTGGCTCGAACGATTTGGTCGCAAAGAATTTTGATGTGTGTTCAAAAGTTTTAATCGTTTTTGAATTTTAAATTGAAATGTTCATGGGCTTGAGTCAATTCTTTTAAACAAATTATCTATCAACACTGTTAATTGCTTGCACAAAGAAAAAATATCTCATGGCAAGTTTTGTCGAAATGTCAAAAAATATTTACACGTCTCGTTCTACGCTATCCGTGAAAGATTCACCAGAGCGTATTTCGTTACGTCTGGATGCCATCCTGTGATCGTCGTCTCTGCGCCAAAAATAATTTACTTACGAGTTACTCTCATTCGAAGAATGAAAGTTCTATATTAACGTTTCCTTTGCGCGTGGTGAAAATCCAGTAGTATATAAAAGAGTGCGTTCACTTCAAAAGATTGTTGTTATATAAACTGCATTCCAAGAACTGATCCATTTCATTACGATAAAACCCCAAGCATAACATTTTACAATGCTTTCTTGAATGTTTTTTTAGTTTCACGTTTTTTTCATCAACACAATATACTTTCCAAGACTCTATGTTCCTGGAAGCAAGAATAGTGATATAAAAAATGTATATTGTAACATAACGCTCTTGCCGACCTGGCCTGAACGCCGCCACGCGTCGGTTCGAGCTACCTTAATTTTAAAAGGAGCAGATATGAAAGAAACGTGAGAACTCGGAATTTCGATTTTGAAGAATTTAACAATTCAGATTTATTCAATTTGATTGATTTCATAGGATCTTTGGTTTTTTTGATTTATTATTGTGATTGTGTTCGCCAATTAGGGGAAATTCGATTGCGCTCACCGTTTCGAATTTGAACAATTTTTAATTTACGCGTTTTTCGCTCGCTTTTAAAAATATTAGTTTCGATAATTCAAAAGTGTTTCGATTTTATACAATAAAAGAGATTTATTAATTTGACGCAATATAACCTCAAATTCGTACCACGGTCTTTTGAATTATTTAAAATTTACAAGATTTACAAAATTTACAGAAATCTCGGTTTTGTTTGACTCGGACTCGATTAATTTCAACTTTGAATTTAAAAAGAGAATTTACAGAATTTACAAATTCATTTACAAGAAAAATCATCCCTGATTATAGCAAGCAAAAGAATAATAAAAATAAAATAAGTTCAGTTAAGGAACAAACCCCAGGCTATGGGATAGAAACGTTGCCGAATCCCTCCGAGAGTCTGAGCATTTGGAAGGTTAAGGAGTTTCGGTACAGGCGATACAATGTTGCCATGCTAAACCATGCTAAAAACATTAAAAAATTCAAAAAGTTCAGAATTTTATAAAATTCGGTGATCATATTCTTTAATGCCAAATTTAACAACACAAATTTTTTAAGATTTTTCTTCTACACAGTTATCGAGTAATTGATCACTAAACTTCACGTGTATAAGCATAGCGTTTCCATATATATAGGTATACATTCCGGGCATAATAAATCTGCTTTAATGCGTAATTACTCGATAACTAAGTAGAAGAAAATTTTGAAAAAATTTGTGTTTTCGCAGTTGATATTGAAGAACATTATCACCAAATTTGATCAATTTCTTAATATTTAGACTTCTGTACCGAAACTCCTTAAGGTAACTTGCCGTCCACGATAGGATAGGTTGGATTGCCTGCTAAAATCAGGAAGAATGTTTGAAGTCAGTCTTTTTGTTCCGAGTCAGAATTTTGCCTGCCGAATGAGTCGCGCAGCGCTTCTTATACCCGTGTCCCCACCATAAAATTATCAAACGTCGAATTTTTGGTTTTCGGATCGGTTCTACGCATCTATTTCTAACGCCTTCTCTTATTGGCCCGTTGCCATGATTCACGCTCGCCCGTTGGTTGCGCGGGCTAACATACGATGCGCGGACTACCGCTTTTCACGTTTTTCAGCTTTGTGTGATTATTAACAATAAAAACTTCAATTTGATCGATCAACTTTTAATTTCTTTTTTGATTTGGCATTGTTACTTTGTTTAATGTGATTCGAGTAATTTCAATCGCTAAAAGTCACGTACGCGTCCTATAGCCCATTAACGCTCTATCCGCGCATGCGTCATAAACACGCGTCTTGTTTTATTTGAATTGACACCAATTTTCTAAAAGAAATAATCTTTTCGTTACTTTTCTTCGATTCATTATAATTTTCCGCTTCATTTGAGCCTAGTTACAATATTTTACGGGATCGCGTTGAATTTTAATTAACAAAACAAAAAAATATAATAGTTAGAGTTTTTAATACACGGCGCCGCTACTGTCGCGCTCCGCCGCTTGTATCTCCGCCTTTGTATTGCCCACGAGTACGATCGCCCCCGCCGCGTCGCGATGTTTTTCGAGGTTAGGTTCGGGTTCTAGTCAATTCGGGTCGTTCAGGAGGGCGTTACGTTACAATACAGTTGATATAAATTCTATCTTTCGATGGTTTATTAATTACAATTGTGAAAAGTGCTTCAAATATTTCTATGTCCAAACCGCATGCCGTTGTAAAAATACGAGTTTTTTCATCTTGTCAAACTGCATGATTGACCTTAATGGAAGGCGGCGATAACCTCGGCGAAGCTTCGATGTTGCATAAATTAAATGCTTAGGGATACAACGGGTAAACGTAGACGAAGGAATGATCGATCGGTTACAAACGCACAAATAATTCGTTCTGAGAAACGCTTGAACGTAAGTTTGATAAAACACGTACGTCGCAGTGCGATAAAGCGGGACAGCGAAAATCCCCGGAAATCAATAATTCACTAGCTCTTTTTCAATTTAAGGAGGATCACGCGTTACTGGTGATTGAAAAAAGCAACTAAACTCCTTTGCTTTTTTCATGATCAAAGAAACGATTAAAATTTATTCTCGCAATTATTAAAATTATGGGTAACTTATTTGCTGAGATTGATCAATTTTTAATATTATGATACCGGTTAAGATACTTTTGTAGTAAAATCGTCAAACAAAATGTGACAATAGCCATTTTCTATTCATATGCGTATGCGTATCTATATTTTAAACCAGCTGGCTCACTATTTCGTCAAACCTTCCACCGCTTATGTCGTTATTACTCGTTGACCTCAAATAAGTGTTTTTCTTTTTCCATTCCCAAGTGATTTTCACCGGTAACAAAGCCTTCTCAAGACATCATTGATATTTAAAAACATTTTATTTTCTTGTTCTCGTCTTTGGCTCTTCAAAGTTGGAAGGACCTTATTTTATAAAATCCAAATCGTCGTACAGGAAGTGTGCCTGCCCAAAGAGCCTTCGTGCCAAAACCCTTCAAAAAATGTGATTTTCGTTAATTGTTTTCTCGACAACTAGACGGTAGATCTTATAATAATTCCGAGAAGAGATGCACGCTGTATATTTCTAGTATATTTCCAAATTTCAATTCGAAAAGTTGAAATTTTCGATTTTCATTAGATTCGCGTGAACTACCTTAACAAATATATTTGTTCCATTTGACAAATCATTGAAGTGTAAATAAATGCAGTCAGTTCACCGATCGGTGACGCGATAAGATTATTCAATTAGCTTTCATTCTCTAAATTAATTAGAGATTACTCTGAAATAGTAAACATTGAGAAGGAAGTAATGTTCCAACGGTCGGATATAAAACTTTTCCCATTGTGTGCATTAGACCATGCCTTCAAATATTTCCACTCGCCACACTCAAGGATTCGTTGAATCCGGATTGAACACATTCCACCAGATCTTGAAATCAATCAGTGCCACATCGCTATACGTGCTCACGTATATGTACGAGCAAATACTCCGAACTTTAATTAGGATAATTCGAGAGTTCGAGATCTCGCTCTTGTAATTATGAATAAAAGCTTGATTAGATGGATAACCATATACGCGCGAAGGTACTTATCGTATGTAACGCTTATTACTAAAACTTCTATGCACAGGGTTGAGATTCATATGCGACCGAAAGGAAAATGTATTAAAGGGAGCATTCACTCGAAAGATAAAGAATCAAGACCCGTTGAGTATAAAATTATTCTGCAAAATCTGCATATTTTTTTTTTCATAAGTTTCAAGACAAAAACCGCTAAACTGCATAGAAAATCGAACTGGATATGGACTGCGAACATTTTTAAAAAGATTTCTGCAAAATCTTGAAATTAAAAAAATTAGAAACACTTCTCCAACGGTAATGTTTTAGCCACGAGAGAAGACCATTCAATTTAGTCAGTGAGTAATAAAAAAAAATGTTTCCACAACTTTATTATCTTTTCAAGTGCATGCCTCCTCTCAAGTAATTATTAAAACCTCTCTTACGGCCGTGTCCATCTTCAGCATGGGTTGGCTAGCTCTTAAAGCATTTATGTCGATGTCAGATACGAAGTTAAAATTTAATTCGACGAGCTGTTTTTCGAAAAGTTTCATTTACACGTTTGTTTTTTCTACTACGATTGCGCAAATGTCATGACGCTGAAGTTTCCAACGTTGGAGTCCAACGAAATGATCGAAAAAAACTCTCCAATAATTCCAGTAATTCCCCTATTTTGTTCCCTGCCAAATTTGCGATTCGTAGTTTTTCAAGCTGCACCAACGATTCGTGAAATAAAAAATTGGTGAATTACAAACGTTTTTTTCGTTCATTTCGTTGGACTCCAACGTTGGAAACTTCAGCATCGTAAAAAGTCGGCAGTTCTAAAGCTCGTATGTATTGGATACGCCTTTATCGGCTCGAACAATCGATGAAAAATCACATGATTTTCAACTGATTCAGACCTCGCCCGTGAACAATGCTAAGTACTGTGAGCATGGCATTTGCGATGATTTCACACGGATAGAAAAACGAATAAATGTATGCGTATAGGAAGGTTTCTATAGTACGTATCGAGCGACCTTCAACAGTCAACGTTTATCATTTTTTTCAGCGATCTAAGTGAACTCTATGTTTATCAGAATTTTTCCATTAAGGCTACACGTTCAAAATGATAGTGAATAGAAAGGAATCGCAGTGATATCAGTTTTTAATAAATATCCATAGAGAGGCATGATAATGATACGAGATTTGTTGACATAATTTCGGAAATTTATACAAAATAACCGGAACACTTTTCTTGGAAAACGGAAGTAATGATTATATCTAGACACACTTGGAAAATTCAGTGCCAGTTGAGATAACCCAAGAAACTGGCTTTTTTCTGGGATTAGAAAAAATTTGTCACTTTTATTCAAGTTTTGATATGCAATGCGTGTGTAAAGACTATGTGAGTATCGCAAGAACCGGCGTGACATGGTGCGATACGCCTATACGCAGGGAATTCAATAGGAGAAAAATGCCGGAGAAAAAGACTGGCCATAGCACTGCGTTGATGATGATTCTGATGCTGCCAACGCTCTCGTGGGAGTTCTGGCCTCGAGGATAAAAATTTTCTTATCTGAAGTGCCCTGCGCCGCCTACCAAAGACCATTTTTCGTTTATCCTCTGTCCTTTTATTTTAAAATTACTCATACGTCAGTCACTTCCGTTTCTACGTTATTTTCCTTGCCGTGCGTTCGTACATTTGAGGTTAAGAGTGCTGATAAACGCACGCCTCACGCATGAATCATCGAGACCAAATTTTCTGTTAAACTTTTCATGTATTGATCGAGCTCGCTGTGCTGCGAGACGCTCACCACTTTTTGCTTGTTTGTGCATCGATTTATTCTGGAACCATGAACAACCGATACGTATCCGTGCATGCACACACGGAATTCATTGATACTTTGTACGAGCAAATACGTAAAAGCTTGTTTTACTCTTTAGAGAGAAGATTTATCAGGCTTTTGAATAAAACGAGAACGATAACATTTGCACAAGCAGACAAAAAACTACTCAGACTTAGAGAAGGGTGCTTACCACATTCGCGGAACATCAAATATTGTTCAATGGGTAGCTGCATCTTTGATTCCCAAGTATGCAAAGAGATGAGTGTTTTCCTGTTATCTTGTGAATCTACCGAGATGCACAATCGGTTTTCACGGTTCGTGCCTTTGAAGTGAAGTTACGACTCTCCAGAGCACTCGAAACGTGAATAAAAATGTGTTGCAATTTATTTGAAATGCCCGCTGCATACGTGAAAGTTTGATAATTAACACGGAAAAAGTAATCTTATAAAAGAGGGAGCTGATTTTCTATAGTAGTTCGCAGCGCCGCGCTACGGACATGCTTTGCTTCTTTTTAATCTTGTAGAATGAGGGCTTCCCTTCAGCAGGACATACTGGAAGTACCGAAGCGAAAATCTGCTAAGAGTCAAAAAGTGCTCTTTCCCGATGTAATTAGAGCCAAGTTGAGGCCGAAGGTTAAGTACCTCTCTCTTTATCACTCTTCCTTTCCCTCACTCTCGGTGTCTCCTTCTCTCCTCTTCACCCTTTGTATAATATAGCGTGCAACATCCTCACGCCAGTGATAAATTATCGTCTGGCACTTTATTCAATGTGGCTACGTTCATATCGCGGTATATGCATATATTTCCAAAGAGTTGTAGATATTCGCGTGACAGCGACGAGTACTTGGTCAATGTTTTTTTTTCATAACGTCCCTTTTGCCTGACGAGGATGAAAATATACATAATGCCACATTCCGAGACAACTTAACCTTGCCGGTCATCATTTTTCCATTTTTTTCTAGGCTAATGGGTCGATCTCTTGGAACTAAAGAAAAAAAATTATGAAAATTGAAACGTATTAGTCAATAATTCTTTTTGTCTGTCATTGCAAACACGATTTCTGAAAATAGTTATTGGAACTTTGCAATTTTTAACTTTTCGTCTGTAACAGCGGGTCATTTGTGTCCTGCCCAAAATTGTTTTTCATTGTACCTCGCGATGAAGGGTGTCACAACCGACGTTAAATTTTTATTATTTTATTTTTCTTTTGCAACTTAACTAAAACGAACTCGAACTAAGTGCGCATATCACCTAATCAAGACACCGAATATAACGCGTAAACATATCATTACCAAAGACACGTGCCTGACACAAGTGTTCAAGGTTCTACGAAACCCCCATCCGAGCGCTACTGCCCTAAATTTCGGGGATTCATCAATTGATTAAACAGATGTTTTCTCCTTATAAGGACCGAAAAATAGAACTCTGAACACTTGTGCTCGAGATAATGATAACAAACCCCACCTATTTGACCCAAATCTAGCCCTATAAAAAGGCCAAGATTTGCGGTACAAATGCATTCCGTTCCGTACCTAGAGTCGTGTTTATACTGTTCGCAGTAGTTCGGTTGTCATTCGGTTAGCCGTCTTATACTTAATCTCTGAACGAACTCCAGGTCTTCCGTAGAAGAGAGCGAGTCAACTCCAGCAACGAAGGTGTTAAGGTATTTTACTCCGATTCGAGACTTTAAATATTTCTCCAATCACCTCGACTTGTGACTTCGAATATTTACGATCGATCGTGAAATCTAATAAAGACCGCGCATCGACGAGTTGAAGACACCTCTCCGGTAACGTACCACGTATCATACCGAATCGTATCACTTATTGTAACTTACGCAATATCCAGAATACATAGAGAATCCTAGATCCCTCTATCATATTCTGCAATTGTACTTTACTAACACCTTACGTTGTATCACGAACATATAGAGAATCCTAGATCTCTCTATCATGTTCTACTACTGTATTTTACTAAAAATCTATTTTCATTAAAGAGTGTATAAGGAATCCTAGATCTCTTTGTCCACGACTTTTAATACCTTTCCTCAATTGCAACTAGACAAAAGCAAGACTTCTCGAGGTCTCTCAGCGTGCGCCCACGATACTCAAACGAGTATATCTATATAATAACGCTCTGCGTATACATGCTGAATGGAAAAGTCTATGGGACATAGCGTTTGCCGCTCGACGCTCAAACACCCGAACCTTTCCTTCACGCCCCTCCGGACGTGACAAGGGAGAGATAACAATTTATAAACATTTTTTTTTCTATAATATTATGATTGGTCCATAAAGGCGAAGGCCTGTAACAATAGCAGGAATTTTTTCAGACTTTTTCTACCGTTATAAGTCGAGTTATAAGTCGATGGATGGATCAGTCGGTAATCGCACCTCGAATTTTTGAAATTGAAACTCTTTGACATCGTTCGTCCGATTAAAATAATAAAAATGTCATCGTACGCAAAACGATCGCAAAAATCCGATGACATTTTTATTTTTTCGATCAGACGAACTATGTGGAAAAATTTCCTTTTCAAAATTTGCAGCTATCTCTCTCGCACTCACGGTTGTGATTACCGACTGATCCATCATCTTAACGGTGGGACATAAAACGGTGGAACCTTTAAGGGGGGAGGTGTCAAAAAAACCCTTACGGACGAAGGGTTAAATCTCAAATTTTTTAAATAATTATGTGAGAAAATAATTTTTATTTTATTTTCGACCATTACTAATAGAAATATACAATAATAATAGAATTCAAATTATGATAAAAAAAGACCTTCATCCTGACCTCCATAGGTGATTTCTTTTCTGTCGTAACAAGGGAATATTTTTATCGCCCATTCTGACGTGTCCAAACACATTTCCGAACAAGTATTATGCATGCAGATACCAAACCAGCGACGACGAGGACAAAACCAATACAGTCTGACAGAGTCGTTTCCGGGTTCGAATTATCTCGACATTGAAATCTCATTGGAACTCCATATATATACATCGAAAGACTCCATTCATTGGCATTTGAAAATTTCGTTACCTATTAGGAATCGAATAGTCGATTTAGTCGCGAACAATTCCCATACCATTTACATAATCTTCCTGCATAATAAATTGAAAAACATCAGATTAGTAACCATTAATCTTTTCATTCTCATTTAACAACGAAACAATCATTTTGACAGTGAAAAAGTGATTTAAAACAGAAACAATGACAGTGTCGAGGAGTTTCGTTTAAGTTCTAAAATACTCATTCGAAAATAATGGCTGTCGAAGGTGGACTTATTTTTTTTCCTGATGTTGAAATGGTAATAAAAATCGAAACTTTATTGGTTTCAGTTTGGATGAGAATGGAGGACCGTCCGGTACACTACTTTCTCTCAAGGTAAGATTTGTTTCTAGATCTCTGTTAAGTTTCTTATTTATTTATGGTCAATTTGTTCCTCGATCGATTGTATGTGCTTTGACAGAGACCGGGATTCGAGTAATAGAATTTGAGTCACCGACACAGAATTAATAACATTCACAAATAGATTGGAGACGAGAGAGAAAAATCGAGGGCGAAAGTATTTCCGAATTCCAGTAGCAAATATTTTTGATATTCGCGTTCTCTTTGGCACGAGATCAAATTACTCTTTGAGACACAGTCGCAGCTCAGCCAATAGTTTCCACGTGAGAATGACACTGTCTTGGATTTTTTACAATTCTTCACGAGATAAAAAAGACTACGATAGAATATTCGACTAAAAAATATCAATTTAACTGTTACCACAATGTCCAAATAATAATAAAAAAGTTGATTTTTTTTCAATCTTTATCGTTGGTTTCTATTATTTGATTGATATTCAACATTATTCGACATCAATTGGCATTGTTATTTCTCAAACAGCACGCAGCTTTATTGCACGCTCATTTGTACCAGTCCCACAACTTCTCGAAAATCAATGCTTTTGTATTTCAAAGTTTGCGGACATAAAATTGTGTCAGAACTCAGCGCAGCAAGAGCTTTGCGGTCTTGAGGTTTCCACCAACGCGTTTGTGTAGTCACTTGATACATCGTTGACTCCAAATTGAATAAACGGAAATCTGACATGTACGAGAAGAGAAAATCTTCTCCAAAGCACAAATAATTTGACAAACATAACGTAAAGATTTATTGACATAAACGACAGATGGCGGGCTTTTTAAAGGAAATTCAATTAAGTTATTTCTCTCGCGAAATCAAACATTTTACAATTAACAAACTTGCACGAATGAGAGAAAATTCGTATCATTTCACTGAGAAAATATGAGCCCAAGACACCAAGCTTTTGTAAAAACGACTCCAACTTCGAACATCAATGGCAGTTTATTTAGCCACGATATTCAAGGTTATGTTGGGAATAATGTTTGTCAAAAATTCGCTATTATCGTTCGCACCTGAAACCAACAACTTTTTCTAACAAAATCGAGTATTATTTATGAACAATGGTGAAGAGTGCCACTGATAGACGAAAGGAAAACCTCAAAAACATTTACAAAAGATTATCAATACATTTATCTTCTCCTATTCCTACGTAACCGTGCAGAATACAAGTAACAGTCGACTTTCCCATCTGTCAATGTGACAGGACCATGCAGAACGCAGAACAGAGAGGATATTCAGAATGAGCGAGAGAGTGAATATTTCATGTGTCGAAGTGGAAAGTGGGGAATTTGACCCCTGAGACTGGGCTGAGTGGGTACAAGGGAAAAGTTTGTGCAAGGGTATACAAGGTCCCAGAGAGAGTTGACTGTAATCAATTGTTCACTTGGCAGTTCCTATGCCGTATTTCTATCAACGAAATCACAAATTTATTAGCAACAGAATAAAGCAAAGGTCCAATTTTGACGTTTGTTTCAGAATCACCATCTAGGGATGTCACTATGAGAGGTGAGTTTGAATCCACAATTATTGAGTCACTAAATTTATAGGAAATTCCATTTCGTTGTAACATTCACATCGACATGTAAATTAGCCTTTAATCTAACACGGCGAAGATGAGCATTAATGATGTTAGTTAATATTATGATCTCATAAATAATGACAAAAAAATTTGTAACTATGTGATGCGAGTTTAATAATACACTGTTAAGGTAAAGTACATGCTCGTTGCACTGAAAAGAAAAAAAAATATGGAAACGTATGACAAATCCATGAAAAAACATTCAATCAATCAACGAGCGTCCGTTCACCTCCATTATTCATTCATGAACCATCAGATAGATAAGATGGAGAGCACAGTCGGTTGAAGAACGCACACTTCAGCCGTTTGCTCAACATTCTTTTTTTAGGAAAACTGAGCGCGTCGGACTTGGAACGTGGACTCGTTAAGCCGTACTCTGTTCCTTCCGTGTATACAAGAAAAAAGTCTGGCTGCTCCCGAGGTAAAAATCCTCCTGCTCCACGATAATGACACTTGCAGAAACAAAAAATAATAAACGAAAACACCAACTAGCTCTGGCTCTTTGCAATTAATAGCTTGTCATCAGTAGAAAACAAAATGAAAAAAAAAATGCAAAACAAAAAAAAAACGCAAAACCACAAGCTTGTCCACGATCATTTTAGTCACATTTTGGTCGATTTAGCAACATCTGAATGATGGACATAGAAAAATCGCGGTTTGTTAATCCGTAGTACATAGAATTTTAATCATTTTTTTCAGTCACATTAAGCTCATGTACCACTTGTAAATACGCCTATAAAACGGTATCCATTTAGTTTTCGTACTTACGTCACTTTCATAAAAATCATTGTACAAGTCATATTGCTGATTTTGCACTCTTCTAAATATAGCATTGATCAGTCAATTAAAATACTTGACCCTTATAGAGGAGCTTTTTCATGCGGCGTGAAATCGGAGAAGTCACGAAGGAGTTTGGTTAAGCAATTATTTCAAGTGCCTGTTTAAGCCCGTTTTTTCACTTCCCCAGCATGCATCAAGCATTGCAATTACAGCTCGGATTCAGAAAAATAATAAATACATCACTGACATAGAATACGCCCCGGTGTTTTAAGATTAAAGAAGTTAGTATTACGAGTACGAAATCTTCAAAGGTTTTTCGATGGATAAGAGATCACCATACACACTGGAAAATTCAGCAGTACCACTCCGAGTCCTGCGAAACTTCGAGTGCACTGTAACATGCGATATGTACCTTATTTTTCGAGAAATATTTCTTTCGCTATCTCGTCATTCATATCTTAAGAGGGTTTCCGTCTCTTCGTAGCCTCCCCCTCCCCCCGCTTTCACATACAGAAAACTCCATCTCATTTCCGTTGCTTGCAAGCTTCCCTGTTTCCATGTTTACTATATGCATAACTGCATAAAAGTGCGATATTCGTCGTATACAAATATCCCGCGCACACAGCCAGTTCTTCGCCATACACGAAAAAGTGTACATTTTTTACATGCTACAGGATATTCTGCGGGCTATTAAAAAAAAATTCTTATTTTTTTGTTTGTTTTTCATAAATTCAATACTAGGCTCCTACCTTAATATTTAATTAGTACTTGGGTCAGGGAGTAGAATAATTTGAATCTCGAAGCACTTGTAACTTTTATCGATACTTTAAAAAGCTCTACGAATCTTGTATTTTTGTATGATTCGAATTATTGAAGGGAACTCTTTGTAATTGAATCTTAATGTCACGCTAAAGTATACGAAACTAAGTAAAATTAACTTCCTGCGGGTGCGAATCACACTCGGCAGAAGACTTGGTGCTCCGGCGCACTATGACCGCGAAGGGTTAAGATTGGGTGCTTTTTTGTTCCTCAAGACTTCTCTTGGCATGAAATTTCCCATACGTAGTTTTATGCAGGTCTGCATGCACTTTACTCTGAGTGTCGAAGCTTTTTTCGTTTTTTCTTTTCATTCTACTCGTAATTTTCTTGCTCTCTTCTCGTCACAACTCGAAATAACTTTATAAGTTGAGCGAGGATGGATTTTTCTGCATCCATAAACCCACGTACGACCTTAGCCACTGACGAACCAACATCACAGTTTTGAAGTCTTCTCTCCATAATTTTCTCATTCTCTGCTCTCTCTCTCTCTCTCTCTCTGCTTTTATTTTTTGTTATCTTTTCACTTTAGTTTACTCTGTTCACTCGTTCCACTCCAAATATATGCAAACCCACGCTTATGTAACTTTATGTAAATCGTCGTGTGTAAGTATGCATAACGAACCAATGAGCTTTTACATGCTCTGTGATGTTCCAACGATGAGTGAAACTGTTTGTCTGAACGACGTATTATTTTTAGGCGATCTGTCACTTTCCAAATTTCGTTTTTCACGTTCTCGTTCTTCTTCTTTTTTTTTTATTCCACCGTAAACGCATTTTCTTCTTCAGTTGAAAATAAATTTTGTAGCCTTACGATCTTCTTTCCAAGTTATTTTTGTACACTTGCGACGTAACAGAGTGCATTGGGATCCATGCATACGTACACAGGAGAGACAACAATTTCACGATCTCATATTTATTCGATCAAAAACTTCAGGTTCTATTCTACCTGTGTGGACGGTTTTTTATCACATTTTTCGCTATAAGGAGAAGTTTATAAACTTGATGGAACTGAATAGTTTAATAGATCGAGCGAACGTTGATTCAAAAGTTTAATCTTACGGGATGTTGCGCACATAATTTATTGGATTGAAATCTCCTGGTGCTCTTACTATCGAAAGTTTTCGAGATTAGGTTCCAAGAGGTTCAACGGATATCCAAGAACTTTTTAAACTTATTAATAAGCTACGTAGCTTCGTTCAAATTAAAAAAAACTCTCCTATGACTACGTATTAATGTGAGCCAACACTAAATTTTCGTCGACGAAAATTTGATGCAATATTGAATGTAAATTGCAAATTTTTCTATTTTGATTCATAAATCTCAGTAATAATATATACCGTTACGTGAGCATCAATCTCGCTAATTGGTTGACCTAATTATTTCGTAACATTCGTGATGAGCTTTGCTAATTTCAAGAGGCAATACGTGTCTGGAAAACAAAATACGCCTTTCGCCACTGCAACTGAAAATGAATCTTGTTGAATATTTGAAATATTTCATGGTAGTCGTTCAACAAAATATTTCGACCACGAAAACATTAAAGGGAATATTTTATCCTTTCAGTATGAAAAGTTTTGTTGCAATGTTCGAAATTTATTTGAATGCGCGTGCAACGAACGATTTTAATGCTTCAACAAAATTTCATTTTCAACAAGAAAAACCCCCACGGAGAGAATTAAACGGTAATATTTAGCGTGAAATTCACTCTAAAATTTACCAGATATATTTGACTGTTTGGACAAGTTAACGAAAAATATGTATTCCAGTAACGCGCTGTAAAATTTTCAATATTTTTCGGAATTTTCAATTTTATAATAATAAGTATTGAAGATAGTGAAATTTAAGGTACGTATACTCAAATTTACAAAACGCTTAGTGAATTTTTGCTGTGCATCACCGTAAAATGTCTTTGCCCTAACCTAGGTATCGATCACTCGTTTCCGAATTTCGTAGCACACTGAAACGATGATTTACACATTTCAACAAAGGGCTGAGCATATAAAAACAATGAAGAAATAGGCCAATATAGCGACAAGATACCTCAACCATGTCACCAGTATAGCCGCATCCTAAGATAACATTCTTATAGAAATTTTTAAAGTGCAGCGCGGTAAAAATCACCGTGAAGTTCAAATTTACTAAATCCTCCGGTAAAAGTTCCTACTGTGAACAATGAATATTATTTTTTTTGTAGGAAAATTCAATTTCTGTCTTATAATGATATCATGAATTGCAGCTCGTTACCGCACTATCATTACTGAGCAGTAATTTTTCAAATTTAATTCTCTCCGTGCCCGAGCTTATTATTATTTAGTGTGTTATAAAAATACTTTGAAAGTAGCCCATACATAAATGTTTACTTTCAACAAGCATAGGTATACAGAATATGTGAGGGAAAGTAGGGAAAAGCGAAACACTCCCCTGAAAAACGAATTTTTTTTCTTTTCATAAAACTTTGAAAACGAAATTGAATGATTTCGAGTACAATGATCACATTGTGCTTTCAAAGTTTTGAAAAAAAAAATTCCACTTTTTTGGGTGAGTATTCCGCTTTGTCCCACCCTCCCTAAATGCATATTCGTTTCGTCGAACGTCACTCTCGTAAACGCTCTCCCTTCATTCTATGTAGATATTTTACAACAGTCGATAACAGACATCAGAGAATACGCAGAATAATTAGTGCAGAATGTTGCTACGTTCGAAAAAGGTATTTTAGAACTCAATTTATGGATAACGATTAATGACTATTGTTGCAAATGACGAGAGAAAGAGCCGCTGGTTACCAGTGTTGCTCGCTTCTTTAGGTTTTGTTCGAAGCAAAATCTGTTACGACAATAAATTTGGTTTCTCAATTTGGTAAATATTTAGAATACTTCATTTTGCTGAAAATGGTCCTAATTTTTTTTTCAGCATTGTTATCAATAAAAAATGATATGGGGGTTCATTTTAGGAAAGGAAAAGATACAAAAACGAGGAAAAAAAATGTGAAAAAATCCGAATGAAATTTCAGTTTCTTCGCTACTGTCACCGAATAAAAATGGTCCCAAAATTTTTGGCAACGTGGAATATTGATAAAAAATTATATTACGACTAATTTTAAGAATGGAGAAAGTTAAAAAACACAATTTTGTTGTTAGGAACGAAATTTCAATTTTTTAGCTACTGTAATCATTCATTCTTTTGTTGTAGTATTTGTATCGACATTTATTTATTTCTCCGTGATTTTAAACCATTCACGAGCCGATTTTTTTCTACGCTCTTTTTCTCATTCTCTACATCCTTACGAAAAAGTTTTTGAACGACACTGCAATTACAATAATTGAATGCGACTCTACGTGTGAGTTAAGGCAAATGATAAAAAAAAATTAAGCAACTTATCTCAATGATCATGTATAGTTTGCGCGGTTGAGCCCGCTAATTTATTCCACAAGGTTTCCACTTTACTTCCCTTCTCCGAAACCTCAGTAGGACTGAATCTCTTTGGACTCGATGTTTCAACCGATACTTAAACGAATAATCATCTTATTTTTAAAAATATTGATAATTATGAGCACGCAAAACAAACAATCATTTTGAATAATAAAACAATAAAATCACCTATAAATCGATAGCCCATGCGATGTGATACAAAACAATTATAAAGTAATCACCCTACGTGACAATCGTCACGAATTTTGGCTTTACATTTCAATTCCCATCATTAGCTATGAGCGATGATATTCTTTCATGCTTCCTTAGTTCAGTACATTTCGTAGCAATCCATAGAAAAAAATATCTGGTTAGTAGTAAAAATTAAGGGGAGTGGGTTGGTTCAGTGCATAGGCGCTCGGCTGCGTACCCCTCGGTTCTCGGCTTCGACTGTTTGTACAAGAAACTCAGTTGGTCGGGGCTCGGGCGAGTAAAATCTTTCGACTTTCAATCTATGAACACATTTATTTTTTCTTTTTCCTCATAGAAATAGAAATTTAAAGCAGACGTCATGTTTTAACGCCTGCAGCTCGTTGCTTTGAGTTGAATTTTTTTGTACTTTCACACAAAATTTTTGTTCGATCCTATGTTTTTGGCTTTCAATAAATGAAAGTAGAATCCTTGCAATAGCGAATGGCAAAGGTAGAAAGGAAAAAATCGCTTGCAAAAAGTGTGCGAAATGACCATCGCGCCCTGAAGCAAGTATGCGACGATCGGAATAACGGCACTGCTACGTCGAATTAGCGTTTGAAAAAAAAAAGAATTGAGAAGCAAAAAAGAGCGAAGGTTGTACAGAACGTTGCGCATGATTTTTTCAGGTGTTACCGTAGTCGCGGGAGTGAGGTCGGGTCGTGGAACTCTCCTGCGTACCCTCGTCCTCGTTTTTCTCGCGACCTTCCTCTGGCTCCAACTTCACGTGATAAGTCTCACTGGAAGAAACTCGCAGAGTCAATCGTCAGCGAACGAGTCTCTCTTCGCTCTCGTGCCTCAGGAACTTCACAGGTAACTTCCTTTACGTATTATTACTATATATCAAGCTGCGAATAAGAAACGTCAGTCGATCGATTATCTCCACCGTGATTCGTGTCAATGTAAAAGCCTTTTTGGGATTAGTTTCAATCGCTCTTATCATCGATTCCGTACAACTTATTGTGTTAAAACTCGAGCACAAAGAGAACGTTCGAATGAAATCTTCCATTATTTCTCCTCCAGATTCCTCAAAGAGCGAAGAAATTCCTCGGCAGTGTCAAACGGAACGTCCGGCACCTTAACGGATCTTGAAATAATTGAAATAAGAAGAAACATCAGCCGCCTTAATTCGGAGCAGAGGGTCTACAACGACGACGCATTCGGCCCTCTGTCGTCGGATGCCCCGGTGATCGTTGTGCAAGTTCACTCGAGACTCACTTATCTGAGACACGTAATCGTATCCTTGGCACAGGCGAGAGGCATCGAGCAGGCTTTACTCATATTCAGTCACGACGTATGGCATCCTGACATCAATGATCTCATTCAGAGCGTCGACTTTTGTCGGGTCATGCAAATATTTTATCCATACAGTATGCAGACCCATCCCAACACTTTTCCTGGCGAGGATCCGAACGATTGTCCACGCAATATAGACAAACAACAGTGAGTATTGTGATGCAAATATAACATTGAATGTGGAATACACTAAAATACACGGGGCAGGCTCAAGGGGGAATAGAAAAGGACAAATTTTATATTTTTCCCTTAATCTTTCCAAGGCAGTGAGATCATGTCGGTTTTTTCAATATTCTTCTCATTTATTTTCCCGCATTTTTTTCAGAGCGGCCAACCTCAAGTGCATCAATGCCCAGCATCCAGATCTTTACGGGCACTACAGAGAAGCGAAGTTTACTCAGCCAAAGCATCATTGGTGGTGGAAGGCGAATCGTGTATTCGACCAGTTGGTGGTAACGCGGAATCATACGGGTATGGTGCTTTTTCTAGAAGAGGATCACTACGTAGCGGAGGATTTTCTTCACGTTCTGAGGCTCATGGAACGCACTGCAAAGCACAGCTGCCAACGTTGCAATGTATTATCACTTGGGACATATCTCAAAACGTATAATTATTACTCGGATACCAGAAAGGTGAGAATAATTCAAAATCGCAATCTGATAACAAAGAACTCATGAATATGAAACATTTTCAGTCAGCAAATTGGAAAAAAAAAAGAAAAAAGAAAAAACGTTGACTATTCGTAATACTATAAAACTCAAACGATTCTCGTTTAAAATTCACAAAAAATGCCTGGAAAAAGAAAAAAAATCTCTCATGGCAAGAAAAAACGATCATAACGAATTACAAAGTTTAATACCTCTTATAAAAGATGCATAGTGTCTTGCCTCGAGGCGCTCTACAAACAGTGCGACAAGGCGAAGGAATAAAATTAGTTCAGTCTTGTGGAAAGAGTGGAAGCGGGGGAGTGAGAGAGAGGGAAAAAAAGAGAGAAAAAGAGTGAAGGAATGAGAGAGATGAGTTCTCGAGATTTTTTGTCCTACTCTTTTCTGGGATTTCTCGCACAAGGAAATCGCACAATACGGGTTTCACGAATGAATCATTTTGTATTCCCTTAATTAGCCATTCTCCACAGTTTGCTGCAAAAACAACACCAGACACACAGCATTCGCTATTTCGCATAAATCATCGTCATCTTTCATCCACTTATTGAAAAGGAAAAAAACAACAACGACAATAATATTAACAATAATAATCATCGACACAATTTTTCACGCACTTATCACTTCGAGCAGTATCTCGGGGTCAACGGTGCTCTGCAAAAGGAGCTTTTACGAGGTCTGACGAGGCACGATGGATCAACCCAACAGGGTAGCGTTTCGACTTACCAGAACACCCAGACTGTTCAAGCATCACCTTCATGGGCTTTTCAACTTTTACCAAGCCTCTACAGTCACTATCAGAAGGTCTTACAGAACGAGGAAAAATAATTCCCACGCGACTCATAGATTAGCTCATATTATTTTAATCTTCTTCTATGTAGATACACCTCTCAGAATTGGACATGTTATATTATTTATTTGCAATTTTTGGAGCTATTTCTTGAATCAGTTTTTTTTTATTTGAGAGGCTCAACACGAGAGCAAAATTCTTTTCGTTTTGAACGCAATCATTCGTTCAATTTCATTATCACTTCCTGTGCACAATGATTTTGTTCCCAAAAGAATAATCAATGATTTTCAAGAATAATCATGGAATGATTGGAAATAATTAATCAACATGTCCAAAATTTGTACAAATGCATCCATTGAGGTATTTCGTTTTTGACTATCGTCATACAATTCTCATCTTTTAAGGATTTTTTCGTTTACTAAACGAGGGATATTCTGGTGCAAGCCAAAACAATATTCCTCCTCGATATTGGAGTAGTCCTTAAAACGTTGAGAATTATAAATGAAATTAATAGTTGAAACTGAAATATTGTGTTTGACCACATCCCTGGTACTATGAATATACCGCTCGGTTCGATTGACTGCTATTTCCTTGCAAGAGATCGCCTTGAATAAGAAAATATTGCATCCTGGAAATGAAGAGTCCTGACGAAAATCTAACGGGCTCAAGTCGAGTCTTCCGTAGTTGGCTGAAGAAAATCTCCTCAATCTGTAAAGGCTGTTTCCCCTTTCATTGGCGTGATCATCATTGTTGCACCACGATTCGTCTCATTGCAACTCATTTTTCATTTACGTATCATTTTTTTTGCGCTGGAATTAAATAAATTCATATTGGAATGCTTTCGTCGCACGCTTCACTGTATTAGTAGTCAAAAATGAAATATATGAAAAAATTTTCAACCACATTAAATCGACTTTGTCGAAACAATGATCTACAAATATGAGCTAATATGTCTCGAGTGAAAATCTCAAATTTTGAGAGAATCCGTGCTTGTTGTATATACTCGATTTATTTCATTTTTAGACTATCATGCATGCGTAGAACATTTCAGGGGAATATTTGATTGAATCTATTATGTAAGAATGTTGATTATTCGAGCATATAGCAGATTGTGAACCTATAATTTGTCTCCCAATGTTCAATCAATATACTGCTGTTTATACCCTAATTAAAGATATTTAATCGTTTTATACCAGGGGCTCACCCATGGCTGGTCATCGTGAATTTAAATTACAAATCGAAATTTTAACGAGTAATTTTTTGAATAAAATTGACACGCGTTATTATCGTGCATGCTGTTAAAACGGTTGAAGATAGCGCGAAAATGCATACGAGCAAACTTGTTGCGCACAAAATTTCCCACGAGCAAGTCATCAATCGACCTTTTCTATCTTCAGAACTTCAGCAAACGAATGCAGAAACGAGCGCAGAACATTCGGAAAGCGAGCCTCGATTTCCGAGTAATCTTTGTAACAAAAATACTGAAAGTTCAAAAGCAAGACAACTACTTTTTAAGGAGGGACATCAGCTTGAGAAAATGGTGATAGCTTAGTGAAACTTTTAGAATAAATTTTTGCATATTTTTTTTACAGCCTCTCAAATTTTTAATCCATTTCATTCAGGCATTTTTTAGTAAATAATTTCCAAACTTGGAATATTTAACATCCATGAACTCTAAAGAACATGTGTGCAAAATTGGAGGTCATTTAATTCTGCCATTTTTTTATATTTCACATAAATTTCACCCAAAAATGACGTATTTTTGGGGGTTAATCTCGTATAAACAAATCAAACACGGTTTACCTAAACTTAAACCTAGATAACTTAGATAAAAACAATCAAATTCGTATATTTACATAATCTTACTTTACGTAAAGCTGATGTTCCCCCTTAAGAGTGATGGCTTAATATAGAACCAACCGTTATAACAACAGGCTCGAAAAAAAGCATGATTTAGATAACTTTATTAATGAACGATTCGTCTGAAGATTATTAGATAAATGAGTAGCATTGAAATTTGTGGATTATCGATGTTAAGTTCGTGGTTTCAGTTCATACAAAAATGACTGTCCATCCTGAGTCAGCCTGTATAACGGAAAGCATGTTGAATCCGTTTCTTTTGATTAATTTAACGAGTTTTATTGCATTGACAGGCTGAAGTGATACCATGGATATCCAGCAAACACAATATGGGCATGGCTTTCAATCGTATTACGTGGAACAAATTGAGAAAATGTGCTTCGCAATTTTGCTCATACGACGATTACAACTGGGACTGGAGCCTCCAACACGTGGCCCAAACATGTCTTCCCCCGAGCAAAGGTGCAGGTGCTGTGCCTCGTCTCGATTCCGGTCTTGTTACGATGATGATGAGAGCACCTAGAGTTTTTCACATTGGGGAATGGTAAATATTTTTATATTTTTTACATTTAAGAGCTTGAAACGTTCATTATTAGGCGATGAAAAGATTGTCCGCAGGTTGAAAATATGGAAAACGACTGCCAGGCTTTTCGGAGCTCTCAGAGAATTAAAAAAAAATATATTTATTAAAGTTCGTTAATTCCAGATTAAATGATTCGTTTTTATTTTGTTTACAGCGGTGTACATCATAAAAAGAATAATTGCGAATCAACAGCGGTTATCGCAAAAGTGCAAAACGTATTGAAAACTGCACGACCTCATCTATTTCCGACGCAGTTGACGCTCACCATAGCCGGAATAGCAAAAAAGACGAAGCTCCGGAAAGGCAATGGCGGCTGGGGCGATATTCGCGATCACGAGCTTTGCTCGAACATCACGATAAACCCCGACTTCGCGTTGCCTTAAAAATAAATAAATCAGCGAAACAAATTCCTCTTCCGAATGGGAATCAGAATGAGAGACAAAGAGTGAGAGAAGAAAAAAAAGAGAGAGAGAAAATAGATAAAAACTGTGAAAGATTTCGTGATAATACGTATGATAATGATTATAAACGAAAGACTATTTAGAATTATATATTACAGAAGTTGATTAGCTTGGATCGCGTGTAACAAAACAAAAAACAAAAAAATCCGAGAAGGCGTTATAATCGTATTAGGAAATATATCTCGTTGGTGCATTATTTGCTGACGTTAATTTTCAGGGTTTGTTTTGAGAAAGAAGAAGAATTTTAAGGATGTTCGCAAGTAGTTGAGAGCTGAGCCTAAGTTGTATATCTAAAAAGAAGGGAAAGAAAAGAGCCCATAACGACATTGCCCACGTTCGTTAAACATAACGGGGAGAGTAATGAAATCGTATACAAGGATTTAAAAAAAAAATCGTTTTAACGAATCGCTGGGCGATTCTGTGACTGCTGCTAAGAACCAAAGGTTCAACGAGACTCATTTGTTATTTAATTATCGTAACTATTATATATTCGTAGAGTAATGCAGAACGCCATTACGAGGATAACAGTAACAAATACATTTTGTGAAAATGTCTGTTTCGTTTATTGATCTCGATAAGGCGGACGCACACGAGCGAGTTACAAGTTAAGCACTGCAACTACTCGAGGTGTAATGGATGAAAGAAGAAAAAACGAGATTGGACTCTGATCTCGGTGGGACTAATTATAACTCATAGTTTTATGAATATGCTCAACGTTAAAACTTTTTTAAGCATCACGAAAGATAAAATGAAACATTTTTTTCACGCGAAATCGAAGAGTGTTGAGTCGGACAAGACAATTCGACGATCTAATTTCCAAGATTTTTTCGAATTGTAAATTTGCTGATGGTTAATACTTATTTAGCGGTGACATTTGGATTTTGAAATAACAAGATCTGAACGATCATGATCCGATTCCAGACCAGGATCCCAAATCACAACATTTTTTCATATTTTTTTTTTCAATCGAATCTCGCTTTGCGGTAAAAAGGACTAAGCGCAACTCCCCCTTCCTTCGCTCCTTCAGAGTCGTTGAAACAGTGTGCAACATTCAACACAAAATTATGGAAAATAAAAAGCTTGATCGAAACAAAAAAATAACAACGCGCACATATTAATCTAGTAATACTGTATAATGTTATTCAACGAATTAATGAGGTGACAAAAAAATGGTATTTTAATCGTCCGAGCACTCGTGATGCGCGATCTCCAAAAAGAAAAAAAGAGCATTAACCATTTTTTTTGTCACGCTTAAGGATTATGGCCGTCCCAAATTTTATAACATTGTTTCTTTTTGGAAAACATTCCACATAAATTGACGAACAAAAAATGACACAAATTTCTGTCGTTTTTTATTTGAATGCAGTTTCTATGATGAATATTGAAAAGAATAATTTTTAAACATTTTTTATGTGTGATACCGCATCCTCTAGAGTTGAGGAGTCGAGCGACGAGTTAAAAAAAATTGGGATAACGCTGTATTTAGAGGATTGAAGCAACGAAATAAATGGTCACTTCTCCCATGACTATTTTAGGAGCCATGAAAACTTTTGCTAGTTTTCAGGAGATGTGAATCTTTCGTTTAATTCTTTTTTCTACCATCCACAGAAACATTATCATCGCAATGTACTTCGAAACGTATGCTTAATCGCGATCAATTTCTGTTCCCTTCGTTCGTCAATTTATACGCCATAATCAGAAAAACTAGATCAACCAATTCATTTGTTTCTCAAATAAGAATTCAAATTTGAAGTGCTCGACTGGTGCATTAAATCCACTGCATCACAGAATAAAATTGAGCGTTGACTTTTTTCGTGTCAAATGAAAATGAAATAATAAAAAAGACCGAGTTTGCAATGTAAAAGAAAAAATAGATACAATTACGAGAGAAATTTGCGTATATTTTTGTTCGTTTTTGCACTTTTCCGTATTGTCACGTGTGGAAAAGTTATAAAACTAATAATCGAATAAAAATATGGAAATCGTCAGTGAGGAGAATTTCCATTGCAAATTTCGTGTTTTCGAGAATGAACTTTTGTAAAAAAAAGAAAAAAAAACAACAATGAACGGCTTATAAAAACGACAGGAATAGAATTAGGGAGAAAAAAAAACAATATCAACTATTATCCAAAGGCTTGGTATGTACATGTATCATAGCTAAAGTTGAAAAATATTCCAAGAGTGGAGAGAAAGAGAGAAAAAAAACGTTTACGCGAGTTCGTGTACCGTTTCGTTTGCGTATAACGAGCAACAGCAATCTCTTATCTGTGGTATTCGATTCCAATAACGAAATAAGTGTTTTGTATCGAAATAAAATGGATGTTCCTTGAACAAATTAAACAAACGTGTATTTGTTCACAATATTTTACCTTCTACAAAAGAATACTTTAGTTTAACACAAAATGAGGAAAAAAATTTCTACAAATTTCTTCCAGTTCTCCTACGAAGATGGTACATCACTGGGGTGAAAGCAATCAACGATATCGCAAATAATGATCAGTACTTGTATAAGATAAACGTCCAACGACCCTTTTACAAGCTAATCTGCTTGTGTATTATTGGTACGTAATCATCGTATTTGGCTGTAAAAAAGTTTGCGGCGATTGGACCCTCAAGATTATAGCTTTGTGCGAATTTTGTAATCGAGAATTTGCGAGCTTTGTCTCTGAAAACAATGAAAAATATTGTGATAATTTTATCTTTGACAAGTTAAAGACTGCATAGTAACTTTCTTATTTTTACAATTATATTTTTTTCATTGGCATTTTGAAAGCATCTTGATAATTATATGATTTGAAAAATTGATTTCGATCGTCTATCAGTAATCATTGTTACTCACCTCGCACTGAGACGCCGCTCGGTGAATGTGATGGCACCTTGATTCTGTTTATAGAGTAGGAAAATGTAACGGTGAGTACCAGTGCCATTGGGTGGTGCTGGACCAACATACTCAGCGAGTACTTCACCTTTGCCGACTTTATCTTCCGGGATATTGCCGACTAACCAATGTTTCCATTCCCGGTAGTAACCCTTCATCGGTATGTCGGGGTCTGAAATATTTCAAAATCGTTGATCACCATCGACTTCTTTTTATATTATATTTCAAATGAGAGACGACAAACTCAATATTATCAATTTTGAAAAATCTGCAGGCTGAAAATTTTCTTTCGAAATAATGTGGCCATTGGTTCCCAGTTCCTTTTACTTTCATTCCCAACTCAAAATAACACTTTGTACTAAGTAAAGTGTTGATGAAGAATGACGATTGGAAAGGCGTACTCGATTTGAATTCATAAGTTTCGGAGAAAGTTGAGTTTTGATTTGAGAAAGTGAACTGAGTTTTTGAACGACACTTTCTTTTCAACTGTTATTGTACATCTTCGTGACACTAATGTCACTAGTTTTTTCGTCGAATCAATGTGATTCGTTGAAATTTTGATTATGATTATCGATGTCCATCAGCAAATTAATTTATCTCATCCAGTATCGAGCAAAGAAAGTGACAAGATGAAATTCTAAACATTATTGTATGTAAAATTTCAATAAAATAAAAATTAAACACCATGTTCAAAATAAATTGACTCGAAACTCTCCGTTTAATTGCAAAGTCCATTAATTCATTCTGAACGCAAAGAAAAAACTTGGAAACGACGAGTAAAATGTGAGAGGAGATTCGGAGTTGTTCAAATGTTGAAATTTTTTCAGCGAAACGTTTTATTTTACTACGAAAGTCTCAAGTATTTTAAATTCTATTAGTTTTACATTAATGACAGTAAACTCTTGTCACCTATCCACACATTCGTGACGTTTCAATTTTCTAGAATACCGGAAATGTAAATCTGGGAAATCTTTTTGTACGCAGAAAAGCAAGAAAGAGAAAAAAGATCGTAAATTTTGTATTATTCAAATTTTAAATTGTTACCTAACATAAAATGCATGATAAAAAAAGTAAAATTAATCGTAACCACTTATACAATGTAAGTTTGAACAATGGTTTTTTCCACGGGTGTTTACAGCACAAACAACGTATGGTTTGCAGTACATTTGAAAACAGGTTTTGTAAGTGGTGAAAGTTGGCGATACTCGAGTCCCTGAGTTACGTTTATAATACGCATAACTGAAACCGTCAGCGACCACAGTATGAAGAAAATAAAATATATCCTGAGACATGGAGCGATAGAATTTTTCCTATTTTCATGTTAAGCTCGTACGAATTTTTCGATCATTCAGAAGCAGATTAATGAAAACGAATTGAAAGATTTGGTACGAGTGAAAAAATAAAATAATTTAAAAAATCATTTGAATTAATTCACCTGTGAGAGCGAGGGTGTAAAGGACTCCACCTTCGTGTTTGTAATGAACTTCCGGTACATCTTTAGTTATCGTCGGTGCGAATTCGTTCCCCAATTCAACTGCTTTGTCGCCGTATTTCACCTGATCAGGAGAGTAAAAAAATCCATTAAGATTCGCTCACCCGGGAGTTCGTTGTATAAGAGTTAAATGAATTTCTGCGTTTTTCGATTCGTCGAAAATACGGAATAAACAAAATACCTCAATTTTCTCATTTGGTGCTGTGATTTTAATGTCTTTATCGATGTTTGCTTCCTTGAGTGCGGACTCGACGTCAGCATGTACGAGCCCAATGGCACACAAAATAATACCTGTGGGCAGAAAAATCGATTTTTTTTTTAGTAAAAAAATATATTCCTTCCAATACTTTGAGTAATTTTTTTTCGTCTTTGCGTTAAGTATAAATATTTTACCTGCGAGAAAACGTTTCATCTTAACTCGGATCCAGCACGGGTACAACTAACACTCGATGTTGCCAGTTGACTTTTATATGTTCCCCCGTTCTGGAGCTCAGGCACTTTATCCCAGCACACGATCCCGCAAGGCCGACCAGCTCGGTCGATTTGGAATCTGGTAAATGGACAAAGAGCAAAAGGGTCATTGGAACGAGAATGAATTCAACATCTTAAAAAAGATTCAGTCGAATCTTCTTGATCAATTTTTTTTGAGTCTTCAAAGCTGCATTTCATGAAGTCGTTGGAAAATAAATTTGATACTATAACAATGATCAAATGTCATCGAAAAATATCGAAGGATTAAAAAATCTTTATGATAAATATCAAGACCATCAAAGCTTCGAATAATAATGAATTAAGGATACAATGAATAGTAACGAAGACAGTCGAATTAGTTTAGAAAATACCAAAGTAGTAATGTTTGAAGTACCGAAAGAACGAAAGTTTCTTAAAAAGGATTAGAAATTTGAAATAGTTTGGGTTTGGATCATGACGTTAGTGCACAGCCTTCTCGGTTCAAACTCGAATGCTTTAATTCAATGCCAGTCTCTAGTTTTGAAAAGAAGGTTATCTTACCATTGAAGGGATAACATACTTATTTCAGAGGCTTGACAATCGTATCGCAATTCATATTCAGATTTGCGGAAGGCAAAAAAGCAAAAATTTCACGATGCGGTAATTTTGAATCTCTTTCGCAGTGACGATTTTATTACTGTCACAAGAGAGCAGCACTGTTCAAAATTTCACTCTAAATTTCCTATTTTATCGACTGTTTTTAATTTCCGATGTGTTTAAGGAGTTTCAGTACAAAAGTGTAAATATTAAGGAATTGATCAAATTTGGTGATAATGTTCTTCAACATCAAGTGCGAAAACACAAATTTTTTCAAAATTTTCTTCTACTTAGTTATCGAGTAATTACGCATTAAAGCAGATTTCTTATGCCCGGAATGTATACCTATATATATGGAAACGCTATGCTTATACACGTCAACTTTAGTGATCAATTACTCGATAACTGTGTAGAAGAAAAATCTTAAAAAATTTGTATTGTCAAATTTGGCACTAAAAATATGTTCACCAAATTTTATAAAATTCTGAACTTTTTGAAATTTTTTATGTTTTTAGCATGGTTTAGCATGGCAACATTGGTATCGCCTGTACCGAAACTTCTTAACTGAGCTAAATTTTTCAATTATTCGAAATCTCGTTTTTTTCAAGATTTGTGGATGTTTTTAGGCAAAGATCGGATGTATAATAAAAAATTCACACATTCTTTTCAAAAGTAGTGAAAAATTGAACGAAGGACTGAGATTTCTTATCAGAGTATTGCAGATCTTTTCAATGATGAAAAAACCAGTTCAGGCCAGAACAAAATAATACATCATTATGAAACGAGAAGGAAAATTTATTGTCAAATGCTAATAATAAATGATACATTTCTCTGGAATAATTTTTCGAGAACCTCTTGATAATAAGTGGAAGCTTGAATTCTTATAAAACGTTTAAAATCTTGCAGAGACAAGAACAAATGGATCAATTCTTGAATTTTTAACCCCCAAGTTGTTTGTACAGAATGGGAACGTAATCATCATAAGCAGCTTGGTACATATTGCCAGCAATCGGATCGCCAAGCTTGTATTTTGCAGCAAATTTTCTGATGGCGAACATTGCACGACCTTCGTCGCTTCTGTTGGTCAGGCGTTTCTCGTCAAAAGTAATTTTACTGGGCTGCTTGTATAACAGGAAGACATAACGATGGAGACCAGTATTTGGTGGTGGTCCAGAGCCGATGTAGTCAGAAAGAACTTCTCCGTCGGCAACTTTATCACCAGGAATATTTCCCACGAGCCAGTGATGCCATTCCCGATAAGTTGGCTCTTTTCGACTTGGAGCATCAGGATCTCGATTGAAAAAAAAAAATGAAAATCAATAAACAAGTATAATGAAGCAGCCCCTACGAATGACCCCCAATTATGGATAAAAGCTATGAATAATTAATATTTGCAAGGGGAAAACGATCGTTCTTGAATTGGTTTTTAAATAAAAAAAAAAAAAACAAGCCATGGGAACAATTTGCACAGTTAATAAAAAATACATTTGCAAGTAAAACAAAAATTTTATCATATAGAACTTCATAGCAGTCGTCACCATTTTAAGTCTATTTTTAGGTTCTATTGTTTATCACACACCATGTAAAATGCTAGTCTGATGTGTAATTGAAAAAATAATTGCTCAATGTCTCATGTTAAATGAAAATGCCTATCTTCTCTTTTCAAAGAGCAAAGTGATCTTCATTCTCATGTTATATGTTCTCGCTGAGCAGTTGTCGATTTTCCTGAATTGTGATGATGTTTTTGTTTCGAGTTATTCGCAAGGAGTTAGCAATCTTTATCATTATAGGAACCTTGCAAATTAGTAGGCACTTCGGTGTTGAAAGCTCAAAACAAATACAATTTTCATTGAACTGTCTTATGCCATTCATAAAAATTGCCAAGAAATTCTTGACATCTTGAAAATAGCAGAAGATAAATTCATCACAATTTGATTAATTTATTTGAATGTGAAAATTTATTTTGATAAAAAAAAACAAGAAAAAGGTTTTATAAATAAATTCTTGATTTTTTTACACCAGCTTTGAGCATTGACTGAAAATCCATTTTATTCATTTTCAATGGTTTTTCAATATCCTATGAACAAATGAACAAAATAATGTTTTAGCGTAAAATTTTTTTGAATGAATACAAGTATAGAAATTGGCAACTTACACAGAGAAGTGACTTACTCCTTATTTATTAAAGTTCTTTTGTTATCTGAATCTTCTTAAAAATTGATTCGTATGTAACAAAATCACAAATCCCAAGGAATAAAATGTTGCACCAAATCAATAGAATGGAATAAATAGAATAAGCATTCACAATGAATTTGATTGAGTTTAGAAAGAAATATGATATATATTCTGATGATTGAAGTTCATCTCACCGGTCATGCAAAGCGTATAGAAAGCTGCGGAATCGGCATTCCACTTGACGATAGGCTTGTCCTTGACTTGCGTAGGAGTGAATTCTTTGCCAATTTCGACTACAAGATCACCAGAATAGGCGACTTTGAGTACATCCTTAGGAAGATTGTCAATGACGTCAGGAACAACACCATGAGTTTTAAGTGCTTCTGCCATTGTTGATAGAAATCGAGTTTCAATTCCAACAAGTGATCTAGCACCGATAAGAGCTACTGCAACAATAAGCAATAAAACAACAGACTTGAGTTTTTGATGATCATAAGACACTCGCGTGGTTGAAAATAACGAAGAAACTATGCAAACGTGACACGACCATTCGAAAATCAAAGGTTACATGCATGAGTTTCCCAATGTTAATGAAAAGAAAAAAATCGCGGATCATTTTATTTAATGAAAATGCGAAGTCATGATCTTTAATCATCAATTATTACAATTTTCCTGACGCAAACAAGTTTCAATAGGTAAATAATGAAAAATTCACTCTATAGAACATTGTAGTTTGGTTATTCGAGCCAGTATTTTATTTTGCTTGCCGTTACACGTTTGTTTCTTTCCTTTCTTTACAATCTGCCACTGTTCAGTGAATGGAATGTTTTGTATAACAAGTCGAATTAGCCCGTATCTAGAGGATTTTTCCTAGCCAATTGTTAATGTACTTAATTACTTGTGCCGAGGCAAAGAAATGACATGATGTTATTCACGTACGGATGCGAACGATTTTGCAAAACTTGTACACTCTCAACGTTTCAATAGTAGTCCACTAGATAAATAAGTAATTGCAGGAAAGAGAGCCGACGAGCCGGTTACTACGCTGCCAACGATTCAACTTGTAGTGATTTTGATTTACGCCGTAGTTTTGCCGTAGTTGATTACACAAGTTTGTGGTTATGTTCGGATTATTGGGAACTGAAGTATTTTGTATGAGATGACGGCATGTAGTATATTGGATAGAAATTTTCGAGATATTAAATAAATTGAAGAAGGGATATGAATTAAAGGCTTGCTAACGTTGAACAAATCTCGTACCGGTGTCTCGGTCTAGATAATTTTTTGAGAACCCAACCTGCCCCAAACTCTCATTGTTTACCCGGTAGTTTTGAAAAAAACTATTCCACAAAATTAAAAACAAACTTGAAATGAATTCTTCTGAATTATCACAAAAATTAACATATTTATGAACTTGAGAAACCACAGGAGCTGTTATCGATTTGCAATGTGATAGTCATTTTGAGATTGAGCCATACTACATGTACTGGTTATATAATTAAACATGAGCTGAATCAATGTGAGCGAGAAATTGCAATATGTATACCGTGTATTAAGAATTGAAAATCTCACATAACATTCGTTGATAAAAAAAATGAACTACATTGTAATTATTATTGGAAAATAACAAAAAAAGTGATTAAAACACTTTCAAAACAAAACTTATACTTGACATTAACCATATAGACAATTATTAACAGCAGCTAAACGATTATGTTCGATCAAACATGAACGTCGTAAAATGTTTAAGGTAGCGCAGGGATTGTTGAAAGGAAAAGTGATGATTTATAGTTTGTTTTCATTTTGCGACATATTATATTATACGTTAAGATGAATATAACATGGTATAATTTTTACAATATAACATTTATGAACTTTGCACATTTGTAAGTGGACATTCGACTATATTTCGTTTTAATAAACATTCATTTGTATCTTTTTTTCTGTAATTCGTTTATCGTACGTGACACGTGCCGTCAAGAGAGTGTTTCGATTTGATTATAATTTTTGTCTTCTTGTTCGTTTTTGTTTTCTTTGTACATCGGAGGAATATTGAGGATATCGATAAGACAATCGCATGGTCTTGCGTAATAGAATCGCGCGCGCCTTCAACGACGAAATAACGATACATTATGTGTTTTTGTTTTTTCATTCCATATATAAAAATTATGTCATCAAGATAATTTAATCCGTTTTTTTTTTTTTTAATTTTGTCTTCTTTTATATCGTGATTAGAATCGCGAAATGAACATTTTTATTCGAAAGGATTTTTAGGAGCCGCCGTGAAATATGTCCTAGTGTCGTATCTGTACAAATGGGATGCCCGCCCGAGATTACAATAAAGCATTATATAATTATTTGTGACACATTAAAACATCTCTTGTAGCGGCCCCAAAAAGGCCCTTGCCGTCCCTAGGATTGGGCACGGGCTATTGCATTATCGACTATTTTGTCGCTGCTCGATGCGGTAAGGCTTCCCATACATACGTGTATATAATTCCTATGTCTATACATATGCATATGTATCATAATACGTCCACCTCCTTAATCTCTGACTATTCTATTGAACATTTATTTACAGGCTCTGAATTTAATTTACATTTATCGCGGGACACGCCACGGCAAGCTGAATAATAGCATTTTTTGTATTTTTCTCCTTACTTTTTTTCCTTTTTATCTGTCGTTATCATTAATTTACAATTTTTTTTTTTCATACTATCGTCGTCGTCGTCGTCGTCAATAAGCGCTTTTAGTTTCCTTGTACTAGAAAATTGGTATAGATTACTTAAACGTGTATCTCTCGATTTCGAGAACTGACTATAATTATTTACAAGACAACTCTAAGAGTTCTCTCGACGTCCCCCTACCCCTTGTGTCTGAGTTAGTGGAAATGAGGGAACCCTCAAAAATGCGAACCTCTCGAGATTGTCGGTTTATTGACGTCTCGAAGATGTCGAAGAAAAGAATTGAACAAAATATTTATATATATCTATCTTTGAGAAAAAAAAAAAACAGAAAAAAAACAACAAATTTCGACCTCTTCGATAAATCGTTTCACCGGCTTTGCACTCTTTAGTATTTCGGAGCAGTTTCGTTCCCGGTTGAGAGACCAGAGAACCAACTTCTTCCGCCACTTGGCATAGAAAATTTATTTCTAATTATTTTCTATTTCTAAAATATACTCCCTCCCTTTATCTTCGGCATTATCTCAAATGAATAAGCCCCAATTCGTGATAAATTATTATGTATACATTTTTAGACTCGTTTTCATTTTTGTTTGTTGCGTTATGAACGGCGACACGCTACAGCTCAGAAACCGAGCCTCTTGAGGTTCGCTCTTGCGGTAAGACCGTTCAGACGTGATTTTTCTCCCTGCCAGCTCTTACTCTTGTTGCGAAATTGTCGCAAGTCAGCCTCGTGATCAGGATGCTTCATAGGTCTGTAACCCTGTGGAGAACAAAGCTCCTTCTGCTTACGATAGAACTCCTCGTAACCACCGTGCAAGAGATACACCTCGGGATAATGTAACGCCGGATAATGCTCTTTGTTTCGTTGTCTGTCGATATTGCGCAAAAAACGTGATAAATTTGGTCCACGCTCCCACGAGAATTCGCAATGAAATACGAGGATACTCCGTTTATTTGATGCTGGTTCAATCGAGGGAGTTTGCGTTCTGGGATTGAGAAGTATTTGCTCGATGAGATCTTTGCTGTAGAGATTTAGGGCACCGTTGATATGACCGCCGTCGTATTCGTAGGGATAACGACAATCGATGATCGTGAAGGAATCAATTTTGTCTTTAAATTCACCTTGCATCAACGCTCGAAGAGTCTCCGGTGTTATTGATTTAAGATCTTCGTGATGTCCATCAGCGAGCGGTAATATACAAGTTTTACTGAAATCACCCGTCAAATCGTTGTCCGTCGTGCTACGATGTATGGCCGATTTGATGTGAGCATGAGCTTCCGTTTCCGAGTGACTTCTTTGTAAGCCCGGTTTTATGCTTGGTATAGCTTCCGATATTTGTTGTAAGCTTGAGGATTTTTTGGATCTTTTGACTAGTACGGGGCTCGCGTCGGTCGGTGGCTCGGGCCTTTTGAACGATTTCGTAGGCGGTGAACACGAGGGTGAGTAGAAGTTTGATTCACGTGGATTATTGTCGTTGTAAGACAATTTTGCCGTCGACGAAGTTGCGTTCGGCGAACGGAAGAGGCAAGATCGTACTTTCGAGATCGATGGCGGAGTAGCAATTGGGCTCGAGGCAGACTTGTCCATTCTGTCGTTTTGCAACGACAGAGATCTTCGCAATATCGTCGGTTTGGTTCTCGCGAATTCCGGAGTCGTCGCTGCGTCGCATTCCATTGGTTTTTCGGACGACGCCACTATGTGTCCGGACAACAAATTTGAAATGCCATTTGGCAATAATTGGGTACTTTCGACAAGACCATCCATGTCGATCAGCTCGTTGAAACCATCGTCCATGCTTTCGTACTCCGAGGATAAACTACGAAAAAATGACGATGGCCTTTTTGGTGTTTTTGGTGACGAGCGCAACGGCGACTGTACGGGACTGCGGGACTCGACCGACATTTTACGAGGTGCAACACCCAGCGGCTCGGCGAATCTGAACCCATCGCGGCTCTTCAGGATCGTCGTCTCTTCACGGTCCGGATAACTCGCACCGTAACCGCTGTCTTGACTGTTTGGATCGTAATCCTCCAACGGACATCTCGATACTTTTGATGTTTTCAAATCACATATCTGCAAAAAAAAAAAATACTCATTATAAATGAAGTTAAAATGATAACAAACAATCGAAAATTAGCACCCCGTTTTTTCACTTTTGAAAACGATTCGTATTCCGAAGATTAACGCGAAGCTTTTCAAATTTCTGATAATTCTCAATCTTTGACAATTATGCAAATTCCAAATAAGACTCTCGCCAGCCTCGAAAACGGTCGTTTAATTTTTTTCATGCTATTCTGGCTCGGGATATTGAAACGCGTTGCGCTTGCGCACGCGTGACGGACAGATGCAAACAACGCGGGACATGTGCTCCAATTTTACAGCATTCGGAAACAGGGAAAGGCTGTGTTTAGCTATATATGCCCGTTACTCAACGCGCACACCTTCGTAAATATACGAGATTACGTTTTTGATATGTTTCGTAAATGAATGAAACCGATTGAATTTTTCATAGAAACGGAATAAATCGAGTAGACCGGAGTAAGGACGATTTATTTATACCCGAAAAAATCCGTTAGTAGAATTCTTTATAAAATTAATGAATTTCTAAGATTGGTACAATTCTTGACTGAAAATATTTTTAAATCGATTTGTTTTCGAAAAATTCGTTGAATTTTTCAGATTCTTACCTTCTGAGGGCTAGATACGAGGGTAATGGGGCTTGAACTGCCGTTTTCCTTGTCGACGGACGGCGATGTAGTATCCGGACTGGATAGGCGTCGCGACGCCATCCCGAGAAGCCGTCGTGCCCTCGGTTTTTTATTTTTTATTGAACCCTCGGGCGTGCTTCGTATCTTAAAGGCATTTTTGAAAAGCCTGGAAAATGATAGGGGAAAACAACGTTAGACGATCTGTCAAGGAATGAAAAATGTTGTGAAATAATAATAACTTGAAAACAAAACACAAGGAAACCATAAACACGAATAGAATCTCTGGCGTCTCGTGCATATCCGAACATAACCTTAAAAACTCAAAACAAGATACTTCGCGCCCAAACCAAGCTGACCCAATTTTATACATTTCCCTTCTAAATATATCCTTCACGAAGTACACTTGAAAAAGTGATCGAATGCACTAGAAAAAACAAGGTTTCGATCACGGGAATAAAAACTTCAAAATAAAAGTATTTGGCTGGTGCGAAAAGGAGCGTAAATGCCGCGCTCCCGAATACTTGTGCGTGTCAAAATTCCAATCACAAGTTCTAGACAGATAAGAGGACTCTACGTAAAAAAAAATGTTTTTCTTTTTGTTCCTACCGACAGTCCGATATTCTGACGCAAAAACTAGTCTCACGTGTTGTTCATTTTAATTCAGGAAACCAGATTTTTTTAACTCAAAGTCTTTCGCACGATATCCGTCAACGCCGCAACGAAATCCTTCCCTCGCGAAGGTTGGCGCGCAACTGAAGCAATTGAGCAACTACGGGTGGGGGAACGAGCCGCTGATCTATTAGTTCTCACTCCAACCGATAGGAGAGCCACTTGACCCGCCGAAGTTCGATATGCGTTTTGGACAAAAAATTTTTTACTGTAGTATCGTTTTTTTTTTTATAGAAAGAAAAAGACAGTTGAAGAACATTTTAATTATTTGCAATGTAATAAAAGATGAATAACATTTATACATTTTTTTTTGGTTATTTTTCAATTTCTTCTACTCTCTCGTTATTAAGAGATTGTGATGTATTTCAAAGCCGACTGCATAGAGTGTACTTAAACGATCGAGAAAATAAGCTACCTAAACCCTCAATAAAACTTTCGAGGAAGTATTGACCCCGGAATTTTGAATATCCATGAAATTTGTTGGGTCTCACGTTCTTTATTAGGTTTGAGTTTTCGCGATTGTGAATGGTAGACAATAAACTTTATAAAAAATATTTTTTACAACTAAATGAAGGATTAACCGGAATTTTCGAACTCGCGTAAATTCCAACGGAATTTAACCGTTCAACTAGCAACTACCGCGATATATAATAAATTCGTAAATAATCCAAATTCGTCAACGATCGTCATAGGAAATGCGATAAGTTGAGCTACCGAAGTTGCTGCATATCTAATCGTTCCAACGAAATTTTGCTGCTCTCACGATAAAAGAAGAGCCGGAAGCACAAAATTTTACGTTCTGCCACGAGTTTTTATGATTATCAAATTCCGGCGGCACAAATAACAGTTGCTTCCACGAATACGAACGTTTCTCGTGGGCGTTTTGATGAAAAGTAAAATTCATGGTTTTTCAACAGCGATGTTGATAGTCAAAGAACGATAGAACATTGAAAGCATAAGGAGAAGGAAGAGTTGGGAGTGTAGAGTGATTATCTTGTACGAGTATTGCATACCTTGTACATTGCAACACATCACAAGAGTCCGTAACGCTTTCCCACAGCATTATAAGCTATTTGGCCAGTTTGAAGATTCCCGTCGAAAGGAGTAATCACTTTGAAACTGGCACTTAGTGTCCGATCGTGGAATGATCGGAGCGATAACTGAATGCGAATAATTTTGAATCCGTTGATTATGCCTCTTTGTGTAAAAGATTCTAAACCTTCCTCACTTCCCGTTCAACTGCTTTACGATACGAAGTATACCCGATGAAATTCGGAGAGGAATTGAACGGAGAATCAGAGATAGACGCGATTGCGAAAGTCTCGTTTATTCGGTAACCGAGCCACGACGAGCTTTACGTCGAGTTCTCGATTGACTAACCGCGGGCACACACCTCGGAATGCTGCTCCGCAAGGGGGTGAATGCCCATATATACCGCGAGGAGCAATGTATGGTGGGGCGCAGGGCGAACCAATGACGAGTGAGCTCGAGTCCCGCCGAAAGTCCCAAAGGGCGCAGCACTCGTGCGCGCGCTCAATCATCGCCACCAACACTTTTGCCAAGTGCATTGCTCGTGAGCGCCACCGGAGCTCGATTCGTTGGGACTCGGGTGCGCGATGGTCAGTAACGCATGTCTCTATATATCTGTATAACTGTCTCTCTCGCTGTCTGTTTCTTTCCTCCTGTCTTTGCCTCCACTCTGGGGGGGGCCCTGCTTATGTGCGATTTAAGCGGCGAAAGAGGGGCGCTCCCCCTGGACTCCTTGTGTGCGCGCACCCTTTGATCGATACCGATCGCCCCTCCACCATTTCCACCCCACCACCATCCCTAACCTACTTGAATACTGGAGCTTGTCCCTCCACACTTCGCGGTGCTCTGTGCAGTTTTAAAGAATATTGTGGGGGACGGAGAGAAAGGGTTCAACAGGACGTTTTTCAAATTAGGTTCGATTTCGTCTGCGTCCTGACGAAAGAATAACAAAAAGGATGAGAAAGTAAAGTTGATTTAAACTGTTTATCTTTTTTCAAGATTGGACGGCTTTCTTTAAGGTAGTTCATGCGCGAAACAATTTTCTCAAGAAAATCTTGGCATTTACACAGAGTTTAAGGAGGGTGGCTACCGACGATACAATGTTGCCATGCTAAACCATGTTAAATACATTAAAAATTTCAAAATGATAAGAATTTAATAAAATTTGGTGAACATATTCTTTAGGGCCAAATTTGACAATACAAATTTTTAAAGATTTTTCTTCTGTACAGTTATCGAGTAATTGATCACTAAAGTTCAAGTGTATAAGCATAGCGTTTCCATATATATAGGTACACATTCCGGGCATAAGAAATCTGCTTTAATGCGTAATTACTCGATAACTAAGCAGAAGAAAATTTTGAAAAAAATGGTGTCTTCGCACTTGATGTTGAAGAACATTATCACCAAATTTGATCAATTTCTTATCATTTTGACGAGTGTAGCCACCCTCCTTAAATCGGTAGTCGACTGACACGCGTATCAAATTTTAAAGGACTCGTCTTATTCGTTATTGAGATAAACGTATTTAAATATGAAGAAAAATACACAGGGAGCTATGCCCAAAAATCGTTTATCTTTCCATATGACGAATGAACGTTTCTTACGAAGTTTACGAAAAAGTACACAATGACAATCGAGTATGTAATGAAGGGTTGGAAAAAAATTGAACGAAAATGGTAATGAGCACTCTTACAACCTCACATTTACTTATTTCGGCATTTTGTTTCTTCTTGGCTTGGCCCATTCCTGTTATATAGCCTTTTGCCTTTTTATTAATACTTTATTCTTCTTGGTCCATTTTCCTTCGTGTTTATCCTTTGCGCTCTTTAATGCGATTTTTACATAAAAAGCTATAATATTTTAGCCAGGGACGAGTGAAATTTTGGTTTCAGTCGGGGATGGATCCCCGATTAATTAATGGCTTGTAATTTCATGCGCTAAAAGATAAGTTGAAAAAAATTTATTTACAATTTCGAATTGATAACTCTGGCATTAATTAAAAGTGATTATCTTTAATTAGGAAGTAAAAATCGATCCAATTTAGACACCCATAAAATACGATCCTTCGGGCATGATCTACCTTAATTTTATCAACGTTCAGCAGTGACCTCCGCGACTGATGAAAACTCAACGGCACTGATAATTTTGATTCCCACTTTCGCTTGTTGTTTTGATTGAAAAAACGAAAACGAGTAATTTCTAAGTGAATTTATTATTTAAAATACTAATACTTTTTGTAAAATTTGAAACTTTTTAAACTCGAAGATTTGAAAAGAAATTTATTTTTTAGAAATGATCATGAAAAATACAAACTAATATTTAAACGAACAACATTGCGCAAGAACAGGAACGTTGAATGTTTACAAAACAATGACGTGTGCATTTGACCGAGCGTAAGATATCCGCCACTTTATTTTTCCAACACGATTCGTTGGGGGCAAAAAACGTTCAGGGATTGCGCAGCTTGATGATGTGGGACAACACTTGGGTTTATTAATAGCACCTTCCACGAACGCTTCCGATATTTTCTTTGATAAATTTCCGATGATGAAGAGCTCGATGAAATGATGCAACGTCAAGTGACACCTCGAAGTTTTTAATTTTCATCAATTTTCATTCCCTCACGATCTCTGTAAATTACCATTTTCAAACAGTTCAGTATATACTCAATCAATTTAACCCCCGTTCAACTACGTCGAATGACTTTTCGAATACGTTTTTGAGCAATAAAAAAAATATCGATTTTCAGAACCATCCGTGCCTCATTTTTATTCATCTTACGTATGTATTTTTCAGAGTGCATCTCTCTAATTTTCGGTGACTCTTTATAGGCCGCACTTATATATATGCGCTTTCGGATGCAGCGCGGCGTGCTCACAGGTACTTCTCGGTCCGCTTTTTCTCTTCGTCCATTCTTACATTTCTTATTCACCGGTTAGCTTCATTCTCGGGATCACAATGCTTCACCTGATCGCAGGAGACCCGGCCACCCTCACATTCTTCGAGGATTTTCACACGGCAGGTACATCGCACGCGGGAGGAGGGAGAGTTTGCCTTTCCATAAACCCATGTACTCCACTGTGAGACTTATGTGTGCATGCGCATACACACAGGATTTCTACACAGTGCACAAAAGTTTTGTGCATGACATCTATCTGTGGTTACTTTTACGTATATTTGGTGTTTGCAACGACGACGAGCGGTGCCCTATAATACAGGCTCGTTTATATATTCCTTGGAATACTATTTCGAAAAATCCCACTTCATGTTTTCGCCAAACAAATCCAACACAGAGGCGGTCCTTTCAATTTTTCGTCATTCTTTTCTTATTCATCAACACTTTTCTCGATTCTTCGATACCATGCGCCTGTTTCCAAGGGGCAAGTTCGAGTAACGTTTGTATGAAATTTTTATGAAGATGGATTCGTTCAACAAAGATTACATCGAATTTTGAATATTTTTAGAGAGAAATAACCTTATGGATTATTTGCATATATATCAAGTTGCGTGGTGAACAAAAAAAGCAGATTTTTTTGTTCACCTGTTTTTGTAATCTGTAATGAACTCTTCGATTGCTCCGAGTATGTAAAAGCATGTCTCCGAAAATATAGCTAAAGAATTGTCAGTATAATAGTTCGTACTGATCGAAAATGTGACATTTGTGTTTGACACTTGAAAATTCTTCGAAATCCAGTGAGTGTGTTTATTCCAAAGAAGTATCTTATCCTCCCAGGGCAACTGTTCAAATATCGATCGTTGAGATACGAGTGCAAACGAAACGTCAAAAGGTCCAGAAAAAATATGCGAGATTCGGAAACTGAATTCGATGCAAATTTGATCTATTTTCGAGTCCTTACGATCAAAATTGCCCCCGAGGAAGTTCTGTTTCGATACTTTGGAATAATCTACTCAGGCGGAGTGATCGAAAAAGAAGCTATAAAACTCGATGACAACTCAGTCGGTCATAAGTGACAGAATCGCAGCTTTTATCTTCAGCATTTAACCTTCGAATCGTGTTACACTTTTTCGTATATTTTCAATAATCGATCGTAACTATAGGCGTATGTGATAGAAAATTTGACATTAATAAAATGTTTGCAATGGACGATTCTCAGTCATTTTTGGGTGAACTAACTCGATTTTACTTTTCATAAATTACTTTCCATAAATTAGTTCGTCTATTTATTTCGCCCACATCGTAACAATATTACAAAAATTCAAGTATCAATATTGTCAATTGAAATATGAAAAGAAATTTTCCATACAATTGTTGGTTGTACTAACATAGTGGAAAAAAATACAAATGTCTTGTTACCAATACGAAGTTATAATCAAAGTTTCTTAATTGTTCGCACGTTCATTTATGACCACGTGCGTATAAATGTGTCTTCGTGTTTCCCAGGAATGAAGAGAAAGAGAGGCAAGCAGGTAGAGTAAAAAAAACGTACAGTAAAATTCCACGATGCTCCTATTTCGATGAGTTAGCGGTTCCGTCCACATAAAAGGAGGGAACTTGCGTTGTGAGTCGTTGCGAAGCCTCAGAATTTCATCGCTGCGTATGCAATAAGCGCGTTGACTGCTGTTGCCCCCGAAAAAGACATTGACAAACTTTTCTTTCGTTGAATAAATAGCTGATACTCTCTCATACATATTTGGAAAAATACTCATAAATCTGTGGGATGGAATCGGTCACACTAAATTCATTTCAATCCCCTACAAAAAGGAGGTTTTTCGCTCACTTTTTCATCTGGTTCCTTCAACCATAGCCCAAATTTCTTAGCAACGTACGTTCCAAATTTATGGACCCGCATTCATCATACAAATACAAAATCGAAAAAAAACTCTGTTCTCTAAAGAATGGGTTTGGAGTGAAAATTTACTCGCATATTCTTCTGTCAAACTCACTTTCCGGATGTTTTCGACGTTGTGAGTTTGCATTTTCGCTATTACACTCAATTTCACGAAATTACAGCTTCTCTACTCTATTCAGAACTTTTGCTATCTGACAACGACAATTCGACGATGAGAACCGATGAGAAAAATCGATATACGAGCAATCCTGTGAATTCACCATTCCCTTGTATTTCAAATGGTCGATGGACTAAATAAATAAAAACCTTGAGCCATATTATCACAGCACAACCAAAGAGCGATGGGGCTTTCGAGTATCGATTGTGTTTTTGTTGCACGAATTTAATATGTTCATAAAAAAGTTCCCGATGAAAGTTGTATTTCGATTCAGCCGGGAAAATTTTTGGCTCGTTCGAAAGGCTGAATAAACACGGAGACATGATAATCTCATAATTGGTCGGTAAACATGCAGGGATTAACCTCGACTTGCGCGAATACCTGTGAATTCTTTGCATGACTTACACACATATATCCGTATCTCCATCCTTGTATACTTATATTACTTATACATATTTTAGTTGGTCCTTTCGGGTGCAAGAATACCCGAAAGTGCCACTCGAACTCGGGACGCAGGTAAAGCGAACTGAACCGTTATTGTACCTTGGAGCCTTTCTCATGTATATGTAAATAAAAACATTTTTCCGCCAACCTCGTCAGCACATGTAAGGAAAGGTGATAAATCAGAAATTGTACGGGCATTCAAATTTTCAATAGAACATTTTCGGTGATTAACAAATGGAATGCTCAAAAGTACGAATGAGTGCAATAAAAATAAACTTCCTGATGGGCTTATTCCACTTAAAACTAGAACGTGCGGAGAAGAAGGTTCAACCGTAAGCCATTTCGTACATCGATGGCTAAACAGGGGCAGCTCGAACGAGTGACGAAACGAAGCTGGTTGAATATGGAAAAATCCATGAAAATTGTAGATCGTTTTTCTCTGGATTGCAATTTGCATCGTTAGGATGCATCAACATTGTTTTTTTTTGTTTTTTTTTTCTTCAGTAGTGCAGCAAAGCGAGAAATTTCATTAAAGATTAAGGTCGTTCTGTACTTTTGTTGAAATCTTAATCGGCTGAAATTTAAATATGGTATAATAATAGTCTTCATGGACCAGCTGTAAAAATTTTAAATCCATTCACCATTTAGTTTTGGAAATATTGGCGATTAAAAATGGGTCATTTTGTACGCGACGCATATACTCAACGCGTCACTGGATAGCACTTTGTTTACATTTTTTATTACCGACGCTAAACGGATTTTACGACTTTAAAATAAAACCAGTCGTGTATTCAGTACTATTGTGGGGTTAATATTTAAAAAATGGGAATTTTCGACCGTCTAGTTTCGGAGATATTGACTGATGAACAGTGTTAATTTTACGTGACCCGGAACGGGCGCATGACCAGCTGTGACGACCTGGCCACAGTGTACGATGCGGCAAACTGATGAGCGCAATGAAAAACAATATGAAAGCTTTTTTCTCAAATGTTCGACCACCTTTCTCGATTGAATTGCCATTTGAACACTTTTTAATTTCTTTCGTGACGAATGAATAAGATTTCGGGAAACACTGACATTTCGACGCTCGACGCTACGGTAATACTGGAAAATGGCGTTGTTGCCACGATTACAGCGCATTGGATTTCACTGTACGCTGCGGCCCAAACTTTTAGCTCGTACGTGTACATACAGAACTGCCTTAAGGCAACTCCTGTACCGTATGCTAGTCAAATGAGTGCTAAATTTTCAAAACGCTTTTAGACCAAGTTCAACGTACCGATTAAACTTATTGTTAGTAGATATATGTATTCAAGCATATTTTATCAACGGGAAAAAATATTTAAAATGATAGTTTTGCAAGACTATCAATTGATAGATGCAAATTTCCATGATGACACATTTTCACAGGTATTTTTCAAAGAATAATCTGTATTTTTTAACCGATTTTATTGCATCAAGTCTCATTTTGTTCCTCAACTGATCCTCTACGAATTCACCACGTAGATTTTCCTTTAAACTCATTCCTTCAGAAATTATGAATGGAAAAGTTTTTTCATTTAATGAACAATTAGCTGCAACAGCGAAACGATCAAGTTGAAAAAACAACTACATGGTGGATTCATAGAGGACCAGTTGACGAACAAAATGAGACTTGCTGCAATAAAATCGATGAAAAAACGCAGATAATTCTTTGAAAAATGCCAGTGAAAATGTGTCGCCGTGGAAATTTGCATTTATCAGTTGATGGTTTTGGAAAACTAGCGTTTTTAATATTTTTACATCTTAATAAGATATTCTATAATACAAATCCACTAACAATACATTTAATCGGTACGTTAAACTTGGTCTAAAAGCGTTTTGAAAATTTATCACTCATTTGACTAGCATGCAGTACACTAGTTACCTTAAGGCAAAGAAAGTGGAGCTGCTTTGTTGAAACCGACGAACTAAAATTGCGCACACGGAATTTAGGCGAATGTGAGAAACGGCGATGTGTCGCAGTAAGAAAAAAGACTATTCCCGATTGGATTGATTCAACGCGAGGAACTGTCAAATTATAATTCCTGAATTCATTCATTTACAACGTGTCCGCCGTAAGAATTCGTAAAGTATTCGCGTCTGCTGATCATCGGATACGATAAGCGAGAAGATCGACTTCCATAGAATATTCGAGATTACTCGATCGGAATTCAATGAAGAAACGTAAGCAGCTGACCACCGGCCAATCGTGATTAGATCGTCGTGTTTTTCAATAATCAGCTGCACACTCTCGTAATCTCGTGAGAATCACGAGTGAAATTTGTGAATAATACGCGTCGATGAGACTTTTTTCTTTCTCAACCGTCCAAAAGAGAAAAATCTGTTTGCGTGCCGAAAAAATGGGGGGCTTTGCGGTGATAAATGCCGATAAACTTGCCACGACGATTCATCCTTATTCGCAGAGAACCGAGAAAATCGGTTTTACACGCTGATGAGAGAGACCGTGACAATAATTCAATATATTCAGTTGGCTTCATCCGCTTCGGCGATCCAATCCGTATGCTCCGTTACTGAACATGAAAAAGGCGCATGTCAGATAGTTTTACGTGTAACGAGATGCGAGATTATTGCGGAAGTTCGCCTTCGACCGTACAACCTCGATTGATTATCTTCACCGTCAATGGCCCGCACAGTGAACGATGAAAAGAATGTAAATTTTTGAAAAAAGCTCTCCAATCATTCACAAGATTCGCTATTTCGATTTTACTCCGAAAATTTTTTCAAAGAAATAACGAAAACAATTGTTTTAGCAACGAAACTGCATTGGATCTAGCACGAGAATTCTTCGAGACTAAAATACGAAATAATACAAAAAGTGGCCTCGAGTTCCTCGGTTCGAGGCACAAACGTGAGTTGTATTAGCGTGAAATGCCATACACATATAGACACACGAAAGCGGATTCAGAGAGTGGCCCTTTTCACCTGGGAAATCTTCACGGGGGATGGGAATCACGTATCGGAAGTCCCGTGTGAATATCCAGGGGTGCTGAAGATAGCTTGGGGTGCTTTCGGAGACGCGAAAAACTGCGGCTCCCCAAGGGGGGAGGAGTTCGTCCTCAAGATCACTGGAAATACGTCTACCCAATCGTATCGATGTATAGAATTTAAAAAAATGAGTATAATACATTTTTCTTAGCGTCTACGGATACGTATGTCTGTGTATTTCGTAGGGGGAATAGCTATTGCGGTAGGTCAAGCGTGTGAATGCGGATGTGAAAATCGGAGGGAGATGAAGCTTCTTCCGATCGACTCCGAGTCTCTACAAGGCGTACAACCTCCTCGCGTCTCACCCTTCTCGCTTTTCTATACGCCTGAGGACATATATCAGGCGTATAATGTACTTTTACCGAGACATGCGAAGAAAGCTCTGTATAAAAAGCCGTTTGGGGCAGAGGTCGTTGCGAGAGGATTTCAACAGATTCGTTTCCATTGGGAAACTGCTGTAAAAGAAAGGGACAGAGCATGATTAGCGGCGCTAATAACGGGTCTGGAAGCCCGCAAAGGGGGAAGTTTCACATCCAAATTTTAGGGATTTTAGAACGACGGTGATATTGTGATATGTTTCAATGAAAATCAAGTTTTAGGATATTCTGTTCTATAAGGAACGTTGCTCGTGCTATTTGCATTACAGTGTTGGAACCGCAATATCCAACGACTTGCGTACTTTACGTGTAAACGTGAAGTGCTGTCCCCCAATTTTGATGAAACGTCATTCGAGACCTGGATAACCGAAGCTGCAGGAATTTGGTAATTTGACGTGATAGGATATACACGACAGATGCGAGGGGATTGAGCAGGAATTTCTCGAAGTACGGGTTTCGCAAAAAAACGGAAGAAATGTTTTGTAAAAACATAAAAACTCCCGACTGAAAACTCCTTCACTCAAGAAAATAGTATTAAACTTAAAAAAGTCTGAAATAAAATAGATTTCAGGATTTTCGTGGGGAGATTTACTTCTTATTCAATGATTTTTTTTTCTCCCGACGAAAATCCCGACATCTATTTTATTTCAGGCTTTTAAAAGTTCATTATTTTTTTTTATTTTGAGAAAAACTGACAGGGCAGACACTGGGCAACTCACCACCGTATATTTTTATATGTTGTTATACGATGTAGGCGAAATGAATAGTCGAACTAGTTTATAGAGAGTATGGGGTGGTTTCTTACATAACAGAGTACAATGTGATGTGTAGCTGTTAAATAGAGGATCGATTTTGGATTATTCCGTTGTCTTGGTTGATGGAAAATATTGTGGGTCTTTCATCTAAAAAGATTTAATTCATGTCATTGGATATTAAGATTAAATTCACACTTGTTAATAAATAGGTGTTTATTTCGAACAAATTACAGATTGATGATCTCGAACAATCATTAAACTCATAAATTATAACTTTTCACAATAACTTTTAATCAAAACATTGAATAGTCAACTGCGTCATAGTCGCTTCAATTGATGACAAACTGTTCGTGTCGTCAAGACTAATTTTTCGTAAAAAAAACATGAACACCAAAAAACAAACAAAACCCCATCAAAATCGTAATAGTTCAATTTTCTTGGTTTCCAATTTCATAATAATCATATTTATAATGTGGCAAAATTCACATTACATAAAAACTAACCGTCGATTACATAGAAAATTACATATCCATTTACTATTTTGAACAGTAGCGCTTTATGTGTCCTTTATCTTGTTTATTACAAAATATGATCGTTGTCAAGGAACACAAGATCTTCATTTCAGTTATAAGACAAATACATGCACTTATAAAAGGGGGAAAAGCGTAACAATACAATGTACGTCAGTGATCGAAATATGGTCGTGCTGCGATGTGTTCAAACGATGAGTACGGTTAAAGTTAAATAAACAAAAAAGTTGGTGATGAATTTTGACATACTGCAAATAAGAACAATAAGAAAGTTATGTAAAAATATCCACCCACTGATCGCAGAGAAACGCATAACTCCGGTCGTTTTTTGCCCTGCGGGCAGTCGGGAGTCAAAAATTCTCAAATCAAAGAGATCCTCGTTCGGGAAATGTCTATTGACAAGTATACCGTGCCAAAAGATATTATATAGATTGCAGTAGTAAAGTTGCCGGCAAGGGTAGAGGCAAGGACTATTGAATATGAGCAGCGAAGCGTTACGGTTTAATATCGAACAGTGCATATACAGAACACCCCATAAAACCGATCGCTTTTTTCCTCGAAGCACGTGCAGTCATTTGACGCCTCGAGATGGCGAGCTTTGGGAGGCTCTTATATGATCTCGAAACCCATCAATCTCGATTGATGCGAAGGGGTTGAATCTTACAGTTGTTAACAGCTCAGATACGGTAAAATTTACTCCAAATTTTTCATGGTAATGAGCTCCACAATGGAACGTTCGACGCAGTAAATATCTAAATCGTTTTTCTATTATTCAAAAGAAACGTGGACTCGCTGAAAGTGATAAAGACAGGGACCGAGTAAATTCTTTTGTTTCCACTAACAAAGCGACGCCATTCTCCTGGAAAGTCCGACAAAATCTTCCGACGATCATTGGATTGCCACCATCTTCTTGCTTTGTATCAGACGCTGTTTTATAAATGAGTCTATCGTTTATGAATCCAAACCATTTTCCTACTAGTTTACACAAACCGATTCTTTGAAAAGGATTAATGTCTGCAAGTGTTTGCGACTATGGAGTGGCGACTCGTACTGGATTCCTCATTTTCCAATGTCCTTCGATCGTCGATGTTTTTCAAATTGTTCACTAAGTTTGGTTTTTCTGCAATAAAATTACAAAGTCCAGCATTTTGAGCCACTGTCACACGTTTTCTTATGAAAACATGGACTTTGCCCTTCGGAGTCCAAGCTCAATAGTTAAAAAACTGGATTCCGATCGACTGAACACTCGAAGCATGGTAAAAAATCAAACCTCATCGGTTGGTCAATGGAATAACAAAAAAAGGTTCGACGACTGTTAAAGAGAGAATGAGCATCAAGAAATTTCGTATGGGCTGGCACAACGGCTGATGCAATCGGCAAAGCCAGCCTTACTTTTATTAAAACTTAATTTGTCAGTCATTACTAATGTAATTTAAGTATACGCAACGATTGTCGTACGTTAGCATCAATAAAAATGAAAAAAATGAATATCGACCCTGATCAGAGTGGCTAAAAACATTTTTTTTCGAAACTCTTTCTCGATTCCCAGATCGCGTGTCCTTAAAGTGCGTCAAAAACTGTTGTGCTGTTCGCAAGTTCAGAATGTCCACAATCTATGACTATAATTCCTCTCTTCTTGATATTAAACGAATTTTATCGCGAGCTCCGAGTCCTGGATGATGTAGCAAACGAAAAAGAAGCCCACTGACGTATCTCCGAGGAATCAAGGTACCGTGAAGATATAACGAGTTAATAGTTCTCCGTTACAAACTCCTTTTGGATCCGAGGAGAATCGCTTTCCTCCCCCTATATCTTTATATCTTAACTTAAATGTTGTATGCCTTCGGTTGGTCCCGCAGCTTCGCCAACGTACTTATTGACTTATGCGTCTTCAGAGGCGAAGCAAAATAGTACGTGCAGTTGGAATCTCAGCTGTCGCTTGACTTAATCGTGCAAGCGAATATACGAGGAGAATCCCCTCACGAGTGCAAGTCTCACACAGGATTTCGTTTCGTCTCCAATACGTGTACGGTGAATATCCTTGTGTGAGGTTTTTCTTTGACGAGACAGACGAGAGGGGGCCTATGCGGGACCAAAAAAGCTTCGCCCCTCCGGCCACATCGAGGGGTGATTTCTTCGCACATGGATTGTTCGACGTAACTCACCTCGAGAGGGTGTGTATAACTCCTACAATGCTTTGGCTCGAGCCAACGCAATGGCAACAGCCAGACCGAGCTTCTCAATGTATATAAAAAGCCAGAAGCCGAAATACCCCCCATCGAATCTTACGCGAGCAAAGTACGAATTATTGCGTCGCGTCTGGGCATTCGGTACGGTCCGACAAATGCTTCGGGTCCAATAAAGATCGAGAGTCTGCAAAGACGTGCGGGGCACGAGCCAGGAGATGATTCTTGTATGAAAGTCATCTGTATAAAGTACTTATACGCCGTTGTACCGTTCGAGTCTGTATGCTCCTCGCTTTGAATGGGTTTTAATATAAAAAAAGAGATATACGATCGTGGCTGGAAGTTGAAAATTGCGGTTTCGACGCAATTGAGTCAATCGAAGTTCATTCCTTTTATCGCTTCATCAATATTTGTGACATATTCGAAATTATCGAGTTCGTTATTTATTAATTATTAGGTCGATCAATTATAAAACGAGCTTGAACATCGACAAGCAGGGTCGAAGAATCGTCGATTTATATTTGACAAACACAACACAATTTTTCATCTCTTGATAAGTTTCACAGTCGTTCCTCTCAATTTAAAAACTCGAATCTTAAAAAAAGCCTTTTTTATAATTGCGCATATCATTTTCTGCATGAAGAAAACGTTTGACGTGACCTCGGTATTTCTTCATTATAAATTCCAAGTACAACGCAGCGATAAATCGCTCGAATGTTGCTCACGTCTGACGTAAAGATGATTGCGAAAAGGAAATAAATCGCGTGAATCAGTGAGTACGATTCAGGGGGTACGCACATGAGGGAAGAGGTCTCAGCTGCTTTGGCTGCCGTGAAAAGTTGGCGCAAGGGTCTCCGACCCCCTCAACACACAGCTGCCTGTGCACCGTACGAATTTATATAGTACAGTCGATCGGGAACAGCTAAATATATGTATTTATGAATACATGGATACACACATGGATCTCTCAATGCGAACCGTGAGCCCGCAACATATGACCAATTTCTTATGTGAAGCCTAACGAACCCAGTTATCAATTTCAATAGAAATATACTTTTCTATAGTCGAAGAAAAAATGAGTTTAAAAAATGTTTATCATTGGAAAACGATCCAGGGAACTCGACGTCTCCGAGATACACCTGTGTGCACAGACCCTGGAGTGGGCGTTTATTTAGAAAAAAAAAGTTCAACTCGTAGACTTGTTTCCTGGACTTTTGTCAAAGACGCTGAAACAAGTGTCGAGTGAATTGTGAGGACACGTAAAATTTGGGAGACTGATGGAATTTTCTATCTTTGATTAACTGTCAAATTTCGATTTCACGTAATCAAAAGTATGCATCAATCGCCCAAACTCATCTCGAATACTGGAATTTGAAAAATTCGCTCACGTTTCGACCGATTACGAAAAGGCTGTCAAACGAGCGACGCAGCTTTTCTCCAATCGTTAAAACTGTAACGATAAATCTCACTTTCCAAATTCGATAAATTTCGGAACGAAGTAATTTGGAAAATAATCCTGGCACGGATACAGCTCATGCGTGAGTATCACTTTCAGCTTTCTTACTTCTAAGTGGTCGTCCCAGAACGTTTCGTGGCGTTGCGGTGAACAGGTCCTGATTTACGAAGGAGGATGTCCGGCTGTCCGTACAGCCGGACATCCCCCGAAGCCATCGAGTGTGCGTATCGCACCCTCGCCGCTCGTCGCGTCTTTGATTTTTGTCAGGAAGAGTGCAGATGGCATGTACCCATTGAGCGGGGGGAGAAGAGATCGGCGCGTGCCGTCATACATACGTACAAAATAAATGTGCATGGGTGTATGCGTGAGACCGAATTCACACGTTACGCACTATTATAGTATGAAACTATTCGATCGTGAAGCCAAAGTGTGTTGGTGCTCGATGCGTTCACACGGATGGGCGAGCACGCGCTACGGGCGAGGTGCGTTTCCCTCGAGTTTGCAGGTACGGTTTCAATGCGCGCGTGGATTTCATATGTGTGTGGAGGTAAGAGCAATTTGGTCCATTCAGGGGATGCGATTTATGATAGTGCGAGTCTTACCACTGGGAGAAGAAAAATTCCAATGAGGAGGCATATTATAAGAAGATTTTCCGATTAAACTGATTTTTTGTGGAATTTAAAAACATGGGTGAATCGTCATTTCCTTGGCGCGGAAGATTCTCATGTCAGAAACTTTTTTCCAAGTCTTTCAAACGACTCGGGGGAAAAATGTTTATAATAATTGTGAAAAATGGAACTGCAACGTTGGAGAATTTGATGGGAAATCTGCTGCATTCAAAGATTTCGTTTATTAGAAACGATAGGAAGAATTTTGGGAAATTAAAACTGAGGAAAATGCAGCAGCAGTGCTGAAATACGGTACCGAATTCGCAATTCGTAGTTTTTCAACCTACGCCAATAACTACGGGAAACTAAAAATTGGCCAATTACAAATGTTTTTTTTTTTTCGTTTAATTCATTAGACTCCACCTTGCAAATTTCAGCCTCGCGTCGACAAAACTTTTTGCACAAATAGATCGTTGTTCAATGAAACTTTGAGAGTATCTGGACACGAATGAAAAAGTGAGTGTGTACAAAATGAATCCAGATGTTAGCGATATTTCAGTCCATACGCACGAGGAGCCATCTCACCAAATCTACATCGCAATAAAGGATGAATAACACAAGCGAAAAGGAACGGGGTAGCACACGCAACTACTTACGTAATACCTGTCACACGGTTCTCAAATCCTAGCATCAAGCGCATACCCATGTAGAGTACGCGAATAATAGGCAGTGTCAAAAAATGTTCATGCATGTCGATCGATCTCTCGGATCCGCTCACCCGAATAAATTCGAACGCGTAAGTGCATTTGATCGGAGTTCACGCACGCGAGAATAATTTCCCGTCTGGTAGTGCGTGAATGTACACAGATATAACGGAATATTAGTAAAAATAGAGGAGGCACGAAAGTAAAAAGCCAACGGGCTCTTTAAATCCTGTGCTGTATGGGGTGTGCGGAGGGAGCCGACTGAGATCGGATTTACATTGAATGTCGAGGATTCAGCTATTTCTCAATCGATCGGCGTGTTTTCATTTTTTCTCATTCCTGTAAATGGGAGGGCTCGCTTCGTACTTTTTGTAGCCGCAGGGAGACGATTTTATTGGGGTATTTTCATGAGGGGTTTACATCGATGCTGAGTAAAGGATCGATGAAACAGCCCACTGGACCTTATTTTCGTAAAATCACAAAATGAATTGGATCGATTTTTTAACGCCATTTCCCGCTGATAATTAACTCATCGTCATTGTGTACTTTTGCTTGCCGTAAAAGCTTTTCTCATTGATCGATGCGAATATTTACCTTCGCGAATGCCACTTTTGTCAATCGCCTTCCCAAAATTGTTCGTATGGAGTCACTATAGTATGTAATGAAATCGCGAAATGGGACCACGCCAGAATGCAACATGTCAGTACAGCTGTCGATGAGAGTCACTGTACACACATTCACACATGCGCGTCTGTATATGAGAGCAAACGACGATGACCCCGTAACCGTAAAAGCCTTAAAGCAAGGAGAGAGAGAGAGAGAGAGACACCTTCCGTGGCGCACTGCAGCTTCTTAAACGGGATCATCATCTGTTCCTTCGTGAATCCACACCCTTGCGACGACTCTCCACTCTATGAGGGTACTCGCCTCTATCCGCATTCTCTCTTTCCTCCCGTCCTGGACCGTTTTTGCCATTCTTTTCGACACAACCACTGCGGCAACGAGAAGACGAAGATGAAGGAGTCGGAGCAACGGTGGACGCAGATGCAGCGGTGAGACATGGCGAATGAGAAATCAACGATTTCACATTGTCGATGTACGTGTGCGAGTACATTGTTGTGTATATGCGATTGAGAATCTGCACGTGCATTAATTAGTGCCTTCAATTGTCTTTCGAGACGGTGAAAAAACTGATTTTATGCAACTTCCAATGCTTAATGTTCCTCATAATGCATGGAACATCGAATTCTTGTTTTTGTGGCAAAATGTTACGTTTCGCTCATAAATAAATTTAACCCGCAGACGTTACGCTTCCTTTCAGGTCACACGCTTACCACACCGGTGCAAATTTGCACTCTTTTCAAAACGTTTTCTTTCATCCATGAATGTATGGAATTAATGTTACGACGAGACTTTCCAGAGGTCACAATTCCTTAGTAATCGATTACAGTCATTTAAAAAATTGAGAAATCAAGTTTCATTATAGAGAAATGGCCACATTGAAGAAAAGAATTTTCAAGTTCTAAACACTTGAAATTTTCGTGGATACAAATTTGCACCAGAATCGTGTCTACGGGTTAATTATATTCAACAATAAAATTCACTTCATTTGAAAGGTTCAATTGTGCCGAGTACCCTGCATTTTTGAACGTCAGTAATCGCGGTATATGTAGGCACACGTGTAAAGGGGGGATCTTCTGCACCACAAATTGTTGACGTCATCGATCCGAGTGCAAGTATATGTTTTTTTTTCCTTCGATATGAAACCCCTCAGGAGTTTTTCAAATCTGAGACGAAGATGACGACGACACGAGTAGATCGATGGGCGGCTCTAGGTATTATACACGGACTCGCGTCGATCTCTCTCTTCCTCGTTCAAGCATATACGAAGGTAAGGAAAAATGTGACCCCGGGGTCACCGAGTTCATAAAACTCCACCTTCCCCTCGTCACACGTATATGCTCATGAGAAGACGAACGGAAAATCTTCCGGCAGATGCCATTGGTTTTTCCGGGATCAGATCGATTATACATGGACATTGCTGATCGATTAATCGCGATGATAGTGATTTTTCACTGCGCCCTTCCCTGACATGACGGATTTCGTGTTCCGTAATTCTTTTTTCCCCCTATTTCGTCTTACTCTCTATCTCTCTTGGCCTCCTATCCCGAGCGATAACTGAAAAATCCGTCTGTGGTTTTCTTTTCCGTTTTTTTTTTTCATTTCGCGAAGAAGATGGGAAGCTGGCAGTTGGCACGTGACATGTCTGCGTGCTACGAGCAGGCTCGTCGATGTACGTGAGTCTGAGAAGTGAATAGGAGCGACAGGGACCAAGAAAAACGAGTAGGGAGAATGAAAAAACGAGTCTTCGGGAGAGAAAAAATTTTTTACCGGTGCGGAGGAGAAGGGGGTGAAAAAACGATTGGGTTCCTGGGGGATGAAACGGGTACGGGCGAACGGAGAACCAGAAAAATATGTATCAGCCAAAGATCACTTGGGCAGAAGAATCGTTGCGTTAAAATTTTTGTGTTTTTCATTTAGATCCTCGCGACTGCACGTTTTCCGAAGAGTTTCGTCGATTAAATTGTCAAAGAATTTCCAACGCGACCCTTTGGATTACTGGAACAGGTCAAACAGCATTTGACAATCCTGTTAAATCCGAGGACGATAAAAAGCAATGATCGCGCGTCAAGTTGTTTATGCCCCGAATTTTATGGCTGTAAAGTTCTATTGAGAAAAATCGATGGTGTTAAATAACGAAAAAAACACCGTGTTTTCGCCGTTATACTCGCCACGAGTTTTACGATTTTTTTACGATGTTTTCCCCGGATCGATTTCCTTCCGAGGGTGCTTTTTTCGAACCAGGAGCGATTTGGAGGCGAGAAAAGTGGAGAGAAGAGTCGATCCGGACGGGTCGGTGTAGCCGGATCTCCGTGCTTTTCTCGTACGTCTCCTGCGTGTGTCTAGTTTCGAATTAAAGTTCATTCACACACGTGGCCTCGCTTTATGTACCTAAATTCGATTTGAGCAGACAGAAGGGCCTAAGAATACGAAGCAACGCATGAAGCTGTAGGACTTGAGTCCTTACATATTTTACAATTCGTAGTGCGCCCTGAACGTACGAGACCCCGTTTGAACCGGTGTTAAAGCCTCTTGATTGTTCATTGTCCTATTCTCTTGGGTTTTCGTGCATGACTGCTTGAGTTACGAAATTTCTTCGTTTTTATTTTTCCATTCAACATTGCGACGGCGTGCACACATGTATAAGTATGAAAGAGGAGCACATGGCTAAGTAGACACGCGCGAGAACGTTAAAAGTACCGAAGTTTCTGCTGAGTTATGACTTTTCACCCAATGTATGCACACATTCGGGACACAATATTGTAACACTACCCCGAAAGGATTGCGAACTCGTTTCTTAATCCGTCGGCATAAGGAGCTCTGGAGATGGCATAACCTGCGTCGTGCACATTTTGACATGATTAGCATCGAAAAAGATTGCTGAACGGTTAAGATAGTTCGTACACGAAACGATTTTCTTAAGAAAGTCTTGAAATTTACACACAGTTTAAACGGGTAGTCGACCGACACGCATATCAAATTTTAAAGGGCTCGTCGTCTTATTGGTTATTGAGACAAACGTGCTTAAATATGAAGAAAAATACACAGGGAACTATGCGCAAAAAATCGTTTGTCTTTCCATATTACAAATGAACGCTTGTTACGAAGTTTATGAAAAAATACACAATAACAATCAAGTATGTAACGAAGGTTTGAGAAAAAATTCGAGACGATTGTCTTGATAGTAAGCAGGATATGTTACGATAAAAATTGAACGAAATTGGTAATGAGCACTCGTATAAACTCACATTTGCTTATTTCGACATTTTATTTCTCCTTGGCTTGGCCCAATCCTGTTATAGCCTTCTGCCTTTTTATTAATACTTTGCGCTCTCGCGAATGCGATTTTTTACATAAAAATCTGTAATATTTCTGCCAGGGACGAAGAAATTTGGGGTTCAGTCAGCGATGGATCCCCGATTAATTAGTGCCTTGTAATTTCATTCGCCAAAAGATAAGTTGAAAAAATGTATTCACAGATTCGAATTAATAACTCTGGCACTAATTTAAAGTGATCATATTCTTAATTAGGGAGTAAAAATCGATCCAATTTAGACACCCTTAAAGTACGACCCTTCGGGCACGATCTACCGTAACAGCTTTTCGAATTCACTTGACGTCCGCTCGTACAAAGTATTATCACTTATGATTTGTTTTTTTTTGTTTATCATGAAAAAAGGCAAGAATGAAGATGAATGCCGAATTGACGGAGGAGCAAATCGATAAACAAAAATAACCAAGAAATGGAATAAATCATTGAAGCATTAAGCTGACGTCGAATAAAATCCAATGTGGATTGTGCGTATGGGGAAAATTGCACAAAATATCATCGAAAACTATTAATCAAAATGAAGTGAGTGCGTACCTCGCGAGCCCCATTTGGGGCGAGATTTTTTACACTTGGGGTAAGATCCCGGTCAAGGTGCATATTGCAAATGGATCGTATCGACGTTTAAGAGCCCAGATGCACTTACTCTGTTGACACAGTGTGTTTTTATAAGAGGAAGTGCGAGGGGAAATGAAAAATCGTGGTCAAGACCGAGTGGGGAGTTTACCCCAGACGGGCGTTTTTCTAACGTACGTGGAGAGAATCTCCCGCGCATCTGCGCGCGTCGATTCTCTTTCCGGATCCCCTCAATTTTATTCTTCCATGGATATATTCACGGGCGTATGTGTATGTAAGCTTCCGCGCGCTATTTCCTTCCTCGCACTTCCTTGCCACCCCAAGTGTTTTTTTTCTTCGTCTCATTCTCGTCGGATCCTCTCGCCCGCGGTTTAGTGCACCGGTCCTTGACACGACCTCGATCTAATCCTGGGAAAAGAGCAGCCCTCTCACCGCCATTCCCCTCGCCTCGCCGTGCCTCTTGAGACATCAAATTAGGATGCTCCCCGTAATCGAGAAATTCGCCTCGAACGTGCGATAAATTTAGCCCGAAACACGCATTTGGCCAATTCCGGAGGACAAAAGACGTCGTAATTTAAAAATAATCCACCGCCAAGCAGAAAGGCTGCGGAGTCCGATAATAGGTAGCAGATTCGATACGGGGGTTGGCACGAATTTTCCACTGCGGCGTTATTTCATCGATGATAACCGAAACGAATTCTCACCTTTCCGAGATCTCTCTTCGCACCGAAAGACAATTCGTCGAAAAGCGACTTTGAACAGACTTTTCCATCAGATATCATTCCCCATACCGTCGTTGGCCGCGCAATAATTGGTCGTTCCTAGTTACACGTATTTCAGAGAGGCGTGAAAATACATTCAATTTCGTACGAATGTTTTCCATCCTCGTTAAGAATTCTTATGAATGCAGGATTAAAATTTATCGCGTCATCGAACCGAACCATCCGTTCCAACAACGAGGAACGTGCGTCAACGCACCGGAAACGAGATACCGAATTTGGGTAACCGAAGGGTCCAGCATTCATTTACGCGCGTTCCATTAAACTCAATTTTGCTCCTGAACGCCTCTAATTGCGTCGCTGTTGGTGTGCCTCCAAAATGGACATTAACTCATCTACTTTACGAGCGAGACTCCCATGGTGACCTTCGTTTAAGGATTTTTCAAACTCGAGTGTACGAAATACGCTAATGAGTTACGACTATTTTTCACTGTGAGTCGTCGCGCAGCTTTCACATAGCGGTGATCACAGACGAGAGCGGTTGACGGGCATCAATTAAATTATGTACGCTGCGCCCTTCTGTCCTGTCGGGCGAAAAATAAGCACTGATTCGGTCTCGACTTAGGGAGTGGATCGATTTATACGCGTGTACTGTACTCCAAAAGGTAAGCATCTGTCCCCAGTGACCGGAGAAGCGACAGAAACATCGATAGGAAGTTGAACATCGAACGGAAATACACACTTTGACCAACGAAACTCCGCGAATAAGAAGAAACTTTTCGGGGTTGAGAAATTTCATGAGAAAATAGACAATAGAGATTGTCTCCTAGCTTTTTCATTTCGAGTGACATCGGCACGGAGAGAAAGAGAGTCAGAGAGAGATTCAAACTGAAAGGCAACCTCGTGCGGCGCCAACTTTTATTTCGTGATTGGTACACGCAGTTGGGAAAATCCCAAAGATTTTTCATTTTAACATTGTACAATGCACCGAGTAGGACAGGCACGGACAGATGGCTTTCGCGTGATTAACCTGTTCAGAGGAAAAGTCCGGGATCGCGGTCGTCAAGAATACCGTATATTTTGTCCTCTACCCAAAACCCCGTTGACCCCAATGAGCCACGGATCTAGTTTTCAAGGGGTACGATGTTGTGAGTCAGCAGACGAACGACGATTTCGTTAATCCGATGCCTGAACTTGAATTTTATTGAGGGTGGGAGTAAAGTGTTCGGACCTAAGTAATTCTCTTTCTTTCTCCTCCGCTTTCTGTCCGCTGTAGCCAACGGTGTGTTTTGGTAAGGGGCTTTTTGGCGAATTCATTTGTACCACATTTCAGCACAGTGTAGTTGGAATATCAGGACGTCTCGTGTATCAGGCGTTTCAGGTCTACGAAACGATGAAATTTTACAATGTGTTCAAATACTTCGATGTTTCGGTGTTTTTATATTAAAATTCTTCATAAGCATGATTTCAATCATTGTTTTGCTGGGCGTTTTTGCGTTTGGAATTTGAAATCAATATTTTTTCAGTTAACGAGCATTTTGAGAAAAAAACAATGAATATTTCGAGACTGAAAACTTATTCGAATGAAGGTTTTGGAGACAAATGGGAAATATCGATTTGCGAACCAACTCTGATGTGGGAGCCGAGCAGCAGCTGTTAAGAGTCGACAGTTCGCCAAGCAGAAACAGTTGTACGAGGGTGGTCGCACGTATTTAACAATGCATTAACACCGCCGACAAAATACGAGTAAACGCCGCTTCGAGTTGAACAGTAAATCAATTTTTCTTGAAAAAGGAACGTTTCCTAGCACTATCATCGTGTATGGGGGCTGTGCGCACGAAAACAGGGATTAACCGTGGAGAATAATAATTACGACTCCTTAAATCAGCGAAATATGCGTGTTTTGTTTGCAAAGTGTTCAATTGTTCTCCGGCTATTCGTATAATTCTAGCAGGGATTAAAAATCCGTTTATACCTGGGATAAAGCCTAGTCGTCAGGTCATCGGCTCAATTTTTGCCAACCGTCGAAAATACATACTCGAATTATAACAGTTCACGTTTTCCCTTCCAAGTTGCGAATTACCTGCGTCGACGATCAGTTGCTTTTCTCATCCTTCCAGTCAGTACCGTAGTTTTTCGATGGAAAAGGACAACCGAATAGAGGGCAAGAAAAAATATTAAACAATTGAAACGGGCTTTATGCAGCCCGTTTATGCACCCCTTTAATCATAAAATATTGTTTTGTAAAGTCATCCTGAAAGATAAGCTACTGTTGTTAGGTAGTTATAATATAAGCCGTACCTCAAAGGATTAATAAGAATAAAAACAGTGATTATTACATGTCATGATGCTTTTTGTACCGTAATTAACACTCTTTCCATACGCCCATTATTTCGAGGCATATAATTTTTCAAAGCTGCCAAACAATAAGTTGCGACTTTGTCTGCGAATTTCTCGAAATCATTATGACAAAAAGAACTGGTATTTAATGGGAATCGTATTGTAGGGGGACCGAGGCCAACTTTTCAAACTATTGCTTGTAAACAAGGAACTAAAGATGATTTCAAAAACCAAATAGTTGTTTCGAAAAGAAGCAACCTTCCTCTGTCTCAGATGAAAATTTGAATTTTTCAATTTAAAATGAAATGAGTTATTGAATCGCTTTTTTTTGGAGCATTGGAGCAAGTTGACTCTGGTAATATTTTTACCTGATAATCAACTACGTATTAGTGAAATTAATAAAAATTTATTTGATGATTCGAACAATGAATACAACCTGTTGACATAAGTTAAAGTTAAGATAATTTTTGTCCATAAGTGTGAGAAAAAGGAATATTTCGTCCTCATCCTCGTCATCAAAATCAGAATTGCAGTTTTTACACACATAAAATATGATATTTTTACCTGCACACCTTGAGTGGGCCCATTTGGAGCACTCATGTGTTAGCCAACCCCATATTGGGGTTGGCCTATTTACCCCACACTGCTTTTATTAGCAACAAAACGTTCTACCAGCAAATTGTAGCGATAATTGAGGAAAAATATTATGCACAATTATAGTTCAATATATGAACATTCGTGTATTAGAATTATTCTAATAATTGGAAAAAAAATTCGATGCAGCAGAAGATAAATAAGATTGACGTAAAAATTTGGTTTTGTACCTGAACTTATGAAAATTCTTCACTGTTCCTAAACGACGTGTCCTTTCGCTTTAACACTTCGCCAACACAAAATAGAATGGTTTAAAATAAAAGAAGAAATGCATGCTTCTTTCGGCTTGACTCTCGCCGTTGATTTCTTACGGTTAATACAGCGGTAGAAAAACGGAAATTTGCGTACGAGGGAGGAGCATCTGCATGTGGGAGATTCTTATAGAGTATGAGTTTTGTGCACCCGCACGCGAGCAAAGTCGTCAAGAAAGGAAAAAAAACGGAATAAAAAAGAAAAACACGCACTCGCCTGCACAGACACTTATATACACAACAGCGCATACATGTGCACAAACACAGACACAGCGGAGTCTGCATTCGCAGCCTGACTCTTTTTCCTTAAGGGGGCCCCCCAACGTATCAAAGCGAATCGAGGGGCCAGACGAAGAAAAAGAAAGAGAAGGATAGAATCGTAAGAATCAAGCGAGACTTTCGTCTCGTGACGCGTACTCGTATGCGCGCATTTGTGTGGGTGAAGTGTAAGGCCACGTGCCACACACTCGTCAAGAGAGTCGTGAGGGGAACACTCGCGTTCTTACGCGCGCCAGCTGCGGAAGTCAAAAGCCAAATTTCTTCCGTAACGACAAAAGTCACCGCATAACCCAACACGCCGGAAAGTTATTAATTACCGGTTGGCAGACTCGAGGAAGTGAGAAGACCCAGCGAATATTATCTGCTCGTTAATCCCGCCATTCGAAATTTCGACTCCGCGTGCCAACCCCCTCTTCGAATTCCGGGGGTAATTATACAGGGAAAAAGAAAGCCGTTGTCTGACGAAAGAAAAAAATCAAGAAAAAAAACAAGAATTATACACTTTACCGCGATCAGTTGATTCGGAAGAATTTCTTTTTAGCATTGAATACATATGCGAAAATGATGAGAAGTCGCAATCAAATTGTGAACAAAGATTCCTTCACCGATGCAACGAGATATAAACTGAAATACAAACTATGGGAAAAAAAATGTTATATCGATTCAACCGATAAAACATGCTCGTTTTTTAATTCTTTTTTAAGGTCGTTAGGTCAATTTTATTCACGCTCATCGCGTATAAATTTTCGTGTGTGCTGTTCGAACAATCCTCGGACATGAGCAAGTAATTTTATACAGCGAAGGAAAAGAACACGAGAAATGGCACGATGCAAAAATCGTTCTCAAGATCTTCATTTTCTCGAGGAAAAGAATTTCAACGATGTCATTAGCACCTTTTTCTCATGAAAATGAAAATGTATCGGTGGTGATGACGTACGACTCTCCTGGCCATCATCGTATTTCAAGATTGACGGACTCGTGTGTATATTTTAAGGGGTGAACCCTTTGACAGAATCGATATTGATTATTCGTGCTGCCCTCGAGCTAGACCAACATCTGCGCCCGTATGACCTTCCGTAGGAGGTAGTAGCTGGCTCTAAACAATGAGCACAGTTGGGCTATTCGTCCAAATTGCCAGCCAGGGAGCCACGAGTGGGTACAGAGAAGGGGCAAAAATTCTATTGCTCACTTGGCGAAAATTGCAGTTTTTTGAAACTTTAATAATTTTATCTGAAAGTTTGACATTAGAATCTGCCAATTCCAACCTCTATAAAATGCAGTTGACATTAATCGGACGAGCATTCGAAGGTTTGCACAATTCGTTCATTTTTACTTTACTTACAGAATGTTCGAAAATTATAACAATTCGGTTAGCCTTCAGGACGAAAACGCTGTTCGGCTTGCTTCTCTCGTTCGAAAACTGTTTTTGGAATACTTGGCATCGAGCTGCTCAGCTGCCCCTTTTCTGACACCACGACACAAAAAGAATAAAATTGTGATAAACGATAATGTTCAAGTGATATTTGAGCTTTGTCATCCCAAATGGATCGGCACTAATCTGTACTAAAGTTAAAAAGTATTCAGCAAAATTGAATATCCCTCGTTCGTCTGCTTTTGATCAAATGATCAACAATATTTTGAGAAATTGGGAGAACTTTTTGGAGAATTGATACAAAAATGCAAGTAAAATCGAGCTTAGGACGAATGTCTGAATCCCTCGTGTATCGCATCACTCAGAAGCCCCCGATCGTTCGAGTTCGCTGGCGATTATTACAATTTGAATCTTACTGAAAAATGCGTTAGGAATTGTGGTCCAAGATGAAGGAAGACTGCATCTTGCCGAAGTATTTTCATTGTAAATAAACGAAATGCAACGTTTTTTTTTCCAACGAAACCCTTCACAACACTTGATGTCAGCAAGACCCTTTTCTGGCAAGATTTTCATTTGAAGGTCCGTACCTGACCCTCGTGAAAGAAGAAGAAGGAGCTAAAGTACCCGGAGGACCTCATCGCAATGGGTGGTGGTACTGGGACGACTTGGAAAGCGAGATAAGATTCACCGGAAGTAGAAACTTCGTCAAACCGAAATCGGTGACAGCACGTGTACGCAACCCGAGCTTAGGAAAAATTGTTGCAAGCTGAGAGAAGATAGAAGGCTGAGGAACTTTCTCTCTCTCTCTCTCTCTCTCTCTCCTTTTTTCGAGACAAGTGGGAGGCCTGAAATCTTGAAAAGCAAGAGATCCTTGTGGAGTGAGCGTGGCCTGCAGAAAAACAGCACCCTGGGAAGCTTGGAGTTGTGTTCGATCGGGTTCTCGGATCTTTTCCACGAAAAGCGAGACTTGTCTGAAAGTCACTGCGGGATGAACAAGGGTGTACGCATCCATTCGTCGTTTGGCTTTTAATTTAAACGTCAAAGCTCGAGAGTCGACGAATGTTGAACTTCGGCAATGGTAACAAGTGGAATTCAAATATAATTGTTTCCCTCGACAAAGAAGGAGCGTGAAAAACAAACTTGAAGATTTTCCGGCGTATTTGAATACGCGGAATGAAACAAATCATCATCATCGATGCAAGTAAATGACATTTTGCGTTAACGTCGATAACGAACGACCGGTCGCGAAGCGTCGGATTACTTTGTCGGACGTTCAAGCGACCGGAGTTCCATCGATTAGGAGGTAAATGCCGAAGTCGCGAATCGACGTTTTATTCTCATTATTTCGTTTCGCCACGCCTCGTGACCGCCACACACGCTGGTAGTTATCCCTGTCGCATACGGAGACTTCGTCAAAAGAAAAGAACGAGTTTAGTGGAATTCCCATTGAAAAAGGATGCAGGCTACAAACATTTAAATGGCATCGAGGCTCCGGTTCCCGGTTCTCCGACCGAACTCCTCGGTCTGCCTAAAATAACATCCTTTCATCGTTACAAAAATCATTTTGCTGCAGCACATTATTGTATGACGAAAAGAGCCCGATAACGGAACATTTGGTAGTGAAGACAAAACGCTGAGGCTCTTTCAACTCGACGTAACAAAATTCTGAAAAAAATCATTTCCAAAATTTACTACGTCCTCGATATTCGCATTTATGTGAAGATTTTAACTTCGAGGATCCACCTCTTCTTGTTTGCCCTGTAATTAGAAGAGTCGGCCAGGACAAAACACTGCAAGTTTTAAAAAATGGACCACAGCGAGAACATCGATGAGGCGTGCTTTCTCGAGGCGTCAAAAAGTCCATCATTCACGATTTTTCACGGCGTATACCCTCGCGTTAGGGAATTGGTCTGCCATCATTTTTCGGCCCGATGACCGAGGTTTACCGGAAATCTCTCGATCTACCGGTTAAGGAAAGATGCACAGGGGTAGGTGGGCCAAGCGATAAGCATTAAGGAGTTTCGGTACAGGCGATACAATGTTGCCATGCTAAACCATGCTAAAAACATAAAAAATTTCAAAAAGTTCACAATTTTATAAAATTTCGTCAACATATTCTTTAGTGCCAAATTTGACAATACTAATTTTTTAAGATTTTTCTTCTACACAGTTATCGAGTTATTGATCACTAAAGTTGACGTGTATAAGCATAGCGTTTCCATATATATAGGTATACATTCCGAGCATAAGAAATCTGCTTTAATGCGTAATTACTCGATAACTAAGTAGAAGAAAATTTTGAAAAAATTTGTGTTTTCGCACTTGATGTTGAAGAACATTATCATCAAATTTGATCAATTTCTTAATATTTAGACTTCTGTACCGAAACCCCTTAAGGTGCTCCATTGTGAAAAAGGCTCGTTTAGTTGAGACTTTTTAGTAGCTCTAACGATTTCGCTGTTCAAAATTCGACAAAAATGTTCTTTGTGATTAATACGGAAGGAGGCTAATATACGTTGAGGAAACTAGATTCGATATAACCGCGATGAAACGGTCATAAAGCGGTTGGATGCTTTGCGAGGAATGGAAAAAACTGTGTAACGAGGTGAATGTCAGTATAACGTTATTATTTCGTTTAATCCTCGAAATTCTCCGCTCAATTATCGAGTGACATCGACCTCCGAATGTAAATTGAGGGATTACGTCGGGGCGTGCGAAGACTTTTTGTAGAATAACTCTATGAGTTGAGTTTGCAAAATGAGAATAATCCCGGTTCGGAAAAGCCGAGGTTGCTAAACGCGTACGTGCCAGCAAGAGGAGCGCACTGGGTTCAAAGAGGAGCTCAAGAAACAAGATATGGCCGCTCTCGATTCGGCGCGGGCAAGAACTCCGATGAGCCGGTATATTCGACTCTGGATATATACAAGTTTCGTTAATTCCATCGGAAAGAATCTGAAGGATCGTGGAATGCCTTTAGGACGTCACGTCCGCGGCAATCGACGAGAAGTGAAAAGAGGAAGAAGAAGGAGAAGCAATAGGGTGGAACTTTGGACCGAGGAACGTTTCTTTCAGAGCTCAGTGTTCCTATCAGCGGGGCTCCGGAGGTTCGAGAAGCCACCATCACGAGGGTAAAAATGCGACGGCCTTGAGAGCGCTCTCTAAAGATCAACGTTTTGAAGGCTTCGCTGGCCTCCACAGCGTCAACTTTTAGCATATTTCGTCGAGAAATCATTTTCACACGTTCTTATTTTAACTTTATTTTCCCATTTCTCAAGGCAGAACAATATTTCGCGCGTTATAAATATCGTCCTACGCTCGTTGAGTTACTGCGGACCCACCTAAAGCTGCTATCAATATACCGAGCAGCCTCGGAAGAATTGGAAAGCCCTTAAAAATACCGGCTGCAAGTTTCATACGTGATGAGATTTTCGTAGCAAAAAGAGAGTGAACTGAAGACGAAACTTCATTCTTCGTACATACGAATGAACGTTTTTTTTTTCGAAAAGCACGTTGGAAAGTGAAAAAAGTGATGAAATACTCGAAGTGTATTTGTGACGCTGGGAGCGTAATGAGATCGCCAGTAAAGAGAGTCAGTCGCAAACGACCAGGGGGCCGTGCGAGTAGATAAAAACGAAGCCCAAAGGCACGATAGGCTTCTGAAATTGAATGAAGAGGAATACCGTAAAGAAGGATAAAACGAAATAAAAATGATAATATTAAGTAAACGACGAAGGAGCCAAGGGCTACGCTCATTATGCCATTCGAGCAGTCGTTGGCTTTACCTGTGTACTTTCGGCACCGTTCTCTTTCATTTTTTTGCCTCTGCATCATTCGTCCACATGCACACCACACGCGCGCGCACACGTAACATATCATATTATATGTTTTATGATATTTTTTCCCCGCTTCATGGGCGCATTCGAGTCAAGTTCGTCCCGCTCTTCGACACCCTCTCGTTTGTTTGCCGCGAGCAAGTGTGTAGGCGATCTTTCGGATGGTTACCGCACCGGGGCAATTTGACTCAACCTACCGGAGTGACCACATTCCATATATTTTTCCGGCAAGCCCTTCCACGGCTTCCTTTTTTTCACCAGCTCATTCTAATGTATCACCGAATGAGGCTTAATACGGTACATTAATAATACACGTCGAGATTGGACGGATTCTCAAGACTGAAGACTCCTTTTTTCTTCATCCCCGAGGAGCGATTCATCTACGCGCCATTAATCAACGATTCGATAATCATCCGGAGGAGTCTGACGCAGCCAAGGGTAGTAGTTTGATTCTGCGTGTCGATAAGCGAGCGCGCGAAACGGTTGGATGTGTTGACTTTGGTAGTTGTTCGAAATCGAGGAGTTTGTACAAGGCTGCGGACATATTATCGACGTCGAAACGTAGACTTTCCCTATACGAGCTGCCATTCACCAACGCAAATCGTTGAAATTCAATCATCTGCCGGACATCTCGACGAGTGGCCACTATATTCATAAAAAAACACTTATGAATCCCCTGCCAGTGTCTTGCTCTCTCAGCTCCTTTACTGCTTACTACTCTTTCATTTTTCTCTTCTCCTGCCCTTCATCGGTCTCCGCGTGGCCCAGCTCGGCGTCCTCTCCGGGGGAAAGGATCACGCGCTGCAGAGCTCCGGTGGTTCCCAGGCCCCCGGCGAAAGAGTGCCTCGGCCCAGGAATTTAAATCTCAACGGTCGCTCGGACCTCCGGAGAGAGATGAGGAGGGAGCGAGGGAGCGAGAGAGGAAAGAGCGCGGGGAAGGAGTAAAGGCCGTTGGCATGTGCGGGGAACGAGGAGAGAAGGCGCGCGCGATGGGAGAAGGAATGAGGGATCACGAAAAAAGGTGGAATGGGGCATAGTGATCGTTGGAAATGGGCGAAGTGGGGGAACGATGCGAAGAAGAAGAAGAAGAAGATGAAGAAGGCGAAGAGAGAAGGAAAACAAGGGAGATCGACGGAGGAATACGGACCCATACAATCAGGCACGTAGTCGGGGACGCTCCCATGGTTTGCGGCATGAAATGCTCGCCCGGAACGGATACTTGATTATGATAGTGTCGAGGGTCTCTGGCACCACCAGCGCCGATCTTCAAGGATCAGCTGTGTTGGTGGTGTAGCCGCGGTAACACAGCAATTGGAGTGTCCGAGGCGGGAAGGAGCCGCGCGCGCACGGAGCCAGACACAGGCGCAAGGACTCGGTGTGTTAACGGTCTTGTATGTTACACTGGCCAGGGGCAACGACGCGTCTGTGTGGCGTAGTGGCGTTGGTGGCCTTTGCAGCTCTCGGGCTTTTAACGACCCACACAATATCGAGTCGCGCACATAACTCGGAGGGGGCTTGTGTAAGAGTCGGCGGTTCTGTATTGGTCAGGGGCCGTTATGGTGGTGGAACTGAGAGCCGAGGGAGTCGGCGGCTCTCTTGTTTGTAAACAGAAACGCATGGGATACGCGATAGCCGGTTTTGAATCGTTCCCGCGCGAGCGCGCGCGCGCGCGCGCGCAAGACGGTGCTATTCCGCGCGATCGCGTTACGCCGACTCATTGCTGTGTCGGATCGGAGCGGTGCGTTGTACGCAATGGAGCTTGTTTCATGCCGGTTAAATAGCGTGCTGCGAATGTATGGGCCTCTCGGCCGTGTCATTTATCAATTTGTGCCAGATTACCAGGAATCGAGAGCTCGATTCGCTCTTTTATTCGTATTTATCGGTCTTCTTGGCCTCCGCGCAGGACTCGACCTCCGCGAGAGGAGCTTTCTCGAAGCCGCGGTATTCAACGAGCAACGCGCGCACTCGACATTCCTCTTTCGTAAGCTGCTGCATCTCTCGGTGCATCCCCGGACTCTTGCGTTTCTTGCGTTCCTCTCGTCCCCGTCCTCTCCTTCGTTCTTCGTCTTCCTCTGCTGGTGGCCGGCATTCTCCGGCCTCCCAGCCTCGGATATACTCGCATAGCAACGAGAAAGGAAGCGGGAGACAAGCCCGCCTTAATCTTCTTTCGCGTCTCTTCATCGCTTTTCTCCTCTCTTGCTTTTCCTTCTTCCTCTTCCTCCTCACGATCTTCGTTCTCCTCCAACAGAACCTACCTCTTCCACTGGTGATGTCTGCACCTTAACCGCCACCGCCTCCGACGCTCTCTGGTCCCGCGTCCCCGGCGCAGGCATCTTCGCATAGCAACACAGGGGAGGGGGGCGAGACGCCGGGGAACTCTGCCAGCGTAGAAAACAGGCGGGACGCCGACGCCCCGATACGGGACGCGTCACGTTCTTTTACACATACATGCTCACACGGAGAGATTCACGACCTCTTGCCGTATGATGTTGACCGAGCGATACATCCGAGCAAGAGCTCGCAGAGACTTAATATTTTCGTCGAGGCTCGCGGTAATAAGCCTCATTCACGGTCCCGGACAACCGCCCTCGCAAATTCTCCCTTGCACTGTCTTTGTATTATCGCTTTTCCTCTCTAACATGTGTGATATCGAGAGCAGATAAGCCGGGCGCCAGTTCCCAGTTACGTGCAACAACGGCGATATAAGACTACACAGAAAAGCCAAGCCTATTTACACCGGAGACAGATAACAACACTGCGGCATACTCGCAGCATTATGTTGACAGCTATTTCCATTCCCTAAGCCCACCGTTTACCATTCCCAGAGTCGGGAATGCGTAAACGCGCTCTTCGATTCGCTTGGTAAGAAATAACCCTGAATTTGCCTTGTTCGAAAACTTCGTAGATCCAAACCGAACTCAAACTTGGTGTAAATCGAAGAAAAATTTATGAGAATAACCACAGGGACGTTGAAACAAGGATTGACAAGGGACGTAGAAAAACAGTTTGTTCACAACTATAAAATATCTTTGCCGCGAATGCGTTTGGCGCAGAAAAAAAGCGCCGAGAGCGATGATGCTGGGTGTGGATGGACGGATACGCAATCGGGGCGTGCAACCGTGCTGATCAATTAACGTGGTGAAGAACGAGAAGGTCCGAAGCGTACCGGGGAGTACATAATATAATAAGCGAAAGAAGCAACGAAAAGATGTAAAAAGAATGAGCTGGGGAACGAAGAGGAGAAAAGTATTCTTGTTCGGGCCCTTTCCCGAGAGCCGTGTCGGTCCAAGAGAAAAAAACACTACTGGCCCTGTAATCGAGCGTAACCGCAAGGAGAAAAAAAAATGACGGAGAAAGAGGCTAACCCTTCCGCAAGTGGAGGAAGAGCTCCCGCGAAGAAACTCGCGTTTCGGCCTGCTCCCTCGATCTCTCTCGCTCCAGGGCCCTTTTCTCCTCGGCTTCCCTAATTTACTTTCTGCTCTTTTGAATTGCGCGGTTACACGCTTTTTTGCAGATGTCATTGAACCGTCAAACTTCTGTTACTTTTCCGTACAGCCTGGAGGCTGCTCGCGGGGGCTGCGATTACAGCACTCGCGTTACATCAGCTCGAATACGCTTGCTCTTTCAAAGGGGCAATCGCAGCTTCGCTTCTTATTACAGCATCTTCCAAAAAGTTGAAGTCGTGAGGAGTGCGGTTATAAAATATCCTTGCGAATTACGCATTATTATTTCGAGGCGCCAAAGGAAACGTAGTCGCGAGTGTGACATGCCGCAAATAAAACTTGGTTCCGCTCCCACGACCCGTCCTCGACGCGAACACATGAATGAGCCACGCCGCTGCGCTCCTCAAATTCTCTCCACTCCTCGTATTCCCCGAGCTTTCATCTTCTTCTTTCCAGCATTATATTGTGCACGTGAGATTCAACGTGGGTGTGTGCTTGCTCCTTTATGTCTACTCACGGGCAAACGGTCGGTATATCTCGATCTCATGAGAGCAGTCCTAGAATCCCTATCTCATTCTATTATCTACTCTCGTTCAACCGCATGCGCGTCTGTAGCACGCGGTTGACCGTTGTTCAACGGCGGATAGCGCCACTCTCGAGGCGCGGTTATATTCGTGGAAGGTCAATGTAAAAATAATTAGATCGAGTTCGAACACAGATTCGGAGATGATTTATTCCGGATTATCGAAAGAGCCTGAAATAAAATGCGGGCTCGAAAAATTGAAACGATTTTTGTGAGGATCGATAAGTCGACGCGAATCAAGGCTTCGTTTGGTTCGAAGCATGATTGAGGGAAATAATACAATGTAGCGACATTGCACATTTTTGCGTGATTAACTTGCTGCAATAATTGTGTCCAAGTGCAGGCTCGATCCACGCGCGAAGCGAGACGCGAATATAGCTTGTGCAGTTGTAATCTAACGCCGCCTTGTAATTAAGCCTGTGGGGAGCTCGGGGCGGAATTCCACGGCGGTATTTTCACGACATGCGAGCACAGGCCGGGGAAGTAATGCCCACGCGTAGTCTTACTCGCGAGTGTAACGAGCGCGGTATTTATGACCTTTTATTTATCGTTATAATTTGATATGCACGAGCCCGAATGAGTTACGAAGATTTTCCTGTGAGCGTGAAAGAATGACGCGCCGCGAAACTGGTGTCCCGTTCACGCGACTGATCTAATCGTTGCTTTGAACCTTCACACGTTTCGGACCGAAAAATTCTTCGAACCCCGAAATTTATTTCCTTCGGGCTGACAAAACGGAGCCGAAAGGCCTTAGGAAAAAGAACGTACCGAAGAAGAAGTTTCAAAGCAAAAGATCGTTTTGTAGAAAAAAAATGGTGCGTTGAAGCCAAGTGAACGAGATTCGGCAGAAAAATTTCAGCTCCATTTCCTTCATTTCGCCCTTAGCAATGAAACAACTCGAGGTCAATTTCAGCGGTGAAAGCACACGTATAAGTGATCCTGGTTAATCCTCGAAAGGATGACTGAAGCAACGAAACAACTGAGAAGATGAAAAAATGCAGCACGAAAAAGGCTGGCAGAGATGGAGAGGCGGGAGGTGAGCGTGTAAGAAAACAAAGAGAAAGGAGGTCAAAGATCATTTCGTGACTTTTGTGTGCTTGTATTCGTTGAGGGTGGACGAGATGCAGATACAGATAGCAGATCTGCCTTTCTTTTATATTCATCTTATTCTTCTTTTTTTTTCTTCTGCATGTTGCAGGCGAATTTGAGAACGAAATTACCGTATCCCGAGCACAAGCATCGGTCATAACAAATACGACGTCGCATCTTCTATCGATGCACGCACACACGTTTGAGCATCTTCGAATGATACAACCGATGAAAACAGTGGACCAACGTAGAAATCGTTTTTTCACTATTTCTACTAAAACGATAATTATTTTGAAACATAAATGATGAATTTAATTGTGGCATGGGAGCGTAAAAATATTAATAAACTCGAATCAAATCGAGCACCACTCGAATTTATACATCTGCAAAAGTATTTTCTCGCACGCATAAAAAATCTCATCGAACGTGCTGCGGTAAGCCGCGTTTTAAAATCCATTCAACGAAGGACGATCGTAATCAAATGTACATATGATGAAACAGCGATATTGGCACGGTGAGAACTGAGAACACACTTCCAAGCCACGTTCTTATTTCGCAAAGCGTATTATCAGGAGGGTTATTACAAGAAAAATGTGAACGATTCAATCCCGCGTGAGTATTTCGCCTCCTCAGAACTCCTCGCAGCGCAGGATCGATGGAACCCAGAAAAGTTCGTTTCAACTCGTGTCAGATTAAAAATGAGTCATTTCGAGTGAACTGACTCTCACTGACCAATTGACAAATAAGATATTGTATCGTTGTCTATTGAGAAATGAGGGAATAAATAGCAGCAAGGGTCAAAGCCAGGCTTGTGTCTTGAGGAATGCTCCACGCACGCCCAAATATCTATAGACGCAGGGAGAGAGAGAGGAGCCGACAGAATTATGCTGCCGGGCGAATAAGTCCGTGGGCTCCGACAAAGCGCCCCGCCCACCTCGTGAGGCCCCACCGGAACGGAGCTTAAGAGGGTTAGGCCCTTACACTCCTTACAGATCTACCACCACTATGACCACCCTCTTCTTCTTCTCCTCTGTTCTCGACGTTCCTTCTTTCTCCACTTCGAGAATGGTCAGTCCGAGAGAGGCTCGCACTGCTGGTTTGATTCTGGCCTTTAAATTCCTACGTTGTAAACAGAGACTCACGGACACGTGCACCCACACAATATCGGGGACCTCCGGGGACCGTGGAATCTCCGGTGCATCGGGAGCCCCGAGGTTGGCCGTTGTTAGCCAACTTGCACTTTCGTCTGCATCCAGAGACAGAAGGACTTTCATTCATTCCTTTTTTTTTCGAGTTCCATCAGGAATGTGGACTTTTTCGTTATACGATTAAGTAACGTGGATTTTTTTCTGGTTTTCCGGACGAAGATAGCGAGGTGATCGAATTTATTAATTCTGTGAGTCAGGATTCTCTGATTTGTCGTTTTCATTATTTCCTGAACATTCGTTCTTTTGTGTGGACTCCTGAAATTGGCTGGTTGCAATGCTTATGGCCGTTTGTTTTTACTGAACGTCTCGAAGTCAGAAATTCACGAATTCATCTGACAAGTAACGGTTGCCACAACATTTCGTACTTTTATTTCGCATCGAGATGTTTTACCGGCCCTCCGCAGAGTCGAAGGAAATTTCAGAACCGTTTCAACCCGAAGAAAAAGCCTCAAAGGGTGATCAGCGCGATCGCAAATTGCCTGAACGCCCGAACAATCTTAACGTCCTTTTTCTTTGGAAATGGAAACGGTTCCTGGAGATAAAATCTCCGGAGCAGGGTGCAGCGCCGCCGCGAAGTTACAATTTTTATCAAAATCGAACTTTTGCAGTCGAGAATCCCGGCTGCGGCTGAGAGTAGAAAGAGATCATTGGAAAAGACCTCCCGAAGGGTTGATCCGCAGCATCCGCCTCGAAATACGTTCATCTCCTGCTGCTGAATAATTCAATCCTTACCAGTGCACGATATCGCAATTACGTAAGTTTAACGCACACGTAATGATTGTGACGTGAGAAGGTAGTTTCGACGTTCTCCTCCCGCCGGTCATGGTAGAATAATCAAAAAAAAGCGTGACGTATGCCGTGTATACGCGTATACATAACCATTACAGTAACGTGTGTTGCCGCGCAAAAGCACGACCGAACGAAAGGCCCGCGAGTTTCGGCAAGTGGGAAAAGGAGGACGAGAGAATAAAGGAAAGAACGAGGAGATGCCTTCTCGCGAACGGCAAGAGAATAACTCGTTTCACGAGACAGCGGTAGTTTAACCGTCAGTGAATACCAAAGCTGCCGAATTCTCTGATTGGTACATATAACTATATACGTCATGCATACACGTTTATATTTATGTATAATGTACGAAGGTACAATGGCGTATAATATACACGTGGGCAACGGCATGGGTATTATAAAAGCCAGAAAACGGAATTGCGCTCGTGAGCACGCATCTCCTTCCTCTTCAATATTCTCGGGGCTAACTTCAATCGGAGCCGGCAGTGAATGCAACATCGAAAGCAGCGCAATAAGTAGCTTTTTTTCTTCGTCACGGAAATAAGCGAGCTTATTTTTTCTCTCTTTTTCGAAACGTTTACTAATATAATTATTGAGTAGCCGAAGCAGGGAGTTTCCGACGAAGATTGGGAGGGTGGCAAAAAAAAAGCTCAGTGCATAGACTTTCTGTGCAACGAGTGGCGGTTGAGGAATATTTTTTTTTATTCCTGTAACATTTTCCACTTCCCACCAAACGAAAATATGACCGACCGACGAAGATTACACCCGAGGGTCTTGAGAGGATCAAAAGATCGTAGATTCCAAGTTGGAGTCATCCTTCGGGGCGTAGATCAGGATCCAATTAAGGGTCCCTTCCTCACGTGTTTCTCAGGGCGAAACTTTCCAAAGTTACGATCGGTTAGACCGATCGAAGTGACGCGAGGATCCCGGGGGTTTTCACGCGATTCACCTTGTCCTTCGAGAAAGAACGCCGACAAAAAAGCAGCGGAACACGAATGTGGAAGAAGTAAATGAAGCGTAAGGACGAAAAGATTCAGTCGTCACTTGTCCACAAGGCGCGTGTGTGACTGTATTTTGTAACTTCAAGCTTCTCAAATATCATTCAAACCCCCTGGCAACCGAGCTGGGACATAAGAACGGTACCGTTAGAAGAAGAAGGTCTTTTTCATTCGCTATACCTTGCTCTAACTGTGAATAAATCGACATGAACAGAAAACATCTAACGTTGCCAAGGATCACGCGCACCGACAATTACATCTGTGTCGTGCAGGCTCCTACCAGCTCTGTACCAGTTATACGCATGAATTATGTAACGAGGTTATTTAGAAAAGGAGATTTAAAAATAGCGATGGAACGTTTGATGTGCGAGTCGCGGTAGCAGGCGAGAGACGATCGAGGTTAAATGAATGATTCTCGATTGATGAAACCCGAAGCGATTCATTCAAGAATTTCTGACAACGACGCACTCGTCCGTATGAGTCCGAATACCGAAATTTAATGAGCAACGAAACTCGACCAAAATCCCAATATGTTGTCGAATTTAAAAAATCATTGTTTTCAATCGCTTTTCTTATAGGACGAATCGTCCATAAATTGTAAGCTAAAGTATGGTATTAAAATTTTTTTCTGAAGTTTTTACAATGTTCACAACAGCTCTGTGTTGTACCCTGGTGGAGTGCACGTGACACTGCGCGTAAAAAAATAAAACATTCAACGAGAGTTCGTTTTTCGGTAAACCGCAATAGCAGACCCGGTCTCGAATGTTTCCGATCAGGCGGCTTGTTAGCAATCAAAGAATTACGATTAACGAATCTTCAAGTTTGACCACTATTTAATTGTGTAATCATTAAAAATGCATCAAATTTGGGAGCGTTCGTATGTAAGGTCGAGTTTCCCAACTCTTTTTCCATTGAATGAACACAGGGATTCCTCACCTTTTTTCATTGTATAAATGACTGATGAATAATTAAAAATATTAATATGTTTCTATTGTTACATTGATATTTATATCTATAACAATGTGTATTTTTGCATTAATGTTAATTACTCCTTATCAATGAAAATAAATAAACAAAACGAGTATAGGCATCGGTGTTCTTTCGATGAGTATAGAGTCTTCGACGTTTCTTTTGCTAATTTCCGAAAAATTCATCGACAGAAAGGAAAAAAAAATTCTTACGCAATATTCAATTCGTTTTTGAACAATAAATGCGTTTTTTTGTGCGTTCTTACACATTATCTACCACTTTAATCTCAAAACAGTTCACGTTTGCCTCACGTGTTCCTTCGATGGGCAGTTCACCCTAAACGGAGAGAATATTTCAGTAAAAATAACTATGGTGCCACGGGAATAGGGTTCTATATCGAAACGTGTATCAATTCTTGCGAACGCACATAATAATTTTCTGTGAAGCGAGAACTCGATGAAAATACGCTGCCTCGAGTACAAAGGAAAAGCTTGAGCCTCTGCAATCCATTGAATTTCACTATCGTATCGTAGTAAATTTTCAAAAATTTTGTCGGATCGGCGATTCAAAGTTCGAATCGTATTGAAAGTTACTATTTTCCATGGTAGAAAATGACTAAAAATAGTATTAATAATCCTACTTGACAGTTCATCATCGAGTAGACACAAATTTTACAATGTTTCCTCGTTGAATTATATATGTAGGAAAAGATGGCACATTATTGTACAGCTCCATCAGCACGAATACGCAATTCCTTCCCATATTTTCCGTGACACTTATTTGTCACTCAAACTTGCTCTTAATAAAAAAAAAGCATCAGAACTCAAGTTTTTCCGACTTTTACCGTTAATATTTTCTCTAAACATTCGATCAACTTTTATTTTTATAGACGTTAAGAATTTCCCACAATCTTTCGCATGTTTGAGTTTATAAATAACTCGATAAGAACGTCCCGATCGTGGAATCTGCGCGAGCTCCTGCAACAATTTTACACCTTCGAACTTTTTATTATCGAATAAATGTTCGATAGGATTACAAATTGTTCAAACCCATTCGCACGCGCTTTTCCAGACATTTTATCCAAGAAACTCAGTAACAAATCGTAGTGTTTGTATGATTATTGGGTTCGAGCTCGTGAAAGGAAGAAATTCAAGAATCGCTTATCGTCAGTAGAGATATTGCATCATCGAGACCCTTTCGCTCTCCAAGCATCAGCTCGATTCCACGGCTGGTGACACAAGCCCGACGACTGCACGCCTAGTGACGACGAAACAAGAGTTAACCATTCAACTCACACTTCGCGAAACGTGAAGAATCATGTACGACGCGTGTATAAAAGAACTCCGAGAAAAACGGTTTATCCGTGTATGTGCGAGACGGTGACGTACAACTCTAGGCCGCTATTATAGATTCCGAAACTCGTGGGTATAAGCGAGTGTTTTCCTCAAAGTATAAACTGGTTTTCATGTGGCTTACAGACGCAAGGTTATCGCGCACTGATCTGCTCTGTGTTACGCCACAATACAAACACATATGTGAGGATCCAGACTGGTCCACAGACAAATTGATGGCTTCGTTATGTTCATATATTTATACATATCGGTGAATTTAATACAGACCGTGGATATATTCCGTGTGGTTGACCCTCAGTGAGGTTAACAGGATCTCGATCACCGCGCGGATTGCATATTCATTTCATTTTGGCGGGCCATAGATTAGGTGAGGAATGCTGAATCGCGCATTTATCAAGTTTAATTTAGTCTACATTCCGCTGTAATCGCGTTCGATTTATTGAATTTTATGTTTCTGACTCGTTTTTGCATATTGTTGAGTTTAATGAACCCAGGAAAGGATAACGCGTGCGAGAATATTTGCGAAAATTCAGTTCTCGAATATAAACATTTCTGGTTCCCTCTATGCAGCAAATTAAGCTACGGATGCCAATGCGGATCGTACGAAGAAAAGAATAGCAATATGAAAATACCGTAGGGCCACCGGCATTTGAGAGGAAAAATGTAATTGCTCCGTACCGAAGTGATGAAAATAAAAATTATCGTGCAAGAATATAACCCGTGAAAAAATTGCCGATGCTTACCATATGGCCGATGCTTGGCTCGATACTGGGTAAACGACCGTTGGGACTCAGCGTTGGGCCCGAGTACGGGCCAGCATGTTTGCCCACGTTTAGTCAATGCTAAACTTGGGCATTGGGACCCGACAACCAGCCAACCCTCGGCCGGTGTCGATTTATAACTGGCAGCCAACCGTTGGGACTCGACGTTGGGCCCGAGCATGGGCCAGCATATTTGCCCACGCTTATAGCCAATGAAGAATTTGAGCATTGGGACCCGACAATCGCCCACGCTTGGGCCGGTGTCGGTTCATGACTGGCAGCCAACCGTTGGAGGCCATCATTGTCCCATACCTCGGGTTAATACTGCTCGCCTTATTTTTTAAAATCTGTACCTGCTATATTGTTAGATATATACAATCCGTATCCGCTCATCAGCCTAGGCTCAGCCAGCACTGTCTTGCAACGGCAGCAATTGATGATCAACTTCTGATCATCCATTAGTTGTTCATCAACATATTTGTTGTTATTAATCCAAGAATATTTTGTTGCTCGCACTCACCAAATAATAATCGACTCTTTGAAGCAATTTTTTTTTTCAGTATATATAATATTTAGTGGACACATGTTGTGTTATCTTCATTTTTCTGATATTGCAAATGAATTAAGATTTCTTGTATAACAATAATAATAACGATAATAATATCAATAATAATAATAATCTAGAGACGCGGCAACGTCTTGACGCCAAGTATTGAGGTAAAGTGTAGGCAGAAAGGTTCAAGACGGGCCGTGTATCTTTTAATAATATACAGATTAGTCATTTAATTTTTTCGACTTTATTAATTAATCGGCTGAAGAATAAACTTTTTTGAGTTTTCTTATCAAAACTCGTACGAGCTAATAAGTTATCGAATTACATGAAAATTTGTTTCCGGGGATTTTACGGTTGTGTACCAAATTTGGTCTAAATCGGTTGAGAATTAAAAAAGTGATTTCAATATGTACACATATATGATACAATACCAGAATGGGCCCAATATTTTATTTTGAGAATGTTGATACAAAAATAGGAAGTAGTCGATAGTGTAGTGGTTAGCGTCTCGGACAAACTAGGTAGGCATTAGGTAGGAAAGTTGTAGGTAGGCAGTTCAAATCCCCTCTGAAAAATTTCAACTCTAAAGAAAATATAAGGAACTGTTTTTTTTTTTAACTAATTAAAATTTCCACAATGACGGATAATTGTATAGGGTGATAAAATAAGCATGATTGAAAATAAATATTATTTAATTAAATAATCGATAACAGGCATTCGCTGGGGAATGACGCTGGGTGAATTTGGGGCTAGCATTGGGCGTACACTGGCCCAGCGTTGGACCGTTCTCAAGACTAACGCTGGGCCAATACTGGTCCCAAGCGCTAGCCTACCGTAGGACCGTAGCTATCACTCCAACCGTGGTGCTACGGTTGGCCGAGTTGTATTGCCAACGGTCGTCCAACCATCGCGTATAGTTGGCGCGGTACTGCACCGAGCTTGGGCCAATGGTGCCGTTTTTCACGGGAATTGTTTGCTCCCCAATTTTGAAGTGGCGGTTAAGCGAATCGAGGGAAGGATCTTCCCGAACGATTTTCTTTACTCAAAAATGAAGAGCAACGAGACTATTCCAACCAAGTTCTTTTACGTTTTGCAACATTCACGTGCATAATAGGCGTTGGAGCAAGAATGCACTGCGCGCGCCTTCAAAGTACCAGTGGAGGCAGTTAAAAAGGTGGAAAAAAAGGCGAAGAAGAGGATCGTTGGGTTGGTGGCTTAGTCGGGATGTTTTGGTCCTACTCGCGCATACTCCCGAGTCTGTTACATACACATAAATAAATAAGTATATATGTAAGTCTGTGTCTGTTAGCGGTACATTAACCGTCTCCTCCAGCTCTGGGGAGTTCTTTTCGTGGATCCTGCAGCATCCCGCCACTGGAGCGGTACAATGCTCTTGCGGGAGAGACCTCGAAGTGTCTTTTTTTCAAATTTATTTCGCGAAGCCTCTATACTACCATCTTCTCCTTCCATTCGCCATTCGCCTCGTTGCTCCATCCTCCCGGCTAACCTTTTTGCTCGTGCATGCGCGCACCGCAGCGGAGGAATGCAATTCCGGAGGATACGTGCAATCCTCAGGCTTTTATTTCCCTCGTAAAATAATAATAATAACAGCATCAACATAAACAAAGCGTTCGACGAAAGAACGAGGTGCAACGGACTCTACGACGGAGTTCCCTGCGCGATCCCTCGTCACTTCGCTCCTCATAGACTTTCATTCCACGTTTAGTGATCAAAGCTTCACGGGGTGTATGATGTGTAACGAAAGCTGATGAGCAGAAGGAGGTAACGCGAGGGGATGAATCGACGGCTGTGTGCTCTTTTAAATTCTGGCAAATAATCATCGAAGATTAGCAATCAGAAGGACTCGAGTCCCGTAAATCTGCTCGATGTTTAAAACCTTTTCAATTTTCGATGCAAAGAGTATAAGAGGGAACATACGTAAGATATATGTTTGTGGACTGGGGAAAGGGTTTTGGCAAGCTATTCACGTTTCGCATTGATGTCGTCGAGGGCCTACACGGCCGCGCCCTCTTGAAGAAACGTGTAGCTAACGAGACGCGTCCTCGTGTTCTTTACCGCCTGCTTGCGGCTCTCGCTTGCTTCGGAATCCACATTAAACGGTTTCACCGGATATTATTTCTGACGGGGACATGGAACGAGATAGGGGGATAACTTTGAGCGTATGGTGAGTCGGGACATGCGCTAGTGCTGATTGCAGATTCGAATGATTATTTTTTTTCAGTGTAGAGAACATAACTCAAAGTTCACAGAACGGTGTGCCGCGGATAAAACACGAGACAAATTTTCACGCCAGTTTGCGTCTCGAGATTAACAGAAATGAATAAAAGTTTCGTTTATTCCTGTGAGATTTTGAAAAAGGAAAAATCTCTTCGTGATGAAACGATCGATTTCCGTGTCAAATCGCAGAAGACGAACTCATTATTATGAATAATGATGTTGGAACACGAAGTTAAGAAAGAAAGTACAACAGAGAGAGAGAGAGAGAGCGAGCGAGTATAAGAAAGAGAGTTGTGCTCGGTGACCGGAAATCCTCGTGGTTCGGTCAAACGCTTTCCGTCCCCTGAAGTACACGAGCAGCACGCGGTTGAGACGCGCTCTTTATCTCTTTCATTTTTCTCTTCCTGTCTTTGATTTTGCTCTTCCTTTATTCGCTCCTTTCTTTCATTATTCTCCGGCTTCATGGTCGGTCGGAGATTCACGCGACACGCGGGAGTCCGACTCGCCTTTGTGTCCAGCGGGAACCGCTCGCTCCGAGGTTTGTCCCCGATGGAAGTGAGAAAAAACTAAGCGAGGGATAGATAAAGAGGATGGGAAGGAGAAAGAAAACGCGAATCCGCGCTGCGAGCTTTCTCTGTTTCTCCAACGCGCTCGCGCCAGGACAACGCAACGAGGAAAAATAAGCGAGCGTACCAAGGCCAGCGGAAACCGTTGCTCACTTTATTGGTCGAGGCGCGCGCGGTTCCACAGCCCACCGGCGAAATGGAACAAAGAGTTCCACTGTGCCCAAAGGGTCCGTGAAATCGAACGGCCGCGGGAGGATCGAGAAACGAAATGCAGTTCTCTCCGCCGAAGGACTCTATCGCGCTTCGACTCGAAAAAAATAACTGAAAGTACGTCGCCGTCGATATCTCCAACGGGGGCTTAATCTTGCGCGGGGAAAAAGCTAATATCTCGTGACACCACATCGCTCTAAAAATTTTCCAGTATTTCCTCATAACGTGAGCATTCTTACGAACGCGCTTAGAGCCCCATGCACGTCGTACGACCGAATTACACCCGATTTTTTATTCCACCGAATCAAACCCGACGAATTCCGACTCTTTCGGAGCTCAAACACTCGGTTGGCGATATACTTCTCGCTAATCTCGTCTCCCAGCACTGCTCCACGTTCGGTCGTATCTTCAGATACCCCGCAGCACTTCTCCTACGGATGACAAAGTTCGAAAAAGTTGAATTCCCGAGCAAATTCACTATTTTTTCTGCTGCTACGTTTCGCTCGGTACATTCCAAAGGTCCTTGACCCCGTTGATAGACGACGCGGTGTCTCTCGTCTCGAGGCAACCTGCGACCGTTGATAGAAGCCGATAAGTCAAGCACTGGTGAGCCAAGGGAGAACGAGAAGGAGGAAGGAAGCGTGCTCGAGGAAACAGCCGGAGGAAACATCGTAGAATACGCGAGACCCTTTTGCTGCCTGCACACTTTTGTACCCACGTATATATGCGTGTGTCTGATTTTTTCGATACGTGAGAATGTGTACGAGCTTCCATGCACTGAGACGACATATGGTTATCGTAACACAGGTGTAATTGTATGGAAAACCTGCGGAAGTTAAGCGCAGCGATGCCTGACCTTCTTGAGGAAGGTAAGGACGGACGGAAAGACGCATAAACTCGCCTTGGCATCACTCTCTCGCTTCTTATGTACACACATACCTGCACATGGGATAACGACAAGACAGAATTCTTATTGGGAGATTAAGTTCCAGTGTGTGCGAGCATGCCTTGGCGAGTGTTATAAAACGATGTATAAATATCTTCGATTCTCTTATCGCTTCATTCACGAACTCATGCAAAAGGAAAGTTCTCGGGGCGTATAAATAGACGAAATTTACGTAAAGACCGTTGATTGCTGCGTCGTGATAAGCAGAGATTGAGTTACGACGCTAATCTTTCAGGGCAGCGTTTTTTTCTTGTTTAACTATATTTTCACGGGGTAATTAGAATTTTTTTAGTTCTCATTACTCATGGATTTCGCTATTCCTGTAATATTCGACATTCGAACGACACTCACTACTTTTTCCTCGTAATCTAACTGAAAGGTGAGAAAAACATCGCTGCGGTGGCGAATTGAATTCTTTAAAGCCCTTTTCCCGGGTTGAAGCAGTTGCTCGAGTTCTCCTATCGGGGATTACTATTGGATACACAAGATTACGCGGTGGATAAACATACAGAAGTGATAAACCCTTTATCTCGAAGCGACTGTCGTCGCTTCGTCACCGAGTAAAAAAAACCAGGAATATTGACTGATTTGGTGGAGGGGTGGGTACCTTGTACCTTGGACCCAATCGGATAAGAGTGAACTTGAAATATTTCAATGTTACACGACCGTAGGAATTCTAATATTCGAGCGTCCCGAATGAAAAATATTGCAAAAGTATTTCACGAGATGAAGAAAATCGACGTTTAAAAATGTGAAAGTCGGGGATGAGTTTCGTTTCAACTTTCTGTGGATAATTAGCTCTTAAGGAGGGTGAGAAAATTTAATTTGAAGGATGATCTGGCTCTCTAGTGTCAGAGAAAAATGACTGCTCTTTAGGATTTCGTCTTTCGAGAAATCGGGACACTCCCATTACTTTTTGTTCTTCCTCGCCTTTTATTTTCTTCGCAGACAAATCGAGGATCATATTAGTGCGAGCTTGCCGGCACTACAGTCGATGTTGAGATACTTGGAATGGCTTTGAAAAGCGTGGAAAAGCGTATCCCATCCCTTAATCGCGGCCCTTCGACTGACCAGCGGACTTTACACGGAGAAACAGAAAGTTCTCGTTTCTGAGCAGCTTCAAGAATGAGAGCATAAGCAAGAAAGAGAGAAAAAAAAGGGGAAGGGAAAAGAGAAAGCAATAGAGAGTTATCCAATGCAAGCGAATCGCGACTGTAAATAATCGGCGAAACTCAACAGCGTAACCCGATTCTACCGACATTTACTTCCGACGAAACAATACCCTCCCAAAAATTCGCCTCGATTTCTAACGACAGTGTTTGTGTTATTATTGAAGTTTGAATCGTTGGAACGCAACAAACAAAAACATTTCCTACTCATCAAATTTCATAATTTTTGCAACGAAAACGTTGCAATGAACAACGAATTTCGTTGTTCATGCAACAATGTTTGTGCTACTTCATAAAATTACTGGAAGCAGCACACTTCCCAGTGTTCGACAGACTCGGCAAACAACGTTGAAACGAAGAATTGACAGAAGACATTCACGACTTTTCATCTCGAAGGAATCATTGAAGAACCGTATTTAGGCGACTCTTTTTAACCCTCAAAACTTGCATAAAAATAAATCGCATGAAATCTACATAAGAAACGATCGAGTGCCCTCGTAATTTGCTCTTGCAGGGGAATAAACCGTTTCATAGGTAAAAAAAAAGCCTCTCAACTAGAACGAAACAAAAAAAAGAGTTGATCGAGACAGAGTCACCTCAGATTTAGATTTGTCACTGTATCGACTCATTGCCGAAAAATTTTACCTCAATGTATCGGCTTCGTCAACATAATTAATCGATCTCAATGAAATTCATCAACGAAGCTCGACAAATGAAATCGTAAGAAAAAAGTGAAATCGATTTTTCGAAAATCCACACAATCCTACAAAAGCGCGTTTCCGTAGAAAAAACAAAGGAGAAACTCGATAATTTTAATCGCTATGATGCAATTGAATTTTGACTCAAGAGTTTTTTTGAAACACTCTCGCACTCGTGCACGTGACACACACGTACATAACGCAAACCCACAACATATGTATGTGCGGAGACATTATGTACCTCGGAGAAACCGTTGCTGTTGCGAGGCAGAGCCCAGCACAAGCAGCGACGTGTGGGATATCCCTGGAGCTCTCGGGTATTTGCTGTACCACACTGGGCCTCCCGAGAGGAAGAGAGTGGGAGAGGCCGCTGGAAGAAGGAGGGAAGGAGAGAAAGAGGATCGAGAGGGAGAGAAGAAGTATGATAGATGAGAAAAGAGAAACGAGCGGTGGGAGCGAGGAGCCAAAGGAGCCGAAGAGGAGAAGGAGGATGAGGATGAAAGATGCTGGGCATACATAAAAGAGGAGAAGATAGTTTGGCGCGAAAGTTGCTCGAAGGAGGAAGAGTCGAGAACGACGAAGAGGGTCGCGAGGAGAGAGGAAGTTGCGCAATCTTCAACCGTCAGTTGGACCGAGAAAAATAAGGCAGAGGCCGGGAAGAAAAAGAGGAAGAGAAGAAGGAGAAAATGTGCGCGTGCGCGCGAGAAACGCGCGCGCGCGCGTCGTTGTTATCGTCGAGAAAGCGCGGGAAGCAAGCGCGCAAAAAGAAACGAGACGGAGAAGAGAGCGGGACGAGAGAAAAAAGAGCAGATAAAGAGCCGGCGCTTCGAGGAGAGGACCAAAGGACCGCGCGACCAGCGTGTTTTACTGGAATTTCATCCCCACCAATACGTGACCGGAGCACTCTCGGGCAGCAACGCAGACGAGAGAAAGAAGGACAATCTTTCTCTGTTTTTCTCGTTGCCTTATCGAGTCTGACCCGAATTGTTTGCTCGCCGGGTGTGTACGGATCGCGAACTTTTAAAAACTTGAAGAAACCGAGGCAAACATATATTTTCGCCTGCGACACGAACGCGTTTCTTTTTTCCAACCGAGGATAAACCTAAGAAAACAGTTGCATTTGGTGCAACTGTTAATCAAATATTCTCCAATAATTTCCTCTTTAATCTCCATTTCCCAGCAGGGTACCTTCCAACTATCAACATAATTCGATCCGATCGAACTCTCGCGTTTACGAATTCAAATTCCTCCCCCTCAACGATCATTGTAAAAATCATAAAAATTATCAAATCTACAAAACAAAAGTAGAATTCCTCAATAAATGAAAAAAATTCATAGAACCAACGCAGTGATACACAACGATCGCGAACGAACGATTGGTGAAAGCTCATCGGCTGAGCGCACCTGAGGCTCGTAGCTCGAAGCAAAGACAAGTGGAAAAGGTGGTGTACGAACGGCCAAGTGCATCTTGTTAGCGGCCGGTGCCTCTACGAACGTGCACACCGGACTCACACCCCTACACACGAATGTATAGATCCGAAAAAAAAAAAAAAAAAAAAAAAACAGACACAGCCACAAAGAAAAAAAACTTTTGCTCGTGCGTAATAAAGTTTATATCCCCCCACGGTAAAAAGATCCGTCGTCGAGGCGTGCATCCGCCCTCTTTATTATTTCCATTGCGTTCACGCACAGACGCAAGAGCACACGCACACGTGCGAGGAGGATTCTTTTGGAGCCTCCGCGGCTGGCACCTAGGCCTACCCCGCCGGCGGTGCGCAGGGATTCCTTTTGCTCCTGATCCGCGAGAGCAGGTCCCTCCGTCTTCATATTGTGCAATACATTGAATTCTTATATACGTATATGCATATAAAGATCGCGCGTGCTTTAGAGACAAATGAAATCCGGCGCCGGTTCGTAGAACGGGGGTGGTTGGGGCTCGTGGCTTTGCTCACTTATCGGGCTCCTCGGCGTCCGCGTATACGCATGTTGTATAATACTAAAGTTTATGCATCTCGAGTGGAAAGGGAAACATCAAGGGCCATCAGCAACGAACGCCAACGAAACTATCAAAGAAACAGCGACCCCGGTGTCAGCTCTGAGTCTTCCCGAGCCACACGCTCACAGCGCACAGACGCAAACACGAACTTTTATATACGTACACAAAGGTGAAATGTGTTTATTATTATAAGCATTGTTATTACGATTAGTCGGTGTAAGGATGGAATTGTACCTGCAGCATAAAATACGGATCTGAATACCTAATCCTTCTGGCACGCAGTTGCTCGAGGGCCGCAAAACTCCTTATTCTCTCCGGACGTCTTTCTAGGAAATATGCCTACCTCGCACAGGAAATCAAATAATCACTATTGTACTCAGCGGTCCCTTTTTCATATTGTACCAATGACATTTGCAATTATACCGGTAATATTGTAAGCGCGAATGTTCTATGAATTTTGACGTTTCTATATACGCGCACGTATGCGTGGGGAATACACGGACACAAACGTATTTAGTAAAGTGCGATCGCTTCGTGGACAGGCTTTGAGAATTATCGTCGTTCTAACCTCAGTAGGATTATACGACCTAAGCGAGGTAGTTTTTAAACGAAGACAAACTTTTATCATCGCAACTTGCGAAAGAGGGTAGAACGAATAATGAAAATTTCAGAGCTCGCTGGATTGGGACCCGCAGTAAATCATACCCCGCTTTTCGGCCTCTTGCCGTATGCAATTTCGACGACGTTTAAAAATCTCGAAATTTCGACTCAGTTTACACCCTCGGGAGGCGTACTCGGGTCGGGAATATTTTTCACTCGTAGTAGTGCCGAGAAATATTTTATGGGACTTCAAGGGGTTTTCATCGATTCTGTCTCGATCCCCTGCTGGCGGAGGACTGAAAATCTGCAAATTTTTCTTGACTCGATACATTTTTGTTCATCTACTTTTGTCAACAAAACAATGTTTTATTATAACAAACAAAAGCAGTCAGCGATTCTTAATTAGGACTCCCGATTTTTTTTACTAAAAAAATATGAAGATTTTTTAAAAGTCTTTTTGAATCTCACATCCGACGAGTGATGATTATTGAACAAGTTTTGTAATAAAAATATCGAAAACTTTCAAATTTTTAAGCCAATTTCATTATCTAATTAATTTTCTCGTAGCAAGAGCCATCATTTATTTTATTTGAATGTTTTCATTTCCATTGTACACAGTCAAGTGATACACGTTGAGGGGAAACGAGTAATGAAAAAAATGCGCCTACATTCCGACACTTTTAGTCAACACTGTCGCAGGTCGAGTTTTATAGCTCGATACTTTGTGGCGACATTTGATCCGGCGGAGTAGCTCGAACTCACGAAATACTGTTTCAGTCGCTCTCGAATAAAATAGAGGAAGTCGTAATAAACGCTGCACGTCCTGTGGCCTCCCTCTTTCCCTTTGCCCCGGTTATTTTCGTTACACATGTAAATTACGTGTGAAATAGTCATTCGAGTCTGCGGGTGCGGTCTTATAAACGCGCGTTTCTCCCATAACTTCATCGCTGGAACGTGAATGATTTGGATTGACCGGAGAACAGCTGACGAGATTCGATGAAAAGTGTGCGTGTGCTCAAAAACACGGAAATCGGTGAGTAAAGGGGAGCGTCGAAGCACATTTCGGAGAGAATCAGAGCGGCGACTTCCAGACGATTCGTTGCTACAACGAAGCATGGTACAAAGAAGCCTTTTACACGCAGGAGAAATCGTGACTCGTTCGTGGTTCACACCCGAGGAAAACTTTTTAAATCGTTTCTTCGCGCCTGGACAATCAAATTTTGTGTGTATATGCTGCGGAAATCTTTTTGTCATTATTCAAAAGGCATAAACGTTTTCGTATTACGCACAACGATTACGACTTGCTCCAACGAAGTATTGTCCCAGGCTCGGAAATTCTGAGGGATCATTTTTCACCACACTTTAAAGAGGAACTCTCTCTCCTACCTTTACAGATCCCGGAGCTCTTGGATATTTGTCGATCCTAACGCTCACTTTGACCAAAAATATCACTGAAGAACCATTCCCACAGAGTTTGACGGTCCAAAGTAGTTCGGCCGTTCTTTGACTAGTCAAGTTTGCAACTGCTTTATGTTGATTAATTTCAAGTATAAATTATTCATAAAATTAACAAACACTTACATTGACAATGTTTTTATCACAAAAATTTAATAAAATGCTTTAAAGATATCATAAAAGATCAAATTTATACTTCAACTTGACTAGTCAATGATTGAGTCGGTACCGGTGACACTTGAAATTCACATAACCTAAGGTACGTAAGTCTCAAAAATAAATTTGCTGAAATTCCCGCGGTTCCCGAATTTGCCCGCGAAGTTCAATCAGCCGTTACGCGAGCGGTCCAACGAAATGACTTTTCGACCGTTTTCGACGCACGCCCAAAACTGAAGTTTTTTCACGTTTTCTTTCTTAAAAGCCTCGTAGTAAGCTAACGTTTTTTACAATTAATATTATTGTGAGTTCTCCAATAGCGCGTTAAAAACTCAAAATTGTAGATGAAATAATTCAAAATATTGCCCCGTAAGCGGCCCCGGAACTGTGCTTATCGTTATCAGGGCACCTTAAACTACCATTTACCGCAAAAAAGTGGACCTTCACCGTACTTTATTGAGCAACCGCGAACTACTTTAACGCAATTGAGAGATGCTCTGGAAGTTCCTTTTCCATTGATTCCAGACAAAATCCAATTATCCGAGCTCTGGACATTTCTTGAGCAAAGTTTCGTCGATTATACGAATCGACAATCAAACAAGGAATGCCATTGAAGAACGATCACGCAACGAACGTCTGAAAAGTTCCGACGATTTTTAGGAATTTCCATCCACCGTATAAACGCTTGTTCCATAAAAACTTGAAGGCTCTGCAGCGAGGGAAGAATGTTGTCAGTTGTGCTGCACGTTTTGTCATTGTTTTTTTCTTCCCCGGAGGGTAGAATTTTCGAGTGGGGGTGGCGTTGCCAAGCTGGTGGTATTTCTCTCGCATGGATGGCATGAAATTTGCCCATCAGGGGATACTGGTTTTTCACGAGGGAGAGGGCCGAGGAGGGAGGTGAGGATCAAGTGCAGGATGGTAGATTTCTCTGGTCGAGGGAGAAGTTTTCCTTCCAGGAAAATCTCGCGGACCTGCCGCTCTTTCCTCGAAAGGTTCTTCTGTGTGGAACTTCTTACTCCGCGTGCACACCAGAAAAAAGATCGAAGTCGGGGAAAGAAGAAAGCGAGTGAACAGAGAGAGAGAGAGAGAGAGTCGAATCGAGCATGAACAACAATTTTGTTTGGAAAGAAAAGCGAAGAATACGACGTTCAATGGAGGAGCACTCGCTAGTCGACATTGTTTAAGCACTCTTGCACCGATAAAGAAAAAAAAACGAGGAAAAAAGCAATGAAACGTTGTTCAGAGAAGGATTTGAACTAAGCATCGAGAAAGGCTGATGTGACAAACAAGTTAGAAGTAGAAAGTTCGTCAGAAGCATGCTAAATGTTTGCGCGTGGGAATCGGCGAGGTCTAATGTCTTGTACTCCCCGCCCGCAATCCCCGGGCCGCAGTGTCTCTTCACGTACTTGGGAATTTCGTGAATGAGAATTGTGTCTGCTTTGTCTCGAGTTACAGGTTCTTTAACAAATCGTAACACGTATCCGACCGAGCGGAACGTCGAATTCACTGAAGGAGCACTTATACAGCCACAGATTCAAATAAACTTTGTGTGCGTGTGTCCTCGTATGGGTAGACATGTGTATAACGAATAGAAGAAAAAAGAAGTAGGTGTGTATTCGGCGGTGTTGAGTGGACGTTTCATCCCCCGGCGCCAATACAGGCTTCTCTTATGTCCATGCACGCATCCAATGAAATGGGAAATATGCTCACCGGACATTTTTAAATGCCGCAGAGCAGCTCCGCAATGCCATTATTCAAGCAGTGCGTTGAGAGCGACGAAGGCAGAAACGGGAAAGAGAGGGAGGATACGGTCAGATTTTTTTCAGGAGTTTTCGGAACGGACTAAACTACCAATAAACATCTTCGACTGGGCACGGTAGGAATTGGTAAGGGCGCGAACGAAACTTCCTCTGACATACCTACATCATCGATCCAATATTAATGGGACGTTGGAAAGTGCATTGGAAAAACTTTATTTACGGGTTTTTGGGTCGATAGAAATATTCGTAGCTTCTAGTCCGTTTTTCAAGCGGTACGGGACTCAACGAAGCCACAACTGGGATGAATTCGCATCGAGTAAAGTGTGATGTAAGCCCTTTTGCGTTGAAGACTCGCCGCACTGCGAATACATACTTGGAAAGAGATGCTGCACAAACGTGTGTGTGTGTGTGTGTGTGCATACACGAAAAGGAGTTGGCATGGCCACCGAAATAACGGAAAGGAGCGAAGAGAGTGTGCAAACTCATGCAGGTCCAAAACGCGTCGATGCTTTGTGCGCGTTCGTCTTCCTCTCTTTCCTTCCAGCTCTCTTATTCGTCTTCGAGTCTTTGAGCCTCGTTTCAGAATCTATTAGAAATCTGAGAACTCCCGGGAGTTCTTCGCACTGACCGCGCGAGTGCCGATAAATTTTCTTTGAGAGAAAAATAAGCCAAAGGAAAAACTGTCTGGACCAAGGGGATTTGTTTTGCGTTGCATGTTTTGTTCTCTCCCGTCACACGAAAATCTCCTACTCGCATTTCAACTTCGTTTCCGTTAAGCGCCAAAAGAGAAACCATTTTTCCATGCAAAAGTATGTTTGTCGGTGAAAATCGCGCTCCGTTTTTCCTACAAAAATTCCAAACTCATTTAATCTTTACGTTTTATTTTAACAAAAATAATTAGCAGCTATTTCCCACATTTTGTTGCTCCACGTTAAATGGCAAAAGGAGAAACAACGCAACGCTCTAAAATCTTTCAATTTCCGCCAACACCAGTCCCACACTGTTCAAGGAAGTTAATTATGGACAGAAATTAATGGACAGAAAAATATGAAACTTTACAAAACGTTAAATTATGATGTTAAAGTCATTCGTACAAATTTTGAGCTCCGCGGTGAGTTGTAACGCGAAATATCTGTAATTTATTTTCTGCCTCGACGAGCCACGTTAACATTAGCCTCTTGTGAGAAATCACGGAGTATAGCTGTGCATTTTTCCCCATATCTCCGTTACTCATGATGGAACAAAATTTGAGCAGTAGAAAGATGAAATATTCCCAATCATTTATCCGGCTTTAAATTTATCGAAGGTGACTTGTGACAGGAGTAATTACAAAAATGATAAGGCATGACACTCGCTTCTTTCCAGACCGTCACTAGAGACGTTGCAACGTCCCAGATTCGAGGTTATGCGTGCGCGTAATTTGAAATTTGAGTGTATGCATCAGCAAATGTATGTGCAGACTGGCAAACACGTTCGAAAACTTTTTTTGCTGAAGCATATGAGACAGAATGACTACCGATACAATAAATTTACAAACAAACTGAGAAGTGCATTGCATACATATTTTCGTACAAACGCAAAGTCTTTTACTTGAGAACAAAAATGCATTCCACGCAGCTGTCAATGACATATGATGGTCCGATATTTTTATGATTAGTTAGGTAACCGAGTAGCTTTCTTAAAGCGACTAAAAGTATTGGCTTGCTACGAGGGCGCTTTACAACGTCTCAATCCGATCGGGAGCACGTTCTTCTCCGAAGGCGCGGGAATCGTTGTATAATCCGTTGAGATGACGTTTGCGGGCGAGATTAAATTCTCGAGGTGTCGATATTCATAGACGGATTTGAAGCACGGAGCATATGGATGAAAATATGTTGAGGCGACGGATTTGAAGTTGGCTAGGATCCGCATTATTTTCGTCTGTCCGCCCGGCTCCGAAGCGCAACGAAGAGAAGAACGAGTTCCGACTCTCGCGCCCCCAGACCGACCCCGAGGAGAAGGAGACGAAGAAATAGCAGACTACAAATGGGCCCGGGCCCTTCTTATTTTCATTGTGTACCAGTCGAGCTCGACGCGGGCAAACCCGCACACATTTCTCTCTTTATAAATGATCATTAAGCCTGCTCCCGTCGCTGCGTGGTCCAACAACTTTACTCGTCGACGTATCGTCTACCCGTCTCCGTATCACGATCGTTTACTTCCTCACGACTCTTCAATTCAATTCGTCTGTGGATACGATTCAACTGTCTATTTTATTAATTCGATACAGGCCTTCGAATCAACTCGAATAATTGTTGGAACGCATTTCGTAGAATACTCGATACCGAGAAGAAGAAAAATCTCCAAGTTACGAGTTGACAGTACAACGCAGAGTTTTACGTTTAAAAAAGTGATTTTGTAGAAATTCAAAAGGCTGATATTTTTCGTTTTTATTATTGACTCAATGAATAAACGTTATGACAATTTTTCTGTTCCCACCAATCCATGAATTCGTTTCGATTGAAAAAAAAAAAAATCGTGAGATTATTTGTACTCGTAGAATCAAATGTCCGTTGACTTTCATGTCAGAGACTTTTTATTCTTTCGTATCCGATCGTGACGAGCAGAGGGAATATCTTTCGGCGCCTGTTCCCATTTGAATTCCCCGGTCAGTCAGGTTTATCTCAATGTTCCCTCGGCCGAAGAAAAGAACGAGATTTCCTGTGGTCCCCGCGAGAGAGATCGCGTTTGGTGATCCCAAAAACAGAAGGAGAAAAGGTAAGAGCGAGAGGGCGAGAAGGGGGGAGAGAGAAATGCACCCTTTCCGACGGATACTCGACACACGAGAGCGCTCAAGTTCCCATGACTCTCACCGGGACCCATATAATTATCTGACGAGATTCTGGCTCTTTAATCGTGTCCTGCGTCCTCGACACTTCACGCTGTTTCAACTCACTCAGAAGAAATTTCGATGAAAGTGTAAAAAAATTTCCTCGACCATAATGCCTCACTCAATTCTACCCCCGAGAGACAACGGTAGCCCAAAAAAATGCCATGTAATTATCCTTGGTGTCCCGTACGTAATTAATCCCGGAATAATGAAAACGGTGCTGGGATCGTTCACAAAAAAATCACTTGTCGAATATTATTGAATAAAAACATATGTCGATTTTCAACTATTTTTTAGTAATTAATCGAAAAAAACACGACGAATTTAAAGAGCAAGCATTTCCGAGAGCAGCCCTTTAAGTAACTTTGACATATTTCAAATACATAATCTCACGAAGCTTCGTTCAAAGTATACTGCATGATAATAAATTAGAGTGAAGAATATTCCATCGATTACATTTCATTAGAACAAGAACATTTTTTAATTCCGATCCAGAAAAATCACGTTTGGGTTTGTTCGGGTTCTCCCTTTCTCTCTTTTTTATAAAACAATTGAAATTCCCCTTCGTCTCTCAATAATAACGTTCTCTCCGCGCTCCATACGTAGATACATGTATTTTAATTATCTACAGTACGTGATGACGAAATTCGTTAGAAATTCGAAGAGTCGATCAATTCCGAGAAAATAAGCGAGTGGAAAGACAGGTAGAAGTTCGAAAACAATGGTGCATAACGAATCGTCGAACAAGGTTTGGATCGTTCGAAACGATCGAGGTGAGAAATGGGGCGAGAAGCTTTGCGCTAACGAGATTCCGCGAGGCGAATTTATCAGGGATCTGCATTGCCGCGATAGTATCCGAGAGTGTAGCCAACATTTTTGGCGGGAAGTTATCCCAAGTATGTCTATATATCTGTATATCTAAGCAGAGCAGAGACCAAGAGAAGAAGGCGTTTTAAGATGGGGGTTGAGAGTCCCTGAGGCATGGACCGGTTCCTATCTTATTATTTCCTCCCTCCCTCTCCCTTTCTCTCTCCGTCTTTCGTGTACGTATCACCTCGCACGAAGATCCTTTAGAGACGTTAACGGCTCGATAGAACCGAAAGGTGAAAGAGAGAAGGAAAAGGCGAGAGAAAGAGCGAAAGATTTCGGATGTTAGGTCCGGCTCTCATGGCCCACCGGAGGCTGTTCTCTCGTTTATATTTCTCGCTCGTCAGCAAAACTCTTTTCGGTTCTTATAATGCCAGCGGAGAGTCTCAGTCATTTCAAAGAGAGCAAGCGAGAAAGAGGCCAAGAGATGGCGAGCATACGAGAATTAACCTCTTAGATGGTCCCCGTAGGGCCTCGTCCCGGTCCAACGAGACTCTTTCGTCTTCCGTACGGTCTTTCGCGGGGCGGCACAAATAAAAATGCCGCGGGATCTTGTATTACCATAATGCGTCGAGCCTCGTTCTCCCAAGGTATCGTCAGAAAAAAAAAACGAAGAAAAAAAAGGATTGTACGTACATTGTTCCGAATCGCAAGTGGTGCGAGAATGTGTACGACAATACACAGGGCGCGAGAGATGAGCCGAAAAGAGAGTCGAGACCAAGAAGAGAGGGAATCAAGAGTCGTTTCCTTCGTTTATTCTTTTCATCGTTGGATCGCGACCGTGTACAAAACAGCCCCCCCCCCCTCCCTGCCCTTGCCTCATCGTTTTATTTTTTTTACACTCCCCGTGTAAATGCTGTATGTAAATACAAGACGGTATTACCGATTTTGTGTATGCATGCCTTTCGATGCTGAAAATAAAAAAAAAGACGAATCACGATATCTCTTCGGACTCGCGAGAACGAGCTTCGAGGAGCGCTATGCTCGAGCAAAACGAACGAGTTCTAACACCGAATTGTCAATAGTGAAGTATATCATTGAAGCGGCGATTCAATGGATCGTTTTGATCGATGGTTGATTTTATTAAAAGTTAGTCTCTCGATCGTGTGAAATAAATTTGTCCGAATTACACTATTCGAATGAATAATTATTGATGCGGTAAATTGGGCGTGGCGATTCGAGTAATTTTTCAAAGGTAATTTTCCCTCCTAATGAGACCTGGCACCTTTTTAAATTTGCGAGACCGTGCCTAACGAGACCGAGGTAAAAGAAAGGTAAAAAAAAGAAAAAGAAAAGCTATCATCGTCATTACTTAGGCCAAAATTCTGGGTAAACGGTCCTCCCGCTAGTTTTCTATTTCAACAAACTTTTCTGCTGCTTTCTTCTACTGTGAAACTTGTCTCCGTCTCTCCCTCTATCGCCAGCATTCGGACCTACTGTCGAAAGGCCTCTAGGGACGGCCGATCCCAGGGATCCCGTCGAGAGAGAGAGAGAGAGAGAACGAAGGAGAGAAAGAGAGAAATCAGCTGACAGGAATCGGCCATTTTTAAATCCCTCTTTGACCGGCGCGATTTAAAAGGCCATCTCTCGCCCGCGACGCTCTTCTCGCGTCCTTGTCAAGCCCGTTTGTATTCTCTGGCTCTTCGAACCCGTCCAGACTTTCTCACTCCCTTTCTGTCTCGCTGTGCCTCACAGCGCGGTCCCTTTTGCGGAGCCTCGAGAGACCCAAAAGGACGAGAGGAAAAGGGAGACGCAGGAAAAACGATGGAGGGAGATAGAAAGGAAGAAAAAAACGCTTTCGACCCATAAAAACTCGATCTCACGCCGCCACGCTCCCACACTCTGTCGACCGAAGAAAGAAGATAGCCCGGTATCGAGATAAGCTAAGAGACGCGTGCAAGACACTGTTTACGCAAGCTAAAATATATCCCGATACTATTGGGACACTGATTGTGTCCAATCGATGTCCTTTCAAAGCACATTCAAGACTAATTGAACTCAAACGTTTCCAAGTACTTGATTTAACCCTTAATGTGCATCTGAGGTCAAGTTGATCCCAAAATTTTTTTCAAAACCCCCAATATTAAGAAATCGTTATCCCCTCTCTAAAAGTAGGGAGCATAGCCACTTCATGCTCCAAAATAAATACACTTTTTAGAACGGTTGCAAAGTGGACTATTTTTCCCTTAAAGCATGGACTCTCGCCTGTAAAACTCTGTAAGGATTTTTTTCAAAACTCAAAATTTAATATTTTTCACGAGAGATTTAACCGAAAAAGTGCTTTTTACGCGCACTATCAACTTTGAGCACGTTTTTGAACAATGAAAAAAGATTTTTTTGGAAAACCGACTTTGCAGCCTTGAAGTTGGATCAATTCACTGCAAAAAGTGACTAAACCTTTTATTCCGAAAAGCGCATAGTTACCGAGACATTCGATGTCAAAAATGACCTGGGGTCAAAGTGACCCCATGTGCACGAAATGTCTCGCTGCGAAGGTGTGCACACTAAGGGTTGAAAATATCGAAATCCGATTACAGTAAATTGGATCGAACGACTTCAGTTTCTTCATATTCTCCGCACTGTCAGAAGTTTCGAAAAACTACAGAAATCGGTTTACCTCAAGGCTCGTCTCAGCGTCCGACGAAAAAGAATCTTCCCACTGTTTTTAATTAGGTTAATTCTTGGTTTGATATCGCGAAAAAAAATTATTTTCAATTCCTTACGAATGTCGATAGCACGATCTCCATTTTTTTCAATCCAAATTACACTTTCACTCACATTCGATGTTTAAAACCCAGTGCCATACGAAAAGAAATGGAAAATTGAACAGACATCGACTCGGGTCGTTCGAGCGAGTGCAACCACCCGAAAATAATTATATCAATTGAGCTAAATCACGGACAAACAAATCCAGATGACAGCTCGGAGGCAATAAATGCCGAGATGAACGTCCAGCATCCAGGAGGCAGCAGGCGACGTTTATTTTCCGCTCGTTTCGTAAAGCCGGCCTGCAAATTCCACGAGGGAGCAGAAGAAGAAACGAGGGAGGAGAAAAAAAACGGAGAAGCTTGCTTTTCCGAGAGGACAGTCCCGCCCAACGAGCCTCCAAATATATATTCAAGACTCCGTCCGACGAAAGCCTTCGCGTGTGGTCTGGAAGGTTTCCAAACTTTGATTTTGTAGCCCTGCTTGATGGACAAATCTATCGATCAAAGAGACAAGTGTAATTGGAAAACAAAAGAGAGAGAGAAAAAGTACGAAAAAGTTATCTGGCCGAAAGACGGTGGCAGAGTCGAGTCAGATCCACTTGAAAGTAGAGTTGGTCTAAAGGGCCTCGAGTGTGTCTCGTCTGGAAGAAACAAGCAAAAGGAGCCGCTCGTGCGTAGGCATCCTTGAAAAAAATGAGACGAACTACCGGGCAATGTTTCCAGAAGAAAAGAAAAATCGAAAAACGGTTGAAGGAAGCTCACCCAACGAATGGCTGACATGCGAGCTATTTCGGCTAGTTTTCCCGCCAAAAAAACACCCAAGTCGAGAGAGTTTCGTATTCATGGAACCGAGTCCTCAAGATCTGAAGAAACTCACATATACGAGCATTTCCAGCTGAGTCTCCGTAGCTTCAATTTTTCGTTCTCACTTGGGAATCCTCGGTTTTTTTTTGCCCCGATGCGAGACGGTATTTCGGGGCCTTAGTCCAATGGGCTGATAAATATTGTAAGAGGATGTCAACCTGTTTGTATGCGCGGTAACTAAATCTGGAGATTCGAGATCTTCTTGGATGTTTTACAGATCATTTCGTTTTTTTCAAGTATCTTCCCCTGCAGGAGCAACACTCGGGGGTGGCAGAAGTGGAACTAAGAAAAAAATGTTCAAGGGTTCTCCTTGAATGAAATAAAGTCTGCAAATACGGTCGGCCAATTCCAAGACAAGCAAAGTTGAAAAAAATAAACAAAAATATCCCATGCCATGCCAGTCTCCATTGTTTAGAGGGACCAGAAAAAAGCAGCCTTAGAAAATGGATTTCGTTTTGGGGGCTGTTAAAATCTCACTCCCAGATGATTATTGAAGTAGCTTTGGAAACGTATCCCGCCCACTGGAACTCTTCTGGTCTGTAATGATACGTGACCCGGATTCGCTGAAAAAGTTCTAAAGTGGCTCGTTACCGGCACCTTGGAGTTGAATCACCAAGATGAGCAACCGAGTATTTGATTTTGGATTTCCGTGTTCATCAGGATCGAGCTGAGGCGCTGAAAGTTCAAATTTTCTACGATCCCGTTCACCTCTGACCACATTTTTCTCTCACGAATCGTTTTGATAGGTTTTTTAAATAAAACGATTAGGCGAGGAGTCATGAGCGTATTTGGCCGAGGTTCTAATGCCTTCTGAATTGTCAAACCGATGCAGTGATCGAATCGTAGATTCCCAGGGAAGTTTAGTGGGCCTTTTTGACTCGGGTTTTTTCGAAATTCTCCCTCTTATTGTATGCTACAAGAGCGTTACATCCGTCGCAACCCCATGAAAAGTGAATCCCATATATACAGGTGTATCGAAGGATGGAATTAAGGATATAAGATGTCCTGGTGACCGGGGAGCGAGAAAGGAGCCGAAGAACTTGGTATTCACGGCGCGAGGGTGGAACATTCCACACTGAATTCTCGCCGAGGGTTAAATTTATAGTGGATTGGCCGTGGGTTGGGTCGACCTTGAGAAATATCTGGCTCCATTTAAAGCATTAATCAGAGACGTCGCTTTTGCTCCTTGCGGCGAGCAAGGATTAACAGAATTTTCACGTATAATCTTGGTCACACGAATTTTCGTTAATAATTCATCACTTTCGTTATCCTTTTTTGTCGGTACGAAGAATTTCTCAAAGCGAACATGACGAGTTTACGAAAAAGCAACGTCGGGTAATCCCCGTAGACGAGGATGAGTGAAATTTGAGGTCTAGTTAGCCCCGTCGAGAGTGAAACTTCACTAAATGATTATTAAATATTATATTATTCCGCGGTGACGACTGATTAGTCAAATTCGTCCGCATTCGAAACGTTCTCAGCAGTTGCACATCATTATTTTACGTCTGGAATCGCTTTCAGTGGTTTTTATTCCCAGCCACGGCGACGTCCCAGTTTCTCGAGGTGAAACACGCCTGCTCTTTAAATTCTCACCTCAGCAGGTAAAACGAGAGACGAATACTGGTGGTCGGGAGGTGAAAATGCGAAAAGAAGGTGTGCAATAGAAACGAGCTGGATGCTGAGGGCGAAGGGAAAGAGAGAGAATGACGGGGAATAAAAACATGGAAGTGAAAAATGGCTGGGCAGAGGTGCAGGTTCATCATTTGTTTCGAAATCTCGTTGTAACGTGGTCCAAGGGATCGACGTTTGTGTACAGGTATAGAGACTGTCCTGTGGATCCATAGAATTTTTATACTGTGTACCCTGCTTTGGACAGGTACCACACAAACGTGGCCAACGGGTCTTCCCACACTTGAAAGACGAAAGGCATAACGAGAGACGAGGACTAGAGAGTTAGCGACTCAAAGATGAAGGCGAGAAAGATGGAAGAAAGAGAAAAGCAAAAAAGAAGAAGGAAAGATCAAGGCTTGTGCATTTTCTCTCCTTGTTCTCTGATCACCGGGACATTCGGCGATTGGGATCAGAGGCAACCCCCGAGGGCGCGTATACAATATCACGCGAAGAAAGTGAGAGGGTAAAGAAACGAAGAACGACGAGACTCTTGGGCGTGGTACGTCTTCTTTTTTACGACATTTTTATAGAACGAAAAGCTCGACCTCGCAGAGTATCCATACTTCAAAGCATCGTCGCAGCATCACCCAAGACAAATTTGTCCTGCTGGATCTTCAGCGGTCTCTTCTTCTCGAAAACTTTTATACCTCGAGCCGAGGACCAATTTGCGGCACTCCGTAAGAACAGCACTTCTGGAAAAACTCGAGGCGACGGAATATTTTTTAGACACTTTCTCGTTTCCTTCGATCTCCAGAATTTTTATAAAATAGAAAATTGAAACGTGGCTTTTCTCGATTTTCTGAAGCAGCATCTTAATTTCTCCTCTTAGCGTCTTTATAAAATCTTCCCTGGTACTCCCTGATATTCCAATGTTTCATTTTCATGCTCGCACGCGTTCTGCTCGCTATATTTATTCCGCACCTTATTCTTGCCCACATTTCTTTATCTTATTTTCCTCCATTTTATTCTCAATGTTAAATTAATCTCATTATCTCATTATCAGTGGAGCAAAATATTTCAATAAGTGTCGTTGGGTCGAGGGCTGACGATAGTGAGAGCGGAGTGGATATGAATGAGAGTATCGCAGAAGTATGGAGAAATGGTGTAAATATTTGAACGTTGGAGAGCCCAGCTGATCAGCAAACAGTCCCGTCTTACGAAGTTCTCGAAGTTTCTTCGGCCTCGAAGCTCGATCTTTAAAAATGAACGAGACGTTCGGCGAGTAGTTTGAGGCGGGGGGACGATCAGCTGAGCGTAGAAGTAAGAAAACGATCCTGCTGTTACCCCGCCAAGAAAGAAAAAGAGGCAGGAGAATAAGAGACGAGAGAACAAGACGGATTCTCGCGCAGTCTCTGTCCATCTACCGTCTCGCTTGCGCTTGGCCTTAACCGCGAGATATGTGTGCCTTAAGAAACGTTGGCGGGAAACCAAGGACCGGTCTCTGCCTCTCCTTTAGTTCCTTCTTTCTCGTGGAGGAATTTCGAATGGCAGGAGGGAGGGGGAGGGGGAGGGGGCAGGGAACCTGTGGACGGTCGCTCGTGTGAAGCTTCCGACGTTCCTGGAACTCCTTCTCGTATCCTCTCTCTCTCCCCCCTTCCCTGAACTCCTTCACCTCACGAACTCTCCACCCTAACATAATTTGCATTCACGAGACGCGACGATAGCAACGTGGCATTTAACGAATCCTCGTGGGCCCCGATAGCAACGACCGCGCAGATATGAGACCGGAGAAACGAATAGAAAACATTCTCCAAGATCCTTCCTAGCAAATTTCAAAACAACCATCAGAAACTATCAATATTTACTTTCTCATAGTCGATTTCGTCGACTCGACAGAAACGTCAGGCTTTCAGATCGAATTTCGTAGCGCAGGAAAGTTTAAATCGCTTTGAAACGACGATTTTAATGATTTTCTCGTCCGCGCGCTCCGTTTCATTTAGCTATTATGTTTTTATAAAAAAAATCCCATCTCCGCGTGGTTCACGAACTCTCCGAAACATACGAAACCTTCCGAGAGAATATCCGTCCGAGAGATACGCGATAAGAAGCGGCTCGAGGCTCAAGAACTCTGTTATCACAAAAATAGCGATAAGGTTTAAAGTCCGGATGATATCCAGGAGGGGCTTTGAAGAGGATCCCGCTGACGACGTATGCTAGATTTTATTTCGCGAGAATGCGACGACGACCGTGAATTCTCGTGATCTCGCGCACAGTGTCACTCCGGCAAGTGGCCGAAGGGCAAATGGAGCGAAAAGCCGAGCTGTTCGAGCGCGGCGTGTATTAGAAAACCGTTGGAAACGTATATAACTTGGATTTGACACAGGAACTAGGAAAGACGCGTAAAAGTGGATTGGAAAGATCGTAGGAACGGATAAGGACCGAGATGCAGATCTGGGGACAAGACCAAAACACCGACGTGTTAGGTGAGTGAAAAAAAAACTCCGAAATGGCAGCGCGACGAGGAAGAATCTAATGGATGTTGAACAATTCCCTTCGGCCGAAAGATCGTCATCTGAATTATGGGCAGGGGAAAAATTGATGGAACAGGATCGGTCGAAAAAAATCCTGTCGCATGAAAAAATTCTGCGAAAAATTAACAGCTGGCCGGACGCCATTTGGTTCACATATTTTCACAGCGACGCCACCGCAGGATGCGAGGCTCTGAAGTTAGTGGGACTTGGAAAAATTGCGAGATGCTTTGCCGTGTTTTTTTCAAGTCTTTCTCAGCTGATGCGGGCGCATATATATGTAACGTGGATTAGGTATGCGACGACCACGTGTTTTGCACGCTTACGGGGCCATGCACGTTTGGCAATTTCCCCCACCGACAGAGGCTCATTGTTTTCACGGAACGGAAGACCCGCGGCTAACTCAAGACCTCTCACAAGGAATGGAGGCTGAGAGAGCGAACTTCGGCTCTCTTTTCTCCTGCGGCTCGCGGTGGAAATCCAAAGAAACAAACGAGTTCCCATGCCGAACGTTTATTTGCTCTTCTTCTACCCTCGAGAGCTCCGTGCGCTTTAAGGACAAAGAACACAATGCCACATATACACGAGGAAACAGAAGATTCCTTCGAAATGGAAAAGTAAGGAGAATAAATAAATGCTTTTAACGATCGGACACCGAGGAAACGCTGCGTTGAGTGTGACGGTGTGGGTGGCCGAATAAATTAAGGATCAAAAGGGAAGAAACATTCAGTAACTTTCATGAAATTCGAATCGCATTATTTTCAGATTTTTCCAAAGGTCACGGCTTCGTTTCTCAAAACCTCGCGAGAAAAGAGCAAATGAGAGAGAGAGAGAGAGAGCGCGCGAGAAAGGGAGGCTGAAGAAACGAAAGGAAGAAAGATGAAAAATTCTCGAAATAATTTCGAGGAATCAATAAAAGGGAAACCCTTTTTCATCTCTTGTAAACTCGTTAAGGTGAGATATTGACGAACTTGGAAGAAAAAAAAACCTTTCACAATTTACAACGGACGAGATGCCTCGATAGGTGAGCACGGGGAGCAAAATCTCCGAGCCTTTTTTCACGGCGCCAAGAATGTTTCGAGCCCTGCACGACACGCACGAACGAACGTATGGACCAACACGTGGAATAATGCCTGTCCACAGCCCGAACGATGCTCAAGGTAAGCGGTATAATAAACCCGGAAACTCTTCGTCCTCAAAGTTATGAGTATTGCGTGTATTTCCCGTGGTAGACAGAACCGAAGGGTCCTTACAATCGCTGGGTTCGTATTAACTAATAGTACCGACAAGTTCATTAGATCCGTTCAGAAGTTTCTAGTTTATTGCGTTCGATTCTTTCTCGATCGTGCAAAATCTTTCAAAAAGAATAAACGTGAGCAATATAATCCGTGTGAATTCGAGGAAGCCGAGGTTGAAAATGACATTGATCGGGCAGCTCGACTAATGTTCTGTTATCGAAATGAAAACGCTCGATTTCTATGGTAGAAAAGATCGAGGCGAAACACGGGGTACTTTGAAAATTGCGAAAGTTATTTTTTTTTTCTGGCGATTTTGTAGATTCTTCGAAAAGAAGAAATGCTTTAATAAAAAAATGTTTTTTATTTTGACAAGCAGGGAGAAAAAGACAGTTTGAAAAAAGATAAAAATTGGAAAAGAGAAATTTCGAAGTTCCAATTTTTTTTGCAATTGCTTTTTGAAAGGAGCACTCAAGATACATTGGATTGAAATTTCTTGGTGTTTAGGAGTAAAAAATACATGAAGCTTCACTTCTGGAAATCGCGATACCTCCTTAGACGACCTCTTTTGTCCTGGTCTCCGCTACTAATAATTAAAATTCTCTTTACGAAGGAGGAAGAAAATTTATTGAGACTAGAAAAATGGTGGCTGATGCTGTGATTTGCACGTGCCAACATCTGTGCACAATCCCGCATGAGCGCGAGCGCACATCCTGTCGTAAAAGAGCGCGCCATGCGTTAAGCGTAACGGAAAAGTAATACCTCGAGAAGAAATTCGAGCTGCAAAGCCTGGGGAACACGCGAGAGCATCGGTGAAGGATTTTTCTGATCCCTTTATTAGACGAGAAGAGATGCGTACTAACGAAAAGAGGAAAGACAATACCCGGTGGTATATTCGAGTCCGAAAGAGGTCCTCGCGTTTCGCAACTGGACGGAAGGGTTCGCGGTTCACCGCACACACCGGCCAATTTAATCCTTGGTCAGTGAGCAGGCGTCGAACGGATATTAGAAGAAGGCACCACCGTAGACCGTAACGGTTCGACCTTAACGTTTCACGCGCAACGATGATTTTATTTTGAATTGACTTCCATTTCGCGGTTGCGCATCCTCGTGTACGATTCGAGAGACAAAATGATCTTTCTTTCAAAATATCTCAATTGAGTGGGATCCTGAAGTTGGCATCATTGCAATGAAGCGAAATGAGTTTCTATGTTAAACATCCTCAGAAATTCGGACGCACATACCAAATAATGAAAAAATCCTTCAATTTTCCCTCGGAATATTAGACCATCGTTCGACCTGGGTTCATCTGTCAACGTCGCTTTTATATATAAACATTTGTTCTCAAGTAAAATACTTTGCGTTTGTACGAAAATATGTATGCAGTGCACTTCTCAGTTTGTTTGTAAATTTATTGTATCGGTAGTCATTCTGTCTCATATGCTTCAGCAAAAAAAGTTTTCGAACGTGTTTGCCAGTCTGCACATACATTTGCTGATGCATACACTCAAATTTCAAATTACGCGCACGCATAACCTCGAATCTGGGACGTTGCAACGTCTCTAGTGACGGTCTGGAAAGAAGCGAGTGTCATGCCTTATCATTTTTGTAATTACTCCTGTCACAAGTCACCTTCGATAAATTTAAAGCCGGATAAATGATTGGGAATATTTCATCTTTCTACTGCTCAAATTTTGTTCCGTCATGAGTAACGGAGATATGGGGAAAAATGCACAGCTATACTCCGTGATTTCTCACAAGAGGCTAATGTTAACGTGGCTCGTCGAGGCAGAAAATAAATTACAGATATTTCGCGTTACAACTCACCGCGGAGCTCAAAATTTGTACGAATGACTTTAACATCATAATTTCACGTTTTGTAGATTTTCATATTTTTCTGTCCATTAATACTATTTCTTGCTTAACTACCTCAACAAAAGCACAATAAAAATCAGCGTAATAAATGAGTTTCGACAAATTCGAACGATACGAAATGACGAAAATAATGGAACAAAATATCACTGCATTCTGTGGAATCTTCTCAATGAAAGTCTACTCTGAGAAAAAAGAATTTTCGATTCAATAGCAATTCAACAGCAATGTTGTTAGAGTTTTATTCATTCAATTGCAATATCGTTTTCCGAGAGAATGAATCTGCAGTTTGATCTAAAACTGTTTTCTTCGTTTAATCATGTTTAACCTTGCGATGATCAATATATATATTTCATTGGCACCCCGTAATGCCACATTTCCTTGTTCCAATGACTTTTTTTTCTTAGTGCAATTTCATTTTTATATACGAGACACAAGAATGCACTCAAATCAAAAGAACATCCACAGGTACGTGATTTTTACATTTTTTTTTGCTGTTACATAAAAGACATTATTGTCCCTCAGGATGAGTGGTCACCTCAAAGATTTCTCACTCCAGAAACACCTCGATTTTTCAAAACGTCGCTACTCTATTTGAGGTTCGTTGTAGGCTATTTTTCTCGAACGAACACCGTTAATCTTCGAGAAACGGAGTCGTATAAAGACGCGCGGGAAGTACGAGGGGCACGGAGGACGAAGGAAAACGCTCGTATATGTTTAGGTGCTGGCAAAGTTCTGCGGAGGAGTTCGCCTCGAATACACGTTGGTACAGTGGATGGTGAGGAAGCTCATCTTCCCGACAAACGCGAAGATCCAATATACTCATCCCCGAGTGGAGAAAAAGACTCGTGAAGAACAAGAATCGTCGAGTCATTCTTCTAACTCACACACACACACACACGCGCAAACAAAAATTCGTCTTATTTTCTCTCACGTAGACGGTGGTCAGTGGATTGCGTTTGTGATACGTCCCGTCGTGTTTTCTAAAGTCTTGGACCAACGAAACCTTTAAGGGCTTCGAGATGGGGAAAATAGAAAAAATATACACGAAGCGCGCACTCTATTCTCGCGGGCTTCATTGCTTGATGAACCGACGTTGCAGCGGCGGAACGCTTTGTCCTACAGATGAGCCGTGTATCATTATATTCTCGCTAGTCTTTGCGAGAACATCGCACTATGCGTCTCCTCACAATGTAATGTTGATTGGAAAGAAAAATTTCCAAGAAAACCTTGAAGAAAAAAGGAGCAGGAAGTTGGTCTAGTCAAAAATTCGTTTGCAAGGTAGATCAAAACGTCCTAATTGTAAGAAAATTTGATATTTCAATGTTTCAATTGAAAAATAGTCGACAGCCCCGTTTCGGTTGGGATTAGCTCGTAAACGCACGCACGCTTCCTTTGAAGTCGCACACTCACCACATACTGGTGCAAATTCGCACTTTTCAAAACGTTTTTATTTCATTCATGAACGTATGGAATTAATCTTATAACGAGACTTTTTAGGGGTAACAATTCCTTAGTATTCGATTACAATTATTTAAAAAATTGAAAAATCAAGTTTTATTATAGAGAAATGGCCAAACTGAAGAAATAAATTTTGAAGTTTTAGACACTTAAACAAAATATAATTCCATGCTTTGCCATAGTGCGAAAGGCTAAAAGTATAGGAAAGTTCGCAGTGAAGTGAACCTGCCTGAAAATCGGAAATTACATCGAAGAACCTCGAGTTCTCTGATCTTGAAAAAAACATTCTCAGTCTCTATGTTTCTGTTGAATCGGAGCAGGTGCCTGCGATGATAGAATCATGAGCGAGGACCATAAACTCTCATAATTTTCGGCCAAAAGAATTTTCTAGGTCTCTCAATTAGCGAACGATCCACCCCGGAAATGAGACAAACTGCTATTAAAAAATCGATCCTTTGAACACGGTCTACGGACTGAAAAATGCGTTCATCAATAAAAAGAAGAAGAAAAAACAAAAACGAGCAATACTTATCGAGAGTATGGCGTGTACGAACAAATTCACGATATATTCAGAAATTCTCGAGTAACAGCGTTAATCAAGCGAGGAATGAAAAAGGAATATTCTCAAGACGAAGTACACACGAGCTGGTGCGTTTAATCGTATTATCTGCGGTTGCTACCCGTTTGTCGGTTGCGATTTGATTTATCGGCGAACCAAGAGAACGACGAATTCATTAATTCTTTCTGTACACATGCAAGAGACCACGTGTTCCGTCGAAGCTCTCAGCGACAGGGTGGCAGGGGTGAGAGACGAAAGAGGGAACTTGTGCGGCTCGAAATGCGAAAAAGAAATATTCGGGAGACGTCCTTGAATTGCACTTGTCGTGAAAGAGGGGAGAACGAGGAAAAGAGGAGAAAAAAGAGTGCGGTGTGTATATAGAAAGCATATATATGCGGTTTAAATGTCTGGCCATTTAAATCACATGTGTGGTGGGAAATAAGAAGAGCCAGAGAGAGAGGCTCCGGGGCCTCTCTCGGGGCGCGCACCAACACGCGAGATGAGCCTCATCTCGCGGGCTAACGCGCAGGACACGCATATACGCATATACTTTTGAAAAAGAACTCAAGACCCGTGGGCGTGATTGGTTACCGAGGATAAGGTTTTGTTCAGGGCACTCCGGTGGTCTATCCCCTCTGCGCTCACTCCTCGCGGTACGATTTCGCCGCTGTCGTTCTCCTCTTTCTCCATTTCTTCCCGTTTGTTTGCTTTATTTTTTAACGGTCGCCGCACGAAACGAGAGAAAGAAGAGGAGAGGCGAACGACGATAGAGACGGAATTATCGACAGCGAAGGAGAAAGAAAAGAGTGAAAGATCGAGAGAGGGAGAGAGGGGGGGGGGGGGGAATAAACGAACTGCGTGAGCACTCGATTCAAATGCTAAAACGTGTCGGCTTATCTCGAGTTTTAACAAGAGCTCTTGAGATAACTGTTATTTTTGTTTCTCGCTTTTAGAAAATGACAGATCAACGAAAACGTAATTCGGAGTTTATTTTTTAAGTAAGCCGCGACTTATTACGGAGACGATGTTTGCCAGGCGATTAAGACACTTAGATAAATGGATGTTGGATTAAACGATTTGCAGCACGATTCGCCAGACCGAAAATTCTGCAATAAAATATTCCAGTTTTCCAAAAAATCAATAAGGAATTTATGTATCCGTGTAAGAATGGCGGGAAACTGGAGTTTAGCGACTCAACGGATCGTTAGGGGCGAAGAACGCGGCGAGAACGAACGTAAATAATAAAAGAAAATAGGGATTCCAGGGGTTCTCTGAGTCAACTATTTTAGTTGACGTATCGAGGAATTTGAAATAATTTTATCGATCCTTTGCGACGTGCGTTGCCCTAAAATTCCGATTTTCCAATTTTTGGACAAAGCACCTTGCAAAAAGTACGAAGATCGATGGAAGAAAAATGTTTAATCAAACGACGAAAACCAATTTGTGAGTGTGGAATTACAATTTTTTATTTTAACGCTATTCTTCAAGGATTTTTTAAGTAAATTATCATCCATTTTCCGGATCAACAATGACCATGGCGAGCACCGAAAATGCATTCAATGATCAACGAAAATCTGTGAACCAACTGACAACCCTTTTCCCAACGATCGCTCAGACAATAGCATGCACATAGCCATGAAAAAGTGGATGTCGACGCACAGCTCTCGTAGGCGGTCAAATACGCGATGTTGTGGTGGGAGAAAAAGATCCCGCGCGCGGGAACCTCTCTGGACCAAGCACAACGACGCCAACGAAAATTACAAAATCTCACCACCACTACCACTTGTGACCCACATATATTTAAACAGCTCTATTATACAAACTTTATTTCTTTTTCTCCTCATTGTCTGACGCCTCGAATCAAGGCTCATTAGCTATGCATGCTCCATCAGCACACGCAGCGCTTTCGTATTAATGGATTTGCTCCTGTTCATAAAAATTTATACGATAGGAATAACGAAGGATGTTTTTCAGCACCTCGAAACAAAATTCGTTCATTGCTCGACTAACCTCATCAGACTAATTATCGTGAACAAAATTTGAGACCACCAAATGTTAGTTTTATGATAATTGCAAAAAAAAGATTAAAATTAAAATTTTGTCGGACGTCAACAAAATTATTCTGTCGACGCAACGAAATTCTTAAATTATGGGAAAGAAATTAAATTTTCCTATAAAAAAAAATAATATTCATTATTCGCAGTAGGAAATTTTACCGGAGGATTTAGTAAATTTTGACGTCAGCGTGAATTTGACCGCGCTGCACTGGAAAAATTTCCGTACGAATGTTTATCTTGTCGCTATACATCGGCCTATTTACCCATTATTTTTATATGCTCAGCCCTTTGTTGAAGTGTGTAAATCACCGTTTGAGTGTGCTACGAAATTCTGAAACGAGAGTGATCGATACCTACACGTCAGGGCAAAGACATTTTAGCGTGATGCGTCGTAAAATTCACTAAACATTTTGTAAATTTTGGTATCTGCAATAATCTTAAATTTCACTATCTGCAATATTTACTAGTATAAAACTGAAAATTCCGCAAAATATTGAAAATTTTACAGTGAATTTCACGCTAAATATTATCATTTAATTATCTCTGTGCACATTCGTGCTGAATACTTTGAGTAGTGATCGTGCTCGCAACAGATTCGATAATGAAATGAGTGCAAACAATAAAAAATCATGTCAGTCGAAAAAAGTGGATTTACACATTTCTCTAGACTTCGTCGACTATTTATTCCAGTCGAAATTTCATTTTCTCAATCGCAAATTTCATTAAAAGAAATTCGAAAAATCGTCGTTTTTTTTCGCTCAACAGAGATTACAGCCCCGCAACGCTGCCCACGCATCGTGTTGAATTAAATATTTCCTTCAATCGAACATTTCTCTCTCACGGTCCCGTACCCAGGCGATTAAGGGTTCGCAACTAAAGAGACAGTTGACATGGAAATATTTTCCGAAAGGTAAAAGTAGACGAGAATCGATAAATCGATCGTTCTCACCGTCGAGAATTCTCAGAGAAATTTGTTGTGAAAAAAAGAAGGTTATTTCCTGGTGCCACACACCTCGAAAACCACTAACGTAGAAAGAACGGTGAGAAAAGGAACAAACCCGACAATGGTACCAACCCGTAGGTGGTGTGTACCTGTATACATGACTAGGTACGTGTATATCCGGCTGACGGAAAAACCATTTTCTATCGCCCGTGCTACAAAACAACCATATACACATACCACAGACTCTCGCCTCTACATATATACATTAGACCGGTAAATCTTTCAACGAGTAGCACGTACCAAAAGCGCGCTACGATCTCTATAGCACCCTTTCACGTCACCTGCTAAAACCTCTCACCATTTTTGACGTCGGCAAACTTCTTTGCTAACAGCCAATCCTCTAAGTAAGTGTGTATATACACTTCCATCCTTTTTGTACGAATTTACCAAGAATTGCGAAAAATGTGTCTTGCCTCCGCGGGAATAGAGGGGCCACGAACGCTAAAATTCGTATTTTTATTGTCGTCCATTCATGACGCTGAAGTTTCCAACGTCGGAGTCCAACGAAATGATCGAAAAAAACTCTCCAATAATTCCAGTAATTCTCCTATTTTGTTCCCTGACAAATTTGCGATTCGTAGTTTTTCAAGCTGCACCAACGATTCGTGAAATAAACAATTGGTGAATTACAAACGTTTTTTTTTGTTCATTTCGTTGGACTCCAACGTTGGAAACTTCAGCGTCGTGTCCATTCGTGGTGAGCTTGGCACGAACGTCTAGTGATTAAATGAACGACTAATCTGAGAATACATTTGTGCTAGGATATCTGCGTAGTTTTTTGTTTCGTTTTTGTCAACAGAAGTCGTTGAAACACGGAGAGAGTTGAACGGTAATATTTAGCGTGAAATTCACTGTTGAGTTTTGCGGAATTTTCAATTTTATAATAGTAAATATTGCAGATGGTGAAATTTAAGGTAGGTATGCTAGAATTTACAAAATGTTTAGTAAATTTTACCGGTGCATCACGGTAAAATGTCTTTGCCCCAACGCAGGTATCGATCGCTCGCTTCCGAATTCCGTAACACACCGAATCGGTGATTTGCACACGTCAACAAAGTGATAAAGGAATTAAATTTCTCAAATTTAATTCTCTCCGTGAATAAGTTAAAAAAGAAACATATAAAAAAAAACCGGCCAATAAAATCATGCACATCGCTTCATTTTCTGAAAATTCTTACAAGAATTCTAATTAAAAAGTTTGAGATAAACGTGACACCTTTAAAAATAAATTAAATCAATTTAAAGTGAAATTAAAAACGTGCGCAAAAATTCTGGCCATATTCTCATGAAGAATCATATTTCTTAGGAGTGAATTGTTGTGAAGCATCAACCCAGAACGACCATTTACTTTTACAATCATCCAAAGCTTATTCGATAAATAAAAAAATCGCGTTTGGATTTATTTTTTCTATTCGCTCCAGCATAAAAACATTTTTGGATTTACATTTCGTAACGTTCAAGTCCAATTTCTGTTACGATGAACGAATTTCATAAAACCTTTCACAGTGGATCGATTGCGCGTAAGAATAAGGGAATGAATTAAAAAACATGAAAAATCGAGTGAAGCAGATCGTGGAATTCGTGCGTGGAAAGATTCCAAAGAAGCGGAAGAAAACTGAGTCGCCGCAGTGGGCTCTACTCCGCCGGCGTATTCGTGCGTTCGTTTGAGGCGACAAAAAAATTCCACGAGCAAATAGCTTGATCGTAAAAAGAGAAATGTTGCGACAGTTCCATTCAGAATTCGGTATGTTGCTCGGTCATTGGATTGAGACCATTTTCCGCCGGGAGATTAACCGAGTAAGCGGAGTATCAAACATGAAGAAAAAAACGCCGTGAAAACTCAACAGTCCATTGAAACGTAACCGACGATCGTTTCCTTTTTTATGCTTTCGAGATGTAACCGTAAAAAAATAAAAGGAAGGACGCAGCACAGGTCAGAGCCCAGTGTCAATCGTATGTACATCGGCGAGTGTAAATTCAAGCGCGCACTGTCAAGGAGCTGAACGCAGGACCAAGAGAGAGAAAGAGGACGAGCACGTCGCCGTGGAATTTGGATGAATGAACGAAACTCTTGAATGAACGAACGAGGCCGCCAACGACTACTATGGACTTTAACCGAAAGCCTATCGCCCTCTTTCTCTCTGCCTGTATTCTCCGTCCGTTCGGTTCGGGTGCACTCGCGCACCGTGGCACGGACCAAACGTACAACGACGAGTGGGAAAACTATCCGCGTATATATCTGTAGATCCGTGTCCAAAATCTCATTCCCTCTTCTTCTCGCTCGCACCGTGATACCTTTTCTCCTTTTGCCCTTTGCCTGCATACTTTTTGTTCGCTGCGTCGTGTTTTTTCCTTTTTACCCTTTACCGGCATATTTCACGTCCGCTGTTCTCCTTTTTTCTCTTTATCTTCGAGCACCCACTACTGTGAAAAATATACGTCGACCGGAGAAAAATGCGAGTACGCGCGTCTCCTCCTCATTGTTCAGAAACACTCTCCCTTCCTTCCTCTTTATTTCCCTGACGCAGCTTTATTCATTTGGCCTTCTACACTCTACCAATTTCCACTTTCACTCGCAATAGCTCGTGCTACGTTCAGCGAAAAGGTAAACAACTCGTCGCGCTTCGACAACAAACAAAATCGTATCCTCATTAGACTTTTGACACTAAAAAATAGAAAATAAAAATCCAAATTTATTTATCTTTTTGTTCGTCAACATTCCGGACACTTCGAACCAGCGCGTACGACATTTTCCCCCATTTTCTTTCTCCTCCAGCTCGACGTAATTCAGTTTCTTTTCTTCCCCGTCTTTCGCTGTTTCTGTCAATCTTTACATATTTTTCTCCTCCTTTCTCCATCACCCACGCCGCTTATTTCGACGTAGGTATTTAAACTTTAAACCGCCCGGATAAATACCTGGCCCTTATATCTTTTCAGGCACTCGAGCGATCGAAAATTAAGGTATTCCTGAGGAGGCACACACACATGCGTGCACACCGCCTCGTAAAGCGTGCACACAAACGTGAGAGAAAAAGCGGGCGTTAGCTTGTGCCGAGCTTCACATGGCAATTGGTACAGCTTTACGACAACGACGCACACGGAATAACAAGGAAAATATGTGTGGATATACGAGAGCGTCTGCGTGTGTACATAATGATGTGTTTGTATTATAACGCGATGAGAACGCGCGCACGAGCACCACAATAAATACGAAGCCGTTTATACGCGCCACCTACCACGTGGGAACTCGCCGAGTCCTTTAAGTACACGCGCGCCTATTTCCTATACACTACTTTTCATGCGTGTATGTCTGTAAAGACCAGGACGAAAGGAAAATTCCTGCGCATCAGTTTCCCGGAAATTTCGACGTGATCTCACCCTTATTTTATTCTCAAGTTCGTCTTGCGAATTCGATTCCGACATTTCAAGGATATTAAATGCTGCTGCTGCTGCTGCTGCTGCTGTTACTGTGAGAAAATGAAAAGGACGGTGAGAACGCAGTGCCCACTAAATTACTGCGTGGATAAAGGAAAGGGGTTGAACGACACAAAAATGGAGAATTTAGCCACACTTTTCTTGGCTCATCATTGCTGTTGAATGAGCCTTCGAATTTTTTTTCACGCTTTTCCTCGTGTGTAAGGGGTGAAAACGATATTTCGTAAGGGTAGAAAATGATAACCGTGCCGCGACTGAAAGGGTTTTTTTTTACGCGAATCTGTAGAAATCGATGTTTTTTCTCATTTTTACGGATATTTACCGGTTTCGTGAGCTTGCGTCACGCTCGTTAGGGCTCATTTGTTCTCAGGAAGATTCGTTACACTTTTCGCTCTTTATCGGGCGTTAAATCTTCGGTCGAGAACCTTCGCGATGTTCGTAACAACGGCTGAGCTTCGATGCAATAGGGCATTTTACACCGTGTAAGAAAAAATACAGAAATGCATGTTTATGGTGGATTTCGTAAAAAGTAAACGAGAAATGTCAACATTTTTTCATAAAGATGGAATGTAAATTTTATAACTCATGTCAGTTTTAAAAGTCGTCTTTTTTCATCTGTCCTTCAAATGTCTAAGATGCCATCCACCGTATTGGATTCCAACGTGACGTCACTCGATAGTAAACAATCTAGATTTTTATCGTGCGCTCTGGTTTTATTTAGAAATTTTAAAAGTTATTATCACGTTTGTGGACTTTTATCATTTATTTTATTAAAATCGCATCCTGGAAGACGGCTTTGTGAAAACAAAAAGTACAAAGGTACCAATGATAAATGCGTTGATGGTGGCGATGAACCCACCATTTTTGTGGCCTTTTTCAACTTGTATACATTTTACAACTCATAATTTTCACAAATCGTGCTACTTGGTTTTTCGCAGTCGTATTGTTTACTAACGGAGTGACGTTACAAAGCGAAACAGCATGGCGGCTAGCATTTATTCTGCACGAATATTCAAAATCATAAATAAAAAATAGTTTTTAAGACACTTTATGCGGTCTTGTAAAATTAAAATTAAAATTCTATTGGTTCATTACGATCTCAGGATTAATTTAAAACGGTTTTCAAAAAAAGGTGTAATACCCTATTTCGAACGTATTTTTAGCTATTTTTCAACTGCGATTTGACGCAAGCGACAAAAAACTAGTGGATTAATGAAACCTAGAAGAGATTCGTTCGTCGAAATAACCTCGAATTATTCCCGATGTAAAATAATGTTGAAACGATTTTCATGACCTGTTACCAAAGTTTTATACCATCCTGATGGACCTGAGTAATATTGAAATGATTTATTAATAAATATACTTTGATACATCCAGCAGATATCGAAAGGTTCGATTTTTCCGGCTGAAGGCAGCGCTTCTCCACGGTCTTCATTCATTAAAATTTGTGAATAGTTTGCGGATCGTAGTCGTCGGTAGAAAAGGCTGCTAAGCCACAAAAATTGAAATGTTTCGAGACATCGATGGGAGGTGCAAGCAACTGTAGAGGGACGTGGGCGCGAAAAATGCACCGCGAGAATAATTGTTTGGGACTTGTGGGGCTGGACACGAAGTCACTTTGCGGCTAAAGTGCGACGAGTCAACGAGCGTCAAGGGCGAGCTCCGGCGGTGGTACAACTGTATGGCAATAGTGACTCGCAACGAATAAGCGATCGTCGTCGTATATATATTTGCTCAACGTAAAATTCGTATATATACGTGGCTGGACGAAAAAGGGTTTGACCCGTAGCCTCACATCCGGTTGACGACGAACGATGAGGTCTCTTGGACTTCCTTGACGGGGGCACGAGGGTATTATACACGATCCGTGTAATTTCATTAGTATACAAGGGAAACGAAGCGGGTATCCCTTCCTTTGACGACTCGCGCGTCTCGAAATACGAATAAGAATGTATCGAATGAAAACCGAGAAAATTCGGGCATGACAAGGTGTGAAATTTCATTTTTCCTCCAATTTCTATTCTTTTTTATTCTTATTTTTCAATGAACGATTCGAAGAAAAGTTTCATTGGAAGAAGAACGTTTTGCTGCCTTCTGCCGTTTAGCTTGATCGACGAGAAGATGCAAATTCGATTTCTACGAGCCTGGAAAAAAAGGAACTTCGACGTTCCATATTATTTGAATGAGAATGTTGTTTTCTCAACAGTCGTATCACTTTTTCTTAAAAACTGATGAACTCCCTTGTAAAAGAGCCATTGGACGAAGCTTATTTTTCAAAAATATGAATTTAACACAACAACAATTCGGCCGAATGTTTTTTTTTTTTTCTCAAAATACGATCTTTCCGCGATGGATTCGTTTCCAATGAATCGCCATTCACGAAGCTGCTGCCTCGTCACTATTTCTGATCGATAATTTTGCGTGCAATATCACATAACCTCTCACCTCCCCCCTCTTCCCCCCAGAAACGGTTGATTTTTTGTCACCCGTAACAACTGTCCAAGGGATGCGAGGACACGCTGTTCCGAAGGCGTAGCAGCGAGGGCAGATAAAAAAAAAAGAAAGAAGGGTTCGCTGTACAACCCTTCGGCAATGTGACAGAGATCAAGGAGCAACAATACCGATAATTACAACGACGAGATGAATGTGCCGCTCACCGGAGGACGTTAACGGGTGGCACGCGAGGACATCGCAAAAAAAAACAATATTAAATCCCCTCAGGAAATGTTAAACGAGCGAAACGGAACCTTCGTCAACCCCGTTCGGCCCGCAATTTTCTCTGAAGAAAAACAATCCCCTGACGATTCTCAATGCTTTTTTATCTGTGCCAAAAACCGACGAAATTTAACGCTGCCTTTTCTCAATTGGTATATGCCCACTTTTTTAGGGAATGAGGAACAAAGGCCACGCCCGACTCAGCCATTTCTTGACAACTCATTTTAACTTGCAGTGAATATCTTTTTCAACGGAATCATAACAATTGATAGTGACATGTTGGGTCTACAATAAAATACGATGTAGGATCAATCTTATATTCCTTTGGTGACTGATTCGTTCGAGAACTTCGTTAAAGATGTTGAACAGAATCAGAGCGCAAGTGGCCTGTCGAGAACGCCGTCGCGTAAAACCCCTTGGCAGTGCTGAACGACGAAGGCCTTTAGCCAGCTCTATCGGCCATTCGTCTAAACTCAATGCTTCGGCTTCGGGCCCATCGACGCATGACCCGCTTCGCTGCGTCATCGACGAAAACCGTACTTCAACTTCTCAAGTAATCATAACTGTCTCAAGAAATCATAATTCTCACAGGAAAACGTGTCGTTGGGTTCGGTGTAAAGACGAACAGAGTCAGCATTTAAAAAGTTAAAATGGAGAGTTTTTTATAACTCGGTGACGCTATTATTTACGGTTTTGTCACGGGACTTTTGTCTACTATAGAAATCTTTGATCTGCTCGTAGACAAATAAGAGTATAAAAGTAGTCAGTTCATTGCGTTTTTGATCATTTATTTGCCCATTTCGAAGAAAATAAAAATGTCTCATTTTTTCGGCTTTTAGAGGATGGATCAGTCGGTATATCGCAAGCGCGAGTGCGAGAGAAATTTCGAAATCGAAATTCTTTGACACAGTTTGACCGATTAAAAAAAGGCTCTGCCAGCCCGTTTTTGCCGTCGTTCTGCGTAGACCGGCAGAGCCTTTTCTCAATGGGTCACATTGTTTCAAAGAATTATCATTTCGAAAATTCCAAGCGAGGTTAGTCGACTGATCCATACTCAACCCTTTCGGTCCAGTGGTTTCGTTCGATACCACTTTTATGCATTCAAACGTTCATAATTTTGTCACAATATATTTTTCATTCCCACACGCCAATGACCCACAAATTTATTCTAATTGGTATAAAAAATGTATAGTCCAATGAGTTAATAGCAATTTTTTAATTATAACAATATGAATTAATGTTTGGGGTAATAATTGCAAAAAACTAGCAAATTATCAAATTACGTGGAGCTAGGTTCGTGAAAATGAGCACTCGAAGGTTTTTGGGTTGATTACGCATCCGTAATCAGATTTTCAAAATTTTCAAAATTATAAATGGCGGGTCCAGTAGGACGAACGACTTTTATAAAAACCGATCCGATTGGCCTGAAACTCGTTACTCGGGGTGTTCGGGATTGGTGATTACAATTTCGATGTCAGATTTAAAAAATTCAGAATAACTGAAAAATTGAACTTGTGGCGTAACGACGCTTGAGCTGTAAGTAGCGAAAGGCTGCTGTCGGTTTAACGATCATAACGTCGTCAGAAAACGTGTAAGCATACAAAACTCAACGCTCCGACTTCCCTTCGTTATATCGTGTAGTTTACGTGAATATTACGTGCCCATACGCCATACGCACATGCGAAAATTATGAAGGGAGATTACTCGATTGGCTCATAAGAGCGCTTTGTAGCGAGAGAATAAAGACTAAAGTTTTGTGGATTTTTCAAATCATTTGAAAAAACAGTTCCGGAACTGAAAAAATTCAGTGTAGTTTTTTGACACTTTTTATTTTATATTCCAGTCGCCTTACACCGTCGATCATACAAGTTTATAGAAGTTCTTTGCTGAATAAATCATGCACATTTTGCACCCAGTCAAAGGTCATTAACTCAATGAACTAATCAACGACGACTAAGAATGATGTCTCGTGACTCAATTTGTACTTTCTCGTCGAGAACAAACAAATTGAACGTAATTAAACGGATACTTTTCCTGTGACGATCGTTCATGGTTTTGAAGAAGAACTTCGCACTCGCACTCCAGACAGTCTTTTGAAGAAAGAATCTTAGAATTGGGTGGGGTTCAATATGTCGAATAACTGAATTGTAGAACTGTCGATATTTCGAAATTTTTTAAGTTGTGATATCAGTTTTGAGAAAAATACATAATTCGAAATTCTTATTCCCGATTGACTATTCAGCAGATTATTGTGTGTTTAATCAAAAATTCCTTCTTTGAGTTCGTGTTTAGCCGAAAATATATATTTCAATAGTTCCGAATGTCAAAAGTTCATATTTTCGAATTCAAAATGGAGAGTAATTGTTTTACAGACAGACCAGAATATAGAGTAGCAAAAAATCGAAAGTGGATTTTTCGAGCCTATAAAACTTAAATATGCAGAATAGCGATGGCTCGAAAAGGCGAAAGTCAAAATGGCGATGTTTAAAATTGGAGATCACCGGTCTGAGTAAGCGAGTGAGTGAGACGCGTGTATTTGGAGCTCCACTGCATTTCTTTATTCTGATTGATCGACTTTCTAACGTTTCGCTATTTTGACCGTTCGACTTTTTGGTGTTTCAGTATTTCAACCTCAGTGATGTTTGGTATTTCGTTATTATATATTTTCAAAATTGTGAATTTCCAAAGTATCGCTGACTGTAGTAATTTATGAATCGACAGAGTGATAGTCGAATTTTCGAAAAATCGATATTTTAGTCATCGTCCTATGGGCGATTATTACATTCTATTTTCAATGTAAACGTGCTTCGAACCTTGCAGCTTCTGCTTTATTTATTTTCGGCATTCAAAGCTCTAGTCGAATCTATCTGTCTCCATATATTATCATTCGAAGTTTATAAACTCGAGATTTTAGCTGTTCGAAATTTTAGTCATTCCAACATTTGATCCCCACCCTTAGAATTTTCTGGAAAATGCAAGTATACGAAAAGAACAAAAGGCCAGTAGCGAGGGACAAAGAATTTGCCAGAATTTCTACCTATCGCCAGTCTTCGAGGTACTTCTGCAGGCACAAAACCCTCTCAGTACTTGTCACGAGTTTAAACATTAACAAATTTCTCAACTAAATGATCGATTAAGAATAAATTCCTGAAAAATTGTACAAAACAATTGAAATTGTTGAAACACCTTCGTAAAAACTATTTTTCAGTTCATTTGATATTCGAAAACATGGAGGATCGTCAGATGGAAAATATTACGCCGCTTTGTACGGTGAATTAGAGCGAGAAAAATTCCTATGACCGAAGGACGGGATGAAAAATCGACAGGTATCGATGGAACCACGATGAGATGGCTTTTTGACTACGGTTAATCGGCAATTCCGTAGAGCGAGAGGAGAACGTTAAACGTGACTAAAGAATGGACCTAATAGAAGGCTCAAATTCGAAAAGGCGTGTCTCGTCTGTACAAGCGAACGAATCTTGAGGCTGCGTAATCGATAGGTGCGAAAAAAAGGTCAAAAATGAAATAGAATTGAGTTTACAAAATTGAAAATTCGCGTAAAATATGGCGTTAAGAGCTTGACAAATTATATTTGAATCGTTTAAAAGATTTGATCGCTGAAAAGTGATAAAAATGTTGATCATCTTCAAAATTGGAATCGCCCGAATATTGACAAAAGTTTTTAATATCAGCACCATATTTTGAAATCGATTTTTTCAGATGTTTCAAGAAGAACTTCTGACTGTACAAAGATTGAAAAAATCTTGAGGAGCCGACGCCTACGAGGTTGGAAAATCGAGCAAAACCGTTGCAAGTTGGACTACGCGTTTCGCGACCGCAATATGGAACAGTGGAAGCTAAATGTCCATGGAAAACATTGAGGCTATTAAGTTTTTATGGGGGTACCAAAGGAGTTCTCGAGACGTTAGTGAAGCTCGTAAAAGCCTTGAAGACACTGATTTCAATACCGCAAAGGAAAAGGTAGAACAATAAAAGCCTTTTAAGTCTACCCAAGATTCATCGAAATAACCGTAAAATGAACAAAAAAAAGAATTTTAGTGCGAGAAATAACAACAACAACGCGACAACTTGGAGCGACGAGTACACTATTTCTGCAAACAAAAATGCGAAATAACGTCGTACCACCGCGTTGGCGAACGCGAAGAACCAACGACAGCTTCATTGCAGAAAAAGTTTCTTACACAAAGCGACGAAACAGTGCTGTAAATATTATTAAAAAAAAAAATTATCCGAAATGCATCAATGTTGCGATTGGCACGGGAAAAGTGTGATCCGTAGAGTGTCAATTCCACGACTGTCAAAGAAACGATTCCACTCGAAATTACGAAAATATTGTGGAGAATTATAAATATTGCAATCACGAGGAACGATAGCAGTAAACGACATTCAGTTTTTCCACTTTTATAACATGCTGCTCGTCTATAAAGGTAATATTCAATAGTACATTACACCACAAGGGCAGAAAATTTGAGGCGCGCGGTGGTGTATACTATTTTTCTTTACAGCCGGTCGAAAGTACGTTTCTTTCAGAACATGCAAAGCAAGATTAGCGAAGATAATTTATATGAAAATCTGGATTGCTATGAACCTGAAAAACGACGCCGAAGTTTGCAACTTTCGAGTCCAACGAAATGGACGAAAAAAACGTTTGTAATTCACCAATTTTTTATTTCACGAATCGTTGGTGCAGCTTGAAAAACTACGAATTGCAAATTCGACAGGGAACGAAATTGGATAATTGCTCGAATTATTGGAGGCTTTTTTAAAACCATTTCGTTGGACTCCGACGTCGCAAACTTCAGCGTCATACCTGAAAACGACTCATTTCATCGGTCTGGTCACATTATTTTTTGGCTTCGCATTGATTTCATCTGGAAGGATAAGCGAATGTTATTCGTCCGGATTAGCAGCAGTGCAGTGCTGTTTTTATATGACATTTCCATAACATATTTTCGTATTAATAAAACACAATCTTGTTCGCGCGGTTTCCGGATGACTAGACACAGCCTTTCAATAAATGTGTAGGCAATGTCGATTGAAACGTCAAACGTCAAAAAACAATCGCGTCGAGCCTTTCGGTATGCACAAAAAAATGTTTGCTCCCGCTGAGGGAAATGACGCGTGTGCAGTTTTGTCAGTGCAGAAGTGTTATACTTTGGAGCGAGCTGTAAAGAAAAATGATTTGAGAAAAATAGATAACTCGAAGGAACTGTATGAGGTGAGGAACACAATTGAATGATTTCCCTACGACTTATTTGAGAATGGATCGAAGAATGTGGTTCCACAGAAAAGAGAGTTAAAAAGGCGCGAGGACTGGGAAGATACGAGGGAAAAATGTGCGGGAAACTCGTAAAAGTGGCGAATCGAAGGCGTGTCTAATTCCCGACACAATTCAAGATCATAGCCGGTCAAATCGAACGTGAAAATACGGGGAAATCGTGTAAAGTATTCGAGACGAATGATAATCGTCGGGTCCGTTTTGTGAGCGGAATCTATACATGGGACTCTGGTGTGAGAGAGCAAAAGAGTGCGGCGAGGTTCTGCGTGTGCTCGACAAAAGACTTCCGCAAGAGGTCGAGAAGTATCCCGGTACTCGGGTGCTTCTCCCGACAACGGATTTTTCCCCGTCTCTAGTTTTTCATTCGTGAGAGTGGGTGCTCGATGCCGTCTCTCTCTGGCTTTCAGAGCCGAAAGAAATGCCCGTTTTGTCTCCTTAAAGCCTCGACCACAACGCGAGTCCGTTGGACCTGCTCTCGCAAAGAAAAAGAGAAAGAAATATTCTCCCCGAGGAAGGGACACTCGGGAGCAAAAGAGAGAGTGCGCATTGCAAGTAAACGTGCGTGTTTCGACGGCGAAACGCCCACTGCATAAATCCTCAATGAAATTTTATCGGGAATGAGAAAAGAAAGGATCGGAGGCAGTGGGAAGCCGGGAAGAAAGAAAAGTGGGAAGGAAGATTTGTGCGTATCGGTGACGATCGTGAGATTGGCGCTCTGGGTGCAGATCCACGCATTCCGGGTCCAAAGAAAACGACATCGCGGGAGAATCCGTCACCCTTTTCTTTCCTGTCTTGATTCCAAGCTGCAATGCCCGATAATTCAGGACCCTGTGTCATCGACGATCCCCGCGTATTCGACTCATCACTGCGCGTCCAATCGAAAGAGTATTTCAGAAAAAAAAACTGAGCTGTCTTGCGTCCACGAGTCGTTTGTTGGAACCCCGAGTAGAAACGAATCGCACGAAAGGTCGATTGCTGGTTTTCCTCATTTTTTTCCGAGTACATTGAGGCTGTTAGCCTGCCCATAAAGTCCGTCCACACCGACGGGGATTCCATGAAGGAATTCCGGAGTGTTTCTTCCGAGTGAGTTGAAACGGGAAACGACCCCGAATGAGCTAATTGTTGAATGAAGGTGCAAAAAAAGACAAAGCGAAAACGAAGAGGCCGAAATATACGGCAGCATGATACAATGGAGCGCTGCATGTACGGTGCGCCGTACCATGCACGACCCGACCAAGCTTCAGGAGTCTGGATCGACTCGCCGTAGAAGGTATTGCCGATGGGTTTGTTCTTGGCCATACAATCCACCCACTTGCAGGGAGGTCGCGACCAGCAAACTTCCAGCCCAGTAAAGGAGACGGGCAAAAAAGGGAAAAGAGAAAGACAGTTGTGGGGCGACGAATGGACCAAGTGCGCGCAAGGAAGGGAAGCAACCCTCAAGGCGAAAAGAAGATTCACGAGCTTTTTCGGGCGGTGAGTGTGCAACCTGAAGCACACACTTAAAGAAGTTGAGGCCGTACAGTCATTTTTTACCCAAAAGTTATGACCTGTACCTTTCAAAAGTTAGGCCAGTTTACAGTTTGGCAATGTTGCGTACACTTTAAAGAAGAGTTGGGAAAAAAAAGACGCAAAACTGGTGAAAGCTCAGTCGAAAGCACGGACGGTGACGATCCTAGCCTCAAAAAATTGCACGGGAAACAGATTATTATTGATATAATCTCAGCAAATCTCCTAATAAATCTGAAAAAATTGACATTATTGAGCGAGCCTAGCTCATGTTGCCCAAAAAATTTCATATTTTTAGCATCATTTTTAACCGAGATATCACTGAATGTGTCTTGACTTTCATAAAGTTTCATGTTATTCTCGGTCCAAATTGTTATTGATTTTTCTCAGCAACGACGCTCCTAAACTGTCTGAAAATTAAACTGATTTTACACTTAACTTTATAAGATGCGATCGGTTTAAAAGCGATGACATAATTTTCTTTGTAATGCCCCAACATCCTTAAACATACGAAGGTGGCGTGTGTGTTGGACGAGTAACAAACCTGTCGCTGTGAGGGTGTTTTGTCAACTCTGTACGGCGTCTCCCGATCTGTAGACGGAGAGAAAAAGAGTGGAGACTTCACGGGAACTCTCGGGGGCTGAGAAATCTTAGCTGGAACTACACGTTATTGGTTAAGAATTGTCTTCTTTTCTTCGCATCCATCCCTCTCCGTCCCGCGGCTTCATTCCGATTCTCCGAGATCCGGTACCAAGCACATTTGCACTTTACTCCGAAAGGTAGAGAAAGAAACAGAGGGAACAAGGGCAGAGAAGAGCGAGAGAAAAAGTACTGTGGTGGTATTTCGGTCCATTTCGTTGGATTCCGGAGAGGATCTTAAAAAGTGTCGGGACGTATTTCTTTTGGCCGCGGAAAAGCCTGTCCTGGCGTATTCACCGGGCCGACGACGAGTCCGTAGCTTTTCTGCTGAAGGCTCACCTTACACAGAGCAGCGCCCTTTTACACCGACACGCATATAAACAGAGCTCCAATAGCATCATCGGAGACGCTCCAATGGAGAGGAAAAAAACAACCAACCGAAAATTGCAATGCGCCCGGGCTTTCACGGCTCTTTCATATTTCTTTACGGGCTTTCATGCGCGAGCCTGTCCTCGTGGCACGGGCACAACTTTCCTGGAAAAGTATCGGGAAAAATGAGCGGAAGGTGCGGTGTACAGCGGGATCCGGCAAGTTGCTTTCGCAGAAGCTTCGTTCATCGACGAATGGCGCCAGTCAGCTGAGATCCTGAGGATCCACAGAGATTCGAGAGAATTTTCGTCTCCGTTTTTTTTTTCTTACCAAACGGACGTTTCCGAGGTTCGCTGGAGGGTTTGTATGCTGGGCTTTTTCTTGGCTCTTTATGGGTCAACGGCGAGGCTGAGTGAACGAGGAGGAACATAGGCCACCCTGTCTCTTGACTGTTCACGCATGCACACGCGCTTTCGTATTCCCCGTTTATGGTACAACCGCGTTTTGTGCGGCGGCAGCATGAAAACCGGTGAAACATCCCCGGGGTGGATTGCCAAAGATTTTCATGGACTCTGTCTTTTACGAGGGTGCGGATACCCCGAGTACAATGTACTCGGATATACACACATGCGCCGAACGTTCAATGAAAGATCAATGAATTCTCAGGGGGCAAATCGTGGGAGTTTGGTATCGCGCGCCTGCGTGAATTCCTTCGATCCGTCGATCGGAATCTTCCTAAGGGGATTATGAGAGTGAAAAAATAATAAAGAAAGACGAAGGAAAACATTGTTAACGTGAGAAACGCTCGAGTTTCGGAAAGTAACGTCTTTATAACGTATTTTTCTACCTCTTATAATTGTTAGGAGAGGAAACGTCTTCGTTTCTCGACACTTCTGGCGATAAGATTGAGCATCGAGTGTGAAACGATGCGGGCTGCGGTTCAATCTTTATCTTGTCCTAACTAACTTTTGCATTATTTTCTTAAAAGTTAAACTTTCACTGAAATAATTGTGCGTCGAAGCCCATCGATATACGCTCGAAGTGTATCGACGTTCAATTGATATCATTTTATTCAAAATCGGAATGAAGAAAATAATGGTGGATGGTAAATTCGATAAAATGAAGATTAGTAGATTTTTAACTCACCCATCATTGTCAGCACTGATGTCAGCGTCAGCCTCAAAATCTGCAAATAATCACAAAAAAGAAACTTTTAAAGAAACGTACTTTCATCATCGCGTCTGAAAAGAAAGTGATTTTTATTGCGAAGCATAAGTACGTCGAGGTATCGGTAACAAGAGAAAAGTCGTTACGAAATTTTTGCACTCGCGAGAGTTCGGCCTGCGTACTCGGGGGAGAGAAGATTTTCGACACTGCTGGGATGCTCCCACGTGTGCCGCTGGCTCGTCTCGCAATCTATCGGCCTTTCAGCCACACCCTTCCTCTCGCAGGGAACACATGCCACACACGCAGAGTGAGCCCGCATGTAGCGATCGCGATAGTAAAAACTTGGTTGCGTATTAAGCTCGTTCAATTGTTGTGGGTTTTCGAGAGCGTACACTTTCGTTCGATAATAAAATATAATAATAAAAGTACAATTTGCTGAGTGCTTCGCCTAATCGGGTGCTCGAATTTCGAGTATCTCGAAGCTATGAAACTACCAAATTAATCGATGCTATCGCGGAGTTTCTGTCACTGTAATTCGCGAAAAACATTGGATTCGTTCTCCAGCATCCCGAGAAAAAATGTGCTCGCGAAAGAGCCGAGCGTGTCAAAGATTTCGACAAAAGCATTGAGCCGATCGTCGCCCATTCTGCAAGCGATAACTATTCCCCCATAAAAACGCCTCCCTCCAGAGCATTTTTCAATCCTCCAAAAATATGTGATACGAAAGACACCTCGGGTTCATCGCCCTCGAGCATTCGGCCAGGCGCAGGAACGAATATACACGTTGCGGGTGTTTCAATGGAGTAATCACGTGACGAGTATGAAATATCGTGCATCTGGTGACGGGTATGCACAGCACGAGTGCTGTTTTCCCATGGAGAGAGGAGAGAGCATCGATAGTAGTAATTCTATCTCGAGTGACAGTTGCGAGAGCGCAGAACCAGGCTCGGATCAGCCCCTTAATGCTTCTTCTCCCTTGACCGTCGGTAGACGCGACCCTTGCGAACGTTAAGCGGGGGCACCGGAACGCCGAACCCCTCAATTGGGGGAGGGGGCGGGGGCACCCTCGACTCGATATGCGAGGGTGAAAAATGCCATCGTACTCTGGGCGAAGTACAGAGGAAAAATAGCAGGAGAATGGGAGAGAGAGCCGCGGCGAGGGGAAGAGGGAAAATGAGATAAAAGGGTCGAGGGCGACGGCACAGCCGTGGAGCCGGGGCGGTGATAATAAAGTGTGCGGGTACGTGAGCACGCGCTCTCCTAAGCGAGTATATCTATATTTTTGAGATAGCGGTACACCCATATGTGAATCACATACGCACGACCAGCTGCGCGTTTTCGTATCTCTGTTTTCCCCACCCTCTCCTCGTCGCCCGTGCAGAAGCGCGTGTTACAATTCCCCTATCAGCCACCCCGGGGAACCCCCTTCACGACGGAAGACCGTAAGCGCGTACGTCGAAGCGCGCGTGCCGGATCGAGCTTCGCCAGGAAGCACTATATACGCGAAGGCTGATGGCTGATTTTCCCGAGCACACCCCGTCCTCACGCGGACGGTGAAATTTCGATGGACACCCGCAACGAATAGGGAGAGAAAGAGAGGACGAGCAGGGGAAATTTAATCGGGACTCGTTGCCGCACCCAGCGCTGATGTACGCGCAGTTCATCATTTTTCCTGTTCACGTATGCGTGCGGTACGTCAGGCGCGGTGGATTGTGGAGCTTGATCGCCGAATGAACTTGTGGAATAAAATTCGAGAGGGGAAAGGGGAGAAGAGGGGGGGCGCGGTTTGTGCTAAGATTGCCTTGATGTTTAGCGAGTCGGTAGAATAATGGTGAGCGTGTTTTCCTGCTTCGCGAGTCCACAAAGCTTGTGGGTTTGATTATTTCTTTTATTTCTATGCTAACAATTGGCATTCTGGAAAAACAATTGTCGGGAAAATGGTTATAATGGGGGGAGATTGGAATCCTTCGAAAAATGGGCTTTTATTTTTATGGCTGTGTTGCTCTTTCGATACCAATTTGTTCACTTATTGCGTCAACGAATTTTCCCCCTGTTCGTTTATCGTTAGGGTTATTCTGCAGTTCAAGGACTCTTACGATGAAAAAAGTTATGCGCTATTTCATCACAAAACATAAATTTTGGCGTTTTCGAAACTACATGATTACGACCATTATTGTTCGAAAAATTTGAAGGTTTCAATTTTTTATGATGCCGAAGTTTGCAACGTTGGGGTCCGACGATATAAAATATAAAAAGAACTCTCGAATGGCGAGAATAGAATGGAAAAGATCGGGATAAATTTCATCGGCTTCACAGATCACTGGTTAGCGATCTTCGAATCGTTGGGTCGCTTTCCAGAATCGTTGAAACACGAATGCCAAGGTCTCGAACGTCGAATCCAAATGAAATGGTGTAAATAATATTTTATTCGTATTCGTATAGTAACAAACTCATTCTTTATTACGAAATTATTCTGGTCACCAAACTTATTATTATGGAGCTTATCAATTATTGTTTATAATCAATCTACAACTAATAAAATACGATTTCAATGTTCGGGGTAGCAGCAAATTTTTATGAATTAGTCCGGGCAAATTGGGCCTCCGCAGCACTCGGGATAGGGTTTGGTCGAATCCGTTTCTTTGTAGCCAATCGCTGGTTTGTCAGGAGAACACTGGTAGGTTCCACAACTGGAATGAAAATCCAGAAATTGAGTTTAGGAAAATAATCACACCGCACCGAGAGCACTGAGAAATGAAATTTACGATGCTGAAATTTGTAACGGTGGAGTTCAACGAAACAAACGAAAAAAAAACACTTGCAATTCGCCAATTTTTTATTTCAATAATTATTTGAAATAAATTCAATAAATTCAATAATATTCAATAAAATTACAAATTGTTTTATTCGTTCATTTCGTTGGACTCCAACGCTGCAAATTTCAGTGTCAGAAATTTTTCGAGTGAACATTTTCGTCGCATCGATGATCGCGAGAATCAAAAGTCAACGTCATTTTTTAACTCGATGGCTCGTTGTGATAGAAACATCTTTGAAATTATAGTTTGCTGCCACGTTTTGTTGGTCCAACAAAATTTGTTCAATCGAAAAATTTCTATCCTCCCAGACTGAATGGAGGCAAATTATTGAAATGAATTACTCGAACAGCGTCACTGATTGATGAAAAATGAGCTTGAAGAATATTCAACTCATCATTCTCGTAACTTACCCTTTGCTACTGATGCTCCCATTCGGATGGCAGATTACTTCACCGCATATCTTGTAATAAAGGGATAAATCTCCTCTGACGTCATTGCAATTCAGTTTGACTGAAAAAAAGTAACCCAAAGATGAATGAAGCACTCGATCATTATGGTTTCATCGAAACGAAGTAAAAGTACAAGATTGCGAGGATTATCCTGGAGAAATCGTAAATTAATATAAACATAAATTTGTTTTGTATCAAATTTTTCATACCTTCGTCTTCGGCATTTCCACCTACGAACAGGTAAGCAATGACGACAAGAGCGTAAAGAAAAATTGTGGTTTTCATGTTGAATAAGCTTCAGAGATGATGTCCTTTCGACATCTGATGCTTTCGCGAATGTGCTTAGCAGCTTATATATCGTCTGGTGATCGCTCTCGCTCGGCATAGCACCCGTTAACCTTGGAGCTAAAAGAGTCATTTACATAAGACATTAGTCCTTGTGGAATTCATTCACGATTGAAAGATCACAGTGATAAGATAGCACAGTAGTCGATGCTACGCTGACGAAACTATAGGAAGGAATCATAAGGAATCGTTAAAATAAATTTTATGCAATAACGTGCGAATCAACTTTCCTGTTTTATTTCCAAGTATCGACAAATTATAGTGTTTTTTCACGAAATCGTCTTCTCCCAGCGGCAGGTTTGGTCGGTTTAACACATTGGAAGATTAAAGGAATATGTAAATACAATGAAATTAGTGGTTGCGATAAATTTCCTCGTCATCTCATCGTGAGATAAAAACACTTTACGATAAATAATTGATCCGAGGCACGTCAGAATGAAAAAAATAATGAGTAAAACGAGTTTTGTTGTTTCGTGGTAGCTCGTTCTCGAGGTGAGTGACCGAATTTTCCAATGTTTTCTGCGAGTTCGAATGACGCACCACGATGCTGAAGTTTCCAACGTTGGAGTCCAACGAAATGATTTAAAACACTGTCCAATAATTTCAGTAATTCTCCAATTTATCTCCAGTCGAATTTGTACTTTGTATTTTTTCAATCTACACAATTATGATTCGTGAAATAAAAAACTGATGGATAAATCATTTTATTTTCATTCATTTTGTTGGACTCCAACGTTGGAAACTTCAGCGTCGTTGACGCACCACGAACAAGAAAATCACTCGTTCTTGTAAGAGGGAAGATTAAAAGGCAAGTAAAAATAATAACGAAGCGAATGAACAAGTCAGGAAACGTAAAGGATAGGTTTGAGGAAGAGAAAAAAGGCAGAGAGGGCTTTTACGGAGGCAGTAGCGAAGGGGAAAATCGGAGGCAATGTTCCATCGAGTGATGCAATTATTCACAGCCGTACTTGGCACATGTGCGACGTTTCATCGAAATGCGAAATAAATCGAATCGTTGGGTTTTCACTTTGCTTTTTGTCGCCCAGAGCTTTTCGACTTGAAGCGGTTTTATCGAGCGCAAACGTTTCAATCGAATGGGGGAAAAAATGTTCGAAGCGTTCAATTGTTCCGAGGAGGAATCCATCTGTTGGGAGCTGTAGTGAAAAGATTTATTTTTTGAGTGGCCCGCATGGTATTTCTGTGATCAGAAACTCTCGTACGAAGCATTCGATGCTTCGTGGGTTCCCCAGTGTCTAATTAGTTGCACACACAAATTTATCGAGTGAACAAAATTCTTGTTGGAGCAAGAAAGCGTGGCGAACAAAATCAAATTTGTTGATACAACGATAATTCCGTCATCGCGATCAACGTTTATTCGAGCCAGCAAATTTCATTCTGTTTTCCACCACGTGCTGGTACTGCAAATTTCGTGTCTCAGTGCAGCTAACCGAATGATTTGTGAGATAGGAAGAATACGAAGAAAAGTCCAAGGCCGCAGGTTGTTCAAAGGGAAGCACGCAGCACCGCGCACGTTTAAAATATTCAAAATCGGTGTAGCGCTCTAAAACCTTTTTTCTCAAAAGGTTCGCATCTGGGGCAGCTATTTGTAGCGAACAAGACGCTCGTTATCCCGAGAAAGATCTTTCCCTCGTTTTCTTCCTTCAGCGATTCGCGTTACGAATTCTGATTTCACGGCTCAAATGGGCGAGGAGATATCGCATCGTTGTTAAAACAAAAGTCGACTGGTCATGCGATTTCCTCTGATCGCTTTGCTTCCTGAGTGTCTATATATTTATCTTTTTTTCGGCATCTCGCACTACCAGGAGCATCAGGTAAGTGCGAGAAGGAAGAGCAAGAGCAAGTAAACGAGGAAAAGAAAAGTTGAAGGAAAGCGAGAGCGTGAAAGTGAGAAATTTGTTGAAAAAAAAAAAAAAAAAAACGAATTCGTTGACGCCCAGCGCTCGAGTTTTTTCTCTTTAACGATCCGACGAGCCAAGGCCTTTGACCAACGTCTTCACAACTTTTTTAAACTTACACGTATGAGTTCATAATAGTGTACAAAAAAAGCAGAGAAGGTGTAAAGAATTTTCGTCGCGGGAGATCTTTTTCGAGTATTTTTCAGTGTCCTACTCCATGTGGACGCCATGTGGATGTGACATATAAAAATATATAGATATATAAGCCCAGAGGAAAAGGACGACGAGGACGACGGAGCCTCGACGCGACGTTGCGAGCTCGCATCACCCATGGCAAAGCTTATTTTACGGATACCGTATCTCCTGCACCGGGGGGTTTCTCATACACGTACTTTCCACACTCCGCTGCAGGAGGAAACCGAGCCAGATATAAACCGTATGTCGTTCGGGCATGATGTTCCGTAATCCAAACACGCTGTTACTTGAATTACGAATTTCACAAAACCTCCGCGATGTTTCGGTAGGTTACACAATTTCTCCCAATGTCATTATAGTTCGTAATGATGAAAGCTTCTGTTTTCAAGGTCAATGGGCGCTCGATTTATGGAGACTCTCGTGGCCCGAGACTGAGGCTTTTAAAGGGAATAAATGAAACTTGAAGTCGTTTTTCGCTTCGATTTTTTCGAATTTGATATGGGAACTGTGATGGCGGGTGTTAAATGTGTTAATTGATACTCCTTTCCCGCAAAATGTAAATCGCGCCATCAAACCGAATGATGAGACTGAAGCTTGCAACGTTGGAACGCAACGACGTGAATGGAAAAGCAATTTTTCATTCTCCAACTCCGCTTCTTGCCCAGCAATTCGTAGTTTTTCAACCTACACGATAAGTGATTCGTGAAATGATAATTTGAAGAATTGAGAATGCTTTTTTCATTTATTTCGTTCGACCCGAACGTTGCAGAGTTCAGCGCCATACGAAATGTTTCATTTCGTGTTTCAAAGTGGAAGACAACGAATGGTAAATAATTTGGAATTTTTTTGGTACAATAATGTGAGAGGCTGAATTTATGGGAAAACAAGAAATCGGTAGGTCACGCGGGACAATGTGAGAATTTCCCAGTTGGCGCAAGGCCACCCGTTTCTCGTGTCCAGTCCGTTACAAAGAGAGTCGGTAAAAAAAAATGTTGAGCCTCCGGGAGTGTCCAGGAGAGAAGAATGGACCTTCATCAGAGTCTCGTGCTGTCTTTGTTCGCGGCGTTGTTCGTTCAAAAAAATATAAGTATACATCTCCGTGTTAACTCGGAAAGGAAAAAATCGATTTCGCGCTCTTTCCTCTCGAAACTTTGTTGCAATACTCTCTCGAAAAATCTTCGCGAACTGTTCTCTTTCACGCGTTGAAAGTTCTCGAAATGATCTGAGAAAACGAATTGTTCGCGACTCGAGTTCCACACAATCGAGTCTCATCACTGACAATAATCACCGTTTACAACCACTTTTTGTTCCAACTGTAACGAAATTCTAACAAAAAAACCACGGACTGATACACTGAACGAGAAATTCCCGGTAGCTCGTTCGTCGTTCCGCTATCGTTGTGCAGGCCTTTTCGGGCCGTAAAAAAGAACGCAGGAGTCCAAGTCCGCGATAAAACGGGGATAAAACGCATTTGAAAAGTCATTGTCATTGAGTAACGCCGAGCAAAAAAGTAGGAAGAAAAAATGAGGAGCGCAAACGCAGCATCGAAATTTCTAAATTCTTTCAACCATTCCAACGATTTCGGTACAATTTGAGCCCAGCCACTTGGTCAAGATCGAATGAAACTCTCCCGAAAATTCTGTCCGGGTCTGAGTCCTTGGGAAATTCCATCTCTCTGCGTGTACTCCGAAGTAAAATCGAAAAAAGTCACCGAACAGGGTACGAAGAAAGGGGAGCTGGGGGAGAGGGCATCATCATCAAGCAGCACGTTGTCCAAACAGAGTTTCGACGTTTACCCCGCGAGTTTGTGCGCGACACATATACAGGGATGCAGTTACTCCAACGGGGCATATGCTCCAGAGAAATATCACATGTGCTCGTTCCCCAACACGTATCTCCTCACGAATGGTAACGAGAGTATAGAAACTCATGACCGAGCAAGAGACAAAAAACTATCTTGGCGGTGTACAAAGCAAACTGCTCGTGGGAAGTAAACACGCTGCTAGTGACAGATGACACTGTGTCTTGAACTCGATATTCCAGTTAATACATTCATATTCATTCATTTCAAATGAAATCGTTATCGCAGCGATTGCCGTGGTACACTAGGCAGAGAACATTTTTTTTGTTGAATCCACTGAACTTTTAACTGCGCGCATGAACAAATCGTGACGAACAAAATTCAAGTTTTATTGACCCAACGAAACTTTTATTGAGGTAAGCCTATCGCTTCAGTCCAGTTCACAGCTAATATTTGGGAAATAATTAATGGAAAAAAAAGATTTGTGATAACTGAAATCTTTTATAATTTAAATGAATGTTCGCATTGAATTATAAAAATGAAAAAACAATCCAACGATTCGCGTAGTATCCGAAAGTTTACGTTTTGACTACTCGTAACTGATTAACCGCTTTTTCGTCGATCTGTCAAATTGAGGTTAGGACTACGCTCACTTGCTGTCTTGCTGTCGCGTCTCTTTATCATAGCGAGTCGTGAGAAATCCAATGCAGGAAAGTTTCATTGAAACTTAATGTTCCATGAAAAATAGGCTGTAAGTGCAACTTTTTTTCCAGCATGTCATGAATTTCTATGCAAATATACCTCTTTATCACGGCATCTGCATCACTTTCAGTATTTAAGGAAAACTTGTTCTCCTACCTCTTTGCGAGTGAAGGCACCTCAACTGACGAACAATAAATAATCACGCACAAACAAATTCTTAGTCTTTTCTCTAATATAAATTGCATATAATCATTTGAATACCATGAAATGGTCAAGCGGCAACTTCAATGATCTAGCTTATTTTAAATCCAGTTTAATTTTGTATAAATTTATGTATAGATATATTTCAATTACTCAACTAGTAGTAATATGAAACTAAGGCATAGATCTTATTCTTACTGTCATACTAGCTATAAGTACAAAAGAACAATCTTGTTTTTATCCTACGAAACCCAAAACATATTTAGTTTGATTCAAAAATCTTTAACTAAAGAGAGAAGCATAAACTTATACTTATATATTAATGTAAACATTAACACAAATTATGTAATTTATACAAACTTGCCTTAAGGTGCAAACCAAGGCTTTAAATAAACTCAACTCAACTCAACTCTTTGTATGTCGTTTTGAAATTCTTTCACGAAAACCACCACTTCCAAAAAAGTGAACAACGTCTGCGACGAGTCAAAAGCCCTTGGAACGATCTTTCTATCGACTTTTTGGCGGTATTCTAGTAAAATTCTGCCCCGCGCACTGAGGCAAAAAATGTGCAGATTCCACAAATTGATTAGTTTCATGCTAAAATCAGCAAACACGTTGATTCAACAATGTTTTAACCGTGGCGAGCAATATGCATTCGAGCCAGCAAATTGAGCGTTCGAATTGAGCAAAATTTCAAGCCAGGACCAAGAAAAATTTTGTCTAGATTTCTTGTTGAAAGAATTAAGCGTTCGTACGCACGACGTAAAAAAATCTTCCATTATACTCATCGATAATTACTGGGACGACAATTTTATAAATTCGGCGAAGTATCGTTTGAAAAAACGGAAGTACGTCAGCACGATAAATTCCCGCGCCAAAGTCGCGGATGATCGAGTGGAGAATCGCCGAAGCTTGTCACAGCGTATCTTCATTTCCCGCGCATTTTTTCCCTGCTTAATGGACCGAGTGGTCAAAGCTTAGAAGAAACGTTATGCCCACTTAGGTGGCGACTGCTCGACCGACCAAGATTTTTTCGGCAAACTATATCCGGCGACTTGTTCTCGCCCACGCAATTCATCTTGGCCTGCTGGCTTACCGACCGCGGAAAGATCTCGGCGCGCAGCTCGTAAGGAAAGATCGAACGGCGCGAAGGGCCGAGAGTTCGAAGGATCGAGGATCGTGGGCCGATAAAGTCGAATGTCCAGGATCCCTTCTTACTTTGCAAAAGAAAATGCAGCCGAACCGACGTCCTTTCCCGCCAAAAATCTCTCGCCATTCGCGACGAGAGCCTCGCACTACTGAATATCTACTTTTTCGATACGGCGAGAGCAACAATTTCGAAAAATACGCATGAACTTGACAAATTTATTGTGAACTAAAGTAAGGAAATTTTCACCCTTACAAATGCGACGTTGAAATACAAAAATAACATTTGTTCCGTTATACGAGAAGTTTGAACCGGTGCTACGAGACCCAAGAGACCAAAAAAGCGTATCCTCAAACGAGAGGCAAACGGAACGATACGAAAAAAAATCGAGTTTTGACGTTCGCTTCCCCAGGCTTCTTCACAAAAAGTCATTTACCCCGACAACTTTTTCAATAATCATTAACGCGCGGGAACAGCCGAACCGAGAGGAAGGACTAAGACGTAAAAAAAACGTAACAGCGGTTTCACCACAGAGGCGTCTATTAATTTCGTGTGAAGGAAGTTTCGGTAAAGCTCCCACACACGTGGCACGTAAATCCTCGTTGCATCCCTCGACTCCGGTATTTTCCTTGCACCGAGATGTCAATGTGCGTGAATGAGTGAACGCGTCAGGGGTAAAGACTGGAGCAAGGTCAAAAAATCTTCAATGAGCATGTATGCACTAAAAATAGATGAAACGAGGCGCTGCAAGGCGCACGGAGTCTTCATCGAGGTATGGTAAGAGGGGTGAAAAGTCTTTGCCGCGTGAGGGATCGAGAACGGAAGAACAAGCCGCGCGTAAAACGTGTCACAAATCGATGGCACATGGCTCGTGCCAGGCGTTTGTCTCGAAAAGCATCAAGAATAGGGGAGATTCCCCCAAAGACACGGAAAAGGTGCAACGGAGTAAGGGAGGAAGTCGGATCGGGGAGAAGTCAAAGGTTAAGGTGAGCCTTCTCCTTGGCCTTGAAAATTTCGTGTATTTTTATATCTGCATCGAGAAAAGAGCGCAGTAGATGTTCAAGAAAATCCTTCGCTTCTACCGATTTTAATAAACCTTGCAAATTCTTTGTTAAATATCGATATAAAATATACAAAAGATTGTTCAATCGTTGTGAGATGATCGGAGAGAAAATTTGCCGAGTTAAACGAAAAAACAAAAAGTGTGTGTTGTTAAAATCGACGAAATCTCGGACGAAATATTTTCAAAGTTTTCGAATGTGAATAATCGCAAAAACGTTTTTTTAAATCTTCAGAAAACGATGTTAAGTACTATCCAGTTCTCAAATCGCTACAATTGCCCAAAACCACTGGTTTAGTAACGAGCCCGTTGTGTGCTCACAAATAAATCGTCTTCACAGTTTCACGATCGAGCGATGATTTGCATCAACGTTTTATAAAATCATGAAAAACTCAGATCAGAAACTAGGATGCGCGTCGGATGATAAAATTCTAACGGATGTTCTATAACGTACGCGACGTGTAATTCGTGCATGTATGAACGGTGTAGACGTATTAAGCGGGAATTAAGACGGTGGGGCGAACTTCCTGAGGAAGCCAGTCGAACGCACTCTCCGTGACATTCGGCCCGAGGCATTTGGACGGGGATCGTAACACGGGGCTTCTCTCGCGTCTAGTCCTCTCTCGTTCGGTTTTTCGTTAATGCATTAAGCGTTTGATCGCTTGGATGAAAAATGCAGAGAAAACGGTCGCCCTGTTTCCTACCATCAGTCATATTTAATTTCCACTATTTTCGTTTACGTCAATCATGCACCCCGTCAGCGACTCATCAACTGAAGCCTCCGAAAAAAAAAAATCTTTCCTCGACAACAGACGACGAATGAATCATAAAAATTCCTCGGAATTCGTTTTATTTACTAAATGAGAAGCATTTCACGTGATTAGATTTTGAAAAATTCATCCCAAATTATGAGCACGTTCAATGAGAACAAAAATTTCTTGATTGCGAACACAATTTTTGTTAGTTGAACAAACTGTGGCGAACGAAATGAAATTTCTCAATCCAAACAAGTTTGCTTGAATCAAATACTCTTTTCTTTTTCATTTTCTCTTCCACTTTTCTTCTCCTGCTGTTTTCTCCAGCCACTTTTCTAGTCCTTCCGCCTCTGCCTTCCTCGGTACCTGAAATAATTGTTTCTCACTACGCCAAGAGCACGCGTCCTTGCGGATCAACGAAACTGTGTTCTAGAATCAACAATTTCCCATTCCCAGTGCACAAATCAGCATGCACTTGAATGTGAATAGTGCAAACTTCAACGACATTTTGAAACAAGTAGTTTTGGAAAATATGTTATCAAAATTTATTCTCGCCTCAGTCACGCGATAACGAAAAAAGACTTTGAAGCAATGGGAGAACTGAGGAGAAGTTTCTACACCGAGGGTCGTCGAGATACTTACGTTCTTATATATCTATGTGCACACTTATAATTGAGGGAGTCGCGGAGGAAGCGCCTTCAGCTGTGATTCCTTCCTCCCGCTGCAAGTACGGAATACGTATAAACAAACACGCATACATAAAGACATACACGCTCTACAAAGAATATCTTACTTTTCCCCAGTTTTAACGTTTCTCCTCATCCTGTTAGCGACCCTCAATAAAAGCAGCTTTTACGCTGTCTCGACTTTTCGTTTTAACCTCCTTATTTCTCACGTATACACAGATAAATATTCGTGGCGTGTACGTATATAAATTATCGTGGTGTATTATGAGTGCACGTGCGACGTGGATTTAAATCGGTGGAAAGGGGGTGGTAGCGGAAGCCTTATCCATGTAAATACACCACTTCCGCAATTCTCCGCGGCGTTCCCAAATGTCTGTATGCGCACACGACGCCACGGAGATTAATCGTCGTATATATTTCAGCTCGCTTTGCCCTCACTCCTACGAAGTTAATCTATTAGAGTGAAAAAGACAGAGGGAAAGAGAAAAGAACAGTAAAGAGTCTGTTGGCAATTGCAGTACTGCGGCTTATCTGATCGCTGTGACATCGACGGACCGTTGCACGTCGTAACATCCGCGAGCAACCAAATATTCTGACGAGTTTTTCGAAAACGCATAAATCCTATTGAAAATGCGAGATATTGGGACGATCGTGGGATTAGCATAAAAGGCACATGCTCTTTTCGGAACGCGACGTCGAAAAATCGGTTGCGATACTTTCAATGACTCGACGGCTTTTGTTTTTCATTCGCGGAGAAAAAATTTCAGTCGAAACTATACTATGGTGTCACGGAAGTAGATTTATCAATTCTTACGAAGATATGCATAGTAATTTTTAGTGAAGCGAGAGCTCTCGATACAAATTTATATGTCATACCAAAACGTACAAGCGCGAAGGAAATTCTGCTATGTACCGCAGTAAATTTTCAAACATTTCGGAGCACGGCGACACGTGTATTCGAGCTTGTGAAATTTTACTTGCTCAACTGTAAAATAAGCAATTCGGAAATTTAAATTTTCAAACGACACGAAAATTACAACGTTTTTGGTAAAAACCTCCAGACGGCGTAGTAATTCGTACTACTTTTTCTCTCCGTGTTCCAATGAAAATTTTTTTCTTCTTCAATTTTGTCAAATTGTAAAGGCAAAAAGATCTCACGCGACGGAGGATCGAGACAGCGGTCTGCGAGACACAAATTCCAAGGAGAAGACGACTAAATATAAATTTTCCCCCCGCTCACATGAGGAAGCTCTTCCGCGCACGTATGGCAAACAACATTGCGGCAAAAGGATTTCGAGAGACGAGAATAACATGCACACAGGATGCACAGACTTGTATGAGTGTATACACATGTGTAGGTTAATACGAAGATGGAACAAAATGAGTAATAGAGGGGAACGCACATCATGATACTATTTTTAGGATTTAACCGTTTCCTTCGCTACGTAGTAGCAAAACAACGTGTACGAGCACAATTCTACGAGAGCCAAAGCCCAATAACAAGTTTTCTAAATGTTATTATACTCGAAGATATTTCGACGAAAAAAAATGTAACCAACACTCAAAAATTCGTACAAATTTTTGGTAATATTTCATAAGAATCTGTGGATTTTAAATTTCTCATATTTTTTCCTCGAATTTACCAAATTTTTTTTTGCCAAATTCGTGGGCATAAATAAATTATGAAACAATCAAGTTTTTTTAGCCAATCGATTTCTTAACGAATGTGTACGAAACAAAGTTTCTTCCACGTCGAACCAGCGGAAGAAACGTTCGATAAAGTACGAACGTATCGCGACAAAAAATAAGCAAAAGTGGGTCAAATCTGTTGGAAAATATTTGGATTCCCAATCCCTGCTGGTCTATCCGTAAATATAAGGACAATTAAGATGAGAACTCGAGGGCAAGGGTTGCAACCGCAAAAATAAGGGCACAGTTGGTCCAACGCGAGCAAACTCATCGTAGCGTAGAATCGCGTGTGTGTTCACGAGCCAAGAGCGAGCATTGAAAAGGGGAGAATTCATGTATTTCGATGAATTCGATGCAAATACTGACAATGGGAGAACGTTAGAGCTCTGTGCAAATCGATCCATCGTCAACTGCCCCGTTTTCAATACACCCCTATGTACAGTTGTACACACGAAAATGACAATCGCCGGAGGAATAACCACTGAAATGACATAGAACAAAAACGCAGGAGCTGCCTTTTACGCCCACATATGTCGGGCAATCTACCCGAGAGGAAGAGAGAGAAAGGAGAGACACGCACGTCGATTATATTTCGATAAAAGCGCGTGTGCCCCACAAACACGAGTGCGCACTGGTTGGCGTCTGTACAATTTCCAACCGACGACTTTCCTTGTAGAACATCATGACAGCGTGAGTTTACACGCGTGTACGTGCTGGCAACGTGCGGAGGGGAGAAATTTTCCACAATCATCATCCCGTTGTCGATATATTCGGAGTTTAATAAAACGCGAAAATTAAAGATATTTTTAGCGATTATGTTTGAGGTTCGAATCGAGAAATGAAAGCGATCGAAAACTATACTTTTCAGCTAAAATCAAAATTCCAGTACAACTCCTTCTCTTTTCATACTCGAGTCAGTCCATCAGCGCAACAATTCATTGACACCAAAGCAAAGAAAGCATAAAAACAGGCACAAAAACTTGACCTCGTCCAGCCAAATCTACCGGCGATTTCTTTCGAAAACGAAATGCGACTTTTGTACCACGAATCGATAGTTTCCTCAGCCCTTCGAGCGATACTTCGCAAACAAAAAAAAATCGATCCTGTTCAAACATAACGAAAAAAGAAAAAACAATAAAAAAAAAATTAACAACCCCCTTTTTATCTAAGAAGATACCGAAAGTGTGTTGTCTCTCTCGCACTTTATGCTTCTGTGCCCTGCTGCGACAGAATTAGGAAGGAAAAGGTGCAATGGCAAGGTACGGGGGGGAAAAGAGGCTTGGAATACGAGAGAGGTAAAGGAACTCATCGAGGCTGAGCTCTCTCACCCCGGCCCCGGCCCCTTTTCGGTGTATGAGCACTCAAATATATGGACACGCGTGTGCGTCTGTGTGCGTGTCTATCTATGTGAAAGCCATGACGATACGTGATGGCACGAGCCAAAATCCGAGGGGGTTGAAAACATACAGTAGCCAGCCCCTAACCGTGGATATGCGTGTATACATATGCGTCGGTTCTCACAAACAAAAAGCCGCAAACTCGGCCAGTTAGACTGAAAAACCGGAGGAACTTCGGCCTTTTTAATTGTATAAGGGAAAACAGGCACAAAAGACAATTTATTGTGGTGCATTGGCGCTATGGCCGCATACATGTTATGAAGAATATACGCGGGGTCGAATACGCGTACGAGTTGCTTAATACATGTGCATGTATGCGTACAAAAAATGCATGCACATGTGTACGGTCGAGTATGGGCTGTTCCAACTGAATTAAAATCAATTTAGGGGGGATGTAATTTGAACAGTGGCAGCGAGCTCGTGACTATCGCGCAGTGTCGAATTTTCACGGACTCATTTTATCGATAAATGTTAATCTACGAAGAAAATAACGAGAAAGTCTCGCAGGAGATTGGAAAGCTGAATGCACCGATAACTTCGAATCTCTGGGAATATTGATAGAAGGAAAAAATCGCAACAATGGAATATCAAGAATGTGAAACCTCTCGAGAAAAAGTGTGGCTGAAAATCCCAACTTTGGCAACGCCTCGGAAAAAACATAGCAACGAATCCGTAGCCGATTTTGAATCGAGTTGAAAATTTGAAGGAATACATTTATCCATTCGCAACCTTGCCCTATCGAGTGCGCCCGAAAAGTCAAAGTTTCGGAGCGCAGCGACTCCGCGCGAAACAGCTCTGGCCCGAAGGTCGTTCCTCTCTAAGTGAAATAGCCGATGCACGCGGATGGAGTTATGTCGGGGTGGAATATTGGGGTAGGAGTGGCGGCGCGCGTACTATATTGAAGGGGGCGCCGCGCCAGGTGGCGGCTACCTCGCCCCATGTGTGCTCATATGTCCGTCTACCGAGTAGTCGGAGTTAGACGACGGGCCCGTATTGCCCCCTCAGAGTGTGGCGAGGAAGACGCGGGATCGAGAGAGAAAGAGGACACGACGAGACGAGCCTGCATGCGTGTGAGAGCGTGTCATAAGACGCGTGTGTGCGTACAGAGGCAGACAGAATTGCGGTGCACCCTCCTTGATGCCGAATTGGGAGAACACACGAATGTACTTTGGCGTGCGTCGAGCTGAGAGGGAAAATGTGTGCGAATACACGGGACCGTGCGTCAGGATCTCAGACACGTCATGCCGAGTCCCGATCGCGCAAAACGCCTCATACATAAGCATGTGAGCACGGAAATCCTTTCGTCTGAATTATGATTTTTAACCAACTGACTTTCGAGTCTTTCAATGGAGCAAATTTACACGTAGATTCGCTTCATTCAAACTCGATATGCATGAAGCTGACGAACCATCAGGAAGAAAGAACGACGATTGAGCAATTTTCGGCCACAAGTACGTGCACTGGCTACTCTCGCAGAAAAATTATTCGTTTTGTCGGTACAAAAGAATCAGATTTGAGGGATATTGATTTACAAAATCGAGCATACGATCGGGGGGCTACGACGCTGAAGTTTCCAACGTTGGAGTCCGACGAAATGAATGAAAATAATATGATTTATCCATAAGTTTTTTATTTCACGAATCATAATTGTGTAGATTGAAAAAATACAAAGTACAAATTCGACTGGAAATAAATTGGAGAATTACTGGAATTATTGGAGAGTTTTTTAGATCATTTCGTTGGACTCCAACGTTGGAAACTTCAGCGTCATCGGGGGGCTCCAAAGTGCTAATGACACTTTTCAGCCATGAAATTACGTTGAGATAATACATTTTCTAAATCTTTGGGGTTGATCTGTTTTCTGATCAGAGTTGTAGCGTTTCACGTTTTTTATCGAATTCTCGACGACGATTTACTGCCAGGTAGTCCCGTGGATTTTACCAGAATAGAGGCGAGTACACGAGGCTGGGAATTGAGCAGGGATCGACATCAGTAATTTTTCGCCACTAATTTTGATAGTTATTATTAATTGGCCGAGAATTATCATTGATATTCCATATGATGTCAATTACTTGGAAAATTAGTAATTTCATGTTGCAAAATGGTGCAAAAGTTAGTACGTGCCGGAAGTCGAGTCTCACTTGATGAAATAATTCTCATTTGTGAAAATAGAATGATCAATTGTCGAAACAATTGGCAATTAATGGAGCCAAATATTGCCAATTTACCAACTTATTTCCAATTGATGAAAAATGTTCTGCCAACTTACGGTAAAATCTTCAATAGATGAAGCATTTTCAGCCAATCTATCGGTTGACTGGTATTGTGTCATATATATAAAAAAAGTCAGGCCTGTTCTGGTAATGTATCATACATATGAAAATAACTTTTTTAATTTTCAACCGAGTTCGACAAAAATTGGTATGTAACGGTTCGTTGGGACGCTGATTCCATTTCTGAACACGATGCTGAAGTTTCCAACGTTGGAGCCCAACGAAATGATGTAAAAAACTGTCCAATAATTCCAGCAATTCTCCAATTTATTTCCAGTCGAATTTGTACTTTGTATTTTTTCAATCTACACAATTATGATTCGTGAAATAAAAAAAACTGATGGATAAATCATTTTATTTTCATTCATTTCGTTGGACTCCAACGTTGGAAACTTCAGCGTCGTTTTCTGAACTTAATTTTTACCTTGTTTGCCATGAAAGGGGTGAAAATCGAGAGTTGGGGGTGAAATTTTCAGATTTTTCGATAGGAAGTTTACATTATCAAATTAAGCTGTACGTTTTTCTGGGCACCAGACTCTTTTATCAAACGAAAATATCGGAATCGAATCATCATTTGGCAATAAGGTTTCCACAATAACCAATTATTTGGTCAATTTATAATGCAATATGAAATATTTACCGAGTATCTATCAATTGATATTATCAATTTTCCCAATGTGCATTTTCGATCAATATAAAAATGAAAATTGATTTTTTTTGCCGATCCCTAGAATTGATTTAATGATTGAAAAAATGTTCAAAAATTTATTCATTTGATTTCGACCACCTGCTCGTTCCCAAATACAATTCAACAGTCATAACCACAAAATTCAGCATTCGAAGAGAACATTTTTTTAGTGTACTTCGTCTACAAATAGCAGGCAAAAACGGCTGGGGTTGTGGATAATTAGGAGAGAGTTTCAGAGTCAACATACATGACTCGACTAATTGTCAAATGTCCGTTGAACTCCGAGGGTCTTTTGGTAACTGCAGAAATGAGAGGAAACGGGGAAACCTTCCACGTGGGCGTAGGATATCGATCGTCGAGCAGGGAGGGGGGGATAACGGGCGCGTGCCACCGTTACGAACTGCAACGAGCATTTCTGCCCCTTCCCTTCCCGAGTGTCTCGCTCTGTCTCCGTCTTTCTCTGTCCACGAGCACAAACGTGCGTTCGATACTCACTTTCACCCGCACGAACGTACTTTTCCTCACGGACGAGATCGCCGGGGCTCTCTCGGCGGCACGCTCGGCTCCTTCGTCCGTTCGGGGCTTAATATGCATAAACACATAAAGTCATGCAGTTGCGTGTATACTTATATGTATAGAAGAGAAAAAATTCCCTTGGCAAAAAGCACGTCCGAGGTTTTTTCTCTTTTTTTTTGTTCGTTCGTTCGTACAACGTGTTACGATTATATGCGCGAGGGCAATAATGCTAATCGAGCATCATTAATTCCGTGTACGCCCAGTCATCGGCGGTTAATACGCAAGAGGATGGTGAAAGAAACGTATCCCGTATTAAGGCGAATATAAATCACGTAAAATACGATCGAAAAATCGACCAAGTATGAGAGATAATTGGAGGCTCGAGTCAAACAAAATTGAAATCAGTATACGAAAAAACGTAAATCACGCCTTAAACGTCATGTTCTCACTCTCTTTCGACTCTGGATTACCGACGATTATGCGTTATTAACGTACAAAGTGAGTGATAAGCTTTGAAGAATTTTTCTCAACCACGAAGACGCTTTGGAGCCAGGCTTGTGTGATAACGTGCTAATTTAAAAATGATTTATCAAGCCACATCTAAAATGCTCGTGGTTAAAAATCGCATAGTTTTTCATGTGCGTTCTCATGCGGGGCGAAATTCACTGTTTTACACAAACATTACGAAGCTGTTTTAGAAATTTTTGGTCGTTTGTTTCAATCGTTTGTTAACTCTTTTTCTTTCATTCCTTGAAATTCTGATTCATGAAATATTTATTATGGAAAAGTGAGCCAATGTTGAAAAATTTGTAGGTTTGTTATAACAGAATTTTGAAATTAATGTTGAGTTTTCTTCCCAAAAGGGTGAAATTTTTTTGAATTTTCCTGGGATGTGCAACGAATGCCATTTTCAGATCATATCACGAGCTGTGTCCGAATTTTCGAATACTATGATCGAGAAGTTATCTTCTGAAGCAAATTCGTTAAAACTTCAAATAATCACTGGAGGTTGAATGAAAAACAATCAATGATTGAGAAACATTTTACGACTATGAATTTTATTATCCGTGCCTAGCCGGAAGAGCCTACGAAGGTATTTTTGAGCAACAATTCCCTCTGAAATATTCACAGCGAACAAACGAGCATATTCAATCGCACAGAGGCACACAAACATCGACTGATTTATGCGTATAGAGCCTCGGCAAAACTCGATGTAAAGGCAGTGCGACTAAATCGAGGCATATGGGCCAGGGGTCACCGAAGGGCGGGGCCCTTATCCGATAATCGAAATCACGAGGGATCGTGATATTTACGAACGAATTGAGTTGCCGTTGCGGTCCGATCAATAAATTTACCTTTGTTCCCCCATTCGTACGTTGAAAAAAATCAAAACCGATACCAAAATATTCTGGAAATACAAACAACATTTCCCATGCCTTTTTATAAAATAATTTCCACCAAATTCAATATCAAAACCATTCCTCAAAATTAGCTCATTCAGTGGTTAATTAAATTTTCAAAAAACCCACGAAACAGCAATAATATTTCACAACTCCTAAATAAAACTTAATTTTCACAGTTGCCACTAAAAATAATACGAAAAAAATAATAGAACGAAGGGAAATGGTTGAATTCGATTAGTCACGAGGCCAATGAACTCGCGATATGTGTGCATAGGATTAAGCCGAGGTCGTTCACTGTACAGAAAAGGCCGAGTTTTTCACTTCGAAACTACTGATAAATAGAACGGCCTGAGTCATGTGATTTTCCTATTAAAAAGTGGCTTTTTACTTCTCGAAAGTAGATGCGTCTCGTAGACCTGCACAGAAGTGCGGCGCATCGTATACGAGCTTCGTGCACACCTTTCTATCTCGTTGTATATACATAGGAAAGGTGGAGGCACGTAAAATACGTGTGGAAGGAAGACAGAGACGGGTGCGAACGTAGAAAGTCACAGAGGTGGAAAAAGCAACGGCTTGCCATGTGTTACACATTCGTGTAACGAAATGCTATACGCAACGCCGTCGACGACGGCTTACAGGTGCAAACTACCCCACCGTGACCGAAGAAAAATAGGTGTGTGCGGTTCGGACTCGGTACTAGCGCAGTGTGCATTTCCAAAGTATTTTTATTGCCTTATCCGAGCACATCGCGTACGAGCCCCTGCGTGCGCAAGGGCGAAACAAAAATTTACTGCTATCTGCTTTTCCTCCGTTTCTCGTATCCTTTTCAACAAACACGACATTTTCGTTATCAGAGAAATAACGCCGCTGCCAGACAAAGAACAGATGAAAAATGAAAGAGTTCCACCACGTAGACTTTATGGATGGCTCCAGCTAAGGGAGAAGGAATTTCTACCAAAATGCTTTCAGACGATCGCGAGGAAGGTTGACGATTGTTACGTTTTTATAATGGAATCCAACTACTTTAAGGGTCGTTGAAAACTTTTCATTATTTTTAAGGAAGTTGATGGAAAATGACGAACAAACTTTCGGTGGTTAAGGTCAATATCGATGAGAATTTTTTCCAATCTTTACGTTTTTCATCTTCGTGTACCAATTGCCGAAAACTTAAAGCCCAAATCGGAGAAGTAAATGACACTGAAGTTTCCAACGTTGGAGTCCAACGAAATGATCGAAAAAAACTCTCCAATAATTCCAGTAATTCTCCTATTTTGTTCCCTGCCAAATTTCCGATTCGTAGTTTTTCAAGCTGCACCAACGATTCGTGAAATAAACAATTGGTGAATTACAAACGTTTTTTTCGTTCATTTCGTTGGACTCCAACGTTGGAAACTTCAGCGTCGTAGAAGTAATACGTCCCTAGAAACCCAGAAAAACATCAGATTCGAACGCGTTTAAGCTGGAAATCGCGAATAGCTATTCGCGTATCAACGTTTCGACGAAATTGAATTCCCACTGGGTTAAATATGGGGATAAACTCGAATATTCATTTATCTTGATTGATGAACAACAGTTATGATTTTTTCATCTGAAAAGATTCAAATTCAAGTTTATTTAATCTTTTGATATTAAAATTGAAAGCAGAATTCACAATAAATAGTTGTTTACTTCGAATAAACGATGGATTCGTGACAACGAGTTAACATTTAAATTCTACATCCAGCAAAGTCTCAGAAAATCGACATATGAACTCCAACTAGAATTTTGTAAGATTACTGACAGGGAGCAAACGTAATAATCGTGGTTCGATCTTTTTGCATAGGTATATCGCTAACTGATACAATAATTAATTAAATCAGACACGATTACCTTACATTAGATCAAAATTAATACGTGAAATTGTTTCACTGTGAAATATCCACTTATAGATTCAAACCAATGATAAACAAATTGATCCCAAAACCAACGTTTGAAACGGTTGATGTCGTGATCTTATTTCGTCAAGATTTATTGATGGAATAAAAATTGAGCAACACAACAAAAAAAGCATGAAACTGTATTTCACTTATTTCTAGTTTCTTATGTTTTAGTAAAGAATCAATTATGAACCGGTCATATTGACACTGGATAATAACCCTCGAATATTTAATAAATCACGTGAACATTTAAACGTTTTGAACACACTGTGAAAAATTACGAGGAAATGGAAGTAAAATGAGAATACTATAGAATGTTGAGAATAATCCAATTACATTTAAAAAAGAAAACAGTTACAAAATGATTGGCAACTATTACGAAGCTCACAATCGCGATTGGAGGTCATTTTGAAAAGACAAAGAGAGGGGAGAGAGCAAAGAAATTCTCTATCATTCTTCTGTCCTGTTTATCCTCGAAGAGGTGCCCATCTGGTGGGGGCTTTTCAGCATCGATTATGGTGTGGGGTGAAATACCCATCAGAGGAACGCTGTGGCTCATTCTTTCCTAAACTCTTCTCTCTTTTTCTCTCTCATTCTTTCAATACTTTACTCAATGTATGGATGATATCAACCATGTGCAGACTCCCACGTACCCAACGGTCGTTTCATCTCACGTGTGTACTGGTCGACGTACAGGGTGTCCAAAAATTATTGGATTCAACCTCAAAATTATATTTAAAGTGAATGAAAAAAAAATCTTTGCAATTGACTTTCTTGTCGTAAAAAACAAACAACACTTCACTTTCCCTTTTCAGCGTCTTTATATATTTTTTCTGGAAGTTTCGTTTCAAGAGGTCATTCGAAAAACAACGGTGGGGAGAACAGAAAAACGACACGACTCTCGATTATTCTCCAAGCAATTTGTCAATCAATCACTCAACTCGAATACTTCAAATCCGAAAATCGTGGGTTTACAGCTCCGAATCTATGAATTTGAGAGTGGGAGGGATTTAACGACAAAATGATTGAATTTCCTCTCTTTCGATGATTGGAAGTCAAAAATTTATAGTGCACCATTCCATTACAACTAACTTTGAAAAATTTTTCGAAAAATCTCTCCCAAAGGACTTGCACGATACAAAAAACGGTAAAGCAAGACAACAGCATTTTTGAACCTCATATTTGGGACACCCTGAACGTACGAATGTACTTGACGAGTATGTGCGTGCTGCACACGTTCTTGTAGGCATGACGGTCTGTACGTGCAACGGGAGGATTGCTCTCGCCCGCTATCGGGGCTTTCAAGCGACGTACCAACCCGGGGGAGCGTTGTCGAAGGGTCTCCTCAACACGAACAGGGACGAAAATACATATATGGGTGCACCCTCAAGATAGGGCCAACGGCGAATGATTCACGGACGCGTGCCAGACCACATTAAAGGCCGGTAATAATCATCCCTTTTTTCTACGTGTTTTCTATAACTATATGGACATATAACGTACATTCGTCGGCACATCTTCCCGCTGGACTGGCCAGTCTGTCGAGATGTGTTAACGAGTCATTGTTAGTTCCTCGCTGATTTTTTGTTCTCTTTCTCCACAGCCATAAACTTGAACCCTTCTAACTATTCACGGGAGCAAAGATGACTCACGTGGGGATCTGATTTATTTTTATTTTCCAACGAAATGCAAATCGACATGAAAAGTTGAAAGGACGTTTGAAAATTTCTACTAAAAACTGAGGTCACATTGCGAGTTATCGATGCTGCGTTCGAGGGATAAAAAATTTTTTTAATTGCGGAAAAACTATTGAAGAAGTTCGATCAGTTTCCTCACTAGGAGCTTCCTTCCGCATTGGCTGAAGCCAAGAATACCTAAAAAAAATAGGACTGACGAACTACGATTCAAATTCGAGAAAAATATCGATCCACTGCTCATCAAAATATTAAGGAGGAACATCAGCTTCGCGTAAAGTGAGGTCATCTAAATACGAATTTGATTGTTTTCAACTGTTATCTAGGTTATGTAAAACCTGTTTGCTTTGTTTATACGGCGGGACTAGCCCCCGAAAACTGAAATATTATAAAATTGCAGAATTAAACGACCTCCAATTTACGACGCTGAAGTTTGCAACGTTGGAGTCCAACGAAATTAAGGAAAATCACATTTGTAATTGACCAATTTTTTATTTTACGAATCATTGGTGTAGACTGAAAAATTACGAATTGCAAATTAGGCAGGTAACAGAATCGGAGAGTTACTGAAATTGTTGGAGAGTTTTTTTAGATCATTTCGTTGGACTCCAACGTTGCGAACTTCAGCGTCATTCCAATTTTGCACAAATTTTCTTTAGTTCAAACTGTGGAATAGTACTTTTTTTCTAACCTATCATCATTTTTATTTGTTTTTGAGTATGGAAAGATGGGGCCTGTGGAGTTATTGTGTAGGTGTTAAATATTCCAAGTTTGAAAATTATTTACTAAAAAGTGGCTGAATGAAATGGATTGAAAGTTGACGAGGCTGTAGAAAATATATCCAAACATGTGTTATAAAAGTTTCATTAAGCTATCACCATTTTTCTCAAGCTGATGATCCTCCTTGACCCAAAATCCAGAGTAACGAAAAGAATTTAAAAAAAATGTTCTCCATTCGAGTCACAGGTTCTACTTTGGGAGACTTTAGACTCGAATGCAATAGGTAAAACGTCGCGAAATGAACAATTGAGGTGCTGAATGATGAGAAAAATAATGAGACATGCGAAGAAATGTTAATACGAACCAAGATAAAACTGGCAGCACCTCTTCGAGGGTAAAAATAGCGCGGAACACTGTTTGCATATCGTTCCATATGAAATGATATTTAGCGCCGGCATATGGTATTGCGTGAGACCTTAGAACTGCATATATTTCTACATACATGTATGATGAAGCACGCGTTCGGAGGTAATAGTAGGCCGAGTATGTATGGGAGAGTATTGTAGGGTTCTCACCAAAGCGTGACTATCCCATGACCATCGACACTGCAATTTTCGTACGTATTCTAATAAAAATGTTAAATGAGTCAATTGGAAGCAAAGTTGTTGTTAATAGCTCAGGTTCACCTGACTCAACGCCTCGATAATTAATTAATTCGTCAATTATTTTAACGTTTTAAGTTTAATTTTTTATTGATAAAAATAGATCAATGCAATGATGAAAAATCTGAAGAAAAGTTTCGATTTTACTTGTAATTTACAATTTTCATTGAGAGAGAGAGAGAGAGAGCGAGAGAGGAAAAGAGTGAATAATAATTCCGAATGCAAAACCGAGACGTTCGTGGACACGCCCGCGTCAAAGGGGTTCTTTCCTGAGTCCTCGAGACCCGTTCCATTCCCTTTAACAGCTATAATATGCCTCGAACATTTATGAGTTACAAAACGACATCGCACACTTGCAACGTTAACGCACCATCATCGTTTTTGAATGACAGTCGCGCCCACGAAGAAGAAAGGAGCTGGTATGAGAGGCGGAAGAGTTGCACTTCCAAATAGCGAGAGAGAGAGAAAGAGTGAGGGGCAAGGGAGCTCAAGGGTGTGCATCCATTCTTCGGTGCAATATTTAGCACGTGGATCCCCTCCCACAGGAAGGATCACGTATCCTGTTCACCTCGCGTATGTTACCTAAGTGTCTTCCAGGTTCATTTACCTCCGCGAGCTCGTACGATTCGGCCATTTAAAAGGGTGACGAAAATAATTGAACAAAGTTTTTTATTGCGTCACCAAATCGTAAGGAAGAAAATAAAATTTGTTTATTCAAAAGTGTCCTCTCGTTGCAGTGAGAAATATTTTGAGAAATTTTTATTCAATTACTAAATTCCATTTGTATCCGACGAAAATTTTGTTGCATCAACAAATCCTCTGCTTCGGTGTGTTCACAAATAAAAATAATATAGAAAATTCCGTTAATCAATCTTGAATATTTCCATATCAATGATGTCTCGATTCAACGTTGGGATTGAGAATGCGAAGAACTCTTTCAAAAGCATTCAGAAATTTAAGTGCACACGGAAATTTGACATTTTCATACGCAGCTTTTGCTTACACTCAAACCTATACGCATGTACGTGTGTGACTGCTCATACACTTATTATGCTCAATTGTCAAGCAAGTCAAAGACGAGAGGCGAGTACAGGCGAGTGCATATAGTCCCCGTTACGAAATTTCGCCTGTGTGTTCTCTCGACAATACTGCGAGCACCTTGGCCCATTGTCGAGAGCGAACTCTCGCTGTACCTTTGATTGTAAAGCCTCTATGTGTATAATTCCCAGTGTTCGGTTAGCCGTCGAAAAAAATGGAATCGTTTCGTTCTCTCTGCATGCGGACCCTCGTTTTTCTAGCTCTCTCGCTCTTTGCAAAATTTCCAAAGATCCCGAGTCTGGATAATCGGGATTACAATAATCTTGAATTTCGAACCACCGCAAATATGCAATCGTTGAATAAGTTCTCAGTCCAAACTCGAATTCGGAAAGCTCCTTTCAGAAAACAACTTTTCATTCATTCCCGACTGTTTTCGTGTTTCTTAGCAGTCAAAAAATATTGTTTTATTCAAAACCGTATAAACATATTTAAACACAAATAAGCGCCAATACCTGAAATCATAAAAACGTAAATGATCAAACTTCACGGCTGTTTGCATGTGGAAAAGCAACCTCGCGATACTGATTCCTGCAAAAGCACCGAATGATAAGCCGCCAAAAAAATCGCTTCCTCAAAAGCATAAAATAATTCCAACGATTGAAAAATCTTCAAGTACCGTACAAAAGCTCCTCGAAGCAGAGTGAGAGAGTCCTCGAATATTACAAAAAGTCATAGAGCACCAACGAAATATTTGTATACGACACTTATTGTAGTATTATACGCACTTATGCGTGCACGTTCACTTGATATACAAGTAGAACGGTGCGTGTGACTGCACAGAGGTAGCAATTTAAATGGAAGCGTGACACAGCGCAGACCTACCCTAAGATCGTTGCGGAGGTGCCTCGGCAAGAGCGAGCGAGAGAGAAAGAGAGTTCGAACACACGGTGCAATCGACCTGCGCGACAGTACCTTACGTACTTTTTGCATTCGTACATGCGATTGTCGTACACCGGTATACAAGCCCACACACTCGCGCACGTACGTGCTGGATGAACGCGTACGTATGTGCGGAGGGGGTTGGTAGGTAGTTGGCAGGCTGCTCGTCGTCGTTGGGTGGTGATTTCTGGCGAGTTCTGAGCGCAGACTATTAGCCGAGGGAGAGACAGAATTTGAGATGGAAAAGGGGAGAGAGTGAGACGGGAATGTGTGCATGTATATGGAGCAGCACGTGTATGTGCGAGGGGTGAGTCGCAGCCGGCACGCGCCCAACGAATTTTTCACCCAACGGATAATATACGCGCGACAAAACTTTTCAGTCTTTTTCACCCATACACAGGGAGCCATGGACGTTTTTAGACGAGTGTTGTGTTCAGGGCACACGTGTACGTGCGCATGTACGCGGGCAAAAGGAGAGAAGAAGAAACGAGCTGACGAGCTCGTCAAGATGATGACAACAAACTAGAAAGAAACAAGACGAAAGGAAGAAAACAGCAGTTTGGTAAATTGTGTGAGTCTTGCGAAAACGTGTGCAAGGAACTCGCCCCTAACAATCGTGGCATTCCCTCTCGCCCGGTCGTCTCTATTTCTCTCTCGTCGTCTTCCTTCTCTCCGATCACTCTGCTCTCTCGCGTCTTTTTTCAAGTGAGAACAAGCCTCAAAGGGACGAATCGATCGTTAGAAAACGTTATGTGCTTGCCCACGAGGCCTGCTTTCTTTTTCTTCGTTTTGCGTATACGTTGGAATTAAATTCGCAAGTCCTTGTCAACTCGGGTACGAAATTCTGTGGATTTTTTTTAGCAGGCACGTGACTGAAGCGCAGACTTTTAATCACTTCCTGCCGGATTTATATTTGAGAAGATAATTTCTTATAAAATGGATCATTTTCGCACAATTTTGAAAGAAAATTTTTACGAATATTCGGAAAATCTATTACTTTCAGTCATAGCGGAGAATCGAATGAGCGATCGTTTCTCATTTAGAAAATTCTTTGCAAAATAACTTCGAAAAATGTCGATCGACCAGACCGCGGTGTTCAATTAATAAAATTCCACAAAATAAATATGATCCCCTTCAATCACCCTTATGCAAGATTCCCTCCCAACCGATTTACCAATGAAAATCGATGCACGCTTAGAACAGAAAGGATTGTCGAAAAAAGGTTTATTAGCCAACATGGCAGACGACCGTTGAAGCTTGTGGTAGCACATCTTGGCCGTATTGACGGAGCGTGGTAAGACCTGCGTTACGGGTCCTGCAGGATATGTTAATACAACATCCTCCATTCGAGAACGAAAAACTTTGCTTCAACCCTTGCTTCGGCGGAGCAGGCCCATAACCAATACCATTTTAGCATGTTCGTATGCATAAAAAGATTAAAAAAGAGGCTTTATTTGTCGACCTTTTTTCGTGCTGCCTTGTTAAATCTTCATTCTCATTCTATTATTCATCAGCTTTTCTGGCACGAAATCGGCGAGTACGACTAAGATTATATAAGAGTATTCAAAATTTCAATTTTTCTCGGCAACGATCCGACACAGGAACGAAAAAAGCATCGGAAGACGAAAAAAGCAGGGGGGAACGAGCTCGTCGTTGACGATGTTCGACACATCGGGCCTTAAAAAAAATCCGTCTACCAAAGTGTTCTTTTTTTTTTTTTATCTTTTTCGTCTCGTGAATTGATTTATTGTACCAAACATTCTGACGTGTCATTCTCGAGAAGAGCGAAGAAACGCCACTCTCATGGCGGACATTAGACAAGGCCCGTTATTAATCAAACTGGCAATATGTATTGACGTCATATTGTACCTACCGACGGAGAGCTTTCATATTTTTTTTCATTGTTTACACAACGGATATGACGACAAGATGAAAGATTAAGATTTTCCGGCCGTTTGAGTCTCGTTTCGTAACCGTTGAGGGTCTTTGCGATATTGTGGTCACGCGATCGCGACATCGGGCCTGACAAGCCCATTCAACAAAGTTTATTATCAAATTTCGACTGGCGATGCGGTATCGGCTATCGATGCCTGCATCTCGGAATCGGACGTAAAGACTGATGCCGGGAAGGTGTTTAACAAAATTCTCGGACCCTTGAAAGGGGCAGTTAAAAACTGAACTCAAATTCGTGCCTAACAGCACGATCTTTGTGATCCTTTGACACGAAAATCTCTAGAAACGAGTAACCAGAATAGCTTCTGACGAGTTCTTAGCGATAAAATAATATTAATATGCAAATGACGAGAAAAATGTTCGATCTTGAAATAATAAAATTCTCACGGGCTGGTATAATGTTCATTGTCACCCGTCCCGAGGAGTGAAAGAGCCCAAACGAACCCACCCTTTTTTCAACTTTATCCAAGTTCGAGGCAGGACGATAGCTGCAATATAAAACAAATTTAAATCGGCGCACGCGCGCGCCCGGCTTCGTCGAAAGAAAAAAGGATACTCTCTCGCGTATCCAGTCCGTCTTGGTCCCGAATAGTTGCGCTTATAAATAATTATAAGGTCTCGTGCCAGATGCGAGTCGCAGGGGGCGAAACGATCGGTTCCAGCGAAAGGCAAGGGAATAACCGAGAAAAAAAGGGACGAGAAACGAAGACCGCGAGACAATATGCCTATAAATATATACTCGTATACAAATTCGTATGCATATGTGTAAGAATTCATCATGGAAGAAGGGATGACGAAGAAACGAGCCCCGAACGAAACGACGTTAGGGAGGTTTTTACCGGACAGTCTTTCGCGACGAACCCCTCCAACCAGCGTCTTCTCGCACTGCTCCTTCTTTCCTTCACTCCTCCTCATACACAACATGCAGAGAAAACCTTGATTTATGTAACTGTACACCGTGTTTCGTACAGACTATCGATGGGCAGAATAACAACCGTCCTCTTTACGACTCTACTCAAAAACAACGCTGCTCCGAACAGTTCTACCCTCAAATTTGAAAATCGATACAACGCAACATGTCTCCTCTTTTGTCATTAATAATCCGTGTTGTCCATCCACGCGTGTTGGAGAGTAGCGACGTTATTCATGCATAAAATAAAAATCTTTAGAGTGGAAATGTTATCGAGCAGATTTATGGGAGTCGAGTTGTGTTGCAGCAAGCCGACGATTCTACTTTCAGTAAATGTATTCAACAACAGTTCCCCTCTAAATACATGTCTGAAGAGCGGAGTTCTTATCGAGTAGAGCTGCGATGAGTATAGTTATACACGAGCAGACGTAGAGATGTTATGAATCTCGGAGTAAAGATTTTAAGGAGGGTGGATCGCGACGATACAATGTTGCCATGCTAAAGCGTGTTAAAAATATAAAGAATTTGAAAATGATAAGAATTTAACAAAATTTGGTAAATGTATTCTTTAAAAATATATAAAACTATATAAATTTTTTTTAGACTTTTCTACCACATAGCTCTCGAGTAATTGAACACTAAAGTTCTCGTGCATAAGAACTTCGATTTAAGGAAGTTGAAGCGATATATATAGGACATGATACGAAAAATACATTAGATTTTATTATTCCAAAATAACGAATTGAAAATTTACGTGAATCTTATTGAACAGCGCTTAATTATGTGTGAGAAATTTGAAGAGGTTTCACCGCCTGGTAATCGAGATATTCATTGCCGAAAACGACAAGGTTAAACATGGGCTCTTATGGAAGCTTTCAAAAAATTGCAAACTTCAACAATAAGTATCTCAATTTCACGACGGTGAATCATCGGCATATCCCGCCAGAAGTTTAATACTGTCTTAAGCTTTCTGTTTTGAAAATTTTTATGTGCAAAGTTGGAAAATAGTTTTAACATAAGATACGCTTCAACCTTCTTAAGATGATGGATCAGTCGGTAATCACACCTCGAATTTTTGAAATTGAAACTCTTTGACATCGTTCGTCTGATTAAAATAATAAAAATGTCATCGTACGCAGCACGATCGCAAAAATCCGATGACATTTTTATTTTTTCGATCAGACGAACGATGTGGAAAAATTTCCTTTTCAAAATTTGCAGCTATCTCTCTCGCACTCGCGGTTGTGATTACCGACTGATCCATCATCTTAACGCTCGATTATGCGATAACCATGTGGTAAAAAAATCCTTAAGAGCAGAGTTGTTTTGGAATAGAGCCGTAAAGAGGACGGTTGTTATTCTGCCGATTTATATATTGTTACCAAAGTATATGGACTCGGATATATATTTAATAAATTAAATGAAAATTGAATAAATTGAAATTAAAAGAAATAAATAATTAAACAAATAATTGAATAATTGAAAACAGCCTTTAGAATATACATAAAATTACTTTCTCCTGCAAATGGAACCGAATTAGAAATGTACAAACTGACGAAATGTGTTTGCATGGCTAAAGTACAAAAGAGGTAAACTATCACTGCAAAATGACGTTGAATTGATAATATTCGAACAGTATGAGCTCAAAAAATCAACACGCCAAACAATACACGGTGACAATGTACATAATGAACGAAAAATTCGTTGCGATTCAGCAATAGAAACTTCTGAATTCTGAACGGGCCGGTAGATCGAAACGTGTATATAGATAGCAGACATTTCTACCCTCGGGATAACATTCCAGTCTGAGTTTGACGGTACCTACTCCGGTTTCTTTTTAATAAACTAAGAGAGACAGAGAAATAATGGAAAGAGGGAGAAGAGAGTTGTTCGGGTGGCCGATTTTGTTCATTCGTGTCGCGAGTGAGACAAACGATTCTCCTCGAAATTCAGGTACCTCTTTAAGTTTTTGTACGCACATATACGCATATTCCATGTGCTTGTGCGTATGTGTTTATAGATGCATAAGTGCGGACGGAACACAAGACCTACGCAATGAACGGGGCGACCCGGTGCAGATGGAAATCCACGTGAGCTGGAGTTCAGCACTGAATTGGAAGTCGAAAAGTTATCAATGCTCAAAATTAGCAGAAATTGCACAATTTTCGTCGGCAGAAAACAAGAGCGCAGTTTTTCAGTGATTTGATTCTGAAAGCGGATCGAATAGTTGGCAAAACGTTCGAATTCGTTTAATTCAGAAAGGAATCAATGTGGGACGAGCAAATCCACGAATTTTTGTAGGAAAGTGGAAAATTGAAAAGCTGGTTTAAAAAATTACGGGAGGCTTTTCGTTTGAGATTCCAGAGCTGTTTTCGTGTCCACTCCACACGAGAAAATGTCACAGCATCTTAGACGCGGATACATAAATATTTTAAAATACACTCATAAAAAGTCGAGTCGTCGGCACGAAACATGCTGTGATGACCCTTCAATACGTATCGGGATAGTCGAGCACCGTTGAAGTGTGAAACTTTGTACAATGAGAAATTTTTGCGACAGCCCTGAGCCACAAAAGCCCATGCGCGACCGTTGTGTTCTGAGAGAAATCGATCGAAGGGCAGTCATAAATAGGAGAGAGAAAAGAGAAACGAAGAGTGCGAGGATCGAGTCCTTGGAGGGTAACGCATGTTACATAACGGCAGGGCGAGCAGTCTTGATTTTAGTACGTCAAGATCGCGTCAAAATTTCTATATCTCAAAGCCGATGAACTGAACCCATAAAAAGTCAAAGAAATGAAGTCAAATTTCCCGATCGAACTGAACGAGCACGTCGCGACAGGCGAGTACTTTCACAAGTTCCAGTGCCTCGAAACTTCAGCCTGGAAAAAAACGACGAAGAAAAAGAAAACCAACGAATCGTTGGAGAAAAAACGAATGTAGCGCTTCACCAAAAGCAGCAAATTCAATCCTTGAATCAATGAAACTTCGCTGCTGGTTATCCTAAATTCCCGTCTCTTTTCAAGCCACATTTTCCTAAATGGAAAGTCGGCCGAGACGAAAAAGATAAATGAAGAGAAGCGAGACTCGACGTATCGTAATAATCACGCTTTCCTTCGTTGCCTTATTTTAATTCCCTTTTCGAATTAACAAGTGGCGCGTGCCTTCTGTCGAGAGACTCGGTTATAGGCGTTAATCGTATTCCAGATGCGTCGGATCGCTCATAGTTGTGGCGTGCGAGTGAGTCGTATAATTTAATACACGAATATAGTGGAAGAAAATGCGGTGGAGAAAAGCCGCTTCTTGTAACAACGACCCAACCCTTATCTCGAATGTGTATGAATATCTGTGTGAGGGGAGGCTTTCTTAAGGCGAGTTTGAGTCGAGCCAACCGCGGTGACGTACACTTTTCGAGTATTATAGCGCAATATCGAGGGAGAGAAAAAAACGGGAGGGTAGCACAGCGCGAGGGAAGTTCCGGCCTATCGCGCCCCCGCGCGCTCGCGCGTGCCATTTATGTATGTGTGCATTAGCCCTCGTGAAACAGGTGAATCGAGCGAACCACGACAACATAAGGCATTTCCACCTTGCGACAGGAACGGCGAGAGAACGTGGAGAGTCTCGTGCCCTCGCGTTTTCCGTTGGACGCAACATGCCTCTCGGAACTATCACGCTTCAACGAGGCGGAACTCTACGAAAGTGTACTCAAACACCGCGCGCGCTTATTACGACCGCGATTAAAATATTTCTTTAATTAATATTCCTACAAATTCGAATTTTATTGGCTGTTTTTTATAAAACCGTTTTCAATGAAAATTATATTGATTTTCCGAGTGAAACTATACGCCTCTGATGCTCGTACGAGCGAGTTTTTAGGCTTTTTACACCTGCTTTCTGTGTCTTTTCCGGATAGACGGTTTATACATATTCCGATTTCATTGATCCCTCGGCTTTGTGCCCACCTTTTGGGGATCGTTATCATTTCGTCATTTTTCGTTTAGCCGGCATTTGTCCACAGTGAAGCCTCTTTTGAGAAATTTTCAACTGCTCGAACGAGACTTCGTGTGCTCCGACATTATTGCTCCGGAGAACAGATGCATTTTTTCAAATTATTGAAAAAATGCTCTACTCCCTTCGAGTCGTCTTTCCGTTGCGAAAATCGCCTGCCAACATGCATTCACGGTCTTCCAAGGTCGCCCTTCCTGCTCCATTTCATGACGCTGAAGTTTGCGACGTCGGAGTCCAACGAAATGATGTAAAAAAAGCTCTCCAATGATTCCAGTAATTCTCCGATTTCGTTCCCTGCCGAAATTGCAATTCGTAGTTCTTCAGCCTACACCGATGCTTCCTGAAATAAAAAAATTGGTGAATCACAAATGTTTGTTCCTTCGTTTCGTTGGATTCGAACGTTGCGAACTTCAGCGTCGTTCCATTTCTTTGTCCACCATTCTCACGAGGATCTTCGAAACTTTGATATTGAAATTTCCAGTGAAAATGGCCACAGCGAACTCGACTCGACTCAAGTTCGACTCGATGCAAGCTGAGAACGAGAGTGCGCCCGGAGCAACATCCTTGTGAGTCTTTACGATGGGAATCCTCACTTTCCGTTCATTCCAATTTCGTTGCCGGATCAATAATTAACTTGGAGAACGATAAAGCTCGACAAAATAGCGATAAGCAGCCAGCGTGTTCTACAGCTTGCATTCAGCACACAATGCTAAGAATAAAGTCATCTAGAACAAAGTACACGTGGAAAGAGAGAGTGCGGGAGAACGTGTGAGAATGAGAGAAAAGGAGAGTGCGAAAGGTGCACGATAAAAGGAGCAAAGAAATAATGGGGGTACGAGAGGCGAGTACGTTGGCCCGTTTAACCCCCGAGTCGTGAAGGCGCGCAGGCCGAGGCAACGTACACCCGGGGCAACGGACTTGAACGACCGCGACATGTGGCCCATGACTGCTCTCCTATTTTACTGTATTTTTTTCCACTTAATTTCTATCGCGCATGCATGCTTTTATCTCCATTTCTTTCAATCATTCGTTCACGAAATCGCCTGCTTCGACGATCCTCAGCGACAACGTCTGAGGAGCCACATTATTTATGGAGACGCAGCAGCGTCTTGACCCCGAGTGTATTAAAAGTCTTATTTTCAACTTTTATTTTACACTGTGAACATGATGAATGTGAAGCAACGTTGATGAGATAATTAACTAACATTCCCAAGTGCAAAAACTCTGCTACGATTCCTGGAGGAAGCCTCGGAATGCCAGTCGCTGATCGTTTGCTATTCAATCCTATTTTTCAAAGTTTTTTCAATGTTTTTTTCAAGGAATGTCGGCGCGACGAAGAAATTTCGAGGACCAAATATTTGCGTGTATGTTCGATAATCCAAGGATTTTTCTATAGCACTGGATTAATAAAGCGATAAAATCCTGAAGACTCGTGACTCCGAAACTTTTAACGATTTATTCCTCAATTTTTTTCTTCGCCGCATTATTAATCTCAAATTGAGCCATTTAACGGCGAAAGTTTGAAATTTTTTTGCGAGAAATAAATTTGAAGAGGACCCTAAAGCCAGACTTTTTCTTTTCATCGGGATATAAGTAGAGAAAAAATGAGAATTTATACGAGGCCGATGAATAACGTGGACATAGGGACCTTCCTACTTCGAATACAGACGTAAGTAGCGATATAACTGTACGATATATCATGCCAACTGATTTGCGTCAATTTTATAGTCAAATAATGTCCGAAACTGCCCTCAAAGATATCTTTTAAAAGAGCCCCGAATCTCGATTTCATTTCGAATCGATCCCTATTTAAATATCTAAAAATATGATGAAAAAAAAGGTCCACTTTTTCTTTTCACCAGAAGAAAAGTAGAAAATAGAGCAAAAAAGGTAACTGTTTCGACGGATAATAAAAAATAGTCTGAGTGTGAAATTTATCATATACGAATTCGGTGTGTGTCTGACGTTGCACCGGTCCATCACCTGGTGCGATCCCCCCTATGGAGGAGCCCCCAAGAAAAATAGTCCCGCACCCCTCGGTCCGTCGCTTCGTGTACGAGATTCGTACCCTCCAGAATTCTTGATAAACCAAAGGTATGAACGAGGAGAAGAGAATCAGCGAGTGAAGAGATGCGCGGTGTACACGAGAAGAGAGTAAAGCGTTGAAAAAAGGGGGCCGAAAAACTTGAATCCTTGGGGAGGCTGCCCGACACGATGCTCTTTAAACTTTAAATACCCGTCCCTTTAAATTCGACATCGACATAGACGCGAAGACAGTTGGGTTTCCACCGCGCTTCCCTCCCTTCGACGCGACCTCGAAAGACGCCGGAGCGCATGGAAAAAAATGGGGCCCGAGTCCACGCGAAGGGATGTTCTTCGCGACGAGAAGGGACGACCGGAGTTCCAACGAGGCCGCGCAGGGGATGAAACTCAACAAAACCACGCGCTACGTGCACATACGCATAAACCGATTGAAAACGGCGAAGACAATGCTCAAAATTCGTTAGTAATCGTGACTGAGTAGAAAAAAACTTTCGATTTCAACGCATACAAGGATGGAGGGTCGTTAAAAAAAGATCGATTCATCGAATCTAATCGAATTGAGTTACAACAA